>NC_090444.1:417639487-419090737 GCF_031143425.1 Pleurodeles waltl | reverse complement strand
GATCACTGAGCGACCCGTGCCCACATCACATCTACAACCTCAGACAGATAGAGATCAGCAGCACCCTCACACTCATCCTCAATGCATCCATCTCAATGGCCTCCATTCCCGACTCCAGGAAGCAGGCAGAAGTGAAACCACTCCTTAAGACACCGTCTGCGGAATCCCGCAAGCTCAAGAGCTACTACCCGATATCTCTGCTACCTTTCCCCACAAAAGTCCTAGAAAAAGTCATCAACAAACTGCTCTCCGAACAACTAGAAGAACATAATCTCCTGGACTCCTCACAAGCAGGCTTTAAGAGCCCTATTTGACCAAGGAGAAAAAGTAGCCATTATCTTCCTTGACCTCTCAGCGGCTTTCAACACCATATTCCATCACACCCTCATAACCAGGCTCCACCACCTTGGAATTTGGAACAACGCACTCAAATGGATCCACTTATTCCTCACAAGACTCACCCAAAGCATCAGCCTGCAACCCTAAACTTCAGAACTCAAGCACAAAATCTGCGGCGTTCCGCAAGGTTCTTCACTGATGCCCACCCTCTTCAACATCTACATGACACCTCTGGCAGATATCATACATAGCTACAGACTCAAAATTGTCTCAGATGCTGATGACACCCAACTCATTATATCACTCACCGAAGACCACTCTATTCAGAGAGCCAACTTCCACAAGGTCATGATCAATGTGGCAGAATGGATAAGAACTAACTGCCTGAAAGTAAACACGGACAAAATGGAAGTAATCATTTTCAGAAACAACCCATTCCCCTAGGATGATACTAGGTGGAGCACCGCCCTAGGACATCCCCCTTCACTGAAGAAATACGCCCACAACTTAGGCATTATTGTCAACAGCAACCTCACCTTCAAGCAACAGATAAACGTAGTTGCCGATTCTTGCTTCCTCCGCATGCTTCAAAAGATTTTCAAATGGATCCCTGTCGACACATGGAGAACGTTAACCCAAGCCCTGATCACCAGCAGACTTGACTACTGGAATGCACTCTAAGTCGGAACTGCCACCCACCTCATCAACTGCCTCCAAACCACATAGAACTCCACAGCAAGACTCAGCCTAGATCTTCCTAAATGCACCAGCATCACCCTGCACCTCAGAAGTCTACACTGGCTGCCAGTACACAAGAGATGTCAATTCAAGGTCCTGACCCGTGCTTGCAAAGCTCTCCACAACATCGGACCCACACACATCAACCATCGGCTGACTTTCCACCAACTAGCAAGAAAACTCAGATCAACATCCCTCACACTTGTCCCACTCATCAACTAGTGTTGCTGCGGAGGCTGCTATTCTCGTACCTTGCTGCCAAAATATGGAACGTCCTACCCTTCCCCCTTCGAACCACACACTCCCTCCCTAAGTTCAGGAAGAAGATTAAGACATGACTCTTCGAGGAGAGGTAGTCATTCACTCAGCATCAGCCCCCCCAGTGTCTGGATACCCCTTGTGGTGATAAGTTGCCCTATACAAATACGAATTAATGACTGATGATGATAATCATTTAGACAACATGTACTAATGTTTGTGTTAGCCTGAAATTTCACATGCAGTCATCCATAAGGGAAATCCTCATGTGCCTAATAAGTGTTTGGCTGTGTGTGGTAAGGGGAGGCATATACAACATCCATGGTCTTTTATTTAAATACAGTACAGGCTTCATTTACAAGGCATGTGGTGCAGGGCTGCTAAGCAAGTGCCTTGCTGCCCCACCCTGTGCCATCGGAAAAGGGCACAAATGCACTGTATCTCCAAGATATGGCACATTTTTGTCCTTTCACCTGTGCTGGCGCACAAGTTGCTGCCATGCACCAATGCAGGTACCCTTGCACCATGGTACAAGGGTGCCTGCATTGTGGAAATTATTGTTTTTGTGCAGGAAAGGCACCTCTCTGCACAAAAACAATCACAAGTGGTGCTTTCCTCTTTCTTTGTGTGCTCTAAAATGCAGCACACATAGAAAGAGGAAAAAACTGGGAGAAATAAAGATATTTCTCCCTGTTGCATCACTCTTATGCCTCCCCTGACGTGGCGTAGGAATCTGACACGTTCCCAGCCTTGTAAATCTGGGAATGCATCCGGTTCCATGGAAGTTGTGTGGGAACACCCCAAGCAATACCCATGGAATGCCCCTTTCACACAATGTTATGCTTGAAAGGGGTCTATATTTACAAGGCCATGAAAAGCCAAGTAAGGTGGCTTTGCGGGGCCTTCTAAATATGGGTTGGCACACTGTGCCACTACAAAATAAATGACACTCTGGTGGTGCATTGTGCCGCCAAGCGCCTGGTAAATGAGGCTCTAGGTGTGTGAACGTTTTCGTCACATGATGCATGTGATACTGTACAGAAGAATATAGACAACATATATTGTTTCTACAAGGAGATTAGGCACAATGCTGGAGGGGAGAAGGGCACTGTGATAAAAGGGCCTTACACATTACTTTCTGAGTGATTGGTAATGTACAGATAGGTTGTGGTTATTACCCACACTCATGGCCGCCCTTGTTAGATAAAACATACTGTCCCCCCTATTGTATGTTGACATGTTTATTAAGGATGTTGGGTGACAGCATAGACATAAGTAATAATCTGGCTGCTAACAACATGTAGGTATTTTTCTTATGTTTGCTAAACACATTCCTAGTAAGTTTCTTCGATTGATAAGATCCCTGGCACAAACGAATACAGTAAGGTTTGCATGGTACAGAAGCAAAAAGAATTACCTTCGCATTAGGATTGGAGAAAGACGCAACTTCTAAATCGTCATATGGTTAGTGACTACCTGAGATACATTTTACGAGTTTTTTGTTATACTTAGCCACGACACGTTATGCAGCGTTAATGTAATAAAACTGAATACATGATTTTCAAATACATGATTTTTAACAATATTACACACTTTGCACATTGATTTAGATTTTCCAGCAACATACAATTACTCTAAGATCCTTTTAGCTCGCAGCGGGTAAGTGATGCATTCTTAGATATGTAGGGGCATGAACCACTGCATATGAAAGGCAACAAAGTAAGGAACAGTGAGTGTATATTTATTGGCTCTCGGAGTATATCCTGGCTATATAGTGTACTCTTATCAATAACGAATGAAAAGCAGAGTATATTTTTTGATTACTGTATCAACAGTGGTCGTGATAGTAGTAATTGCATCCTTGCCATTATTCCGTGGGAATACGTACATCTGGAAATAATCTACAAATTGAGAGGTTGGTATAGTTCAACATATTAATTAATGTATACATTTTTAAATGAGGTAAAACATTGTAACAATACAATTCCCACTCCATTGTATACACAAGTGTGAAACTCATATTAATGTTTATAGTTCACTTTACACATGGATTTTGACACGTTTACATGGATTTGTATTAACAACATAGCGCAGTGCCTGTGTAAATCACTGAAGGTCAGTTTTTTTTTTTTATGTTGAATGGATATCCACAACAAAATCTTTTCAAAATTAATTTATTTAAGGCCTTCATAAAGTGCAATTGTCAGAAAGATCATACATACCAACAAGCCCAGCTAACTCCAGCCCCATAAGTCCAACAGGTCTGCTTCACGTGCAACCTCTTCCGCCCATTCGTGCCGAAGCTGGTGGACCGTGCGCTCCACCATGGTGACAGACAGCAGGTGTTTCCGGATCCGATCCCAGTAGGGAAACTGCATTGAGTCACTCCATAACCTTGGCTGACTCTCCCTCCAGCCCCTAGCATACGAGGAAGGTAGTGGGCAATAAGCCACGCTAAGGCCCCGACCTCCCATTTATCCAAATTCGAGACTCTCCCTTTACTAGACATACTTAACAAACTAAACACTATAAATCCTATAAATAGCAAATCCCTCAAACTCCCCTTAAAAACTTCGAACTACGAAACATCTCATAAAACAGACAAATATTACAAAATACTCAGGACAGAATAACAGTCAAAGAAGACAGATAAAATTAAAATAATATTTTTTTCCAAACACACACATCACAAAATCCAAGCAATCTCACACTCCGGCTCCCCTCTTACACACAGCAGCATCCACCATGCACCAAACACAAACAGAAAATGAATAGTAGCATACATTTCCTGCAGCACAGCTATGCCTGTTGCATCCCTCCCTGGGTGTTTGCGTCTGATTTGTATCAATTTGTGTCACGTTTTCATACACAAGGCCACATAAGACATGATTGCATGATGTTGCAATATTTAGAGCTACGTAGCATCACACATACATGTTTTGCATTGCATTGTTTTGGAATATAATAACACAATGCTAGGAAATTACACTAGGAAACTATACTACTCACAACCCAGGGCCCAGATGACAACATCTTTCTGCATAACACAGTGCTGCAAGGCAACCTTCTGTGTTGCAGTGCTTGAAAGAAAAAGGCCAGGGGGCAGATTTATGAAAAGTGGCACTGCACCTAGCGCAGCGCTACTTTTCTTGCACCCGTTAGTGCTCCCCTAACGCCACCATGGTAGCAGCGCATTTAAAATATGGCGCACCATGGTGGTAGTTAGGGTGACTAGCGTCATAATTTTTAACGGTAGCCGATAAAAAATTAGGACGCTAATCCTGCAAAGCACCCGGAGTCCCATTGTATTTAATGGGAGCCTCTGTTTAATGCCTGCACTTAGCAGGCATTAAAAAATGCAGATACAAATGGTGCAAAGGAATCTTGTAGATTCCTTTGTGCCATTTTTTTGGCTCCCCTAGTGCTGAAACGCACCCCTTGCGTACAGTATGCACAATGGCAAGTCATGTAAGATGCACCTCTACTCTTGCATAGTGCTTATGCACGACACACAGGATACAACAGCAAAGGCATCCTTGCCATAGGGTACCAGGGTGTCAGCTTTATGGCCATGGTTGTTTTTGGGCAGGAGGGGATAACATTCAGCACAACAACTATCCCTCACTATATTTTGAAACTTCTATGTGTGCTGCTGTATGAAGCACACAGATAAAAATGACAAAACAAGCATCTAATATACATTATGTCCTTATTACGCCACCCCCTAGGATATGTAGACTATTCACATATTCCATGATGTTACCATCTTAGTCACAATGGGATTTGGAAAATGCAATGGTCCATTGCACATTAACAAACATGCTGTGCTTATTTTAAGGCCTCAAGATGTTCAAGTTATGCAATTCATCGTAAGAAGCTGCGTGACATAGACATAATTTACCACGCCATGCATGTTTTGACAAATAACCCTTTGCATCAAATACAACTGGGAAATTGAACTGCGTTGTTTTGCAAAATCAGCCCTTGCTTAGAAATTACCAACTAGGAGTTAGATTTTAGATCTACCACCAATGTTGTACAATCACAGCATAATATGTTAATAATTATGGTGCCAGATGTGTACAAAATGGCGTGTGGTGGCTTGCTGGTAATTAATTTGCTGTTGTCGAAAAATCCCTTACATGTGCTATTAGGAGATGTGTAGAGTATTAGCATAAATATATAAGAAGTATCAGATGGCTATGTAATGTATTGGCTAATTATTAGATATGAGTCTTAGTTAGCCTCAAAGCTGATATGTCATTGTGAAATAAACTCTTTTTGTATATGTTAAGTATTTGATTTGAGTGTGTGTTAGGTTATGTGTGTATACTTGCATTTATGGCCAGATGAGGTATCTTCTTTTTAAAACTGCATTTATTTCATCAACATCATCCACCTGATTGACATTTGTGCTCACTGTATACTTTGGCACAAAGCTAATGTATATCATGGCACCGCTATCACCAGTGCATTATATCCGATGACACTTGTGATACATCAGACATGATATTCAGTACTTTTCTGAAGAAGTATCCTGTGTGCACAGCTTAAACCTCATGTACTTGGTCTGAGAAGTTGTGCCTTCTATATGTAACTGTGAGGGAGTTAGGTGCATTGGTGAGGTTACTACTGGACTAGAACTCTCAAATACTTTGTGATGCTGACCATAAAAACCATGCCCATCCAGTTAAGGAGCAATAATTGCAGTGTGACACAATGTACACGCACCTGATCACAGTGCTCATAGCAGAAGACTGTGTACAAATCTTGACTGCAATGGTTTGATGTGATGTGGCATGTCCCAAACTTGTGCGTGTATCTGGGGCTAGGGGATTCAGGGAACATAATATTTTATGCATTGTATGTGTTACAAGTGCAGATTTCTCAAGTCAACATAGTCAAATATATCCTAAACTATGTGATGTGACTCTATGAATGTGGAGAAGGAGCTGTGTGGATGCATGAATACGGCCATTATCTGACAATGGAAGGCATTCCCAACTACAGCTGAACTACATAAGCACCATGCATAGGCAAAACATTTGTTTACATCAACGCACAGCACATGGACACAAAAAGGGGGTCATTTTGATAAAAACCGCCTACCGCCACGGCAACTGCTGCCAAAAGACCGTCGCCACCGCTACCAGCTGTCCGCTCTATTATGACCACAGAAGGATGGCAGAAATTCAGTTGTGGCCATGGCGGCGGATGGCGTTAAGGTGGCACCACGCCAGTAGACCGCTGCATACCGTATCATGACCCATGATACGGCCTGGCGATGTTCTTCTGGCAGACCCTGCTACTGGCTGTAGCACTCCGTCCCATCTCCTGCCGGAGGACCCCTCACAAAAAGTAAGTCGGGTGCTCCGACAGGGGGGTCCTCCGACAGGGGCTGGGGGTGTTGTGTGTGTATGTGGGGGTGTGCGTGGATGTCTGTGCATGCATGAATGCAGGTATGTGTTGCGTGATGTGTGTGTGTGTGTGTGTGTGCATGTATGGATGTGTGAGTACATGTATGTTGTGTTGTGTGTATGCATGTGTGCTTGTATGTATGTAAGTGTGTGTGGAGGTGTGTGTGAATGGATGCTTGCATGCGGGGATGAATGTGGGAATGAGTGTGTGAATGAAGGTGCATGAATGAAGGGGGGTCTGGAGAGGGAGGGGGTTAGGGGGAAACCTGGGGAGGGGAAGTGGGGGGGGAAGACCCCTATCAGTGGCAGGGAAGAAATTCTCTGTCACTGATAGTGCCTACCGCCATGGTTTTCGTGGCAGTAAGGAAGCCACAAAAACCATGGTGGTAGGTGGGGTCATAATCCCACAGGCGGGCTAGTGAAGGCCGCCGTGGCGGGCGGTGTGGTACATTGTCTTAATATGGAGAAAAGTACGGCCAGCCTGGAAGCAGTACCTTCCTCCATATTAACGCCCTCCGCCGGGGTCATTATGACCCCCAAAGTGATTTACCATCTTTTGCAACATACATATATGTTGTTAAGTGTCAGACATCAGACACTTGTTGATAGACAACATAATTATTTATTTTTCTAATGTTTTCACACACATAACTTCACATCAAATGAAATTTAATTAATCTGTTTTATATTTATATTTAATTTGATTAGATCGCATATGCCAATTAGATTATGTTTTGCCAGGAGTTATGTGAAGACTCATATTTGATACTTTAAATATACCGAACCACAGATTTTCTATTCCCCTTAATTGTTCAGTATGGATTATGGAGTCTGGGTCAGCCTGACACACTAGCAACATGCAGCTTACCACTGTAAGACAACATCAGCATTACTACTCTGACAGATTTTTAATGTGTCCAATTTACAATAAAGATATCTACATGCTTCATACATGACTCTACTCCTAAACCCTGCCATATCATTTCATTTAACATCTATCTTTGATGAAGATATAGTACACAAACTTTGCAAACGTAAATCTACATACAAATTCAGATGTAGGATTGTATTTAGATATGTATAACAATATGTTTTCTACTGCAACATTTGAATATTTCATTAGTAGCTGTAACAAAACACAACAGTACATGGATCGATTTGAACTACGCATACTTTATTGAACAGAAACGTGTATCTACATACACAAGAAGTCATAACGTTTTCAATTAAGTGAGATAATTCTGCACTGACTCATTACACATTTTGTGGCTCACCACAGAACTCTCAATCCCTTGTGAGTCCACATGTTCATCTTCCTCTTAGGTGGTGGACATGGTGAGCACTATTCCAATTTTGTTCTGACACAAATGCTGTGTAGAATGGCACAAAATAAATTATTTACAAACATTGGTGGTGTGTATAGATGTCTCTCACCAGACTGATCCACAGATGTGAATCTTGATTTGAGAACTCCAAAGGTTTTGAGTCTTCTGTAATGCAGCATGTACTTCTTTTGTGGCTCAGTGTGAGTTTGGCTGAATGGCGTCATCAGTCAGGCTTGCAGGCCATAGCCTTGATCACCTGATGAGAGAGGGTGAAATACGTATTAGGAGTAGTCCCTAACTTACATATGCATGTTCCATGACTGATTCTTGTTGAAAAACTTGTTAAAAATATATACTTTTTAAACGTAATCTTGTTTAAGGTTGTCTGTTTGTACTGTTGAAGAGCAGAGGGTAGACACGTTGTACAGATTTTATATCCCCACTTTTGAATATATATCCTTTGTTTTTCCATACTTCGTCTTAAGTACCCAAATGGAAAACACATTAGATTCCTCTATTCAAAGTTGATATCTTGTTAAATAACCAATTTAGTCAAAACATTGTTGAATATATACAGAGGGACCACGTTACGGCGCCTTAGCATTGCCATTGCATAATGCTAGGTGAGACAAAGACAATGCAAAGACTAAATTGATGTTAATTAGGGCAGCAAATACAATTTTTGCATGGAATTATGTGCCTTCGTACTTAAACATGTCAAGCCAGCTGCTAGCACTGTGTTACTTAGCATTTGAATGATGCAGCCATTTCTTGGGTGGATTATAGTCATTCCGATACATACAACAATGAATTGTTGTGTAGTGATAATTTATGTACAGTTATTGAGCATGGATATGTAGCAAAATGGTGTTCATGACGAACCCAGCCATGAGAAATCTATAGATGTGTATTTCTGCTATTTACTTCAGCAGTTATATTGTTGTGCATTGTATAGCACACACAGAAAGACGAATACACCTGTGAAAGTATCATTTTGAATTGGGGGGTGCTTCCAGCAAAACAACCCTATCCATCAAATAACGCTGACATCCTAGCAAGACAGTGCCACTCTGTGTTCATTGATGTTGTGCTGCACACAGTGCCCCAGCATGCGTACTGAGTAGAAATGGCCCATTTTACCCGACATATCGATCTGATCTGCTCTCAATACCTTTCACACAAGACAGTACACCAGCATTGCATTTTTCCACAAAAATGTCACACAACATTTCTTCCTATTTCGATTAATTACATTCAATGGGGAGTAATGGAACACTGCATTAATTCTATATTTAGAAATTTGCATTGCATTTCCGATCCACATACAATTTAATAGGTGAACATAAAGACTAGACGTAGCAATGAGAAGTCCATTTCCATAAGTTCCTGTCTGAAAGCACCCATTTATGTTATGTTTGAAAATGTATGATTCATCAGCATTTGCAGGGTATTCGGCTACCACATTAGTGAGTAATCCTTAATGGTCCACAATTGCTTGCTCACTGATTGAATATTTATGTTTGCAATTCCAGTATATGTGTGCCACTGCTACAGGAGGCACCAATTGCAAATGGGTGTAATAAATTGCACCAAGGGCAAGCAAAAAAGCAGGTGTCTCATAAAATCCTCATTTAGTATGGAATTGTTGTTGGCTGGATTTTAGAAACAGCAGGTACTGTGGAGTTAGTTGGAGGATCTCATCCAGCTCACATGGTAGAAAAGATGAAAATGCACTATGTGACATTCTAGCCAACATTGCAGAGGTAATCTGGAAAGAGGCAGAGCACAAAATGTGCAAGACTTCAATCAGTCTGACATGTGGTGGTGATAGACCTTCCTGTTACTGGTTGAAGACTTAATTAAATCTTCACAAACAACTCCAGGATGCCCTCCATCTTCAGTCAGAATAGCTGAATCACCTTCTCCTCCCTGAGATCAATGAGGGTGATTCTTTATTTGACTAGCCACTCCTCCTTCGCTGTTGTTTTCCTGCACCAACTTTAAGTTGCAAAATAACGACCTTCGTGGCTTATATGAGCTTGCCAGAGTATATTAAGTGTATGGTTTTCTTATACTGATGGTCTTACTTTGTTGCGTGCACCTGCATTGGTCATGAGTAGCATTCTGATGCATTTCCATTGTGTTACACTGCGTGACAATGCGTCATGCATGATTTGTTTGTAAATTCCACTGTGTTACTGTTGCACAGAGAAAAGGTCTCTTTTTGACAGGGTTAGCCACCCCTTTTTGCCTGGTAAATGATGTAGCCTAGAAATTGTTAGTGCCGAGGGCCCCTGGTAACCAGGTTCCCTGGGCTCGATCCCTTTTCCCAAAACTGTTGTGATGTATTGGCGCCACAATAAGTCCCTAGTAAATGGTACTTAGATACCCAGAGCAGGAGGTACTAAGGGTAGGCCCCTGAGGGCAGCAGCACTGCCCGTGACACCCTCAAGGGCCATGTATTCAGGTGCACCCAGCATGGCCATTGCAGTCCTAAAATGCAAACTCGACAGGACACACTGCCTGTGTGCCCTGTCCACTACACACTGCATGCAATATTGGTAAGTAACCCCTCTGGCAGGCCTTACAGCCCTAAGGCAGGGTCCACAATACTCTATATGAGGGCATAGCTGCATGACCAATATACTCCTACTGTGTCCTTGCCAAACCTGGGACATAGAGAGTGAACGGAGCACTGATTTTAAATACACTGGTCAGTACGAGTTTCACAGCTACATGATGGCCTCTCTGAACCCTGGGTTGTTTGGTATCAAACAACTTAGAATGATAAATCCAAACTGGTACCAGTGTTGGATTTATTATAAAAATGTACCCAGGGGTCACCCTAGAGGAGCCCCCTGCAAAGGCTAACTACCCTGGCATGGTTGCTTTCCAGTCACATCCAGCCTGCCATCTCCAGACACAAATCTGCATCCCTGGGGTGAGCACCTCTGTCCTCTGCGATTCAGAACAAAGCCCTTCCTGGGTGGATGTGCCAACTCCCCCTCCCTCAGGAATATGCACCTTCCTGGTGGTGAGCTTCAAAGGGCTTACCGCCCTGGAAACATGACTCTCAGGCCTGCTGCTAGCAGCAGATGGCCACCCGGTTGCAAACCTCCATTTTTGGCAGGTGCAACAGCAGAAAACTAAACAAAGGACAGGAGGAGTGGCCCCACCTAGCATGCACCACCCCCAAGGTTTTGCATGCGAGGTGACCTCTACATTTTATTTTTCTCCATCTTGGATAGAAGGAAAATAGCTAATCAGGTGGACAGAAGTGACCTCTGCCCACCGAAAGTGGTCACTTAGTGGGTGTAGACACCCTAAGGTAGATGTTCCATTGGCCACTACCAAGTTCCCCCTAAAACGGCCATAAGTATAGTATTTAGTGGGCATCCCTAGACCAAGAGCTTAGATTCTAAGGACAAAAGAACACCAGCAAGAAAGAAGAGCCAAGGCTCAAGAACTTAAGTCCTGCTGCACCAAGAAAAAAGCACCAAACCCTGCCTGCTGCACCCAGGGCTCGACAATTGCTGCTGGGGGGGTTGCTTGGATGTCAGACAGATCCAATAGATCCCCAGAGGACCTCCACTCTGAAAATTGCCAAAGATCTCCCTCCAGAGTGAAGGTATCACTTTGCAACCCAAAGGAACCAAAGACCCAGTGAAAGCCACTTCACTGACCAGCTGCCGATAAAGGAACTAGATGCTGCAGCCAGACCAAACTCCAACTGTCTGACCATGAGGACAAAGCCTACCAGTGTGCCAAGTTTGGTGGTACTGTGACCTCTAGTGGCAAGACCGTGCAATAGACCTAGGCACTGCTCACCTGATGTTGGACACGCAAAAGGAGAGTCCATTCTGGACTGGAAAAGGACCAAGAGGAAGCCCCAGGGACTTCGGCAACCACTCAGGCCTCCGACCAGAGTGCCCCTGCTGAACTGCCAGTGACCCTCAAAGTAACCTAGCTCCTGCTTCCAAGGGCACTTTTGCGCACAGCTCCTGGCTCACCGATTTGCTCTGCACCCGGCTGCTCTGTGCACAGCACCAAAGATCCAGCTGTGCCCTAAGGGTACTCCACCCCTTGCAACTTTACACTCCAAGGGGACACACCAGATTTACCTTTAAGTCCCCAGGTGCAGTGTTTTTCCAAGTGGTCCCCTGAAGTGGCCTGGCACCAGCTCCATTGAGTTTCTGCAGCTACTCTCGCCAGAACCGGGAGTTGCCCGAACTTCTCCAGCTGGTCCAGGGTATCCAACGACAACCTCGACCTACCTGCAAAAGGAGACATTGGTAAACGCATTGCCTGATCACTGTGACTTTTCAAAGTATTCTTCCATTGATTCCTATGGTGCGTAATTACATACAGAAAGGCTAAAAGTTTAAAAATTAATAACTTAAAAAGTACTTGTCCAATTTTGATGGTCTTGGTCTTAAAAAAATTATAAAAATCTGAACTATCTTCGTACATTGGTCCCGAGTCAATCTTCTTAGTGTGTGCCTCAATTTATTGATATTGTGAGTACAACACATGCATAGCACTTCTTCAAGATCAGCCTGACTGCTTGATCAAGCTCCCATAAAAAATAGAGCATTAGGTGTCTAGTGTTTACCTCTGTAAACCAATGTGTGGTTGCCTGGAACCCACAGTGTGCCTAGCTTTGCACACTACATAGAGGGGCAGCCTCCTACAAACACCTACCTTGAATACAATAATACCTGTCTCTTGCAGGCCAGCACAGCACTTGCACCACACATGTCAAAAAAATTAAGCAGGAAGGCTCTGCATTGCTTGATAATCCTTACTTAAGCCCTTGCATTACCTTGCTTCACATTGTGTGATTCAGGGGCAATGAAAGGGTTTAGTAAATTGAGTCCTTGGTGTCTTAGTCTGTCTCTACGCCTTGGCAAGTTTGCAGGTCAATCCTGATCATCAGAGTTAGAACCTTATTTAAGTTGTGGCTGGTGTTCTGCCCAGCTGCCAAATGTCCTTTATGCTTAAGGAGTTTCTCCATTCATGTTGAGATATTTCTACGCAGTTGTCACATTAGAACACGTAAGTACTCAGGATTCTGCAACATAACCAGTAGTCAGAAATTACAGTAGGAATTCTATGCACTTGCAAGGAATAACTTCTATTTACCCATAGAAGGAACATTAGAAAACATGTCACAAGTGATAGAAACTACATATCAGCCAATCCTGCCCGTAAAAGGAACATTAGCACATATATGTAATGGGAGGAAAAGCAGGTAAAACATAGAGGTGGTCATTACAACCCTGGCGGACGGTGTTAAAGCTGCGGTAATACCGCAAACAGTGCGGCGGATAAAAAAATGGAATTATGACCCTGGCCGAAACCGCCAACAAAGACAGCCACTTTAACACACCGCCCGCCACGGCAGTACAGACAAGCAGCGCGGCGGTCACCGCCAACAGACAGGCGGAAGACAATGTACTGCCCATAGTATCACAACCCGCCAATCCACCACCTTTTCCGGGGAGGATTCACCGTGGATAAAAACACGTCGGAAACAGTTACTGCAATGGGAAAATGCTCACCTGAACACATCCCACGAGGAACAAGGACTCCATGGACCCGGAACTCCAAATACTCCCTGCCCTTGTCTTTCTGCTCCTCTACGACCATCATCTACGTAGGCGCCGAAGACAACGGTGAGTACTGCACCTACAACATGGGGGAGACGGGAGGCAAAAGTTAGGGGGTGACGTTCCCTACACTGGGCATTGGTGTGTGGCATGACGTTCCATCATAGCCCACCTGGGCTGTGGCAGCCGTGGCCCTCCTGGGCACTGACTCCGGCGGTGGCGGTGGTCTCCTAACCAGTGACGATACTTTGGCCCTCCTGGGCTGTGACTCCGGCGGTGGTCTCCTGACCAGTGACGATACCTGGGCCCTCCTGGGCTGTGACTCCGGCGGTGGTCTCCTGACCAGTGACAATACCTGGGACCTCCTGGGCTGTGACTCCGGCGGTGGTCTCCTGACCAGTGACGATACCTGGGCCCTCCTGGGCTGTGACTCCGGCGGTGGTCTCCTGACCAGTGACGATACTTGGGCCCTCCTGGGCTGTGACTCTGGCGGTGGCCTCCTGAACAGTGACGACGGTGCTGGCGGTTGTGTCTCGACCGCCGGGAATGATGGCGCCCTTCTCCGCCGTGACACTCACAACAGGCTGGGCAGACTTTCTCTGGCCCTTCCCCACCTTTCGTGGAGCCACAGCTGACTCTCCAATCCCCTTGGAACCCATGTCAGTTGTTTTCCCACCAGGAGTCTTCACACGGTCCCGTCATCCAATCTCTACTTTTAGAGCCTTTACAGGGGGTGGGCTGCCAGTGCCTTGGCTCCGGGTCACACTGCCTGCCCTGGTGGCCGGTGCACTCCACAAACCTTGAACAGGCACCACTGGTATTGGAGGCTTTTTGGCTGAGGCGCTACAACGGGACTGATGAATTGGAGGGGGGGTGGGAGCAAAAAGGTCAACTTTAGAGAGGGACAGTTTCTGACGTACTCTGGGATGGGTAGTTTGAGGGGGTCTGGGAGTGGAGGAAGAGGAGGTGGTTGTAGGAGGTGTCACTTTAGGTGTTTTGGGTGCAGGTGCAGGTACTGGAGGCTGTCGTGAGGTGGATGGATGTTGGGTGTGTGGGTGCCCGCGTTTGTGTACTTTGGGAGGGGGCGTCACAGACACACTGGGAGAGGACACAGGGGACGTGTAAATGGGAGTGGAGGTGGTGAGTGCAGGTGAGCGGCTTGTGGTGCTGGGTCTCCTTGTGCGATTCATGGTGCCTGTAGATGTGGTGCATGCAGGTGTGTGTGTAGACGAGACTGGGAGGGAGGAGGGGGACACAGTGGAGGCAGTGGATGTTGCTGTGTCTGTACGTGGGTGAGGCTTGCGTGAGTGACTGTGGGTTGTGTGGTGCTTATGTTTGCTTGAGCTACTTGTGTGTGCTGACTTGTGTGTATGCTGGTCTGTAGGTGTGCTTGGGATGGGCTGGGGTACAGGAGATTGGGTCTGGGTGGAGGAGGTTGGAGCGGGGATGCTGGACACAGGGACAATGGCTGCCATCAGTGCTGAGGCCAGAGATTGCAGGGTTCGCTGAAGGACAGCCTGACCAGAATGAATGCCCTCCAGGAATGCATTAACGTGTTGCAACTCTCGTTCTACACCCTGGATGGCATTCACAATGGTAGACTGCCCAACAGTGAGTGACCTGAGGAGGTCAATGGCCTCCTTACTGAGGGCAGCTGGGGTGATAGGGGCAGGGCCTGAGGTGCCTGGGGCGAAGGTGATGCCCACCCTCCTGGGTGAGCGGGCACGGGGTGAACGCTGAGGGGCTGCTGGGAGGGCGGTGCTGGTAGGGGAGGTGGCGGCTGTACCTGTAGAAGTGGGGCACACAGATGGTGCCGCCACCACAAGGGAGCCCCCATCGGCGAACGAGTCCGTGTCGCTGCTTGGTGATCCGGTGGCCGACGTGAAGCTCCCCTTGCCCTCCGTCCCACTGGTGCATTCTGAGTCCGTGGTGTAGCCCTCCATGGCCATATGGGATGCAGCTCCCTCGTGCACCGGTGCCACTGTACCTCCGCCTGATGATGCTGATGTACAAAAAGGACAGGGAGAGCAGAAAAAGGGGGGAGACAGAAGAAAGAGAGTTTAAGTGCATGGCATACCGCTACCGTTGGCGGACAAGACAGACACAGCAGCCCCCTGCATTACGCCGTGCTCCTTCCCTCTGCACATGCAATCTCTGGGATATGGCCTACATGGCTATGGTGGACATCTGCACACATGGATGCCACACGGGCAACTATACCTGTACTTCGCACTCTGCTGAGGTGGGGTAGAGTGCCACATGGCCTGCATTACGGAGGGGCCTAGCCTACGAAACTCGCCCTAGCCTAGGTACACCCACAGGCCTCCTCCCCCACCCAGACCCCTCCACTGCGCGCAAAGTCTGCAGAATGAGGTTGTACTCACCCCCTTGTGTCTGCTGTGATGCCCTCAAGCGCCCATCCAACTCCGGGTAGGCCACCACCAGGATCCGGAACATCAGAGGGGTCATGGTGCGACGGGCACCCCTCCCACGTTGGGAGGCCATCCCCAGCTGAGCCTCCGCCGTCTTCTTGCTGCAGCGGCGAATGTCCTCCCATCTTTTCCGGCAGTGGGTGCCCCGTCTCTGGTGGGCCCCCAGGGTCTGGACCTCCTTGGCGATGGCACGCCAAATGTCCCTCTTCTGGTGGGCACTGACCTACATGAACAGTCATTACCAACTGCACCGTCGACGTGAGTGGCCCCCTCCCTACTCTGGCCATGTGGCCCATTCATTCCCATGCATAAATGTTCTATGAACTTTGCCCCCTTCCCTCATCCAACCAGCCCTCTTCACCCAGGCCTAGCCCATACAACGTGCTCCCTGTGTACTAACCTGTTGGTCTGGAGGACCGTAGAGTAGCGTGTACTGGGGGAGGACCCCGTCTACCAGTTTCTCCAACTCCTGTGCAGTGAAGGCAGGGGCCCTTTCCCCAGACGCAGCAGCCCTCGTCGCTTCCAGACCGAGGTCACAGCAGCACTTGCAGGGTAGGTCCTCTACTGTCAAAGGTCAGGTATCTAGTGATTGAACAGATAGAAAATGGTGGTGACGTCCGCGGCGGGGACATCCGCGGCGGTGACGTCCGCGGCGGTGTGCATCATCACCGCCGGCGCACCTGTTCATTGGCTCCTGGGACCCATAGGCTCCTATGTCAACCAATGCAGCATTGCGCTGCGGTCTACGACCGCCTACCGCGACGGTGTGCAACGCCAGCGCAGTTAGCCCACAATCCCATTGTCCCAGTTTAGAGGTCAGGCAGCCGCCATTTCAGGGGCCCACATGGCTTGATTTACCTCTGCGTCACACATAGCTAGGCCTACACTCAACACACATACAGGAAGGGATTTGTGAGTGGTGTACTCTTGTGTGTAACTGTGGGTACATACCTGGAGGAATAATGATTGATTCGTCGCTGTTGTCCTTCGTAGGCACCGTCAGCTGGGACATTTGAGAAGATGGCGGAATCCTCCGGTGTACCGACCGCTGGTGGACCTGTTGACAATGGAAGAGCGACATGTCATCGTCACCTACCGGTTTGACCGTGCCACAATCCAGGAACTATGTACCCAGTTGGAGCCAGACCTGATGTCACCAATCCGCCATCCCACTGGAATCCCCCCTGACGTCAGTGCTCCATTTCCTTGCAAGTGGGTATTTTCAGACAACAGTGGCCATGGCATCAGGGATGTCCCAGCCTATGTTTTCCAATGTGCTGTCCAGGGTGTTGTCTGTCCTGCTGAAACATGTAAGGAGATACATCATTTTCCCTGAGGTGGAAGATTTGCCTACAGTTAAAGGTGACTTCTATGCCCTTGGACATATCCCCAACGTCATAGGTGCCATTGATGGGACCCATGTAGCTCTGGTCCCCCCCCCACAGGAGTGAACAGGTGTACAGGAACAAGAAGAGTTATCATTCTATGAATGTTCAGATGGTCTGTTTGGAAGACCAGTACATCTCGCAGGTAAATGCTATGTTCCCTGGCTCTGTGCATGACGCCTACATCCTGTGGAATAGCAGCATCCCTGATACGATGGGTCAACTCCAGAGGCACTGTGTATGGCTATTGGGGGACTCTGGTTACCCCAACCTTTCCTGGCTATTGACCAGGGCAGAGGAACGGTACAATGAGGCCCATGGGCGGACTAGGAGGGTGATCGAACGCACCTTCGGCCTCCTGAAGGCCAGGTTCAGGTGCCTCCATATGACAGGGGGATCCCTATTCTACTCACCGAAGAAGGTGTGCGAGATCATCATCGCCTGCTCCATGCTTCATAATTTGGCTTTGCGACGCCAGGTGCCTTTTCTGCAGGAGGATGATCTAGATGACGGTGTTGTAGCAGCTGTGGAGCCTGTGGACAGTGATGAGGAGGAAGCTGAGGAAGAAGACAACGACAACAGGGAGTCAGTCATACAGCAATATTTCCAGTGACACACAGGTGAGAACATTTTCATGTTTAACATTACATTAACTTTCACAGGTCTACCTCTATCCTGTCTGTCGGTTTCAACCACTATTTGGAAATTGAGTTGTACCTTTCGATTACTGTTTCACAGGTGTGGTTACCAACGTGTCATCTGCTTGCATCCTTCAAGGACTTGTGATGTGTGACATAGGTATGTTAGCTTTACAATAGGAAACGCATTATCAAACTGTCATTGATAATACATATTTACTAAATCACAGACTGACTCCAGATTGTTCTGTGTTTCAAGGGTGTTTATTGAAGTGCTAATTATTGGAGGGGGTGGTAAAATGGTGAGGGGTGATGGTGGAGGAATGTCCATGGCAGAGTACAGTCTATTAGTCTCACAGGTGCACTGCCCATCTGGGCATAGGAAGTGGAGCTGGGGCAGTTTAAGTATGGACAGGGTAACAAGGTGGGACAGTGGGAGGACAAACAGGGTGGTCTCATTTCCTGGCGGGGGTCTTGCCATCTTGCTCTGCCCTGTTCCTGGATCTCAGGGGCCGCTTGCATGGTGGTTGTCCGTCTGCAGGGGGTGGGGTGCTCGTGTGGTGGTCCCGTGGCGGGGCGTCCTGTCCACTAGCGCCGGCGGAGGTGGTGGGCAGTTCGTCGTCCTGGCTAGTGTCAGGGGCCCCTTGGAGTGCCACGGTGTCCCTCAAGGTCTGCTGTATGTCCTTCAGCACTCCTACGATGGTGCCCAGGGCAGAGCTGATGATCCTGAGCTCCTCCCTGAACCCCAAATACTGTTCCTCCTGCAGGCGCAGGGTCTCCTGCAACTTGTCCAGGACCGTCGCCATCGTCTCCTGGGAGTGGTGGTATGCTCCCATAATGGAGGATAGGGCCTCGTGGAGAGTGGGTTCCCTTGGCCTGTCCGCCCCCTGTCGCACAGCAGCCCTCCCAGTTCCCCTGTGTTCCTGTGCCTCCGTCCCCTGGACCGTGTGCCCACTACCACTGCCCCCAGGTCCCTGTTGTTGTTGGGGTGGTGGGTTACCCTGGGTACCCTGTAGTGGTGGACACACCGCTGATTGACCCGTCCAGGGTAGGGAGGTTTGGGCCCGCTGGGTGGGTGCTGTGCTGGTGTTACCAGAGGGTGGAAGGTCAGTGTTGGGCTGTGCCTGTGCAAGGGGAACCGACTGTCCCGAGGCCCACGATGGTCCGGGCTGGTCATCAGGATCCAGTAAGGCAGAGCTGCTATCGTCACTGTGGGCCTCTTCTGGGGGTGGAGTGGTGTTGTCTGGACCCTCTGGTGTGGTGACGGTCCTTCGGGTTCCTGCAGGGGCATAAGAGCATGATTATTGCATGTGTGTCTGTAATGGTGTGCAATGGGTGGGTGAGCGTGTACCCCAGTGCAAGCATTCCTGTGTGGGAGCTTGTGTGATGGTAGTTTAGGGGGTTGTATGGGTGTGTGCAGTGGGCATGCTTTAGTGCTGGGTGTCCATGCTTAGTTGTGTCATGCAGGGCTTGGTGTTGGGATGTGTGGTTAGTGTTATTAGTACATTAGTGAGGATTTGGGGTGATAGGAGAGGGGGTGAGGGTGGGGGTGTGTGATAGCATGCAGGTAGGGTGGGGGATATGATAGTTATGATTTGACTTACCATTGTCCCATCCTCCACCGACTCCTGCGAGTCCCTCAGGATGCATGATGGTCAAGACGTGCTCCTCCCATGTTGTTAGTTGTGGGGGTCTGCCGCCAGTCCGCTGAACAGCGATGTTGTGCCTTGAGACCGTTGAACGCACATTCCCCCGTAGGTCGTTCCACCTCTTCCTGATGTCCTACCTATTTCTTGGGTGCTGTCCCACTGCGTTGACCCTGTCCATGATTCTTCGCCATAGCTCCATCTTCCTGGCTATTGATGTGTGCTGTACCTGTGAGACAAAAAGCTGCGGCTCTACCCGGATGATTTCCTCCACCATGACCCGGAGCTCCTCCTCGGAGAAGCGGGGGTGTCATTGGCGTGACATGGGGTGGTGTGTGTGATGTGTGGGGCAGTGTGAGTATTGATGTGTGTGGTGATGTGTAATGGTGTGTGGTGTTTTGTGCGTGGATGTGGGTTGGGTGATGGTGTTGTGTGCCTCTGTATGGTGGTGTTGTCTTGGCTGTGCAGTCTCTCTGGCCTTCGTCTCAAATTTTTGGTTTGTGGGTGATGTGGGTGTGTGTTTTATATTGTGTTGGGTGTGTGGGAGTGGTGTTTGTATGTGTGTCAGGTGTGTGTATTTTGAATTGTCCAATGTGGCAGTGTTTTGGAGATGTGTGTGTATTTTGAGCGCGGCGGTGTGTACCGCCAATGGAATACCGCGGTTAAAAGACCGCCGCATGGATTCGTGGGTCGTAATAGCATGGGTGTGTTTCTGTTGGCGTGGAGGTGGAGGTTTTGTTATCGCTAGTTTATCACTGACCTTTGGTGTGGCGGTGTTGTGTGCGTGTCTGAATTTCGGCGGATTCCGAGATGTGGGTCATAATAGCTGTGGCGGAATTCCGCGGCGGTGTATTGGCGGTCTTCTGCACGGCGGTAAGCGCCTTTTACCGCCAATGTTGTAATGACTCACTGAGCCACTATTTCCCTAAAAAGTACCTGGTTTCTTAGTGTAGAGGGACTCCCTGTGTCTGGAAAGGGGATTATGTGGGGCCCCCGCGCTCCTGTGCGCTCACATTGGGCCACACAGTGCTCCTGGGAGAGGGGCGGACAGCGCCCTCTCTGCGGTGTTTGAGATGGGCCCCTCTGGGGACCTGTGGTCCATGTGGGCCCCTCTAATGGCCCTCTAATGGCCCCCGCCACAAAGAATCAAGTAGTTGGGGCGATCGCGCCCCTAGGGCAGTGACCGGGGTGAAGGGAACTCCCTTTCCGCCCCATGTCCTGCGGAGTAGTGGGCAGCCGCCCTCGTCCTCGGAGCGGCTGCCGGGAATAAAGGAGGAAGCAGGGGCCTCCAATGAGGCTTCCCTCCTGCTGCCCCACGCGGCCGCACTGTGTGCAAGCCGCGTTCCAGCCCGACCTGGGCTGTTACGTGTGGCAGGCACCGAGGATGGTGCCTGCAGGTGCCCCGGGGCGCTTAAAAGAGCGTGTGTCGCCCCTGGGGCACGGCTGGAGCACGTTCGCTCCTCTTTTCCTTCCTTTGGGTGCCCTGGGGGCACGGGATGGAGCGGGGCATGCTCCAAAAGCAAAATTATCCCCGGGCTGCGGTGGTGAACTCGGGTCAAATGCAGAGAGCTTCACCAAGCACGAGGGGCACCATGATAAGCCCGGGTTGCGGCGGTGAAGATTTTAGGGCACAAGAGAGCGCTAAAAACAGCGCGAGGGGCACAATTGTGATCCCGGGCTTCAGTAATGATCTTGCTGGCACAAGAGAGTGCTCAAAGCAGCTTGAGGGCAGCAACGCGGTACTCCGTGTGCTGAAGAAAGTTTGACAGATGTCAGGGGCCACAGCACCCTGCCTCTGGAGACAACAAGTGAAGAAGGGGGGCGTAGGGCTTGAGAACCCAGCAGCAGGTCAGCACAACAAGGGGTTACCAGCAGTGGCAGTTCCTCCTTGTGACAAGGCAGGTCACAGGTCAGCACAACACGCAGCAGTCCAAGGTGGTCCTGGTGAGTCCTTTCAACAGCGTCCTGTCCAGCTCCAGGTAAGGTTCCTGGAGTCCCTAGAATGTCCAAAAGATGTCTAAATTGTGGGAAAAGTACTTATGCTAGGTTTACAGTGTGTTCTACAATGCCCAGAAGCGGGGGTTCCAACCAGTTACAACTGGTTTGGGAGTGCCCTTTCGCCCCTCCAGCACAGGCTCCAAACATCAGTGGGGGGTAAACGACCCTATTGTTTGAGGCCAGGGCACAGCCTTTACAAATGCAGGTGTGCCCCGCCACTCCCATCTCTCAGCCCAGGAAGGCCTTACAATATGTAGATGTACCTTTGTGACACCTCCACCCTCCCTGTGTTCAGGCTGTCTGAGAAGTATGCACAAAGCCCCAACAGTCAGTCTGCCCGGACTTTGATTGGAGGCAAGCTGCAAAACACCAAAGTCATAAGCACAGGTGAATGCGCACTTTCTTGAAGTGGCATTTCTGTGATAGTAATAAAAAATAACCCTACACCAGTAAGCAGCATTTCTCACCACTATCACAACCATACCAAACAACCTACCCCTCATAAATCAGACAATACCCCTTACACATAAAGCAGGGCATTTCCAATGCAATCCTATGAGGAGGCAGCACTCACAGCAGTGAGACTCCTAGGTGCATATTTATACTCTGTTTGCGCAGAATGTGCGTCAAAACTTTTGATGCACATTCGGCGCAAACCGTGCACGTATTTAAACTTTGACGCCCGCGAACGCCAAAATTCCGCCGTGTGTGTCATTTTCTGGATGCGGGAAACCGCCTTGCCTCAATGACATGCAAGGTAGGCGTTCCCATCCAAAAAATGACTTAAACTCCTGTGCGCCTTATTTATGCTACCGCACAAAAATGACGCTCGCCCGGGAGGCAGAGTCGGAAAATGATGCACAGCCTGATTTGCGTACAAAAAAAATTACGCCTGGGTCAGGACAGGCATTAAAATGGGGCAAACACACCTGTACTTAATGAAAACACACAGAAGCAACAGCAGAGCTAAAAAAGGAAGACATGGAGGTGCTTTTCATCCAGCATGCACACAGACACAGAGCACAGGACCAACAACAGCAGCTTCCACAACACCAGCAGGCACCCCAAAGGCAACGCAGAAAGCAGGAGAGGATATTCCGCACCAGGACAATTCTTCTGGACTCCGCCAACAAGACATCATTCAGAGGTACAGGCTTAACTGTCAAGCCATTCAGCAGCTGCTACGAAATATTGAGCCACAGTTGGTACCCAGCTTGCAGACACCCTGCACCATTCCACCAGAAACCAAGCTGCTAGCTGTACTCCACATGTTGGCAAGTGGCTCCTTTCAAACCACTGGCGCCCTGGTTGCTGGGATCTCACAGCCATCAATCTCCACCTTCCTACCCAAGGTACCGGATGCCATCATCTCCCTCACACCCCGCCACATCAGCTTCCCCAACACACAGGCGAAGCAGCAGGAGACAAAACAGGGGTTTTACCAAATTAATGGCTTCCCCAATGTCCTTGGTGCCATTGACTGCACACATGTCTGCATTGTGCCACCCGCTGCAACTGAACATCTACACCGCAACAGGAAGCACACACACTCCATCAATGTGCAGGCCATTGTCGATCACCGGGGTTTGATCACCAACATCGTGGTAAAGTATCCTGGGAGTGTACAATCAGCACTTCCAGGATCGACGATATGGAAATGGACTACTTGTTGGTAAGTACAGAAACCCAGTTATATACACACTGCACAGCAACCCTCTAGGACACACAACACATACACCACAGCATTGACACGTGGACAGGAACACACTGAGGTTGTGACACCGCTAGGCATGTTTGATATCCTCACCCAATAGGAGACGCACCTAGGGACAAATGACAGTTCCAAATAACAACATATGCCACTCCAGAGCCACAAGAGGACAATTTAAAACAACACAAGTACAATTTGGAAGATTATTATTTCAATACCACATCCATAACACTCAATCAAACACCCTTCAAACCAATACGTACTGTGTAATGTTTTTTGCTGCAGGTCAAACATCATGACACACATAGCATTATGATGACTCCAATGAAGGTCACATGCAATCATTGAGGCTGTAACAATATCTCACATCACTCCTGCTCTCACATTGCCCACTACCAATAAGCAAGTGGACTGTGCTCAGAACACACCTTGATGGGACAATACTGAAAGTGCACATTCCTACACATACGCATTGCGACAAACTAACACACACACACAACGGATGTAATGGCATACAGACCTTCTGAAACTCTAAATGACAACCTCACAACCAAGTTAGCCATCTGAACTAGAACATCTTCAGTAGTATAGGTACACGTTACAACCTGAGTCGACTTGGCAAGGTCAGAGAAATAGGTCTGCAGTGAACTGGTCACACAATAAATTAGTGCATAGTCAATTGTTAACACTTCAGTGCTCACAACGTACGGACATGTGTTGCACATTGTCACCTTGCAAAATCTAAGTGTCTCACTGATGGTTAAATAATTCTATTGCATATGTGAAACTGGATGGGATGTCCAGGGTATATAGATGCAACCGTGTTACCACCATTGTCGAATTAATTCTGTGTATGGAAGTATGATGTCACCCCCAGTTATGACACAGGGACACCTATTTCACAAGTCACAATGCAAGGGAGTACACACTGTACTGCAACTCTACAAAAATACTGCTGACATCCGTTCAACAGCCAAACACCCGTTCAAATAAGGAAACAACCCAATGCTGATGGTACATCCAAGAAGCCTAGGATTCCACACAGTAACACAAACACCGATAATTCCCAGACAACACAAGAGAACAACTGCCATGCAAAGTGATATTTATGGTGCAAGGTACATCAACATGTTCTCACTCATTTTCTCTTTCAGCTGATCAGGGGTATGGGATCCAGCCATGGATCATGACCCCATTTGCAAACACAAGCACTGCAGCAGAGCGTGACTATAATGAGGCACATAGGAGGACACGTACCATAGTCGAGAGGACCTTTAGCATCCTGAAGTCAAGATTCAGGTGCCTCAACATCACCAGAGGCAGCCTCCTATACTTACCTGAAATGGTGTGCAAAATAATTTTGACCTGTGCCATCCTGCACAATATATGTGTAAGAAGGAACATTCCCCTATATGAACCCGACTCACAAATGCCTGAAGAGGAGGAAGAGGAGGATGCTGTCCATCAACATGAGGGGAACCATCCAAACACAGCTGCAGGATTGCGTTGGAGACAACATATTGTTCAAAATTTCTTTTAACTCTACTCATCCATCACCAGTGTCTTATCATATGTAAATAAACACCTATACTAATCACTATATCATGGTCTGGATAATCATTTTTGCTTAACATTATCTCTAACTATCAGAATCAGAGCGTAGCCTCATGGAGCATTGCTGAAATACCGATTAGGACACAGAAAATTCCAAAACTATTTTGATGCGTATAAATGTACACCCACATTCACTCACACTGTAAATGACATATATCCTGTATATTTCACATTTGAAGGGCAATAGCAGAGGACCACACCTATTTCACACATACATGTTGGCAACATGGTTCATCGCAGCATATGGCACACAACTAAGACTCCATCAGTCAATAGGGGAAAAAATGCCTCATACATGAGGCAGTGGATGTGGTATTGCATTGGTAACAGGAATGTATGAAAAGACCCTTGACAGCAGCAAGTCTTACATCACCTATCTTTGCAAGGACTATGTGTGACAAGATTTCCATATAAGCAGCAAATTTATAGCACAAGTGCCCCAGGTATGACTAGCATTGCTCACATGACATCCATTGGCACATGGCAGCCCATGTCCTAAATCCAGCCACACCGATATTCCCTGCCTCAGCACACCCTTCTTCAGAGGTCCCTGGAATGGGAATATGTGTCCCCAGATAATCCCTCCTCTACACAAACCCAGACTCACAATGTTAATCCAGTGTGCTTCCCTCTTTAGAATGGTATGCCATGGTCATTGTACTTCTGTTTGCATGGACGTCAGGTTAAATAATGCACTGGCTTGTAGTCTGTAGGACCTGTAATCACCTGTACATTGCTTCCCATGTGAAAGGTACTGTTTGCCCTTTGAACTTGAATCTCACCTACAGAAATTATGAGAGAATGATGCTGCACACACCTGTGAGCACCTCCATGGAGACCAGCCATTTGAACATGCACTGCCCTTGCAGCTGCCTGGAACAGAATAGAAGCAGCCATTGTATCTATAACACTGTTATGCATTGCCGTATAAATCAGCTGTGCAACACAGCCCTTGGGTTAATGTGTTACATTCCAACACACAGGACAAACACAGTTTTCCGTTTCCACAGTCTTGTTCCACCTTTGACCAGTCTCAGTCTGACCACTGTGTATTTACCTTGTGAAATGTTTGAATCCTGATTGACCCTGCATCCTGTTAGCCTGACTGGCTCCTGTCTTTGCGTTACCCTAAAGGTTCCTTGTGCCTACATTTGTATCATAGTTGCTTTCCCAACCCTCATATTCCTCCTGGGGTACTGTGTCAAGTGGGTCTACAATGCATACTCAAATACATTGTATAGCATAATCAGTTTAGTTATCGTACCACAGGGGGAACTTGTCTCCAAATAGCTGAATCATGGCCTATCCCTTGTCTGGGTTTCATGTATGCATGAGTGACAAATAGTGACAGTGTACAATGGCTGCATGCATGGATTGGGTATGGTGCCTCCAGCACAACAAACAATGTCAGATAATGTGCATGAAATGTCTACACATGTTAGGACCCTGACAGTCCACACGCTGATTCACATTGCTCCCAACATATTTATGGGGCTTGTGTGGTGAATAGCTGTGATATTAATCAGCACAGAGGCACTGATGTTCCTAGATGCAGTGGGAATTTTAGAGGCCAACCTGTGTACAAATTTTGTGAGGACACCTGCCGGTATAAGAATCCTGAGACATTAAGGGCCATATTTATACTTTTTGACGCAAAACTGCGCTAACACAGTTTTGCGTCAAAAAAATTAGCGCCGGCTAACGCCATTCTGAAGCACCATGCGGGCGCCGTATTTAATCAATGACGTTAGCCGGCGTTAGCCGCCGGCGCTGCCTGGTGTGCGTGAAAAAAACGACGTACACCAGGCAGCGCCGGCGTAGGGGGATATGGAGCTTGGGCGCCAAAAAATGGGGCAAGTCAGGTTGAGGCAAATTTTTCGCCTCAACCCGATTTGCGCCATTTTTTCCGACTCCCAACCCCCATAGAAATGACTCCTGTCTTAGCAAAGACAGGAGTCATGCCCCCTTGCCCAATGGCCATGCCCAGGGGACTTCTGTCCCCTGGGCATGGTCATTGGGCATAGTGGCATGTAGGGGGGCACAAATCAGGCCCCCCTATGCCACACAAAAAAAAAAAAAAATGACTTACCTGAACTTACCTTAATGTCCCTGGGATGGGTCCCTCCAGCCTTGGGTGTCCTCCTGGTGTGGGCAAGGGTGACAGGGGGTGTCCCTGGGGGCATGGGAGGGCACCTCTGGGCTCCTTCAGAGCCCACAGGTCCCTTAACGCCTGCCTTTTCCAGGCGCTAAAAAACGGCGCAAAAGCGGCCGTATGTCATTTTTTTTGTCCCGCCCACTCCCGGGCGTGAATTTTGCCCGGGAGTGTAAATACGGCGCACATGCCTCGGAGTCAATTTTTTAGACGGGAACGCCTACCTTGCATCTCATTCACGCAAAGTAGGTGTCCACGCTAAAAAATGACGCAAACTCCATGGACTTTGGCGCTAGACGCGTCTAACGCCAAAGTATAAATATGGAGTTAGTTTTGCGTCGGAATTGCGTCAAAAAAACAACGCAATTCCGCCGCATACGGAGTATAAATATGCCCCTAACTTTGTCAGCACACCAAGGTTGCCCTGTTGACAATTTCATAACACGTCTGCAGTGACATGTCTGGACCATTCCCTTGTGTGTTCTCAATTCCTCATTGGCTTTCCTTCTATTGATCTGCGAAGGATACTTTGTAGATACAGGCAATGGCTCCACAGACTCATGACTAGACCTGGACATAACTGTGACAACATAGACCCCAATAATTATACAGGCTACACAATGGCCCACAGACATGAATCAGACACCTCTGTGCATTATACCACTGGAAATATGTGAACACGTGCTGCTTGGTCTGCTGGTCCTCCACTGCCACAGGAGAGACATGGCTCAGTTACATGACTCCAACTGTGGTGTAACATTACAATTGTGTATTATCATTGGGACTCTTTGTCACAAACAATGTACCCACATAGTATGATCCCTTGCCTGACTCATGGTTGGTAAACAAACAAGTGCCTAGGAAGTAGTATCCAACATTCCAGGACATGTGATGGCTAAGTTTTGGAACATTGCCATGAACAACCATCTGCTATCTATCCAGTGCATGCTTTGTCATTGGTGGTGTTTATGTTCCAAAAAACCTAGGAAGTGCGCACAGTAGTTGTTGCTATGTGTATGACTAACACATGTCCTCTCTCATTTCCACACTGACTTGCATCTGAGGGTTGGACACATTGACTCCACATGCATACAAGCAAATTTTCAAAAATGCATCTTGTGATGGTCACACAGTGGGACAACAACAATAATAGTAGCCAAATCACACACATTGACCCATAGGCATTGAGTTACTGTATTGAGTTGCGTCACCTTGCTATCCTCTCTTGACGCAAAACATGCCCAAACTGGGGAATACATAATTGTATTCCACACGTTTGGCCATCTATTGCGTCAGTGAAGAGTGCAAATCCGGTACAACAAGGAGAGGATCATGGTCCGCAGTAGTATGATCTGTCTCATGTGCCCATACACCGTAATGCCCAATGTGGGTGCAATCAGCCTATCTCTGTATTGTCACAACTGTCATGTACCATTACAAATGAGAAATGACCCAAACCCAGTTAATGACAGAAATGTTGACAAAAAATGACGCATATGCGGCGAAATATGACGCACATTGCCATGAAACATCCATTGGCCCTGAGCGGTAATTCCCACACTGTACCCCCGGAAATTGGTTAAGTATGAAACATATTTAACAATATCGATGAGTGGTTATTTCTAATCATGTGCATTAAAAAAAAAGACGCACAGACTCTAAGGGGCATATTTATACTCCGTTTGCGCCGAAATTGCGTCGTTTTCTTTGACGCAATTTCGACGCAAAACTAACTCCATATTTATACTTTGGCGTTAGACGCGTCTAGTGCCAAAGTCCATGGAGTTAGCGTCATTTTTTAGCGTGGACACCTACTTTGCGTTAATTATATGCAAGGTAGGCGTTCCCGTCTAAAAAATCGACTCCGAGGCATGTGCGTCGGATTTATACTCCCGGGCAAAAATCACGCCCGGGAGTGGGCGGGTCAAAAAAAATGACGTACGGACGCTTTTGCGCCGTTTTTTAGCGCCTGCAAAAGGCAGGCGTTAAGGGACCTGTGGGCTCTGAAGGAGCCCAGAGGTGCCCCCCCATGCCCCCAGGGACACCCCCTGTCACCCATGCCCACCCCAGGAGGACACCCAAGGCTGGAGGGACCCATCCCAGGGACATTAAGGTAAGTTCAGGTAAGTGTTTTTTTTTTTTTTTTTTTGTGGCATAGGGGGCCTGATTTGTGCCCCCCTACATGCCACTATGCCCAATGACCATGCCCAGGGGACAGAAGTCCCCTGGGCATGGCCATTGGGCAAGGGGGCATGACTCCTGTCTTTGCTAAGACAGGAGTCATTTCTATGGGGGTTGGGAGTGAAAAAAAATGCTTGTTTCCAGTCCAGGGAAGACCTGGCCTAGCAGTTCGGGCTGGACTGTTCCCATGGGGAACAGAGTCAAGACTGATTTGCATATGGCTGGGTCCAAACTGGAATGGCATGGGCAGCAAAAAAACGATGGATTTAGGCCCAGATCACTGTACTGGGGGTGAATGTTTGACAATGTTCAGCATTCCGTCCATCACTTGTTGTTTTTGCTTTGTCGCCCTAAGTGGGAAGGGGTATGCCCAGACGTGGGTCCCGTGCTTCCCATGCCACTGGATTCAAGCTAACCTGGCTGATGAGGGGTGAAACCCTGAAACCAGTCCCAGGATTCTTGTTTCTGGTCCAGTGAGGACCTGGCTTGGCAGTTCGGTCTGGACTGTTCCCATGAGGAACAGGGTCAAGACTGATTTGCATATGGCTTTGTCCAAACTGGGGTGGCATGGTGAGCAAAAGAACGATGGATTAAACCCAGATCTATGACTGGGGGTGAGTGTTTGACAATGTTCAGCATTCCGTACATCACTTGTTGTTTTTGCTTTGTTGCCCTAAGTGGGAAGGGTATGCCCAGACGTGGGTCTCCTTCAGAGCCCACAGGTCCCTTAACGCCCGCCTTTTCCAGGTGCTAAAAAACGGCGCAAAAGCGGCCGTATGTCATTTTTTTTGTCCCGCCCACTCCCGGGCGTGAATTTTGCCCGGGAGTGTAAATACGGCGCACATGCCTCGGAGTCAATTTTTTAGACGGGAACGCCTACCTTGCATCTCATTAACGCAAAGTAGGTGTCCACGCTAAAAAATGACGCAAACTCCATGGACTTTGGCGCTAGACGCGTCTAACGCCAAGTATAAATATGGAGTTAGTTTTGCGTCGGAATTGCGTCAAAAAAACAACGCAATTCCGGCGCAAACAGAGTATAAATATGCCCCTAACTTTGTCAGCACACCAAGGTTGCCCTGTTGACAATTTCATAACACGTCTGCAGTGACATGTCTGGACCATTCCGTTGTGTGTTCTCAATTCCTCATTGGCTTTCCTTCTATTGATCTGCGAAGGATACTTTGTAGATACAGGCAATGGCTCCACAGACTCATGACTAGACCTGGACATAACTGTGACAACATAGACCCCAATAATTATACAGGCTACACAATGGCCCACAGACATGAATCAGACACCTCTGTGCATTATACCACTGGAAATATGTGAACACGTGCTGCTTGGTCTGCTGGTCCTCCACTGCCACAGGAGAGACATGGCTCAGTTACATGACTCCAACTGTGGTGTAACATTACAATTGTGTATTATCATTGGGACTCTTTGTCACAAACACTGTACCCACATAGTATGATCCCATGCCTGACTCATGGTTGGTAAACAAACAAGTGCCTAGGAAGTAGTATCCAACATTCCAGGACATGTGATGGCTAAGTTTTGGAACATTGCCATGAACAACCATCTGCTATCTATCCAGTGCATGCTTTGTCATTGGTGGTGTTTATGTTCCAAAAAACCTAGGAAGTGCGCACAGTAGTTGTTGCTATGTGTATGACTAACACATGTCCTCTCTCATTTCCACACTGACTTGCATCTGAGGGTTGGACACATTGACTCCACATGCATACAAGCAAATTTTCAAAAATGCATCTTGTGATGGTCACACAGTGGGACAACAACAATAATAGTAGCCAAATCACACACATTGACCCATAGGCATTGAGTTACTGTATTGAGTTGCGTCACCTTGCTATCCTCTCTTGACGCAAAACATGCCCAAACTGGGTAATACATAATTGTATTCCACACGTTTGGCCATCTATTGCGTCAGTGAAGAGTGCAAATCCGGTACAACAAGGAGAGGATCATGGTCCGCAGTAGTATGATCTGTCTCATGTGCCCATACACCGTAATGCCCAATGTGGGTGCAATCAGCCTATCTCTGTATTGTCACAACTGTCATGTACCATTACAAATGAGAAATGACCCAAACCCAGTTAATGACAGAAATGTTGACAAAAAATGACGCATATGCGGCGAAATATGACGCACATTGCCATGAAACATCCATTGGCCCTGAGCGGTAATTCCCACACTGTACCCCCGGAAATTGGTTAAGTATGAAACATATTTAACAATATCGATGAGTGGTCATTTCTAATCATGTGTGTTAAAAAAAAAGACCCACAGACTCTAAGGGGCATATTTATACTCCGTTTGCGCCAAAATTGCGTCGTTTTCTTTGACACAATTTCGACGCAAAACTAACTCCATATTTATACTTTGGCGTTAGACGCGTCTAGCGCCAAAGTCCATGGAGTTAGCCTCATTTTTTAGCGTGGACACCTACTTTGCGTTAATTATATGCAAGGTAGGCGTTCCAGTCTAAAAAATCGACTCCGAGGCATGTGCGTCGGATTTATACTCCCGGGCAAAAATCACGCCCGGGAGTGGGCGGGTCAAAAAAAATGACGTACGGCCGCTTTTGTGCCGTTTTTTATCGCCTGCAAAAGGCAGGCGTTAAGGGACCTGTGGGCTCTGAAGGAGCCCAGAGGTGCCCCCCCATACCCCCAGGGACACCCCCTGTCACCCATGCCCACCCCAGGAGGACACCCAAGGCTGGAGGGACCCATCCCAGGGACATTAAGGTAAGTTCAGGTAAGTGTTTTTTTTTTGTTTTTTTGTGGCATAGGGGGGCCTGATTTGTGCCCCCCTACATGCCACTATGCCCAATGACCATGCCCAGGGGACAGAAGTCCCCTGGGCATGGCCATTGGGCAAGGGGGCATGACTCCTGTCTTTGCTAAGACAGGAGTCATTTCTATGGGGGTTGGGAGTGAAAAAAAATGCTTGTTTCCAGTCCAGGGAAGACCTGGCCTAGCAGTTCGGGCTGGACTGTTCCCATGGGGAACAGGGTCAAGACTGATTTGCATATGGCTGGGTCCAAACTGGAATGGCATGGGCATCAAAAAAACGATGGATTTAGGCTCAGATCACTGTACTGGGGGTGAATGTTTGACAATGTTCAGCATTCCGTCCATCACTTGTTGTTTTTTCTTTGTCGCCCTAAGTGGGAAGGGTATGCCCAGACGTGGGTCCCGTGCTTCCCATGCCACTGGATTCAAACTAGCCTGGCTGATGAGGGGTGAAACCCCGAAACCGGTCACAGGATGCTTGTTTCCGGTCCAGTGAGGACCTGGCTTGGCAGTTCGGTCTGGAATGTTCCCATGAGGAACAGGGTCAAGACTGATTTGCATATGGCTGGGTCCAAACTGGAATGGCATGGGCAGCAAAAAAACAATGGATTTAGGCCCAGATCACTGTACCAGATCTATGACTGGGGGTGAGTGTTTGACAATGTTCAGCATTCTGTCCATCACTTGTTGTTTTTGCTTTGTCGCCCTAAGTGGAAAGGGTATGCCCAGACGTGGGTCCCGTGCTTCCCATGCCACTGGATTCAAGCTAGCCTGGCTGATGAGGGGTGAAACCCCGAAACCGGTCCCAGGGTGCTTGTTTCCAGTCCAGTGAGGACCTGGCTTGGCAGTTCGGTCTGGACTGTTCCCATGAGAAATAGGGTCAAGACTGATTTGCATATGGCTGGGTCCAAACTGGGGTGGCATGGTGAGCAAAAGAACAATGGATTAAACCCAGATCTATGACTGGGGGTGAGTGTTTGACAATGTTCAGCATTCCATCCATCACTTGTTGTTTTTGCTTTGTCGCCCCAAGTGGGAAGGGTATGCCCAGACGTGGGTCCCGTGCTTCCCATGCCACTGGATTCAAGCTAGCCTGGCTGATGAGGGGTGAAACCCCGAAACCGGTCCCAGGATGCTTGTTTCCGGTCCAGTGAGGACCTGGCTTGGCAGTTCGGTCTGGACTGTTCCCATGAGGAACAGGGTCAAGACTGATTTGATTATGGCTGGGTCCAAACTGGGGTGGCATGGTGAGCAAAAGAACGATGGATTAAACCCAGATCTATGACTGGGGGTGAGTGTTTGACAATGTTCAGCATTCCGTCCATCACTTGTTTTTGCTTTGTTGCCCTAAGTGGGAAGGGTATGCCCAGACGTGGGTCCCGTGCTTCCCCATGCCACTGGATTCAAGCTAGCCTGGCTGATGAGGGGTGAAACCCCGAAACCGGTCCCAGGATGCTTGTTTCTGGTCCAGTGAGGACCTGGCTTGGCAGTTCGGTCTGGACTGTTCCCATGAGAAACAGGGTCAAGACTGAGTTGCATATGGCTGGGTCCAAACTGGGGTGGCATGGTGAGCAAAAGAACGATGGATTAAACCCAGATCTATGACTGGGGGTGAGTGTTTGACAATGTTCAGCATTCCGTCCATCACTTGTTGTTTTTACCTTTGTGTCAAACAGCAACACAAATGCAGTGCAAAATTTCTATAAATATGGGACACAGTTGCCTGTGAGGTATACCATATTTCCTACACATTATCATCATTTGTTGATGCAACAGCTAGACTAACTTTCAAAACACAACAGGAGCCTGTAAATTAGTGCTGCCTTCACGTCAATTGATGATGGCAATGTGGCTCACACATATGTTTCATGTGTGGTCTGTCAGTGTATCAGGAAACATATCATGGAAATCCAGAATTTTTCAAGAAATAATGTGTCTCTCAATTGTTTTCGGATACATGTCTAAACAGGATTCTGACACATATGTAACAAGTTATAGCTTACCTCACGTAACATCTTAGACTGATATTGTGAGTTTGTAGTGCCACATTTAAATTAGGGATGGCTGGCAAAAGGTATGCACACGGGTTCATATCTCTATGGTTGGTGCAACTTACCATAGCTGTGGCACATCAAATGAAGAAAATGATACAAATTGAGGGCTAATAACTGTCCCTTGCCCTCTGTACATTGTACCTGTGTGTCTAAAATTGGTCTTAGTCAAAATGTCTGGGTGACTGGTATTCCACTCCTCATGGAAAGTGGCTTTGCATGTCTCTCATGGATACACAGGATGAGAGGAATACACTCCATTAATTTGTCTGCCCACTAATGAAGGAGCATGATTGCCACCACATGATAATTAGGGCCACTGCATATGTGCAGATATGTGTGCATCACTCACTGGAGTCCCCGGGTCTGTACATGTTTGCAGTGGTATGTAGGATACAGTATTGTGATGTCTGAGAGGGTTTACTTTCTGAGTTATTATCACACATAGTATTTGTATTTTGAAGTGTTGTACAGTGCACATACATTGATCACATTTCTCCCTTACATGCCTTACAGGTGGACCTGCACCCTCCACCATCGGAGAGGTGGCTCGATTTGCGGACCCAGACATCTCCAGTAAGTGTTGATATTTCTGGTCTGTGTTGTGTTTGCTGATGATGTGTGATTGACTCATGTGTGTTGGACACATAGCAAGGTGTGATGCGCTGGACAATGATCTGTTTTGTTCCTTGAGTGGAGTATCATTTTTTCCCCATCTTTGAGTTGGCCAATCCTTGTCGTATTGTCATAATTTGGGATTCTAGATCAGTCCTGTATGCACAGCAATGTGAATAGGGATGAGTTGTGTGGCTAAAACTTGAAATCAGAAAATGTAGCAGTGGACGTTATTAGTGATTCAGTCAGCCAGTCAGACCCTGATTCTCCCAGAAAAGGGATGCCAAAGTCTTACCCACAGACTTCAGCTTCCCTATTCACTAATGAATATGTTTGACTGTATGTTTAACTTTCTAACAGTATGTAGCTCCACATGTTGTGCTGTGAGTATGAGGCACTTGAGTACAATGCCCTAGGTGTGCATGCAGCTCATGGCCAGAGGTGTTCTTGCATCTATCTGTTTGGTGTAAGTAATGGGTTACTGGTAGGAAATGATGTTGACAATGGTCTGCATTTCGATAGATAAGTGTTGATGGGATTGTCCAAGGTTTGGGTGTATCCTATTTGGACTTCCTCCTTACCTGTGGTGTGCTGGCCAAACCCATGTACAGATTTCCAAAGCTTCCTGGCTGTCCTTGTTGTTAGAAATTATTAGTTGGTTGTCCACCCTCCCTCCCCCCGGCACAGGCGTAGGGTTGTGAATAGTGTACCTAGGACTGATGATCCAAGTTTGATACACAGACATGTATATCTGTAAATCACTTGGTCCAAACCTAGGATACCCACTCATGATTAGCACCTGCATTCTATACTGGCAATTCCATTTCTACTCGCAGATTTTGTGGTCCTAGATTGCCATCAAGAACATAGCAATTTGTTGGCCTGTCAGTGGTAGAGGATTTGCAGCATGATTTTTACCTGACAAGTGGCTGAACAATGATGCCAAAGTTATTCCAGTTGTTACCCATCTTTTAGGGTTTTGATGTGCTGTTTCATGATAGGACATATGTAGGCTGGCTTGGCATGTACTTCCTCAGGGACAATCAGTGATCTGTATGATGATATGGGCTGTTTCAGGTACATTAGATGTATTGTCTGATTTACTTCTTGAGCCATTTCACACAATGAAGTACCTAATTTTTATTTTTCTATTTGTCTTAACAGCTGCCAATATGACTCCCATCCAGATTAGAGAGTTTCAGCGCAGGGCAATGCATTACCGCCACATTCTGGATGTGGAGTCTGGGTTCCGCAACATGGCAAGGCGTTATCGGCATGAAAGAGCCTCCGGAGTGTGAAGAGCATTTGCCCAAGGGGGCCCTTCTGTGTCCACCACAGCCACCACCACCAGCACTACCACTACCACCCAGGTGGCACCATCAGTAGCTGCGACCTTTGCTGGACCATCAACATCGACAGCTCCAGGACCTGTCACAGCACTACCTACACCTTATCCTACGGACATGGCACCGACAAGGGCCCATACTTCCTCCACTGGCACCCAGACCACCGCTGCTGCAGTCATATAGCCTTACACCTTTTAACCACATTCAACCGAACTTGGACCGTGTGTTACGTAAAATGACCAGATTGCAGCAAGAAGTGGCACAAGTGAATCGGAGGGTGCGTGACATCAAAAAGACCCTGCGGAGGTCCAACATGTAGGCTTATACTCAGCCATGATTCCCTCCCCTCCCTCCTCTTTCCTGGCTATTTAAATTAGTGGGTTCAGGTGGCTTCGTGTTATGTTAGTATAGGCTGTTAGTTTAGTTAGTAGTAGTGGGTGGGGGTATCATACTTTTTAAAACTGTTTTTTATTATGTGTGCTTGACGATGTTGGGATTTTGGTGTTTAAAAAACAAAATTATAAAAAAAAAATATATATATTTGTTTAGTATAAGATAGTATGTGTTTAGGTGAATATATGTTGTCCTCCATGTGTCCCGTCTTATAAGGGGGTTGGGGGTTGATGTTTAGATTGTTAAATGTGATAAGTAAGTTTAGCTTAGGTTAGTTGGGAACAGTTGTGGGTAATGTGTAGTTAGAGTAGTTTAGGTTAGGTAAGGTGTTTCCCCTGGTTTTAGCTTCTGTTTTCACAGTTTAATAAATATCTAGGTAACCCTTTACAGTATGTGTCAAATGCTTGTAGATCAGGGCCTTTCCTTGAGTGAACAGTGTCTATTTTGTATTAGCTTTTGTGTCCCATGCTGCAACCATATCCCAACTAAGCTGTTACATTGGCAGCTACACCAAAGCTACTTAGCTAAGATTCGGCCATCCATTCCACCCACCACTCACGGTTACTGTGGATCCCAAAGTGTGGTTATTTTGTTTTCAATGTCACATACTTTGCTAACAGATTTGGTATTGGGGATTCTGTGTTAAGTCTGCCTGCAGCCTGATGTCCAAGGGAATCCTTATAAGGTGTGTGGTAGTATGCTCTCATGTAGTATGGTATACATAACTCACACCTATCATTTGTTACAATGTTTAGCCCAGTGACTTATTTGTATGGAAACTCATACACATCCATTCATGCTGTTTGGTGTGTGCTAGCAAAAAATTGGGGCAAATGTCATATACGTAAGTTTTGACTTTCAGTAAAAATTGAAGCCACTATTTTCTGGCTTAGACATCCCTTGAGGGATTTCTGTACATCAGCATTTTGGTGTATAGTTTATATTTTCCTAGGAAATAACCCTCAGGGAGGGCAGATGATGGTACAATCCAGGCCACTGTGCATAGTTATCAGCCAAGATTCGTTGATGTGTCATATTACACAGAGACAAAGTTGTAGTGTAAGTGCTATTTATTTAAAAGTGCTGTAGTGATATATGTACATTGTCCATGATTGTGAGTCTGTTAGTGTGACATCTTCCACAAGTGCAAAAGGACATGCCATTGGACATGCTGGGGTGAAGTGTCAGACAGTGCAGAGGGACAGGATTTGCCAATGAGTTAGTGAGAGACAATCACAGGGCAGGGTGACAAGATAAACAATGGGTTTAAGAACAGTGCTTGAGTACAGTTGTTGCAAGCCTGGCATGTTACAAAGCACAGGACCTTGGTAACAGGTGGCCATGTGGCAGGGCCTAGTGCTACCGGGTACTCTTACGGGTGAAGGTGATCTGTTCCACGTCTTCTTCTTCTGATGTGTGTGTTGTCTCCTCTGCCCTTGGTGGTGGTGGTTGTAAAGGGGCAACACACACCTCAGTGTTTGACGACGTGGAGTCAGACATCCCGGTAGCTGCCAACTGTGGTGCTCTTAAGGGCAGAACTGCAGCAAGGAGGAGCTGCTGGTTCTTAAGAATAGCAGCCACATCATGGTGGTAGGCAGCTAAGTTGGCCCTGAGGGGTTCAATATTGCATTCGTGCACGTGTTGACAGGACTGTTGTTGTAGGTGTTGGGTCAACTCTATTACAGCTGTGTTGATTTACTTCAACCTTTTTTCAAGTTCCTGCAAGATTGTTGTTCGCCCTTGCATAGCTGCTGCCTGTTCTTCAGTTGACATCATGCACGAACGCACCCCCTCTTGGCTGACTGCCATAGTTTGTATCCCCACCCGCACCTCCTTGGCTAGCTCCCGCTGTACTCCAACTACAGTTCCTTCAAAGCTGGTGCCAGGGTCGTCAGAGTCCTCAGCTGTGTTGGAGCTGGCAGGTCGTACAATTGGGGTGGTGGGTGGGTCCTCTGTGATGGCTGCTAGTTCTGTGCTCCTCCTTGTGACTGAAGGTGGGGTCTGGAGGGTTCCAAGGACATCTCGGAGGGTCTGCTGGCTGATGTTTGTCAGCTCGTCATCCATGTCATCATGTCATCAGGGTAGTCCTGGACAGGCATATCCGCAGGAGAGCCATTGTCCTCTGTAATGAGATATGGAACAATTAGTGTGTCTGTGTTGTAGGCTTTGTAATGTGACATGCCTGCCTTCCGATTATTTTCATATTGTGATCTTGGTTCCTGTTCATTGTTCATGTCTATAACATAAGCATTCTCCCAGGTCTATGCCTCACCTGCATGTCACATGTATTGTGGTCAGTTTGTGGACTTGTCAGCATCACATCCTGTAGGTGTTGGTTCAGGCCAAATTGTGAATTGCCACCTTCTTGTCCTACTCAACCCTCCGTCTACTTCCATTCTCATGGTGATGCCTTTCACTGGCTGTGGGTGCTCTGATGGCACCAGCACCACACTTAACAATCTGGACCTGCCCCAGTCTCTGATCTTTCACATCCACCTATATGTGGTTGAGATCTAGCATATACTATGTATAGCTTTGTTATCGCACAATATGGATGTCAGCATTGGTAATGTGTACTGCTGATGTTGTGGAATGTGTGGTACATTGGATTGCACTGATAGTCCTAGCAGTGTTCCATTTCATCCTCTGACTGTGCAGGTGTATTTCTGTAACCAGTTACATGTGTCCTCCCCCTCAATGCCTGTTGTCTGAGCAGTAAGACATTTGGGATGTTGCATGGTGGCATTGGAGCTATTGTGACCCAGGCACAGGGTGGACCCTGACATATGCAGCATGGCTATGGCATTAGTGCTGTGTACCTCCGAATGTTTATGACAATGGCTGATGTTTATAGCAACTTTGGACGATCACATTTTACTGGATTGGAACATTTGTATTGATTTCAGGGGATTGATAACGTTGTCATCCTGAACCCTCTAATTTGGGTGTGTTTGATCCATGGGGGATGTTACTGCCATTAGCTACTTGACCTGCACACACAGCAGAGGTGGTAGTGGCAACTGTTGTCAATGTTACATTCCACTTGCAGGTGTGGCCAGAGGTTGTTAATTGGGCCCTAGTTACTGTAGGGAGAATACTGGCTGACGTGTGCCTGGCTGCCAGTTTTATGTTGTACCCTGCCCTCCTGGCCTGGCTTTACCTTTGCAGCATCCTTGGCATGGCAGAATACCCCCATGCAAATGTTGTTGGTGTTGTGTAGTAGTGTGCCCCAGGTTTCCTCCGAACGGGCAATGCCCCCGTGCTGTGCCCCTTTACCCATAACACTCCCTGAATATCATGGCATACATGCATTGTGTAGTAGGTATGTCCACCCCCCCCTGCTTACAGTTAACATTTGTGCAATTTAATTCCCCATGCGACTTACCCTGCATGTGTGTTGTCTCCTGGTAGTCTGCGCTGTCCTGTCCTTGAATCCCTGTGACGATCTCCTCAGGGATGACGGATGCGACCATCTCCTCCATGTGGTCCAGGGCCTCCTGCGGTGCTGGACTCCCACCTCCAGTCTGCAGTGCTGGCTTCCTGTTCCTGGCCATCTTTTCCTTGGTCTTGCGCTTGCAGTCATGCCAGCGATTCTTGCACTTGATGACTGTTCTCCGTACTTCTGCCACACTGTTGATCTTGTCAACAATTTGTTGCCATATTGCCTCTCTCCTACTGATTGGCAGCTTTCAGGTGACAAACAGTTGGTGCTGGTGTTCTTCACCTCTTTAACCAGAATTTCCTGCTCCTCTGCACTGAAGCGACACTTTCTTTTCTTCTTCTCCCTGTCCTGGGTCTTCTGTGGGTCCTCCTGGCTGGTGCCTGGTCTGTTGTCATCTTCTTGGGGTCTGTGCAAGCATCTGGGATCCATTTGGCTCTCCTATGCAAATTTTGTAGTGTGTGTCCCACTTTTTGACGCAATTGCGTCAAAAAACGGTGTGTATCTGGTTTGCGATGTCGTAAACCTGCTCACAGACATTTTCGCCACGTTAACGTCGTTTTCCTTTACGACGTGACGCATTGATTTGAGCAAAAAAAATATGACTCATACCCGTGCTTTGCGCAGCCGTGTGTCAAAGTATAAATTTGATGCCCGCACGGCACAAAGAAATGGCGTTAGCCGGCGGTAATATTTTTGATGCAAAACTGCGTCGGCACAGTTTTGCATCAAAAGTATAAATATGGCCGCAAGTTAGGCTGTTTATCACTACCAAGACAGGCCACGCAACATGGCATATGTCCTGCCTTCTGCATACATGGCACCCTGCCCAAAGGGCTGGCTAGGGTGCACCTTAGGGTGACTTACATGTAGTAGAAGGGGAGTTCTGGGCATGGCAAGTAAATTTAGATGCCAGGTCCCTGTGGCAGAAAACTGTGCACACAGGCTCTGTGCTAGCATGCCTGAAATAGGTTTGACAGGCTACTTCAGTGGGTGGTGCAAGCAGCGCTGCAGGCCCACTAGTAGCATTTAATTTACAGGCCCTGTGTATAGGGATAACACTTTACAAGTGACTTATAGGTAAATTAAATATGCCAATAAGTTATTATCCAATCATACTAATTTTGTAAGGGAGAGGACATGCACTTCAGCACTGGTTAGGAGTGAAAAAGTGCTCAGAGTCAAAACGTCAGCCAACAAAGGTCAGAAAAATAAGGAGGCAAAAAGCAAAATGTCTGGGGAATGACCCTGTAAAAGGGCCAGGTTCAACATGACCCCCTACCAGCCTAAAGCCAGGGGAGAACAATCAATACCTTGATGGACTTCCCTGCTTATGGCGATAGAACCAGGACCCTGGCCCGCAACTGCAGGGGCACAATCCAGTTCTATGCCAATCTGAACCCAGTTGAATTCCTCTGTCTATGCTCCCAAGACAATCTAAGCTAACCCATGGAGGCGTCATAGTTGTCTGTGGCCAGAGCCAGGTCCCAGGCCAGCCCAGGGCCTCTGCTCTCTGAAACCTCTCTGGGTGGGGGGCGGGAGCCCCAGGTGCATAGCATCCTGTCTCCACTCTCCTTCCCACCAGTTCAGGAGTTACCCCCTGCCACTGGTCTTCTAGCCTAGGGACTAGTCCCATAGCCTGAATAGGGTCCAGGGTAGAGTCTCTCCTCCTGCCCCTCCTTCTAGGGTTCCTCCTCCTCCAAGAAGGAGTTGTACACCCAGAATCCAGAACTGCCAGGGCACTGGTTACAGTCGTCCTGGTCAGCTCACCCACCAGTTCAGAGGACCCCCCCTGTAACTGGTCTCCCAACCCAGGGTCCTTCCCCTCTGGCTGAGCCAGGGTCAGGAAAGAGCCTTTCCTCCTCCTGCCCCTCCTTCTAGAGTTCCGCACCCTCCCATCAGGAGTGATACCCCCAGAAGTAATGGTAGAGAGACTGGGGACAGCCTTCTCCACCTCCAGGTCAAGGGAGCTACCCTGGACCTGGTTCTCCAACCTAGGGACGGTACCCTTGGGCTGGTCATGAGTTAGGGGAGCGCCCTCCCTCAAACTCTCCCTTACAGGAACTGAATGACTGGGTACTGCATCAGTAGGGATGCTGGTTACAGCAGTCTCTACTCCCAGATCTAGGAGGTTGCCCATGATCTGGTCTTCCAGCATAGAGACGGTACCCTTGGACTGGACAGGAGTTAGGGGAGTGCCCTCACGCAAACCCTCCCTTAAAGGAACTGAATCTCTAGGGACTGTATCAGTAGGGATGCTGGTTACAGCAGTCTCTGCTCCCAGATCTAGGGGGTTGCCCATGATCTGGTCTTCCAACTAGGGACAGTACCCTTGGGCTGGACAGGAGTTAGGGGAGTGCTCTCCAGCAAACCCTCAAAAGGAAGCATCCACACCTCCCGCTGCGGGGTGGTGCTGCTGATCTCCACAGTTGGAGCAACCCTGTTCTCAGGTGTCCCCCCTTCTCCTTCAGACTCTAGGGCATCCCTTTTAGAGGATCAGCCTTTGGTAACGACTACCCTCCTGCCTTGGGGACCCTCCTGGGTGCCTTCCAAGACGTGCGGAGGAGGACAGGTCCCTGTGGATCCTGCACACTCCCTGCTCAGAACGTTGTCGGGGTTGGTTAAATTCTCGCTTTGGTGCACCAATAAGGAGCCCTCTAAGACATACGTAAGAGGATAGGTCCTTCGCGATGCTACTCCCTCCCCGCTGAGAACTTGGCCTGGACTACCTAGAACCTCCCTCACCCCTTCCAGGGGTGAACCTAAGACAGCCCTTGATGTCTGACCAGTTCCTCTGGCACTAAGCCAGAGGTCGGCCTCCTTTGCAAACTCCCTGGGGTCAGAGAACTCACAGTGTGACAGGTGTTGGCGTAGCTCTGAAAAACAGCAACTTTCTGATGTGGGGGATACCCCTGCCTGTCACTCCCTTCTGGAGCCAGTAGGGCATCCCTTTACACCTCAGGAATGTAGCTCTCTAGGACAGTTCTCAGGAATCCTGAGCACAACTAGAGCTTCCTCATACTCCCGCAGCCACTGATGTTTGTTGTCCCCCTCGTTGAACCCAGGTATTAAGTCTGTGAGTAGGTAAGGAATGTGCCCAACACTACAATTTATGCTGCCACCACTGGACTCCACCTACAGTACTGGTGAGTCCAGATTTGTAAGACTACGCTCAAGAGCGATTCTTTCTCTGGCAAATGCCCTTTCAGCCTCTGCCATCCTCTCCTGGATTAAGACTTTTTCCACCTCAGCCTGTTTCTCTTCTACAGCCAGCCTGGCTAGCTGTAGCCTCAGGTCCCTCTCTTCCCACCTATCTCTCAGCTCCTCAGGTGACAGGGAATGGGAGGTGGCGCTGCTGCTAGGCAAGGACCCAGTAAGGGACTCCCTATCTATGGGGTCCTCTCTCTCTACTGGCGTCCCTGACCAGTCATCTTCTCCCTCAGTGTCTAACTCTTCAGGTTACGGTCCCCCTGGGGTGTGGACTGCGAATCCTCCTTCTCAGAGTCCTCACTACTCTCATGGGTCACTTCAGGGTCTCCCTCAGAACCATCTCCCCCTTGGGCCTCTTTTTGTGCTATAAAGTCTGCATCTTCAAAATTGAACAGGGCTCGTCTGAGCGCCCCTATATTGGATTCACCCTGATTAACAGGTATCCCTCTCTCCCTGCAGAATCCCTTTAACTCTTCTAGAGTGTAATACAACAACTCATCCATGCCAAAGGTAGACACCATTTTGTAAAGAGCACAACACTAGTGTAAACAGCAAAGTGCGAGTATACAACACAGGAGTAAAAATAAAAATGACTAGGTTGAGAGAACAGGAGAATAATTTTTAAAAAAGAGAATTAAAAATATGTAATGGTCTAAGTGCAATTTGCGGTACAAAAATGAGTCCCAAAGGTACTGTGCAAGCGCAAGTCCTATCCTCACCGCTGCCAACCAGTGTTAGAAATGGTGTTTCTGGTTGTCTGGGGTATCCACCTCAGCCAGGCAGAACGCACCCACTCTAGTCAGGGCAAGGGAGTTACACGTCCAAGATAACCCCTGCTTACCCCCTTGGTAGCTTGGCACGAGCAGCCAGGCCTAACCCGGAGGCAATGTGTAAAGCGTTTGCACAACACACCCAACATACGTGACGCAAAATGTACACCACAAAGTAAACACAACACTGACCTATGTAAAAATAAACTGCATTGCACAAAACATAATTAGACCAACATTACATGTAAGTAATGACCTGCTACCTTAGCAGTTGTCAGAACATTACGCATGTTACCAATACTCTGCAAGAATACACAGTTGTCACATTAGAACACGTAAGTACTCAGGATTCTGCAACATAAGCAGTAGTCAGGAATTATAGTAAGAATTCCATGCACTTGCAAGTAATAACTTCTAAATACCCATAGAAGGAATATTAGAAAACATGTCACAAGTGATAGAAACTACATATCAGCCAATCCTGCCCATAAAAGGAACATTAGCACATATATGTAATGGGAGGAAAAGCAGGTAAAACATATAATTTCCCTAGGTCCATACTTGGTTCACTGAGCCACTATTTCCCTAAAAAGTACCTGGTTTCCTACTGTAGAGGCACTCTCTGTGCCTGGAAAGGTTAGTATGGGGGGCCCCCGGCACTCCTGTGTGCTCACGGGGGGCCACGCTGTGCTCCTGGGGAGAGGGGCGGACGGCGCCCTCTCTGCGGTGTTTGAGACAGGCCCCTCTGGGGACCAGTGATCTGTGTGGGGCCCCCCTGGGCCTCTAATGGCCCCCTCTGAAAGGGGGGGCCCAAAAGCCACAAAGAATCAAGTAGTTGGGGCGATCGCACCCCTAGGGCAGTGACTGGGGGAAAGGGAACTCCCTTTCTGCCAGTGTCCTGCAGAGTAGTGGCCAGCCACCCTCGTCCTCGGTGCGGCTGCCGGGAATGAAGGAGGAAGCAGGGGCCTCCGATGAGGCTTCCCTCCTGCTTCCCCATGCGGCTGCACTGTGCGTAAGCCACGTTCCAGCCTGACCTGGGCTGTTACGTGAGGCAGGCACCGAGGATGGTGCCTGCAGGTGCCCTAGGGGCGCGTCAGAGAGTGCGTATCTCCCCGGGGGCACGGCTGGAGCACGCTTGCTCCTCTTTTCCTTCCTTTGGTTGCCCTGGGGGCACAGGATGGAGCAGGGCTCGCTCCAAAAGTGAAATTATCCCCAGGCTGTGATGGTGAACTCGGATCAAATGTAGAGCGCTTCACCAAGCGCGAGGGGCACCATGATAAGCCCGGGTTGCGGCGGTGAAACTTTTCAGGCACAAGAGAGCACTAAAAACAGTGCGAGGGGCACAATTGTGATCGCAGGCTGTGGTGGTGATCTTGCTGGCACAAGAGAGCGCTCAAAGCAGCACGAGGGCAGCAACGCAGCACTCCGTGTGCTGAAGAAAGTTTGACAGAGGTCAGGGGCCACAGCACCCTGCCTCTGGAGACAACAAGTGAAGAAGGGGCGCAGGGCTGGAGAATCCAGCAGCAGGTCAGCATGGCAAGGGATTACCAGCAGTGTCAGTTGCTCCTTGTGACCAGGCAGGTCACAGGTCAGCACAGCAGCAGCAGTCCAAGGTGGTCCTGGTGAGTCCTTTCAACAGCGTCCTGTCCAGCTCCAGGTAAGGTTCCTGGAGTCCCTAGAATGTCCAAAAGATATCTAAATTGTGGGGAAAATTCCCCTGTACTTATACTAGGTTTACAATGTGTTTTACAATGGTCAGGAGAGGGGATTCCAACCAGTTACAACTGGTGCTGGGAGTGCCCTTTCTCTCCTCCAGCACAGGCTCCAAACATCAGTGGGGGGTAAATGACCCTATTATGTGAGGCCAGGGCACAGCCTTTACAAATGCAGGTGTGCCCCGCCTCTCCCTTCTCTCAGCCCAGGAAGGCTTTACAATCCGTAGATGCACCTCTGTGACACCTTCACCCTCCCTGGGTTCAGGCTGTCTGAGAAGTATGCACAAAGCCCCACCTGTCAGTCTGCCCAGACGTGGATTGGAGGCAAGCTGCAAAACACCAAAGTCATAAGCACAGATAAATCTGCACTTTCTAGAAGTGGCATTTCTGTGATAGTAATAAGAAATACACCTACACCAGTAAGCAGCATTTCTCACCACTATCACAACCATACCAAACATGCCTACGCTACCCCTCATAAATCAGACAATACCCCTTACACATAAGGCAGGGCATTTCCAATGCAATCCAATGAGGAGGCAGCACTCACAGCAGTGAGACACCAAGTTAGGCTGTTTGTCACTACCTGGACAGGCCACACAACATGGCACATGTCCTGTCTTCTACATACATCGCACCCTGCCCAAAGGGCTAGCTAGGGTGTACCTTAGGGGTGACGTACATGTAGTAAAAGGGGAGTTCTGGGCCTAGCAAGTAAATTTAGATGCCATGTCCCCTTGGCAGAAAACTGTGCACACAGGCTCTGCACTAGCAGGCTTTAGATAGGTTTGACAGGCTACTTCAGTGGATGGCGCAAGCAGCGCTGCAGGCCCACTAGTAGCATTTAATTTACAGGCCCTGGGTATAGGGATACCACTTTACAAGGGATTTATAGGTAAGTTAAATATGCCAATTAGGTATAATCCAATCATACCAATTTTGTAAGGGAGAGCACATGCACCTTTGCACTGGGTAGGAGTGAAAAAGTGCTCAGAGTCAAAACGTCAGCCAACAAAGATCAGAAAAATAAGGAGGCAAAAAGCAAAAAGTCTGGGGAATGACCCTGTAAAAGGGCCAGGTCCAACAACCATTTTATTATTGTGTGTGCTGTAGTGCCGGTCCATAATGTGACAGTGCATGTGTGAGGGTGGGGCTGCGATAGCAGCATGATGACTTATGCCAGTGCGCATGTCGGATAGGCCAGCTGTAGACAACCAGCCTATCCGACATATACACTGTTGACCCAGCAATCCCAGGACTATGAAACAGCCAGGGGATAGGTGGCACATGCCCGAGCCTCAAAATGAGCAATGGGTTAGCCTGCCCCAACCAATCCTGGAGCTGCACTGATGCTGAAAACAGCATAAGAGCAGCTCCAGGATTGGCTGTAGGCATGATAGGAAGTCTCTAACCACCTTCCTGTTCCTGCTCATCACCCAGGTCTGAAAGGAGAGACACGCAGCATTGGTGAGTCTTTTCGGCATCATGCTGCAACCCGTCCCACCATTTTTAAATAATACTAGCCACTACTGTGTGTCATAAAGCAGGAGAATAACCAAGGGATTCAAGAGAGTTATCCTAACTGTGTGTCTCTATATGCTCAAGTTTACAGTCTTTGTGTTCCCTCATTTCATCAAATTGCTGCCGTGCATATGGGCATTCCTTCTGAATTTCAAGAACTAATTTTATTGCCATATTAAGAAAAATGCGTATTGCAGCATGTACTGCATTAGTTGTATTTCAAGCCGAGTTAGCTATATAATGCATGCTAAGTTAAATTCCATGTCCTGTTTGCAAAGATGTTATTAGGCTCTCCTTTGTTCTCATAGTTCTAGGCTTTTCCCCATCCAGAATGCTGTCATCTAGTTTTCACCAAAGCTTGGCTAAACTTTTAATTCTCCCATCGTTGGAAGTGCCAGACCTGATTGGAATTTGGTGCAAAACTAACTGACTGACTCTCGCTAAATGACTCCCTCGCTCATAAATACAGAAAGCACAAGCAGTCTCACCCTACACATTCCTGCCACTCCTTACATATCACCCACTTCCAAGGCATTTACACATCACTGAAAACACACAGGGGGTCATTACAACCCTGGCAGACGGTGTTAAAGGTGCGGTAATACTGTAAACAGGCCGGCGGAACAAAAATGGGAATTATGACCGTGGCGGAAACCGCCAACATAGACAGCCACTTTAACACTCCGCCCGCCACGGCGGTACAGACAAGCAGTGCGGCGGTCACCGCCAACAGACAGGCGGAAGACAATGTACCGCCCATAGTATCACAACCCGCCAATCCGCCACCTTTTCCGGGGTGGATTCACCGTGGATAAAAACACGGCGGGAACTGTTTCTGCAATGGGAAAACGCTCACCTGAACACATCCCACGAGGAAGGAGGACACCATGGAGCCGGAATTACAAATCCTACCAGCCTTTGTATTCCTACTCATCTACGAAGACCAACGCCGGCACCGTCGAAGACAACGGTGTGTACTGCACCTACGACATAGGGGAGGAGTGAGGCAAAAGTCAGGGGGACACACATGCAACACCCCCACGTCCACCCTTGCATAGTACAACACACACACCAATGCATGTAGAAACATCCCAGTAACATCCCACAACCGCCCCGGAAGAATGCAAACACAAAACGAAATCAGTTCAAACATTGTAATGTATCAATATACATGTCTCAAATATATACAGATATATTATAAAATCATACAAAAGTATATACATTACGAGAAGTAGTGCAGATATGCACATATCAATGTCCGTGATATCAATGTCAATGTCATATCAAAGTCCAAAAATGCATGGGCGAGGCCCACACAAGATACCTGTCCACAAACGGAGAGAACACTGCCGGGGCATCAGAGAGAAATACAACAGGCACCTGAGGGGGAAGGGAAGTGGGGGCACCTCAGCCGGATGAGTGCAAAGCCAGATCCATGACGGGGCTCCATGCCCATTGATGTATCCTGGGGAGTGCAAAGCCACAGTCTCTCAAGTCTCTACAGTGGGTGGTTTGCCCACTGCATTATCCTGGGGAGTGCAAAGCCACAGTCTCTCAAGTCTCTACAGTGGGTGGTTTGCCCACTGCATTATCCTGGGGAGTGCAAAGCCACAGTCTCTCAAGTCTCTACAGTGGGTGGTTTGCCCACTGTACCATCCTGGGGAGTGCAAAGCCAAAGTCTCTCAAGTCTCTACAGTGGGTGGTTTGCCCACTGTTCAATCCTGGGGAGTGCAAAGCCACAGTCTCTCAAGTCTCTACAGTGGGGGGTTTTCCCACTGCATTATCCTGGGGCGTGCAAAGCCACAGTCTCTCAAGTAGATAACAGCCTCCACTGGTTCTGAATGGGGGATTGGTGCCCAGAGTGCTTCATCCTGTGAAGGACAGACAGAGTGGATGGATCTCTCCAATGGTTCTGGAGGGGGACTAGTGCCCAGAGTGCTTCATCCTGTGAAGGACAGACAGAGTAGATGGATCTCTCCACTGGTTCTGGAGGGGTAATGGTGCCCAGACTGGATTAGTCTCCCCGTGACAGTTCCTGTCCCGTCACTGTCCCAGCTGCACATGGGATAACGATGCTTGATGTGGCGGTCATTTCCTTCTTCAGCGGTGCATGCCCTGTTCAGCGGTGCTTGCCCTGTTCAGCGGTGCTTTGCCATGGCGATCTCTGGACTGTTCAGCGGTGCTTTGCCATGGCGGTTCTGGACTGTTCAGCAGTGCTTTGCCATGGCGGTCTCTGGACTGTTCAGCGGTGCTTTGCCATGGCGGTCTCTGGACTGGGCATTGGTGTGTGGCATGACGTTCTCTGGACTGGGCATTGGTGTGTGGCATGACGGCTCCTCATTGCCCAGCAGGGCTGTGGCTGCCGGGGCCCTCCTGGGCACTGACTCCGGCGGTGGCCTCCTGACCAGTGACGATACTCGTGCCCTCCTGGGCAATGACTCTGGCGGTGGTCTCATGACCAGTGACGATACTCGTGCCCTCCTGGGCAATGACTCTGGCGGTGGTCTCATGACCAGTGACGATACTCGTGCCCTCCTGGGCACTGACTCTGGTGGTGGCGGTGGTCTCCTGACCAGTGACGATACTTGGGCCCTCCTGGTCACTGACTCCGGCGGTGGCGGTGGTCTCCTGACCAGTGACGATACTCGTGCCCTCCTGGGCAATGACTCTGGCGGTGGTCTCCTGACCAGTGACGATACTTGGGCCCTCCTGGGCACTGACTCCGGCGGTGGTGGTGGTCTCCTGACCAGTGATGACGGTGCTGGCGGTGGCGTCCCGGCCACCGGAAAGGATACCTCCCTTCTCCGCCGTGTTGCTCACACCAGGCTGTGCAGACTTCTTCTGGCCCTTCCCCACCTTTGGAGGAGTCACAGCTGACTCTGCAATCCCCCTGGGGCCCCTGTGAGTTGTTTTGCCTCCAGGAGTCTTCACACGGTCCCGTTGGCCACTTTCCAACTTCAGAGCCTTTACAGGGGGTGGACTGGCAGTGCCTTGGCTCCATGTCACACTGCCTGCCCTGGTGGCCGGTGCACTCCACACACGTTGAACATGCACCACTGGTACTGGAGGCTTTTTGGCTGAGGCGCTACGACGGGACTGATGAAATGGAGGGGCGTGCACTGCCCATATGGGCATAGGAAGTGGAGCTGGGGCAGTTTCAGTATGGACAGGGTAACAAAGTGGGACAGTGGGAGGACAATCAGGGTGGTCTCATTACCTGGCGGGGGTCTTGCCATCTTGCTCTGTCCTGTTCCTGGATGTCAGGGACCGCTTGCGTGGTGGTTGTCTGTCTGCAGGGTGTGGGGTGCTGGTGTGGTGGTCCTATGGCGGGGTGTCCTGTCCACTAGCGCCGGCGGAGGTGGTGGGCAGTTCATCGTTCATGCTAGTGTCAGGGGCCCCTTGGAGTGCCACGGTGTCCCTCAAGGTCTGCTGTATGTCCTTCAGCACCCCTACGATGGTGCCCAAGGCGGAGCTGATGGTCCTGAGCTCCTCCCTGAACCCCAAATACTGGTCCTCCTGCAGGCGCTGGGTCTCCTGAAACTTGACCAGGACCGTGGCCATCGTCTCCTGGGAGTAGTGGAATGCTCCCATGATGGAGGAGAGGGCCTCGTGGAGAGTGGGTTCCCTTGGCCTGTCCGCCCCCTGTCGCACAGCAGCCCTCCCAGTTCCCCTGTGTTCCTGTGCCTCTGCCTCCTGGACCGTGTGCCCACTACCACTGCCCCCAGGTTCCTGTTGTTGGGGTGGTGGGTTAACCTGGGTTCCCTGTAGTGGTGGACACACAGCTGATTGCCCTGTCCTGGGTACGGAGGTTTGGGCCCGCTGGGTGGGTGCTGTGCTGGTGTTACCAGAGGGTGGAAGGTCAGTGTTGGGCTGTGCCTGTGCAAGGGGAACCGACTGTCCCGAGGCCCACGATGGTCTGGCCTGGTCATCAGGATCCAGTAGGGCAGAGCTGCTATCGTCACTGTGGGCCTCTTCTGTGGGTGGAGTGGAGTTGTATGGACCCTCTGGTGTGGTGACGGTCCTTCGTGATCCTGCAGGGGCATAAGAGCATGATTATTGCATGTGTTTGTGTCATGGTGTGCAATGGGTGGGTGTGCGTGTACCCCAGTGCTAGCATTCCTGTGTGGGGGCTTGTGTCATGATGGTTGGGGGGGTGTAATGGGTATGTGCAGTGGGCATGCTTTAGTGATGGGTGTCCATGCTTTGTTGTGTCATGCAGGGCTTGGTGTTGTGATGGGTGGTTTGTGTTATTAGTACATTAGTGAGGAGTTTGGGTGATAGGGGAGGATGAGGGTGTGGGTGTGTGATAGCATGCAGGTAGGGTGGGGGATATGATAGTTAAGATTTGACTTACCAGTGTCCATTCCTCCACCGACTCCTCCGAGGCCCTCAGGATGCATGATGGTCAAGACTTGCTCCTCCCATGTTGTTAGTTGTGGGGGAGGAGGTGGGGGTCCGCCGCCAGTCCGCTGAACCGCGATGTTGTGCCTGGAGACCGCTGAACGCACCTTCCCCCGTAGGTCGTTCCACCTCTTCCTGATGTCCTCCCGATTTCTTGGATGCTGTCCCACAGCATTTACCCTGTCGACTATTCTGCGCCATAGCTCCATCTTCCTGGCTATGGATGTGTGCTGCACCTGTGAGCCAAATAGTGTTGGCTCTACCCGTAGGATTTCCTCCACCATGACTCGGAGCTCCTCCTCGGAAAAACGGGGGTGTCTTTGGCGTAACACGGGGTGGTGTGTGTGATGTGTGGGGCGGTGTCAGTGTTGATGTGTGTGGTGATGTGTAGAGGTGTGTGGTGTTTTGTGCATGGATTTTGTGTGGGTGATGGTGTTGTGTGCCTCTGTGTGGTGGGATTGTCTATTCTGTGCTGTCTCTCTGGCCTTTGTGACTAATTTTTTATCGTAGGTGTTTGTGGGTGATGTGGGTGTGTGTTTTATATTGTGTTTGGTGTGTGGGAGTGGTGTTTGTATGTGTATCAGGTGTGTGTATTTAGAATTGTCCAATGTGGCGGTGTTTTGGAGATGTGTGTGTATTTTGAGTGCGGCGGTGTGTACCGCCAATGGGATACTGCGGTTGAAAGACCGCCGCGTGGATTCGTGGGTCATAATAGCATGGGCGTGTTTCTGTTGGCGTGGAGGTGGAGGTTTTGTTTTTGCCAGTTTAACACTGACCTTTGGTGTGGCGGACTTGTGTAGGTGTCTGTATTTCTGTGGATTCCGAGATGTGGGTCATAATAGCTGTGGCGGAATTCCGCGGCGGTGTATTGGCGGTCTTCTGCACGGCGGTAAGCGGCTTTTACCGCCAATGTTGTAATGACCCCCATGGTGTCATTTAGCCACTGCAGAGCACTAAAGAGCCTGTTGCTTGCTGGTTCAAATGTCTTTTTATCTTGGGGATTTGATCTGCATTGTGTTTGGCAGTTATGAAGGCCGGTCCTCAATTTTGGTCGCAGTATGGTTTTCAAGTCTAGCAATATCCCTGCTCCTCGTGTATTTCAGACAGTCTGAGGTTGTGATATTCTTGGCCAGGTGTGCAGATGGGCCATCTCTTGTGGCCTTGCATTAGAAGCAGCAGATCTTGGGGAATATGCACACTGCAAGGTATGGCAAGTGTAGTTTCTTCTGGGGTATATTATGTAACTCCAGGCCTTTGATGAAGTGTGATGCTGCTTGTAGGATGCCTTTCAGGGTGGCTAGTGTCCTGTCATGGAGACTGTGGAGCAAGGGCTTGCCTCTGTCTACTTAATTATGGTCTACACTTACACTGTTGTTCTGAAGTCTGTTTCATTTCCTTTTATTGAGGAAGAGCTTATACCAGTGCTGGCCTCGGGGGTGTGCAAATCATGCAGTTGCACAGGCCCCACAACTTAGGGGCCCTAAAAATGTCTCAGAAAATTTAACCGAAACTTACCATTGATGTGTTAGTGCCTCCCCTCAGTGCTCTTGCTGGTCAGCGCTTTCAGCTGAAGAAGAGCTGGGCACAGTCAGCTATGGAGGTGAGAGAGCGTAGCATTTATGCTCAATATTAACATGAAATGTTTCTGAACTAATGCATAATAATGCCGCATAGAAAATGTATTAATGTACTTTTGCCAAAACGCGCTTGAAACGTGCCCACGGGGAGTGGCCACCAATGTATACAATGACTAATGAAACTGACTAATAATAATAATGAAAATAAGATGTTTAATGTATGATTTTACACTAATACTAAGAATTATACGTTAAGGTTTTGCTAATAAATCATTAGGCTTTAGTTAGCATGAGTCGAGGCCTAGCTGCCCGGTTTTTCATATTAAATGTGTTTTTCTAACGTGCACTGTGCTGACTTGCTGAAGGACATGTACTCGTATTTTTCCAAAGCTAAAGGATGAATGCAACCGTAGTAATCCGTTCTCATGAAATTCGACTTGCTAGGAGAAACATTTTTGCTAAATGCAACACTGTAGACTAATAACAGGTACAAGGCCGCCTGAACCGGTACTGACTGAAGATACGAGAGGACCACGAGAGTATGAAATCATACCGGACATTCTGCCCGCTGGAGACGTCAATCATAAGAACCAATAAACCACGTGAGAACTGTTATGGGGTGACAATTTTGATGAAATCATTAAAACTCTATTGGATGGAGATAATGGGGTGCCAACCCTGACCAATGAAGAATTAGGGGACTGTACAACAGGAAAGGGATGAAAACCTTTGACACAAGGAACCATTAGGAGAGATGCCATTGCGAACTTGTTATGACCCAGGCACTTTGTCACTCTGCATAGAGACTTTGCTGTTTGGTTCTTCAAACCATCCTTGCCTTGCCTTGCCTTGCCTGATATATACTTTTTCTCCTTATGAGGGAAGTGTCCCTTTTTACCCGTCTTGCTGTGTTTCCCTGACTGATGGCGAATCAACTGATGTCCTGAGGACGAAGACGGAATCTGTATGCTGACCCATTACGGAGGGTAACTATAATGATGAAAATTGTAATTGTCCTATTGCCTTTCCTTTCTAGGTACCAACTGCTTCTTTTGACAGGGACCATAGTTAGATGTTTTTCCAAATTCGTGTTACCAAATCTTTGCATGAAGCCTAACATGCCAATGCTAATTCGAGATTAGTTAAGGGGTTCACTAAACGGACGCATACAGACAAATGACTGGTTCAATGTTTTGTTGAATAACGCACTAATGATACTCTGCTGAGGTTAACCTATGTGCTATGTTCTAATGTTTGTGATTCTCGCCTTATTGAAATCTTATTCGAGTTGCCATATTATGACGATGCTAATGTGTTTCTTGATTTTGAGACTAATAAACTTGCTAGTAGAATTGTAATCAATAGGGAATAAACTTCATATAATCGTACTAAACTGGTGTGGTTATTCATGATTGTAAGGTCATGGTGGTTCCTGAGTCTTATTGATGACGTTATTGATATATTGATTGACATGTTGATCAGTTATCTCGTCCTAAGGTGTCTTCAATCAGGGTCAAAAGATTCATTAGCCTAAAACGAGTCCCAGAGTGAATAAAATAATCAGAAAGGGACACGTTAGCAGTTTTGGTAGCAGAGCGACGGTTCTGGGCCTTTGGGGCCCTAGGACGAGGGACCATTATTTAAAAGTGTTTTTCAAAATAATGCAAATTGGAGGTATGATGTGTCTCTAAATTCCCCATGACTTTCCCGGAATCTCAGAGCTTGCCTAAGTGAGTTGGGTATGTTCTCGGCTTCTTAGTATGCACGGTGTAGAATTTGCGCTTGCTCAGCTTATGCATATTGCAGGTGCTTTGTGAAATTTGTGTGGGTTTAGGCCAGGTAATATTGTTTTAGTAGGAGTGGGCGTACTCCGCAGTATGAGTAGGGAAGTCGGCGAACTTCATGTGAGTGTGGGGCTTTGTGCTAAAAAAAATTATCCACATGGTTGTTGGTGATGTACGTACCCGGTGTGGTCTAAGACTCCGGAGTATATTGAGAAGTGTATGAGACACTTCGTTTATGTTGTAATTTGTGCGGTTTAATAGGTCAATCGGGCGTGGTTGACAAGTCGAGTTCGAGTCAAATTGTGTGATCTTCGATGGAGATTTGGCAAGTTCTAAAGTGCACTAGAATGAACCATTGACAAGTCGAGAGTAGGATTTTTGGGTCGAATTCTGCTTGCGAGTGCAGGAGCTGAGAAGAAAAGAGTAGGGGCCGAGGCTTCAAGTGAAATCTCTGTAAAGTTCTGAAGCGAATGTGTTACCCTTCCTGTAGTAAACCGGCACATTTGGGTTTCTGTTGTTAAAGGTGCTTGCAATATATTGCATTCATTTGTGTGAGGAGGAAAAGCCGCAAGACTTTGTTAGCCGCAGAGAGTGTGTGAGTGTGACGTCATTCAAGCCGCACTGGGATAGGTCAGTTGCTGAGAAGGGTCGCACAAGGATTGGCAGCCATCCGTGAGAGGCAGATACATACATTATGGCGAGTTTGGGAGAGCCTACACCGCCTGAGGGTACTCCAGCTTATATCGTGATGGAGGAGAAGGGAGTCGCGCCATGTCCTTGGTTAAAGCAGTGGTGCAAATTGACAGAGAAGGAGGTATGTATGGCGTTTCTGGAACACGGAACGTTTAATATAAGAATTTTTGAAAATTTGCGGTTGATGTTAAGTGTGCAAAAACCACCCCCGAGACCAGCTCAGTATGAGGCATTATCAGTCTGTGATTTAATGGCCATACAACAGAGGCAGCAGAAATTTATGAGGAGAATGAAAAGAGAAGAAAAGACTTTAGCGGAAGCTAAATGGGACAATGAGACCAAGATGTGGAGAAGGGGAATAGTTGACGGAATTAAGATGTTTCAGGCAATAACCCAAGAAGATGAGGCACAGGGAAAGAAAGCCACATGTAAAACAGACAAGGGCTCTAGTAAGCCAAAGGAGACTCAGAGGTCTTGGGTATATGAAGATGATTCAGATGATGAAGTGTTTCTTAATCAGTTGTTACATGATCGTCCGCCACCATATGCCATAAATGGCAATGTACAGAGCACTACTGTGGGTTCTGAAGACCCGGCACAAAATAAGGGAATCCCGAATACAGTGCAGACAAGTGATACAGTTTTGATACAGAATGGTGTCAGTGTACCCACTGCGCCAGAGACACAGATACAGTTGCAACCACCACAGATTCAGAGGCTTTACCCCGATGTTCCCGTACTAGAGACAACTACGAGTTTGATGGTGCCGCCTGATCCAGTATATACAAGATCAAAGTTAGTGCAGATTGAGCCAACTCCGCAATTGCTGCCCCAGCCGCAGTAACAGGTGGTTCCGAGTTACACTTCTATTGCGGGACTGCAGTCAGTAGCTACAGCACCCATGATGAATCAAGCTATGGAAGTTAATGCTCCACAGGGTTTGGGAATTGGACAGTCACCAGCTGCTATATCATTGCCAATTACTGTTGGTCCACCCGTACCGCTGTATGCGCAAGGTAAGCCTGGCATGTGTGATCGGGGAGTAATGACCCGAGGCAACAAGAGGAGGGTCTACCGGCAGCTTGCAGGGAATGACACAGGGAGGACAGATAGCTGAAAGGTCCAGATCCTTGTTGGACTTTAGTCCGATTGGGGTTCCTTTGGAGACGATGAGGCAAGCAGGGTTGGGAACACTAACCCCACAGATAATGAGTACAAATACGACACAGACACCAATGGTGCAGTCTGGAAATGTTTCTTTGCAAGGCTTAACAGCGCAACAATTGAACGAGTGGTTGGATAAGCTCAACACTCCGCAGACTACTACAGTGACCGCAGAGCAGTCAGAGAGGGAAGAATATCTGAATTTTGTGAGTCTGGGTGTAGAAGCCACGGAACTAGTGGAAGGGACAATGGGGGTGAATAGATTAGAATCATACACAGAAGCAGAATTGAGGTATCGGTGCCCCAAAATAACCAAGGAAGTGAGCAAGGTGCATCAGAGGGTGGCAAACCTAGCAGACGAAAACGGCACTAAGCATTTGAAAAGGAGCTATAGGCTAGACTTCGAACCTAAAGATTTTGATCACATGAGATCTACCGGGATGAAGGCACACCTCAAAGAAATACTGCAGAGTGCTCAAATCTGGGGAGCATTAGAGAAATGGGAAGGCAGATGGGCAAAGAAGAGAGATAAAGAGAAAGGTGATGGCCCGGAACCAAAGCAGGCAAAAGCTGCACCTGACACGGGGACAATAAAGATGTTACCAATGAGAGAGACATCTGGAGGGGTTCTAGTCCATGTACCGTGGTCTAGGGGTGACATCTTGTCATTCACAAATGATTATCCTAGATTGAGGGAGAAGCCGATAGAATGGTACCAGCAGACAGACAGGTTTGTGAAACTTGCAAAATGTCTCTGGGAAGACTTGAATACCCTGTTTGAAATAATAGTTCCAGCTGACTTATGGCTTGAGTGCAAGAGGGGTGTGGATTGTCCGACAGAGGAACCAGCAAGGGACAAGGTTACCGGAGCACCGTCTTCTGAGGTTATGAGGTATTATCACAAAGTGATTGAGTTTTTGAAGCAGAAAGTGTCGCCGAAAGTGACTGATTGGCAGAAAATTGATTGAAAGTCACAGGAGGGCAAAGAGTCAATACATGCTTACTATGAGAGGTTGTTGAAGGCATTCAAACATTACAGTGGCACAGAGGTCATAGAGACGAAAGACATGAATCACCTTGTGTTCAGGTTTGTTGAAGGGCTGAGACCGGAGATTAGCCAGATGATTAAGAATCATTTGATCTGTTGGCAAGCGAAGCCAATTGATGAGGTGTTGCAGTATGCGAAATACTGTAGTGAGAAGATTGAATTGAAGCAGAGAAAGTTGAAGGAGAAAGTGATAGTGGTGCAAATTAAGGCAGCACAAGCAGGGGTGCAGGGAAATGGGATACAGCACATGCTACAGCAGCAACCGCAGGGAACTGGAGTGTTTCAGGTGCAACCAAGAGGTCGAGGTCGAGGAGGTTTTGTGAACCGTGGTCCACATATCAATACCGTTGTGGTTCAAAATGATGTGCAGGGGATGAAAAAGGTGTCACCATGTCACGGGTGCGGGGGCTTGGGGCACTGGAAGCGGGAATGCCCAATGATGTTGCAGGATGGTGTTGTTCAACAAAGCAATGATAAAGGTACATTTCAAAATGTGAGGGGTCCAAAAGTGAGGGGCCAAAATCTGAATTTCCAGAATAACATGGTGCAGATGCAGGGTCTCCAACCCATGCAACAAATGCAAATGCCACGTGTTCAACCAGCACAAATGCAGCAGGTACAACAGCAGGTTCCCATGGTACCTAGACAGCAAATGCAAATACCATTAGCTCCAATGGGACAGCAACAGGTGATGCTTCCTCAACAGGTCACAGGTCAAACAGTGAGTCAAAATAACACAGTACAACAGTTCCCATTGCGTGGTGAGGATGGAATAAACGATGAATGGTCGGACGATTGTTCAGATAGTGAGGAGTGCAGGCTTGCAGTGTCCCTAGAAGTAGATCAGAGGGGACCTTATGTAGAAGGAAAGGTGATGGGTCATAAGGTTTCATTCCTAGTTGATACAGGAGCTACAAGCTCTACAGTCAAAAGTCACAAGTGTTTCTTGATTTTGAGACTAATAAACTTGCTAGTAGAATTGTAATCAATAGGAAATAAACTTCATACAATCGTACTAAACTGGTGTGGTTATTCATGACTGTAAGGTCATGGTGGTTCCTGAGTCTTATTGATGACGTTATTGACATATTGATTGACATGTTGATCAATTATCTCGTCCTAAGGTGTCTTCAATCAGGGTCAAAAGATTCATATGTCTAAAACGAGTCCCAGAGTGAATAAAATAATCAGAAAGGGACGCGTTAGCAGAGGCAATAAAGATCAATGGGGCAAGAAGGCGGAAGGGAGTGTGTGCATCCCAGAAGCACTGCAAACTGCCATATCCCACCAAAAGCTGGAGGCTTTTTATGGTTTCTGTAAACACTGGCTATGCCACTGCTAGCTCTGAGATCACAGAACAGTAGCAGGTAACATAAGGACACAGTGCCCCCTTGGATTATGTTAGAACGTACACTGCGTGTACTATCATTGTTGTAATCTGTTGCACTGCATTGGCCTGTGTGAGTGTTCAAATGTGCACACCATGAAAAAAAGCAGTAGTGTACGTGGCACATTGTGTGCCACAGGGTAGAGAGTTGAATGAATGTATTCCTCAATTCATTCATATCCAGTAACATTTGCCCATTATCTGCAATATGAGAAGTTCAAGCTACTTGTTTCGCCGTGCGTCTGGGACAATGCAGATCTTGTTGTTTTAACTTGTAGCCTGTGGTCTCACTCATTTTAAAGCGCAGGCTGCAAGTGGTAATCTGTTTAACACCTTAGATTAGAAGTTCAAGCTGTCAAATGTGGTGTAGGATCCACCAGTCCTCTTCTGCAGAGGACCATAGTTCAGGTCTTGTCACTTTTCCAATGTGTTTTCAATTTACTATAGGCTCCTCAGTAGAACTCACTAAGACTTCAGAAACACAAACTCACTGAGGTTAATAACCAGAATACCTCGACTTTGCGGGGAATTTAAAAAGGTCGATGATTTCATCATCACTAGTGTGTGTTTCACATCCTTGTTTAACAGACTTCCTGCAAATGTCTCAGAACATTTCCCAGAAATTTACCATTGATGTTAGAGTGCCAAAACCGGTGTAAATTAATGTAAATATTTTTTATTATTTTGATATCATAGATCCATCATGGCATTAATGATTCCTTTGAATATTTAAGATATAAATGACAAAAAATAAATATGTATGTCAGTATTTGGAGGGGATCATATATAGCCAGTCACTCAGCTACCTAATCCACCCATGCATTTTTTATCCATTTAGTACTCGTAGGCTATTATTAGATGCCTCCTTGATGCCTACAGTTTTCAAATTAGCCTATTCACATTTTGTACTTTATTCTTTTGAATGTTTTTTGCTTTCCCTCATTGTTTCTTGCAGCTAGCCCTATTCAGCAAGCCTACTTCTGTTTATTATTTATAATTTTTTTTCTTTTACGTTTTCAATGATTTTAATTTTTATGTTGTTTTACACACACACATATATACTTATGTTTGTCCAAATTTGTTGCTAACGGTAAATCCATGTAATTTATTTTTTTATTGTCAGATCACTGATCCATCATTGCCTCAAGGAAACCATACAACTATCTGTCCGGTGCAGCAAAAAGGAAAGACAAGTATGTCAGAGAGGCTGCAGCAGAAAGTCAAAAAGGAGCAATTGAAAGTTACTTGAAAAAACTCTAGATATAGAAAATAGGACTCTCGCGCAGTGGCGTAGCGTGGGTTGTCAGCACCCGGGGCAAGGCAAGTAATTTGCACCCCCTAACCCGTGGATTTTAGCACTCGCGAGTGCGAGTGCGCCCCCCCCAGATGTTGCGCCCGGTGCGGCCGGCCCCCCTGCACCCCCCATGCTACGCCACTGCTCTCGCGTGTAATGGAAACTGAAAGTCAGGAGGAAACTGGCACATGCTGTATGGAAGAAGATGTCCAGGAGTAGATTAGTTCCAGTTCTGAGGCAGAGAATGAAACTGAGAATCCAAGAACTATTTGGACTTCTGATAAATCTATTCAGCTGGCTCCACATTCATGGCTAAAAACAAAAAACAAACTCTCTACCACAGGATTCAGTAACTGGGCACATGTTGAAGAATACCTGCATCCACATGAAATGTCTGCTGATTATATGCGGCATGTGCAGTCATGGTATGAAGCACAAAGGAGACTTTCCCCATGTACAGGGATTGATCAGGCAGAGCAGACCTTACTTGAGTCTGAAATCCTACATTGAAGTTCTATTATGCACCGTCTGCTTTCAATAGCACAGTTTTTAGCAGAACAAAACTTGGCTTTAAGTCGGAACAATGAGAAACTTGGAAACATTCAAAATGGTAATTTTCTGGGTCAAGTAGAACTGCTTGCTAAATATGATGATCTCATGGCAGAACACATTAGAAGAGTTGAGAAAAAGGAAATAACAGACTATTACTTAGGGAAAACAATTCAGAATGAAATTATTCAATTTATATCACAAAACATCCAGAAAGGATTGCTAGATATTATCAGGTCTTCCAAGTATTATTTATTCATACTGCACTGCACACTAGACATACGCCATCAAAAGCAAATGACTGCAACATATCCTCAACTATCCCTTCAGTAGAGGAACACTTCATGGGGTTCACACCTGTAGATGACACAAGTCATTAGTGAAGTACTAATTGACAAACTGAAAAATGTAGGAATACCTCTTGAACTCTGCCATGGTCAAGGTTATCACAACAGGGCTAATATGAATGGAAGACATTCCGGTGTGCAGAAAAAAATACCGTGCAGGAGCCCCAAAGCAATTTTCATTCCTTGTGCTTGGCATTCTCTTAATCTAGTCTTGTATGATGCAGCGAAGTCATCAATTACAGCACTGTCTTTCTTTGGGTATTTACAGAGAATATACCACGTTTGAAGAATCAACAAAAGGATGGCCTATACTTACATCTTGTGTGAGTACTGCAGTTGTAAAGAGGCCATCAGACACACAATGGGAGAACAGAATTGAGAGTGTGAAAGTTCTCTTCATTTATGCCCCTGATGTTTACAGAACATTGGTAAAAGTTTGGGATGTGCTGAATCTTGATGGACAGACCTTCTCTGAGACCTACAGTTTACAGAATGAGGGTCACTTATTTCCATTTCTTGTCAGCATTGTTCTCTGGTATGAAATTTTAGTTAGCAAACTAATCCAATGTATTGGCATGCAGTTAGATGTTGCCAAGCCTTGCTGAAAAGTACTGGGGATTACATGAGAGAGTATTGTGACACAGGATTTGATAAAACTACTGAAGTTGCTCTGAGATAGCCTCAAGATTTGATGATCCAGTGGAGACCAGATTTGAGAATGAGAAGAGGACAAGAAAGAAGAAATTACATTTTGATTATGAAGATGAAGATGACCCATGAGGTGGGCAGAGCCTTCTCCTTTTCCTGACTAATTTAATATGGCTGCTGTTACTACCTTCTACTCAAATGTAACCACAAGCAAAATGGTGGCTCAATATCTTGTGATATACTGTGATGTCAGTGTTTTCATTCAACTCTCATTTTGTTCCTATCTGTTCCTTTAAGAGAGTATGTCACAATGCTTTGAGAGTATTTCTCATCATGTTCACTTTCTGCCCCAAAGATGATCTTCTCCTGTCAATACAGGGCAGTCTTCCCCAGTCACCAACATCAAGTTGCACAGTATACCTCATTGTAGGGTATATCTATTCATTCTTCCTGCGTCCAGGTAGGCTATTCTGCCTCCCCAATGCAACCCCAATATTATGTATGCCCGTGGCCAGAACTTCTACATATTCCTTGGCGTCTAAAGTTCCTGCTTTACAGCACTTTAGATGGTAGTTGTGACACACTGTACGGATTGGCTGAAGTTTGTGGAGTGGGCTGACAAACCACTTTAGTCATTTAAACCCCTTCTCTGGGGGGGCAATTGCCACCTCCCTGCTGCATCTAGGTTTATCTCCTGGCTAGCTGAGTATCATCACTCAGAAATGGCAGAAGTACTTATAGTGAGAAGCACTTCACAGCAGCACAGGCCCAACAGTTATCAGGCTATAGTGGTGCAATTCAGGTTTGAACCACGGAAGGCAGTTTACCTCCTTCTCAGTATGGCTCAACATCAAAGATCTTCTCTGTACTCCAAGCGATTTGGAACAAACACCTAAAGAGAAGATAGCTATGTATTCTGCTCATGATCTGATCCTTTTTGTACATGGGTGTGCAAAACTAAAGTGAGATACAATATCAACACCAGACAAGTGAGAGGAGGGTGGAGAGGTGACATCTCTAAGTATCTGATCAAATTAAGGTTTTCCCCTAAAAGTTTGGGGAAAATCAATCATTGTAAGAGGGCTACATTGCTATGACAAACATCTTTAAGGAAACTGTCACTTTTCTCCATGTGTATTGTCAGTAGATAGCCGCTGACTCTAGCACAAAGCAAACACAAACGGTGGGACCTCGGTTTCCTTGAGGTGTGTGCCTCTTTACCAAGCAATCAGGCCGAAGTCTTTGTCCAAGTGTGCTTACTACATATATTGCAAACTATACTGTGCACTTGGCTTTGCATTGAATTCCAGAAGGAGGGGAGATGGCTATCTCTAACTACTACAAACCCTATGAAGAGCTACAACTTTAGGATCTTCATCTATACAAGGGGAACTCAAACCTGGGTATGGCACTTTACATGTTTCCAAGCACTAGAATGCTACACAGATTTGTCGAGGTGCACTAATAGGCAATTTCAAAATAAGGTTCAGGCAAAATTGGGTCTATACACCACTACTAGAATCAGCTGTAGGCATCAGCAGTGCCACTGTAGTAGAGAGCACTGGTCAAAAGACTTGACGTGTGACAGGGGTCTCTAGCACTGGAAATATACCAAATCTCAACAGTCAAAATGGGGAGCAGATTGTCATATTCACACCGCACCATGGTTTTTGACATTACAGGAGTGAATGTCTACTATATTCCCTGATGAATAGGAGGTTTACACAATGTAAAAACACATTTTCCTGTGCAGGTTAACAACAAAGGGAATCCTAGTTATAGTTTTCTGTATCCTACATCTCACATCATAAGGAGTGAAGCACAGGATGTATTTTTGTGTTGTGTTTTCACATTCAGAGGGGTAGGTTTAATACCCAAATGCCCCTGAGGCATATTTTCCAACAAACCTCTATTATTATCAAATCCATAAACTGATTTTATCAGACATTAAAGAGTTAAATTCTGAATTGTTCTGGCAAAGACTGATTTAAAACTGGAATCCTAAGGGTGGACATGAATCTCAACTAGATAATTCACAAAGCTGTGTACAGATAGATTTATCTATTAGGCAACCCTTCTTCCACGACCACTGTCCTGTGGGAATTTGAACCTCGCACCAGTGGGAGGAAAACTTCTTGCAGTAAATTCATTAAGAACTTCAGCTACCCTACTGAGGCGCGTCATGTTATTTGCAAGGCATTCAATCGCCTTTCACACAACGCCATCCCCAACAGCAAACATGGATTCGTTTTATACTTATCAAGGAAGGGGTGTAATACTTCAGGAGTTACACTCACTACTATTGGCTCATTGGCAGTATTGATTGCTTACCCTATGAGGCAATACCCCTGTGCCTACACCTATGAAATATATTTAAGTAAGATAAAGTAGGCAGTGATTAGCATGTGATTTGCTAATCCTTCATTAAAATAGTGGCCAAAGGTTACATACTACTCATCACATCCCTTTATTTTAATGCAGTTGAAACCAAATGAAAGCCTCTATTTAATAGTGAGGCATCAGAGAACTTAGGTCAGCCAACATGCGTTTTGCAGAAGAATGACACGGAAACTTGGGGCTTTTTTAAGGCTGTTTAAGCAAGTTCAAACACCTTTTTGAATCACCATCTAGGACCTCCTGTCTGAAAGTCCCTGCCCTAAAAACCTAATTCTGTCACTTATAGCATGAGCACTAACACACCGCCTATGACAGTTTGCCAACTTAAAAAATAAAAAAATTCTCACGGTTTCTAATCACGAACTGTAGCACGGATGTAAATGCATATAGTATTTCTTAATACATATTTACAATTATATATGTTTCTCTAATTTGTGCCTCTTTTTTCACATGTATGTAGTGTTCATCTGCATTTATTGTTTGCTTCTATTTAATTTTTTTCTTTATGTGACAGATATATCCATATGAATGGAATTCTTGTAATTCTGTAACTAATAATTCTAAAACAATCTTAAAAAAGCCCCTGGCCTGCGTATGGTAACTTCTCTGTCTCTGGAGCATTAAAAACTGCTTACTTCAGGCTTTGACAAGAAATACGTCCAGATACTATCCTTATGGCAAGTTGTACAGATCAGAGAAAAAAAACCTGTTGTAATGTCTAAATTTGAATGATTTCAATCTCAATCACCTTGTAATAAAACATGTATTTACAAGTGTTTAATTCACTTTGACTGCATTCATTACTAGTTAACAGTTCTTTATGTTATTTTAGTGTAGTTATATATCTATTCCCAGAATGGTATGTTCCAGTGTTGTAACCTCAGAATACTGGACAATGGAGTGCACTGGAGCTCGACTAAGAATGTTCAGATGAGAGATGGCGGTTGAGGAGTCTGGTTGAATAAAACATCTGGTTCCTATCTGATTCCAGTTTGATTACTACAAGGAAATCTGGTGACGAGGATGGGATCCCCTGCGCAGGGGGAAGTGAAGACTCCTTACCCCTGAATATGTACTATCATCTCACTTTTGGGTTCCAGAGCAACGTGTGTTGAGGAAAAAAGTAGGGACCGCGAGGATCAAGGGACGAGTTATAGACTGCTGGAGTTATAAGTGGTTCTAGCCCCTTATTAATAAAGACAAGCGCTGTTTAACGTGTCTATGGGGACAGTTTCACCCTAATTCTGAAGTAAGGGGTTGCGTCCAACTCACCCTTGGGGTTGAGCGGATAAAACAGATGTTTATTGGCAGCATATTCACGTTATTTGTTCTGGTATGACCACTATGGAGGCAGTAGTGGCGGGTGAACAGTAACATACGTGTACAACATTTGCCATAAACAATATCTTACCTGGAGTTCATAGGGCTCTGTACATTCTACATTTATGAGGAAATAGAACGTTCGTAGAGCTGAGTGTACCTGCGTTGTTTGAGGCGAAGAAGCCATCGTGCTGAAAGGAGCGATACAGCGGAGTAGAGCATTCCGGATTTTTGGTGATTTTCGGTCCCTTCCCTTCGACAACTTGTTGATAGTGCAACAGTCGCCAAGTCCGCTAAGAGGAAGGAAGGCATTGTGAAATCCATCGAACAGCTTCTTGTGTGGAAGGAAATCAGAAGCAGTCGGATAAAACCAGTGGCGGCTGGTGACATATTTGAGTGGTGGGGCAACAAGGTTCACAAGGAATTTCATCGAGTGAGGAACCAATTTGAGCTAGTCCTTCTGTCCCATGAAGGATTAGGGAAGGCTCTAGTAGTACAGTAATACTGACACCTGACTACTACATGTCTAATTTTAAATGATTTTCACCCATACCTATTTTTTATAGTGCTTTCAGAGGAGCGAGGCCCGGGGTTAGGTCACGCACAGATAGCAGAGCTCTCATCGCCAGATAGAAATAGACTCTTGGCGCACATCCCATTGTGCTCTGGAAATTAGAGAGAAGCCACAGCATGGAACGCTCAACTGCAGGAACGCTCAACTGCAGGGAAGAGAACGAATAAAACGTAGCCGTAGACAAAAAAAAACCCACAGACAATAACTGTGAAAATGGCACATCTGCTACACAAAGTTAGTGAAAAGGTGAACACAGGGGAGATGTTACATACTATTGCTGCCACCGGGAAAGAACTGCGGTAGCGTTTCAAAGTAAGCAAGAATTACACTTAAATACAGTGTTTTGAAAATTAGCTAATTACGGACAATTTACCTCGGGTGTAGATATATGAATATACATTTTGACTGCGTATAATAAATTCCTTTAAAGGTATTTATCCCTCACCCTCTCACATCAGCACCTTCAGTGCACAGTAAACAAAAGTCTCTGGAAAATTGCCGCCTGCCACAGCCACACCCTTTCCCAATTCTCAGCTCATCACAGGGTGAGCGGTCCCACCCACACCCACTGCCTCTGGGAAGTTGGGAAAGGGTGGGGTGACAATGCTCTCCACTCCCTGATTAACGTGGAGGCTAAGCGCTTCAGGGCTTGAATAAAAACGCCCGGGCTAACTTGGCCTCTGCGTCATCAGGGGGTGGAGACTAGGCCTTGATGATGGGTCTTTGCTGAGCTGAGGACCTCACAGGCCTCAGGGCTGTGAGATTATCAGCCCGGCAAATAGACTCACTTTGGGCCTGTAGTTGAAGTGAGCACGTGACATCAGTCACGTCACTTCACTTGTCGAGCAACATTAATGCTGGACTGGTGTTGGTGAGTGGCTGTTTTATAACGTTTTATAAAGTTACAAGAGGGTATTATAATTATTTTTTAATTTTAAAATGATCGCTCTTTTTGATTGCTCTGTGGAGGGGGCGGAGCCCCGACGCCCATGTAGAGAAACCGCCACTCGATAAAACGTTTATCCCTTCTTGGTAATTGTCAAAATTATGACGGTTGGGTAGAGGAGTATGGAGTGTTATTTGTCCTTGATGCAAGGGATCATCTTGGCAGAAAGCGGCGAGTCAGTTCCGGGTTGGGGCAGAGTTACAACAGCCTGTTCTGGCACCTCTTTGGGACGATGGAGTAGGAGGCGTGATTAATGTTACAGGATGTGTGTCAACCCATGCTCAGAGCACCCTAACTGACAGTCGAAGAAAGCCGGAGGGGTCCTAGATTGAAATACACAGGGAGAGTCTAAGGGCCTCATTATGACCCTGGCGGACGGTGGTAAACTGGAGATAACTCCGCCAACAGGCTGGCGGTGTTCCACCAGCTATTATGACTGTGGCGCTATAGCCACGGCCAAACCGCCGGCCCCTCCACAATCCCCTCTGCCCTGGGGATTATGAGTCCCTGACCGCTAGCCTGGCCACGGCGGTAAACACCGCCATGGAAAGGCTGGCGGAAAGGGGACTTGGGGCCGGCAGCAATGTTGATGTGACTTTTCTGCTGGGCCAGAGGATGGTAACACTGTTACCGTCCGCTGGCTGAGCAAAAAGTCGTGATAGGGAGCTAGAAATACCGCCGGCACTGGCGGTATTCTGGCTCCCGCAGCCTCGGCGGTCTTTTGAAAAGACCGCTGAGGTTGTAATGAGGGTCTAAGTGTTTACCTCGCTGAAACTTATAACGGTACAGAGAAAAGAAAGAATATTGCCTTGCTGCCATTCAGGGGCTGTGAGTGTAACACGTGTGGCAACTGCATAAATGTTCAACCTGCTTTAATCTATAGCTTCACTATTAAAAGTACACCACAGTAGGTTTTTAGCATAAGTGTCCTAGTAGGGTTAGTACTTGTAGTATCATAAATTGCACGTGCAAGCATATAGATCAGTATGGCAGCAGCAAGTATGTCACAGACTCCCCCTTTTCTTAATGCAATAGGTGAACCACATTACAATGGAAGGAATGGTCTAAATTATTCGAGTCATACTTAATAGCAATAGGAGGGGAACAATTTACGGCGTTAAGGAAACAACATATTCTATGGCATAATTTGGGTATTCAAGGGAGAAAGGTATATGATGAGGAGAAATAAGGGGAGAGTCTAGATGAATACGAAAAAACACTTAACAAACTGGAGAGTCATTTTGTCACAGGGTTAATGTGGTTTTGGAGAGGCATAAGTTTTTCAGTAGAACAAAAGAGAAAAATGAAAGGGTGTCTAGCTATATTGCACATCTTAGAGGTTTGGCCAACACTTGTGAATTTGGGGTCCTGGGAGACTCCTTAATACGAGATCAATTAGTGAGGTGCACTTATAATTCCTGTGTGCAAGAAAAATTGCTGGCTCACAATTCTGTTTTGAAGCACGCAGTGGACATAGCAAAGAGCATTGAGCATACAGCAGAGTGTATGAAAGAAATGTGACACTCCACAGAAACTGAGTTAGTAAAAGAAGTTAAAGTATACTCAAAACAGGATGAGCCAGGAATGAGCCAGGAGGAAGAAGTGAGGGTACATGAAGTGTCTAATAAAAGGAATACAATGGTTAATATTGAAAGTGGTAAAAATAAATGTTTCAGGTGTGGTAATGTTAGACACTTAGCTAATAATCCTATGTGTCCAGCTCACAATTGCATAGGCAGGAAGTGTGGTATGAAAGGACATTATGCACGTGTTTGTAAGTATGAAAGAAACCCAAGCACAAAGTTGAAGAAGTACAAGATTTGAAAAGCAAATTTGTCTTGCAAGTTAAAGGAACAGGGGAAGATAACAATCTAGATAACATGTATTCTGCTTGTGACATTGAATTGGATGGGGTCAGTGTAAAGGTGTTTGCGGACTCTTGCTCGCCGTTCACCTTCATGGATTACAGTGTACTTGAAAACAGATTTCAGAATAGGGGATAAATGTTATTACCTGCAGACACAATGCCAGGAGGGTATAACAGAGATCCTATACCATTAAGGGGAATGTTAAAATTGCGAATGACCTTTAAGGATCGCCACACGAGTGGCAACGTACATTTTGCAAATAAAGGGTCGAATTTGTTAGGATGGGAGCATCAAAAAGAACTGGAAATCAAGTTGGATCCAACAACAAAGAACAAGAATTGCTAGTGGATGGTTCTACGACAGGGGAGAACATATGTGAGGAATTCCCCAAGCCATTTGAGGACGGGTTAGGATTTCTGAAGAACTACCAACATAAAATTAAATTAAAAGAAAATGCCATATTGTGTAGTTCACAAGACCAGGCCCATTCCCCATCTCATGCAGGAACCATTAAAACAAGAACTGAACAGGCTCGTTGAACAAGGGGTCATAGAAACCTATAGAAAGCTCCCTAAGTTTGGCTCCCATTGTAGTCACCAAGAAACCCTGTGGTAGAGGAATAAGACTATGGCCCTCATTACAACCCTGGCGGTCGGTGATAAAGCAGCGGTAATACCGCCAACAGGCCGGCGGTAAAAAGAATTGAATTATGACCACGGTGGAAAGCGCCAACACAGACAGCCACTTTAACACACCGATCACCACGGCGGTAGAAACAAGCACCGCAGCAGTAACTGCCAACAGCCAGACGGAAGACAATGTACCACCCACCCTATTACAACAAGCCAATCCGCCAGCTTTTCCGGGGTGGTACCAATGCCATCAAAAGCACGGCAGAAACAGTACACAGAAGGGAAACGACTCACCTCTGGACACTCAAGGAAGAACCCCAATGCCATGGAGCCTGAACTACAGGTGTTCCCCATGCTGGTTTACCTCTTCCTACACCAGGAATACTAACGGCGGCGAAGACGACCGTGGTGAGTACCGCACCTAGCACACAAGGGAGGGGGGATGAAAAGAGAGTGACACTTCGTTGGTCTGGAGGACCATACAGTAAAAGGTACTGGGGTAGGAACCCATCCACTAGTCCCTCCAACTCCTCCGAAGTGAAGGCAGGGGTCCTTTCCCCAGACACTTGAGCCATGGTCTCTTCCAGAGACAGGTCAGAGCAGCACTTGCAGTGTAGGTCCTCTCCTGTTGAAGGTCAGGTAGGAAGTGAGTGAACAGATAGAAAATGGCGGTCATGTCCACGGCGGTGCGTTCCGTTTCCGCCGGCGTACATCACCATTGGCTACTGGAACCCATAGGGCTCAATGATAACCAATGAGGTGTTGCACGGTGGTCCTCGACCGCCACCGGCAACGGCGCACAACCTCAGGGGAATTACCTAATTTCCACTTGTCCCTCCACACAGGTCAGGCAGCCGCATTTCAATAGGCCATGGTACCTAACTGCGTAACAGCAGACATAGGCACATATATGGTGCTACATGATAACATATTGTTTGTGTCACAACATGCAAGGCATTTTACTCAGAGGATATGTTTGAATACAACAATCTGCTCACCGTTTTTCATCCTAGAGTTCTACTGCTGAGTACAGACCCCTGTGGACCTAGCAACAATGGAGGACAGGCACATTATCCTTACCTACAGACTTGATAGGGGCACAATCCAAGAGCTGTGTGCCCAATTGGAGCCAGACCTGATCCCAGCTATCCGTCAGCCTACTGGGATCCCCCCTCTTGTGCAAGTCCTATCAGTGCTCCATTTCATTTCAATTGGCTCCTTCCAAGTGACAGTGGCAGCAGTGATGTCACAGCCTATGTTCTCCAACATGCTGACCAGAGTGTTGTCTGCCCTGAAGAAACACATGCACAGCTACATCGTTTTCCCCCACGTGGAGGATTTAGTCACAGTGAAGGCTCACTTCAACACACAACACCTCCACCCCCACCCCTAACAACATAAACACAAACAGATGCAACAACATTACACATCCACCCTGTACCCCTCAGGAATAACGCAAGGACAAAAGGAAGTGAGTAAAGCCAGTGTAGTAAAATAAAGTACAAGAAATAGATCCTCAAAGCACAAAACAGTATCTACAATATATACAAATGGAGGGATACTGCCCAGTCCATAATCTAGGTGGCCCACAGGGCCATATCACATAGGCCAAGGCCCCACTTGACTCCTGCCTCAATACGGAGAGAACACTGCTGGGGCATCATGTCGAAAATACACAGGTACCTCAGGGGGAGGGGAAGGGAGGGCACCTCAGCCGGAAGATGGTACAACGCCACTGCTCCTGGAGTGGGCCACATGCCCATCACTCTGTCCTGGGGAGTGCAAAGCCACAGTCTCTCTAGTGGGTGGTTTGCCCACTGCTTGGTCTTGAGGAGTGCAAAGCCACAGTCTCTCTTGTGGGTGGTTTGCCCACTGCTTGGTCCTGGGGAGTACAAAGCCACAGTCTCTCTAGTGGGTGGTTTGGCCACTGCTTGGTCCTAGGGAATGTAAGGCTACAGTCTCTCAAGTGGATGGCTTCTCCACTGCTTCTGGAGAGGGCTTTGTGTCCAGTGTGCTGCATCCTGCCAAGGTGGGGGTGAGTTGATGCCTTCTTCCACTGGTTCTGGAGGGGGCTTTGAGCCCAGTGTGCTTCATCCTGCCAAGGAGTAGGTGAGTGGATTCCTTCTTCCACGGGTTCCGGAGGGGGCCTTGTGCCCTGTGATGCAGATCTTGGGGAGTGCAAGGTCACAGTCTCTGACCTTGGTGTCACACCTACAGTTTTTGCAGGGTCCAGGACGCACTACTGCCCATGGAGGCACGACTACACACTGCCCGCCGGTGGTGATGGCTGCTCAGTGGTGGCAGTGGCGGTGCTGGCGGCAGTGCAGGCAGTGGTGGGGGGAGGCTCCAACCCTTCCCCTGCAGCCTTGGATGGCTGCCCACTGTGGCTGCTGGCAGTGGTGCTGGTGGTGCTGCAGGTGGCGGTGCAGGTGGTGGTGCTACCGGCAGTGCAGGTGGCAGTGCTGGTGGCGGTGCTGGCGGTGGTGCTGCCTGTAGTGGGGGGGTTCCAGCCCTTCCCCAGCAGCCTCAGACGGCTGCCAACTGGGGCTGCTGCTGCTGGCAGTTGGGCTGGTGGGGGTGCAGGTGGCGGTGCTGGCGGCAGTGCAGGTGGCAGTGCTGGCGGTGGTGCTGCCTGTGGTGGGGGGAGGCTCCAGCCCTTCCCCTGGAGCCTCGGACGGCTGAAGTGCCATGGCTGGTGTTGTTTGCACAGATGCTGCTCCAGCACCAGGCTCCAGATCCATCCTGTCTGCGATGTCTGTGGCTTTCTCATTGCCCTTGGCAGCTGGTCGTCCCTTCCTGCCCTTGGCAGCTGGTGGCCCCTTCTTGCTTTTGCCAGCTGGTGGTGCCTCCTTGATTTTGTCAGCTGGTGGTGCCTCCTTGCTTTTGCCAGCTGGTGGTGCCTCCTTGCTGTTGCCAGCTGGTGGTGCCTTCTTGCCTTGGCCAACTGATGGTGCCTCCTTGCTTTTGGCAGCTGGTGGTGCCTCCTTACATTTGCCAGATGGTGCTCCCTTTTTGCCCTTGGCAGCTGGTGCTTCCTTTTTGCCCTTGGCAGCTGGTGCTGACACACTGGCAGTGTGGACGGGTGTCTTCTCTGAGCCTCTCACAACTGCAATGGCCGCAGAAACGACAGTTGCTGTGGACTGGGTGGCTGAGGTGCTAGCCTGGGTCCTGACCACCCTGGCCCGAAGTGAAGGATGGGGGGGGGGGCGGAGGGGCAGGGAATAGGTCAAGGGTGGAGAGGAAAAGCTTTTTAGGGACACTGGGGCTGGAAGAGGGTGAAGGTTTGGGAGTGGAGGAAGAGGGAGTTGGTAGGAGGTGTCTGTCTGCCGTGTTTGGGTGCAGGTGCATGGGCTGGATGCTGTCGTGAGGTGGATGGCTATTGGGTGTCTGAGTGCTTGCGTTTGTGTACTTTGGGAGGAGGAGGCACAGACACAGTGGGAGAGGACACAGGGGACATGTGCATGGATGTGGGGGTGGTGACTGCCAGTGAGGGGTGTGTACTGATAGGCGTGCTGGTGATGGGGGTAGTGAATGAGGATGTAGTGCATGCAGGTGGGAGTGGAGACGCTACTGGGAGGGAGGTGGAAGATGATGAGGAGGGAGACACAGTGGAGGTAATGGATGTTGGTGTGTCTGCATCTGGATGCTGCTAGTGTGAGTGCTGTGGGATGAAGTGTGGTGCTTGTGTTTGCCTCAGCCACTTCTGTGTGTTGATTTGGGTACATGCTGGTCTGATGGTGTGCTTGGGATAGGCTGGGGTTAAGGGGAATGGGACTAGGTAGAGGAAGTTGGAGAGAGAGGCTAGAGACAGGGACAATGGCTGCCATCAGGGGGGAGTTCAAAGCCTGGAATGATCTCTTTTGGGCCGCCACCCCATAGTGAATGCCCTCCAGGAATGCACTTGTTTGTTGTAAATGCCCTGCCAGACCCTGGATGGTATTCACTATGGTTGACTGCCCAACAGAGATGGATCGCAGGAGGTCAATAGACTCCTCACTGGGGGAGCAGGGCTGACTGTGGCTGGGCCTGAGGTTCCAGGGGCGAAGAAGATGCCCTTCCTCCTTGGTGAACGGGCACGGGAAACACGCCGAGGGGCTGCTGGGGGGCAGTGCTGGTATGGTTTACCTGTAGTTGGGTTGGCCACAGAGGTGTCCGCCACCACCAGGGAGCTTCCATCGGAGGAGGTGTCGCTGTCAGAACTGTCCCCTCCAGTCTCTGCTATGTGCTCCCCTCGCCCTCCGTCCCACTGGTGCCTTCACTGTCGGTGGGTTCAGCCTCATGGGCCATGTGGGATGCAGCTCCCTCCATCGCCGGTACCTCTGCTCCTCCGCCAGATGATGCTAATGCACATAAGGACAGGGTGACAAAACAAAAAGGGTGGGGTAAGAGACAGAGGATACACTTGGTCAATGCCAGCAACAGCACCACTGTTGGCGTACACAACACACAAGGAACAGCCCTATGCACTAGGCCATGAACTATCAGTTACAATGCTAGTCACCAGGCCATGGAGTACAATGCCTAACGCCAATAGCAGCACACCTGAAACCCACAGGACCCTGCCCAGTAGTAGATGTCCACTAGCATATTTGGGGCTGGCGTGCATCAGAGCCTGCCCAAAATGGATCCTACCAAGCCATGTTCGTCCTGGCCTAGGGGCACCCTCAGGCCCACATCCCCCACTGGGGCTGGAAGAGGGTGAAGGTTTTGGGAGTGGAGGAAGAGGGAGTTGTGGTAGGAGGTGTCTGTCTGCTGTGTTTGGGTGCAGGTGCGTGGGCTAGATGCTGTTGTGAGGTGGATGGCTATATGATGGCTCAACTCCAGAGGCACCGGATGTGGCTAATAGGTGAATCCATGGTCCCCACCCAGTGTATGTTGGTATATGGGTGTAGGGTTGGCTCTAAGGGTGAGTGTCTGGCTAACAGGTATCCCTCGATATTTGCAGGTGACTTAGGTTACCCCATCCTCTCATGGCTACTGACCCCAGTGAGAAATGCCAGGACAAGGGCAGAGAAACGTTACAATGAGGCACATGGGTGAACAAGGAGGATCATTGAGCGCACCTTTGGCCTCCTTAAGGCCAGGTTCAGGCGCCTCCATCTGACAGGTGGATCCCTGTGCTACTCACCCAAGAAGGTCTGCCAGATCATCATTGCATGGGAATGTGCAATGGGCTTGGGTGATGGTGGAGGAAAGTCCAGGATAGACCGATTGGTATCACAGGTGCATTGCCCAAGGGGGCATAGGCAGGGGAGCAATGCCAGCTGAAGGTGGACAGGGTAACAGAGAGAGTGGGACACAAGGGTGACAATCAGGAGAGCCTTATTTCCCGGTGGGGGTCTTGGCAAAGTTCTCTGGCTTCTGCCTGGATCGCAGGGACCGTTTGCAGGGTGGTTCTCCTTCTGCAGGGGGTGGGGTACTGGTGGCCTGTTGTCCTGTGGCGGGGCCTCCTGTCCACTAGCATCAGCGGAGGTGGAAGGCTGTTCAACGGTGTGGCTAGTGTCAGGGGGCCATTGGTGTGGCACTGCCTCCCTCATGGTGCTGGCCATGTCTGTCAGCACCCCTGCAATGGTGACCAAGGTGGTGTGGATGTCCCTTAGGTCCTCCATGATCCCCAGGTACTCTCCCTCCTGCAGCGGCTGGGTCTCCTGCAACTTGGCCAGTATCTGGCCCATGGTCTCCTGGGAATGGTGGTATGCTCCCAGGATGTTGGTGAGTGCCTCATGGAGAGTCGGTTCCCTGGGCCTGTCCTTCCCCTGTCGCACAGCAGTCCTCCCAGCTTCCCTGTTGTCATGTGCCTCTGTCCCCTGAATCATGTACCCACTGCCACTGGCCCCAGGTCCCTGATCGTCCTGTGTTTGTGGGGCTGCCTGGGGTCCCTGTAGTGGTGGACACACTGCTGATTGATGTGTCCTGGGGACAGTGGTATGGGCCCACTGGCTGGGTGCTGTGGTGGTGTTTCCTGAGTGGGGAGATTCAGTGGTGGTATGGGACTGTGGCTGGGTAACCGACTGTCCAGAGGTCCCTGATGGGCCAGGTAGGTCATCCTGATCCAGGCGTGCAGAGCTGCTGTCATCACTATGGGCCTCTTCTGTGGGGGGACTGGATGCTGCTGGCACCTCCTCTTCGGTGATGTTATGTGGGGGTCCTGTTGGGATGTAAATGCAGTGTTATTGTTTCTGCGTGTGACATCTTGTCCATGGGTGTGTTTCCCTCTATGGTTCTTATTACCAAGGCAGCTTTGGCTTGTGTGAGTTGTTATTTGGTTGGCTAAGTCATTGTCACTAGTATGCATGCTGTGGTGATGGGTGTCCATGCAGGGCTGTGAGTGGTGTTCATGCATTGTTGTTGCCTGCAGTACTGGGATGGGTGGGTTGTGATGGTGGGGTGTATGTGGTGTGATGGGGTGATGGGGGTGAGGGTAGGGGTCGGGGTATGTGATGGCATGCAGGTAGGGGGGTGAAAGTAGTAAAGATTTGACTTACCAGAGTCCAGTCCTCCTGCTACTCCTGCCAGGCCCTCAGGATACATAATTGCCAAGACTTGCTCCTCCCATGTTGTTAGTTGTGGGGGAGGAGGCGGGGGTCCACCACAAGTCCTCTGTACAGCTATCTGGTGTCTTGCAACCACAGAACTTACCTTCCCCCGTAGGTCGTTGCACCTCTTCCTGATGTCATCCCTTGTTCTTGGGTGCTGTCCCACGGCGTTGACCCTGTCCACGATCCTCCGCCATAGCTCCATCTTCCTTGCAATGGATGTCTGCTCCACCTGTGATACGAATAGCTGTGGCTCTACTCTGATGACTTCCTCCAGCATGACCCCTAGCTCCTCCTCTGAGAACCTGGGGTGTCTTTGTGGTGCCATGGGTGTAATGTGAGTGGTGTGTGTGTGAGGGTGTGTGGGGTGATGTATTGGGGTGTGTGGTGTGAGGTGCGTGGATGGTGTATGGGTGGTGGTGTTCTGTGGCTCCGGTTCTGTGGGTGCTCCTGGTGTGTCTCTCTTTCTGTTGTAAACTGTTTCTAGTGGTAAAGGGTTGTGGGTAATGTGGGTGGGTATTATATAGTGGTGTGGGTGTGTGGGTGTGGTGTGTGTATGTGTGTCAGGTGTGTGTCGTTTGAATTCTCCAATGTGGTGTTGTTTTGTATGTTTGTGTGTATTTCGAGCGCGGCGGTATGTACTGCCAATGGTTTACCGCAGTTGAATGCCCGCCACGGTGATTTGTAGATCACAATGCTGTGGGCATAGTTCTGTTGGCTTAACGGTGTGGGTTTTGGTGCTGCCAGTTTTTCACTGACCTTTGGGCTGACGGACTTGTGTGTGTGTCTATATAGTGGTGGATTTCCATATGTGGGTCATAATACGGGTAGCAGTATACCGCCCCAGGACGTTGGCGGCAGTCAGCATGGCGGTAAGCGCCACTTAGCGCCAATGTCATAATGAGGGCCTGTGTGTCGATTTGAGAGATTTAAATGCGAACACATGGGTAGATTGGTTCCCTTTGCCCAGGATAAGTGAAATGATAAGTATGATTGGATCAGCAAAATATTTCAGTGTGATAGACTTGAGCTCCGTCCTTTGTCTTGTCGTCTCACATCTCTCATAACCCCACATGGAGCTTTCACATTTTTCAGAATGCCTTTTGGCCTTGCCTCAGCTGAAGCTGTTTTCCAGCGAATCATGCAAGGTATTCTTCAAGGGATTGACCAAGTAATGTGCTTTGAGGATGAGGTCCTAGTTTATGGAGGTACAGAAAGTGATCATAATCTAACCTTAAGAAAGGTATTTAAATCCTTAGATGAAGCAGGCATGACCATCAGGAGGGATAAATGCCAAATAGGTGTAGAACCTGTGGAATACCTAGGTCCAATATAACAAAGGATGGAGTTAAACCTAAATGGGATTTAGGTATTGCTGTAAAAGATGCACCAGCGCCCACCAATAAGGAAGAGCTCAAATCCTTGCTGGGTTTGGCAGAATTCATGGCAAGATTTGTACACCACAATTTTGCTGATGTGACAGCACCAATGAGAACCTTGTTAAAACAAATATCTCCTTTGATTGGAATTAGGAATGCCAAGAAGCATTTGATGAAGTGAAGAAGGCCATAGCCAAATCCCCTAGTTTATGAACTTTCGACCCTAATAGGAAAACTTTACTAACCAATGATGCTAGTGCAAAAGGTCTAGGAGCCACCCTATCCCAGGTAGTGGATTGACAGGGGAAAATTTAAGCATTTGCGTCTAGGTCTCTCAGAGATGTGGAAATTAACTATTCTACAATAGAAAGAGAGGCCCTGGCCTGTTACTGGGCTATATGTCACTTTACTTTTTTTCTTTGGGGCCTACCCTTTAGTGTCAGGACTGATCACAAACCCCTTACTTTTATATCCTCCTCCAAAGGGAGAGACGACACGACACTTCGTATTGCCAAATGGATACTAGAATTAGAGGGCTTTAACTTTGGAGTGGAGTTCATACAAGGCAAGAAAAATGTCATAGCAGATTGCTTGTCGAGATTGCCAAGGAAGGAAGAGGAAGTGGAGAATCACAATCTGCTTGAACCCGTGTTATATGTTGATTTGGCAGGTCTTACAAAAGAAGAATGGGATACAGAAATAAAGAAAGATCAGGTCCTAAGTTTGTTGAGGGAGAAGATAGTCAAGGGTGGGCCAGAAAAGTCTACGAACGTGGAAGAGGAGCTGAAAGGATATTGGGAGGTAAGAACAGAACCACATATTGCCAACGACATGGTGATGAGAGGTGAGAGGATACTACCTGCAAGTGAATTATGGGACAAATTGGTGGATTTAGCTCATAAGGGACATTTGGGAATGAACCTTACCAAATACAAACTTAGGGCCACATAATGGTTTCTCACAATGGACAGAATGGTGGAAAATACAGTGAGAGATTGTGTTAAATGTGTTATGAGTGATAAAACTAAGATCATACACAAGTCTCCGTTGTCTCCGGTTGATGTGCCACTAAAACCTTGGGACAAGTTGGGGTTGGACATTATGGGTCCTCTCAGTCAATCTAGTGCGAGAGGAAAGTACATGCTGGTGTTGGATAATGACCAAGTTAGTGAACCATGTGACCACCCAGGATGCAATTAAATTTTTAACAGATGCATTCATGAAAGAGGGTATCGCCAGCACACTAATTACTGATGATAAAGTACAGTTCACTTCATACGCAATGAAGGAGTTCTTAAAGAAAATCGACATCCAACATTTTAGAACAGCGTTATACAACCCCAGAGCAAATGGTTTAGTTGAAAGAGTTAATAGAATTATTAAATTAATGTCTGCAATTGTCCTCAGTGTCTCAAGAGTCGGGGGAACTGGCCCTTGAACACATGTTGTGGTCATACCATACCACACCCAATTTGGTCACTGGTATTTCACCGTTTCTTTCGCTTAAGGGAAGGCTTCCTTGAACCAAACTAAATCCCAATTGGTTGAAGGGGGTGTGGACAGCCCCAACTGGGTGCATCGAGACAAGGTTGCTGAAAGAGTTCAGAGGCATAAAGGAAAATATCGGAATTGGTATGATAACAAATTTGGTACGAAAAATAGACAATGGAGGGTAGGACAGTGGGTTAAGGTCAAACTCCCAGAATCAACCCAAAGGAAGGGTAGTACATTTTCCAAACCTTTGAGGATAACCCGAGTACAAAGAAATGTGGTAACACTGGAGGATGGTAGAGTGTTGAGTATGGATAGATTGTCCCGCGGAGACAGTGTGGGGACCAAAGCAAGGCATGGGTCTAAAGGAAGTTCGGGTGACCCACCCAAACTGGAAGCAGAGGTTAGACCTTTGAGAAATAGAGAGTATCCATCATGGCACAAGGACTACGTGTTCCATTATTAAGGAAGGGAGATATGTTGTAATCTCTAAATTTGAATGATTTCAATCTCAATCACCTTGTAATCAAAAATGTATTTACAAGTGTTTAATTCACTATGACTGTATTCATTACTAGTTAACATTTTATTATGTTATTTTAGTGTAGTTATATATCTATACCCAGAATGGTATGTTCTAGTGTTGTAACCTCAGAATACTGGACAATGGAATGCACTGGAGCTCCACTAAGAATGTTCAGATGAGAGATAGTGTTGAGGAGTCTGGTTGAATAAAACATCTGGTTCCTATCTGATTCCAGTTTGACACCACCGGAATCAAATAAATATTTCATTCACCCTCTAGTGGACATCCAAATAGACCAAATCCCTCATCAACCTGAAGAAGCCTAGAGAATGATTTGAAACAGGAGACTGCAATATGGTGGGAGGCTGCAACACTTAAGAAATATTTAGAAGTTGGCCAGATACCTAGGGGCTTGAGATTCCTAATATTCACCCCCCCCCCCCAGTGGAAAGTACAAATCCTGACCACATAAAAAAATGGGAACACAACCTTAAGGAGGCTTCTAATAAAATGATTAGACATCTTATTGTCATTGCAGAAGAGAAATGTGAAAAATACAAAGCGGAAGTAGATGAACTTACAAAAACAATTAAAGAAGCTAAATGGGGAAACATCACTACAAAAAAAAACTATGATACGCTCAAAAAAGTCATGGATGATTAAGATGATTAAGATCTAAAGGAAACAATGAATATGTCGTAAAGATCAGATTGACTATTAAGTAGGTTGAGTACATACATTTGCAAAAAGATACAACAACATTAGTAGAATTCCTCAGGAGCAAGAGCCCATCAGTCAATTGACTGAACAGGGTTCCAGTCCTGACTTTGACTCTCCAGGAAGTGCAACCAAAATGACATCCACAAGAAGAGGCTTACATTTTTGCGAGGAGGTAACAGACTAGGTATACTGAATACAAACACCCCAGATACAAAACCCAGAACAGAGACATCTTAAAATAGGGAGAACAACCAGCAACTTTGGGAGTCATGACCAGAGCAAGGAGGAAAGAACAAGAATGAACAAACACCAAATAATGATCAACCTGTCCAACACTGCACTCATCAGACAGAATATAAATCAGGGCTTTTCCTTCTGCTGGACGGCTTTCTCGGATCCCAATAAACCTAAGGTGAACCTTTTCAAATTCCCTCACAGACCTAAATTGTTCTCTTTCTCTCAAGACGAACCAAAACAACCTACACCAAAAAATCAAATCACACCTCCTACACTCACAGTACAAGATTTAGATGATATACATCGCATCACAATATTGTCAGAAACTGGCAAAAAAGAAGAAACAACAGTATTGACTCTGGCATGAGATTTGAGAATTGACATTAACTATATCATGACCAATGCAATCCAATCTTAGTCAGCTTTTACTCCTCAACTACCACAAGGAAATCCCATAGGTCTTTTTCATACAGCAGCACTGCATGACTTGGACAAAGAATACAAGAAATATGACAAATAGAAGAATTTATTGCGTCATAATATCACCCATCATGAGAGGACATCCATGAGGACACTACTGAACAACAACGAGTTGATTATAAAAGAAGCACATGAAAGGAGCAATGTGGTCCTTTTACAAACAGACAACTACATCAAAGAAGCGATGAGAAAACTATCAGATAGTATTTGCTATCAGTAACTACAAGACATTCCCATGAAGGACATCCAAAGGAGACTAAAAATGTAACTGGAAGAATGGTACAATGAGGACTTTTAACATGGGAAGAGAAGTGTAATCTGTACATAACCATTCCACAATAGAGACCCTTTATTTACTCCTAAAAGACCATGAAAAAGGCTTTCCTCCACCAGGGTGTCTCATCATTGTGGGCATCACTTCTATTTGTTCATGGGTAGGAGCTTTTATTGACTCCCATTTGCAACCATTAATGAAGAACCTAATGAAGACTACTGATAATTTCTCACTTAAAGAAATTGATTTCTAGGACATTACTCTTCTACATAAGAAATGGCAAGATACAAACAAAATGTTACATAAAAAACACAGCAGCAGACTCTATCCTGATGTCTGACAGCTGTCACCCCAAAGGCATTCTAAAAATATTCCAAAGCAAAGAATAAACTACTTAGAATTAGGTATAATTGTAGCAAAACTTAGTAATTTTTACCTGCTGCATAGAAACAGTTGGGCAGATTGGAAGCAGGGCAATCCCAAAAAATTGCTTCCAGGGAAATAAATGATAAACCTTGAGAAGTCTCTTATGCAAACTAAGAAAATATCACAAATACAGTCAAAGAACACAATACACTCCCTGATTTACTTTCACAATGGCCACCATAGAAACAGAAAAATCTTAAAAAGACATTGGCACTTAATAAAGAGTAACCCCTTCATCAACATTGACATCCTAGCCTTTACCCAAATGGGCTTTCAAGTTCACTGACAAAAGACAAATAAAAACACCTTTTCTGAATAAAAGTAAGGGTTTTTATATGACCCAACTGTAGCATGTACACATTTCGAAATAACAAAATCACTGAGTTCACACTGGAACCAGGAAAAACGTTTGAGATAAGTGGGTGGCTGAACTGCAATAGCAGCTTTGTAATCTACATCATTCAATGCCCATGTTCTAAAATATACGTGGGCAGCACCATCAGACCCCTCAGAAATCAGGGTTCAAGAGCATTACAGAAACATAAAAAAACTGGTATAAGCATACCCTGAACTGAACATTACAGTCAGGAACACACACATGACGAAACCTTTGGTGATATCGCCTATTCTTGTCCATAACTGTTTCCAGATTATGGACAACCTTGGGACATACGAAGGAACATATGGAGATATGTACCAGGATGGGTGGAGCAACTCCAGCATGCAACACTTTTGAGTAATTTGAGTTTAAACAAATTGTCAGGTGTATAATAAAGCCTATTATAGAAGAAATATAACGTTTGAGTGAGGTTGGCAGAAGGTGCTGTAGAATAGATTTTCTCCCATTTTTTCTGCCGTAGTGAGGTAGACCAATATGAAACCACATCTGATTCCCACAGGAGCTCACAATTTAGATTTTGACATATCTAAAAGGAGGTTTATCAGTGTTTTATAAATTAGTGTGGCTTTTGAAGCATGAAGTATGCATTTGTGATCAGAGTGCGGAGAGTTTACCTGAATGGAAGAGGGAGGAAAAGAAGTCAGTGAAGAAGCCAACAAGGATTCTAAAATCTGATATTGTTTGAGAAATTTCAGTGAGAGATTAAAAGAAGAGGAGAAACTTGTAAATGGAATAATGGAATTATTATGTAGAATCAATTGAAAAGCGGTAAATATACACTTATTTAACCAGGGCCTCCAAAAAAGTGGTTTACCTCTTGCGAGTAGCCAAGTATAATACCAGATACAACTCTGAAGAAACTGAACCCACGAGGGAAGATCAGCTACCAAAAATGGCTTAAATAGAGAACAAGAGTGAGAGATGACAGCAGGTATTCAGTATTTAGAGGGATGGGACATATGTATAAAATAAGTATGAGAGAAAGGAGAGATAAAAGCTAATTTCAGCTGAAACCATTGTTTGGTTGAAGGGTCTAAAGGTTCAAGAAATTAGCTATGACAATGTTTAATGACGAAGGCTTTATGATAGGAAGAGAAGTCCAGAAAGTTAACCCCTCCGACTGATTTTGATAATTGTAAGAGATGTAGGGGTATACAGGAGAGCTTCCCGTTCCATATTAATTTAGATAAAAGTCTATAAATAGCTAGAAACTACTTGGCCAGAATTTTAATAGGTAACATCATAAGGAAGAAGTTAATATTTGGAAGAACCATCATTTAAATAGTATCCAGACAACCCCACCTTGACAGAAATGGAGGGCACCAACCTTGTGTTAGCTTCTTAATTTTAGCAAGAAGGATGTCCACATTAGATTGCAAAGTGGCTCTGAGAGTTTTACGGTTTAGAATACTGAGACATTTAATGTTATCAGGGTTCCAGGATAGCCCCATCTCACTAAAGGGAGCTTTATAACAGAGTTAATTGAGAGACATCAGTTCAGATTTTTCTATGCTAAGTTTTTGCTTTGACACTCTTAACTGGCGCTTTGCATTGCAGGATATGTTTAATCAGAGCCCGTACAATTATGGAGTTTTCTGCACAGCGCTAGCACAGAAGGAGACTTTGCTCTTGTTTTTTGTTTACTTCTTTAAAGTATCATGATACCACCAGGCAATCTCTGGAAAAGGGCAAGGACGGTCTGCAAACCTCCAGTCCTGAATCCACTCCAAAGTGAGAGCAGATGTGTTCTGTGCCAACAGTTGAAATTTTTATGTGGAATCGACACCTGGAAATTGAGGGTAACTTTATGGTTTCAGGAGAGTGGTTGAAAAATATGGACCTGATTCACAAAACTAAGTTACGTTTTTGAGTAAGTTTACACTTTGTAGTAAGTTTACTAATTTTGATATTCACAATATTCGGGGGAAAAATTACTAAAAAACTGTAAATTGCATGTTCCACCCCCAGAGTAATGCAATTGGCTCACTCTTGTGTGGGTGAGTTAAATCTCTCCTTAACCCCCAATGTACACCTTCTACTGCTCTCTAATCCCATCCCCTCTAGCAGAAAGTCTGCCCCTTTTCCCACCCAGTCTCCTATGTGCCACCCCTCTTTAATATCTAAAATGTGTGGAGTCAAGGTGGAGAACTCCGTACTTTTAAGTAAAGGCAACACTTACATTTTGTAGTACGTTTTGTGGTATGTTTTATACTTCAAACCATACTACAAACTTCAGTTTGAGAATCATGCTCTATGTATATACCCAGCCTCAGGGGATCTTCAGAGTCATGATTATGGGCCAAAAATACCCATTGACTGTGAAACTAGGGGCCTGATTCACAAAGGAAACTTACACCTTTGAGTATGTTTTTACTCTTTTGGGTAAATGTACTATTTTAAGGTATTCCCAATCTGCACTTTTGTAGTAATTTACACTGTTGTACTAAGTGCTGCAGCACCCTCCAGACGAAAATAATGAAGGCAGGGACATAGGGAAAAATGTTAAATTAAATTAATTTATTTAAAATAGTTAAAAATATAATGTAGCATAATATAGTTAAAATATATATGTTAGCATACTACATATATATTAATGAATGACATAATATACATACATAGAAATATGGCATCTATGTTATTTAATAGTAAAATATTTTTCCATATTTAAATAACAAATATGTGCTGTTTTTACATTTTTTATTAGCTTATGTTTATTTATATTTTTGACTGTTTTCAATAATATAATTCAACACTATTTCATATGAAGTTTTATTGTAGTCCCTATCTCAATTATTTTCTATGGCAGTGTGTCGAAGGACCAGTGGCTTGCCATTTGTAGTACTGGGTTTAAAACAAAAGTGGAGGTTACTAAGAAAGTGCAGTTTGTGAATGCCAAAAAATAGTAAACGTATTCAAACATGTATACTTGCACAAGGCCATGGAACTGGTACATAAATGTGAGGCATGTTGTAAATAGTACTGTTAGAAATGGGGTTTTTGGTTGGCATTCAGGTTGCCCCCTGTCCAAGCAAGAACACTCACTCTAGTCAGGGTAAGTCACACACAATCCAAAATTATCCTGTGCCATCCCTCTGGTAGCTTGGCACGAGCAGTCAGGCTTAACTTAGAAGGCAATGTGTAAAGCATTTGTTCAATAAATCATACAACAACATAATATAGCACCACAAAAATACACCACACAGTGTTAAGAAAAATATATAATATTTATCTGGCTATTTGTAGGTCAAAACGATCAAAGATGCAATATGAATTTGTAAAGATATCACTGAAAAATGATATACAGTGTCTTAAGTCTTTAAAAAGTAAACAAAGTCTCTTTCAAGCACAAAGTACCTGGTTTGGAGTGGAAAATCTCCGCAGAGGGCCGCAAAAGAGGAGATGCGTGGAAAAATGGTGTGTGCATCGGTTACGCCCCTTCACACACTGACTTGCGTTGTTATTTTTCACGCAGGGAGACGTGCGTCGTTCTACGGGAGGAAAAATGGTGTGTGCGTCGGTTGCGCACTTTCACACACGGACTTGCGTTGTTATTGTTCACTCGGGGAAGACGTGCGTCATTTTCTGGCACGCGGACGGTCTCCTTCTATGGATCGCGGGATTACCAGATGTCCCAGGGTCTATGCGTGGATTCTTCGGCTTGTTTTCCGGTTGCACGCTGTTCCTCGAGGCTGTGCGTGGAATTTTCTTTCTCACAGCACGCGTTGCGTAGATTTCCCCTCTAGAAGTCGGGCGGCGTTGTTGTCCATGCGAGGCTGTGCGTGGAAGTTCCGGTCGCCCCGTAGGCGTTGCGTCGATCAGCATCAGTGTACAGCGATTTTCTCGCAGCGGAGCAAGCAGTGCGTCAAAATGTTCGGCGCACGAAGAGTCCAAATGAAAAAGATAAGTCTTTTTGGTCCTGAGACTTCAGGGAACAGGAGGCAAGCTCTATCCAAGCCCTTGGAGAGCACTTTTACAGCCAGACAAGAGTTCAGCAAGGCAGCAGGCCAACAGCAAGGCAGCAGTCCTTTGTAGAAAGCAGACAAGTGAGTCCTTTGAGCAGCCAGGCAGTTCTTCTTGGCAGGATGTAGTTTCTGGTTCAGGTTTCTTCTCCAGCAAGTGTCTGATGAGGTAAGGCAGAGGCCCTGTTTTATACTGAATTGTGCCTTTGAAGTGCGGGTGACTTCAAAGGGTGGCTAAGAAATGCACCAGGTCCCCTTTCAGTTGAATCCTGTCTGCCAGGATCCCAGTAGGGGGTGTGGCAGTCCTTTGTGTGAAGGCAGGCCCTCCACCCTCCCAGCCCAGGAAGACCCATTCAAAATGCCGATGTATGCAAGTGAGGCTGAGTACCCTGTGTTTGGGGTGTGTCTGAGTGAATGCACAAGGAGCTGTCAACTAAACCTAGCCAGACGTGGATTGAAAGGCACAGAGAGATTTAAGTGAAGAGAAATGCTCACTTTCTAAAAGTGGCATTTCTAAAATAGTAATATTAAATCCAACTTCACCAGTCAGCAGGATTTTGTATTACCATTCTGGCCATACTAAATATGACCTTCCTGCTCCTTTCAGATCAGCAGCTGCCACTTCAACAATGTAGGAGGGCAGCCCCAATGTTAGCCTATGAAGGGAGCAGGCCTCACAGTAGTGTAAAAACGAATTTAGGAGTTTTACACTACAAGGACATATAAACTACACAGGTACATGTCCTGCCTTTTACCCGCACAGCACCCTGCTCTAGGGGTTACATAGGGCACACATTAGGGGTGACTTATATGTAGAAAAAGGGGAGTTTTAGGCTTGGCAAGTACTTTTAAATGCCAAGTCGAAGTGGCAGTGAAACTGCACACACAGGCCTTGCAATGGCAGGCCTGAGACAAGGTTAAGGGGCTACTGAAGTGGGTGGCACAACCAGTGCTACAGGCCCACTAGTAGCATTTAATCTACAGGCCCTAGGCACATATAGTGCACTCTATTAGGGTCTTACAAGTAAATTAAATATCCAATCATGGATAACCCAATCAACCGTACAATTTACACAGAGAGCATGTGCACTTTAGCAGTGGTTAGCAGGGGTTAAGTGGTCAGAGTTCAAAAGCCAACAAGAACAGGTCAGAAAAAAATAGGAGGAAGGAGGCAAAAAGTTTGGGGATGACCCTGTCAAAAAGCCAGGTCCAACATGACCCCCCACCAGCCTAAAGCCAGGGTAGAACAATCACTATCCTAATGTACTTCCCTGTTTGAGGAGATAGAACAAGGACCCAGGCCCACAACAGCAGAGGCATGCTCCGGTTCTTCGCCTTCCTGACTCCAATTGGATCCCTCCGTCCATACTCTCAGGGCCCACTAGGCCAACCCATAGGGAACCTTTCTCCTTACCTGCGGATCCCATCTGTGCAGCACCTAACCTTACTTTGCTCACAGACGTATCCCAGGAGCAGGATAGTACCACCAGGACCAACACAGTGGTGTTGCCCACTCTACCCCCGGGGTGTGACACTTGTCCCCTCCCCAGGGATAACTCTGTCCACCCGGACAGCAAGCCACAGTGGTTAATGACAGCTGTCAGGGATGAGAGCCAGGCCCCAGGCCTCTCAAAGCTCTCCCACCACTGTGGCTGTGGAGAGTGGGGGGCGGTAGCCCCAGGTGCTGGGCATCCTTTAACCACTCTCCCTTCCACCAGGTCAGGGATGACAGCCTGAACCTGGTCCTCCCCTCTGGGGCTCTGTATCCTCCCTCCTGGAGCGGTACCCCCAGAGTCCAACATGGTCAGGGTGCTTATAGAGCCGCTGTGTACCATTCCTCCACCAGTGCAGGACTGTTAACCTGCAACTGGCCCTCCACCCTGGGGTCTGTACCTTCAGGTTGGACTAGGGCCCGGGGTGAGGCTTTCCTCCCACAGCCCTCCCTTCTGGGGTCCAGCACCCCCAACTACGAGTGGCCTCCTCAGAAGACAACATGGTAGGGGCACTGTTATCATGGGCGTTCGTGGGCCTATTGTAAAGACTGCATGCTAGAACTGGGATGTCTAAAGTCCCAGTAATGGTCTCACTGTCAGAGGCACAGCATAACATAGCATGCCAGACACGGCCATGCAATGCCATGCCAAACCAACTGCCCAACCAACTGCTCCTTCCCCACACTTGCTGCATCATGCATTTTCAAGACAGTCAATCAGAGGCCTGACTTTGTCCTTTTCTATCATTTCAAAAGTCAACATCCTACCTTCTGACTGCAGCTAATAAGGGCTCTTTCACCTGCGCAAAATTTTACCCTGCATTAAATCAACCCCATTCAACCTATTTTATTATCTGCATGGCACCTTCCTCACATAATACAGCTCAATTCTGCCCCCGCTTAGGCCATATTTGTGCTCTCCAGGACACCAATTTGAAGAAAAAACGAATACATTCATAAATGAAGATAAGACCTTGCTCCTATTTAAACTACTTGAGCAAAAGGAGGCAGGTGGCAGGTGGTGGTGGGGGTGGCAAGATTTGTAAATGTGCCCAACTAATGCAATCAAAAAATGACTTAAATTGTTCCTGTATTTTTTTTAAGTTAAAATAATCTGTTTACGTGCAAAAAATCTAAAACTGGATTTTTTTTCCATCTAAACATAATTTAATAGCAGTGGTTGGATTTGAACCCCTGTCCAGGGGTAGCTTCCTGCACCAAAGGCACAAGACTTTGCCACTCAGCTACAGGATCTTGATGGGTTCTAACTGTGCAAGAGCCCCTATTAGCATCTGACAGGCCTTGGTGTCATTGCTAATGGCTGCTACCGCACAGGACACATCTTAACCATGATATAGGGGAGATTTGACAAACTAGAGATAGGGAAGCCTGTCTGGTCCAGTAGATAAGTGTTTTCCTTCCACCCAGACAAACAGGGTTCAATTCCCATACCTCAACAGAGGACACACTCAATCTCTCAGCAAGCATCAGTGCATTAATCACTTTTTTCTTGCAACCCCTTCACCACAAATACAGTCCTTGATACTCATTCACTCAGTCATTCCACTAATCCATTTTACAGGCTCAACAAAAACCAACAAGAACAAGAGCTAGTTCAGCAAGCAGATTTAAAGCCTCTCTTTGGATTTATGTTGATGCTGCTGCCCTCTAGTAATGTTATATGGCAACTGCAGCATAATCACAGGATTCAGAAAGGGGCAGTACTATGCAAATAATCTCCTCCCATGAATACTTCTCTGAGCTTCTGTAGTGGTACGATGATAGGACCTTCAACAAATGGTCTTCAGCAGTTTTCTAAAGATGCCAAATTGTCTTAGGCTAAGGATTGTTCCAGTCGAAGGCCTTCAGATAAGGACCCCACCCTCACTTAGCAGGGTCCAGAATTACCTGCAGTAATCCTCTATCCAAAACATAGGCGTTCGTGGGCCTAATGTAAAGAATGCTTGCTCAAACTGGGATATCTAAAGTCCCAGTCCTGGTTTTGCTTTCAGAGGCACAGCATAACATAGCATGCCAGACATGGTTATGCAATGCTATGCCAAACCAACTGCCCCTTACCCACACTTGCTGCATTATGCATTTTCACGACATAGTTAATCAGAGGCCTGACTTTGTTCTTTTTTTATCCCTTCAAAATTCAACATGCTACCTTCTGACTGCAGCTAATAAGGGCTCTTTCACCTGCACAAAATTTTACCCTGCATTAAATCAACACCATTCAATCTATTTTATTATCTGCATAGCACCTTCCTCACATAATACAGCTCAATTCTGGCCCCCCCTTAGGCCATATTTATGCTCTCCAGAACACCAATTTGAAGAAACAACGAATACATTCATAAATGAAGATAAGACCTTGCTCCTATTTAAACTACTTGAGCAAAAGGAGGGAGGTGGCAGGTGCTGGTACGGGTGGCAAGATTTGTAAGTGTGCCCAACTAATGCAATAAAAAAATGACTTAAATTGTTCCTGTATTTTTTTTAAGTAAAAATAATCTTTTTACGTGCAAAAAATCAAATACTGGACTTTTTTCCATCTAAACATAATTTAAGTGCGGTGGTTGGATTTGAAACACTGTCTAGTGTTAGCTTTCTGCACCAAAGGCACTAGAGTTTGCCACTGAGCTACAGGCTTTTGATGGGTTAAAGGTTGTGCAGGAGCCCCTATCAGCATCTGACAGGCCTGTGTGTCACTGCTAATGGCTGCCAGTGCACAGGACACATCCTAACCATGATATAGGGAAGATTTGACAAACAAAGGATAGGAAAGTCATTCTGGTCCAGTGGGTAAGTGCCTGCCTTCCACCCAGATAAGCAGGGTTCAATTCCCGGGCCCAACAGATGACACACACAATCTCTTAGCAAGCATCTGTGCATTAATCACTTTTTTCTTGCACTTTTCCTTCCAAATCCTGCAACCCCTTCACCACAAATACAGTCCTCGATACTCATTCACTCAGTCATTCCACTAATCCATTCTACAGGCTCAACAAAAACCAACAAGAACAAGAGCTAGTTCAGCAAGCAGATTTAAAGCCTCTCTTTGGATTTATGTTGATGCTGCTGCCCTCTAGTAATGTTATATGGCAACTGCAGCATAATCACAGGATTCAGAAAGGGGCAGTACTATGCAAATAATCTCCTCCCATGATTACTTCTCTGAGCTTCCGTAGTGGTACGATGATAAGACCTTCAACAACTGGTCTTCGGCAGATTTCTAAAGTTGCCCAATTGTCTTAGGCTAAGGATTGTTCCAGTCGAAGGCCTTCAGATAAGGACCCCACCCTCACTTAGCAGGGTCCAGAATTACCTGCAGTAATCCTCTATACAGAACATGGGCGTTCGTGGGCCTACTGTAAAGACTGCATGCTAAAACTGGGATATCTAAAGTCCTATTCCTGGTCTCACTGTCAGAGGCACAGCATAACATATCATGCTATGCCAAACCAACTGCTCCTTCCCCACACTTATTGCATTATGCATTTTCAAGACATAGTCAATCAGAGGCCTGACTTTGTCCTTTTCTATCACTTCAAAATTCAACATGCTACCCTCTGACCGTAGCTAATAAGGGCTCTTTCACCTGCACAAAATTGTATCCTGCATTAAATCAACCCCATTCAACCTATTTTATTATCTGCATGGCACCTTCCTCACATAATACAGCTCAATTCTGGCCCCCCCTTAGGCCATATTTATGCTCTCCAGAACACCAATTTGAAGAAACAACGAATACATTCATAAATGAAGATAAGACCTTGCTCCTATTTAAACTACTTGAGCAAAAGGAGGGAGGTGGCAGGTGGTGGTACGGGTGGCAAGATTTGTAAATGTGGCCAACTAATGCAATCAAAAAATGACTTAAATTGTTCCTGTATTTTTTTTAAGTAAAAATAATCTTTTTACGTGCAAAAAATCAAATCCTGGATTTTTTTCCATCTAAACATAATTTTAAGGCAGTAGCTGTATTTGAACCCTTGTCCAGGGGTAGCTTCCTGTACCAAAGGCACTTGACTTTACCACTGAGCTACAGTATCTTGATGCATTCCAATTGTGCAAGAGCCCCTATCAGCATCTGACAGGCCGTGGTGTCACTGCTAATGGCTGCCACTGCACAGGACACATCATACCCATGATATAAGGAAGATTTGACAAGTTAGAGATATAGAAGCCTGTCTGGTCCAGTGGGTAACTGCCTGCCTTCCACCCAGACAAACAGGGTTCAATTCCTGGGCCCAACAGATGATACGCTCAATCTCTCAGCAAGCATCTGTGCATTGATCACTTATTTCTTGCACTTTTCCTTCCAAATCCTGCAACCCCTTCACCACAAATACAGTCCAATCATTCCTCGATACTCATTCACTCAGTCATTCCACTAATCCATTCTACAGGCTCAACAAAAACCAACAAGAACAAGAGCTAGTTCAGCAAGCGGATTTAAAGCCTCTCTTTGGATTTATGTTGATGCTGCTGCCCTCTTGTAATGTTATATGGCAACTGCAGCATAATCACAGGATTCAGAAAGGGGCAGTCCTATGCAAATAATCTCCTCCCATGATTACTTCTCTGAGCTTCCGTAGTGGTATGATGATAGGACCTTCAACAAATGGTCTTCAGCAGATTTCTAAAGTTGCCAAATTGTCTTAGGCTAAGGATTGTTCCAGTCGAAGGCCTTCAGATAAGGACCCCACCCTCACTTAGCAGGGTCCAGAATTACCTGTAGTAATCCTCTATACAGCTCATGGGCGTTTGTGGGTCTACTGTAAAGATTGCATGCTAAAACTGGGATATCTAAAGTCATATTCCTGGTCTCACTGTCAGAGGCACGGCACAGCACAGCGCAGCACAACATAACATAATATGCCAGACATGGCCATGCAATGCTATGCCAAACCAACTGCTCCTTCCCCACACTTGCTGCATTATGCATTTTCAAGACATAGTCAATCAGAGGCCTGACTTTGTCCTTTTCTATCACTTCAAAATTCAACATGCTACCTTCTGACTGTAGCTAATAAGGGCTCTTTCACCTGCACAAAATTGTACCCTGCATTAAATCAACTGCATTCAACGTATTTTATTATCTCCATGGCACCTTCCTCACATAATACAGCTCAATTCTGGCCCCCCCTTAGGCCATATTTATGCTCTCCAGAACACCAATTTGAAGAAACAACGAATACATTCATAAATGAAGATAAGACCTTGCTCCTATTTAAACTACTTGAGCAAAAGGAGTGAGGTGGCAGGTGGTGGTACGGGTGGCAAGATTTGTAAATGTGGCCAACTAATGCAATCAAAAAATGACTTTAATTGTTCCTGTATTTTATTTAAGTAAAAATAATCTTTTTACGTGCAAAAAATCAAATACTGGATTTTTTTCCATCTAAACATAATTTTAAGGCAGCAGCTGTATTTGAACCCCTGTCCAGGGGTAGCTTCCTGCACCAAAGGCACTAGACTTTACCACTGAGCTACAGGCTTTTAGTGGGGTTCAATTGTGCAAGAGCCCCTATCAGCATCTGACAGGCCGTGGTGTCACTGCTAGTGGCTGCCACTGCTCAGGACACATCATAACCATGATATAGGGAAGATTTGACAAGCAAGCTAGGAGGAAGCCTGTCTGGTCCAGTGGGTACGTGCCTGCCTTCCACCCAGATAAGCAGGGTTCAATTCCCAGGCCCAACAGATGACACACTCAATCTCTCAGCAAGCATCTGTGCATTAATCACTTTTTTCTTGCACTTTTCCTTCCAAATCCTGCAACCCCTTCACCACAAACACAGTCCAATCATTCCTCGATACTCATTCACTCAGTTATTCCACTAATCCATTCTACAGGCTCAAGAAAAACCAACAAGAACAAGAGCTAGTTCAGCAAGCAGATTTAAAGCCTCTCTTTGGATTTATGTTGATGCTGCTGCCCTCTAGTAATGTTATATGGCAACTGCAGCATAATCACAGGATTCAGAAAGGGGCAGTCCTATGCAAATAATCTCCTCCCATGATTACTTCTCTGAGCTTCCGTAGTGGTACGATGATAGGACCTTCAACAAATGGTCTTCAGCAGATTTCCAAAGTTGCCAAATTGTCTTAGGCTAAGGATTGTTCCAGTCGAAGGCCTTCAGATAAGGACCCCACCCTCACTTAGCAGGGTCCAGAGTTACCTGTAGTAATCCTCTATACAGAACATGGGCGTTTGTGGGTCTACTGTAAAGTCTGCATGCTAAAACTGGGATATCTAAAGTCCCATTCCTGGTCTCACTGTCAGAGGCACAGCATAACATAACAGGCTAGACATGGCCATGCAATGGTATGCCAAACCAACTGCTCCTTCCCCACACTTGCTGCATTATGCATTTTCAAGCTATAGTCAATCAGAGGCCTGACTTTGTCCTTTTCTATCACTTCAAAATTCAACATGCTACCTTCTGATTGCAGCTAATAAGGGCTCTTTCACCTGCACAAAATTTTACCCTGCATTAAATCAACACCATTCAACCTATTATATTATCTGCATGGCACCTTCCTCACATAATACAGCTCAATTCTGGCCCCCCCTTAGGCCATATTTATGCTCTCCAGAACACCAATTTGAAGAAACAACGAATACATTCATAAATGAAGATAAGACCTTGCTCCTATTTAAACTACTTGAGCAAAAGGAGGGAGGTGGCAGGTGGTGGTACGGGTGGCAAGATTTGTAAATGTGCCCAACTAATGCAATCAAAAAATGACTTAAATTGTTCCTGTATTTTTTTTAAGTAAAAATAATCTTTTTACGTGCAAAAAATCAAATACTGGATTTTTTTCCATCTAAACATAATTTTAAGAGAGCAGCTGTATTTGAACTCCTGTCCAGGAGTAGCTTCCTGCACCAAAGGAACTAGACTTTACCACTGAGCTTCAGGCTCTTGATGGGTTTCTATTGTGCAAGAGCCCCTATCAGCAACTGACAGGCCTTGGTGTCACCACAAATGGCTGCCACTGCTCAGGACACATCATAACCATGATATAGGGAAGATTTGACAAGCTAGAGAGGGGGTAGCCTGTCTGGTCCAGTGGGTAAGTACCTGCCTTCCACCCAAATAAGCAGGGTTCAATTCCCAGGCCCAACAGATGACACACACTATTTCTCAGCAAGCATCTGTGCATTAATCACTTTTTTCTTGCACTTTTCCTTCCAAATCCTGCAACCCCTTCACCACAAATACTGTCCAATCATTCCTCGATACTCATTCACTCAGTCATTCCACTAATCCATTCTACAGGCTCAACAAAAACCAACAAGAACAAGAGCTAGTTCAGCAAGCAGATTTAAAGCCTCTCTTTGGATTTATGTTGATGCTGCTGCCCTCTAGTAATGTTATATGGCAACTGCAGCATAATCACAGGATTCAGAAAGGGGCAGTCCTATGCAAATAATCTCCTCCCATGATTACTTCTCTGAGCTTCCGTAGTGGTACGATGATAGGACCTTCAACAAATGGTCTTCAGCAGATTTCTAAAGTTGCCAAATTGTCTTAGGCTAAGGATTGTTCCAGTCGAAGGCCTTCAGATAAGGACCCCACCCTCACTTAGCAGGGTCCAGAATTACCTGTAGTAATCCTCTATACAAAACATGGGCGTTCGTCGGCCTCTTGTAAAGACTGCATGCTAAAACTGGGATATCTAAAGTCCCATTCCTGGTCTCACTGTCAGAGGCACAGCATAACATATCATGCTATGCCAAACCAACTGCTCCTTCCCCACACTTATTGCATTATGCATTTTCAAGACATAGTCAATCAGAGGCCTGACTTTGTCCTTTTCTATCACTTCAAAATTCAACATGCTACCCTCTGACCGTAGCTAATAAGGGCTCTTTCACCTGCACAAAATTGTATCCTGCATTAAATCAACCCCATTCAACCTATTTTATTATCTGCATGGCACCTTCCTCACATAATACAGCTCAATTCTGGCCCCCCCTTAGGCCATATTTATGCTCTCCAGAACACCAATTTGAAGAAACAACGAATACATTCATAAATGAAGATAAGACCTTGCTCCTATTTAAACTACTTGAGCAAAAGGAGGGAGGTGGCAGGTGGTGGTACGGGTGGCAAGATTTGTAAATGTGGCCAACTAATGCAATCAAAAAATGACTTAAATTGTTCCTGTATTTTTTTTAAGTAAAAATAATCTTTTTACGTGCAAAAAATCAAATACTGGATTTTTTTCCATCTAAACATAATTTTAAGGCAGTAGCTGTATTTGAACCCTTGTCCAGGGGTAGCTTCCTGTACCAAAGGCACTTGACTTTACCACTGAGCTACAGTATCTTGATGCATTCCAATTGTGCAAGAGCCCCTATCAGCATCTGACAGGCCGTGGTGTCACTGCTAATGGCTGCCACTGCACAGGACACATCATACCCATGATATAAGGAAGATTTGACAAGTTAGAGATATAGAAGCCTGTCTGGTCCAGTGGGTAACTGCCTGCCTTCCACCCAGACAAACAGGGTTCAATTCCTGGGCCCAACAGATGATACGCTCAATCTCTCAGCAAGCATCTGTGCATTGATCACTTATTTCTTGCACTTTTCCTTCCAAATCCTGCAACCCCTTCACCACAAATACAGTCCAATCATTCCTCGATACTCATTCACTCAGTCATTCCACTAATCCATTCTACAGGCTCAACAAAAACCAACAAGAACAAGAGCTAGTTCAGCAAGCGGATTTAAAGCCTCTCTTTGGATTTATGTTGATGCTGCTGCCCTCTTGTAATGTTATATGGCAACTGCAGCATAATCACAGGATTCAGAAAGGGGCAGTCCTATGCAAATAATCTCCTCCCATGATTACTTCTCTGAGCTTCCGTAGTGGTATGATGATAGGACCTTCAACAAATGGTCTTCAGCAGATTTCTAAAGTTGCCAAATTGTCTTAGGCTAAGGATTGTTCCAGTCGAAGGCCTTCAGATAAGGACCCCACCCTCACTTAGCAGGGTCCAGAATTACCTGTAGTAATCCTCTATACAGCTCATGGGCGTTTGTGGGTCTACTGTAAAGATTGCATGCTAAAACTGGGATATCTAAAGTCATATTCCTGGTCTCACTGTCAGAGGCACGGCACAGCGCAGCACAACATAACATAATATGCCAGACATGGACATGCAATGCTATGCCAAACCAACTGCTCCTTCCCCACACTTGCTGCATTATGCATTTTCAAGACATAGTCAATCAGAGGCCTGACTTTGTCCTTTTCTATCACTTCAAAATTCAACATGCTACCTTCTGACTGTAGCTAATAAGGGCTCTTTCACCTGCACAAAATTGTACCCTGCATTAAATCAACTGCATTCAACGTATTTTATTATCTCCATGGCACCTTCCTCACATAATACAGCTCAATTCTGGCCCCCCCTTAGGCCATATTTATGCTCTCCAGAACACCAATTTGAAGAAACAACGAATACATTCATAAATGAAGATAAGACCTTGCTCCTATTTAAACTACTTGAGCAAAAGGAGTGAGGTGGCAGGTGGTGGTACGGGTGGCAAGATTTGTAAATGTGGCCAACTAATGCAATCAAAAAATGACTTTAATTGTTCCTGTATTTTATTTAAGTAAAAATAATCTTTTTACGTGCAAAAAATCAAATACTGGATTTTTTTCCATCTAAACATAATTTTAAGGCAGCAGCTGTATTTGAACCCCTGTCCAGGGGTAGCTTCCTGCACCAAAGGCACTAGACTTTACCACTGAGCTACAGGCTTTTAGTGGGGTTCAATTGTGCAAGAGCCCCTATCAGCATCTGACAGGCCGTGGTGTCACTGCTAGTGGCTGCCACTGCTCAGGACACATCATAACCATGATATAGGGAAGATTTGACAAGCAAGCTAGGAGGAAGCCTGTCTGGTCCAGTGGGTACGTGCCTGCCTTCCACCCAGATAAGCAGGGTTCAATTCCCAGGCCCAACAGATGACACACACAATCTCTCAGCAAGCATCTGAGCATTAATCACTTTTTTCTTGCACTTTTCCTTCCAAATCCTGCAACCCCTTCACCACAAATACAGTCCAATCATTCCTCGATACTCATTCACTCAGTTATTCCACTAATCCATTCTACAGGCTCAAGAAAAACCAACAAGAACAAGAGCTAGTTCAGCAAGCAGATTTAAAGCCTCTCTTTGGATTTATGTTGATGCTGCTGCCCTCTAGTAATGTTATATGGCAACTGCAGCATAATCACAGGATTCAGAAAGGGGCAGTCCTATGCAAATAATCTCCTCCCATGATTACTTCTCTGAGCTTCCGTAGTGGTACGATGATAGGACCTTCAACAAATGGTCTTCAGCAGATTTCCAAAGTTGCCAAATTGTCTTAGGCTAAGGATTGTTCCAGTCGAAGGCCTTCAGATAAGGACCCCACCCTCACTTAGCAGGGTCCAGAGTTACCTGTAGTAATCCTCTATACAGAACATGGGCGTTTGTGGGTCTACTGTAAAGTCTGCATGCTAAAACTGGGATATCTAAAGTCCCATTCCTGGTCTCACTGTCAGAGGCACAGCATAACATAACAGGCTAGACATGGCCATGCAATGGTATGCCAAACCAACTGCTCCTTCCCCACACTTGCTGCATTATGCATTTTCAAGCTATAGTCAATCAGAGGCCTGACTTTGTCCTTTTCTATCACTTCAAAATTCAACATGCTACCTTCTGATTGCAGCTAATAAGGGCTCTTTCACCTGCACAAAATTTTACCCTGCATTAAATCAACACCATTCAACCTATTATATTATCTGCATGGCACCTTCCTCACATAATACAGCTCAATTCTGGCCCCCCCTTAGGCCATATTTATGCTCTCCAGAACACCAATTTGAAGAAACAACGAATACATTCATAAATGAAGATAAGACCTTGCTCCTATTTAAACTACTTGAGCAAAAGGAGGGAGGTGGCAGGTGGTGGTACGGGTGGCAAGATTTGTAAATGTGCCCAACTAATGCAATCAAAAAATGACTTAAATTGTTCCTGTATTTTTTTTAAGTAAAAATAATCTTTTTACGTGCAAAAAATCAAATACTGGATTTTTTTCCATATAAACATAATTTTAAGAGAGCAGCTGTATTTGAACTCCTGTCCAGGAGTAGCTTCCTGCACCAAAGGTACTAGACTTTACCACTGAGCTACAGGCTCTTGATGGGTTTCTATTGTGCAAGAGCCCCTATCAGCAACTGACAGGCCTTGGTGTCACCACAAATGGCTGCCACTGCTCAGGACACATCATAACCATGATATAGGGAAGATTTGACAAGCTAGAGAGGGGGTAGCCTGTCTGGTCCAGTGGGTAAGTACCTGCCTTCCACCCAAATAAGCAGGGTTCAATTCCCAGGCCCAACAGATGACACACACAATCTCTCAGCAAGCATCTGTGCATTAATCACTTTTTTCTTGCACTTTTCCTTCCAAATCCTGCAACCCCTTCACCACAAATACTGTCCAATCATTCCTCGATACTCATTCACTCAGTCATTCCACTAATCCATTCTACAGGCTCAACAAAAACCAACAAGAACAAGAGCTAGTTCAGCAAGCAGATTTAAAGCCTCTCTTTGGATTTATGTTGATGCTGCTGCCCTCTAGTAATGTTATATGGCAACTGCAGCATAATCACAGGATTCAGAAAGGGGCAGTCCTATGCAAATAATCTCCTCCCATGATTACTTCTCTGAGCTTCCGTAGTGGTACGATGATAGGACCTTCAACAAATGGTCTTCAGCAGATTTCTAAAGTTGCCAAATTGTCTTAGGCTAAGGATTGTTCCAGTCGAAGGCCTTCAGATAAGGACCCCACCCTCACTTAGCAGGGTCCAGAATTACCTGTAGTAATCCTCTATTCAAAACATGGGCATTCGTCGGCCTCCTGTAAAGACTGCATGCTAAAACTGTGATATCTAAAGTCCCATTCCTGGTCTCGCTGTCAGAGGCACAGCATAGCATAACATGCCAGACATGGCTATGCAATGCAATGCCAAACCAACTGCTCCTTCCCCACACTTGCTGCATTATGCATTTTCAAGACATAGTCAATCAGAGGCCTGACTTTGTCATTTTCTATCACCTCAAAATTCAACATGCTACCTTCTGACTGTAGCTAATAAGGGCTCTTTCACCTGCACAAAATTGTACCCTGCATTAAATCAACCCTATTGAACCTATTTTATTATCTGCATGGCACCTTCCTCACATAATACAGCTCGATTCTGGCCCCCCCTTATGCCATATTTATGCTCTCCAGAACACCAATTTGAAGAAACAACTAATATATTAATAAATGAAGATAAGACCTAGCTCCTATTTAAACTACTTGAGCAAAAGGAGGGAGGTGGCAGGTGGTGGTACGGGTGGCAAGATTTGTAAATGTGCCCAACTAATGCAATCAAAAAATGACTTAAATTGTTCCTGTATTTTTTTTAAGTAAAAATAATCTTTTTACGTGCAAAAAATCAAATACTGGATTTTCTTCCATCTAAACATAATTTGAAGGCAGCAGCTGTATTTGAACCCCTGTCCAGGGGACGCTTCCTGCACCAAAGGCACTAGACTTTACTACTGAGCTGCAGGCTCTTGATGGGTTTCAATTGTGCAAGAGCCCCTATCAGCATCAGACAGGTCGTGGTGTCACTGCTAATGGCTGCCACTGCTCAGGACACATCATAACCATGATATAGGGAAGATGAGACAAGCTAGCGATGGGGAACGCCTGTCTGGTCCAGTGGGTAAGTTCCTGCCTTCCACCCAGTTAAGCAGGGTTCAATTCCCGGGCCCAACAGATGACACACACAATCTCTCAGCAAGCATCTGTGCATTAATCACTTTTTTCTTGCACTTTTCCTTCCAAATCCTGCAACCCCTTCACCACAAATACTGTCCAATCATTCCTCGATACTCATTCACTCAGTCATTCCACTAATCCATTCTACAGGCTCAACAAAAACCAACAAGAACAAGAGCTAGTTCAGCAAGCAGATTTAAAGCCTCTCTTTCGATTTATGTTGATGCTGCTGCCCTCTAGTAATGTTATATGGCAACTGCAGCATAATCACAGGATTCAGAAAGGGGCAGTCCTATGCAAATAATCTCCTCCCATGATTACTTCTCTGAGCTTCCGTAGTGGTACGATGATAGGACCTTCAACAAATGGTCTTCAGCAGATTTCTAAAGTTGCCAAATTGTCTTAGGCTAAGGATTGTTCCAGTCGAAGGCCTTCAGATAAGGACCCCACCCTCACTTAGCAGGGTCCAGAATTACCTGTAGTAATCCTCTATACAAAACATGGGCGTTCGTCGGCCTCCTGTAAAGACTGCATGCTAAAACTGGGATATCTAAAGTCCCATTCCTGGTCTCACTGTCAGAGGCACAGCATAACATATCATGCTATGCCAAACCAACTGCTCCTTTCCCACACTTATTGCATTATGCATTTTCAAGACATAGTCAATCAGAGGCCTGACTTTGTCCTTTTCTATCACTTCAAAATTCAACATGCTACCCTCTGACCGTAGCTAATAAGGGCTCTTTCACCTGCACAAAATTGTATCCTGCATTAAATCAACCCCATTCAACCTATTTTATTATCTGCATGGCACCTTCCTCACATAATACAGCTCAATTCTGGCCCCCCCTTAGGCCATATTTATGCTCTCCAGAACACCAATTTGAAGAAACAACGAATACATTCATAAATGAAGATAAGACCTTGCTCCTATTTAAACTACTTGAGCAAAAGGAGGGAGGTGGCAGGTGGTGGTACGGGTGGCAAGATTTGTAAATGTGGCCAACTAATGCAATCAAAAAATGACTTAAATTGTTCCTGTATTTTTTTTAAGTAAAAATAATCTTTTTACGTGCAAAAAATCAAATCCTGGATTTTTTTCCATCTAAACATAATTTTAAGGCAGTAGCTGTATTTGAACCCTTGTCCAGGGGTAGCTTCCTGTACCAAAGGCACTTGACTTTACCACTGAGCTACAGTATCTTGATGCATTCCAATTGTGCAAGAGCCCCTATCAGCATCTGACAGGCCGTGGTGTCACTGCTAATGGCTGCCACTGCACAGGACACATCATACCCATGATATAAGGAAGATTTGACAAGTTAGAGATATAGAAGCCTGTCTGGTCCAGTGGGTAACTGCCTGCCTTCCACCCAGACAAACAGGGTTCAATTCCTGGGCCCAACAGATGATACGCTCAATCTCTCAGCAAGCATCTGTGCATTGATCACTTATTTCTTGCACTTTTCCTTCCAAATCCTGCAACCCCTTCACCACAAATACAGTCCAATCATTCCTCGATACTCATTCACTCAGTCATTCCACTAATCCATTCTACAGGCTCAACAAAAACCAAGAAGAACAAGAGCTAGTTCAGCAAGCGGATTTAAAGCCTCTCTTTGGATTTATGTTGATGCTGCTGCCCTCTTGTAATGTTATATGGCAACTGCAGCATAATCACAGGATTCAGAAAGGGGCAGTCCTATGCAAATAATCTCCTCCCATGATTACTTCTCTGAGCTTCCGTAGTGGTATGATGATAGGACCTTCAACAAATGGTCTTCAGCAGATTTCTAAAGTTGCCAAATTGTCTTAGGCTAAGGATTGTTCCAGTCGAAGGCCTTCAGATAAGGACCCCACCCTCACTTAGCAGGGTCCAGAATTACCTGTAGTAATCCTCTATACAGCTCATGGGCGTTTGTGGGTCTACTGTAAAGATTGCATGCTAAAAGTGGGATATCTAAAGTCATATTCCTGGTCTCACTGTCAGAGGCACGGCACAGCGCAGCACAACATAACATAACATAATATGCCAGACATGGCCATGCTATGCCAAACCAACTGCTCCTTCCCCACACTTGCTGCATTATGCATTTTCAAGACATAGTCAATCAGAGGCCTGACTTTGTCCTTTTCTATCACTTCAAAATTCAACATGCTACCTTCTGACTGTAGCTAATAAGGGCTCTTTCACCTGCACAAAATTGTACCCTGCATTAAATCAACTGCATTCAACCTATTTTATTATCTCCATGGCACCTTCCTCACATAATACAGCTCAATTCTGGCCCCCCCTTAGGCCATATTTATGCTCTCCAGAACACCAATTTGAAGAAACAACGAATACATTCATAAATGAAGATAAGACCTTGCTCCTATTTAAACTACTTGAGCAAAAGGAGTGAGGTGGCAGGTGGTGGTACGGGTGGCAAGATTTGTAAATGTGGCCAACTAATGCAATCAAAAAATGACTTTAATTGTTCCTGTATTTTATTTAAGTAAAAATAATCTTTTAACGTGCAAAAAATCAAATACTGGATTTTTTCCCATCTAAACATAATTTTAAGGCAGCAGCTGTATTTGAACCCCTGTCCAGGGGTAGCTTCCTGCACCAAAGGCACTAGACTTTACCACTGAGCTACAGGCTTTTAGTGGGGTTCAATTGTGCAAGAGCCCCTATCAGCATCTGACAGGCCGTGGTGTCACTGCTAGTGGCTGCCACTGCTCAGGACACATCATAACCATGATATAGGGAAGATTTGACAAGCAAGCTAGGAGGAAGCCTGTCTGGTCCAGTGGGTACGTGCCTGCCTTCCACCCAGATAAGCAGGGTTCAATTCCCAGGCCCAACAGATGACACACACAATCTCTCAGCAAGCATCTGTGCATTAATCACTTTTTTCTTGCACTTTTCCTTCCAAATCCTGCAACCCCTTCACCACAAATACAGTCCAATCATTCCTCGATACTCATTCACTCAGTTATTCCACTAATCCATTCTACAGGCTCAAGAAAAACCAACAAGAACAAGAGCTAGTTCAGCAAGCAGATTTAAAGCCTCTCTTTGGATTTATGTTGATGCTGCTGCCCTCTAGTAATGTTATATGGCAACTGCAGCATAATCACAGGATTCAGAAAGGGGCAGTCCTATGCAAATAATCTCCTCCCATGATTACTTCTCTGAGCTTCCGTAGTGGTACGATGATAGGACCTTCAACAAATGGTCTTCAGCAGATTTCCAAAGTTGCCAAATTGTCTTAGGCTAAGGATTGTTCCAGTCGAAGGCCTTCAGATAAGGACCCCACCCTCACTTAGCAGGGTCCAGAATTACCTGTAGTAATCCTCTATACAGAACATGGTCATTTGTTGGCCTACTGTAAAGACTGCATGCTAAAACTGGGGTATCTAAAGACCCATTTCTGGTCTCACTGTCAGAGGCACAACATAACATGCCAGACATGGCCATGCAATGCTATGCCAAACCAACTGCATCTTCCCCACACTTGCTGCATTTTCAAGACATAGTCAATCAGAGGTCTGACTTTGTCCTTTTCTATCACCTCAAAATTCAACATGCTACCTTCTGACTGTAGCTAATAAGGGCTCTTTCACCTGCGCAAAATTGTACCCTGCGATAAATCAACCCCATTCAACCTATTTTATTATCTGCATGGCACCTTCCTCACATAATACAGCTCAATTCTGGCCCCCCCTTAGGCCATATTTATGCTCTCCAGAACACCAATTTGAAGAAACAACGAATACATTCATAAATGAAGATAAGACCTTGCTTCTATTTAAACTACTTGAGCAAAAGGAGGGAAGTGGCAGGTGGTGGTACGGGTGGCAAGATTTGTAAATGTGCCCAACTAATGCAATCAAAAAATGACTTAAATTGTTCCTGTATTTTCTTTAAGTAAAAATAATCTTTTTACGTGCAAAAAATCAAATACTGGATTTTTTTCCATCTAAACATAATTTGAAGGCAGCAGTTGTATTTGAACCCCTGTCCAGCGGTAGCTTCCTGCACCAAAGGCACTATACTTCTCAACTGAGCTACAGGCTCTTGATGAGCTTCAATTGTGCAAGAGCCCCTATCAGCATCTGACAGGCCTCGGTGTCACTGCTAATGCCTGCCACTGCTCAGGACACATCATAACCATGATATAGGGAAGATTTGACAAACTAGAGATGGGGAAGCCTGTCTGGTCCAGTGGGTAAGTGCCTGCCTTCCACCCAAATAAGAAGGGTTCAATCCCCTGGCCCAACAGATGACACACACTATCTCTCAGCAAGCATCTGTGCATTAATCACTTTTCCTTCCAAATCCTGCAACCCCTTACCACAAATACAGTCCAATCATTCCTCGATACTCATTCACTCAGTCATTCCACTAATCCATTCTACAGGCTCAACAAAAACCAAGAACAAGAGCTAGTTCAGCAAACAGATTTAAAGCCTCTCTTTGGATTTATGTTGATGCTGCTGCCCTCTAGTAATGTTATATGGCAACTGCAGCATAATCACAGGATTCAGAAAGGGGCAGTCCTATGCAAATAATCTCCGCCCATGATTACTTCTCTGAGCTTCCGTAGTGGTGCGATGATAGGACCTTCAACAAATGGTCTTCAGCAGATTTCTAAAGTTGCCAAATTGTCTTAGGCTAAGGATTGTTCCAGTCGAAGGCCTCCAGATAAGGACCCCACCCTCACTTAGCAGGGTCAAGAATTACCTGTAGTAATCCTCTATACAGAACATGGGCGTTCGTGGGCCTACTGCAAAAACTGCATGCTAAAACTGGGATATCTAGGGGCATATTTATACTCTGTTTGATCCGAGTGTGCGTCAAAAATGTTGACGCACTTTCAGCGCAAACATTGCCCCATGTTTAAACCCTGACGCCCGATCCGGCGCACCAGGAAAATGGCGCTATGTGTGCCAGTTTTTGGAAGCGGCACCCCGCCCTGCGTTAATGACATGCAGGGTAGGCGTTCCCGTCCAAAAACAGACGCACATAGCGGTGCGTGGTATTTATGCTTCAGGGCAAAAATCACTCCCGCGCAGCAGGCGGCGCAAAAAAATTGCGCAAAGCACGAATATCTTGAAATTTTAACGCCTGGGTCAGGGCAGGTGTTAAAATGGGGCAAACACACCTGTACTTAATCAGAACACACAGAACAAACAACAGAGCAGCAGAGCAGCAGAGCAGCAACAGGGAGACATGGAGGTGATTTTTCTTCAACGTGCACGTAGACGCAGAGCCCTGCAGCAACAACAGCAGTCACAACAACAACAGCAGGGACCCCAAAGACAGCGCAGAAGGCAGGAGAGGATATTCCGCCCAAGAACAACCCTGCATGGCCTCAGGGAACGAGACATCATACAGAGGTACCGGTTGAACTGGCAGGCCATTCAGCATCTGCTGACAAATATTGAACAGCAATTGGCCCCCACTTTAGTGACTCCACGCACTATCCCAACAGAAACAAAGCTGCTTGCCGTACTTCACATGCTGGCAAGTGGCTCCTTTCAGACAACTGGTGCCCTGGTTGGTGGAATCTCACAACCATCTTTCTCCGCATTCCTGCCTAAAGTACTGGATGCCATCATTGGACTGACACCCCGCCACATCTGCTTCCCTAACACAGTGCAGAAGCAGCAGGAAACTAAACAGGGGTTCTACGCCATCAGTGGCTTTACGCACATCCTTGGTGCAATCGACTGCACACACGTACGCCTTGTGCCACCTGCTGCGAGTGAACACCTCTACCGCAACAGGAAACACACACATTCCATCAACGTGCAGGCCATAGTCGATCACCAAGGACTGATCAGCAACATTGTGGCTAAATATCCTGGGAGTGTACATGACGCATTCATCTTCCGTCACTGCACCATCAACCAACACTTCCAGGATGGACGGTATGGCAATGGACTACTTGTTGGTAAGTACAAAAATCTACTTATATACTCACTGCACAGAAACCCTCTAGGATAAACAACCCATACACCACAATAGCAACACCTAGACAGGAACACACTGAGGTACTCACATCACTAGCCATGTTTCACAAGTCACCATTGAACCTCTCACACATTGGAATTTACTCCACAGCTTAGTGTGAAGACATTCATGACTGTGGTTGCCTAAATGTCACCTTGCAAATTGGAAGTCTCACAATAACCTGTACACTAATACAATGCATAACTTTTAAGGGATGGGATGGCCTGGGTATGTTCAATTGAACGTTTCTAATACCCTTTCATGTTTCAACTCTGCATGGAACTATCATCACACCCCTAGTGAGGACACACGGACACCTGTGTCACAAGTCACAATGCAAGGGAGGGCACACTGTACTTGAGAAACTGATACATCCTGCTGACAAACAGTTAGCCAACAAACACTTGCTCAGCCAAGGAAAAAAAACAATGCCAAAGTTTCCACCAACAACCATAGGTTGTCACATTAGTACACAAAATAGTCACAGACAACACAACACAACTACTTCCATCAAAGATACGTACAACAGTGCCTCCTACATCTAATTGATACCATTCTGTGTTTCTCTTTCAGCTGATCAGGGGTATGGCATCCAGCCTTGGCTAATGACACCATATGGGAACCCAAATACAGCTGCTGAGCGGGCATACAATGACGCCCACAAGAGGACACGCAGCATTGTGGAGCGGACCTTTGGGATCCTAAAGTCAAGGTTCCGCTGCCTTGACATCACTGGCGGAAGCCTACTATACTCCCCAGAGATGGTCTGCAAGATCATATGCACTTGTGCCATATTACACAATATTTGTGTAAAAAGGAACATTCCCCTCCTTGAACCGGACCCAGACATGCCTGAGGATGATGATGAGGAGGATGCTGGCCTGCAACAGGAGGGGGAACAACCTAACACCGCAGCAGGAGTGCGTAGGCGCCAACAGCTTGTGAACAATTTTTTTACTTAAGTTATTATAGTCACTTGTATTCCACACTTGTAAATAAACACAGATAACAAACACCACATCATGCTTTGGCCTATTCATTTCTGACCACCTTTAGTTTGAAATAGCTGAAGATGAATGTCTTCTCATTGATCAAGAATGCCATTAAAATTCATCACACCAAAAATAAACATCACAACTGTATGCACAGAGGGTAGGATGTGACATGATACATTATCATACACAGAGCCCAACAAGAGTACAAATGTGACAATTACACATGCCGGATCCAAACAACTGAAACAGTCTCTCATCCAGCCCAAAATTGGAGATCATTTGAAAGTCACATTACACGTGTTCAGAGACTGGGTGGGACCATCCATGTGTACGTGACCATGTCATCAATGGCTACTCTCAAGTGTGTGATATGAGCAATACACAATAGCTACAACATCAGCTGCCACTAACTCAGGAGGAGACCTTGAAGTTACAGTGACAACATACACCCAGACAGGTGATAGTGGATCCACATTCCAACACACATGTACACATATGTCATACAATCAATCTAATATTTGAAAGTAGACCATCACAGTTGTGTCCCAGTCTGAACCTAGCAGGAAGATTGTAACATGACACTAAACCAGTTTATGCAGAAAGGGACACAGACAACCAAAATATTCTTCTCATTATCACATCGGGAACGCTGAGAGTCTTGCAAACATAGTCATAGTAAAATGGTATGCAAGTTTGCTCCAATTCATCATTACTGCAAACGTCAAATGGGCTAATGAGATGAATGAATGGTCAACAGTCATTCATACCATATGGCCTTACATTAGCCCGCTGCTGCAGGTTTGCCATGATATAATAAATATACTCCATGGATACAGTAGCTATTCTGGATGGTCAAATCCTAGGGTGCTGGTGGCCTAAGTCCACCTCTACCGCCCCCAAAACATACAAGAAGCATGTACTTGTGAACCACAAACATGCGTAAGGCACATGTGTGGCCTCCATGTCACAAGTCCAACACAAATCTGAAACACAAAATCATAATGGGACATGCTCAGCCCCATAAAAACTGAAAGTGACTCTCCCACTCCCTGTTAGGACTACAGATAAAAGCATCACCATCATAAATGTGGACACATTTTGGAGACGGAATACATCATGGTATCCCATCCATCATTTCAAAATAGCCATCAGCAATTACACCAAATATGTCGTCAAATATGGTCAATACATTAGTTAACGTATCCCAAACATTACAGTGTGAATGCCTTCTATACATAAAACAACGGACATGTGTCATATACAAACACATATGTGTATCACATCACACCGTTTGACCATGACAAATCCCCTTTCCAAAGCTAAAAACATGAAGACATAAGGAAAAATTTGCTCCATATTCGACGCATACAGCATGGCCGTCATAATTTGTTCACGTACATGTGTGCACACAATGCAGAGTCAAATACAAATGTATCCAAAAGTGTCTTAATATTTTGCCTTCAAAGTATAATTTACATCCACAATATTTTTGACTCTGCATCATGTGCACTACTGTACGTGTAAAAAAAATTACGCCCATGCTGTATGCGTGGTAAAATTGACGCTACATGGACAATATGTTGGTCATCTCATGTACATTATAAAATATTAATATTCATATCATATTTTTTCACTCCGCATCATGTGCACTACTGTACGTGTAAAAAAAATGACGCCCATGCTGTATGCGTGGTAAAATTGACGCTACATGGACAATATGTTGGTCATCTCATGTACATTATAAAATATTAATATTCATATCATATTTTTTCACTCCGCATCATGTGCACTACTGTACGTGTAAAAAAAATGACGCCCATGCTGTATGCGTGGTAAAATTGACGCTACATGGACAATATGTTGGTCATCTCATGTACATTATAAAATATTAATATTCATATCATATTTTTTCACTCCGCATCATGTGCACTGTAATGCGTCAAAAAAAAATGACGCACAACTGTGTATGCGTGAAAATATGACGCAAAACGGGAAAATAAAAACGGCGGCCATTTTCTGCAGGAAGTGATGTAATAGGATATCCTGTTTACAAATTCTGTACTGGGAGTTAACTTTCACTTTCACTTTGCAGTCTCAGATTTATCTAGACTGTGTGGTTGTGTGAAAGGTGTTGTCCTGTGTTTTACTGCTTTTGTGTCCTGTGTGCCTTGTATTTTGTCTTAGTGTCAATCTATTATTGTTGTATAACATTGTCTCAGTCTGTTTAGTGTTATTTTGTCTATACCTGTGATAGTTTGTATTGTCAGTGGGAGTCTGTTGTGGGTAGCATAGTTTGGGGGGGTTAGTTGGGCTATTTTTCTCCTTCTTCTTTTTCTTTCACACCTCTACCTTTCCCCATTTCCCACTTTTACTTTCATATTTATTTTGTCCAGCATTAGTCCTCTCAATATGTCAGGTAGGCCTCGCCTGTCCAGGATGGGTGAAGATGAATTGGGGGGGTTCCTATGGCTAGTAAGCCATTTCCTGCCACTAATGCTGGAAGCTGGGGGCCGTGTGATACAGGGGTATCACACGGAGGCGAGGAAAATCCGGTGGGAGAAGGTGTGCCATCACCTGGTCCGGGTCTACGGGAGTATGAGAAATGTACACCAACTCAAGCACCGCTGGGCAGATCTGGTCACCAGGGAACAGGACTTGCTGGACCACCTGGGACTCCGGATTGGTGGCCATGTTGGTGAGTAAAAATCTATTAAATGGGAATGATAGAAATCTGTGTGTGAACATGTGATGATTGTTAGCCAATCTGCAAAATAAGTAGCTGACTGTGTGTAATGCTAGGGAAACCTAGGCCCATGGTTATACACATAAATCCCCATATTTTGCAACACATGTACACGCAATAACAGCATTAAAATCCAACATCTATTTGTATTTTGCTAAGTCACCCCCTGTTGCAAATGCTGCGCTACCAAGGTATACATATGTGTCCTAATGTGTATTTGTTGCAGAATGTGTATGAAGACCTATGCTACCAGTCCGATGGCTCATTTTTGCAACACATACCAGATGCCTGTAGCTGCATGTAATGTAGTGTTGCATTTGTGTCAGAAAAGCAACACGTGAACTGCTCTATTTGTACTCCACTGGTCATAATGGCCAGTGAGTACGTCATGTAGAAACAACATACCTACATATGCAGACGCCATAGCTAGACAGAAAATTGGAAACACATGATGAGGCTATACATGTGTGTTGCCTTCACGTCACATGAAGTTAGTCATGTTGTTCACACATATGTCACATGTGTGTCTGGTTGCTGTGTGTTGAACCTGTCCACATAGCCTGTTTGATTGTGAGTGGTCATGCAGTCCTCATGGAACCAGTTTTGGAATGTCTCTCTGGGATGCACATGCTGAGATGTATGGTTAACATTATTGTTGGGGCATACTAATGGAGGATTAACTTGGACGACACATGACTGTCCTGGCCACTGCATGAGTGTAGTAGGGTGTGACACTGGAGCAGGAGACTCATCCAATGATAATGTTGAATACAAAGTTATCCATGCAGGATGAGCATGTGTCAAAGTCGATCATTACCATGTCATATTCACACAGTGTCATTGTAACAGAAATCATTTGTCCGTTCACCCAGTCTGAGTATAATCTTTGTTTCATGCTTTACAGGTGGACCAGCCCCGTACACCGTGGGAGAGGTGGCCCATTTTGACAACCCCGATACCTACAGTGAGTGTCGCCTGAGTGCTATTTACATTGTTTGGTAATGACGCATGATGGATTACTGTGTGTTAAAGAGAATTCATGATTTGATGTGCTGGCCATTCATTGGCTTTGTTCTTTTAGTGTGATATCAAATTTGAATTATGTTTCTGCAAAGCAATACGTAGTCATCTCTCAGATTGAGGGGCTGTAGCCCATTCAATTAGGCCGGCAATTGGGGATGGTATGACTCATTTTTAATACACTAGTCAATGTTAGACTTGGTCAGGGACTTGCCATCAACTGAGTCTGCATATCAGACAGACAGTCTCCCAGATAGCTTAGGCACATGGCTTTGATGACAAATGCTTCTTCCTAGTTGAGGATGGACTGTGTACACTGTAGGTTGGATCTTCCGGGGGCATGTACTTCCACAAGGTGAACTCGAAGTGTGTGTGACTTGAGTGCAATGCCCTAGGTGTTCAGTTGAATCATGTGAATGGGTGTACTACCTCCTCTGTGTGTGTTGTTAAACATGCCTCACTAATAGTATGTTATGTTGGGCTAAGTCATACCAGTTTGACATGTGTGGACCTGGGATGTGACAACGTTGGGCTGACTACAACGTGTTGCTAGCCCTTCATAGGTGTTGTGTGTGAAGGCACATACTTGTTGAACTTTCTGTACACTCCTGGGTGTGCATTGAACATGGGATTGTTGGTTGTTCTTCCCACACCACCCACAAAGACTGGGATCTTACTGTGAAACAGGGTACCTAGGACTGTAGCAACCAGTATGTTACACGTCCTTAACACCTTTTGTGACTTGAGGTAGTACCTTGGGCCAGAGTGAGAAAAATGTCTACACGTTGCAAATGGCATAAATATATGTGTGGGATTTGCAAACGTCTGTTTCCTATTCCAAAATGTATTTGGTGGTCATGTACATATTAGCAAAATGCTTTTCAAAATTGAAATATTAAAGGGTTTTACCAGACCTACTTGCAAATCACAGTGGTAGGCAATCCCATTTGCAACCGAGTACGTGGTTGCAAATTGAGTAGCTGTTATCATCCACTTGAAGTGGATGGTAACCAACTTGCTGACTGGAAGGGGTCCTCATTGTAAAGCTTCACCTTTGTGAGTGGACTAAAATAATCCTGCGCAAAACAGCCAGTGGTCTAAGGGACCAATAATTACCGTGAAAATTTCCAAGTTGAATTGTTGTGATTTAAAACTAATTGCAGCTCATTTTCCTTTCCGGTAAACGGCCATACACTTGGGGAAAAATAACTTGCTTATTTTAAAAGCAGTCACGTCTATGGAGTTCTGCTGGTCCCAGCAGGCCTCCATCCCCGTGAGTGCCCATGTTGCTAAGGTGGGGCAACTTGGAACCCACATCATTGATGTTCATGAGGTGGGTTTTAGGGACCCCATAGCGACTCGCAGACGGTGTCAGAGACACCGTTCTGCTTTGCAAATTGCTAGTTGATTTTTCTAAATTCCTACATCTGACCCCTAGTGTGGACATATGATTCTGGGCCAGGGGTTCAATCTTAGCAGACAACTAATTCCAAATGCCATTGAGTGAGGAGTGTGAGTGTTATCACATAGAATGACATATGTACTGAAGTCAGTATGCGGAAGAGCTGGTGCCATAATGTCAAATGCCTTAGGTATGATTTGGATGAGTAGTTTCGGGTGATGTCATCCATCATGTAGAGACATGGATATGCTATGTGTGATATGACCTTAGGTATGCATGATTCACATGTACTTCCTCTGAGCCTTTCCGTGAACTATGTTGTAACAATTGCTGCAAACAATACATTTCTAGTAATGGACAAATGACCCATTGTGGTATTCAACCCACTGTAAATTCAATGCTCAATATTTCCCTTTTCTCTTCACAGCTGCAAACCTGAGTGCCGCAGAGCGCAACAATTTTGAGCGCCGTGCAGTGAGGTACAGGCACATCCTGCAGGTGCAGTGTGGGTATCGGAGGATGGCCCGCAGATATAATTCAGATCGGGCCTTCGGGGCGTGGTATGCCACACCACAGGCTCCCCCAACGGTGCCACCTACAACCACCGCCACTACAACCACCAGGTCTGCCCAAGGGGACCCAGCGACGGACCAGGCATCTTCATCACGACCTGGACCCAGCCGTGTGTTGGAAGCAGGGCTGTCCCGTGGCCACTCCACTCCAGCACCAACATCCACCTCCACTGGCACGCAGACCAGCACTGACCCTCCTATTGACCCTGCAGCCTTCCAGGCATTGTCTAGAAAATTGGACAGGTTAATTTGCAAGGTGGACAACCTGACGGAGGACATGGCTGAGGTGAAGAAGAAGGTGCGCTCCATCCGGCGCACACTTCAGAGGGCAAATCTTTAGTCATTTTGCCCTCCTGAACTTTTACCCCTCCCCTCTCACCTCTTTCCTTTTTCATACTGTTAGTTGGGTTTGGGGGGGTTAGTTATAGGATAAGTATAGGAAATTAGCTTAGTTAGTGTTAGGTAAGAGGGTGGGGGTTCCTTATTCTTTCTATCTAATATTTTTGTGTGGGTGGGTGGGTGGATGGCAATGTTGGGATTCCTGTTTAATAAAAAAAAAAAAAAAAAAAAAAAATACAAATAAATATATGTTTGTTTAGGATAGTATAGTATGTGTGTAGGTTAGTAAGTGTTGTCCTGCATGTGTCTTGTCTCTTAATGGTGGGTGGGGGGTTGATGTTTAGATCGTTTCGTTACATGTGTAGAGTAAGTTTAGCTTAGGTTAGTTAGGGACAGTTGTGGGTTAGTAGTAGTCAGGTTAGATTAGTGTAGGTTTACCTTTCCCTTAGTTGCCTCTTTTATTACTACTTTTAAATAAAAAAATTGTTAACCCTTTTCCTGATGCGTTAAGTGCTACCTTTTCATGGCCTTGACATCAGTGTAGCAGAAAGTTTAAGTATGACATTTGTGTTCCATGCTCGCTATCCCCAGGCTTATGAGGTTTAATATGCCAGCTACCCGTGTGCTGACTTGGTAAGTATCCACCATGTTGGAGAGCAACCATTGGTAGTGTGCATTGATCATCAAGGTTTGGGGTTGGTATGTATCCTACTTCACAAAGAGTGCTTCGAGACTTGTTATTGTAGGTAAATAGATAGGTCGGACAGCATTGTGAAGTTCAGGGAGAGCTTTATAGATGATGATTTGTTCACACTCTTGTCTTGTTGCTGTCATTGCTGACCTACATCATGTGTGTACTGATTCAGCATTAATTTCCTTCATGGAAGTATACGCCGTAAGGGTGATTGATGCTGTGTAATTTGTTTATCATTCCTTTCGTTCTACAGCATAATTTCAAATTTTAGTATTGCATGGTGCCTACATTTCTCAGCCACCATTAGTTGTGTAGAATAGCTATAGATGGTGCATCATTCTGTCCAACACAGCATGATTGTGTGTGCTTAGTCCCTTCATCAGTTATTTTCCTCAGTATAGTAAAGCTATGATGCAATCCTGGCCACTGCACAGATGTTTCAGTATACATGAAATCAGGACAGTAGTATAGAGAATCGACATGGTTGCCACACAGCCACTTTGGAGTTATCTACTGCACAGTTGAATTTTGAAATGACACAGAGACACAATAGGTGTGCAAGTGATATTTATTTATAGGTGGTGTAGTGCAAAATGTCCATTCACCATGTTTGCTGACTCCTTTCTGGTGCATTATTACATGGTGATCCTACAGAAGGGGTGTGGATGATGCTCCTGACATGCTGGGGTGATGTCACAGACAGTGCAGAGGAACATGAAATGCCAATTGGTAGGAGAGAAACATCCACTGGCAAGGTGGACAAGTCATACAGTGGATTGCCGAACAGTCATTGAGGTTAGTTGTAGTGAGACTGGCATGTGGCAAAACGTAGGACCTTGGTCAGAGTAGGGCATGGTGCAGGGACTAGGGCTTCCGGGTACTCTTGCGTGTGAATGTTATCTGTTCCATGTCTTCTTCTTCTGATGTGTGTGTTGCCTGGTGTGTCCTTGTTGTTGTTGGTTGTGAAGGGGCAACACACACCTCAGTGTTAGAAGACATGGAGGCAGACATCCCGGGGGCTGATCCCTGTTGAGTAAGGAAGGGCAGTACTGCAGCAAGGAGGGCCTGCTGGTTTTTCAGAATGGCAGCCACATCCCGATGGTAGGCAGCCAGGTCGGCCCTGAGGGGTTCTATGTTGCATTCGTGCACACGTTGAGTGGCTTGCAGTTGGAGTTGTTGTGTCAACTGGATGACAGCTGTGCCAATTTCCTTCAGTGTTTTTGAAATGTCCTCCAAGAGCAAAGTTCGGGCTTGCATTGCAGCTGCCTGATCAGCAGTTGACAACATGCACGAACGCACCCCCTCAAGGCTGGCTGCCATATTTTGCATCCCCACCCGCACCTCCTTTGCCAGCTCCCGCTGGACCCCAACGACAGTTCTTTCGAAGCTGGTGCCAGTGTCGTCAGAGTCCTCAGCTGTGTTGGAGCTGGCAGGTCTTACAATTGGGGTGGCGGGTGGTTCTACTGTGGTGGCTGCTTCTTCTGTGCTCCTCCTTGTGACTGAAGGTGGGGTTTGGAGGCTTTCAAGGACCATGTCAAGGGTCTCTTGTGGGAGGTTGATGGTCTTGTCATCCATGTCATCAGGGAACTCATGGACAGGCAGATCAGCAGGAGATCCGTGTTCCTCTGCAATGAAACAGGGTACAATTAGTGTGTCTGTGTTGTGACAATTTTGCAGTAAGATACAAGCCTTTGGATGCCTTAACATTGTACTCTGTGTTTGTCTAGGTATCTGCTGTCCGTCATAGGGCATTGTTGTAGGCCTATGGCCCACCTGTGTGTCACATGTTTGATATGGAGCTATCAGACATGTCTGCCTGATCGCCTCTAGCTGTTGCTTTGTAATTATTTAGGAATAGGTGTTTTTTTCTCCTACTCCTCACTCGGTGTTTCACTATTGTTATGGAGGGACATTTTGTAGGGTGGGCTCTCATTATCCAACATGTGAGTCTTGGCTTTCTAGGCAGCAGGATAGCTAATGGTGTGGGGGACTACGTTTGACCCACTTGTAAATAACTCTGTCACCCAGATATTCAATTTAGCTAAGACTAACTAGCAGTGCCTCTGGTCTCCCACATCAAAGGAATGTTTACACATCCGAGCGCATGACATCTTTGGAACTTCTCAGGGAAGTGGTGGTCTCTCAGGTCCTACACATTTCTATCTTTTCCGGTATGTTCCCATACACAAATGACAAAGACAGTATTAGTTTGATATGAAGTTTCATTGTACAACTGACTTGTAGGAATGTATGTGTGAGCCCCAATTACACAAACAATACACACTGTTAGAATTGAAATAGTCCGCAGGAGAGTAATACATTAGTACACAGCTTTCATGGTGCCTAACAGTTTCTACTCTCCCTCTGCATGTTCTATGTATAGCACAGCATGTTAAGTTGGGAGGTTGCCTGTCAGAATCACAGGGGAGACATCATCCCTCATATCAGAGGAATGGGCTGGGATCTGGTTGTGCATCAGCAGCAAGGCAGGCAGCATCTAGTTGTGATTTTCTGTTTGGAAACTCCCCCATGCGTGTCTTGGGACAAGGAAGTGAATGTAAAAGACATATGTCATGGTGATGACAAAGTTTCCCTACGCAGGAATGCCAAACCTTAACCCCTACCACATCTATCAGCAACGTACCAGACGGTATCCTTGACTGGGGCACAGAGTGAATATGTTCTGGCAAACTCCAGTGCAGAAGTAGGCAAAACAGTGTGATTTGACTAATTAAAAACACCCTAGGACTGACTATTTGCTACATTAACTGATAGGAAGGGCAATGAGAATCATTTAGTGCAAATGGCTCTGAGGCACTTAGATGCGAGCAAATGAGTATAAGTACAATCAGGGTAAGATGCACAAAGGCCTAAAGCCTGAAGCTAATGCGCAAAGTATACGTTACACTTACAACACTACACTTTGACTGACTGTGGGTGTTGTGACTGCCCTGGCAGCACACTTGCCTCTCAGGCCCTGCCCCATACACTTTTTATTCACATTGCATGATCTGTACATGTCACGTGGCATTACCTATGCATGTCAATGTTAAGATGTGGTATGGATGTAAACATTCTTGATGTTTTGAGATGATGTTGGGTGATGTGTATTTAATTGGATTGGCCTGTTTATCGTATGAATGTCCTATTTGTTTGTCCGACTTTGCAGGTGTGTTTCAGTGACCAGTTGCCTGTGTCCCCTCCTCAATGTAGTTGTCTGAGCAGTATGACATTAGTGATGTAGCCTTGTTAGCCAGGCACGTGAGGGACCCTGACGTATGCAGCATGTGTGTATCGTTAGTGCTGTGTGGCTCCTATTGCTGTTTACTTAGGCTTATGTATGTGTCAGTTATGGACATTCGGCATTTGAGTGTACTGGTACCTTTGTCTTATTTCTAGGAGTAAATGCAGATGTCATCCTCACCCCCTAATTTAGGTATGTATGTTCCAGGGTGGGGTTCCTGCCATTTGGTACTATAGCTGCACAGAGATGAGAGGTGTTATTGTCAACTGTGGTTGCAGTTAAGTTACAGTTGTTGTATTTGCTACTGCATTACAGGTAGGGACCTAGTTGATGGGGAATAGATTTTGCGATACAAGTGCCTGGATGTGGATTTGAGGTAGTGTCCTTCCCACCTGTCACTGCTTTCCCTTGGCTCTCTTGTTGTACTTACAGGATGTCCCCGTGGGACTGTTGTTGTTGCTGTATTTTGTCGTGCCCCAGCTTCGGTCAGTACTGGGCATGCCCCCCTGCCGTGCCCTTTTCTCCATGCCACTTCATATATGTGCTGACTTACATGCATTGTGTAGTAGGTATCCCCCCCCTGCTTACAGTCCCCATTATTGTATTATGATTCCCCATGCGACTTACCCTGCATGTGCGTAGTGTCGTGGTAGTCTGCGCTGTCCAGTCCTTGAATCCCTGTGACGATCTCCTCCGGGATGACGGCTGCGACCATCTCCTCCATGTGGTCCAGGGCCTCCTGTTGTGCTGGACTCCCCCCTCCAGTCTGCATTGCTGCCTTCCTGTTCCTGGCCATTTTCTCTTTGGTCCTACGTTTGCAGTCATGCCAGCATTTCTTACACTCGGTGACTGTCCGGCGTTCTTCAGCCACACTGTTAATCTTGTCCACAATTTGTTTCCAGATGGCCTCTCTCCTACTGAGTGGCAATTTAGAGGTGATGAAAAGTTGGTGCTGGTGTTCCGTCACCTCTTTCACCAGGATTTCCTGCTCCTCTGCACTGAAGCGACACTTTTTTTTTTTTTTTAAAAGGTCCTGGTTCCTGTATGCTTCCTCCTGGCTGGTTCCTGGTCTGCTCTCATCCTCCTGGGGTCTGTTGGGGCATCTAGGATCCATTTTGGGTCTCCTCTCCTGAAAGGGCAGTTTTCGCGCAAAAATGTGACGCAATTGCGTGAAAAAAAACGGCGTTTTCACGATTGCGCTGTCGTAAATCGACCCACAGTGATGTGCGTCGCATTTACGTTGGTTTCCTTTACGACAGACCGACGCTGTCTGCGTCACGAAATAATGACTCCCACCTGTTGGTTGCGCCGCCGTACGACAAAGTATAAATTTGACGCCCGCATGGCGCATCCAAATGGCGTTGGACGGCGCAATTTTTTTTGACGCAAAACTGCGTTAGCGCAGTTTTGCGTCAAAAAGTATAAATATGGCCCCTAAAGTCCCATTCCTGGTCTCACTGTCAGAGGCACAGCACAGCACAGCATAACATAACATAACATGCCAGACATTGCCATGCAATGCTATGCAATGCTATGCAAAACCAACTGCTCCTTCCCCACACTTGCTGCATTATGCAAGAATCTTGTGACCACCTCTTTTGGTACTGCCCCATGGCACAACAGGTGTGGGCTTTGGCGGAAGTATGGCTTTCTTCCCTGAATTCTGATGTGGTTTTGTCTAGAGAGGGTGTGATCTTTGGCCTGTTCGTTTCCAGCTCCCCATGTCAGAAGTATTGGATTGTGGTTAATTGCTTGAAGGATGCTTTGTGGAGGGCTAGAAATCTTCTACTTTTCAAAGGTGTTGATCTCTCCCCACAAGTGGTCTATGCTCTTGGTTGTTGCTTGGTCCACGATTACTTGTCTAAAGATATATGTCTGAAGGGTAAGGTGCCTACCTATTTGGAATGGTGTTGGAGTGATCATGGGTGATGGATGGTTTATTTTTTAGTTTGGGCTTTTTTCTATCACAGGAGTTGCTGTGTTTCTTGGGATTGATCTCTGTTTTTTTTCTTTTATCCAATTGCTTTTAAACATTCCTGCTTTTAGTTTCTTTTACTTCGGAATGCACTAACATCTAGATGTTAAACTGGTGTTGGCCTAGGCACTGTGTGCGGGTTTTCACTTGGTCCAATGTCGTGCCACTTGAAACATGGATTGGCTAACATGTATTCTGTCTTTTAATGGTTGAATAAAGGTTTTGAAACTATAAAAAAAAAAAAAAAAAAAAAAAAACTGTGATATCTAAAGTCCCATTTCTGGTCTCACTGTCAGAGGCACAGCATAACATAACATGCCAGACATTGCCATGCAATGCTATGCCAAACCAACTACTCCTTCCCCACACTTGCTGCATTATGCATTTTCAAGACATAATCAATCAGAGGCCTGACTTTGCCCTTTTCTATCACTTCAAAATTCAATATGCTACCTTCTGACTGTAGCTAATAAGGGCTCTTTCACCTGCACAAAATTGTACCCTGCATTAAATCAACCCCATTCAACCTATTTTATTATCTGCATGGCACCTTCCTCACATAATACAGCTCAATTCTGGCCCCCCCTTAGGCCATATTTATGCTCTCCAGAACACCAATTTGAAGAAACAACGAATACATTCATAAATGAAGATAAGACCTTGCTCCTATTTAAACTACTTGAGCAAAAGGAGTGAGGTGGCAGGTGGTGGTACGGGTGGCAAGATTTGTAAATGTGGCCAACTAATGCAATCAAAAAATGACTTAAATTGTTCCTGTATTTTTTTTTAAGTAAAAATAATCTTTTTACGTGCAAAAAATCAAATACTGGATTTTTTTCCATCTAAACATAACTTTAAGGCAGCAGCTGTATTTGAACCCCTGTCCAGGGGTAGCTTCCTGCACCAAAGGCACTAGACTTTACCACTGAGCTACGTGGTCTTGATGGGTTTCACTTGTGCAACAGCCCCTATCAGCATCTGACAGGCCTTGGTGTCACTGCTAATGGCTGCCACTGCTCGGGACACATCATAACCATGATATAGGGAAGATTTGACAAGCTAGAGATGGGGAAGCCTGTCTGGTCCAGTGGGTAAGTGCCTGCCTTCCACCCAGATAAGCAGCATTCAATTCCAGGGCCCAACAGATGACACACGCAATCTCTCAGCAAGCATCTGTGCATTAATGACTTTTTTCTTGCACTTTTCCTTCCAAATCCTGCAACCCCTTCACCACAAATACAGTCCAATGATTCCTCGATACTCATTCACTCAGTCATTCCACTAATCCATTCTACAGGCTCAACAAAAACCAACAAGAACAAGAGCTAGTTCAGCAAGCAGATTTAAAGCCTCTCTTTGGATTTATGTTGATGCTGCTGCCCTCTAGTAATGTTATATGGCAACTGCAGCATAATCACAGGATTCAGAAAGGGGCAGTCCTATGCAAATAATCTCCTCCCATGATTACTTCTCTGAGCTTCCGTAGTGGTACGATGATAGGACCTTCAACAAATGGTCTTCAGCAGATTTCTAAAGTTGCCAAATTGTCTTAGGCTAAGGATTGTTCCAGTCGAAGGCCTTCAGATAAGGACCCCACCCTCACTTAGCAGGGTCCAGAATTACCTGTAGTAATCCTCTATACAAAACATGGGCGTTCGTGGGCCTATTGTAAAGACTGCATGCTAAAACTGGGATATCTAAAGTCCTATTTCTGGTCTCACTGTCACTGTCACTGTCACAGGCACAGCATAACATAACATAACATGCCAGACATGGCCATGCAATGCTATGCCAAACCAACTGCTCCTTCCCCACACTTGCTGCATTATGCATTTTCAAGACATAGTCAATCAGAGGCCTGACTTTGCCCTTTTCTATCACTTCAAAATTCAACATGCTACCTTCTGACTGTAGCTAATAAGGGCTCTTTCACCTGCACAAAATTGTACCCTGCATTAAATCAACCCTATTGAACCTATTTTATTATCTGCATGGCACCTTCCTCACATAATACAGCTCGATTCTGGCCCCCCCTTATGCCATATTTATGCTCTCCAGAACACCAATTTGAAGAAACAACTAATATATTCATAAATGAAGATAAGACCTAGCTCCTATTTAAACTACTTGAGCAAAAGGAGGGAGGTGGCAGGTGGTGGTACGGGTGGCAAGATTTGTAAATGTGCCCAACTAATGCAATCAAAAAATGACTTAAATTGTTCCTGTATTTTTTTAAAGTAAAAATAATCTTTTTACGTGCAAAAAATAAAATACTGGATTTTTTTCCATCTAAACATAATTTTAAGGCAGCAGCTGTATTTGAACCCCTGTCCAGGGGACACTTCCTGCACCAAAGGCACTAGACTTTACTACTGAGCTACAGACACTTGATGGTTTTCAATTGTGCAAGAGCCCCTATCAGCATCTGACAGGCCGTGGTGTCACTGCTAATGGCTGCCACTGCTCAGGACACATCATAACCATGATATAGGGAAGATGAGACAAACTAGAGATGGGGAACACCTGTCTGGTCCAGTGTGTAAGTTCCTGCCTTCCACCCAAATAAGCAGGGTTCAATTCCCAGGCCCAACAGATGACACACACAATCTCTCAGCAAGCATCTGTGCATTAATCACTTTTTTCTTGCACTTTTCCTTCCAAATCCTGCAACCCCTTCACCACAAATACAGTCCAATCATTCCTCGATACTCATTCACTCAGTCATTCCACTAATCCATTCTACAGGCTCAACAAAAACCAACAAGAACAAGAGCTAGTTCAGCAAGCAGATTTAAAGCCTCTCTTTGGATTTATGTTGATGCTGCTGCCCTCTAGTAATGTTATATGGCAACTGCAGCATAATCACAGGATTCAGAAAGGGGCAGTCCTATGCAAATAATCTCCTCCCATGATTACTTCTCTGAGCTTCCGTAGTGGTACGATGATAGGACCTTCAACAAATGGTCTTCAGCAGATTTCTAAAGTTGTCAAATTGTCTTAGGCAAAGGATTGTTTCAGTCGAAGGCCTTCAGATAAGGACCCCACCCTCACTTAGCAGGGTCCAGAATTACCTGTAGTAATCCTCTATACAAAACATGGGCATTTGTGGGCCTACTGTAAAGACTGCATGATAAAAGTGGGATATCTAAAGTCCCATTCCTGGTCTCACTGTCAGAGGCATAACATAACATGCCAGACATGGCCATGCAATGCTATGCCATACCAACTGCTCCTTCCCAGCACTTGCTGCATTATGCATTTTCAAGACATAGTCAATCAGAGGCCTGACTTTGTCCTTTTCTATAACTTCAAAATTCAAAATGCTACCCTCTGACTGTAGCTAATAAGGGCTCTTTCACCTGCACAAAATTGTACCCTGCATTAAATCAACCCCATTCAACCTATTTTATTATCTGCATGGCACCTTCCTCACATAATACAGCTCAATTCTGAACCCCCTTAGGCCATATTTATGCTCTCCAGAACACCAATTTGAAGAAACAACGAATACATTCTTAAATGAAGATAAGACCTTGCTCCTATTTAAACTACTTGAGCAAAAGGAGGGAGGTGGCAGGTGGTGGTACGGGTGGCAAGATTTGTAAATGTGCCCAACTAATGCAATCAAAATATGACTTAAATTGTTCCTGTATTTATTTTAAGTAAAAATAATCTTTTTACGTGCAAAAAATCAAATACTGGATTTTTTTCCATCTAAACATAATTTAAGGGCAGTGGCTGGATTTGAACCCCTGCACAGGGGTAGCTTCCTGCATCAAAGAAACTAGCCTTTGCCACTGAGCTCAGGCTCTGTATGGGTGTCAACTTTGCAAAAGCCCCTATCAGCATCTGACAGGCCGTGGTGTCATTGCTAATGGCTGCCACTACACACGACACATCGTAACCATGATATAGGGAAGATTTGACACGCTAGAGACAGGGAAGCATGTCTGGTCCAGTGGGTATTGCCTGCCTTCCACCCAGACAAGCAGGGTTTAATTCCCAGTCCCGACAGATGATGCACTCAATCTGTCAGCAAGCATATGTGCATTAATCACTTTTTTCTTGCAGTTTTCCTTCCAAATCCTGCAACCCCTTCACCACAAATACAGTCCAATCATTCCTTGATACTAATTCACTCAGTCATTCCACTAATCCATTCTACAGGCTCAACAAAAACCAACAAGAACCAGAGCTAGTTCAGCAAGCAGATTTAAAGCCTCTCTTTCGATTTATGTTGATGCTGCTGCCCTCTAGTAATGTTATATGGCAACTGCAGCATAATCACAGGATTGAGAAAGGGGCAGTCCTATGCAAATAATCTCCTCCCATGATTACTTCTCTGACTTTCCGTAGTGGTACGATGATAGGACCTTCAACAAATGGTCTTCAGTAGATTTCTAAAGTTGCCAAATTGTTGCAGTCGAAGGGCTTCAGATAAGGACCCCACCCTCACTTAGCAGGGTCCAGAATTACCTGCAGTAATCCTCTATACAGAATATGGGCATTTGAGGGCCTACTGTAAAGACTGCATGTTAAAACTGGGATGTCTAAAGTCCTAGTCCTGGTCTCACTGTAAGAGGCACAGCATAACATAGCATGCCAAACATGACCATGCAGTGCCATGCCAAACCAACTGCTTTTTCCCCACACTTGCTGTATTATGCATTTTCAAGACATAGTCAATCAGAGGTCTGACTTTGTCCTTTTCTATCACTTCCAAATTCAACATGCTACCTTCTGACTGCAGCTAATAAAGGCTCTTTCACCTGCACAAAATTTTATCCTGCGTTAAATCAACACCATTCAACTTATTTTATTATCTGCATGGCACCTTCCTCACATAATACAGCTCAATTCTGGCCCCCCTTAGGCCATATTTATGCTCTCCAGAACACCAATTTGAAGAAACAACGAATACATTCATAAATGACGATAAAACCTTGCTCCTATTGAAACTACTTGAGTAAAAGGAGGGAGGTGGCAGGTGGTGGTACGGGTGGCAAGATTTGTAAATGTGCCCAACTAATGCAATAAAAAAATGACTTAAATTGTTCCTGTATTTTTTTTAAGTAAAAATAATCTTTTTACGTGCAAAAAATTAAATACAGGATTTTTTTCCATCTAAACATAATCTAAGGGCAGTGGCTGGATTTGAACCCCTGTCCAGTGGTAGCTTCCTGCACCAAAGGCACTAGCCTTTGTCACTGAGCTACAGGCTCTGGATGGGTGACAATTGTACAAGAGCCCCTATCAGCATCTGACAGGCCTTGGTGTCATTGCTAACGGCTGCCACTGCACAGGACACATCATAGCCATGATATAGGGAAGATTTCACAAGATGAAGCTAGGGAAGCCTGTCTGGTCCAGTGGGTAAGTTCCTGCCTTCCACCCAAATAAGCAGTGTTTGGTTCCCATGACCAACAGATGACACACTCAATCTCTCAGAAAGCATCTGTTCATTAATCACTTTTTTCTTGCACTTTTCCTTCCAAATCCTGCAACCCCTTCACCACAAATACAGTCCAATCATTCCTCGATACTCATTCACTCAGTCATTCCACTAATCCATTCTACAGGCTCAACATAAACCAACAAGAACAAGAGCTAGTTCAGCAAGCAGATTTAAAGCCTCACTTTGGATTTATGTTGATGCTGCTGCCCTCTAGTAATGTTTTATAGCAACTGCAGCATAATCACAGGATTGAGAAATTTGCAGTCCTATGCAAATAATCTCCTCCCATGATTACTTCTCTGAGCTTCCGTAGTGGTACGATGATAGGACCTTCAACAAATGGTCTTCAGCAGATTTCTAAAGTTGCCAAATTGTCTTAGGCTAAGGATTGTTCCAGACGAAGGCCTTCAGATAAGGACCCCACCCTCACTTAGCAGGGTCCAGAATTACCTGCAGTAATTCTCTATACAGAACATGGGCGTTCGTGGGCATACTGTAAACACTGCGGCCCATATGTATACTTTTTGACGCAAAACTGCGCTAATGATGTTTTGCGTCAAAAAAATTAGCGCCGGCTAACGCCATTCTGAAGCGCCATGCGGGTGCCGTATTTATTGAATGACGTTAGCCGCCGGCGCCGTCTGGTGTGCGTTAAAAAAAACGACGTATACCAGGCAGTGCCACCGTAGGGGGATATGGGGCTTGGGCGTCAAGAAATGGGGCAAGTCAGGTTGAGGCAATTTTTTCGCCTCAACCCGATTTGCGCCATTTTTTTTCGCTCCCAACCCCCTTAGCAAAGACAGGAGTCATGCCCCCTTGCCCAATGGCCATGCCCAGGGGACTTCTGTCCCCTGGGCATGGTCATTGGGCATAGTGGCATGTAGGGGGTCACAAATCAGGCCCCCCTATGCCACCAAAAAAAAAAAAAAATACACTTACCTGAACTTACCTTAGGGGCATATTTATACTCCGTTTGCGCAGGAATTGCGTCGTTTTTTTTACTCAATTTCGACGCAAAACTAACTCCATATTTATACTTTGGCGTTAGACGCGTCTAGTGCCAAAGTCCATGGAGTTTGCGTCATTTTTTAGCGTGGACACCTACTTTGCGTTAATTATATGCAAGGTAGGCGTTCCCGTCTAAAAAATCGACTCCGAGGCATGTGCGTCGGATTTATACTCCCGGGCAAAAATCACGCCCGGGAGTGGGCGGGTCAAAAAAATTACGTACGGCCGCTTTTGTGCCGTTTTTTAGCGCCTGCAAAAGGCAGGCGTTAAGGGACCTGTGGGCTCTGAAGGAGCCCAGAGGTGCCCTCCCATGCCCCCAGGGACACCCCCTGTGGCCCTTGCCCACCCCAGGAGGACACCCAAGGCTGGAGGGTGCAAAAAATCAAATACTGGATTTTTTTCCATGTAAACATAATTGAAGGGCGGTGGCTGGATTTGAACCCCTGTCCACGGGTAGCTCCCAACACAAAAGGAGCAAGACTTTGCCACTGAGCTACAGGCTCTCGATGGGTTTCAAACAAGAGGGAAACTGGTCAAATCTCAGACTTCGTGAAGTCAACGTAGTGTCAATGTGGACTTCATTTCTTTAAAGTTTTAGACCCACCTACACAAGTGAGATATCATGTTTTTTGATGAAACATGAAGAAATATAGGATGAAAAGAATATTCCATTTCCTACAAGAGCAAGAGATTTGTGTCATGAAAATATTGGCAAAATTGCATTTTTATTACCTATACTTTGATATTTACATGCTATTCCTGGTAAGAAACGTTGCAAGGATCCATGTAAGCCACACCACCCTCGACTGTACTGGGACCGAGGTTTTCAGAAAGGCTCAGGTTTGGTAAGGTTTTCTGGGTGCGAGTTGATCACGGGCTTAAGGGGCATATTTATACTCCGTTTGCGCCGAATTAGCGTCGTTTTTTTCGACGCAAATTCGGCGCAAAACTAACGCCATATTTATACTTTGGCGCTAGACGCGTCTAGCGCCAAAGTATGAGTAAAGAGCGTCATTTTTTAGCGTGAACGCCTTCTTTGCGTTAATGAGATGCAAGGTAGGCGTTCCCGTCCAAAAAAATGACTGCGACGCAAATGCGTCGTATTTATACTCCCGGGCAAAAATCACGCCCGGGAGTTGGCGGGGCAGAAAACCCCGCATTTGCGCCACTTTTTAACGCCTGGGTCAGGGCAGGCGTTAAGGGACCTGTGGGCTCAAAATGAGCCCACAGCTGCCCTCCCAAGCCCCCAGGGACCCCCCCTGCCACCCTTGCCCACCCCAGGAGGACACCCAAGGATGGAGGGACCCACCCCAGGGACATTCAGGTAAGTTCAGGTAAGTATAAATATTTTTTTTTGTTTTTTTTTTTGTGGCATGGGGGGCCTGATTTGTGCCCCCCTACATGCCTCAATGCCCAATGACCATGCCCAGGGGACAGAAGTCCCCTGGGCATGGCCATTGGGCAAGGGGGCATGACTCCTGTCTTTACTAAGACAGGAGTCATGTAAATGGCGTCTGGGCGTCGTTAAAAATGGCGCAAATCGTGTGGAGGCGATTTTTTGCGTCAACCTGACTTGCACCATTTTTAAGACGCCCTAGCGCCATTTTTCCCTACGCCAGCGCTGCCTGGTGTACGTGGTTTTTTTCCACGCACACCAGGCAGCGCCGGTCTGCTTGCGCCGGCTAACGCCATTCAATAAATACGGCGCCCGCATGGCGCTTCAGAATGGCGTTAGCCGGCGCAAAATTTTTTGCCGCTAAACTGCGTTAGCGCAGTTTAGCGTCAAAAAGTATAAATACGGGCCCCAAATGTTTCAAGCTTCCGCCATGGAAAGAGGAAGAAAATTATTGTTTTTAAGCACAGTGTTGATGCTCACTGGGCATTCTGGATAAAACAATGCACTGGGATGCATGCAAGATGCATTAATTTGCATTACCCAGAGTCTCTGGATTTCAGAAATGCCCAGAGGTAGTAGACTTCCCTAGGTAACAGCCTACCCACAGCACGAATATTGAAGCCATCTATCAGGGCAGGTTAGTGGAATTTGGAATTTCTTTGGGTGTAATTTTGTAATTTGTACCTGCAGGCTTTAAACCCTCTATTCTGCCTTCCATATGGATCAAAAATACTAACAACAAGGTAGGTGAGCAAAGCTGGGACAGGCCCAGTCCCCCTAATAACTTTTTTACCCTGGTAGTATAGTAGGCTTTAAGAACCCTTTGAGGGTAGATTGAGATTAAACCAGTCTGGTAAGCAGGAAGACTATGGGGCATATTTATACTCTGTTTGCGCCGGAATTGCGTCGTTTTTTTTTTACCCAATTCCGACGCAAAACTAACTCCATATTTATACTTTGGCGTTAGACGCGTCTAGCGCCAAAGTCCATGGAGTTTGCGTCATTTTTTAGCGTGGACACCTACTTTGCGTTAATGATATGCAAGGTAGGCGTTCCCGTCTAAAAAATTGACTCCGAGGCATGTGCGCCGTATTTACACTCCCGGGCAAAATTCACGCCTGGGAGTGGGCGGGTCAAAAAAAATGACGTCCAGCGGCTTTTGCGCCGTTTTTTAGCGCCTGGTCAGGGCAGGCGTTAAGGGACCTGTGGGCTCGGAAGGAGCCCAGAGGTGCCCTCCCATGCCCCCAGGGACCCCCCCTATCACCCTTGCCCACCCCAGGAGGACACCCAAGGCTGGAGGGACCCATCCCAGGGACATTAAGGTAAGTTCAGGTAAGTTTTTATTTTGTATTTTTTTGTGGCATAGGGGGGCCTGATTTATGCCCCCCTACATGCCACTATGCCCAATGACCATGCCCAGGGGACAGAAGTCCCCTGGGCATGGCCATTGGGCAGGGGGCATGACTCCTGTCTTTGCTAAAACAGGAGTCATTTCAATGGGGGTTGGGAGTCGGAAAAAATGGCGCAAATCGGGTTGAGGCGAAAAATTCGCCTCAGACTGACTTGCCCCATTTTTTGGCGCCCAAGCTCCATATCCCCCTACGCCGGCGCTGCCTGGTGTACGTCGTTTTTTTTCATGCACACCAGGCAGCGCCGGCGGCTAACGCCGGCTAACGTCATTGAATAAATACGGCGCCCCCATGGTGCTTCAGAATGGCGTTAGCCGGCGCTAATTTTTTTGATGCAAAACTGCGTTAGCGCAGTTTTGCGTCAAAAAGTATAAATATGGCCCTATGTTGGGCCCGGAGTGTGGGTTACAGTCCTGTTTCAGGACCGGAAGCCCCCACACCCCATACATAATGCAAATAAGGAATAACAGGTGGTGTTATGTCCCCCTGGGGCCAGATGGGAGTAAATCTCCAAACTCCCCACAGGTTTAGGGTGCAAGGCAATCTGTGGTTGGTATTGGGGGCAGCCCCGTGTCATAAAAGGGTCAGTCCCCACACCAGACCTAAAAACACAATTATTGCCAGTGGTCTAGTGAGATGTATGCCCCAACTTGGGTAGACTGGAGGAAAACCTTCAATATGACCCCCATGAAGGCAAGAAGCCTGTCTTAGAGCTGGGAATAGATGGGATGTCCTGTGCTGGGATAGTCAACATGACCCCATACAAAACTTAAAAAGGTAATCAAGTAATCCTTGGTGCTTTCTGCACCCCTGGTGGGCAGATTAGGGGTAAACTCTTCACTCTACCACCCAAGGGTGTAGAAATACTGTGGTGGCCCTTTGTTTGGAAGGGTGCAGCCCAAAGTCAATATCCTCCAGCCACCCGTCTCATACATAATAACAAATGTGTTCCCTGGTATCAAGAGATAATGTCTACCCTCCTTCCAAGTTGGATACATTGGGGTTAAGCTTCCAAATCTGCCTACCAGAGGGACAGACAGACTGGGCCCCTCGGATGGAGGGGTGTGGTGAAATGCCAATATAGGGCAGCCCTCCACTCCATTATATAAGTATGAAAAAAGTAATCCTTGGTGTTCACTGGTGCTTTTGCCACCGTAGGTTCATAGATTGGAGGTAAACAGCTCAATCTGTCTCCCAGGGCTGCAGACGGCTATGTTGGCCCTTGGGTGAGGTGGTGCAGCCTGAAGCCAATACAGTTCGGCAACCCACCCCATATATAATAAAAAAAGAATACCCAATGTCAAAAATTGATTTCTGCATCCTTGGTTTGGCAGAATGGGTATAATCTCCTCACTATTCCTCCTAGCGGGGAAGAACGTCTATTTGGGTCCCGGGGGAGGAGGGTGTAGCCCAGGCTTCTCCAACAGGTAGCTTGTGAGCTACTGGAAGCTGTCCACCTACATGTAAATATTTCTGGTGTGCAGCCTAGCTTTCTAAATTAGAAGCTTTTGCTTGACTAAATTCATATATTTATACCAAAATAGAAAAGTGTGTATTTGAGACACAAAAATGTGTATTTTCAGAGCTCATAAGCCGATGTTTGGAGAAGAGTGGTAGGATTTCAAAAACAAAATTAAAGCTGATATTTGAATGATGAATGGTCTGTTACTGGGGGGAGTTATTAAAATAATTAGCTTAGTGCCACATGCAATGCAGCTATGGCTGCTATGTAATAACGATGTAAAGACATTCCAAAGTGACAAAGCCTATTTTACGTTACTGCTGGCAACCGTGCTGATGCAAAGATGTGATTAGGGCTGACTATCTTACATGGGTTGACTACTATTGAAATCTTGTCTGATCTGATCAATATTACAACACCAACAATATTAGCAGCTCGTATGATCTCTATCAAACATAAGTAGCTCTTACTACAGAAAAGATTGTGAACTCCTGGTGTAGCCCACAGCCTATTCAAGCCAGCTCCACCCTATACATAATTTAAAAAGTTAGAAACAGATTTAGAAATCCATTGGAAAAAGTTACAAGAAGGCTGAGGTGAGTGATCATGGTTTTATCCAAGATAATGAGATCCATTGCTCTCTGTAAATTTAGATTCTACTGATTGTGTTTTTTGCTTTAAAACTCTGCATATTCAATCCAGCAATATACAATAGTTTAAAATTACATACAATTTGGGATAGTCGCTGACATACTAATTAGATACAGTTTTGAGGATTCTATCTCAAATATAAGGGCCATGTTACTGATATTCAATATGATGGTTTTAGGTATGCTCCTATATACTTTACAATAAAACTTTTGTTTTAAGACTATGAAGACGAGAGAAAGATGTTTCTGCTTTACAAATTAATTTATTGCTCCTTTTTGTGCCTTAGATCAATTGATATCTTACATATAATTTATTGGTATTTATATTATGTTACTTTCAGAAATTAGAAATACTTATATGTATCTATCAATGCGACAAAAAGTCTTTCAATTTCAGATCAGCACTTTTACTGTTTTCATTGCACTTTAAGGTTATGATATCTCAGTTTTTTACAGGTTGGATATCAAGTATGGGACACTTTTTTATAATAGCAGACCTTTCTACACTTTACACTGTTATGATTCTATAAACTTCATCCACCTTTAATATAATTATCTTTTAAATTGCATTATGAAGTTATTCCCCTCATTTAATAAATCAATTATATATTTTCATTGTTACCACTAATGGATTCATCTCTAAGACTCCTGGGGGCATATTTATACTCCGTTTGCGCCGAATTTGCATCGTTTTTTTCTACGCAAATTCGACGCAAAACGAACTCCATATTTATACTTTGTCGTTAGACGCGTCTAGCGCCAAAGTTCATGGAGTTAGCGTCATTTTTTTGCGTGAACACCTTCCTTGCGTTAATGATATGCAAGGTAGGCGTTCCCGTCTTAAAAAATGACTCCGATGCATGTGCGTCGTATTTATACTCCCGGGCAAAAACGACGCCCGGGAGTGGGCGGGTCTAAAAAACCCGCATTAGCGCCGGATTTTAGCGCCTGGGTCAGGGCAGGCGTTAAGGGACCTGTGGGCTCAGAATGAGCCCAGAGATGCCCTCCCCTGCCCCCAGGGACACCCCCTGCCACCCTTGCCCACCCCAGGAGGACACCCAAGGATGGAGGGACCCACCCCAGGGACATTAAGGTAAGTCCAGGTAAGTATTTCTTTTTTTTTTTTTTTGTGGCATAGGGGGGCCTGATTTGTGCCCCCCTACATTCCACTATGCCCAATGACCATGCCCAGGGGACTGAAGTCCCCTGGGCAAGGCCATTGGGCAAGGGGGCATGACTCCTGTTTTGCTAAGACAGGAGTCATTTCAATGGGGGATGGGCGTCGTAAAAAAAATGGCGCAAATCGGGTTGTGGCGATTTTTTTGCCTCAGCCTGACTTGCACCATTTGTGGACGCCCATACGCCATTTTCCCCCTACGCCGGCGCTGCCTGGTGTACGTCGTTTTTTTTAACGCACACCAGACAGAGCCGGCGGCTAACGCCGGCTAACGTCATTCAATAAATACGGCGCCCGCATGGCGCTTCAGAATGGCGTTAGCTGGCGCTAATTTTTTGGGCGCAAAACTGCGTTAGCGCAGTTTTGCGTCAAAAAGTATAAATATGGCCCCTGATCTTTCAGTAGAAACTAATAATGTTCATAAATCAGCACCTCTTCATTATTCTTGCAACCAATATTTCACTTGCCCAAAGCATTTCACTTGAACTCAGTATTTCGCTTACCCTAAGCATTATAAGGGATGTAAGGAATCATATAATAATGTATATTCAAATGTAATGTGTTCTTGTTTTTGAGGTAACCATTTACGACTTTCCCAGTACCACCTCTATTATCTGATAATGTGTGATGCATCGAAAATGGTCACGCTACCACAAAGTTTTTCATAGAATTAGCCTAGTAGGCCCAGTATTTTGATTTTGTGTGTCTCATTAAAAATCCCCATGTTGCCATAACAGTCACCTAATTCTAGCTTGCATCTTGCTGACTCAGGGTGCTCTGCCAATCACAGAGTTGGCCATAGAGTTGGGGCACCATATTTTCCATGTGGTACACATGGTACACAGAAATGATTGTATTTAAAGGCTCTCTTTTTAATATGGGGAGTTTTGTTTCCATCAGAATCTGAAATCAAAGGGTTACCATGCCTGACTCTACTCACCAAATATGGTGAGAATTCCAAATACCTTGCTCACTCCCTTTCACCTTGACAATTACTTTCATGATAATGCTAGGCAGTACTTTGAATGTTGGCTTTTCAATGTCATTTTATGGACTGGTTTTGATGGTAAAATTTGCACCATACCGATACACTTTAAACAATGCTCAACAAAACTGTTGATAAAATATGGTAGTAAAACTCTGTTACCTTTTAATACTTTTCTGTCTCATGGACAGCATACATTGATGTCCATTTTCTTTACATTTTCGAAACAAAAAATCTAATTAAACAATCCTGTTTTAAGTGTTTATCCATTTTGAATGATTTTATTCTAGTGCACAGCTGTGGCTGCCGCAAATCTCAAGGGGGGCGATGACTGGGATAAATAATAATTTTTAAAAACGTACCTTTCCACTGCATCACTCCTCTGCTCTCCTGGTGTCCCAGAAGTCCCTGGGGCACCAGCACAGGCTCGGCACGCAATCCTGGCGCTGCTCTCATGCTATGCCTGTTTTGAGCGGCTTGGTCTGCCGCTCAGAATGGTCCCTAGGAAACTGTGCAGTTTCTCCAACCCGGCTGTGCAACACAGCTGGGTTGGAGAAACCTAAGGGCATTTGGCCACATGCACATGTCCGTTTGGCCACATGAGCACTTAGGCCCATATTTATACTTTTTAACGCACACCAGACGGCGCCAATGCAGTTGTGCCTCAAAGATTTTAACGCCATTCCAAAGCGCCATGCGGGCGCCTTATTTATTGAATGACGTTAGCCGGCGCAGCTGACTGGTGTGCGTAAAAAAAAATGACTCACACCAGGCAGCGCCGGCGTAGGGGAAAATGGAGCTTGGGCGTCAAAAAATGGAGCAAGTCAGGTCTGAGGCAAAATTTTTGATATGTAGAAACGTTTAATTAAATTTTTTCTGAGATATGCTAACTGTAATTGTAACTGCGTTACTGACACAATCAGTTGAGTACACCCGCCATCAATCAAACATAATTATGCAGATTTAAATCAAGCTACATAAATTATTATTTGTATTACACCTAGTTACCGTTATTACGTCTCAATTATGTATTTTTCCTCCCTCTAAGTGGGCAAGCCCACTGCAATGAATAACCACAATCAAAATGGTCATCTTAACAAAAGGCTTAAATGTTATTTTCGTTATTCCCATTTCTAACATCTCGTGTGGTTCAGCTTTCAGTTATATTTTTTGTTGGTACACCAAAATGAGAATGCTCATATTTAATTTAGATTTTTTGAAAAACTATAAAACAAATTGTGACTTAAGTACTCAACTGAATTTCCAAACATAAAGAATTAAAACAAATCCTTACATAAAGAATAGAAACGCTGAATGATATTTATTTATCTATTAACGATGGAGTCGGGTATTGATTAATGTGCAGATCACATTGTCAAGTTCAGTTTATTTTGACCAGATTGACCTTGTACATCTAGGGGCATATTTATACTCCGTTTGCGCCGGAATTGCGTCGTTTTTTTTTACGCAATTTCAACGCAAAACTAACTCCATATTTATACTTTGGCGTTAGACGCGTCTAGCGCCAAAGTCCATGGAGTTAGCGTCATTTTTTAGCGTGGACACCTACTTTGCGTTAATTATATGCAAGGTAGGCGTTCCCGTCTAAAAAATCGACTCCGAGGCATGTGCGTCGGATTTATACTCCCGGGCAAAATTTGTGCCCGGGAGTGGGCGGGTCAAAAAAAATGACGTACGGCCGCTTTTGCGCCGTTTTTTAGCGCCTGCAAAAGGCAGGCGTTAAGGGACCTGTGGGCTCTGAAGGAGCCCAGAGGTGCCCTCCCATGCCCCCAGGGACACCCCCTGTCACCCTTGCCCACCCCAGGAGGACACCCAAGGCTGGAGGGACCCATCCCAGGGACATTAAGGTAAGTTCAGGTAAGTGTTTTTTTTTTTAAAAAATTGTGGCATAGGGGGGCCTGATTTGTGCCCCCCTACATGCCACTATGCCCAATGACCATGCCCAGGGGACATAAGTCCCCTGGGCATGGCCATTGGGCAAGGGGGCATGACTCCTGTCTTTGCTAAGACAGGAGTCATTTCTATAGGGGTTGGGAGTGAAAAAAAATGGCGCAAATCGGGTTGAGGCGAAAAAATTGCCTCAACCTGACTTGCCCCATTTCTTGACGCCCAAGCCCCATATCCCCCTACGCCGGCGCTGCCTGGTGTATGTCGTTTTTTTTAACGCACACCAGACGGCGCCGGCGGCTAACGCCGGCTAACGTCATTCAATAAATATGGCGCCCGCATGGCGCTTCAGAATGGCGTTAGCCGGCGCTAATTTTTTTGACGCAAAACTGCGTTAGCGCAGTTTTGCGTCAAAAAGTATAAATATGGGCCCTAATGTTATGGATCTCTGTTGGCTATCTGATTTTGTTGCAGGTTATTACCGAATATTTACTTTTTAAATGTTAACATTGTTCTATGAATAACAGAATATAAACTAAAAACATGTGTTGGCATACGGTTGCTCCTTGTCTTTAACAAAATATCAAATATTGATGAATATTTTAAAACTATCACTCAGGCTCATTGCAACTTGCTCTAAATCTGTTTCTAAATTAATAATTATAAGTAGTATCTTAGGGAACTGGCACTGCATTATCTGAGATTCAGCATATTGGACCCTATGTTAGCTCATTCCTCCTGTTTTGCTCCATAATCTTGTGGTGGTGGTGGTTGGGGGGGGAGGTAAACTCTTAATCTGCCCCCAAGGGTGCAGAATAATTGTGCTGGTCCCTGGGGCAAATGGGTGCAGACTGGTACCAGTACAGGTTGGCCAATCACTCCAGGTTGGCAGATTGGGGCTAATCTCCAGAAGAAAGGCCATCTGGGCCACTTTGTTGGAAGGGCGCAACCCAGAGCCAATACAGGCCACCCCCTACCCTATACATAATGAAAAAAGTAGTCCCCGATGTCCATGATTGCTTTATGTCACTCCTAGGTTTGCAGATTGGGGCTAAACACATCACACTGCCTCCCATGGGCACAGAAAGACTAGTTTGAGCTCTGGAGTGGAGGGGTGCCGCCCAAAGCAAATAAGGGGTAGCCACCCATCTCCTTCTTAACAAAAAAATAATCAGTCCCTAATGTCAAGTGGTACTTTCTGCCCACCTAGTTGGGTAGATTGGGGTAAAACCTACAATCTTCCTACAAGAGGGCAGAAAGATTGTCTGGGCCCCAGGGGTGACGGGATGCAGCCTAGTGCCAATAAAGGCTGGCATCCCACTCTATACATATTAAAAAAGTGATCCCAGATGTCTAGCTTGTAGAGGTACTTTCTTGCTTCTAAGTGACAATAAACTCCACAATATACCTTCTAGTGGAGCAGAAAGACTGCATGGGCCCCTGAGCTGGATGGATGTGAACCAAGGCCAGTAAAGAACACCCCCGATATATAAGTAATAATTTCTGTCTAGCTCTTCTTTCTCCCTCACAGGTGGCAAGATTGGGAATAGACTCCCCAGTATACCTTCTTGGAGGAAGAATGACTGCATGGGCCCCCTTGGGTAGACTGCTCCCAACTTCATACATAATAAAACTGCATTTCATTTCCCACTTGTGCAAGTTAAATTTCCTAAAGCCTGCCAAGCGGTTTGGTATAGGAAAGCACAAGCCCATGCCTCAGGACCACACCCACTGTGAAATTGATCATGGAGGTCTAGTCAGATGGATACTGGCTCAGGGATTGCTCTTTTGCAGTAAACCGGAGCAGGAATTCACTAGAAAAGATAACCACTGCAAAGGAGATTATTTCCTTTTTTTTCCTAATGGTACCTCTCCTACTCAGATCAGTGCTCAGGGGCTGAGCTGTGCCTCCTAAATCCGATTAAACTGAAACCAGCTGTAGCTTTCCGTTTCACAATTCATTCTGTCGGTGTAAATGGTGCATTGATTATTATCTAGAAAAGTTCCTCAGACTACAGGGAAGTGTTTTCCTTGCAGCACAAGATGAAGACCTCAAAAGGAAATCCCTCAGGTTCCCAGCCCTACCTGCTTTGACATGAACCCACAATCAATAATGCCCAGTGGGTTGCGCTGTTGGCTGGAAAGTAATTCCAATAGCAGCACCCAAGGGGGATATTCTAACATGGGGACCAGTTCAGGGGAATTTCCAGTTGAGGTCCACACTTGTCTCAGATTCACAGTTCAACGCAAGGAGTGTTACTGGTGCTGGTATTTGACTACCACCCAAAGTAATGATCAGTGGCAATCACGATGTTCAGTTGAGTGACCGCCACAGAATTGAGGAAAACCAACTGAACACACTTGTTGTGTCCCTGGTAAACATCTCTCTGGACTATGTACAGCTATTTTCTGGATGAGGCCACCTTCAATCCTGCTTTAATCATACTAGTGGATGTATTTCCATTACAGAGAAAACACAACCTAATCTTCAATGGGCTGATCCCACAGATCATTACTGTATTCAGCACATTGTTAGACTAAATAGTGCAGTAGATGGAGTCATTGTCATCTGCTGATCCTCCTGAGTTTGCACACTTTAGGAACCTTAGTAATAAAAGCCCTTTGAACTCACATGCAATCATCCTCTGACCACAATGGAAACCATCTAAGTACACCACAGCTTCCACTACCAGATACCATCAGTGTTCACTAATGAAATGTCTGGCCTCACCTCAGAAGCTTCTACCAGTTAAATCAACAAGATCTTCCTAATCACCTTCAACCTTCTATAAGACACATCTTTGAAGACGTTGAAGGACACTTTCTTTGACTCGTTGGCCAGTGCCAATATTACACAGTCAAATTATACCAAGGGTAACACTGAGGATCTGCATTACACGTTGATCATAAGTGCATCTGCTCTAGTGAACTGGTTGCCGTGCACATGCGACTGAATTGAAATAGTCTGACCTTACTCACAAATAACAACAAAAGACTGTCACATATCTCACACAGGGCATTCTCCTAAAGCTCCTACATGACCTAACAGTTCTAGTAGCCTCTAAACCATTCAATACCTCTGTGCAATAAGAAAGCCACTCATGTGCTATAAAAAACCACTCATTGCTGATGCAAAAGCTACATGCTACAAGCACACAATCTGTCAAGGCTTCAACAAGTGCAACTATCTGTTAAGAGAACCTTCGAGCACTGACTAAACACTTTTGTGGTAGCAAAATCACCCATTCACAGGAGAATCCAGCTATAAAAAAAGTCTGAGAGGGCCAGATCAAGAAAATCCCACACCTCATCAGCAGCACTCCGTCAGACATTCACACCACAATCCCACCATGTAATGTTCTTGAATGGGCATCATTCAACACTATCTTCGCAGAGCAGCTAACAAGCTTACTGTAGTCAGTGAAGTGCATCTCTCAGACACATGATGCTATCCCATTCCAGATCATTAATGCAACACTATGAGCTGTACCCACTCCCTAGGTAAATATCATCAACATCCTAGATGCCCTGAGAAGAAGACAGATCCAGCAGCATTCCAAAAATCCAGCGTGGACCCTAAAAGCTTTTTTCTTAAAGTCATCAAGAAATCAATTGTCAACCAGCTCACAAGATCAATAGCAAAACTTCTCCACATACCTTCCCATCCAGCTTCAGACCAAGTTGTTGTATAGAGATAGTTACTATACAAGTAGTAGATGGTTCTAAGCAGATCATTTACAATGGGGAACCCTGCATTTTTGTCCTGCTCAGCCTCTCTTCATTTGTTGATACCATAAATCACCAACCCCCAGGACACCCTGACAGTAAGAATAGTCTTTCCCTAGTGCCACAGCGGTTAAAATCTAACTGCAAGAAAAGAGCTTATTTGCTCCATATAGGTGACTCCAAATTTGTGCCTATCTTGTTAACTTGTGGTAACCTGCAAGGCTCCATCCTCTCACCGATAGCTTAAAGCCTCTATATGAGCTCCTCAAATCAGTACTCACAATTAAGTCAAAATCCACCAGCATGCTGTTGACCCTGAGAAATACAATCTGGCAACAATATCATTCATTTTAAGGCCTGCCTTGCAGTTATCCAAGTGTCAATGTCCTGTGCATTTTTTAAAACTAGAGACCTATGGGAATCCAGGACGGGGTGACTTGTGGGGCTCTCACCAGGTTCTGTTACCCAGAATCCTTTGCAAAGGAGAGGAGCCACAAATGTCCTTCCACCCAGCGTTCACCAAAGTCTCCCGATAAAAATGGTACATCACTTGTGTGGGTAGGCATAGTGCCCGCGACAGGAAATGCTCCAAAACACAACGTGGACACATCACATTTTTCTACAGAAAACAGAGGTGTTTTTTGCAAAGTTCCTACCTGTGGATTTTGGCCTCTAGCTCACCTGGCACCCAGGGAAACCTACCAGACCTGTGCATTTTTTTAAAACTAGAGACCTAGGAATCCAGGATGGGGTGACTTGTCAGGCTCTCACCATGTTCTGTTACCCAGAATCCTTTGCAAACCTCAAAATGTGGCTAAAAAAATACTTTTTCCTCACATTTCGGTGACAGAAGGTTCTGGAATCTGAGATGAGCAACAAATTTCCTTCCACCCAGAGTTCCCCCAAGTCTCCCGATAAAAATGGTACATCACTTGTGTGGTTAGGCCTAGTGCCCGTGACAGGAAATGCCCCAAAACACAAAGTGGACACATCACATTTTCTCAAAGAAAATAGAGGTGTTTTTTGTAACGTGCCTACCTGTGGATTCTGGCATCTAACTCAGCCGCCACCTGGGGATACCTACCAAACCTGTGCATTTTTTAAAACTAGAGACCTACGGGAATCCAAGATGGGGTGACTTGTCAGGCTCTCACCAGGTTCTGTTACCCAGAATCCTTTGCAAACCTCAAAATGTAGCAAAAAAAATACTTTTTCCTCACATTTCGGTGACAGAAATTTCTGGAATCTGAGAGGAGCCACAAATTTCCTTCCACCCAGAGTTCCGCCAAGTCTCCCGATAAAAATGGTACCTCACTTGTGTGGGTAGGCCTAGTGCCCGCGACAGGAAATGCCCCAAAACAGAAAGTGGACACATCACATTTTCTCAAAGAAAACAGGGGTGTTTTTTTGTAAAGTGCCTACCTGTGGATTTTGGCCTTTAGCTCAGCCGCCACCTAGGGAAACCTACCAAACCTGTGCATTTGTGAAGACTAGAGACCTAGGGGAATCCAAGATGGGGGGACTTGTCGGGCTCTCACCAGATTCTGTTACCCAGAATCCTTTGCAAACCTCAAAATGTGGCTAAAAAAATACTTTTTCTTCACACTTCGGTGACAGAAATTTCTGGAATCTGAGAGGAGCCACAAATTTCCTTCCACCCAGAGTTCCGCCAAGTCTCTCGATAAAAATGGTACCTCACTTGTGTGGGTAGGCCTAGTGCCCGCGACATTAAATGCCCCAAAACACAAAGTGGACACATCACATTTTCTCAAAGAAAACAAGGGTGTTTTTTGTAAAGTGCCTACCTGTGGATTTTGGCCTCTAGCTCAGCCGCCACCTAGGAAAACCTACCAAACCTGTGCATTTGTGAAGACTAGAGACCTAGGGGAATCCAAGATGGGGTGACTTGTTGGGCTCTCACCAGGTTCTGTTACCCAGAATCCTTTGCAAACCTCAAAATGTGGCTAAAAAAATACTTTTTCTTCACACTTTGGTGACAGAAATTTCTGGAATCTGAGAGGAGCCAGAAATTTCCTTCAACCCAGCGTTCCCCCAAGTCTCCCGATAAAAATGGTACCTCACTTGTGTGGTTAGGCCTAGTGCCCGCGACAGGAAATGCCCCAAAACACAAAGTGGACACATCACATTTTCTCAAAGAAAACAGAGGTGTTTTTTGTAAAGTGCCTACCTGTGTATTTTGGCCTCTAGCTTAGCCGCCACCTAGGGAAACCTACCAAACCTGTGCATTTGTGAAGACTAGAGACCTAGGGGAATCCAAGATGGGGTGACTTGTCAGGCTCTCACCAGATTCTGTTATCCAGAATCCTTTGCAAACCTCAAAATGTGGCTAAAAAAACACTTTTTCCTCACATTTCGGTGACAGAAGGTTCTGGAATCTGAGATGAGCAACAAATTTCCTTCCACCCAGAGTTCCCCCAAGTCTCCCGATAAAAATGGTACATCACTTGTGTGGTTAGGCCTAGTGCCCGTGACAGGAAATGCCCCAAAACACAAAGTGGACACATCACATTTTCTCAAAGAAAATAGAGGTGTTTTTTGTAACGTGCCTACCTGTGGATTCTGGCATCTAACTCAGCCGCCACCTGGGGATACCTACCAAACCTGTGCATTTTTTAAAACTAGAGACCTACGGGAATCCAAGATGGGGTGACTTGTCAGGCTCTCACCAGGTTCTGTTACCCAGAATCCTTTGCAAACCTCAAAATGTAGCAAAAAAAATACTTTTTCCTCACATTTCGGTGACAGAAATTTCTGGAATCTGAGAGGAGCCACAAATTTCCTTCCACCCAGAGTTCCGCCAAGTCTCCCGATAAAAATGGTACCTCACTTGTGTGGGTAGGCCTAGTGCCCGCGACAGGAAATGCCCCAAAACAGAAAGTGGACACATCACATTTTCTCAAAGAAAACAGGGGTGTTTTTTTGTAAAGTGCCTACCTGTGGATTTTGGCCTTTAGCTCAGCCGCCACCTAGGGAAACCTACCAAACCTGTGCATTTGTGAAGACTAGAGACCTAGGGGAATCCAAGATGGGGGGACTTGTCGGGCTCTCACCAGATTCTGTTACCCAGAATCCTTTGCAAACCTCAAAATGTGGCTAAAAAAATACTTTTTCTTCACACTTCGGTGACAGAAATTTCTGGAATCTGAGAGGAGCCACAAATTTCCTTCCACCCAGAGTTCCGCCAAGTCTCTCGATAAAAATGGTACCTCACTTGTGTGGGTAGGCCTAGTGCCCGCGACATTAAATGCCCCAAAACACAAAGTGGACACATCACATTTTCTCAAAGAAAACAAGGGTGTTTTTTGTAAAGTGCCTACCTGTGGATTTTGGCCTCTAGCTCAGCCGCCACCTAGGAAAACCTACCAAACCTGTGCATTTGTGAAGACTAGAGACCTAGGGGAATCCAAGATGGGGTGACTTGTTGGGCTCTCACCAGGTTCTGTTACCCAGAATCCTTTGCAAACCTCAAAATGTGGCTAAAAAAATACTTTTTCTTCACACTTTGGTGACAGAAATTTCTGGAATCTGAGAGGAGCCAGAAATTTCCTTCAACCCAGCGTTCCCCCAAGTCTCCCGATAAAAATGGTACCTCACTTGTGTGGTTAGGCCTAGTGCCCGCGACAGGAAATGCCCCAAAACACAAAGTGGACACATCACATTTTCTCAAAGAAAACAGAGGTGTTTTTTGTAAAGTGCCTACCTGTGTATTTTGGCCTCTAGCTTAGCCGCCACCTAGGGAAACCTACCAAACCTGTGCATTTGTGAAGACTAGAGACCTAGGGGAATCCAAGATGGGGTGACTTGTCAGGCTCTCACCAGATTCTGTTATCCAGAATCCTTTGCAAACCTCAAAATGTGGCTAAAAAAACACTTTTTCCTCACATTTTGGTGACTGAAAGTTCTGGAATCTGAGAGGAGCCACAAATTTCCTTACACCCAGCGTTCCCCCAAGTCTCCTGATAAAAATGGTACCTCACTTGTGTGGTTAGGCCTAGTGCCCGCGACAGGAAATGCCCCAAAACGCAAAGTGGACACATCACATTTTCTCAAAGAAAACAGAGGTGTTTTTTGCAAAGTGGCTAACTGTGGATTTTGGCCTCTAGCTCACCCGGCACCTAGGAAAACCTACCAAACCTGTGCATTTTTTAAAACTAGAGACCTAGGAATCCAGGATGGGGTGACTTGTCAGACTCTCACCATGTTCTGTTACCCAGAATCCTTTGCAAACCTCAAAATGTGGCTAAAAAAATACTTTTTCCTCACATTTGGGTGACAGAAAGTTTTGGAATCTGAGATTAGCAACAAATTTCCTTACACCCAGCGTTCCCCCAAGTCTCCCGATAAAAATGGTACCTTACTTGTGTGGTTAGGCCTAGTGCCCGCGACAGGAAATGCCCCAAAACACAAAGTGGACACATCTCATTTTCTCAAAGAAAACTGAGGTGTTTTTTGTAAAGTGCCTACCTGTGGATTCTGGCCACTAGCTCAGCCGCCACCTGGGGATACCTACCAGACCTGTGCATTTTTTAAAACTAGAGACCTACGGGAATCCAAGATGGGGTGACTTGTCAGGCTCTCACCAGGTTCTGTTACCCAGAATCCTTTGCAAACCTCAAAATGTAGCAAAAAAAATACTTTTTCCTCACATTTCGGTGACAGAAATTTCTGGAATCTGAGAGGAGCCACAAATTTCCTTCCACCCAGAGTTCCGCCAAGTCTCCCGATAAAAATGGTACCTCACTTGTGTGGGTAGGCCTAGTGCCCGCGACAGGAAATGCCCCAAAACAGAAAGTGGACACATCACATTTTCTCAAAGAAAACAGGGGTGTTTTTTTGTAAAGTGCCTACCTGTGGATTTTGGCCTTTAGCTCAGCCGCCACCTAGGGAAACCTACCAAACCTGTGCATTTGTGAAGACTAGAGACCTAGGGGAATCCAAGATGGGGGGACTTGTCGGGCTCTCACCAGATTCTGTTACCCAGAATCCTTTGCAAACCTCAAAATGTGGCTAAAAAAATACTTTTTCTTCACACTTCGGTGACAGAAATTTCTGGAATCTGAGAGGAGCCACAAATTTCCTTCCACCCAGAGTTCCGCCAAGTCTCTCGATAAAAATGGTACCTCACTTGTGTGGGTAGGCCTAGTGCCCGCGACATTAAATGCCCCAAAACACAAAGTGGACACATCACATTTTCTCAAAGAAAACAAGGGTGTTTTTTGTAAAGTGCCTACCTGTGGATTTTGGCCTCTAGCTCAGCCGCCACCTAGGAAAACCTACCAAACCTGTGCATTTGTGAAGACTAGAGACCTAGGGGAATCCAAGATGGGGTGACTTGTTGGGCTCTCACCAGGTTCTGTTACCCAGAATCCTTTGCAAACCTCAAAATGTGGCTAAAAAAATACTTTTTCTTCACACTTTGGTGACAGAAATTTCTGGAATCTGAGAGGAGCCAGAAATTTCCTTCAACCCAGCGTTCCCCCAAGTCTCCCGATAAAAATGGTACCTCACTTGTGTGGTTAGGCCTAGTGCCCGCGACAGGAAATGCCCCAAAACACAAAGTGGACACATCACATTTTCTCAAAGAAAACAGAGGTGTTTTTTGTAAAGTGCCTACCTGTGTATTTTGGCCTCTAGCTTAGCCGCCACCTAGGGAAACCTACCAAACCTGTGCATTTGTGAAGACTAGAGACCTAGGGGAATCCAAGATGGGGTGACTTGTCAGGCTCTCACCAGATTCTGTTATCCAGAATCCTTTGCAAACCTCAAAATGTGGCTAAAAAAACACTTTTTCCTCACATTTTGGTGACTGAAAGTTCTGGAATCTGAGAGGAGCCACAAATTTCCTTACACCCAGCGTTCCCCCAAGTCTCCTGATAAAAATGGTACCTCACTTGTGTGGTTAGGCCTAGTGCCCGCGACAGGAAATGCCCCAAAACGCAAAGTGGACACATCACATTTTCTCAAAGAAAACAGAGGTGTTTTTTGCAAAGTGGCTAACTGTGGATTTTGGCCTCTAGCTCACCCGGCACCTAGGAAAACCTACCAAACCTGTGCATTTTTTAAAACTAGAGACCTAGGAATCCAGGATGGGGTGACTTGTCAGACTCTCACCATGTTATGTTACCCAGAATCCTTTGCAAACCTCAAAATGTGGCTAAAAAAATACTTTTTCCTCACATTTGGGTGACAGAACGTTTTGGAATCTGAGATTAGCAACAAATTTCCTTACACCCAGCGTTCCCCCAAGTCTCCCGATAAAAATGGTACCTTACTTGTGTGGTTAGGCCTAGTGCCCGCGACAGGAAATGCCCCAAAACACAAAGTGGACACATCTCATTTTCTCAAAGAAAACTGAGGTGTTTTTTGTAAAGTGCCTACCTGTGGATTCTGGCCACTAGCTCAGCCGCCACCTGGGGATACCTACCAGACCTGTGCATTTTTTAAAACTAGAGACCTACGGGAATCCAAGATGGGGTGACTTGTCAGGCTCTCACCAGGTTCTGTTACCCAGAATCCTTTGCAAACCTCAAAATGTGGCTAAAAAAATACTTTTTTCCACAAATTTCGGTGACAGAACTTTCTGGAATCTGAGAGGAGCCACAAATTTCCTTCCACCCAGAGTTCCGCCAAGTCTCCCGATGAAAATGGTACCTCACTTGTGTGGGTAGGCCTAGTGCCCGCGACAGGAAATGCCCCAAAACACAAAGTGGACACATCACATTTTCTCAAAGAAAACAGAGGTGTTTTTTGCAAAGTGCCTAGCTGTGGATTTTAGCCTCTAGCTCACCCGCCACCTAGGGAAACCTACGAAACCTGTGCATTTGTGAAGACTAGAGACCTAGGGGAATCCAAGATGGGGTGACTTAATGGGCTCTCACCAGGTTCTGTTACCCAGAATCCTTTGCAAACCTCAAAATGTGGCTAAAAAAAATACCTTTTCCTCACATTTCGGTGACAGAAAGTTCTGGAATCTGAGAGGAGCCACAAATTTCCTTCCACCCAGCGTTCCCCCAAGTCTCCCGATAAAAATGGTACTTCACTTGTGTGGGTAGGCCTAGTGCCCGCGACAGGAAATGCCCCAAAACACAAAGTGGACACATCACATTTTCTCAAAGAAAACAGGGGTGTTTTTTGTAAAGTGCCTACCTGTGGATTTTGGCCTCTAGCTTAGCCGCCACCTAGGGAAACCTACCAAACCTGTGCATTTGTAAAGACTAGAGACCTAGGGGAATCCAAGATGGGGTGATTTGTCGGGCTCTCACCAGATTCTGTTACCCTGAATCCTTTGCAAACCTCAAAATGTGGCTAAAAAAAATACCTTTTCCTCACATTTCGGTGACAGAAAGTTCTGGAATCTGAGAGGAGCCACAAATTTCCTTCCACCCAGCGTTCCCCCAAGTCTCCCGATAAAAATGGTACTTCACTTGTGTGGGTAGGCCTAGTGCCCGCGACAGGAAATGCCCCAAAACACAAAGTGGACACATCACATTTTCTCAAAGAAAACAGGGGTGTTTTTTGTAAAGTGCCTACCTGTGGATTTTGGCCTCTAGCTTAGCCGCCACCTAGGGAAACCTACCAAACCTGTGCATTTGTAAAGACTAGAGACCTAGGGGAATCCAAGATGGGGTGACTTAATGGGCTCTCACCAGGTTCTGTTACCCAGAATCCTTTGCAAACCTCAAAATGTGGCTAAAAAAAATACCTTTTCCTCACATTTCGGTGACAGAAAGTTCTGGAATCTGAGAGGAGCCACAAATTTCCTTCCACCCAGCGTTCCCCCAAGTCTCCCGATAAAAATGGTACTTCACTTGTGTGGGTAGGCCTAGTGCCCGCGACAGGAAATGCCCCAAAACACAAAGTGGACACATCACATTTTCTCAAAGAAAACAGGGGTGTTTTTTGTAAAGTGCCTACCTGTGGATTTTGGCCTCTAGCTTAGCCGCCACCTAGGGAAACCTACCAAACCTGTGCATTTGTAAAGACTAGAGACCTAGGGGAATCCAAGATGGGGTGATTTGTCGGGCTCTCACCAGATTCTGTTACCCTGAATCCTTTGCAAACCTCAAAATGTGGCTAAAAAAACACTTTTCCTCACATTTCGGTGACAGAAAGTTCTGGAATCTGAGAGGAGCCACATATTTCCTTCCACCCAGCGTTCCCCCAAGTCTCCCGATAAAAATGGTACCTCACTTGTGTGGGTAGGCCTAGTGCCCGCGACAGGAAATGCCCCAAAACACAAAGTGGACACATCACATTTTCTCAAAGAAAACAGAGGTGTTTTTTGTAAAGTGCCTACCTGTGGATTCTGGCCTCTAGCTCAGCCGCCACCTGGGGATACCCACCAATCCTGTGCATTTTTTAAAACTAGAAACCTACGGGAATCCAAGATGGGGTGACTTGTCAGGCTCTCACCAGTTTCTCTTACCCAGAATCCTTTGCAAACCTCAAAATGTGGCTAAAAAAACACTTTTCCTCACATTTCGGTGACAGAAAGTTCTGGAATCTGAGAGGAGCCACAAATTTCCTTCCACCCTGAGTTCCACCAAGTCTCCCGATAAAAATGGTACCTCATTTGTGTGGGTAGGCCTAGTGCCCGCGACAGGAAATACCCCAAAACACTAAGTGGACACATCACATTTGCTCAAAGAAAACAGAGGTGTTTTTTGCAAAGTGCCTACCTGTGGATTTTGGCCTCTAGCTCAGCCGCCACCTAGGGAAACCTACCAAACCTGTGCATTTGTGGAGACTAGAGACCTAGGGGAATCCAAGATGCGGTGACTTGTCGGGCTCTCACCAGATTCTGTTACCCAGAATCCTTTGCAAACCTCAAAATGTGGCTAAAAAAACACGTTTTCCTCACATTTCGGTGACAGAAAGTTCTAGAATCTGAGAGGAGCCACAAATTTCCTTACACCCAGCGTTCCCCCAAGTCTCCCTATAAAAATGGTACCTCACTTGTGTGGTTAGGCCTAGTGCCCGCAACAGGAAATGCCCCAAAACACAAAGTGGACACATCACATTTTCTCAGAGAAAACAGAGGTGTTTTTTGTAAAGTGCCTACCTGTGGATTCTGGCCTCTAGCTCAGCCTCCACCTGGGGATACCTACCAAACCTGTGCATTTTTTAAAACTAGAGACCTACGGGAATCCAAGATGGGGTGACTTGTCAGACTCTCACCAGGTTCTGTTACCCAGAATCCTTTGCAAACCTCAAAATGTGGCTAAAAAAAATACTTTTTCCACACATTTCGGTGACAGAAAGTTGTGGAATCTGAGAGGAGCCACAAATTTCCTTCCACCCAGCGTTCCCCCAAGTCTCCCGATAAAAATGGTACCTCGCTTGTGTGGGTAGGCCTAGTGCCCACAACAGGAAATGCCCCAAAACACAAAGTGGACACATCACATTTTCTCAAAGAAAACAGGGGTGTTTTTTGTAAAGTGCCTACCTGTGGATTTTGGCCTCTAGCTTAGCCGCCACCTAGGGAAACCTACCAAACCTGTGCATTTGTGAAAACTAGAGACCTAGGGGAATCCAAGATGGGGTGACTTGTCGGGCTCTCACCAGATTCTGTTACCCAGAATCCTTTGGAAACCTCAAAATGTGGCTAAAAAAACACTTTTTCCTCACATTTCGGTGACAGAAAGTTCTGGAATCCGAGAGGAGCCACATATTTCCTTCCACCCAGCGTTCCCCCAAGTCTCCCGATAAAAATGGTCCCTCACTTGTGTGGGTAGGCCTAGTGCCCGCGACAGGAAATGCCCCAAAACACAAAGTGGACACATCACATTTTCTCAAAGAAAACAGAGGTGTTTTTTGTAAAGTGCCTACCTGTGGATTCTGCCTCTAGCTCAGCGGCCACCTGGGGATACCTACCAAACCTGTGCATTTTTTAAAACTAGAGACCTACAGGAATCCAAGATGTGGTGACTTGTCGGGCTCTCACCATGTTCTGTTACCAAGAATCCTTTGCAAACCTCAAAATGTGGCTAAAAAACATACTTTTTCCTCACATTTCGGTGACAGAAATTTCTGGAATCTGAGAGGAGCCACAAATTTCCTTCCATCCAGAGTTCCACCGAGTCTCCCGATAAAAATGGTACCTCATTTGTGTGGGTAGGCCTAGTGCCCACGACAGTAAATGCCCCAAAACACAAAGTTGACACATCACTGTTTCTCAAAGAAAACAGAGGTGTTTTTTGCAAAGTGCCTACCTGTGGATTTTGGCCTATAGCTCTGCCGCCACCTAGGGAAACCTACCAAACCTGTGCATTTGTGAAGACTAGAGACCTAGGGGAATCGAAGATGGGGTAACTTGTCGGGCTCTCACCAGATTCTGTTACCCAGAATCCTTTGCAAACCTCAAAATCTGGCTAAAAAAACACTTTTTCCTCACATTTCGGTGACAGAAAGTTCTGGAATCTGAGAGGAGCCACATATTTCCTTCCACCCAGCGTTCCCCCAAGTCTCCTGATAAAAATGGTACCTCACTTGTGTGGGTAGGCCTAGTGCCCGCGACAGGAAATGCCCCAAAACACAAAGTGGACACATCACATTTTCTCAAAGAAAACAGAGGTGTTTTTTGTAAAGTGCCTACCTGTGGATTCTGGCCTCTAGCTCAGCCGCCACCTGGGGATACCTACAAAACCTGTGCATTTATTAAAACTAGAGACCTACGGGAATCCAAGATGGGGTGACTTGTCAGGCTCTCACCAGGTTCTGTTACCCAGAATCCTTTGCAAACCTCAAAATGTGGCTAAAAAAACACTTTTTCCTCACATTTCGGTGACAGAAAGTTCTGGAATCTGAGAGGAGCCACAAATTTCCTTACAGCCAGCATTCCCCCAAGTCTCCCGATAAAAATGATACCTCACTTGTGTGGTTAGGCCTAGTGCCCGCGACAGGAAATGCCCCAAAACAAAAGGGGACACATCACATTTTCTCAAAGAAAACAGAGGTGTTTTTTGCAAAGTGCCTAGCTGTGGATTTTAGCCTCTAGCTCAGCCACCACCTAGGGAAACCTACCTAACCTGTGCATTTGTGAAGACTAGAGACCTAGGGGAATCCAAGATGGGGTGACTTGTTGGGCTCTCACCAGGTTCTGTTACCCAGAATCCTTTGGAAACCTCAAAATGTGGCTAAAAAAACACATTTTCATCACATTTCTGTGACAGAAAGTTCTGGAATCTGAGAGAAGCCACAAATGTCCGTCCACCCAGCATTCCCCCAAGTCTCCTGATGAAATCGGGGACCTTTCCAGAAGGGATCTCTGCGAAGATGGCGGCTAATCGAGCGCGCCGAAATGCCGTGAGGTTCTCAGCAGTTGAAGATGTCAAGATGGATGGATTGTTGTTCAGCGGCTCAGTGCTGCAAAAGGAACTTGGATTCAGACCTGATCAGATTGACTACCTGTTTGCTTTTCCTGGAGTTAAAGTCTTTGAAGTGATTTTCACCACCTTTGCTCTGTTTGAACAATGCCTCAAGCGCTTTAAAGAAAGAAATGACTCTGCACCTTTGAAAGTGTTTTCCATCAATGCCTTGACTCAGCCTCAGAAGAGATGGGTGAATGTCTCCATGTTTAATGAGTATGTTCAGAGCGCTGACATTATCACTTGGCTCAATCAGTTTTGTGTTGTTTCTCATGGGGAAAGAGTGAGAGATGCTGATGGTGTAAAGACTGGCTACTTTAAAGCCTTGGTATCCTTAAAGAGAGACCGTGCCACTGAGGAACTGAGGCACATACCTAGCACTATTAGACTTGGTGGAGCCACAGGCACTGTCTTCTATGTGGGTCAGCCTAGGAGATGCAGGAAATGTAATTTGGAGGGGCACTTGGCTAAGGACTGTACTGCACCTTTCTGCACTAAGTGTAGAAACACTGGACATGAAGCTGTTGATTGTGTGGCTGAAAAAACATGCAATCTTTGTGGCTCAACTGAGCATGAGTTTAAAAACTGCCCCTCCTCCTATGCCTTTAAAATCAAAGCTGCACGACTGGAGCCACCTTTCACTCCCCACCAGAGTAGAGGGAGGTCAAGGGAAGATGTAGAGGAGGAGGAGGAAGAATTAATCAGGCTTGGTGTGGAGGAGGAAAGATTAGCTCTCCAACCTGGTTTATCCTTGTCTGAGGCAAAGGTGGATTTAACTGTGAAGCAAGACACCTCTGGGGAAGGTGCTTCAGTTTTGGCGGGAAAACAAGCAGGTGCAGTTGATGAGGCTGGGAACTGCATGGAACCTAATGAGGGTGATTCACCAGGTGCCCCTGATCAACCAATCATGGCTCCCACACCGGATTTAAATTTGGCTGTCCAATCACAGCAGACGTCCTCCAAAACCACTGGGGGGGGGTAGTGCCCAACATCACCTGGGTGCTACTGAAAGGAATGGTATCATCAGTGCTGAAGGCTCTTCTCTGATATCCACCACAGGTGCAGCTCTTGACGCACCCCAGGTGCAACCTGTTCCACTTTCTGCTCCACAGCCACATGGCACTGTTATGGATGACAGTCTGTATGTTACGCCTGAGGTATTTTCCACTCCAAGCCAGCACTCTCTACAACCCGCTTCATCTGGTACTGCAAATGCTGTTGGTACTCAAGGTACAGTGTCTACAATTTCCTCTATAGACTCTTGCAGTGAGATAGAGTTCGCCTGTACAGCCCTGGAACACTCTTCTTTCTCTGACACTGCGGCTGCTGCTGAGGTAGTTGAGTGGGGCAAGGATGACATTTTTGTTGAGGAAGAGGTTGAATCTGCCATGGATGTTTCAACCTCATTAAAAAGGAAGGAGAAAGAGGGGGATGATACGGAAGAGACAGGGTTTGAGAGCAATGACTCCAGAGACTTGTGCGCATAGGATGTCAGGCGTAATTCCCAGGCGGTGACAGGGGAGGATGCTTTTACCCCTGTGATAAAGCGGAAGACTAAGAAGAGGAATAGGAAATTGGACTGAAAGTACCATTTTACAATGTCTATGTTTTTCAGATATTTCCTGATGCTTCTCTTGGGGAGTATTAATGTTAGGTGCTTGGGTGATGATGTGAACAGCTCATCAATTTTTGACTTTTTGAGCCTGCAAAAATTGGACATGATTTTCTTACAGGAATGTGCTATCCCAGAACTATCTAAGGACACAAAATTGCAACAAATCTGGACTTGTGGCCCTTCCATCTGGTCAGGCTGTAATTCTGACCGAAATGCGGGGATAGGCATTTTATTTTGCAGTAATGACTTTGTTATTCAGAACGTTCAACATGTGGTTAAAGGGCGATTACTATGTGTGGATGTTACTTGGAATGGCCATGATTTACGCCTTATTAATGTGTACTGCCCTACATCATTGTCCTGCAGAAAGAATGTTTTGAGCTTCCTGCCTCAGCTCCTTTTATGCAACAGGAATGTTTTTCTAGGTGGTGATTTCAACTGTTTATTGGCTGTGGAAGACAGATCCTCTTCTTCTGCAGTACACCTGGACGGTAGCTCTACCTCACTGAAAAGTATTATTTCTGATTTTCATTTGCAGGATTCTTACAGATTGTTGCATCCTAATGATCCAGGTTACACTTGGGTTAGCTCCAACTCTTCCACTAAGTCACGCATAGATTTTATCTTTGCAAGTCCCTCAGAAAAGATAGTTTCAGCCACTCTCATTCCGGTTTTCTTTTCCGATCATCACCTCATTTCAGTTGGCGTCTCCATAGCAGATATACCTCTTAGAGGGAAGGGTCTGTGGAGACTCAATATTCTTTTGCTCAATGATAAGGCTAACCGGGATAAGTTTAGTTACCATTACCAAAATTGGCAGTCCCTGAAAATTCTTTTCCCCTCAGTCAGTGAGTGGTGGGAGGACATTAAGATCCGTATACGGTCCTTCTTTATTCGGGAGGGAGCTAGAGTGGCTAGAGGCAGGCGGGGTAGAATCAACCATTTGCAAATCCGGCTCCAGAATTTGTCAAAGCTATTGGAGCACGGTTTTGATGTACAGGCAGACATTCTATTGTGCAAGCAGAGGTTATCCTCCTTGTACCATGAATTTACTAAAGGGTTGATTCTTCGCAGTAGGGTTCAGTTCCTGGAGAACAATGAGACGTGCTCTAGGTTTTTCTTTCTAAAAGCGAGGGCTACTGGGAGAATTATAGATGCCATGATGGACTCCCACGGTACCACTCATACCACTACTGAAGGAATCCGAGACAGTGTGCATGCTTTCTATAGCGACTTATATGGGCCCAAAGTTTCAGACAATGCAACTGGGAATTTTTTCATGCAACATCTGCAGTTGTCTTTGTCTGAAGAGAATAAGGAAGTTCTTGAAGGGGATTTGGTGCTTGCAGACCTCAAAAGGGCCATGCTCAGCTTGCCTAAGGGGAAATCCCCCGGTTCTGATGGCATACCTGTAGAGTTCTATGCTACTTTTTGGGACTTAGTGGGCTCCGACTTGCTTGAAGTCTTTCGCTGTTCTATGAGGGAAGGATTGCTCCCCAATTCCTTGAGAGGTGGTTGCATAAGACTTATCTACAAGAAGAAAGGTGATAGAGTTGATGTAAGGAACTGGCGTCCAATCAGCCTTCTTAATGTAGATTTTAAAATATTGTCTAAATCTTTGTTCCTTCGGTTGCGGCCCGTTGTTTCCACAGTCGTTGAGTCAGACCAAACGTGTGGTATACCTGGGCGTAAGATATCTGACAACTTATGTTTGATTAGAGATGTGTTCTCGTATATTAAAGACCGTCGGTTATCTCTGTGTTTGCTGAACCTGGATCAGGAAAAGGCTTTTGATAGGCTGAACCACACTTTTATGTTTCAGGTTTTGAAACATTTGAATTTTGGTCCAACTTTCAGGTCCTGGATTTCTTTATTGTATACCAATTGTTACAGCAGGGTCATGGTCAATGGCACGTTGACTGCCTCTTTTCCTGTTTTGTCTGGTGTACGGCAGGGATGCCCTTTGTCCCCCCTCTTGTTCATTTTGGCCATCGAACCTTTTCTTGCAACACTGAGGGCTGATAAACTGATTAAAGGGATCCCTGTCCCTGGAGGTAGGGGGGTTTCTGTCACTGTCTCTGCTTATATGGACGATGTATCTGTTTTTTGTTCAGATAATATTTCTATCCGCCAGGTTTTGTGGTATTGTAGTAGGTTTTCCTTTGCTTCGTCATCGAGGATTAACCTGGCCAAGAGTGAGTGTTTGTACATAAACTGGAAGGAAGATAAGATGGATTGGGGCCTTAAGGTAGTGCAAGATAGTAGGAAAGTTCTTGGTCTGTTTTTTGGTGAGGGTGGTAGCTTGCAGAGCTGGTCTGAATGCATGTCCAAGGTGAAGCAGAAGATTGCACTTTGGGGTTTGCGGTCACTTACTATGACTGGTAAAATACTTGTTGCAAAGACAGAATTTCTATCATGCCTTCTGTATATTGCAGTGGTTTACCCCGTCGCCCGACACTGCCTTACACTGCTACAGAGGTGGGTTTTTCAGTTCATTTGGAGAGGAAAGCAAGAACGAGTGGCTCGCACGACCATGTTAAGGCCTGTGGATTTGGGTGGCAAGAGTGCTCCAAACATTGGTCTCGCCTTGCAATCTTTGTTTATTTGCACCATGATTAGGGGGAGTATTTGTCTGGATAAGGAAGAAAGGAAGTGGTCTTTTTTTGCCAGTTTCTGGCTGAATTTTCTGGTGTGCAGAACATGGGGCATGGTTGTCTCAAATAGCATGCCTCATTCGGAATCCTGCCCATTTGCTTACTTTTATGCCAGGAAATTCATTAGGACTCACAGTTTACACGCAATTCCTTTGGGCTTGATCTCACCTAGGCTCATTCGCAAATCTGTTACTGGGGCCCAGCAGCAGGTACCAGTCAGGGGGTTTTCAGACCTGGCTTCTAAGGCTATTTGGGCAAATGTTTCTGTACGGTACCTTCAAAATATCCATTGTGACCTGGCATGGTCCACAGCACATGGTTGCCTGCCTCTCCGCCTTTTTTTGTTTAGGCGACGATGTTCTAGGGCACCCTTTTGTGTCAGGAAGGGTTGTTTGGCAGAAGAATCTTGTGACCACCTCTTTTGGTACTGCCCCATGGCACAACAGGTGTGGGCTTTGGCGGAAGTATGGCTTTCTTCCCTGAATTCTGATGTGTTTTGTCTAGAGAGGGTGTGATCTTTGGCCTGTTCGTTTCCAGCTCCCCATGTCAGAAGTATTGGATTGTGGTTAATTGCTTGAAGGATGCTTTGTGGAGGGCTAGAAATCTTCTACTTTTCAAAGGTGTTGATCTCTCCCCACAAGTGGTCTATGCTCTTGGTTGTTCCTTGGTCCACGATTACTTGTCTAAAGATATATGTCTGAAGGGTAAGGTGCCTACCTATTTGGAATGGTGTTGGAGTGATCATGGGTGATGGATGGTTTATTTTTTAGTTTGGGCTTTTTTCTAACACAGTAGTTGCTGTGTTTCTTGGGATTGATCTTTGTTTTTTTTTCTTTTATCCCATTGCTTTTAAACATTGCTGCTTTTAGTTTATTTTACTTTGGAATGCATTAACATCTAGATGTTAACCTGGTGTTGGCCTTGGCACTGTGTGCGGTTTTTCACCTGGTCCAATGTCGTGCCACCTGAAACATGGATTGGCTAACATGTATTCTGTCTTTTAATGGTTGAATAAAGGTTTTTGAAACTTTAAAAAAAGAAAAAAAAAAAAAGAATCCTTAGCAAACCTCAAAATGTGGCTAAAAAACACTTTTTCCTCACATTTCGGTGACAGAAAGTTCTGGAATCTGAGAGGAGCCACATATTTCCTTCCACCCAGCGTTCCCCCAAGTCTCCTGATAAAAATGGTACCTCACTTGTGTGGGTAGGCCTAGTGCCCGCGACAGGAAATGCCTCAAAACACAAAGTGGACACATCACATTTTCTCAAAGAAAACAGAGGTGTTTTTTGTAAAGTGCCTACCTGTGGATTCTGGCCTCTAGCTCAGCCGCCACCTGGGGATACCTACCAAACCTGTGCATTTTTTAAAACTAGAGACCTACGGGAATCCAAGATGGGGTGACTTGTCAGGCTCTCACCAGATTCTGTTACCCAGAATCCTTTGCAAACCTGAAAATGTGGCTAAAAAACACTTTTTCCTCACATTTCGGTGACAGAGAGTTCTGGAATCTGAGAGGGGTCACAAATTTCCTTCAACCCAGCGTTCCCCCAAGTCTCCTGATAAAAATGGTACCTCACTTGTGTGGTTAGGCCTAGTGCCCGTGACAGGAAATGCCCCAAAACACAAAGTGAACACATCACATTTTCTCAAAGAAAACAGTTGTGTTTTTTGTAAAGTGCCTACCTGTGGATTCTGGCCTCTAGCTCAGCCGCCACCTGGGGATACCTACCAAGCCTGTGCATTTTTAAAAACTAGAGACCAACGGGAATCCAAGATGGGGTGACTTGTCAGGCTCTCACCAGGTTCTGTTATCCAGAATCCTCTGCAAACCTCAAAATGTGGCAAAAAAAATATTTTTTCCTCACATTTCGGTGACAGAAATTTCTGGAATCTGAGAGGAGCCACAAATTTCCTTCCAACCAGAGTTCCGCCAAGTCTCCAGATAGAAATGGTACCTCACTTGTGTCGGTAGGCCTAGTGCCCACGACAGGAAATGCCCCAAAACACAAAGTGGACACATCACATTTTCTCAAAGAAAACAGGGGTGTTTTTTGTAAAGTGCCTACCTGTGGATTTTGGCCTCTAGCTCATCCGCCACCTAGGGAAACCTACCAAACCTGTGCATTTGTGAAGACTAGAGACCTAGGGGAATCCAAGATGGGGTGACTTGTCGGGCTCTCACCAGATTCTGTTACCCAGAATCCTTTGCAAACCTCAAAATGTGGCTAAAAAAACACTTTTTCCTCACATTTCGGTGACAGAAAGTTCTGGAATCTGAGAGGAGCCACATATTTCCTTCCCCCCCAGCGTTCCCCCAAGTCTCCCAATAAAAATGGTACCTCACTTGTGTGGTTAGGCCTAGTGCCCGCGACAGGAAATGCCCCAAAACACAAAGTGGACACTTCTCATTTTCTCAAAGAAACCAGAGGTGTTTTTTGTAAAGTGCCTACCTGTGGATTCTGGCCTCTAGCTCAGCCGCCACCTGGGGATACCTACCAAACCTGTGCATTTTTTTAAACTAGAGACCTACGGGAATCCAAGATGGGGTGACTTGTCAGGCTCTCACCAGGTTCTGTTACCCAGAATCCTTTGCAAACCTCAAAATGTGGCTAAAAAAAAACTTTTTCCTCACATTTCGGTGACAGAAATTTCTGGAATCTGAGAGGAGCCACAAATTTCCTTCCACCCAGAGTTCTGCCAAGTCTCCCGATAAAAATGGTACCTCACTTGTGTGGGTAGGCCTAGTGCCCGCGACAGGAAATGCCCCAAAACACAAAGTGGACACATCACATTTTCTCAAAGAAAACAGAGGTGTTTTTTGGAAACTGCCTACCTGTGGATTTTGGCCTCTAGCTCAGCCGCCACCTAGGGAAACCTACCAAACCTGTGCATTTGTGAAGACTGGAGACCTAGGGGAATCCAAGATGGGGTGACTTGTCGGGCTCTGACCAGATTCTGTTACCCAGAATCCTTTGCAAACCTCAAAATGTGGCTAGAAAAACACTTTTTCCTCACATTTCGGTGACAGAAAGTTCTGGAATCTGAGAGGAGGCACACATTTCCTTACAACCAGAGTTCCCCCAAGTCTTCCGATAAAAATGGTATCTCACTTGTGTGGTTAGGCCTAGTGCCCGCGACAGGAAATGCCCCAAAACGCAAAGTGGACACATCACATTTTTTCAAAGAAAACAGAGGTGTTTTTTGTAAAGTGCCTACCTGTGGATTCTGGCCTCTAGCTCAGCCGCCACCTGGGGATACCTACCAATCCTGTGCATTTTTTAAAACTAGAGACCTACGGGAATCCAAGATGGGGTGACTTGTCAGGCTCTCACCAGATTCTGTTACCCAGAATCTTTTGCAAACTTCAAAATGTGGCTAAAAAAACACTTTTTCCTCACATTTCGGTGACAGAAAGTTCTGGAATCTGAGAGGAGCCACAAATTTCCTTACAACCAGAGTTCCCCCAAGTCTCCCGATAAAAATGGTACCTCACTTGTGTGGTTAGGCCTAGTGCCCGCGATAGGAAATGCCCCAAAACACAAAGTGGACACATCTCATTTTCTCAAAGAAAACAGAGGTTTTTTTTGTAAAGTGCCTACCTGTGGATTCTGGCCTCTACCTCAGCCGCCACCTGGGGATACCTACCAAACCTGTGCATTTTTTAAAACTAGAGTCCTATGGGAATCCAAGATGGGGTGACTTGTCAGGCTCTCACCAGGTTCTGTTACCCAGAATCCTTTGCAAACCTCAAAATGGGGCTAAAAAATACTTTTTCCTCACATTTCGGTGACAGAAATTTCTGGAATCTGAGAGGAGCCACAAATTTCCTTCCACCCAGAGTTCCGCCAAGTCTCCCGATAAAAATGGTACCTCACTTGTGTGGGTAGGCCTAGTGCCCGCGATAGGAAATGCCCCAAAACACAAAGTGGACACATCACATTTTCTCAAAGAAAACAGAGGTGATTTTTGTAAAGTGCCTACCTGTGGATTCTGGCCTCTAGCTCAGCTGCCACCTGTGGATACCTACAAACCTGTGCATTTTTTTAAACTAGAGACCTACGGGAATCCAAGATGGGGTGACTTGTCAGGCTCTCACCAGGTTCTGTTACCCAGAATCCTTTGCAAACCTCAAAATGTGGCTAAAAAAATACTTTTTCCTCACATTTCGGTGACAGAAATTTCCGGAATCTGAGAGGAGCCACAAATTTCCTTCCACCCAGAGTTCCACCAAGTCTCCCGATAAAAATGGTACCTCATTTGTGTGGGTAGGCCTAGTGCCCGCGACAGGAAATGCCCCAAAACACAAAGTGGACACATCACATTTTCTCAAAGAAAACAGAGGTGTTTTTTGGAAAGTGCCTACCTGTGGATTTTGGCCTCTAGCTCAGCCGCCACCTATGGAAACCTACCAAACCTGTGCATTTGTGAAGACTGGAGACCTAGGGGAATCCAAGATGGGGTGACTTGTCGGGCTCTGACCAGATTCTGTTACCGAGAATCCTTTGCAAACCTCAAAATGTGGCTAGAAAAACACTTTTTCCTCACATTTCGGTGACAGAAAGTTCTGGAATCTGAGAGGAGCCACAAATTTCCTTACAACCAGAGTTCTCCCAAGTCTCCCGATAAAAATGGTATCTCACTTGTGTGGTTAGGCCTAGTGCCCGCGACAGGAAATGCCCCAAAACACAAAGTGGACACTTCTCATTTTCTCAAAGAAACCAGAGGTGTTTTTTGTAAAGTGCCTACCCGTGGATTCTGGCCTCTAGCTCAGCCGCCACCTGGGGATACCTACCAAACCTGTGCATTTTTTAAAACTAGAGACCTACGGGAATCCAAGATGGGGTGACTTGTCAGGCTCTCACCAGGTTCTGTTACCCAGAATCCTTTGCAAACCTCAAAATGTGGCTAAAAAAAAACTTTTTCCTCACATTTCGGTGACAGAAATTTCTGGAATCTGAGAGGAGCCACAAATTTCCTTCCACCCAGAGTTCTGCCAAGTCTCCCGATAAAAATGGTACCTCACTTGTGTGGGTAGGCCTAGTGCCCGCGACAGGAAATGCCCCAAAACACAAAGTGGACACATCACATTTTCTCAAAGAAAACAGGGGTGTTTTTTGTAAAGTGCCTACCTGTGGATTTTGGCCTGTAGCTTAGCCGCCACCTAGGGAAACCTACCAAACCTGTGCATTTGTGAAGACTAGAGACCTAGGGGAATCCAAGATGGGGTGACTTGTCGGGCTCTCACCAGATTCTGTTACCCAGAATCCTTTGCAAACCTCAAAATGTGGCTAAAAAAACATTTTTTCCTCACATTTTGGTGACAGAAAGTTCTGGAATCTGAGAGGAGCCACAAATTTCCTTACAACCAGAGTTCCCCCAAGTCTCCCGATAAAAATGGTACCTCACTTGTGTGGTTAGGCCTAGTGCCCGCGACAGGAAATGCCCCAAAACACAAAGTGGACACATCACATTTTTTCAAAGAAAACAGAGGTGTTTTTTGTAAAGTGCCTACCTGTGGATTCTGGCCTCTAGCTCAGCCGCCACCTGGGGATACCTACCAATCCTGTGCATTTTTTAAAACTAGAGACCTACGGGAATCCAAGATGGGGTGACTTGTCAGGCTCTCACTAGGTTCTGTTACCCAGAATCCTTTGCAAACCTCAAAATGTGGCTAAAAAAATACTTTTTTCTCACATTTCGGTGACAGAAATTTCTGGAATCTGAGAGGAGCCACAAATTTCCTTCCACCCAGAGTTCCGCCAAGTCTCCCGATAAAAATGGTACCTCACTTGTGTGGGTAGGCCTAGTGCCCGCGACAGGAAATGCCCCAAAACACAAAGTGGACACATCACATTTTCTCAAAGAAAACAGAGGTGTTTTTTGCAAAGTGCCTAGCTGTGGATTTTAGCCTCTAGCTCAGCCGCCACCTAGGGAAACCTACCAAACCTGTGCATTTGTGAACACTGGAGACCTAGGGGAATCCAAGATGAGGTGACTTGTCGGGCTCTGACCAGATTCTGTTACCCAGAATCCTTTGCAAACCTCAAAATGTGGCTAAAAAAACACTTTTTCCTCACATTTCGGTGACAGAAAGTTCTGGAATCTGAGAGGAGCCACATATTTCCTTCCACCCAGAGTTCCACCAAGTCTCCCGATAAAAATGGTACCTCATTTGTGTGGGTAGGCCTAGTGCCCGCAACAGGAAAGGCCCCAAAAATAAAGTGGACACATCACATTTTATCAAAGAAAACAGAGGTGTTTTTTGCAAAGTGCCTACCTGTGGATTTTGGCCTCTAGCTCAGCCGCCACCTAGGGAAACCTACCAAACCTGTGCATTTGTGAAGACTAGAGACCTAGGGGAATCCAAGATGGGGAGACTTGTCGGGCTCTCACCAGATTCTGTTACCCAGAATCCTTTGCAAACCTCAAAATGTGGCTAAAAAAATACTTTTTCCTCACATTTTGGTGACAGAAAGTTCTGGAATCTGAGAGGAGGCACATATTTCCTTACACCCAGCATTCCCCCAAGTCTCCCGATAAAAATGGTACCTCACTTGTGTGGTTAGGCCTAGTGCCCGCGACAGGAAATGCCCCAAAACACAAAGTGAATACGTCACATTTTCTCAAAGAAAACAGAGGTGTTTTTTGTAAAGTGCCTACCTGTGGATTCTGGCCTCTAGCTCAGCCGCCACCTGGGGATACCTACCAAGCCTGTGCATTTTTTTAAACTAGAGACCGACGGGAATCCAAGATGGGGTGACTTGTCAGGCTCTCACCAAGTTCTGTTACCCAGAATCCTTTGCAAACCTCAAAATGTGGCTAAAAAAATACTTTTTCCTCACATTTCGGTGACAGAAATTTCTGGAATCTGAGAGGAGCTACAAATTTCCTTCCACCCAGAGTTCCGCCAAGTCTCCGATAAAAATGGTATCTCACTTGTGTGGGTAGGCCTAGTGCCCACGACAGGAAACGCCCCAAAACACAAAGTGGACACATCACATTTTCTCAAAGAAAACAGAGGTGTTTTTTGCAAAGTGCCTAGCTGTGGATTTTAGCCTCTAGCTCAGCTGCCACCTAGGGAAACCTACCAAACCTGTGCATTTGTGAAGACTAGAGACCTAGGGGAATCCAAGTTGGGGTGACTTGTTGGACTCTCACCAGGTTCTGTTACCCAGAATCCTTTGCAAACCTCAAAATGTGGCTAAAAACAATAATTGTTCCTCACATTTCGGTGACAGAAAGTTCTGGAATCTGAGAGGAGCCACAAATTTCCTTCCACCCAGCGTTCCCCCAAGTCTCCCGATAAAAATGCTACCTCACTTGTGTGGGTAGGCCTAGTGCCCGCGACAGGAAATGCCCCAAAACACAAAGTGGACACATCACATTTTCTCAAAGAGAACAGGGGTGTTTTTTGTAAAGTGCCTACCTGTGGATTTTGGCCTCTAGCTTAGCCGCCACCTAGGGAAACCTACCAAACCTGTGCATTTGTGAAGACTAGAGACCTAGGGGAATCCAAGATGGGGTGACTTGTCGGGCTCTGACCAGATTCTGTTACCCAGAATCCTTTGCAAACCTCAAAATGTGGCTAAAAAAACACTTTTTCCTCACATTTCGGTGACAGAAAGTTCTGGAATCTGAGAGGAGCCACATATTTTCTTCCACCCAGAGTTCCACCAAGTCTCCGATAAAAATGGTACCTCATTTGTGTGGGTAGGCCTAGTGCCCGCGACAGGAAATGCCCCAAAAACAAAGTGGACACATCACATTTTCTCAAAGAAAACAGAGGTGTTTTTTGCAAAGTGCCTACCTGTGGATTTTGGCCTCTAGCTCAGCCGCCACCTAGGGAAACCTACCAAACCTGTGCATTTGTGAAGACTAGAGACCTAGGGGAATCCAAGATGGGGAGACTTGTCGGGCTCTCACCAGATTCTGTTACCCAGAATCCTTTGCAAACCTCAAAATGTGGCTAAAAAAATACTTTTTCCTCACATTTTGGTGACAGAAAGTTCTGGAATCTGAGAGGAGGCACATATTTCCTTACACCCAGCATTCCCCCAAGTCTCCCGATAAAAATGGTACCTCACTTGTGTGGTTAGGCCTAGTGCCCGCGACAGGAAATGCCCCAAAACACAAAGTGAATACGTCACATTTTCTCAAAGAAAACAGAGGTGTTTTTTGTAAAGTGCCTACCTGTGGATTCTGGCCTCTAGCTCAGCCGCCACCTGGGGATACCTACCAAGCCTGTGCATTTTTTTAAACTAGAGACCGACGGGAATCCAAGATGGGGTGACTTGTCAGGCTCTCACCAAGTTCTGTTACCCAGAATCCTTTGCAAACCTCAAAATGTGGCTAAAAAAATACTTTTTCCTCACATTTCGGTGACAGAAATTTCTGGAATCTGAGAGGAGCTACAAATTTCCTTCCACCCAGAGTTCCGCCAAGTCTCCGATAAAAATGGTATCTCACTTGTGTGGGTAGGCCTAGTGCCCACGACAGGAAACGCCCCAAAACACAAAGTGGACACATCACATTTTCTCAAAGAAAACAGAGGTGTTTTTTGCAAAGTGCCTAGCTGTGGATTTTAGCCTCTAGCTCAGCTGCCACCTAGGGAAACCTACCAAACCTGTGCATTTGTGAAGACTAGAGACCTAGGGGAATCCAAGTTGGGGTGACTTGTTGGACTCTCACCAGGTTCTGTTACCCAGAATCCTTTGCAAACCTCAAAATGTGGCTAAAAACAATAATTGTTCCTCACATTTCGGTGACAGAAAGTTCTGGAATCTGAGAGGAGCCACAAATTTCCTTCCACCCAGCGTTCCCCCAAGTCTCCCGATAAAAATGCTACCTCACTTGTGTGGGTAGGCCTAGTGCCCGCGACAGGAAATGCCCCAAAACACAAAGTGGACACATCACATTTTCTCAAAGAGAACAGGGGTGTTTTTTGTAAAGTGCCTACCTGTGGATTTTGGCCTCTAGCTTAGCCGCCACCTAGGGAAACCTACCAAACCTGTGCATTTGTGAAGACTAGAGACCTAGGGGAATCCAAGATGGGGTGACTTGTCGGGCTCTCACCAGATTCTGTTACCCAGAATCCTTTGCAAACCTCAAAATGTGGCTAAAAAAACACTTTTTCCTCACATTTCGGTGACAGAAAGTTCTGGAATCTGAGAGGAGCCACATATTTTCTTCCACCCAGAGTTCCACCAAGTCTCCGATAAAAATGGTACCTCATTTGTGTGGGTAGGCCTAGTGCCCGCGACAGGAAATGCCCCAAAAACAAAGTGGACACATCACATTTTCTCAAAGAAAACAGAGGTGTTTTTTGCAAAGTGCCTACCTGTGGATTTTGGCCTCTAGCTCAGCCGCCACCTAGGGAAACCTCCCAAACCTGTGCATTTGTGAAGACTAGAGACCTAGGGGAATCCAAGATGGGGAGACTTGTCGGGCTCTCACCAGATTCTGTTACCCAGAATCCTTTGCAAACCTCAAAATGTGGCTAAAAAAACACTTTTTCTTCACATTTTGGTGACAGAAAGTTCTGGAATCTGAGAGAAGGCACATATTCCCTTACACCCAGCATTCCCCCAAGTCTCCCGATAAAAATGGTACCTCACTTGTGTGGTTAGGCCTAGTGCCCTCGACAGGAAATACCCCAAAACACAAAGTGAATACATCACATTTTCTGAAAGAAAACAGAGGTGTTTTTTGTAAAGTGCCTACCTGTGGATTCTGGCCTCTAGCTCAGCCGCCACCTGGGGATACCTACCAAGCCTGTGCATTTTTTAAAACTAGAGACCTACGGGAATCCAAGATGGGGTGACTTGTCAGGCTCTCACCAAGTTCTGTTACCCAGAATCCTTTGCAAACCTCAAAATGTGGCTAAAAAAATACTTTTTCCTCACATTTCGGTGACAGAAATTTCTGGAATCTGAGAGGAGCCACAAATTTCCTTCCACCCAGAGTTCCGCCAAGTCTCCAGATAAAAATGGTACCTCATTTGTGTGGGTAGGCCTAGTGCCCGCGACAGGAAATGCCCCAAAAACAAAGTGGACACATCACATTTTCTCAAAGAAAACAGAGGTGTTTTTTGTAAAGTGCCTACCTGTGGATTCTGGCCTCTAGCTCAGCCGCCACCTGGGGATACCTACCAAGCCTGTGCATTTTTTTAAACTAGAGACCTACGGGAATCCAAGATGGGGTGACTTGTCAGGCTCTCACCAGGTTCTGTTACCCAGAATCCTTTGCAAACCTCAAAATGTGGCTAAAAAAATACTTTTTCCTCACATTTCGGTGACAGAAATTTCCGGAATCTGAGAGGAGCCACAAATTTCCTTCCACCCAGAGTTCCACCAAGTCTCCCGATACAAATGGTACCTCATTTGTGTGGGTAGGCCTAGTGCCTGCGACAGGAAATGCCCCAAAACACAAAGTGGACACATCGCATTTTCTCAAAGAAATCAGGTGTTTTTTGGAAAGTGCGTACCTGTGGATTTTGGCCTCTAGCTCAGCCGCCACCTAGGGAAACCTACCAAACCTGTGCATTTGTGAAGACTGGAGACCTAGGGGAATCCAAGATGGGGTGACTTGTCGGGCTCTGACCAGATTCTGTTACCCAGAATCCTTTGCAAACCTCAAAAGGTGGCTAGAAAAACACTTTTTCCTCACATTTCGGTGACAGAAAGTTCTGGAATCTGAGAGGAACCATAAATTTCCTTACAACCAGAGTTCCCCAAGTCTCCCGATAAAAATGGTATCTCACTTGTGTGGTTAGGCCTAGTGCCCGCGACAGGAAATGCCCCAAAACACAAAGTGGACACATCACATTTTTTCAAAGAAAACAGAGGTGTTTTTTGTAAAGTGCCTACCTGTGGATTCTGGCCTCTAGCTCAGCCGCCACCTGGGGATACCTACCAATCCTGTGCATTTTTTAAAACTAGAGACCTACGGGAATCCAAGATGGGGTGACTTGTCAGGCTCTCACCAGATTCTGTTACCCAGAATCTTTTGCAAACTTCAAAATGTGGCTAAAAAAACACTTTTTCCTCACATTTCTGTGACAGAAAGTTCTGGAATCTGAGAGGAGCCACAAATTTCCTTACAACCAGAGTTCCCCCAAGTCTCCCGATAAAAATGGTACCTCACTTGTGTGGTTAGGCCTAGTGCCCGCGATAGGAAATGCCCCAAAACACAAAGTGGACACATCTCATTTTCTCAAAGAAAACAGAGGTGTTTTTTGTAAAGTGCCTACCTGTGGATTCTGGCCTCTAGCTCAGCCGCCACCTGGGGATACCTACCAAACCTGTGCATTTTTTAAAACTAGAGTCCTATGGGAATCCAATATGGGGTGACTTGTCAGGCTCTCACCAGGTTCTGTTACCCAGAATCGTTTGCAAACCTCAAAATGGGGCTAAAAAAATACTTTTTCCTCACATTTCGGTGACAGAAATTTCTGGAATCTGTGAGGAGCCACAAATTTCCTTCCACCTAGAGTTCCGCCAAGTCTCCCGATAAAAATTGTACCTCACTTGTGTGGGTAGGCCTAGTGCCCGCGATAGGAAATGCCCCAAAACACAAAGTGGACACATCACATTTTCTCAAAGAAAACAGAGGTGTTTTTTGTAAAGTGCCTACCTGTGGATTCTGGCCTCTAGCTCAGCTGCCACCTGGGGATACCTACAAACCTGTGCATTTTTTAAAACTAGAGACCTACGGGAATCCAAGATGGGGTGACTTGTCAGGCTCTCACCAGGTTCTGTTACCCAGAATCCTTTGCAAACCTCAAAATGTGGCTAAAAAAATACTTTTTCCTCACATTTCGGTGACAGAAATTTCCGGAATCTGAGAGGAGCCACAAATTTCCTTCCACCCAGAGTTCCACCAAGTCTCCCGATAAAAATGGTACCTCATTTGTGTGGGTAGGCCTAGTGCCCGCGACAGAAAATGCCCCAAAACACAAAGTGGACACATCACATTTTCTCAAAGAAAACAGAGGTGTTTTTTGTAAAGTGCCTACCTGTGGATTTTGGCCTCTAGCTCAGCCGCCACCTATGGAAACCTACCAAACCTGTGCATTTGTGAAGACTGGAGACCTAGGGGAATCCAAGATGGGGTGACTTGTCGGGCTCTGACCAGATTCTGTTACCCAGAATCCTTTGCAAACCTCAAAATGTGGCTAGAAAAACACTTTTTCCTCACATTTCGGTGACAGAAAGTTCTGGAATCTGAGAGGAGCCACAAATTTCCTTACAACCAGAGTTCCCCCAAGTCTCCCGATAAAAATGGTATATCACTTGTGTGGTTAGGCCTAGTGCCCTCGACAGGAAATGCCCCAAAACACAAAGTGGACACATCACATTTTTTCAAAGAAAACAGAGGTGTTTTTTGTAAAGTGGCTACCTGTGGATTCTGGCCTCTAGCTCAGCCGCCACCTGGGGATACCTACCAATCCTGTGCATTTTTTAAAACTAGAGACCTACGGGAATCCAAGATGGGGTATCTTGCCAGGCTCTCACCAGATTCTGTTACCCAGAATCCTTTGCAAACTTCAAAATGTGGCTAAAAAAACACGTTTTCCTCACATTTCGGTGACAGAAAGTTCTGGAATCTGAGAGGAGCCACAAATGTCCTTACAACCAGAGTTCCCCCAAGTCTCCCGATAAAAATGGTACCTCACTTGTGTGGTTAGGCCTAGTGCCCGCGACAGGAAATGCCCCAAAACACAAAGTGGACACATCACGTTTTCTCAAAGAAAACAGGGGTGTTTTTTGTAAAGTGCCTACCTGTGGATTTTGGCCTCTAGCTTAGCCGCCACCTAGGGAAACCTACCAAACCTGTGCATTTGTGAAGACTAGAGACCTAGGGGAATCCAAGATGGGGTGACTTGACGGGCTCTCACCAGATTCTGTTACCCAGAATCCTTTGCAAACCTCAAAATGTAGCTAAAAAACAAATTTTCCTCATATTTCGGTGACAGAAAGTTCTGGAATCTGAGAGGAGCCACATATTTCCATCCACCCAGCATCCCCCCAAGTCTCCCGATAAAAATGGAACCTCACTTGTGTGGGTAGGCCTAGTGCCCGCGATAGGAAATGCCCCAAAACACAAAGTGGACACATCACATTTTCTCAAAGAAAACAGAGGTGTTTTTTGTAAAGTGCCTACCTGTGGATTCTGGCCTCTAGCTCAGCCGCCACCTGGGGATACCTACAAACCTGTGCATTTTTTTAAACTAGAGACCTACGGGAATCCAAGATGGGGTGACTTGTCAGGCTCTCACCAGGTTCTGTTACCCAGAATCCTTTGCAAACCTCAAAATGTGGCTAAAAAAATACTTTTTCCTCACATTTCGGTGACAGAAATTTCTGGAATCTGAGAGGAGCCACAAATTTCCTTCCACCCAGAGTTCCACCAAGTCTCCCGATAAAAATGGTACCTCATTTGTGTGGGTAGGCTTAGTGCCCGCAACAGGAAATGCCCCAAAACACAAAGTGGACACATCACATTTTCTCAAAGAAAACAGAGGTGTTTTTTGCAAAGTGCCTACCTGTGGATTTTGGCCTCTAGCTCAGCCGCCACCTTGGGAAACCTACCAAACCTGTGGATTTGTGAAGACTGGAGACCTAGGGGAATCCAAGATGGGGTGACTTGTCGGGCTCTGACCAGATTCTGTTACCCAGAATCCTTTGCAAACCTCAAAATGTGGCTAAAAAAAACACTTTTTCATCACATTTCGGTGACAGAAAGTTCTGGAATCTGAGAGGAGCCACAAATTTCCTTACAACCAGAGTCCCCCCAAGTCTCCCAATAAAAATGGTACCTCACTTGTGTGGTTAAGCCTAGGGCGCGAGACAGGAAATGCCCCAAAACACAAAGTGGACACATCACATTTTTTCAAAGAAAACAGAGGTGTTTTTTGTAAAGTGCCTACCTGTGGATTCTGGCCTCTAGCTCAGCCGCCACCTGGGGATACCTACCAATCCTGTGCATTTTTTAAAACTAGAGACCTACGGGAATCCAGGATGGGGTAACTTGTCAGGCTCTCACCAGGTTCTGTTACCCAGAATCCTTTGCAAACCTCAAAATGTGGCTAAAAAAATACTTTTTCCTCACATTTCGGTGACAGAAATTTCTGGAATCTGAGAGGAGCCACAAATTTCCTTCCACCCAGAGTTCCGCCAAGTCTCCAGATAAAAATGGTACCTCATTTGTGTGGGTAGGCCTAGTGCCCGCGACAGGAAATGCCCCAAAAACAAAGTGGACACATCACATTTTCTCAAAGAAAACAGAGGTGTTTTTTGTAAAGTGCCTACCTGTGGATTCTGGCCTCTAGCTCAGCCGCCACCTGGGGATACCTACCAAGCCTGTGCATTTTTTTAAACTAGAGACCTACGGGAATCCAAGATGGGGTGACTTGTCAGGCTCTCACCAGGTTCTGTTACCCAGAATCCTTTGCAAACCTCAAAATGTGGCTAAAAAAATACTTTTTCCTCACATTTCGGTGACAGAAATTTCCGGAATCTGAGAGGAGCCACAAATTTCCTTCCACCCAGAGTTCCACCAAGTCTCCCGATACAAATGGTACCTCATTTGTGTGGGTAGGCCTAGTGCCCGTGACAGGAAATGCCCCAAAACACAAAGTGGACACATCACATTTTCTCAAAGAAATCAGGTGTTTTTTGGAAAGTGCGTACCTGTGGATTTTGGCCTCTAGCTCAGCCGCCACCTAGGGAAACCTACCAAACCTGTGCATTTGTGAAGACTGGAGACCTAGGGGAATCCAAGATGGGGTGACTTGTCAGGCTCTGACTAGATTCTGTTACCCAGAATCCTTTGCAAACCTCAAAAGGTGGCTAGAAAAACACTTTTTCCTCACATTTCGGTGACAGAAAGTTCTGGAATCTGAGAGGAGCCATACATTTCCTTACAACCAGAGTTCCCCCAAGTCTCCCGATAAAAATGGTATCTCACTTGTGTGGTTAGGCCTAGTGCCCGCGACAGGAAATGCCCCAAAACACAAAGTGGACACATCACATTTTTTCAAAGAAAACAGAGGTGTTTTTTGTAAAGTGCCTACCTGTGGATTCTGGCCTCTAGCTCAGCCGCCACCTGGGGATACCTACCAATCCTGTGCATTTTTTAAAACTAGAGACCTACGGGAATCCAAGATGGGGTGACTTGTCAGGCTCTCACCAGATTCTGTTACCCAGAATCTTTTGCAAACTTCAAAATGTGGCTAAAAAAACACTTTTTCCTCACATTTCGGTGACAGAAAGTTCTGGAATCTGAGAGGAGCCACAAATTTCCTTACAACCAGAGTTCCCCCAAGTCTCCCGATAAAAATGGTACCTCACTTGTGTGGTTAGGCCTAGTGCCCGCGATAGGAAATGCCCCAAAACACAAAGTGGACACATCTCATTTTCTCAAAGAAAACAGAGGTGTTTTTTGTAAAGTGCCTACCTGTGGATTCTGGCCTCTAGCTCAGCCGCCACCTGGGGATACCTACCAAACCTGTGCATTTTTTAAAACTAGAGTCCTATGGGAATCCAAGATGGGGTGACTTGTCAGGCTCTCACCAGGTTCTGTTACCCAGAATCGTTTGCAAACCTCAAAATGGGGCTAAAAAAATACTTTTTCCTCACATTTCGGTGACAGAAATTTCTGGAATCTGTGAGGAGCCACAAATTTCCTTCCACCTAGAGTTCCGCCAAGTCTCCCGATAAAAATTGTACCTCACTTGTGTGGGTAGGCCTAGTGCCCGCGATAGGAAATGCCCCAAAACACAAAGTGGACACATCACATTTTCTCAAAAAAAACAGAGGTGTTTTTTGTAAAGTGCCTACCTGTGGATTCTGGCCTCTAGCTCAGCCGCCACCTGGGGATACCTACAAACCTGTGCATTTTTTAAAACTAGAGACCTACGGGAATCCAAGATGGGGTGACTTGTCAGGCTCTCACCAGGTTCTGTTACCCAGAATCCTTTGCAAACCTCAAAATGTGGCTAAAAAAATACTTTTTCCTCACATTTCGGTGACAGAAATTTCTGGAATCTGAGAGGAGCCACAAATTTCCTTCCACCCAGAGTTCCACCAAGTCTCCCGATAAAAATGGTACCTCATTTGTGTGGGTAGGCTTAGTGCCCGCGACAGGAAATGCCCCAAAACACAAAGTGGACACATCACATTTTCTCAAAGAAAACAGAGGTGTTTTTTGCAAAGTGCCTACCTGTGGATTTTGGCCTCTAGTTCAGCCGCCACCTTGGGAAACCTACCAAACCTGTGGATTTGTGAAGACTGGAGACCTAGGGGAATCCAAGATGGGGTGACTTGTCGGGCTCTGACCAGATTCTGTTACCCAGAATCCTTTGCAAACCTCAAAATGTGGCTAAAAAAACACTTTTACATCACATTTCGGTGACAGAAAGTTCTGGAATCTGAGAGGAGCCACAAATTTCCTTACAACCAGAGTCCCCACAAGTCTCCCAATAAAAATGGTACCTCACTTGTGTGGTTAAGCCTAGGGCGCGAGACAGGAAATGCCCCAAAACACAAAGTGGACACATCACATTTTTTCAAAGAAAACAGAGGTGTTTTTTGTAAAGTGCCTACCTGTGGATTCTGGCCTCTAGCTCAGCCGCCACCTGGGGATACCTACCAATCCTGTGCATTTTTTAAAACTAGAGACCTACGGGAATCCAGGATGGGGTGACTTGTCAGGCTCTCACCAGGTTCTGTTACCCAGAATCCTTTGCAAACCTCAACATGTGGCTAAAAAAATACTTTTTCCTCACATTTCGGTGACAGAAATTTCTGGAATCTGAGAGGAGCCACAAATTTCCTTCCACCCAGAGTTCCGCCAAGTCTCCCGATAAAAATGGTACCTCACTTGTGTGGGTAGGCCTAGTGCCCGCGACAGGAAATGCCCCAAAACACAAAGTGGACACATCACGTTTTCTCAAAGAAAACAGAGGTGTTTTTTGTAAAGTGCCTACCTGTGGATTTTGGCCTCTAGCTCAGCCGCCACCTATGGAAACCTACCAAACCTGTGCATTTGTGAAGACTAGAGACCTAGGGGAATCCAAGATGGGGTGACTTGTCGGGCTCTGTCCAGATTCTGTTACCCAGAATCCTTTGCAAACCTCAAAATGTGGCTAGAAAAACACTTTTTCCTCACATTTCGGTGACAGAAAGTTCTGGAATCTGAGAGGAGCCACAAATTTCCTTACAACCAGAGTTCCCCCAAGTCTCCCGATAAAAATGGTATCTCACTTGTGTGGTTAGGCCTAGTGCCCGCGACAGGAAATGCCCCAAAACACAAAGTGGACACATCACATTTTTTCAAAGAAAACAGAGGTGTTTTTTGTAAAGTGCCTACCTGTGGATTCTGGCCTCTAGCTCAGCCGCCACCTGGGGATACCTACCAATCCTGTGCATTTTTTAAAACTAGAGACCTACGGGAATCCAAGATGGGGTGACTTGCCAGGCTCTCACCAGATTCTGTTACCCAGAATCCTTTGCAAACTTCAAAATGTGGCTAAAAAAACACTTTTTCCTCACATTTCGGTGACAGAAAGTTCTGGAATCTGAGAGGAGCCACAAATGTCCTTACAACCAGAGTTCCCCCAAGTCTCCCGATAAAAATGGTACCTCACTTGTGTGGTTAGGCCTAGTGCCCGCGACAGGAAATGCCCCAAAACACAAAGTGGACACATCACGTTTTCTCAAAGAAAACAGGGGTGTTTTTTGTAAAGTGCCTACCTGTGGATTTTGGCCTCTAGCGTAGCCGCCACCTAGGGAAACCTACCAAACCTGTGCATTTGTGAAGACTAGAGACCTAGGGGAATCCAAGATGGGGTGACTTGTCGGGCTCTCACCAGATTCTGTTACCCAGAATCCTTTGCAAACCTCAAAATGTAGCTAAAAAACAAATTTTCCTCATATTTCGGTGACAGAAAGTTCTGGAATCTGAGAGGAGCCACATATTTCCATCCACCCAGCATCCCCCCAAGTCTCCCGATAAAAATGGAACTTCACTTGTGTGGGTAGGCCTAGTGCCCGCGATAGGAAATGCCCTAAAACACAAAGTGGACACATCACATTTTCTCAAAGAAAACAGAGGTGTTTTTTGTAAAGTGCCTACCTGTGGATTCTGGCCTCTAGCTCAGCCGCCACCTGGGGATACCTACAAACCTGTGCATTTTTTAAAACTAGAGACCTACGGGAATCCAAGATGGGGTGACTTGTCAGGCTGTCACCAGGTTCTGTTACCCAGAATCCTTTGCAAACCTCAAAATGTGGCTAAAAAAATACTTTTTCCTCACATTTCGGTGACAGAAATTTCTGGAATCTGAGAGGAGCCACAAATTTCCTTCCACCCAGAGTTCCACCAAGTCTCCCGATAAAAATGGTACCTCATTTGTGTGGGTAGGCTTAGTGCCCGCGACAGGAAATGCCCCAAAACACAAAGTGGACACATCACATTTTCTCAAAGAAAACAGAGGTGTTTTTTGCAAAATGCCTACCTGTGGATTTTGGCCTCTAGCTCAGCCGCTACCTTGGGAAACCTACCAAACCTGTGGATTCGTGAAGACTGGAGACCTAGGGGAATCCAAGATGGGGTGACTTGTCGGGCTCTGACCAGATTCTGTTACCCAGAATCCTTTGCAAACCTCAAAATGTGGCTAAATAAACACTTTTTCCTCACATTTCGGTGACAGAAAGTTCTGGAATCTGAGAGGAGCCACAAATTTCCTTACAACCAGAGTCCCCCCAAGTCTCCCAAAAAAAATGGTACCTCACTTGTGTGGTTAGGCCTAGGGCGCGAGACAGGAAATGCCCCAAAACACAAAGTGGACACATCACATTTTTTCAAAGAAAACAGAGGTGTTTTTTGTAAAGTGCCTACCTGTGGATTCTGGCCTCTAGCTCAGCCGCCACCTGGGGATACCTACCAATCCTGTGCATTTTTTAAAACTAGAGACCTACGGGAATCCAGGATGGGGTGACTTGTCAGGCTCTCACCAGGTTCTGTTACCCAGAATCCTTTGCAAACCTCAAAATGTGGCTAAAAAAATACTTTTTCCTCACATTTCGGTGACAGAAATTTCTGGAATCTGAGAGGAGCCACAAATTTCCTTCCACCCAGTGTTCCCCCAAGTCTCCCGATAAAAATGGTACCTCACTTGTGTGGGTAGGCCTAGTGCCCGCGACAGGAAATGCCCCAAAACACAAAGTGGACACATCACATTTTCTCAAAGAAAACAGGGGTGTTTTTTGTAAAGTGGCTACCTGTGGATTTTGGCCTCTAGCTTAGCCGCCACCTAGGGAAACCTACCAAACCTGTGCATTTGTGAAGACTAGAGACCTAGGGGAATCCAAGATGGGGTGACTTGTCAGGCTCTCACCAGATTCTGTTACCCAGAATCCTTTGCAAACCTCAAAATGTGGCTAAAAAAACACTTTTTCCTCACATTTCGGTGACAGAAAGTTCTGGAATCTGAGAGGGGTCACAAATTTCCTTCAACCCAGCGTTGCCCCAAGTCTCCCAATGAAAATGGAACCTCACTTGTGTGGTTAGGCCTAGTGCCCGTGACAGGAAATGCCCCAAAACACAAAGTGAACACATCACATTTTCTCAAAGAAAACAGAGGTGTTTTTTGTAAAGTGCCTACCTGTGGATTCTGGCCTCTAGCTCAGCCGCCACCTGGGGATACCTACCAAGCCTGTGCATTTTTTAAAACTAGAGACCTACGGGAATCAAAGATGGGGTGACTTGCCAGGCTCTCACCAGATTCTGTTACCCAGAATCCTTTGCAAACTTCAAAATGTGGCTAAAAAAACACTTTTTCCTCACATTTCTGTGACAGAAAGTTCTGGAATCTGAGAGGAGCCACAAATGTCCTTACAACCAGAGTTCCCCCAAGTCTCCCGATAAAAATGGTACCTCACTTGTGTGGTTAGGCCTAGTGCCCGCGACAGGAAATGCCCCAAAACACAAAGTGGACACATCACGTTTTCTCAAAGAAAACAGGGGTGTTTTTTGTAAAGTGCCTACCTGTGGATTTTGGCCTCTAGCTTAGCCGCCACCTAGGGAAACCTACCAAACCTGTGCATTTGTGAAGACTAGAGACCTAGGGGAATCCAAGATGGGGTGACTTGACGGGCTCTCACCAGATTCTGTTACCCAGAATCCTTTGCAAACCTCAAAATGTAGCTAAAAAACAAATTTTCCTCATATTTCGGTGACAGAAAGTTCTGGAATCTGAGAGGAGCCACATATTTCCATCCACCCAGCATCCCCCCAAGTCTCCCGATAAAAATGGAACCTCACCTGTGTGGGTAGGCCTAGTGCCCGCGATAGGAAATGCCCCAAAACACAAAGTGGACACATCACATTTTCTCAAAGAAAACAGAGGTGTTTTTTGTAAAGTGCCTACCTGTGGATTCTGGCCTCTAGCTCAGCCGCCACCTGGGGATACCTACAAACCTGTGCATTTTTTAAAACTAGAGACCTACGGGAATCCAAGATGGGGTGACTTGTCAGGCTCTCACCAGGTTCTGTTACCCAGAATCCTTTGCAAACCTCAAAATGTGGCTAAAAAAATACTTTTTCCTCACATTTCGGTGACAGAAATTTCTGGAATCTGAGAGGAGCCACAAATTTCCTTCCACCCAGAGTTCCACCAAGTCTCCCGATAAAAATGGTACCTCATTTGTGTGGGTAGGCTTAGTGCCCGCGACAGGAAATGCCCCAAAACACAAAGTGGACACATCACATTTTCTCAAAGAAAACAGAGGTGTTTTTTGCAAAGTGCCTACCTGTGGATTTTGGCCTCTAGCTCAGCCGCCACCTTGGGAAACCTACCAAACCTGTGGATTTGTGAAGACTGGAGACCTAGGGGAATCCAAGATGGGGTGACTTGTCGGGCTCTGACCAGATTCTGTTACCCAGAATCCTTTGCAAACCTCAAAATGTGGCTAAAAAAACACTTTTACATCACATTTCGGTGACAGAAAGTTCTGGAATCTGAGAGGAGCCACAAATTTCCTTACAACCAGAGTCCCCCCAAGTCTCCCAATAAAAATGGTACCTCACTTGTGTGGTTAAGCCTAGGGCGCGAGACAGGAAATGCCCCAAAACACAAAGTGGACACATCACATTTTTTCAAAGAAAACAGAGGTGTTTTTTGTAAAGTGCCTACCTGTGGATTCTGGCCTCTAGCTCAGCCGCCACCTGGGGATACCTACCAATCCTGTGCATTTTTTAAAACTAGAGACCTACGGGAATCCAGGATGGGGTGACTTGTCAGGCTCTCACCAGGTTCTGTTACCCAGAATCCTTTGCAAACCTCAACATGTGGCTAAAAAAATACTTTTTCCTCACATTTCGGTGACAGAAATTTCTGGAATCTGAGAGGAGCCACAAATTTCCTTCCACCCAGAGTTCCGCCAAGTCTCCCGATAAAAATGGTACCTCACTTGTGTGGGTAGGCCTAGTGCCCGCGACAGGAAATGCCCCAAAACACAAAGTGGACACATCACGTTTTCTCAAAGAAAACAGAGGTGTTTTTTGTAAAGTGCCTACCTGTGGATTTTGGCCTCTAGCTCAGCCGCCACCTATGGAAACCTACCAAACCTGTGCATTTGTGAAGACTAGAGACCTAGGGGAATCCAAGATGGGGTGACTTGTCGGGCTCTGTCCAGATTCTGTTACCCAGAATCCTTTGCAAACCTCAAAATGTGGCTAGAAAAACACTTTTTCCTCACATTTCGGTGACAGAAAGTTCTGGAATCTGAGAGGAGCCACAAATTTCCTTACAACCAGAGTTCCCCCAAGTCTCCCGATAAAAATGGTATCTCACTTGTGTGGTTAGGCCTAGTGCCCGCGACAGGAAATGCCCCAAAACACAAAGTGGACACATCACATTTTTTCAAAGAAAACAGAGGTGTTTTTTGTAAAGTGCCTACCTGTGGATTCTGGCCTCTAGCTCAGCCGCCACCTGGGGATACCTACCAATCCTGTGCATTTTTTTAAACTAGAGACCTACGGGAATCCAAGATGGGGTGACTTGCCAGGCTCTCACCAGATTCTGTTACCCAGAATCCTTTGCAAACTTCAAAATGTGGCTAAAAAAACACTTTTTCCTCACATTTCGGTGACAGAAAGTTCTGGAATCTGAGAGGAGCCACAAATGTCCTTACAACCAGAGTTCCCCCAAGTCTCCCGATAAAAATGGTACCTCACTTGTGTGGTTAGGCCTAGTGCCCGCGACAGGAAATGCCCCAAAACACAAAGTGGACACATCACGTTTTCTCAAAGAAAACAGGGGTGTTTTTTGTAAAGTGCCTACCTGTGGATTTTGGCCTCTAGCGTAGCCGCCACCTAGGGAAACCTACCAAACCTGTGCATTTGTGAAGACTAGAGACCTAGGGGAATCCAAGATGGGGTGACTTGTCGGGCTCTCACCAGATTCTGTTACCCAGAATCCTTTGCAAACCTCAAAATGTAGCTAAAAAACAAATTTTCCTCATATTTCGGTGACAGAAAGTTCTGGAATCTGAGAGGAGCCACATATTTCCATCCACCCAGCATCCCCCCAAGTCTCCCGATAAAAATGGAACCTCACCTGTGTGGGTAGGCCTAGTGCCCGCGATAGGAAATGCCCCAAAACACAAAGTGGACACATCACATTTTCTCAAAGAAAACAGAGGTGTTTTTTGTAAAGTGCCTACCTGTGGATTCTGGCCTCTAGCTCAGCCGCCACCTGGGGATACCTACAAACCTGTGCATTTTTTAAAACTAGAGACCTACGGGAATCCAAGATGGGGTGACTTGTCAGGCTCTCACCAGGTTCTGTTACCCAGAATCCTTTGCAAACCTCAAAATGTGGCTAAAAAAATACTTTTTCCTCACATTTCGGTGACAGAAATTTCTGGAATCTGAGAGGAGCCACAAATTTCCTTCCACCCAGAGTTCCACCAAGTCTCCCGATAAAAATGGTACCTCATTTGTGTGGGTAGGCTTAGTGCCCGCGACAGGAAATGCCCCAAAACACAAAGTGGACACATCACATTTTCTCAAAGAAAACAGAGGTGTTTTTTGCAAAGTGCCTACCTGTGGATTTTGGCCTCTAGCTCAGCCGCCACCTTGGGAAACCTACCAAACCTGTGGATTTGTGAAGACTGGAGACCTAGGGGAATCCAAGATGGGGTGACTTGTCGGGCTCTGACCAGATTCTGTTACCCAGAATCCTTTGCAAACCTCAAAATGTGGCTAAAAAAACACTTTTACATCACATTTCGGTGACAGAAAGTTCTGGAATCTGAGAGGAGCCACAAATTTCCTTACAACCAGAGTCCCCCCAAGTCTCCCAATAAAAATGGTACCTCACTTGTGTGGTTAAGCCTAGGGCGCGAGACAGGAAATGCTCCAAAACACAAAGTGGACACATCACATTTTTTCAAAGAAAACAGAGGTGTTTTTTGTAAAGTGCCTACCTGTGGATTCTGGCCTCTAGCTCAGCCGCCACCTGGGGATACCTACCAATCCTGTGCATTTTTTAAAACTAGAGACCTACGGGAATCCAGGATGGGGTGACTTGTCAGGCTCTCACCAGGTTCTGTTACCCAGAATCCTTTGCAAACCTCAACATGTGGCTAAAAAAATACTTTTTCCTCACATTTCGGTGACAGAAATTTCTGGAATCTGAGAGGAGCCACAAATTTCCTTCCACCCAGAGTTCCGCCAAGTCTCCCGATAAAAATGGTACCTCACTTGTGTGGGTAGGCCTAGTGCCCGCGACAGGAAATGCCCCAAAACACAAAGTGGACACATCACGTTTTCTCAAAGAAAACAGAGGTGTTTTTTGTAAAGTGCCTACCTGTGGATTTTGGCCTCTAGCTCAGCCGCCACCTATGGAAACCTACCAAACCTGTGCATTTGTGAAGACTAGAGACCTAGGGGAATCCAAGATGGGGTGACTTGTCGGGCTCTGTCCAGATTCTGTTACCCAGAATCCTTTGCAAACCTCAAAATGTGGCTAGAAAAACACTTTTTCCTCACATTTCGGTGACAGAAAGTTCTGGAATCTGAGAGGAGCCACAAATTTCCTTACAACCAGAGTTCCCCCAAGTCTCCCGATAAAAATGGTATCTCACTTGTGTGGTTAGGCCTAGTGCCCGCGACAGGAAATGCCCCAAAACACAAAGTGGACACATCACTTTTTTTCAAAGAAAACAGAGGTGTTTTTTGTAAAGTGCCTACCTGTGGATTCTGGCCTCTAGCTCAGCCGCCACCTGGGGATACCTACCAATCCTGTGCATTTTTTAAAACTAGAGACCTACGGGAATCCAAGATGGGGTGACTTGCCAGGCTCTCACCAGATTCTGTTACCCAGAATCCTTTGCAAACTTCAAAATGTGGCTAAAAAAACACTTTTTCCTCACATTTCGGTGACAGAAAGTTCTGGAATCTGAGAGGAGCCACAAATGTCCTTACAACCAGAGTTCCCCCAAGTCTCCCGATAAAAATGGTACCTCACTTGTGTGGTTAGGCCTAGTGCCCGCGACAGGAAATGCCCCAAAACACAAAGTGGACACATCACGTTTTCTCAAAGAAAACAGGGGTGTTTTTTGTAAAGTGACTACCTGTGGATTTTGGCCTCTAGCGTAGCCGCCACCTAGGGAAACCTACCAAACCTGTGCATTTGTGAAGACTAGAGACCTAGGGGAATCCAAGATGGGGTGACTTGTCGGGCTCTCACCAGATTCTGTTACCCAGAATCCTTTGCAAACCTCAAAATGTAGCTAAAAAACAAATTTTCCTCATATTTCGGTGACAGAAAGTTCTGGAATCTGAGAGGAGCCACATATTTCCATCCACCCAGCATCCCCCCAAGTCTCCCGATAAAAATGGAACTTCACTTGTGTGGGTAGGCCTAGTGCCCGCGATAGGAAATGCCCCAAAACACAAAGTGGACACATCACATTTTCTCAAAGAAAACAGAGGTGTTTTTTGTAAAGTGCCTACCTGTGGATTCTGGCCTCTAGCTCAGCCGCCACCTGGGGATACCTACAAACCTGTGCATTTTTTAAAACTAGAGACCTACGGGAATCCAAGATGGGGTGACTTGTCAGGCTCTCACCAGGTTCTGTTACCCAGAATCCTTTGCAAACCTCAAAATGTGGCTAAAAAAATACTTTTTCCTCACATTTCGGTGACAGAAATTTCTGGAATCTGAGAGGAGCCACAAATTTCCTTCCACCCAGAGTTCCACCAAGTCTCCCGATAAAAATGGTACCTCATTTGTGTGGGTAGGCTTAGTGCCCGCGACAGGAAATGCCCCAAAACACAAAGTGGACACATCACATTTTGTCAAAGAAAACAGAGGTGTTTTTTGCAAAGTGCCTACCTGTGGATTTTGGCCTCTAGCTCAGCCGCTACCTTGGGAAACCTACCAAACCTGTGGATTCGTGAAGACTGGAGACCTAGGGGAATCCAAGATGGGGTGACTTGTCGGGCTCTGACCAGATTCTGTTACCCAGAATCCTTTGCAAACCTCAAAATGTGGCTAAATAAACACTTTTTCCTCACATTTCGGTGACAGAAAGTTCTGGAATCTGAGAGGAGCCACAAATTTCCTTACAACCAGAGTCCCCCCAAGTCTCCCAAAAAAAATGGTACCTCACTTGTGTGGTTAGGCCTAGGGCGCGAGACAGGAAATGCCCCAAAACACAAAGTGGACACATCACATTTTTTCAAAGAAAACAGAGGTGTTTTTTGTAAAGTGCCTACCTGTGGATTCTGGCCTCTAGCTCAGCCGCCACCTGGGGATACCTACCAATCCTGTGCATTTTTTAAAACTAGAGACCTACGGGAATCCAGGATGGGGTGACTTGTCAGGCTCTCACCAGGTTCTGTTACCCAGAATCCTTTGCAAACCTCAAAATGTGGCTAAAAAAATACTTTTTCCTCACATTTCGGTGACAGAAATTTCTGGAATCTGAGAGGAGCGACAAATTTCCTTCCACCCAGTGTTCCCCCAAGTCTCCCGATAAAAATGGTACCTCACTTGTGTGGGTAGGCCTAGTGCCCGCGACAGGAAATGCCCCAAAACACAAAGTGGACACATCACATTTTCTCAAAGAAAACAGGGGTGTTTTTTGTAAAGTGGCTACCTGTGGATTTTGGCCTCTAGCTTAGCCGCCACCTAGGGAAACCTACCAAACCTGTGCATTTGTGAAGACTAGAGACCTAGGGGAATCCAAGATGGGGTGACTTGTCAGGCTCTCACCAGATTCTGTTACCCAGAATCCTTTGCAAACCTCAAAATGTGGCTAAAAAAACACTTTTTCCTCACATTTCGGTGACAGAAAGTTCTGGAATCTGAGAGGGGTCACAAATTTCCTTCAACCCAGCGTTCCCCCAAGTCTCCCAATGAAAATGGAACCTCACTTGTGTGGTTAGGCCTAGTGCCCGTGACAGGAAATGCCCCAAAACACAAATTGAACACATCACATTTTCTCAAAGAAAACAGAGGTGTTTTTTGTAAAGTGCCTACCTGTGGATTCTGGCCTCTAGCTCAGCCGCCACCTGGGGATACCTACCAAGCCTGTGCATTTTTTAAAACTAGAGACCTACGGGAATCAAAGATGGGGTGACTTGTCAGGCTCTCACCAGGTTCTGTTACCCAGAATCCTTTGCAAACCTCAAAATGTGGCAAAAAAAATACTTTTTCCTCACATTTCGGTGACAGAAATTTCTGGAATCTGAGAGGAGCCACAAATTTCCTTCCACACAGAGTTCCGCCAAGTCTCCCGATAAAAATGGTATCTCACTTGTGTGGGTAGGCCTAGTGCCCGTGACAGGAAATGCCCCAAAACACAAAGTGGACACATCACATTTTCTCAAAGAAAGCAGGGGTGTTTTTTGCAAAGTGCCTAGCTGTGGATTTTAGCCTCTAGCTCAGCCGCCACCTCGGTAAACCTACCAAACCTGTGCATTTGTGAAGACTAGAGACCTAGGGGAATTCTAGATGGGGTGACTTGTTGGGCTATCACCAGGTTCTGTTACCCAGAATCCTTTGCAAACCTCAAAATGTGGCTAAAAAAATACTTTTTCCTCACATTTCGGTGACAGAAATTTCTGGAATCTGAGAGGAGCCACAAATTTCCTTCCACCCAGAGTTCCGCCAAGTCTCCCGATAAAAATGGTATCTCACTTGTGTGGGTAGGCCTAGTGCCCGCGACAGGAAATGCCCCAAAACACAAAGTGGACACATCACATTTTCTCAAAGAAAACAGAGGTGTTTTTTGCAAAGTGCCTAGCTGTGGATTTTAGCCTCTAGCTCAGCTGCCACCTAGGGAAACCTACCAAACCTGTGCATTTGTGAAGACTAGAGACCTAGGGGAATCCAAGATGGGGTGACTTGTCGGGCTCTCACCAGATTCTGTTACCCAGAATCCTTTGCAAACCTCAAAATGTGGCTAAAAAAAAAAATATTTCCTCACATTTCGGTGACAGAAAGTTCTGGAATCTGAGAGGAGCCACAAATTTCCTTCCACCCAGCGTTCCCCCAAGTCTCCCGATAAAAATGGTACCTCACTTGTGTGGTTAGGCCTAGTGCCCGCGACAGGAAATGCCGCAAAACACAAAGTGAACACATCACATTTTCTCAAATAAAACAGAGGTGTTTTTTGTAAAGTGCCTACCTGTGGATTCTGGCCTCTAGCTCAGCCGCCACCTGGGGATACCTACCAAGCCTGTGCATTTTTTAAAACTAGAGACCTACGGGAATCCAAGATGGGGTGACTTGTCAGGCTCTCACCAAGTTCTTTTACCCAGAATCCTTTGCAAACCTCGAAATGTGGCTAAAAAGATACTTTTTCCTCACATTTCGGTGACAGAAATTTCTGGAATCTGAGAGGAGCCACAAATTTCCTTCCACCCAGTGTTCCCCCAAGTCTCCCGATAAAAATGGTACCTCACTTGTGTGGGTAGGCCTAGTGCCCGCAACAGGAAATGCCCCAAAACACAAAGTGGACACATCACATTTTCTCAAAGAAAACAGGGGTGTTTTTTGTAAAGTGGCTACCTGTGGATTTTGGCCTCTAGCTTAGCCGCCACCTAGGGAAACCTACCAAACCTGTGCATTTGTGAAGACTAGAGACCTAGGGGAATCCAAGATGGGGTGACTTGTTGGGCTATCACCAGGTTCTGTTACCCAGAATCCTTTGCAAACCTCAAAATGTGGCTAAAAAAATAATTTTTCCTCACATTTCGGTGACAGAAAGTTCTGGAATCTGAGAGGAGCCACAAATTTCCTTCCACCCAGCGTTCCCCCAAGTCTCCCGATAAAAATGGTACCTCACTTGTGTGGGTAGGCCTAGTGCCCGCGACAGGAAATGCCCCAAAACACAAAGTGGACACATCACATTTTCTCAAAGAAAACAGGGGTGTTTTTTGTAAAGTGCCTACCTGTGGACTTTGGCCTCTAGCTTAGCCGCCACCTAGGGAAACCTACCAAACCTGTGCATTTGTGAAGACTAGAGACCTAGGGGAATCCAAGATGGGGTAGCTTGTCGGGCTCTCACCAGATTCTGTTACCCAGAATCCTTTGCAAACCTCAAAATGTGGCTAAAAAAACACTTTTTCCTCACATTTCGGTTACAGAAATTTCTGGAATCTGAGAGGAGCCACATATTTCCTTCCACCCAGCGTATCCCCAAGTCTCCCGATAAAAATGGTACCTCACTTGTGTGGGTAGGCCTAGTGCCCGCGACAGGAAATGCCCCAAAACACAAAGTGGACACATCACATTTTCTCAAAGAAAACAGAGGTGTTTTTTGTAAAGTGCCTACCTGTGGATTCTGGCCTCTAGCTCAGCCGCCACCTGGAGATACCTACCAAACCTTTGCTTTTTTTAAAACTAGAGACCTACGGGAATCCAAGATGGGGTGACTTGTCGGGCTCTCACCAGATTCTGTTACCCAGAATCCTTTGCAATCCTCAAAATGTAGCTAAAAAACACTTTTTCTTCACATTTCGGTGACAGAAATTTCTGGAATCTGAGAGGAGCCACAAATTTCCTTCCACCCAGAGTTCCGCCAAGTCTCCCGATAAAAATGGTACCTCACTTGTGTGGGTAGGCCTAGTGCCCGCGACAGGAAATGCCCCAAAACACAAAGTGGACACATCACATTTTCTCAAAGAAAACAGAGGTGTTTTTTGCATAGTGCTTAGCTGTGGATTTTAGCCTCTAGCTCACCCGCCACCTAGGGAAACCTACCAAACCTGTGCATTTGTGAAGACTAGAGACCTAGGGGAATCCAAGATGGGGTGACTTGTCGGGCTCTCACCAGGTTCTGTTACCCAGAATCCTTTGCAAACCTCAAAATGTGGCTAAAAAAAATAATTTTTCCTCACATTTCGGTGACAGAAAGTTTTGGAATCTGAGAGGAGCCAAAAATTTCCTTCCACCCAGCGTTCCCCCAAGTCTCCTGATAAAAAATTGTACCTCACTTGTGTGGGTAGGCCTAGTGCCCGCGACAGGAAATGCCCCAAAACACAAAGTGGAAACATCACATTTTCTCAAAGAAAACAGGGGTGTTTTTTGTAAAGTGCCTACCTGTGGATTTTGGCCTCTAGCTTAGCCGCCACCTAGGGAAACCCACCAAACCTGTGCATTTGTGAAGACTAGAGACCTAGGGGAATCCAAGATGGGGTGACTTGTCGGGCTCTCACCAGATTCTGTTACCCAGAATCCTTTGCAAACCTCAAAATGTGGCAAAAAAACACTTTTTCCTCACATTTCGGTGACAGAAAGTTCTGGAATCTGAGAGGAGCCACATATTTCCTTCCACCCAGCGTTCCCCCAACTCTCCTGATAAAAATGGTACCTCACTTGTGTGGGTAGGCCTAGTGCCCGCAACAGGAAATGCCTCAAAACACAAAGTGGACACATCACATTTTCTCAAAGAAAACAGAGGTGTTTTTTGTAAAGTGCCTACCTTTGGATTCTGGCCTCTAGCTCAGCCGCCACCTGGGGAAACCTACCAAACCTGTGCATTTGTGAAGACTAGAGATCTAGGGGAATCGTAGATGGGGTGACTTGTTGGGCTCTCACCAGGTTCTGTTACCCAGAATCCTTTGCAAACCTCAAAATGTGGCTAAAAAAATACTTTTTCCTCACCTTTCGGTGACAGAAATTTCCGGAATCTGAGAGGAGCCACAAATTTCCTTCCACCCAGAGTTCCACCAAGTCTCCCGATAAAAATGGTACCTCATTTGTGTGGGTAGGCCTAGTGCCCGCGACAGGAAATGCCCCAAAACACAAAGTGGACACATCACATTTTCTCAAAGAAAACAGAGGTGTTTTTTGTTAAGTGCCTACCTGTGGATTTTGGCCTCTAGCTCAGCCGCCACCTATGGAAACCTACCAAACCTGTGCATTTGTGAAGACTGGAGACCTAGGGGAATCCAAGATGGGGTGACTTGTCGGGCTTTGACCAGATTCTGTTACCCAGAATCCTTTGCAAACCTCAAAATGTGGCTAGAAAAACACTTTTTCCTCACATTTCGGTGACAGAAAGTTCTGGAATCTGAGAGGAGCCACAAATTTCCTTCCACCCAGAGTTCCGCCAAGTCTCCCGATAAAAATGGTACCTCACTTGTGTGGGTAGGCCTAGTGCCCGCGACAGGAAATGCCCCAAAACACAAAGTGGACACATCACATTTTCTCAAAGAAAACAGAGGTGTTTTTTGCAAAGTGCTTAGCTGTGGATTTTAGCCTCTAGCTCAGCCGCCACCTAGGGAAACCTACCAAACCTGTGCATTTGTCAAGACTAGAGACCTAGGGGAATCCAAGATGGGGTGACTTGTCGGGCTCTCACCAGGTTCTGTTACCCAGAATCCTTTGCAAACCTCAAAATGTGGCTAAAAAAAATAATTTTTCCTCACATTTCGGTGACAGAAAGTTCTGGAATCTGAGAGGAGCCACAAATTTCCTTCCACCCAGCGTTCCCCCAAGTCTCCCGATAAAAAATTGTACCTCACTTGTGTGGGTAGGCCTAGTGCCCGCGACAGGAAATGCCCCAAAACACAAAGTGGAAACATCACATTTTCTCAAAGAAAACAGGGGTGTTTTTTGTAAAGTGCCTACCTGTGGATTTTGGCCTCTAGCTTAGCCGCCACCTAGGGAAACCCACCAAACCTGTGCATTTGTGAAGACTAGAGACCTAGGGGAATCCAAGATGGGGTGACTTGTCGGGCTCTCACCAGATTCTGTTACCCAGAATCCTTTGCAAACCTCAAAATGTGGCAAAAAAACACTTTTTCCTCACATTTCGGTGACAGAAAGTTCTGGAATCTGAGAGGAGCCACATATTTCCTTCCACCCAGCGTTCCCCCAAGTCTCCTGATAAAAATGGTACCTCACTTGTGTCGGTAGGCCTAGTGCCCGCAACAGGAAATGCCTCAAAACACAAAGTGGACACATCACATTTTCTCAAAGAAAACAGAGGTGTTTTTTGTAAAGTGCCTACCTTTGGATTCTGGCCTCTAGCTCAGCCGCCACCTGGGGAAACCTACCAAACCTGTGCATTTGTGAAGACTAGAGACCTAGGGGAATCGTAGATGGGGTGACTTGTTGGGCTCTCACCAGGTTCTGTTACCAAGAATCCTTTGCAAACCTCAAAATGTGGCTAAAAAAATACTTTTTCCTCACATTTCGGTGACAGAAATTTCCGGAATCTGAGAGGAGCCACAAATTTCCTTCCACCCAGAGTTCCACCAAGTCTCCCGATAAAAATGGTACCTCATTTGTGTGGGTAGGCCTAGTGCCCGCGACAGGAAATGCCCCAAAACACAAAGTGGACACATCACATTTTCTCAAAGAAAACAGAGGTGTTTTTTGTAAAGTGCCTACCTGTGGATTCTGGCCTCTAGCTCAGCCGCCACCTGGGGATACCTACCAATCCTGTGCATTTTTTAAAACTAGAGACCTACGGGAATCCAAGATGGGGTGACTTGCCAGGCTCTCACCAGATTCTGTTACCCAGAATCCTTTGCAAACTTCAAAATGTGGCTAAAAAAACACTTTTTCCTCACATTTCGGTGACAGAAAGTTCTGGAATCTGAGAGGAGCCACAAATGTCCTTACAACCAGAGTTCCCCCAAGTCTCCCGATAAAAATGGTACCTCACTTGTATGGTTAGGCCTAGTGCCCGCGACAGGAAATGCCCCAAAACACAAAGTGGACACATCACATTTTCTCAAAGAAAACAGGGGTGTTTTTTGTAAAGTGCCTACCTGTGGATTTTGGCCTCTAGCTTAGCTGCCACCTAGGGAAACCTACCAAACCTGTGCATTTGTGAAGACTAGAGACCTAGGGGAATCCAAGATGGGGTGACTTGTCGGGCTCTCACCAGATTCTGTTACCCAGAATCCTTTGCAAATCTCAAAATGTAGCTAAAAAACAAATTTTCCTCATATTTCAGTGACAGAAAGTTCTGGAATCTGAGAGGAGCCACATATTTCCATCCACCCAGCATCCCCCCAAGTCTCCCGATAAAAATGGAACCTCACTTGTGTGGGTAGGCCTAGTGCCCGCGATAGGAAATGCACCAAAACACAAAGTGGACACATCACATTTTCTCAAAGAAAACAGAGGTGTTTTTTGTAAAGTGCCTACCTGTGGATTCTGGCCTCTAGCTCAGCCGCCACCTGGGGATACCTACAAACCTGTGCATTTTTTAAAACTAGAGACCTACGGGAATCCAAGATGGGGTGACTTGTCAGGCTCTCACCAGGTTCTGTTACCCAGAATCCTTTGCAAACCTCAAAATGTGGCTAAAAAACAAATTTTCCTCATATTTCAGTGACAGAAAGTTCTGGAATCTGAGAGGAGCCACAAATTTCCTTCCACCCAGTGTTCCCCCAAGTCTCCCGATAAAAATGGTACCTCACTTGTGTGGGTAGGCCTAGTGCCCGCAACAGGAAATGCCCCAAAACACAAAGTGGACACATCACATTTTCTCAAAGAAAACAGGGGTGTTTTTTGTAAAGTGGCTACCTGTGGATTTTGGCCTCTAGCTTAGCCGCCACCTAGGGAAACCTACCAAACCTGTGCATTTGTGAAGACTAGAGACCTAGGGGAATCCAAGATGGGGTGACTTGTTGGGCTATCACCAGGTTCTGTTACCCAGAATCCTTTGCAAACCTCAAAATGTGGCTAAAAAAATAATTTTTCCTCACATTTCGGTGACAGAAAGTTCTGGAATCTGAGAGGAGCCACAAATTTCCTTCCACCCAGCGTTCCCCCAAGTCTCCCGATAAAAATGGTACCTCACTTGTGTGGGTAGGCCTAGTGCCCGCGACAGGAAATGCCCCAAAACACAAAGTGGACACATCACATTTTCTCAAAGAAAACAGGGGTGTTTTTTGTAAAGTGCCTACCTGTGGACTTTGGCCTCTAGCTTAGCCGCCACCTAGGGAAACCTACCAAACCTGTGCATTTGTGAAGACTAGAGACCTAGGGGAATCCAAGATGGGGTAGCTTGTCGGGCTCTCACCAGATTCTGTTACCCAGAATCCTTTGCAAACCTCAAAATGTGGCTAAAAAAACACTTTTTCCTCACATTTCGGTTACAGAAATTTCTGGAATCTGAGAGGAGCCACATATTTCCTTCCACCCAGCGTATCCCAAGTCTCCCGATAAAAATGGTACCTCACTTGTGTGGGTAGGCCTAGTGCCCGCGACAGGAAATGCCCCAAAACACAAAGTGGACACATCACATTTTCTCAAAGAAAACAGAGGTGTTTTTTGTAAAGTGCCTACCTGTGGATTCTGGCCTCTAGCTCAGCCGCCACCTGGAGATACCTACCAAACCTTTGCTTTTTTTAAAACTAGAGACCTACGGGAATCCAAGATGGGGTGACTTGTCGGGCTCTCACCAGATTCTGTTACCCAGAATCCTTTGCAATCCTCAAAATGTAGCTAAAAAACACTTTTTCTTCACATTTCGGTGACAGAAATTTCTGGAATCTGAGAGGAGCCACAAATTTCCTTCCACCCAGAGTTCCGCCAAGTCTCCCGATAAAAATGGTACCTCACTTGTGTGGGTAGGCCTAGTGCCCGCGACAGGAAATGCCCCAAAACACAAAGTGGACACATCACATTTTCTCAAAGAAAACAGAGGTGTTTTTTGCAAAGTGCTTAGCTGTGGATTTTAGCCTCTAGCTCACCCGCCACCTAGGGAAACCTACCAAACCTGTGCATTTGTGAAGACTAGAGACCTAGGGGAATCCAAGATGGGGTGACTTGTCGGGCTCTCACCAGGTTCTGTTACCCAGAATCCTTTGCAAACCTCAAAATGTGGCTAAAAAAAATAATTTTTCCTCACATTTCGGTGACAGAAAGTTTTGGAATCTGAGAGGAGCCAAAAATTTCCTTCCACCCAGCGTTCCCCCAAGTCTCCTGATAAAAAATTGTACCTCACTTGTGTGGGTAGGCCTAGTGCCCGCGACAGGAAATGCCCCAAAACACAAAGTGGAAACATCACATTTTCTCAAAGAAAACAGGGGTGTTTTTTGTAAAGTGCCTACCTGTGGATTTTGGCCTCTAGCTTAGCCGCCACCTAGGGAAACCCACCAAACCTGTGCATTTGTGAAGACTAGAGACCTAGGGGAATCCAAGATGGGGTGACTTGTCGGGCTCTCACCAGATTCTGTTACCCAGAATCCTTTGCAAACCTCAAAATGTGGCAAAAAAACACTTTTTCCTCACATTTCGGTGACAGAAAGTTCTGGAATCTGAGAGGAGCCACATATTTCCTTCCACCCAGCGTTCCCCCAAGTCTCCTGATAAAAATGGTACCTCACTTGTGTGGGTAGGCCTAGTGCCCGCAACAGGAAATGCCTCAAAACACAAAGTGGACACATCACATTTTCTCAAAGAAAACAGAGGTGTTTTTTGTAAAGTGCCTACCTTTGGATTCTGGCCTCTAGCTCAGCCGCCACCTGGGGAAACCTACCAAACCTGTGCATTTGTGAAGACTAGAGATCTAGGGGAATCGTAGATGGGGTGACTTGTTGGGCTCTCACCAGGTTCTGTTACCCAGAATCCTTTGCAAACCTCAAAATGTGGCTAAAAAAATACTTTTTCCTCACCTTTCGGTGACAGAAATTTCCGGAATCTGAGAGGAGCCACAAATTTCCTTCCACCCAGAGTTCCACCAAGTCTCCCGATAAAAATGGTACCTCATTTGTGTGGGTAGGCCTAGTGCCCGCGACAGGAAATGCCCCAAAACACAAAGTGGACACATCACATTTTCTCAAAGAAAACAGAGGTGTTTTTTGTTAAGTGCCTACCTGTGGATTTTGGCCTCTAGCTCAGCCGCCACCTATGGAAACCTACCAAACCTGTGCATTTGTGAAGACTGGAGACCTAGGGGAATCCAAGATGGGGTGACTTGTCGGGCTCTGACCAGATTCTGTTACCCAGAATCCTTTGCAAACCTCAAAATGTGGCTAGAAAAACACTTTTTCCTCACATTTCGGTGACAGAAAGTTCTGGAATCTGAGAGGAGCCACAAATTTCCTTCCACCCAGAGTTCCGCCAAGTCTCCCGATAAAAATGGTACCTCACTTGTGTGGGTAGGCCTAGTGCCCGCGACAGGAAATGCCCCAAAACACAAAGTGGACACATCACATTTTCTCAAAGAAAACAGAGGTGTTTTTTGCAAAGTGCTTAGCTGTGGATTTTAGCCTCTAGCTCAGCCGCCACCCAGGGAAACCTACCAAACCTGTGCATTTGTGAAGACTAGAGACCTAGGGGAATCCAAGATGGGGTGACTTGTCGGGCTCTCACCAGGTTCTGTTACCCAGAATCCTTTGCAAACCTCAAAATGTGGCTAAAAAAAATAATTTTTCCTCACATTTCGGTGACAGAAAGTTCTGGAATCTGAGAGGAGCCACAAATTTCCTTCCACCCAGCGTTCCCCCAAGTCTCCCGATAAAAAATTGTACCTCACTTGTGTGGGTAGGCCTAGTGCCCGCGACAGGAAATGCCCCAAAACACAAAGTGGAAACATCACATTTTCTCAAAGAAAACAGGGGTGTTTTTTGTAAAGTGCCTACCTGTGGATTTTGGCCTCTAGCTTAGCCGCCACCTAGGGAAACCCACCAAACCTGTGCATTTGTGAAGACTAGAGACCTAGGGGAATCCAAGATGGGGTGACTTGTCGGGCTCTCACCAGATTCTGTTACCCAGAATCCTTTGCAAACCTCAAAATGTGGCAAAAAAACACTTTTTCCTCACATTTCGGTGACAGAAAGTTCTGGAATCTGAGAGGAGCCACATATTTCCTTCCACCCAGCGTTCCCCCAAGTCTCCTGATAAAAATGGTACCTCACTTGTGTGGGTAGGCCTAGTGCCCGCAACAGGAAATGCCTCAAAACACAAAGTGGACACATCACATTTTCTCAAAGAAAACAGAGGTGTTTTTTGTAAAGTGCCTACCTTTGGATTCTGGCCTCTAGCTCAGCCGCCACCTGGGGAAACCTGCCAAACCTGTGCATTTGTGAAGACTAGAGACCTAGGGGAATCGTAGATGGGGTGACTTGTTGGGCTCTCACCAGGTTCTGTTACCAAGAATCCTTTGCAAACCTCAAAATGTGGCTAAAAAAATACTTTTTCCTCACATTTCGGTGACAGAAATTTCCGGAATCTGAGAGGAGCCACAAATTTCCTTCCACCCAGAGTTCCACCAAGTCTCCCGATAAAAATGGTACCTCATTTGTGTGGGTAGGCCTAGTGCCCGCGACAGGAAATGCCCCAAAACACAAAGTGGACACATCACATTTTCTCAAAGAAAACAGAGGTGTTTTTTGTAAAGTGCCTACCTGTGGATTCTGGCCTCTAGCTCAGCCGCCACCTGGGGATACCTACCAATCCTGTGCATTTTTTAAAACTAGAGACCTACGGGAATCCAAGATGGGGTGACTTGCCAGGCTCTCACCAGATTCTGTTACCCAGAATCCTTTGCAAACTTCAAAATGTGGCTAAAAAAACACTTTTTCCTCACATTTCGGTGACAGAAAGTTCTGGAATCTGAGAGGAGCCACAAATGTCCTTACAACCAGAGTTCCCCCAAGTCTCCCGATAAAAATGGTACCTCACTTGTATGGTTAGGCCTAGTGCCCGCGACAGGAAATGCCCCAAAACACAAAGTGGACACATCACATTTTCTCAAAGAAAACAGGGGTGTTTTTTGTAAAGTGCCTACCTGTGGATTTTGGCCTCTAGCTTAGCTGCCACCTAGGGAAACCTACCAAACCTGTGCATTTGTGAAGACTAGAGACCTAGGGGAATCCAAGATGGGGTGACTTGTCGGGCTCTCACCAGATTCTGTTACCCAGAATCCTTTGCAAATCTCAAAATGTAGCTAAAAAACAAATTTTCCTCATATTTCAGTGACAGAAAGTTCTGGAATCTGAGAGGAGCCACATATTTCCATCCACCCAGCATCCCCCCAAGTCTCCCGATAAAAATGGAACCTCACTTGTGTGGGTAGGCCTAGTGCCCGCGATAGGAAATGCACCAAAACACAAAGTGGACACATCACATTTTCTCAAAGAAAACAGAGGTGTTTTTTGTAAAGTGCCTACCTGTGGATTCTGGCCTCTAGCTCAGCCGCCACCTGGGGATACCTACAAACCTGTGCATTTTTTAAAACTAGAGACCTACGGGAATCCAAGATGGGGTGACTTGTCAGGCTCTCACCAGGTTCTGTTACCCAGAATCCTTTGCAAACCTCAAAATGTGGCTAAAAAACAAATTTTCCTCATATTTTAGTGACAGAAAGTTCTGGAATCTGAGAGGAGCCACAAATTTCCTTCCACCCAGTGTTCCCCCAAGTCTCCCGATAAAAATGGTACCTCACTTGTGTGGGTAGGCCTAGTGCCCGCAACAGGAAATGCCCCAAAACACAAAGTGGACACATCACATTTTCTCAAAGAAAACAGGGGTGTTTTTTGTAAAGTGGCTACCTGTGGATTTTGGCCTCTAGCTTAGCCGCCACCTAGGGAAACCTACCAAACCTGTGCATTTGTGAAGACTAGAGACCTAGGGGAATCCAAGATGGGGTGACTTGTTGGGCTATCACCAGGTTCTGTTACCCAGAATCCTTTGCAAACCTCAAAATGTGGCTAAAAAAAAAATTTTTCCTCACATTTCGGTGACAGAAAGTTCTGGAATCTGAGAGGAGCCACAAATTTCCTTCCACCCAGCGTTCCCCCAAGTCTCCCGATAAAAATGGTACCTCACTTGTGTGGGTAGGCCTAGTGCCCGCGACAGGAAATGCCCCAAAACACAAAGTGGACACATCACATTTTCTCAAAGAAAACAGGGGTGTTTTTTGTAAAGTGCCTACCTGTGGACTTTGGCCTCTAGCTTAGCCGCCACCTAGGGAAACCTACCAAACCTGTGCATTTGTGAAGACTAGAGACCTAGGGGAATCCAAGATGGGGTAGCTTGTCGGGCTCTCACCAGATTCTGTTACCCAGAATCCTTTGCAAACCTCAAAATGTGGCTAAAAAAACACTTTTTCCTCACATTTCGGTTACAGAAATTTCTGGAATCTGAGAGGAGCCACATATTTCCTTCCACCCAGCGTATCCCCAAGTCTCCCGATAAAAATGGTACCTCACTTGTGTGGGTAGGCCTAGTGCCCGCGACAGGAAATGCCCCAAAACACAAAGTGGACACATCACATTTTCTCAAAGAAAACAGAGGTGTTTTTTGTAAAGTGCCTACCTGTGGATTCTGGCCTCTAGCTCAGCCGCCACCTGGAGATACCTACCAAACCTTTGCTTTTTTTAAAACTAGAGACCTACGGGAATCCAAGATGGGGTGACTTGTCGGGCTCTCACCAGATTCTGTTACCCAGAATCCTTTGCAATCCTCAAAATGTAGCTAAAAAACACTTTTTCTTCACATTTCGGTGACAGAAATTTCTGGAATCTGAGAGGAGCCACAAATTTCCTTCCACCCAGAGTTCCGCCAAGTCTCCCAATAAAAATGGTACCTCACTTGTGTGGGTAGGCCTAGTGCCCGCGACAGGAAATGCCCCAAAACACAAAGTGGACACATCACATTTTCTCAAAGAAAACAGAGGTGTTTTTTGCAAAGTGCTTAGCTGTGGATTTTAGCCTCTAGCTCACCCGCCACCTAGGGAAACCTACCAAACCTGTGCATTTGTGAAGACTAGAGACCTAGGGGAATCCAAGATGGGGTGACTTGTCGGGCTCTCACCAGGTTCTGTTACCCAGAATCCTTTGCAAACCTCAAAATGTGGCTAAAAAAAATAATTTTTCCTCACATTTCGGTGACAGAAAGTTTTGGAATCTGAGAGGAGCCAAAAATTTCCTTCCACCCAGCGTTCCCCCAAGTCTCCTGATAAAAAATTGTACCTCACTTGTGTGGGTAGGCCTAGTGCCCGCGACAGGAAATGCCCCAAAACACAAAGTGGAAACATCACATTTTCTCAAAGAAAACAGGGGTGTTTTTTGTAAAGTGCCTACCTGTGGATTTTGGCCTCTAGCTTAGCCGCCACCTAGGGAAACCCACCAAACCTGTGCATTTGTGAAGACTAGAGACCTAGGGGAATCCAAGATGGGGTGACTTGTCGGGCTCTCACCAGATTCTGTTACCCAGAATCCTTTGCAAACCTCAAAATGTGGCAAAAAAAACACTTTTTCCTCACATTTCGGTGACAGAAAGTTCTGGAATCTGAGAGGAGCCACATATTTCCTTCCACCCAGCGTTCCCCCAAGTCTCCTGATAAAAATGGTACCTCACTTGTGTGGGTAGGCCTAGTGCCCGCAACAGGAAATGCCCCAAAACACAAAGTGGACACATCACATTTTCTCAAAGAAAACAGAGGTGTTTTTTGTTAAGTGCCTACCTGTGGATTTTGGCCTCTAGCTCAGCCGCCACCTATGGAAACCTACCAAACCTGTGCATTTGTGAAGACTGGAGACCTAGGGGAATCCAAGATGGGGTGACTTGTCGGGCTCTGACCAGATTCTGTTACCCAGAATCCTTTGCAAACCTCAAAATGTGGCTAGAAAAACACTTTTTCCTCACATTTCGGTGACAGAAAGTTCTGGAATCTGAGAGGAGCCACAAATTTCCTTCCACCCAGAGTTCCGCCAAGTCTCCCGATAAAAATGGTACCTCACTTGTGTGGGTAGGCCTAGTGCCCGCGACAGGAAATGCCCCAAAACACAAAGTGGACACATCACATTTTCTCAAAGAAAACAGAGGTGTTTTTTGCAAAGTGCTTAGCTGTGGATTTTAGCCTCTAGCTCAGCCGCCACCTAGGGAAACCTACCAAACCTGTGCATTTGTGAAGACTAGAGACCTAGGGGAATCCAAGATGGGGTGACTTGTCGGGCTCTCACCAGGTTCTGTTACCCAGAATCCTTTGCAAACCTCAAAATGTGGCTAAAAAAAATAATTTTTCCTCACATTTCGGTGACAGAAAGTTCTGGAATCTGAGAGGAGCCACAAATTTCCTTCCACCCAGCGTTCCCCCAAGTCTCCCGATAAAAAATTGTACCTCACTTGTGTGGGTAGGCCTAGTGCCCGCGACAGGAAATGCCCCAAAACACAAAGTGGAAACATCACATTTTCTCAAAGAAAACAGGGGTGTTTTTTGTAAAGTGCCTACCTGTGGATTTTGGCCTCTAGCTTAGCCGCCACCTAGGGAAACCCACCAAACCTGTGCATTTGTGAAGACTAGAGACCTAGGGGAATCCAAGATGGGGTGACTTGTCGGGCTCTCACCAGATTCTGTTACCCAGAATCCTTTGCAAACCTCAAAATGTGGCAAAAAAACACTTTTTCCTCACATTTCGGTGACAGAAAGTTCTGGAATCTGAGAGGAGCCACAAATTTCCTTCCACCCAGAGTTCCACCAAGTCTCCCGATAAAAATGGTACCTCATTTGTGTGGGTAGGCCTAGTGCCCGCGACAGGAAATGCCCCAAAACACAAAGTGGACACATCACATTTTCTCAAAGAAAACAGAGGTGTTTTTTGTAAAGTGCCTACCTTTGGATTCTGGCCTCTAGCTCAGCCGCCACCTGGAGATACCTACCAAACCTTTGCTTTTTTTAAAACTAGAGACCTACGGGAATCCAAGATGGGGTGACTTGTCGGGCTCTCACCAGATTCTGTTACCCAGAATCCTTTGCAATCCTCAAAATGTAGCTAAAAAACACTTTTTCTTCACATTTCGGTGACAGAAATTTCTGGAATCTGAGAGGAGCCACAAATTTCCTTCCACCCAGAGTTCCGCCAAGTCTCCCAATAAAAATGGTACCTCACTTGTGTGGGTAGGCCTAGTGCCCGCGACAGGAAATGCCCCAAAACACAAAGTGGACACATCACATTTTCTCAAAGAAAACAGAGGTGTTTTTTGCAAAGTGCTTAGCTGTGGATTTTAGCCTCTAGCTCACCCGCCACCTAGGGAAACCTACCAAACCTGTGCATTTGTGAAGACTAGAGACCTAGGGGAATCCAAGATGGGGTGACTTGTCGGGCTCTCACCAGGTTCTGTTACCCAGAATCCTTTGCAAACCTCAAAATGTGGCTAAAAAAAATAATTTTTCCTCACATTTCGGTGACAGAAAGTTTTGGAATCTGAGAGGAGCCAAAAATTTCCTTCCACCCAGCGTTCCCCCAAGTCTCCTGATAAAAAATTGTACCTCACTTGTGTGGGTAGGCCTAGTGCCCGCGACAGGAAATGCCCCAAAACACAAAGTGGAAACATCACATTTTCTCAAAGAAAACAGGGGTGTTTTTTGTAAAGTGCCTACCTGTGGATTTTGGCCTCTAGCTTAGCCGCCACCTAGGGAAACCCACCAAACCTGTGCATTTGTGAAGACTAGAGACCTAGGGGAATCCAAGATGGGGTGACTTGTCGGGCTCTCACCAGATTCTGTTACCCAGAATCCTTTGCAAACCTCAAAATGTGGCAAAAAAACACTTTTTCCTCACATTTCGGTGACAGAAAGTTCTGGAATCTGAGAGGAGCCACATATTTCCTTCCACCCAGCGTTCCCCCAAGTCTCCTGATAAAAATGGTACCTCACTTGTGTGGGTAGGCCTAGTGCCCGCAACAGGAAATGCCTCAAAACACAAAGTGGACACATCACATTTTCTCAAAGAAAACAGAGGTGTTTTTTGTAAAGTGCCTACCTTTGGATTCTGGCCTCTAGCTCAGCCGCCACCTGGGGAAACCTACCAAACCTGTGCATTTGTGAAGACTAGAGATCTAGGGGAATCGTAGATGGGGTGACTTGTTGGGCTCTCACCAGGTTCTGTTACCCAGAATCCTTTGCAAACCTCAAAATGTGGCTAAAAAAATACTTTTTCCTCACCTTTCGGTGACAGAAATTTCCGGAATCTGAGAGGAGCCACAAATTTCCTTCCACCCAGAGTTCCACCAAGTCTCCCGATAAAAATGGTACCTCATTTGTGTGGGTAGGCCTAGTGCCCGCGACAGGAAATGCCCCAAAACACAAAGTGGACACATCACATTTTCTCAAAGAAAACAGAGGTGTTTTTTGTTAAGTGCCTACCTGTGGATTTTGGCCTCTAGCTCAGCCGCCACCTATGGAAACCTACCAAACCTGTGCATTTGTGAAGACTGGAGACCTAGGGGAATCCAAGATGGGGTGACTTGTCGGGCTCTGACCAGATTCTGTTACCCAGAATCCTTTGCAAACCTCAAAATGTGGCTAGAAAAACACTTTTTCCTCACATTTCGGTGACAGAAAGTTCTGGAATCTGAGAGGAGCCACAAATTTCCTTCCACCCAGAGTTCCGCCAAGTCTCCCGATAAAAATGGTACCTCACTTGTGTGGGTAGGCCTAGTGCCCGCGACAGGAAATGCCCCAAAACACAAAGTGGACACATCACATTTTCTCAAAGAAAACAGAGGTGTTTTTTGCAAAGTGCTTAGCTGTGGATTTTAGCCTCTAGCTCAGCCGCCACCTAGGGAAACCTACCAAACCTGTGCATTTGTGAAGACTAGAGACCTAGGGGAATCCAAGATGGGGTGACTTGTCGGGCTCTCACCAGGTTCTGTTACCCAGAATCCTTTGCAAACCTCAAAATGTGGCTAAAAAAAATAATTTTTCCTCACATTTCGGTGACAGAAAGTTCTGGAATCTGAGAGGAGCCACAAATTTCCTTCCACCCAGCGTTCCCCCAAGTCTCCCGATAAAAAATTGTACCTCACTTGTGTGGGTAGGCCTAGTGCCCGCGACAGGAAATGCCCCAAAACACAAAGTGGAAACATCACATTTTCTCAAAGAAAACAGGGGTGTTTTTTGTAAAGTGCCTACCTGTGGATTTTGGCCTCTAGCTTAGCCGCCACCTAGGGAAACCCACCAAACCTGTGCATTTGTGAAGACTAGAGACCTAGGGGAATCCAAGATGGGGTGACTTGTCGGGCTCTCACCAGATTCTGTTACCCAGAATCCTTTGCAAACCTCAAAATGTGGCAAAAAAACACTTTTTCCTCACATTTCGGTGACAGAAAGTTCTGGAATCTGAGAGGAGCCACAAATTTCCTTCCACCCAGAGTTCCACCAAGTCTCCCGATAAAAATGGTACCTCATTTGTGTGGGTAGGCCTAGTGCCCGCGACAGGAAATGCCCCAAAACACAAAGTGGACACATCACATTTTCTCAAAGAAAACAGAGGTGTTTTTTGTAAAGTGCCTACCTGTGGATTCTGGCCTCTAGCTCAGCCGCCACCTGGGGATACCTACCAATCCTGTGCATTTTTTAAAACTAGAGACCTACGGGAATCCAAGATGGGGTGACTTGCCAGGCTCTCACCAGATTCTGTTACCCAGAATCCTTTGCAAACTTCAAAATGTGGCTAAAAAAACACTTTTTCCTCACATTTCGGTGACAGAAAGTTCTGGAATCTGAGAGGAGCCACAAATGTCCTTACAACCAGAGTTCCCCCAAGTCTCCCGATAAAAATGGTACCTCACTTGTATGGTTAGGCCTAGTGCCTGCGACAGGAAATGCCCCAAAACACAAAGTGGACACATCACATTTTCTCAAAGAAAACAGGGGTGTTTTTTGTAAAGTGCCTACCTGTGGATTTTGGCCTCTAGCTTAGCTGCCACCTAGGGAAACCTACCAAACCTGTGCATTTGTGAAGACTAGAGACCTAGGGGAATCCAAGATGGGGTGACTTGTCGGGCTCTCACCAGATTCTGTTACCCAGAATCCTTTGCAAATCTCAAAATGTAGCTAAAAAACAAATTTTCCTCATATTTCAGTGACAGAAAGTTCTGGAATCTGAGAGGAGCCACATATTTCCATCGACCCAGCATCCCCCCAAGTCTCCCGATAAAAATGGAACCTCACTTGTGTGGGTAGGCCTAGTGCCCGCGATAGGAAATGCACCAAAACACAAAGTGGACACATCACATTTTCTCAAAGAAAACAGAGGTGTTTTTTGTAAAGTGCCTACCTGTGGATTCTGGCCTCTAGCTCAGCCGCCACCTGGGGATACCTACAAACCTGTGCATTTTTTAAAACTAGAGACCTACGGGAATCCAAGATGGGGTGACTTGTCAGGCTCTCACCAGGTTCTGTTACCCAGAATCCTTTGCAAACCTCAAAATGTGGCTAAAAAAATACTTTTTCCTCACATTTCGGTGACAGAAATTTCTGGAATCTGAGAGGAGCCACAAATTTCCTTCCACCCAGAGTTCCACCAAGTCTCCCGATAAAAATGGTACCTCATTTGTGTGGGTAGGCTTAGTGCCCGCGACAGTAAATGCCCCAAAACACAAAGTGGACACATCACATTTTCTCAAAGAAAACAGAGGTGTTTTTTGCAAAGTGCCTACCTGTGGATTTTGGCCTCTAGCTCAGCCGCCACCATGGGAAACCTACCAAACCTGTGGATTTGTGAAGACTGGAGACCTAGGGGAATCCAAGATGGTGTGACTTGTCGGGCTCTGACCAGATTCTGTTACCCAGAATCCTTTGCAAACCTCAAAATGTGGCTAAAAAAACACTTTTTCCTCACATTTCGGTGACAGAAAGTTCTGGAATCTGAGAGGAGCCACAAATTTCCTTACAACCAGAGTCCCCCCAAGTCTCCCAATAAAAATGGTACCTCACTTGTGTGGTTAGGCCTAGGGCGCGAGACAGGAAATGCCCCAAAACACAAAGTGGACACATCACATTTTTTCAAGGAAAACAGAGGTGTTTTTTGTAAAGTGCCTACCTGTGGATTCTGGCCTCTAGCTCAGCCGCCACCTGGGGATACCTACCAATCCTGTGCATTTTTTAAAACTAGAGACCTACGGGAATCCAAGATGGGGTGACTTGTCAGGCTCTCACCAGGTTCTGTTACCCAGAATCCTTTGCAAACCTCAAAATGTGGCTAAAAAAATACTTTTTCCTCACATTTCGGTGACAGAAATTTCTGGAATCTGAGAGGAGCCACAAATTTCCTTCCACCCAGAGTTCCGCCAAGTCTCCCGATAAAAATGGTACCTCACTTGTGTGGGTAGGCCTAGTGCCCGCGACAGGAAATGCCCCAAAACTCAAAGTGGACACATCACATTTTCTCAAAGAAAACAGAGGTGTTTTTTGCAAAGTGCCTAGCTGTGGATTTTAGCCTCTAGCTCAGCTGCCACCTAGGGAAACCTACCAAACCTGTGCATTTGTGAAGACTAGAGACCTAGGGGAATCCAAGATGGGGTGACTTGTCGGGCTCTCACCAGATTCTGTTACCCAGAATCCTTTGCAAACCTCGAAATGTGGCTAAAAAGATACTTTTTCCTCACATTTCGGTGACAGAAATTTCTGGAATCTGAGAGGAGCCACAAATTTCCTTCCACCCAGTGTTCCCCCAAGTCTCCCGATAAAAATGGTACCTCACTTGTGTGGGTAGGCCTAGTGCCCGCGACAGGAAATGACCCAAAACACAAAGTGGACACATCACATTTTCTCAAAGAAAACAGGGGTGTTTTTTGTAAAGTGGCTACCTGTGGATTTTGGCGTCTAGCTTAGCCGCCACCTAGGGAAACCTACCAAACCTGTGCATTTGTGAAGACTAGAGACCTAGGGGAATCCAAGATGGGGTGACTTGTCGGGCTCTCACCAGATTCTGTTACCCAGAATCCTTTGCAAACCTCAAAATGTGGCTAAAAAAACACTTTTTCCTCACATTTCGGTGACAGAAAGTTCTGGAATCTGAGAGGGGTCACAAATTTCCTTCAACCCAGCGTTCCCCCAAGTCTCCCAATGAAAATGGAACCTCACTTGTGTGGTTAGGCCTAGTGCCCGCGACAGGAAATGCCCCAAAACACAAAGTGAACACATCACATTTTCTCAAAGAAAACAGAGGTGTTTTTTGTAAAGTGCCTACCTGTGGATTCTGGCCTCTAGCTCAGCCGCCACCTGGAGATACCTACCAAACCTTTGCTTTTTTTAAAACTAGAGACCTACGGGAATCCAATATGGGGTGACTTGTCGGGCTCTCACCAGATTCTGTTACCCAGAATCCTTTGCAATCCTCAAAATGTAGCTAAAAAACACTTTTTCTTCACATTTCGGTGACAGAAATTTCTGGAATCTGAGAGGAGCCACAAATTTCCTTCCACCCAGAGTTCCGCCAAGTCTCCCAATAAAAATGGTACCTCACTTGTGTGGGTAGGCCTAGTGCCCGCGACAGGAAATGCCCCAAAACACAAAGTGGACACATCACATTTTCTCAAAGAAAACAGAGGTGTTTTTTGCAAAGTGCTTAGCTGTGGATTTTAGCCTCTAGCTCACCCGCCACCTAGGGAAACCTACCAAACCTGTGCATTTGTGAAGACTAGAGACCTAGGGGAATCCAAGATGGGGTGACTTGTCGGGCTCTCACCAGGTTCTGTTACCCAGAATCCTTTGCAAACCTCAAAATGTGGCTAAAAAAAATAATTTTTCCTCACATTTCGTTGACAGAAAGTTTTGGAATCTGAGAGGAGCCAAAAATTTCCTTCCACCCAGCGTTCCCCCAAGTCTCCTGATAAAAAATTGTACCTCATTTGTGTGGGTAGGCCTAGTGCCCGCGACAGGAAATGCCCCAAAAGCAAAGTGGACACATCACCTTTTCTCAAAGAATTCAGAGGTGTTTTTTGCAAAGTGCCTACCTGTGGATTTTGGCCTCTAGCTTAGCCGCCACCTAGGGAAACCCACCAAACCTGTGCATTTTTGAAGACTAGAGACCTAGGGGAATCCAAGATGGGGTGACTTGTCGGGCTCTCACCAGATTCTGTTACCCAGAATCCTTTGCAAACCTCAAAATGTGGCAAAAAAACACTTTTTCCTCACATTTCGGTGACAGAAAGTTCTGGAATCTGAGAGGAGCCACATATTTCCTTCCACCCAGCGTTCCCCCAAGTCTCCTGATAAAAATGGTACCTCACTTGTGTGGGTAGGCCTAGTGCCCGCAACAGGAAATGCCTCAAAACACAAAGTGGACACATCACATTTTCTCAAAGAAAACAGAGGTGTTTTTTGTAAAGTGCCTACCTTTGGATTCTGGCCTCTAGCTCAGCCGCCACCTGGGGAAACCTACCAAACCTGTGCATTTGTGAAGACTAGAGATCTAGGGGAATCGTAGATGGGGTGACTTGTTGGGCTCTCACCAGGTTCTGTTACCCAGAATTCTTTGCAAACCTCAAAATGTGGCTAAAAAAATACTTTTTCCTCACCTTTCGGTGACAGAAATTTCCGGAATCTGAGAGGAGCCACAAATTTCCTTCCACCCAGAGTTCCACCAAGTCTCCCGATAAAAATGGTACCTCATTTGTGTGGGTAGGCCTAGTGCCCGCGACAGGAAATGCCCCAAAACACAAAGTGGACACATCACATTTTCTCAAAGAAAACAGAGGTGTTTTTTGTTAAGTGCCTACCTGTGGATTTTGGCCTCTAGCTCAGCCGCCACCTATGGAAACCTACCAAACCTGTGCATTTGTGAAGACTGGAGACCTAGGGGAATCCAAGATGGGGTGACTTGTCGGGCTCTGACCAGATTCTGTTACCCAGAATCCTTTGCAAACCTCAAAATGTGGCTAGAAAAACACTTTTTCCTCACATTTCGGTGACAGAAAGTTCTGGAATCTGAGAGGAGCCACAAATTTCCTTCCACCCAGAGTTCCGCCAAGTCTCCCGATAAAAATGGTACCTCACTTGTGTGGGTAGGCCTAGTGCCCGCGACAGGAAATGCCCCAAAACACAAAGTGGACACATCACATTTTCTCAAAGAAAACAGAGGTGTTTTTTGCAAAGTGCTTAGCTGTGGATTTTAGCCTCTAGCTCAGCCGCCACCTAGGGAAACCTACCAAACCTGTGCATTTGTGAAGACTAGAGACCTAGGGGAATCCAAGATGGGGTGACTTGTCGGGCTCTCACCAGGTTCTGTTACCCAGAATCCTTTGCAAACCTCAAAATGTGGCTAAAAAAAATAATTTTTCCTCACATTTCGGTGACAGAAAGTTCTGGAATCTGAGAGGAGCCACAAATTTCCTTCCACCCAGCGTTCCCCCAAGTCTCCCGATAAAAAATTGTACCTCACTTGTGTGGGTAGGCCTAGTGCCCGCGACAGGAAATGCCCCAAAACACAAAGTGGAAACATCACATTTTCTCAAAGAAAACAGGGGTGTTTTTTGTAAAGTGCCTACCTGTGGATTTTGGCCTCTAGCTTAGCCGCCACCTAGGGAAACCCACCAAACCTGTGCATTTGTGAAGACTAGAGACCTAGGGGAATCCAAGATGGGGTGACTTGTCGGGCTCTCACCAGATTCTGTTACCCAGAATCCTTTGCAAACCTCAAAATGTGGCAAAAAAAAACTTTTTCCTCACATTTCGGTGACAGAAAGTTCTGGAATCTGAGAGGAGCCACATATTTCCTTCCACCCAGCGTTCCCCCAAGTCTCCTGATAAAAATGGTACCTCACTTGTGTGGGTAGGCCTAGTGCCCGCAACAGGAAATGCCTCAAAACACAAAGTGGACACATCACATTTTCTCAAAGAAAACAGAGGTGTTTTTTGTAAAGTGCCTACCTTTGGATTCTGGCCTCTAGCTCAGCCGCCACCTGGGGAAACCTACCAAACCTGTGCATTTGTGAAGACTAGAGACCTAGGGGAATCGTAGATGGGGTGACTTGTTGGGCTCTCACCAGGTTCTGTTACCAAGAATCCTTTGCAAACCTCAAAATGTGGCTAAAAAGATACTTTTTCCTCACATTTCGGTGACAGAAATTTCCGGAATCTGAGAGGAGCCACAAATTTCCTTCCACCCAGAGTTCCACCAAGTCTCCCGATAAAAATGGTACCTCATTTGTGTGGGTAGGCCTAGTGCCCGCGACAGGAAATGCCCCAAAACACAAAGTGGACACATCACATTTTCTCAAAGAAAACAGAGGTGTTTTTTGTAAAGTGCCTACCTGTGGATTCTGGCCTCTAGCTCAGCCGCCACCTGGGGATACCTACCAATCCTGTGCATTTTTTAAAACTAGAGACCTACGGGAATCCAAGATGGGGTGACTTGCCAGGCTCTCACCAGATTCTGTTACCCAGAATCCTTTGCAAACTTCAAAATGTGGCTAAAAAAACACTTTTTCCTCACATTTCGGTGACAGAAAGTTCTGGAATCTGAGAGGAGCCACAAATGTCCTTACAACCAGAGTTCCCCCAAGTCTCCCGATAAAAATGGTACCTCACTTGTATGGTTAGGCCTAGTGCCCGCGACAGGAAATGCCCCAAAACACAAAGTGGACACATCACATTTTCTCAAAGAAAACAGGGGTGTTTTTTGTAAAGTGCCTACCTGTGGATTTTGGCCTCTAGCTTAGCTGCCACCTAGGGAAACCTACCAAACCTGTGCATTTGTGAAGACTAGAGACCTAGGGGAATCCAAGATGGGGTGACTTGTCGGGCTCTCACCAGATTCTGTTACCCAGAATCCTTTGCAAACCTCGAAATGTGGCTAAAAAGATACTTTTTCCTCACATTTCGGTGACAGAAATTTCTGGAATCTGAGAGGAGCCACAAATTTCCTTCCACCCAGTGTTCCCCCAAGTCTCCCGATAAAAATGGTACCTCACTTGTGTGGGTAGGCCTAGTGCCCGCGACAGGAAATGACCCAAAACACAAAGTGGACACATCACATTTTCTCAAAGAAAACAGGGGTGTTTTTTGTAAAGTGGCTACCTGTGGATTTTGGCGTCTAGCTTAGCCGCCACCTAGGGAAACCTACCAAACCTGTGCATTTGTGAAGACTAGAGACCTAGGGGAATCCAAGATGGGGTGACTTGTCGGGCTCTCACCAGATTCTGTTACCCAGAATCCTTTGCAAACCTCAAAATGTGGCTAAAAAAACACTTTTTCCTCACATTTCGGTGACAGAAAGTTCTGGAATCTGAGAGGGGTCACAAATTTCCTTCAACCCAGCGTTCCCCCAAGTCTCCCAATGAAAATGGAACCTCACTTGTGTGGTTAGGCCTAGTGCCCGCGACAGGAAATGCCCCAAAACACAAAGTGAACACATCACATTTTCTCAAAGAAAACAGAGGTGTTTTTTGTAAAGTGCCTACCTGTGGATTCTGGCCTCTAGCTCAGCCGCCACCTGGGGATACCTACCAAGCCTGTGCATTTTTTAAAACTAGAGACCTACGGGAATCCAAGATGGGGTGACTTGTCAGGCTCTCACCAGGTTCTGTTACCCAGAATCCTTTGCAAACCTCAAAATGTGGCAAAAAAAATACTTTTTCCTCACATTTCGGTGACAGAAATTTCTGGAATCTGAGAGGAGCCACAAATTTCCTTCCACACAGAGTTCCGCCAAGTCTCCCGATAAAAATGGTATCTCACTTGTGTGGGTAGGCCTAGTGCCCGCGACAGGAAATGCCCCAAAACACAAAGTGGACACATCACATTTTCTCAAAGAAAGCAGGGGTGTTTTTTGCAAAGTGCCTAGCTGTGGATTTTAGCCTCTAGCTCAGCCGCCACCTCGGTAAACCTACCAAACCTGTGCATTTGTGAAGACTAGAGACCTAGGGGAATTCTAGATGGGGTGACTTGTTGAGCTATCACCAGGTTCTGTTACCCAGAATCCTTTGCAAACCTCAAAATGTGGCTAAAAAAATAATTTTTCCTCACATTTCGGTGACAGAAAGTTCTGGAATCTGAGAGGAGCCACAAATTTCCTTCCACCCAGCGTTCCCCCAAGTCTCCCGATAAAAATGGTACCTCACTTGTGTGGGTAGGCCTAGTGCCCGCGACAGGAAATGCCCCAAAACACAAAGTGGACACATCACATTTTCTCAAAGAAAACAGGGGTGTTTTTTGTAAAGTGCCTACCTGTGGACTTTGGCCTCTAGCTTAGCCGCCACCTAGGGAAACCTACCAAACCTGTGCATTTGTGAAGACTAGAGACCTAGGGGAATCCAGGATGGGGTAGCTTGTCGGGCTCTCACCAGATTCTGTTACCCAGAATCCTTTGCAAACCTCAAAATGTGGCTAAAAAAACACTTTTTCCTCACATTTCGGTTACAGAAATTTCTGGAATCTGAGAGGAGCCACATATTTCCTTCCACCCAGCGTATCCCCAAGTCTCCCGATAAAAATGGTACCTCACTTGTGTGGGTAGGCCTAGTGCCCGCGACAGGAAATGCCCCAAAACACAAAGTGGACACATCACATTTTCTCAAAGAAAACAGAGGTGTTTTTTGTAAAGTGCCTACCTGTGGATTCTGGCCTCTAGCTCAGCCGCCACCTGGGGATACCTACCAAACCTTTGCTTTTTTTAAAACTAGAGACCTACGGGAATCCAAGATGGGGTGACTTGTCGGGCTCTCACCAGATTCTGTTACCCAGAATCCTTTGCAATCCTCAAAATGTAGCTAAAAAACACTTTTTCTTCACATTTCGGTGACAGAAATTTCTGGAATCTGAGAGGAGCCACAAATTTCCTTCCACCCAGAGTTCCGCCAAGTCTCCCGATAAAAATGGTACCTCACTTGTGTGGGTAGGCCTAGTGCCCGCGACAGGAAATGCCCCAAAACACAAAGTGGACACATCACATTTTCTCAAAGAAAACAGAGGTGTTTTTTGCAAAGTGCTTAGCTGTGGATTTTAGCCTCTAGCTCAGCCGCCACCTAGGGAAACCTACCAAACCTGTGCATTTGTGAAGACTAGAGACCTAGGGGAATCCAAGATGGGGTGACTTGTCGGGCTCTCACCAGGTTCTGTTACCCAGAATCCTTTGCAAACCTCAAAATGTGGCTAAAAAAAATAATTTTTCCTCACATTTCGGTGACAGAAAGTTCTGGAATCTGAGAGGAGCCACAAATTTCCTTCCACCCAGCGTTCCCCCAAGTCTCCCGATAAAAAATTGTACCTCACTTGTGTGGGTAGGCCTAGTGCCCGCGACAGGAAATGCCCCAAAACACAAAGTGGAAACATCACATTTTCTCAAAGAAAACAGGGGTGTTTTTTGTAAAGTGCCTACCTGTGGATTTTGGCCTCTAGCTTAGCCGCCACCTAGGGAAACCCACCAAACCTGTGCATTTGTGAAGACTAGAGACCTAGGGGAATCCAAGATGGGGTGACTTGTCGGGCTCTCACCAGATTCTGTTACCCAGAATCCTTTGCAAACCTCAAAATGTGGCAAAAAAAAACTTTTTCCTCACATTTCGGTGACAGAAAGTTCTGGAATCTGAGAGGAGCCACATATTTCCTTCCACCCAGCGTTCCCCCAAGTCTCCTGATAAAAATGGTACCTCACTTGTGTGGGTAGGCCTAGTGCCCGCAACAGGAAATGCCTCAAAACACAAAGTGGACACATCACATTTTCTCAAAGAAAACAGAGGTGTTTTTTGTAAAGTGCCTACCTTTGGATTCTGGCCTCTAGCTCAGCCGCCACCTGGGGAAACCTACCAAACCTGTGCATTTGTGAAGACTAGAGACCTAGGGGAATCCAAGATGGGGTGACTTGTTGGGCTATCACCAGGTTCTGTTACCCAGAATGCTTTGCAAACCTCAAAATGTGGCTAAAAAATACTTTTTCCACACATTTCGGTGACAGAAAGTTCTGGAATCTGAGAGGAGCCACAAATTTCCTTCCACCCAGCGTTCCCCCAAGTCTCCCGATAAAAAATTGTACCTCACTTGTGTGGGTAGGCCTAGTGCCCGCGACAGGAAATGCCCCAAAACACAAAGTGGAAACATCACATTTTCTCAAAGAAAACAGGGGTGTTTTTTGTAAAGTGCCTACCTGTGGATTTTGGCCTCTAGCTTAGCCGCCACCTAGGGAAACCCACCAAACCTGTGCATTTGTGAAGACTAGAGACCTAGGGGAATCCAAGATGGGGTGACTTGTCGGGCTCTCACCAGATTCTGTTACCCAGAATCCTTTGCAAACCTCAAAATGTGGCAAAAAAACACTTTTTCCTCACATTTCGGTGACAGAAAGTTCTGGAATCTGAGAGGAGCCACATATTTCCTTCCACCCAGAGTTCCACCAAGTCTCCCGATAAAAATGGTACCTCATTTGTGTGGGTAGGCCTAGTGCCCGCGACAGGAAATGCCCCAAAAACAAAGTGGACACATCACATTTTCTCAAAGAAAACAGAGGTGTTTTTTGCAAAGTGCCTACCTGTGGATTTTGGCCTCTAGCTCAACTGCCACTTAGGGAAACCTACCAAACCTGTGCATTTGTGAAGACTAGAGACCTAGGGGAATCCAAGATGGGGAGACTTGTCGGGCTCTCACCAGATTCTGTTACCCAGAATCCTTTGCAAACCACAAAATGTGGCTAAAAAAACACTTTTTCCTCACATTTCGGTGACAGAAAGTTCTGGAATCTGAGAGGAGGCACATATTTCCTTACACCCAGGATTCCCCCAAGTCTCCTGATAAAAATGGTACCTCACTTGTGTGGTTAGGCCTAGTGCCCGCGACAGGAAATGCCCCAAAACACAAAGTGAACACATCACATTTTCTCAAAGAAAACAGAGGTGTTTTTTGTAATGTGCCTACCTGTGGATTCTGGCCTCTAGCTCAGCCGCCACCTGGGGATACCTACCAAGCCTGTGCATTTTTTAAAACTAGAGACCTACGGGAATCCAAGATGGGGTGACTTGTCAGGCTCTCACCAAGTTCTTTTACCCAGAATCCTTTGCAAACCTCAAAATGTGGCTAAAAAAATACTTTTTCCTCACATTTCGGTGACAGAAATTTCTGGAATCTGAGAGGAGCCACAAATTTCCTTCCACCCAGAGTTCCGCCAAGTCTCCCGATAACAATGGTACCTCACTTGTGTGGGTAGGCCTAGTGCCCGCGACAGGAAATGCCCCAAAACACAAAGTGGACACATCACATTTTCTCAAAGAAAACAGAGGTGTTTTTTGCAAAGTGCTTAGCTGTGGATTTTAGCCTCTAGCTCAGCCGCCACCTAGGGAAACCTACCAAACCTGTGCATTTGTGAAGACTAGAGACCTAGGGGAATCCAAGATGGGGTGACTTGTCGGGCTCTCACCAGGTTCTGTTACCCAGAATCCTTTGCAAACCTCAAAATGTGGCTAAAAAAATAATTTTTCCACACATTTCGGTGACAGAAAGTTCTGGAATCTGAGAGGAGCCAAAAATTTCCTTCCACTCAGCGTTCCCCCAAGTCTCCCAATAAAAATTGAACCTCACTTGTGGGGGTAGGCCTAGTGCCCGTGACAGGAAATGCCCCAAAACACAAAGTGGAAACATCACATTTTCTCAAAGAAAACAGTGGTGTTTTTTGTAAAGTGCCTACCAGTGGATTTTGACCTCTAGCTTAGCCGCCACCTAGGGAAACCTACCAAGCCTGTGCATTTGTGAAGACTAGAGACCTAGGGGAATCCAAGATGGGGTGACTTGTCGGGCTCTCACCAGATTCTGTTACCCAGAATCCTTTGCAAACCTCAAAATGTGGCTAAAAAAACACTTTTTCCTCACATTTCGGTGACAGAAAGTTCTGGAATCTGAGAGGAGCCACAAATTTCCTTACAACCAGAGTTCCCCCAAGTCTCCCGATAAAAATGGTACCTCACGTGTGTGGTTAGGCCTAGTGCCCGCGACAGGAAATGCCCCAAAACACAAAGTGGACACATCACATTTTTTCAAAGAAAACAGAGGTGTTTTTTGTAAAGTGCCTACCTGTGGATTCTGGCCTCTAGCTCAGCCGCCACCTGGGGATACCTACCAATCCTGTGCATTTTTTAAAACTAGAGACCTACGGGAATCCAAGATGGGGTGACTTGTCAGGCTCTCACCAGGTTCTGTTACCCAGAATCCTTTGCAAACCTCAAAATGTGGCTAAAAAAATACTTTTTCCTCACATTTCGGTGACAGAAATTTCTGGAATCTGAGAGGAGCCACAAATTTCCTTCCACCCAGAGTTCCGCCAAGTCTCCCGATAAAAATGGTACCTCACTTGTGTGGGTAGGCCTAGTGCCCGCGACAGGAAATGCCCCAAAACACAAAGTGGACACATCACATTTTCTCAAAGAAAACAGAGGTGTTTTTTGCAAAGTGCCTAGCTGTGGATTTTAGCCTCTAGCTCAGCCGCCACCTAGGGAAACCTACCAAACCTGTGCATTTGTGAAGACTAGAGACCTAGGGGAATCCAAGATGGGGTGACTTGTCGGGCTCTCCCCAGATTCTGTTACCCAGAATCCTTTGCAAACCTCAAAATGTGGCTAAAAAAACACTTTTTCCTCACATTTCGGTGACAGAAAGTTCTGGAATCTGAGAGGAGCCACACATTTCCTTCCACCCAGAGTTCCACCAAGTCTCCCGATAAAAATGGTACCTCATTTGTGTGGGTAGGCCTAGTGCCCGCGACAGGAAATGCCCCAAAAACAAAGTGGACACATCACATTTTCTCAAAGAAAACAGAGGTGTTTTTTGCAAAGTGCCTACCTGTGGATTTTGGCCTCTAGCTCAACTGCCACTTAGGGAAACCTACCAAACCTGTGCATTTGTGAAGACTAGAGACCTAGGGGAATCCAAGATGGGGAGACTTGTCGGGCTCTCACCAGATTCTGTTACCCAGAATCCTTTGCAAACCTCAAAATGTGGCTAAAAAAACACTTTTTCCTCACATTTCGGTGACAGAAAGTTCTGGAATCTGAGAGGAGGCACATATTTCCTTACACCCAGGATTCCCCCAAGTCTCCCGATAAAAATGGTACCTCACTTGTGTGGTTAGGCCTAGTGCCCGCGACAGGAAATGCCCCAAAACACAAAGTGAACACATCACATTTTCTCAAAGAAAACAGAGGTGTTTTTTGTAATGTGCCTACCTGTGGATTCTGGCCTCTAGCTCAGCCGCCACCTGGGGATACCTACCAAGCCTGTGCATTTTTTAAAACTAGAGACCTACGGGAATCCAAGATGGGGTGACTTGTCAGGCTCTCACCAAGTTCTTTTACCCAGAATCCTTTGCAAACCTCAAAATGTGGCTAAAAAAATACTTTTTCCTCACATTTCGGTGACAGAAATTTCTGGAATCTGAGAGGAGCCACAAATTTCCTTCCACCCAGAGTTCCGCCAAGTCTCCCGATAACAATGGTACCTCACTTGTGTGGGTAGGCCTAGTGCCCGCGACAGGAAATGCCCCAAAACACAAAGTGGACACATCACATTTTCTCAAAGAAAACAGAGGTGTTTTTTGCAAAGTGCTTAGCTGTGGATTTTAGCCTCTAGCTCAGCCGCCACCTAGGGAAACCTACCAAATCTGTGCATTTGTGAAGACTAGAGACCTAGGGGAATCCAAGATGGGGTGACTTGTCGGGCTCTCACCAGGTTCTGTTACCCAGAATCCTTTGCAAACCTCAAAATGTGGCTAAAAAAAATAATTTTTCCTCACATTTCGGTGACAGAAAGTTCTGGAATCTGAGAGGAGCCAAAAATTTCCTTCCACTCAGCGTTCCCCCAAGTCTCCCAATAAAAATTGAACCTCACTTGTGTGGGTAGGCCTAGTGCCCGTGACAGGAAATTCCCCAAAACACAAAGTGGAAACATCACATTTTCTCAAAGAAAACAGAGGTGTTTTTTGCAAAGTGCCTAGCTGTGGATTTTAGCCTCTAGCTCAGCCGCCACCTAGGGAAACCTACCAAGCCTGTGCATTTGTGAAGACTAGAGACCTAGGGGAATCCAAGACGGGGTGACTTGTCGGGCTCTCACCAGATTCTGTTACCCAGAATCCTTTGCAAACCTCAAAATGTGGCTAAAAAAACACTTTTTCCTCACATTTCGGTGACAGAAAGTTCTGGAATCTGAGAGGAGCCACATATTTCCTTCCACCCAGCGTTCCCCCAAGTCTCCTGATAAAAATGGTACCTCACTTGTGTGGGTAGGCCTAGTGCCCGCGACAGGAAATGCCTCAAAACACAAAGTGGACATATCACATTTTCTCAAAGAAAACAGAGGTGTTTTTTGTAAAGTGCCTACCTGTGGATTTTGGCCTCTAGCTTAACCGCCACCTAGGGAAACCTACCAAGCCTGTGCATTTGTGAAGACTAGAGACCTAGGGGAATCCAAGACGGGGTGACTTGTCGGGCTCTCACCAGATTCTGTTACCCAGAATCCTTTGCAAACCTCAAAATGTGGCTAAAAAAACACTTTTTCCTCACATTTCGGTGACAGAAAGTTCTGGAATCTGAGAGGAGCCACATATTTCCTTCCACCCAGCGTTCCCCCAAGTCTCCTGATAAAAATGGTACCTCACTTGTGTGGGTAGGCCTAGTGCCCGCGACAGGAAATGCCTCAAAACACAAAGTGGACATATCACATTTTCTCAAAGAAAACAGAGGTGTTTTTTGTAAAGTGCCTACCTGTGGATTCTGGCCTCTAGCTCAGCCGCCACCTGGGCATACCTACCAATCCTGTGCATTTTTTAAAACTAGAGACCTACGGGAATCCAATATGGGGTGACTTGTCAGGCTCTCACCAGATTCTGTTACCCAGAATCCGTTGCAAACCTCAAAATGTGGCTAAAAAAAAAAAAATTCCTCACATTTCGGTGACAGAAATTTCTGGATTCTGAGAGGAGCCACAAATTTCCTTCCACCCAGAGTTCCGCCAAGTCTCCCGATAAAAATGGTACCTCACTTGTGAGGGTAGGCCTAGTGCCCGCGACAGGAAATTTCCCAAAACACAAAGTGGACACATCACATTTTCTCAAAGAAAACAGAGGTGTTTTTTGTAAAGTGTCTAGCTGTGGATTTTAGCCTCTCGCTCAGCCGCCACCTAGGGAAACCTACCAAACCTGTGCATTTGTGAAGACTAGAGACCTAGGGGAATCCTAGATGGGGTGACTTGTTGGGCTATCACCAGGTTCTGTTACCCAGAATCCTTTGCAAACCTCAAAATGTGGCTAAAAAAAATAATTTTTCCTCACATTTCGGTGACAGAAAGTTCTGGAATCTGAGAGGAGCCACAAATTTCCTTCCACCCAGAGTTCCGCCAAGTCTCCCGATAAAAATGGTATCTCACTTGTGTGGGTAGGCCTAGTGCCCGCGACAGGAAATGCCCCAAAACACAAAGTGGACACATCACATTTTCTCAAAGAAAACAGAGGTGTTTTTTGTAAAGTGCCTACCTGTGGATTCTGGCCTCTAGCTCAGCCGCCACCTGGGGATACCTACAAACCTATGCATTTTTTAAAACTAGAGACCTACGGGAATCCAAGATGGGGTGACTTGTCAGGCTCTCACCAGGTTCTGTTACCCAGAATCCTTTGCAAACCTCAAAATGTGGCTAAAAAAATACTTTTTCCTCACATTTCGGTGACAGAAATTTCTGGAATCTGAGAGGAGCCACAAATTTCCTTCCACCCAGAGTTCCACCAAGTCTCCCGATAAAAATGGTATCTCATTTGTGTGGGTAGGCTTAGTGCCCGCGACAGGAAATGCCCCAAAACACAAAGTGGACACATCACATTTTCTCAAAGAAAACCGAGGTGTTTTTTGCAAAGTGCCTACCTGTGGATTTTGGCCTCTAGCTCAGCCACCACCTAGGGAAACCTACAAACCTGTGGATTTGTGAAGACTGGAGACCTAGGGGAATCCAAGATGGGGTGACTTGTCGGGCTCTGACCAGATTCTGTTACCCAGAATCCTTTGCAAACCTCAAAATGTGGCTAAAAAAACACTTTTTCCTCACATTTTGGTGACAGAAAGTTCTGGAATCTGAGAGGAGCCACAAATTTCCTTACAACCAGAGTTCCCCCAAGTCTCCCGATAAAAATAGTACCTCACTTGTGTGGGTAGGCCTAGTGCCCTCGACAGGAAATGCCCCAAAACACAAAGTGGACACATCACATTTTCTCAAAGAAAACAGAGGTGTTTTTTGCAAAGTGCCTAGCTGTGGATTTTAGCCTCTAGCTCAGCCGCCACCTAGGGAAACCTACCAAGCCTGTGCATTTGTGAAGACTAGAGACCTAGGGGAATCCAAGATGGGGTGACTTGTCGGGCTCTCACCAGATTCTGTTACCCAGAATCCTTTGCAAACCTCAAAATGTGGCTAAAAAAACACTTTTTCCTCACATTTCGGTGACAGAAAGTTCTGGAATCTGAGAGGAGCCACATATTTCCTTCCACCCAGCGTTCCCCCAAGTCTCCTGATAAAAATGGTACCTCACTTGTGTGGGTAGGCCTAGTGCCCGCGACAGGAAATGCCTCAAAACACAAAGTGGACATATCACATTTTCTCAAAGAAAACAGAGGTGTTTTTTGTAAAGTGCCTACCTGTGGATTCTGGCCTCTAGCTCAGCCGCCACCTGGGGATACCTACCAAACCTGTGCATTTTTTAAAACTAGAGACCTACGGGAATCCAAGATGGGGTGACTTGTCAGGCTCTCACCAGATTCTGTTACCCAGAATCCTTTGCAAACCTCAAAATGTGGCTAAAAAACACTTTTTCCTCACATTTCGGTGACAGAGAGTTCTGGAATCTGAGAGGGGTCACAAATTTCCTTCAACCCAGCGTTCCCCCAAGTCTCCCGATAAAAATGGTACCTCACTTGTGTGGTTAGGCCTAGTGCCCGCGACAGGAAATGCCCCAAAACACAAAGTGGACACATCACATTTTCTCAAAGAAAACAGAGGTGTTTTTTGCAAAGTGCCTAGCTGTGGATTTTAGCCTCTAGCTCAGCCGCCACCTTGGTAAACCTACCAAACCTGTGCATTTGTGAAGACTAGAGACCTAGGGGAATCCTAGATGGGGTGACTTGTTGGGTTATCACCAGGTTCTGTTACCCAGAATCCTTTGCAAACCTCAAAATGTGGCTAAAAAAAATAATTTTTCCTCACATTTCGGAGACAGAAAGTTCTGGAATCTGAGAGGAGCCACAAATTTCCTTCCACCCAGCGTTCCCCCAAGTCTCCCGATAAAAATGGTACCTCACTTGTGTGGATAGGCCTAGTGCCCGCGACAGGAAATGCCCCAAAACACAAAGTGGACACATCACATTTTCTCAAAGAAAACAGGGGTGTTTTTTGTAAAGTGCCTACCTGTGGACTTTGGCCTCTAGCTTAGCCGCCACCTAGGGAAACCTACCAAACCTGTGCATTTGTGAAGACTAGAGACCTAGGGGAATCCAAGATGGGGTGACTTGTCGTGCTCTCACCAGATTCTGTTACCCAGAATCCTTTGCAAACCTCAAAATGTGGCAAAAAAACCACTTTTTCCTCACATTTCGGTGACAGAAAGTTCTGGAATCTGAGAGGAGCCACACATTTCCTTCCACCCAGCGTTCCCCCAAGTCTCCTGATAAAAATGGTACCTCACTTGTGTGGGTAGGCCTAGTGCCCGCGACAGGAAATGCCTCAAAACACAAAGTGGACACATCACATTTTCTCAAAGAAAACAGAGGTGTTTTTTGTAAAGTGCCTACCTGTGGATTCTGGCCTCTAGCTCAGCCGCCACCTGGGGATACCTACCAAACCTGTGCATTTTTTAAAACTAGAGACCTACGGGAATCCAAGATGGGGTGACTTGTCAGACTCTCACCAGATTCTGTTACCCAGAATCCTTTGCAAACCTCAAAATGTGGCTAAAAAACACTTTTTCCTCACATTTCGGTGACAGAGAGTTCTGGAATCTGAGAGGGGTCACACATTTCCGTCAACCCAGCGTTCCCCCAAGTCTCCCGATAAAAATGGTACCTCACTTGTGTGGTTAGGCCTAGTGCCCCCGACAGGAAATGCCCCAAAACACAAAATGAACACATCACATTTTCTTAAAGAAAACAGAGGTGTTTTTTGTAAAGTGCCTACCTGTGGATTCTGGCCTCTAGCTCAGCCGCCACCTGGGGATACCTACCAAGCCTGTGCATTTTTTAAAACTAGAGACCTACGGGAATCCAAGATGGGGTGACTTGTCAGGCTCTCACCAGGTTCTGTTACCCAGAATCCTTTGCAAACCTCAAAATGTGGCTAAAAAAAAAAAAAATCCTCACATTTCGGTGACAGAAATTTCTGGATTCAGAGAGGAGCCACAAATTTCCTTCCACCCAGACTTCCGCCAAGTCTCCCGATAAAAATGGTACCTCATTTGTGTGGGTAGGCCTAGTGCCCGCGACAGGAAATGCCCCAAAACACAAAGTGGACACATCACATTTTCTCAAAGAAAACAGAGGTGTTTTTTGTAAAGTGCCTACCTGTGGATTCTGGCCTCTAGCTCAGCCGCCACCTGGGGATACCTACCAATCCTGTGCATTTTTTAAAACTAGAGACCTACGGGAATCCAAGATGGGGTGACTTGCCAGGCTCTCACCAGATTCTGTTACCCAGAATCCTTTGCAAACTTCAAAATGTGGCTAAAAAAACACTTTTTCCTCACATTTCGGTGACAGAAAGTTCTGGAATCTGAGAGGAGCCACAAATGTCCTTACAACCAGAGTTCCCCCAAGTCTCCCGATAAAAATGGTACCTCACTTGTATGGTTAGGCCTAGTGCCCGCGACAGGAAATGCCCCAAAACACAAAGTGGACACATCACATTTTCTCAAAGAAAACAGGGGTGTTTTTTGTAAAGTGCCTACCTGTGGATTTTGGCCTCTAGCTTAGCTGCCACCTAGGGAAACCTACCAAACCTGTGCATTTGTGAAGACTAGAGACCTAGGGGAATCCAAGATGGGGTGACTTGTCGGGCTCTCACCAGATTCTGTTACCCAGAATCCTTTGCAAACCTCGAAATGTGGCTAAAAAGATACTTTTTCCTCACATTTCGGTGACAGAAATTTCTGGAATCTGAGAGGAGCCACAAATTTCCTTCCACCCAGTGTTCCCCCAAGTCTCCCGATAAAAATGGTACCTCACTTGTGTGGGTAGGCCTAGTGCCCGCGACAGGAAATGACCCAAAACACAAAGTGGACACATCACATTTTCTCAAAGAAAACAGGGGTGTTTTTTGTAAAGTGGCTACCTGTGGATTTTGGCGTCTAGCTTAGCCGCCACCTAGGGAAACCTACCAAACCTGTGCATTTGTGAAGACTAGAGACCTAGGGGAATCCAAGATGGGGTGACTTGTCGGGCTCTCACCAGATTCTGTTACCCAGAATCCTTTGCAAACCTCAAAATGTGGCTAAAAAAACACTTTTTCCTCACATTTCGGTGACAGAAAGTTCTGGAATCTGAGAGGGGTCACAAATTTCCTTCAACCCAGCGTTCCCCCAAGTCTCCCAATGAAAATGGAACCTCACTTGTGTGGTTAGGCCTAGTGCCCGCGACAGGAAATGCCCCAAAACACAAAGTGAACACATCACATTTTCTCAAAGAAAACAGAGGTGTTTTTTGTAAAGTGCCTACCTGTGGATTCTGGCCTCTAGCTCAGCCGCCACCTGGGGATACCTACCAAGCCTGTGCATTTTTTAAAACTAGAGACCTACGGGAATCCAAGATGGGGTGACTTGTCAGGCTCTCACCAGGTTCTGTTACCCAGAATCCTTTGCAAACCTCAAAATGTGGCAAAAAAAATACTTTTTCCTCACATTTCGGTGACAGAAATTTCTGGAATCTGAGAGGAGCCACAAATTTCCTTCCACACAGAGTTCCGCCAAGTCTCCCGATAAAAATGGTATCTCACTTGTGTGGGTAGGCCTAGTGCCCGCGACAGGAAATGCCCAAAACACAAAGTGGACACATCACATTTTCTCAAAGAAAGCAGGGGTGTTTTTTGCAAAGTGCCTAGCTGTGGATTTTAGCCTCTAGCTCAGCCGCCACCTCGGTAAACCTACCAAACCTGTGCATTTGTGAAGACTAGAGACCTAGGGGAATTCTAGATGGGGTGACTTGTTGAGCTATCACCAGGTTCTGTTACCCAGAATCCTTTGCAAACCTCAAAATGTGGCTAAAGAAATAATTTTTCCTCACATTTCGGTGACAGAAAGTTCTGGAATCTGAGAGGAGCCACAAATTTCCTTCCACCCAGCGTTCCCCCAAGTCTCCCGATAAAAATGGTACCTCACTTGTGTGGGTAGGCCTAGTGCCCGCGACAGGAAATGCCCCAAAACACAAAGTGGACACATCACATTTTCTCAAAGAAAACAGGGGTGTTTTTTGTAAAGTGCCTACCTGTGGACTTTGGCCTCTAGCTTAGCCGCCACCTAGGGAAACCTACCAAACCTGTGCATTTGTGAAGACTAGAGACCTAGGGGAATCCAGGATGGGGTAGCTTGTCGGGCTCTCACCAGATTCTGTTACCCAGAATCCTTTGCAAACCTCAAAATGTGGCTAAAAAAACACTTTTTCCTCACATTTCGGTTACAGAAATTTCTGGAATCTGAGAGGAGCCACATATTTCCTTCCACCCAGCGTATCCCCAAGTCTCCCGATAAAAATGGTACCTCACTTGTGTGGGTAGGCCTAGTGCCCGCGACAGGAAATGCCCCAAAACACAAAGTGGACACATCACATTTTCTCAAAGAAAACAGAGGTGTTTTTTGTAAAGTGCCTACCTGTGGATTCTGGCCTCTAGCTCAGCCGCCACCTGGGGATACCTACCAAACCTTTGCTTTTTTTAAAACTAGAGACCTACGGGAATCCAAGATGGGGTGACTTGTCGGGCTCTCACCAGATTCTGTTACCCAGAATCCTTTGCAATCCTCAAAATGTAGCTAAAAAACACTTTTTCTTCACATTTCGGTGACAGAAATTTCTGGAATCTGAGAGGAGCCACAAATTTCCTTCCACCCAGAGTTCCGCCAAGTCTCCCGATAAAAATGGTACCTCACTTGTGTGGGTAGGCCTAGTGCCCGCGACAGGAAATGCCCCAAAACACAAAGTGGACACATCACATTTTCTCAAAGAAAACAGAGGTGTTTTTTGCAAAGTGCTTAGCTGTGGATTTTAGCCTCTAGCTCAGCCGCCACCTAGGGAAACCTACCAAACCTGTGCATTTGTGAAGACTAGAGACCTAGGGGAATCCAAGATGGGGTGACTTGTCGGGCTCTCACCAGGTTCTGTTACCCAGAATCCTTTGCAAACCTCAAAATGTGGCTAAAAAAAATAATTTTTCCTCACATTTCGGTGACAGAAAGTTCTGGAATCTGAGAGGAGCCACAAATTTCCTTCCACCCAGCGTTCCCCCAAGTCTCCCGATAAAAAATTGTACCTCACTTGTGTGGGTAGGCCTAGTGCCCGCGACAGGAAATGCCCCAAAACACAAAGTGGAAACATCACATTTTCTCAAAGAAAACAGGGGTGTTTTTTGTAAAGTGCCTACCTGTGGATTTTGGCCTCTAGCTTAGCCGCCACCTAGGGAAACCCACCAAACCTGTGCATTTGTGAAGACTAGAGACCTAGGGGAATCCAAGATGGGGTGACTTGTCGGGCTCTCACCAGATTCTGTTACCCAGAATCCTTTGCAAACCTCAAAATGTGGCAAAAAAAAACTTTTTCCTCACATTTCGGTGACAGAAAGTTCTGGAATCTGAGAGGAGCCACATATTTCCTTCCACCCAGCGTTCCCCCAAGTCTCCTGATAAAAATGGTACCTCACTTGTGTGGGTAGGCCTAGTGCCCGCAACAGGAAATGCCTCAAAACACAAAGTGGACACATCACATTTTCTCAAAGAAAACAGAGGTGTTTTTTGTAAAGTGCCTACCTTTGGATTCTGGCCTCTAGCTCAGCCGCCACCTGGGGAAACCTACCAAACCTGTGCATTTGTGAAGACTAGAGACCTAGGGGAATCCAAGATGGGGTGACTTGTTGGGCTATCACCAGGTTCTGTTACCCAGAATGCTTTGCAAACCTCAAAATGTGGCTAAAAAATACTTTTTCCACACATTTCGGTGACAGAAAGTTCTGGAATCTGAGAGGAGCCACAAATTTCCTTCCACCCAGCGTTCCCCCAAGTCTCCCGATAAAAAATTGTACCTCACTTGTGTGGGTAGGCCTAGTGCCCGCGACAGGAAATGCCCCAAAACACAAAGTGGAAACATCACATTTTCTCAAAGAAAACAGGGGTGTTTTTTGTAAAGTGCCTACCTGTGGATTTTGGCCTCTAGCTTAGCCGCCACCTAGGGAAACCCACCAAACCTGTGCATTTGTGAAGACTAGAGACCTAGGGGAATCCAAGATGGGGTGACTTGTCGGGCTCTCACCAGATTCTGTTACCCAGAATCCTTTGCAAACCTCAAAATGTGGCAAAAAAACACTTTTTCCTCACATTTCGGTGACAGAAAGTTCTGGAATCTGAGAGGAGTCACATATTTCCTTCCACCCAGAGTTCCACCAAGTCTCCCGATAAAAATGGTACCTCATTTGTGTGGGTAGGCCTAGTGCCCGCGACAGGAAATGCCCCAAAAACAAAGTGGACACATCACATTTTCTCAAAGAAAACAGAGGTGTTTTTTGCAAAGTGCCTACCTGTGGATTTTGGCCTCTAGCTCAACTGCCACTTAGGGAAACCTACCAAACCTGTGCATTTGTGAAGACTAGAGACCTAGGGGAATCCAAGATGGGGAGACTTGTCGGGCTCTCACCAGATTCTGTTACCCAGAATCCTTTGCAAACCTCAAAATGTGGCTAAAAAAACACTTTTTCCTCACATTTCGGTGACAGAAAGTTCTGGAATCTGAGAGGAGGCACATATTTCCTTACACCCAGGATTCCCCCAAGTCTCCTGATAAAAATGGTACCTCACTTGTGTGGTTAGGCCTAGTGCCCGCGACAGGAAATGCCCCAAAACACAAAGTGAACACATCACATTTTCTCAAAGAAAACAGAGGTGTTTTTTGTAATGTGCCTACCTGTGGATTCTGGCCTCTAGCTCAGCCGCCACCTGGGGATACCTACCAAGCCTGTGCATTTTTTAAAACTAGAGACCTACGGGAATCCAAGATGGGTGACTTGTCAGGCTCTCACCAAGTTCTTTTACCCAGAATCCTTTGCAAACCTCAAAATGTGGCTAAAAAAATACTTTTTCCTCACATTTCGGTGACAGAAATTTCTGGAATCTGAGAGGAGCCACAAATTTCCTTCCACCCAGAGTTCCGCCAAGTCTCCCGATAACAATGGTACCTCACTTGTGTGGGTAGGCCTAGTGCCCGCGACAGGAAATGCCCCAAAACACAAAGTGGACACATCACATTTTCTCAAAGAAAACAGAGGTGTTTTTTGCAAAGTGCTTAGCTGTGGATTTTAGCCTCTAGCTCAGCCGCCACCTAGGGAAACCTACCAAACCTGTGCATTTGTGAAGACTAGAGACCTAGGGGAATCCAAGATGGGGTGACTTGTCGGGCTCTCACCAGGTTCTGTTACCCAGAATCCTTTGCAAACCTCAAAATGTGGCTAAAAAAATAATTTTTCCACACATTTCGGTGACAGAAAGTTCTGGAATCTGAGAGGAGCCAAAAATTTCCTTCCACTCAGCGTTCCCCCAAGTCTCCCAATAAAAATTGAACCTCACTTGTGTGGGTAGGCCTAGTGCCCGTGACAGGAAATGCCCCAAAACACAAAGTGGAAACATCACATTTTCTCAAAGAAAACAGTGGTGTTTTTTGTAAAGTGCCTACCAGTGGATTTTGACCTCTAGCTTAGCCGCCACCTAGGGAAACCTACCAAGCCTGTGCATTTGTGAAGACTAGAGACCTAGGGGAATCCAAGATGGGGTGACTTGTCGGGCTCTCACCAGATTCTGTTACCCAGAATCCTTTGCAAACCTCAAAATGTGGCTAAAAAAACACTTTTTCCTCACATTTCGGTGACAGAAAGTTCTGGAATCTGAGAGGAGCCACAAATTTCCTTACAACCAGAGTTCCCCCAAGTCTCCCGATAAAAATGGTACCTCACGTGTGTGGTTAGGCCTAGTGCCCGCGACAGGAAATGCCCCAAAACACAAAGTGGACACATCACATTTTTTCAAAGAAAACAGAGGTGTTTTTTGTAAAGTGCCTACCTGTGGATTCTGGCCTCTAGCTCAGCCGCCACCTGGGGATACCTACCAATCCTGTGCATTTTTTAAAACTAGAGACCTACGGGAATCCAAGATGGGGTGACTTGTCAGGCTCTCACCAGGTTCTGTTACCCAGAATCCTTTGCAAACCTCAAAATGTGGCTAAAAAAATACTTTTTCCTCACATTTCGGTGACAGAAATTTCTGGAATCTGAGAGGAGCCACAAATTTCCTTCCACCCAGAGTTCCGCCAAGTCTCCCGATAAAAATGGTACCTCACTTGTGTGGGTAGGCCTAGTGCCCGCGACAGGAAATGCCCCAAAACACAAAGTGGACACATCACATTTTCTCAAAGAAAACAGAGGTGTTTTTTGCAAAGTGCCTAGCTGTGGATTTTAGCCTCTAGCTCAGCCGCCACCTAGGGAAACCTACCAAACCTGTGCATTTGTGAAGACTAGAGACCTAGGGGAATCCAAGATGGGGTGACTTGTCGGGCTGTCCCCAGATTCTGTTACCCAGAATCCTTTGCAAACCTCAAAATGTGGCTAAAAAAACACTTTTTCCTCACATTTCGGTGACAGAAAGTTCTGGAATCTGAGAGGAGCCACACATTTCCTTCCACCCAGAGTTCCACCAAGTCTCCCGATAAAAATGGTACCTCATTTGTGTGGGTAGGCCTAGTGCCCGCGACAGGAAATGCCCCAAAAACAAAGTGGACACATCACATTTTCTCAAAGAAAACAGAGGTGTTTTTTGCAAAGTGCCTACCTGTGGATTTTGGCCTCTAGCTCAACTGCCACTTAGGGAAACCTACCAAACCTGTGCATTTGTGAAGACTAGAGACCTAGGGGAATCCAAGATGGGGAGACTTGTCGGGCTCTCACCAGATTCTGTTACCCAGAATCCTTTGCAAACCTCAAAATGTGGCTAAAAAAACACTTTTTCCTCACATTTCGGTGACAGAAAGTTCTGGAATCTGAGAGGAGGCACATATTTCCTTACACCCAGGATTCCCCCAAGTCTCCCGATAAAAATGGTACCTCACTTGTGTGGTTAGGCCTAGTGCCCGCGACAGGAAATGCCCCAAAACACAAAGTGAACACATCACATTTTCTCAAAGAAAACAGAGGTGTTTTTTGTAATGTGCCTACCTGTGGATTCTGGCCTCTAGCTCAGCCGCCACCTGGGGATACCTACCAAGCCTTTGCATTTTTTAAAACTAGAGACCTACGGGAATCCAAGATGGGGTGACTTGTCAGGCTCTCACCAAGTTCTTTTACCCAGAATCCTTTGCAAACCTCAAAATGTGGCTAAAAAAATACTTTTTCCTCACATTTCGGTGACAGAAATTTCTGGAATCTGAGAGGAGCCACAAATTTCCTTCCACCCAGAGTTCCGCCAAGTCTCCCGATAACAATGGTACCTCACTTGTGTGGGTAGGCCTAGTGCCCGCGACAGGAAATGCCCCAAAACACAAAGTGGACACATCACATTTTCTCAAAGAAAACAGAGGTGTTTTTTGCAAAGTGCTTAGCTGTGGATTTTAGCCTCTAGCTCAGCCGCCACCTAGGGAAACCTACCAAATCTGTGCATTTGTGAAGACTAGAGACCTAGGGGAATCCAAGATGGGGTGACTTGTCGGGCTCTCACCAGGTTCTGTTACCCAGAATCCTTTGCAAACCTCAAAATGTGGCTAAAAAAAATAATTTTTCCTCACATTTCGGTGACAGAAAGTTCTGGAATCTGAGAGGAGCCAAAAATTTCCTTCCACTCAGCGTTCCCCCAAGTCTCCCAATAAAAATTGAACCTCACTTGTGTGGGTAGGCCTAGTGCCCGTGACAGGAAATTCCCCAAAACACAAAGTGGAAACATCACATTTTCTCAAAGAAAACAGAGGTGTTTTTTGCAAAGTGCCTAGCTGTGGATTTTAGCCTCTAGCTCAGCCGCCACCTAGGGAAACCTACCAAGCCTGTGCATTTGTGAAGACTAGAGACCTAGGGGAATCCAAGACGGGGTGACTTGTCGGGCTCTCACCAGATTCTGTTACCCAGAATCCTTTGCAAACCTCAAAATGTGGCTAAAAAAACACTTTTTCCTCACATTTCGGTGACAGAAAGTTCTGGAATCTGAGAGGAGCCACATATTTCCTTCCACCCAGCGTTCCCCCAAGTCTCCTGATAAAAATGGTACCTCACTTGTGTGGGTAGGCCTAGTGCCCGCAACAGGAAATGCCTCAAAACACAAAGTGGACATATCACATTTTCTCAAAGAAAACAGAGGTGTTTTTTGTAAAGTGCCTACCTGTGGATTTTGGCCTCTAGCTTAACCGCCACCTAGGGAAACCTACCAAGCCTGTGCATTTGTGAAGACTAGAGACCTAGGGGAATCCAAGACGGGGTGACTTGTCGGGCTCTCACCAGATTCTGTTACCCAGAATCCTTTGCAAACCTCAAAATGTGGCTAAAAAAACACTTTTTCCTCACATTTCGGTGACAGAAAGTTCTGGAATCTGAGAGGAGCCACATATTTCCTTCCACCCAGCGTTCCCCCAAGTCTCCTGATAAAAATGGTACCTCACTTGTGTGGGTAGGCCTAGTGCCCGCGACAGGAAATGCCTCAAAACACAAAGTGGACATATCACATTTTCTCAAAGAAAACAGAGGTGTTTTTTGTAAAGTGCCTACCTGTGGATTCTGGCCTCTAGCTCAGCCGCCACCTGGGCATACCTACCAATCCTGTGCATTTTTTAAAACTAGAGACCTACGGGAATCCAATATGGGGTGACTTGTCAGGATCTCACCAGATTCTGTTACCCAGAATCCGTTGCAAACCTCAAAATGTGGCTAAAAAAAAAAAAATTCCTCACATTTCGGTGACAGAAATTTCTGGATTCTGAGAGGAGCCACAAATTTCCTTCCACCCAGAGTTCCGCCAAGTCTCCCGATAAAAATGGTACCTCACTTGTGAGGGTAGGCCTAGTGCCCGCGACAGGAAATTTCCCAAAACACAAAGTGGACACATCACATTTTCTCAAAGAAAACAGAGGTGTTTTTTGTAAAGTGTCTAGCTGTGGATTTTAGCCTCTCGCTCAGCCGCCACCTAGGGAAACCTACCAAACCTGTGCATTTGTGAAGACTAGGGACCTAGGGGAATCCTAGATGGGGTGACTTGTTGGGCTATCACCAGGTTCTGTTACCCAGAATCCTTTGCAAACCTCAAAATGTGGCTAAAAAAAATAATTTTTCCTCACATTTCGGTGACAGAAAGTTCTGGAATCTGAGAGGAGCCACAAATTTCCTTCCACACAGAGTTCCGCCATGTCTCCCGATAAAAATGGTATCTCACTTGTGTGGGTAGGCCTAGTGCCCGCGACAGGAAATGCCCCAAAACACAAAGTGGACACATCACATTTTCTCAAAGAAAACAGAGGTGTTTTTTGCAAAGTGCCTAACTGTGGATTTTAGCCTCTAGCACAGCCGCCACCTCGGTAAACCTACCAAACCTGTGCATTTGTGAAGACTAGAGACCTAGGGGAATCCTAGATGGGGTGACTTGTTGGGCTATCACCAGGTTCTGTTACTCAGAATCCTTTGCAAACCTCAAAATGTGGCTAAAAAAAATAATTTTTCCTCACATTTCGGTGACAGAAAGTTCTGGAATCTGAGAGGAGCCACAAATTTCCCTCCACCCAGCGTTCCCCCAAGTCTCCCGATAAAAATGGTACCTCACTTGTGTGGGTAGGCCTAGTGCCCGCGACAGGAAATGCCCCAAAACACAAAGTGGACACATCACATTTTCTCAAAGAAAACAGGGGTGTTTTTTGTAAAGTGCCTACCTGTGGACTTTGGCCTCTTGCTTAGCCGCCACCTAGGGAAACCTACCAAACCTGTGCATTTGTGAAGACTAGAGACCTAGGGGAATCCAAGATGGGGTGGCTTGTCGGGCTCTCACCAGATTCTGTTACCCAGAATCCTTTGCAAACCTCAAAATGTGGCTAAAAAAATACTTTTTCCTCACATTTCGGTTACAGAAAGTTCTGGAATCTGAGAGGAGCCACATATTTCCTTCCACCCAGCGTTCCCCCAAGTCTCCCGATAAAAATGGTACCTCACTTGTGTGGGTAGGCCTAGTGCCCGCGACAGGAAATGCCCCAAAACACAAAGTGGACACATCACATTTTCTCAAAGAAAACAGAGGTGTTTTTTGTAAAGTGCCTACCTGTGGATTCTGGCCTCTAGCTCAGCCGCCACCTGGGGATACCTACCAAACCTTTGCATTTTTTAAAAATAGAGACCTACAGGAATCCAAGATGGGGTGACTTGTCGGGCTCTCACCAGATTCTGTTACCCAGAATCCTTTGCAAACCTCAAAATGTAGCTAAAAAACACTTTTTCTTCACATTTCGGTGACAGAAATTTCTGGAATCTGAGAGGAGCCACAAATTTCCTTCCACCCAGAGTTCCGCCAAGTCTCCCGATAAAAATGGTACCTCACTTGTGTGGGTAGGCCTAGTGCCCGCGACAGGAAATGCCCCAAAACACAAAGTGGACACATCACATTTTCTCAAAGAAAACAGAGGTGTTTTTTGCAAAGTGCCTACCTGTGGATTTTGGCCTCTAGCTCACCCGGCACCTAGGGAAACCTACCAAACCTGTGCATTTTTTAAAACTAGAGACCTAGGAATCCAGGATGGGGTGACTTGTCAGGCTCTCACTATGTTCTGTTACCCAGAATCCTTTGCAAACCTCAAAATGTGGTTAAAAAAACACTTTTTTCTCACATTTCTGTGACAGAAAGTTCTGGAATCTGAGAGGAGCCACAAATTTCCTTACAACCAGAGTTCCCCCAAGTCTCCCGATAAAAATGGTACCTCACTTGTGTGGTTAGGCTTAGTGCCCGCGACAGGAAATGCCCCAAAACACACAGTGGACACATCACGTTTTCTCAAAGAAAACAGGGGTGTTTTTTGTAAAGTGCCTACCTGTGGATTTTGACCTCTAGCTTAGCCGCCAACCTAGGGAAACCTACCAAACCTGTGCATTTGTGAAGACTAGAGACCTAGGGGAATCCAAGATGGAGTGAGTTGTCGGGCTCTCACCAGATTCTGTTACCCAGAATCCTTTGTAAACCTCAAAATGTGGCTAAAAAACACTTTTTCCACATATTTCGGTGACAGAAAGTTCTGGAATCTGAGAGGAGCCACATATTTCCTTCCACCCAGCATCCCCCCAAGTCTCCCGATAAAAATGGTACCTCACTTGTGTGTGTAGGCCTAGTGCCCGCGATAGGAAATGCCCCAAAACACAAAGTGGACACATCACATTTTCTCAAAGAAAACAGAGGTGTTTTTTGTAAAGTGCCTACCTGTGGATTCTGGCCTCTAGCTCAGCCGCCACCTGGGGATACCTACAAACCTGTGCATTTTTTAAAACTAGAGACCTACGGGAATACAAGATGGGGTGACTTGTCAGGTTCTCACCAGCTTCTGTTACCCAGAATCCTTTGCAAACCTCAAAATGTGGCTAAAAAAATACTTTTTCCTCACATTTCGGTGACAGAAATTTCTGGAATCTGAGAGGAACCACAAATTTCCTTCCACCCAGAGTTCCACCAAGTCTCCCGATAAAAATGGTACCTCATTTGTGTGGGTAGGCTTAGTGCCCGCGACAGGAAATGCCCCAAAACACAAAGTGGACACATCACATTTTCTCAAAGAAAACAGAGGTGTTTTTTGCAAAGTGCCTACCTGTGGATTTTGGCCTCTAGCTCAGTCGCCACCTAGGGAAACCTACCAAACCTGTGGATTTGTGAAGGCTGGAGACCTAGGGGAATCCAAGATGGGGTGACTTGTCGGGCTCTGACCAGATTCTGTTACCCAGAATCCTTTGCAAACCTCAAAATGTGGCTAAAAAAAACACTTTTTCCTCACATTTCGGTGACAGAAAGTTCTGGAATCTGAGAGGAGCCACAAATTTCCTTACAACCAGAGTTCCCCCAAGTCTCCCGATAAAAATGGTACCTCACGTGTGTGGTTAGGCCTAGTGCCCGCGACAGGAAATGCCCCAAAACACAAAGTGGACACATCACATTTTTTCAAAGAAAACAGAGGTGTTTTTTGTAAAGTGCCTACCTGTGGATTCTGGCCTCTAGCTCAGCCGCCACCTGGGGATACCTACCAATCCTGTGCATTTTTTAAAACTAGAGACCTAGGGGAATCCAAGATGGGGTGACTTGTCGGGCTGTCCCCAGATTCTGTTACCCAGAATCCTTTGCAAACCTCAAAATGTGGCTAAAAAAACACTTTTTCCTCACATTTCGGTGACAGAAATTTCTGGAATCTGAGAGGAGCCACAAATTTCCTTCCACCCAGAGTTCCACCAAGTCTCTCGATAAAAATGGTACCTCATTTGTGTGGGTAGGCCTAGTGCCCGCGACAGGAAATGCCCCAAAAACAAAGTGGACACATCACATTTTCTCAAAGAAAACAGAGGTGTTTTTTGCAAAGTGCCTACCTGTGGATTTTGGCCTCTAGCTCAACCGCCACTTAGGGAAACCTACCAAACCTGTGCATTTGTGAAGACTAGAGACCTAGGGGAATCCAAGATGGGGAGACTTGTCGGGCTCTCACGAGATTCTGTTACCCAGAATCCTTTGCAAACCTCAAAATGTGGCTAAAAAAACACTTTTTCCTCACATTTCGGTGACAGAAAGTTCTGGAATCTGAGAGGAGGCACATATTTCCTTACACCCATGATTCCCCCAAGTCTCCCGATAAAAATGGTACCTCACTTGTGTGGTTAGGCATAGTGCCCGCGACAGGAAATGCCCCAAAACACAAAGTGAACACATCACATTTTCTCAAAGAAAACAGAGGTGTTTTTTGTAATGTGCCTACCTGTGGATTCTGGCCTCTAGCTCAGCCGCCACCTGGGGATACCTACCAAGCCTGTGCATTTTTTAAAACTAGAGACCTACGGGAATCCAAGATGGGGTGACTTGTCAGGCTCTCACCAAGTTCTTTTACCCAGAATCCTTTGCAAACCTCAAAATGTGGCTAAAAAAATACTTTTTCCTCACATTTCGGTGACAGAAATTTCTGGAATCTGAGAGGAGCCACAAATTTCCTTCCACCCAGAGTTCCGCCAAGTCTCCCGATAACAATGGTACCTCACTTGTGTGGGTAGGCCTAGTGCCCGCGACAGGAAATGCCCCAAAACACAAAGTGGACACATCACATTTTCTCAAAGAAACAGAGGTGTTTTTTGCAAAGTGCTTAGCTGTGGATTTTAGCCTCTAGCTCAGCCGCCACCTAGGGAAACCTACCAAACCTGTGCATTTGTGAAGACTAGAGACCTAGGGGAATCCAAGATGGGGTGACTTGTCGGGCTCTCACCAAGTTCTGTTACCCAGAATCCTTTGCAAACCTCAAAATGTGGCTAAAAAAAATAATTTTTCCTCACATTTCGGTGACAGAAAGTTCTGGAATCTGAGAGGAGCCAAAAATGTCCTTGCACTCAGCGTTCCCCCAAGTCTCCCAATAAAAATTGAGCCTCACTTGTGTGGGTAGGCCTAGTGCCCGTGACAGGAAATGCCCCAAAACACAAAGTGGAAACATCACATTTTCTCAAAGAAAACAGGGGTGTTTTTTGTAAAGTGCCTACCTGTGGATTTTGGCCTCTAGCTTAGCCGCCACCTAGGGAAACCTACCAAGCCTGTGCATTTGTGAAGACTAGAGACCTAGGGGAATCCAAGATGGGGTGACTTGTCGGGCTCTCACCAGATTCTGTTACCCAGAATCCTTTGCAAACCTCAAAATGTGGCTAAAAAAATACTTTTTCCTCACATTTCGGTGACAGAAATTTCTGGATTCTGAGAGGAGCCACAAATTTCCTTCCACCCAGAGTTCCGCCAAGTCTCCCGATAAAAATGGTATCTCACTTGTGTGGGTAGGCCTAGTGCCCGCGACAGGAAATGCCCCAAAACACAAAGTGGACACATCACATTTTCTCAAAGAAAACAGAGGTGTTTTTTGTAAAGTGCCTACCTGTGGATTCTGGCCTCTAGCTCAGCCGCCACCTGGGGATACCTACAAACCTATGCATTTTTTAAAACTAGAGACCTATGGGAATCCAAGATGGGGTGACTTGTCAGGCTCTCACCAGGTTCTGTTACCCAGAATCCTTTGCAAACCTCAAAATGTGGCTAAAAAAAAAAAATTTCCTCACATTTTGGTGACAGAAATTTCTGGATTCTGAGAGGAGCCACAAATTTCCTTCCACCCAGAGTTCCGCCAAGTCTCCCGATAAAAATGGTACCTCATTTGTGAGGGTAGGCCTAGTGCCCGCGACAGGAAATGTCCCAAAACACAAAGTGGACACATCACATTTTCTCAAAGAAAACCGAGGTGTTTCTTGCAAAGTGTCTAGCAGTGGATTTTAGCCTCTCGCTCAGCCGCCACCTAGGGAAACCTACCAAACCTGTGCATTTGTGAAGACTAGGGACCTAGGGGAATCCTAGATGGGGTGACTTGTTGGGCTATCACCAGGTTCTGTTACCCAGAATCCTTTGCAAATCTCAAAATGTGGTTAAAAAAAATAATTTTTCCTCACATTTCGGTGACAGAAAGTTCTGGAATCTGAGAGGAGCCACAAATTTCCTTCCACCCAGCGTTCCCCCAAGACTCCTGATAAAAATGTTACCTCACTTGTGTTGTTAGGCCTAGTGCCCCTGACAGGAAATGCCCCAAAACGCAAAGTGAACACATCACATTTTCTCAAAGAAAACAGAGGTGTTTTTTGTAAAGTGCCTACCTGTGGATTCTGGCCTCTAGCTCAGCCACCACCTGGGGATTCCTACCAAGCCTGTGCATTTTTTAAAACTAGAGACCTACGGGAATCCAAGATGGGGTGACTTGTCAGGCTGTCACCAGGTTCTGTTACCCAGAATCCTTTGCAAACCTCAAAATGTGGCTAAAAAAATACTTTTTCCTCACATTTCGGTGACAGAAATTTCTGGATTCTGAGAGGAGCCACAAATTTCCTTCCACCCAGAGTTCCGCCAAGTCTCCCGATAAAAATGGTATCTCACTTGTGTGGGTAGGCCTAGTGCCCGCGACAGGAAATGCCCCAAAACACAAAGTGGACACATCACATTTTCTCAAAGAAAACAGAGGTGTTTTTTGTAAAGTGCCTACCTGTGGATTCTGGCCTCTAGCTCAGCCGCCACCTGGGGATACCTACAAACCTATGCATTTTTTTAAACTAGAGACCTACGGGAATCCAAGATGGGGTGACTTGTCAGGCTCTCACCAGGTTCTGTTACCCAGAATCCTTTGCAAACCTCAAAATGTGGCTAAAAAAATACTTTTTCCTCACATTTCGGTGACAGAAATTTCTGGAATCTGAGAGGAGCCACAAATTTCCTTCCACCCAGAGTTCCACCAAGTCTCCCGATAAAAATGGTATCTCATTTGTGTGGGTAAGCTTAGTGCCCGCGACAGGAAATGCCCCAAAACACAAAGTGGACACATCACATTTTCTCAAAGAAAACCGAGGTGTTTTTTGCAAAGTGCCTACCTGTGGATTTTGGCCTCTAGCTCAGCCACCACCTAGGGAAACCTACAAACCTGTGGATTTGTGAAGACTGGAGACCTAGGGGAATCCAAGATGGGGTGACTTGTCAGGCTCTGACCAGATTCTGTTACCCAGAATCCTTTGCAAACCTCAAAATGTGGCTAAAAAAACACTTTTTCCTCACATTTCGGTGACAGAAAGTTCTGGAATCTGAGAGGAGCCACAAATTTCCTTACAACCAGAGTTCCCCCAAGTCTCCCGATAAAAATGGTACCTCACTTGTGTGGTTAGGCCTAGTGCCCACGACAGGAAATGCCCCAAAACACAAAGTGGACACATCACGTTTTCTCAAAGAAAACAGGGGTGTTTTTTGTAAAGTGCCTACCTGTGGATTTTGGCCTCTAGCTTAGCTGCCACCTAGGGAAACCTACCAAACCTGTGCATTTGTGAAGACTAGAGACCTACGGGAATCCAAGATGGGGTGACTTGTCAGGCTCTCACCAGGTTCTGTTACCCAGAATCCTTTGCAAACCTCAAAATGTGGCTAAAAAAATACTTTTTCCTCACATTTCGGTGACAGAAATTTCTGGAATCTGAGAGGAGCCACAAATTTCCTTCCACCCAGAGTTTCACCAAGTCTCCCGATAAAAATGGTATCTCATTTGTGTGGGTAGGCTTAGTGCCCGCGACAGGAAATGCCCCAAAACACAAAGTGGACACATCACATTTTCTCAAAGAAAACCGAGGTGTTTTTTGCAAAGTGCCTACCTGTGGATTTTGGCCTCTAGCTCAGCCACCACCTAGGGAAACCTACAAACCTGTGGATTTGTGAAGACTGGAGACCTAGGGAAATCCAAGATGGGGTTACTTGTCGGGCTCTGACCAGATTCTGTTACCCAGAATCCTTTGCAAACCTCAAAATGTGGCTAAAAAACCACTTTTTCCTCACATTTCGGTGACAGAAAGTTCTGGAATCTGAGAGGAGCCACAAATTTCCTTACAACCAGAGTTCCCCCAAGTCTCCCGATAAAAATGGTACCTCACTTGTGTGGTTAGGCCTAGTGCCCGCGACAGGAAATGCCCCAAAACACAAAGTGGACACATCACATTTTTTCAAAGAAAACAGAGGTGTTTTTTGTAAAGTGCCTACCTGTGGATTCTGGCCTCTAGCTCAGCCGCCACCTGGGGATACCTACCAATCCTGTGCATTTTTTAAAACTAGAGACCTACGGGAATCCAAGATGGGGTGACTTGTCAGGCTCTCACCAGGTTCTGTTACCCAGAATCCTTTGCAAACCTCAAAATGTGGCTAAAAAAATACTTTTTCCTCACATTTCGGTGACAGAAATTTCTGAAATCTGAGAGGAGCCACAAATTTCCTTCCACCCAGAGTTCCGCCAAGTCTCCCGATAAAAATGGTAACTCACTTGTGTGGGTAGGCCTAGTGCCCGCGACAGGAAATGCCCCAAAACACAAAGTGGACAAATCACATTTTCTCAAAGAAAACAGAGGTGTTTTTTGCAAAGTGCCTAGCTGTGGATTTTAGCCTCTAGCTCAGCCGCCACCTAGGGAAACCTACCAAACTTGTGCATTTGTGAAGACTAGAGACCTAGGGGAATCCAAGATGGGGTGACTTGTCGGGCTCTCACCAGATTCTGTTACCCAGAATCCTTTGCAAACCTCAAAATGTGGCTAAAAAAACACTTTTTCCTCACATTTCGGTGACAGAAAGTTCTGGAATCTGAGAGGAGCCACATATTTCCTTCCACCCAGAGTTCCACCAAGTCTCCCGATAAAAATGGTACCTCATTTGTGTGGGTAGGCCTAGTGCCCGCGACAGGAAATGCCCCAAAAACAAAGTGGACACATCACATTTTCTCAAAGAAAACAGAGGTGTTTTTTGCAAAGTGCCTACCTGTGGATTTTGGCCTCTAGCTCAACCGCCACTTAGGGAAACCTACCAAACCTGTGCATTTGTGAAAACTAGAGACCTAGGGGAATCCAAGATGGGGAGACTTGTTGGGCTCTCACCAGATTCTGTTACCCAGAATCCTTTGCAAACCTCAAAATGTGGCTAAAAAAACACTTTTTCCTCACATTTCGGTGACAGAAAGTTCTGGAATCTGAGAGGAGGCACATATTTCCTTACACCCAGCATTCCCCCAAGTCTCCCGATAAAAATGGTACCTCACTTGTGTGGTTAGGCCTAGTGCCCGCGACAGGAAATGCCCCAAAACACAAAGTGAACACATCACATTTTCTCAAAGAAAACAGAGGTGTTTTTTGTAAAGTGCCTACCTGTGGATTTTGGCCTCTAGCTCAGCCGCCACCTGGGGATACCTACCAAACCTGTGCATTTTTTAAAACTAGAGACCTACGGGAATCCAAGATGGGGTGACTTGTCAGGCTCTCACCAAGTTCTTTTACCCAGAATCCTTTGCAAACCTCAAAATGTGGCTAAAAAAATAACTTTTCCTCACATTTCGGTGACAGAAATTTCTGGAATCTGAGAGGAGCCACAAATTTCCTTCCACCCAGAGTTCCGCCAAGTCTCCCGATAACAATGGTACCTCACTTGTGTGGGTAGGCCTAGTGCCCGCGACAGGAAATGCCCCAAAACACAAAGTGGACACATCACATTTTCTCAAAGAAAACAGAGGTGTTTTTTGCAAAGTGCCTAGCTGTGGATTTTAGCCTCTAGCTCAGCCGCCACCTAGGGAAACCTACCAAACTTGTGCATTTGTGAAGACTAGAGACCTAGGGGAATCCAAGATGGGGTGACTTGTCGGGCTCTCACCAGATTCTGTTACCCAGAATCCTTTGCAAACCTCAAAATGTGGCTAAAAAAACACTTTTTCCTCACATTTCGGTGACAGAAAGTTCTGGAATCTGAGAGGAGGCACATATTTCCTTACACCCAGCATTCCCCCAAGTCTCCCAATAAAAATGGCACCTCACTTGTGTGGTTAGGCCTAGTGCCCGCGACAGGAAATGCCCCAAAACACAAAGTGAACACATCACATTTTCTCAAAGAAAACAGAGGTGTTTTTTGTAAAGTGCCTACCTGTGGATTCTGGCCTCTAGCTCAGCCGCCACCTGGGGATACCTACCAAGCCTGTGCATTTTTTAAAACTAGAGACCTACGGGAATCCAAGATGGGGTGTCTTGTCAGGCTCTCACCAAGTTCTTTTACCCAGAATCCTTTGCAAACCTCAAAATGTGGCTAAAAAAATACCTTTTCCTCACATTTCGGTGACAGAAATTTCTGGAATCTGAGAGGAGCCACAAATTTCCTTCCACCCAGAGTTCCGCCAAGTCTCCCGATAACAATGGTACCTCACTTGTGTGGGTAGGCCTAGTGCCCGCGACAGGAAATGCCCCAAAACACAAAGTGGACACATCACATTTTCTCAAAGAAAACAGAGGTGTTTTTTGCAAAGTGCTTAGCTGTGGATTTTAGCCTCTAGCTCAGCCGCCACCTAGGGAAACCTACCAAACCTGTGCATTTGTGAAGACTAGAGACCTAGGGGAATCCAAGATGGGGTGACTTGTCGGGCTCCCACCAGGTTCTGTTACCCAGAATCCTTTGCAAACCTCAAAATGTGGCTAAAAAAATAATTTTTCCTCACATTTCGGTGACAGAAAGTTCTGGAATCTGAGAGGAGCCAAAAATGTCCTTCCACCCAGCGTTCCCCCAAGTCTCCCGATAAAAATTGTACCTCACTTGTGTGGGTAGGACTAGTGCCCGCGACATGAAATGCCCCAAAACACAAAGTGGAAACATCACATTTTCTCAAAGAAAACAGGGGTGTTTTTTGTAAAGTGCCTACCTGTGGATTTTGGCCTCTAGCTTAGCCGCCACCTAGGGAAACCTACCAAACCTGTGCATTTGTGAAGACTAGAGACCTAGGGGAATCCAAGATGGGGTGAGTTGTCGGGCTCTCACCAGATTCTGTTACCCAGAATCCTTTGCAAACCTCAAAATTTGGCTAAAAAAACACTTTTTCCTCACATTTAGGTGACAGAAAGTTCTGGAATCTGAGAGGAGCCACATATTTCCTTCCACCCAGCGTTCTCCCAAGTCTCCTGAAAAAAATGGTACCTCACTTGTGTGGGTAGGCCTAGTGCCCGCGACAGGAAATGCCTCAAAACACAAAGTGGACATATCACATTTTCTCAAAGAAAACAGAGGTGTTTTTTGTAAAGTGCCTACCTGTGGATTCTGGCCTCTAGCTCAGCCGCCACCTGGGGATACCTACCAAACCTGTGCATTTTTTAAAACTAGAGACCTACGGGAATCCAAGATGGGGTGACTTGTCAGGCTCTCACCAGATTCTGTTACCCAGAATCCTTTGAAAACCTCAAAATGTGGCTAAAAAAACACTTTTTCCTCACATTTCGGTGACAGAAAGTTCTGGAATCTGAGAGGAGCCACATATTTCCTTCAACCCAGCGTTCCCCCAAGTCTCCCGATAAAAATGGTACCTCACTTGTGTGGTTAGGCCAAGTGCCCGCGACAGGAAATGCCCCAAAACACAAAGTGAACACATCACATTTTCTCAAAGAAAACAGAGGTGTTTTTTGTAAAGTGCCTACCTGTGGATTCTGGCCTCTAGCTCAGCCGCCACCTGGGGATACCTACCAAGCCTGTGCATTTTTTAAAACTAGAGACCTATGGGAATCCAAGATGGGGTGACTTGTCAGGCTCTCACCAGGTTCTGTTACCCAGAATCCTTTGCAAACCTCAAAATGTGGCTAAAAATAAAAATGTTCCTCAAATTTCGGTGAGAGAAATATCTGGATTCTGAGAGGAGCCACAAATTTCCTTCCACCCAGAGTTCCGCCAAGTCTCCCGATAAAAATGGTACCTCACTTGTGAGGGTAGGCCTAGTGCCCGCAACAGGAAATGCCCCAAAACACAAAGTGGACACATCACATTTTCTCAAAGAAAACAGAGGTGTTTTTTGCAAAGTGCCTAGCTGTGGATTTTAGCCTCTAGCTCAGCCGCCACCTAGGGAAACCTACCAAACCTGTGCATTTGTGAAGACTAGAGACCTAGGGGAATCCAAGATGGGGTGGCTTGTCGGGCTCTCACCAGATTCTGTTACCCAGAATCCTTTGCAAACCTCAAAATGTGGCTAAAAAAATACTTTTTCCTCACATTTCGGTTACAGAAAGTTCTGGAATCTGAGAGGAGCCACATATTTCCTTCCACCCAGCGTTCCCCCAAGTCTCCCGATAAAAATGGTACCTCACTTGTGTGGGTAGGCCTAGTGCCCGCGACAGGAAATGCCCCAAAACACAAAGTGGACACATCACATTTTCTCAAAGAAAACAGAGGTGTTTTTTGTAAAGTGCCTACCTGTGGATTCTGGCCTCTAGCTCAGCCGCCACCTGGGGATACCTACCAAACCTTTGCATTTTTTAAAAATAGAGACCTACAGGAATCCAAGATGGGGTGACTTGTCGGGCTCTCACCAGATTCTGTTACCCAGAATCCTTTGCAAACCTCAAAATGTAGCTAAAAAACACTTTTTCTTCACATTTCGGTGACAGAAATTTCTGGAATCTGAGAGGAGCCACAAATTTCCTTCCACCCAGAGTTCCGCCAAGTCTCCCGATAAAAATGGTACCTCACTTGTGTGGGTAGGCCTAGTGCCCGCGACAGGAAATGCCCCAAAACACAAAGTGGACACATCACATTTTCTCAAAGAAAACAGAGGTGTTTTTTGCAAAGTGCCTACCTGTGGATTTTGGCCTCTAGCTCACCCGGCACCTAGGGAAACCTACCAAACCTGTGCATTTTTTAAAACTAGAGACCTAGGAATCCAGGATGGGGTGACTTGTCAGGCTCTCACTATGTTCTGTTATCCAGAATCCTTTGCAAACCTCAAAATGTGGTTAAAAAACCACTTTTTTCTCACATTTCGGTGACAGAAAGTTCTGGAATCTGAGAGGAGCCACAAATTTCCTTACAACCAGAGTTCCCCCAAGTCTCCCGATAAAAATGGTACCTCACTTGTGTGGTTAGGCTTAGTGCCCGCGACAGGAAATGCCCCAAAACACAAAGTGGACACATCACGTTTTCTCAAAGAAAACAGGGGTGTTTTTTGTAAAGTGCCTACCTGTGGATTTTGACCTCTAGCTTAGCCGCCAACCTAGGGAAACCTACCAAACCTGTGCATTTGTGAAGACTAGAGACCTAGGGGAATCCAAGATGGGGTGACTTGTCGGGCTCTCACCAGATTCTGTTACCCAGAATCCTTTGTAAACCTCAAAATGTGGCTAAAAAACACTTTTTCCTCATATTTCGGTGACAGAAAGTTCTGGAATCTGAGAGGAGCCACATATTTCCTTCCACCCAGCATCCCCCCAAGTCTCCCGATAAAAATGGTACCTCACTTGTGTGTGTAGGCCTAGTGCCCGCGATAGGAAATGCCCCAAAACACAAAGTGGACACATCACATTTTCTCAAAGAAAACAGAGGTGTTTTTTGTAAAGTGCCTACCTGTGGATTCTGGCCTCTAGCTCAGCCGCCACCTGGGGATACCTACAAACCTGTGCATTTTTTAAAACTAGAGACCTACGGGAATCCAAGATGGGGTGACTTGTCAGGTTCTCACCAGCTTCTGTTACCCAGAATCCTTTGCAAACCTCAAAATGTGGCTAAAAAAATACTTTTTCCTCACATTTCGGTGACAGAAATTTCTGGAATCTGAGTGGAACCACAAATTTCCTTCCACCCAGAGTTCCACCAAGTCTCCCGATAAAAATGGTACCTCATTTGTGTGGGTAGGCTTAGTGCCCGCGACAGGAAATGCCCCAAAACACAAAGTGGACACATCACATTTTCTCAAAGAAAACAGAGGTGTTTTTTGCAAAGTGCCTACCTGTGGATTTTGGCCTCTAGCTCAGTCGCCACCTAGGGAAACCTACCAAACCTGTGGATTTGTGAAGGCTGGAGACCTAGGGGAATCCAAGATGGGGTGACTTGTCGGGCTCTGACCAGATTCTGTTACCCAGAATCCTTTGCAAACCTCAAAATGTGGCTAAAAAAAACACTTTTTCCTCACATTTCGGTGACAGAAAGTTCTGGAATCTGAGAGGAGCCACAAATTTCCTTACAACCAGAGTTCCCCCAAGTCTCCCGATAAAAATGGTACCTCACGTGTGTGGTTAGGCCTAGTGCCCGCGACAGGAAATGCCCCAAAATACAAAGTGGACACATCACATTTTTTCAAAGAAAACAGAGGTGTTTTTTGTAAAGTGCCTACCTGTGGATTCTGGCCTCTAGCTCAGCCGCCACCTGGGGATACCTACCAATCCTGTGCATTTTTTAAAACTAGAGACCTACGGGAATCCAAGATGGGGTGACTTGTCAGGCTCTCACCAGGTTCTGTTACCCAGAATCCTTTGCAAACCTCAAAATGTGGCTAAAAAAATACTTTTTCCTCACATTTCGGTGACAGAAATTTCTGGAATCTGAGAGGAGCCACAAATTTCCTTCCACCCAGAGTTCCACCAAGTCTCTCGATAAAAATGGTACCTCATTTGTGTGGGTAGGCCTAGTGCCCGCGACAGGAAATGCCCCAAAAACAAAGTGGACACATCACATTTTCTCAAAGAAAACAGAGGTGTTTTTTGCAAAGTGCCTACCTGTGGATTTTGGCCTCTAGCTCAACCGCCACTTAGGGAAACCTACCAAACCTGTGCATTTGTGAAGACTAGAGACCTAGGGGAATCCAAGATGGGGAGACTTGTCGGGCTCTCACGAGATTCTGTTACCCAGAATCCTTTGCAAACCTCAAAATGTGGCTAAAAAAACACTTTTTCCTCACATTTCGGTGACAGAAAGTTCTGGAATCTGAGAAGAGGCACATATTTCCTTACACCCATGATTCCCCCAAGTCTCCCGATAAAAATGGTACCTCACTTGTGTGGTTAGGCATAGTGCCCGCGACAGGAAATGCCCCAAAACACAAAGTGAACACATCACATTTTCTCAAAGAAAACAGAGGTGTTTTTTGTAATGTGCCTACCTGTGGATTCTGGCCTCTAGCTCAGCCGCCACCTAGGGAAACCTACCAAACCTGTGCATTTGTGAAGACTAGAGACCTAGGGGAATCCAAGATGGGGTGACTTGTCGGGCTCCCACCAGGTTCTGTTACCCAGAATCCTTTGCAAACCTCAAAATGTGGCTAAAAAAATAATTTTTCCTCACATTTCGGTGACAGAAAGTTCTGGAATCTGAGAGGAGCCAAAAATGTCCTTCCACCCAGCGTTCCCCCAAGTCTCCCGATAAAAATTGTACCTCACTTGTGTGGGTAGGACTAGTGCCCGCGACATGAAATGCCCCAAAACACAAAGTGGAAACATCACATTTTCTCAAAGAAAACAGGGGTGTTTTTTGTAAAGTGCCTAGCTGTGGATTTTAGCCTCTAGCTCAGCCGCCACCTAGGGAAACCTACCAAACTTGTGCATTTGTGAAGACTAGAGACCTAGGGGAATCCAAGATGGGGTGACTTGTCGGGCTCTCACCAGATTCTGTTACCCAGAATCCTTTGCAAACCTCAAAATGTGGCTAAAAAAACACTTTTTCCTCACATTTCGGTGACAGAAAGTTCTGGAATCTGAGAGGAGCCACATATTTCCTTCCACCCAGAGTTCCACCAAGTCTCCCGATAAAAATGGTACCTCATTTGTGTGGGTAGGCCTAGTGCCCGCGACAGGAAATGCCCCAAAAACAAAGTGGACACATCACATTTTCTCAAAGAAAACAGAGGTGTTTTTTGCAAAGTGCCTACCTGTGGATTTTGGCCTCTAGCTCAACCGCCACTTAGGGAAACCTACCAAACCTGTGCATTTGTGAAAACTAGAGACCTAGGGGAATCCAAGATGGGGAGACTTGTTGGGCTCTCACCAGATTCTGTTACCCAGAATCCTTTGCAAACCTCAAAATGTGGCTAAAAAAACACTTTTTCCTCACATTTCGGTGACAGAAAGTTCTGGAATCTGAGAGGAGGCACATATTTCCTTACACCCAGCATTCCCCCAAGTCTCCCGATAAAAATGGTACCTCACTTGTGTGGTTAGGCCTAGTGCCCGCGACAGGAAATGCCCCAAAACACAAAGTGAACACATCACATTTTCTCAAAGAAAACAGAGGTGTTTTTTGTAAAGTGCCTACCTGTGGATTTTGGCCTCTAGCTCAGCCGCCACCTGGGGATACCTACCAAACCTGTGCATTTTTTAAAACTAGAGACCTACGGGAATCCAAGATGGGGTGACTTGTCAGGCTCTCACCAAGTTCTTTTACCCAGAATCCTTTGCAAACCTCAAAATGTGGCTAAAAAAATAACTTTTCCTCACATTTCGGTGACAGAAATTTCTGGAATCTGAGAGGAGCCACAAATTTCCTTCCACCCAGAGTTCCGCCAAGTCTCCCGATAACAATGGTACCTCACTTGTGTGGGTAGGCCTAGTGCCCGCGACAGGAAATGCCCCAAAACACAAAGTGGACACATCACATTTTCTCAAAGAAAACAGAGGTGTTTTTTGCAAAGTGCCTAGCTGTGGATTTTAGCCTCTAGCTCAGCCGCCACCTAGGGAAACCTACCAAACTTGTGCATTTGTGAAGACTAGAGACCTAGGGGAATCCAAGATGGGGTGACTTGTCGGGCTCTCACCAGATTCTGTTACCCAGAATCCTTTGCAAACCTCAAAATGTGGCTAAAAAAACACTTTTTCCTCACATTTCGGTGACAGAAAGTTCTGGAATCTGAGAGGAGGCACATATTTCCTTACACCCAGCATTCCCCCAAGTCTCCCAATAAAAATGGCACCTCACTTGTGTGGTTAGGCCTAGTGCCCGCGACAGGAAATGCCCCAAAACACAAAGTGAACACATCACATTTTCTCAAAGAAAACAGAGGTGTTTTTTGTAAAGTGCCTACCTGTGGATTCTGGCCTCTAGCTCAGCCGCCACCTGGGGATACCTACCAAGCCTGTGCATTTTTTAAAACTAGAGACCTACGGGAATCCAAGATGGGGTGTCTTGTCAGGCTCTCACCAAGTTCTTTTACCCAGAATCCTTTGCAAACCTCAAAATGTGGCTAAAAAATACCTTTTCCTCACATTTCGGTGACAGAAATTTCTGGAATCTGAGAGGAGCCACAAATTTCCTTCCACCCAGAGTTCCGCCAAGTCTCCCGATAACAATGGTACCTCACTTGTGTGGGTAGGCCTAGTGCCCGCGACAGGAAATGCCCCAAAACACAAAGTGGACACATCACATTTTCTCAAAGAAAACAGAGGTGTTTTTTGTAAAGTGTCTAGCTGTGGATTTTAGCCTCTCGCTCAGCCGCCACCTAGGGAAACCTACCAAACCTGTGCATTTGTGAAGACTAGGGACCTAGGGGAATCCTAGATGGGGTGACTTGTTGGGCTATCACCAGGTTCTGTTACCCAGAATCCTTTGCAAACCTCAAAATGTGGCTAAAAAAAATAATTTTTCCTCACATTTCGGTGACAGAAAGTTCTGGAATCTGAGAGGAGCCACAAATTTCCTTCCACACAGAGTTCCGCCATGTCTCCCGATAAAAATGGTATCTCACTTGTGTGGGTAGGCCTAGTGCCCGCGACAGGAAATGCCCCAAAACACAAAGTGGACACATCACATTTTCTCAAAGAAAACAGAGGTGTTTTTTGCAAAGTGCCTAACTGTGGATTTTAGCCTCTAGCACAGCCGCCACCTCGGTAAACCTACCAAACCTGTGCATTTGTGAAGACTAGAGACCTAGGGGAATCCTAGATGGGGTGACTTGTTGGGCTATCACCAGGTTCTGTTACTCAGAATCCTTTGCAAACCTCAAAATGTGGCTAAAAAAAATAATTTTTCCTCACATTTCGGTGACAGAAAGTTCTGGAATCTGAGAGGAGCCACAAATTTCCCTCCACCCAGCGTTCCCCCAAGTCTCCCGATAAAAATGGTACCTCACTTGTGTGGGTAGGCCTAGTGCCCGCGACAGGAAATGCCCCAAAACACAAAGTGGACACATCACATTTTCTCAAAGAAAACAGGGGTGTTTTTTGTAAAGTGCCTACCTGTGGACTTTGGCCTCTTGCTTAGCCGCCACCTAGGGAAACCTACCAAACCTGTGCATTTGTGAAGACTAGAGACCTAGGGGAATCCAAGATGGGGTGGCTTGTCGGGCTCTCACCAGATTCTGTTACCCAGAATCCTTTGCAAACCTCAAAATGTGGCTAAAAAAATACTTTTTCCTCACATTTCGGTTACAGAAAGTTCTGGAATCTGAGAGGAGCCACATATTTCCTTCCACCCAGCGTTCCCCCAAGTCTCCCGATAAAAATGGTACCTCACTTGTGTGGGTAGGCCTAGTGCCCGCGACAGGAAATGCCCCAAAACACAAAGTGGACACATCACATTTTCTCAAAGAAAACAGAGGTGTTTTTTGTAAAGTGCCTACCTGTGGATTCTGGCCTCTAGCTCAGCCGCCACCTGGGGATACCTACCAAACCTTTGCATTTTTTAAAAATAGAGACCTACAGGAATCCAAGATGGGGTGACTTGTCGGGCTCTCACCAGATTCTGTTACCCAGAATCCTTTGCAAACCTCAAAATGTAGCTAAAAAACACTTTTTCTTCACATTTCGGTGACAGAAATTTCTGGAATCTGAGAGGAGCCACAAATTTCCTTCCACCCAGAGTTCCGCCAAGTCTCCCGATAAAAATGGTACCTCACTTGTGTGGGTAGGCCTAGTGCCCGCGACAGGAAATGCCCCAAAACACAAAGTGGACACATCACATTTTCTCAAAGAAAACAGAGGTGTTTTTTGCAAAGTGCCTACCTGTGGATTTTGGCCTCTAGCTCACCCGGCACCTAGGGAAACCTACCAAACCTGTGCATTTTTTAAAACTAGAGACCTAGGAATCCAGGATGGGGTGACTTGTCAGGCTCTCACTATGTTCTGTTACCCAGAATCCTTTGCAAACCTCAAAATGTGGTTAAAAAAACACTTTTTTCTCACATTTCTGTGACAGAAAGTTCTGGAATCTGAGAGGAGCCACAAATTTCCTTACAACCAGAGTTCCCCCAAGTCTCCCGATAAAAATGGTACCTCACTTGTGTGGTTAGGCTTAGTGCCCGCGACAGGAAATGCCCCAAAACACACAGTGGACACATCACGTTTTCTCAAAGAAAACAGGGGTGTTTTTTGTAAAGTGCCTACCTGTGGATTTTGACCTCTAGCTTAGCCGCCAACCTAGGGAAACCTACCAAACCTGTGCATTTGTGAAGACTAGAGACCTAGGGGAATCCAAGATGGAGTGAGTTGTCGGGCTCTCACCAGATTCTGTTACCCAGAATCCTTTGTAAACCTCAAAATGTGGCTAAAAAACACTTTTTCCACATATTTCGGTGACAGAAAGTTCTGGAATCTGAGAGGAGCCACATATTTCCTTCCACCCAGCATCCCCCCAAGTCTCCCGATAAAAATGGTACCTCACTTGTGTGTGTAGGCCTAGTGCCCGCGATAGGAAATGCCCCAAAACACAAAGTGGACACATCACATTTTCTCAAAGAAAACAGAGGTGTTTTTTGTAAAGTGCCTACCTGTGGATTCTGGCCTCTAGCTCAGCCGCCACCTGGGGATACCTACAAACCTGTGCATTTTTTAAAACTAGAGACCTACGGGAATACAAGATGGGGTGACTTGTCAGGTTCTCACCAGCTTCTGTTACCCAGAATCCTTTGCAAACCTCAAAATGTGGCTAAAAAAATACTTTTTCCTCACATTTCGGTGACAGAAATTTCTGGAATCTGAGAGGAACCACAAATTTCCTTCCACCCAGAGTTCCACCAAGTCTCCCGATAAAAATGGTACCTCATTTGTGTGGGTAGGCTTAGTGCCCGCGACAGGAAATGCCCCAAAACACAAAGTGGACACATCACATTTTCTCAAAGAAAACAGAGGTGTTTTTTGCAAAGTGCCTACCTGTGGATTTTGGCCTCTAGCTCAGTCGCCACCTAGGGAAACCTACCAAACCTGTGGATTTGTGAAGGCTGGAGACCTAGGGGAATCCAAGATGGGGTGACTTGTCGGGCTCTGACCAGATTCTGTTACCCAGAATCCTTTGCAAACCTCAAAATGTGGCTAAAAAAAACACTTTTTCCTCACATTTCGGTGACAGAAAGTTCTGGAATCTGAGAGGAGCCACAAATTTCCTTACAACCAGAGTTCCCCCAAGTCTCCCGATAAAAATGGTACCTCACGTGTGTGGTTAGGCCTAGTGCCCGCGACAGGAAATGCCCCAAAACACAAAGTGGACACATCACATTTTTTCAAAGAAAACAGAGGTGTTTTTTGTAAAGTGCCTACCTGTGGATTCTGGCCTCTAGCTCAGCCGCCACCTGGGGATACCTACCAATCCTGTGCATTTTTTAAAACTAGAGACCTAGGGGAATCCAAGATGGGGTGACTTGTCGGGCTGTCCCCAGATTCTGTTACCCAGAATCCTTTGCAAACCTCAAAATGTGGCTAAAAAAACACTTTTTCCTCACATTTCGGTGACAGAAATTTCTGGAATCTGAGAGGAGCCACAAATTTCCTTCCACCCAGAGTTCCACCAAGTCTCTCGATAAAAATGGTACCTCATTTGTGTGGGTAGGCCTAGTGCCCGCGACAGGAAATGCCCCAAAAACAAAGTGGACACATCACATTTTCTCAAAGAAAACAGAGGTGTTTTTTGCAAAGTGCCTACCTGTGGATTTTGGCCTCTAGCTCAACCGCCACTTAGGGAAACCTACCAAACCTGTGCATTTGTGAAGACTAGAGACCTAGGGGAATCCAAGATGGGGAGACTTGTCGGGCTCTCACGAGATTCTGTTACCCAGAATCCTTTGCAAACCTCAAAATGTGGCTAAAAAAACACTTTTTCCTCACATTTCGGTGACAGAAAGTTCTGGAATCTGAGAGGAGGCACATATTTCCTTACACCCATGATTCCCCCAAGTCTCCCGATAAAAATGGTACCTCACTTGTGTGGTTAGGCATAGTGCCCGCGACAGGAAATGCCCCAAAACACAAAGTGAACACATCACATTTTCTCAAAGAAAACAGAGGTGTTTTTTGTAATGTGCCTACCTGTGGATTCTGGCCTCTAGCTCAGCCGCCACCTGGGGATACCTACCAAGCCTGTGCATTTTTTAAAACTAGAGACCTACGGGAATCCAAGATGGGGTGACTTGTCAGGCTCTCACCAAGTTCTTTTACCCAGAATCCTTTGCAAACCTCAAAATGTGGCTAAAAAAATACTTTTTCCTCACATTTCGGTGACAGAAATTTCTGGAATCTGAGAGGAGCCACAAATTTCCTTCCACCCAGAGTTCCGCCAAGTCTCCCGATAACAATGGTACCTCACTTGTGTGGGTAGGCCTAGTGCCCGCGACAGGAAATGCCCCAAAACACAAAGTGGACACATCACATTTTCTCAAAGAAACAGAGGTGTTTTTTGCAAAGTGCTTAGCTGTGGATTTTAGCCTCTAGCTCAGCCGCCACCTAGGGAAACCTACCAAACCTGTGCATTTGTGAAGACTAGAGACCTAGGGGAATCCAAGATGGGGTGACTTGTCGGGCTCTCACCAAGTTCTGTTACCCAGAATCCTTTGCAAACCTCAAAATGTGGCTAAAAAAAATAATTTTTCCTCACATTTCGGTGACAGAAAGTTCTGGAATCTGAGAGGAGCCAAAAATGTCCTTGCACTCAGCGTTCCCCCAAGTCTCCCAATAAAAATTGAGCCTCACTTGTGTGGGTAGGCCTAGTGCCCGTGACAGGAAATGCCCCAAAACACAAAGTGGAAACATCACATTTTCTCAAAGAAAACAGGGGTGTTTTTTGTAAAGTGCCTACCTGTGGATTTTGGCCTCTAGCTTAGCCGCCACCTAGGGAAACCTACCAAGCCTGTGCATTTGTGAAGACTAGAGACCTAGGGGAATCCAAGATGGGGTGACTTGTCGGGCTCTCACCAGATTCTGTTACCCAGAATCCTTTGCAAACCTCAAAATGTGGCTAAAAAAATACTTTTTCCTCACATTTCGGTGACAGAAATTTCTGGATTCTGAGAGGAGCCACAAATTTCCTTCCACCCAGAGTTCCGCCAAGTCTCCCGATAAAAATGGTATCTCACTTGTGTGGGTAGGCCTAGTGCCCGCGACAGGAAATGCCCCAAAACACAAAGTGGACACATCACATTTTCTCAAAGAAAACAGAGGTGTTTTTTGTAAAGTGCCTACCTGTGGATTCTGGCCTCTAGCTCAGCCGCCACCTGGGGATACCTACAAACCTATGCATTTTTTAAAACTAGAGACCTATGGGAATCCAAGATGGGGTGACTTGTCAGGCTCTCACCAGGTTCTGTTACCCAGAATCCTTTGCAAACCTCAAAATGTGGCTAAAAAAAAAAAATTTCCTCACATTTTGGTGACAGAAATTTCTGGATTCTGAGAGGAGCCACAAATTTCCTTCCACCCAGAGTTCCGCCAAGTCTCCCGATAAAAATGGTACCTCATTTGTGAGGGTAGGCCTAGTGCCCGCGACAGGAAATGTCCCAAAACACAAAGTGGACACATCACATTTTCTCAAAGAAAACCGAGGTGTTTCTTGCAAAGTGTCTAGCAGTGGATTTTAGCCTCTCGCTCAGCCGCCACCTAGGGAAACCTACCAAACCTGTGCATTTGTGAAGACTAGGGACCTAGGGGAATCCTAGATGGGGTGACTTGTTGGGCTATCACCAGGTTCTGTTACCCAGAATCCTTTGCAAATCTCAAAATGTGGTTAAAAAAAATAATTTTTCCTCACATTTCGGTGACAGAAAGTTCTGGAATCTGAGAGGAGCCACAAATTTCCTTCCACCCAGCGTTCCCCCAAGACTCCTGATAAAAATGTTACCTCACTTGTGTTGTTAGGCCTAGTGCCCCTGACAGGAAATGCCCCAAAACGCAAAGTGAACACATCACATTTTCTCAAAGAAAACAGAGGTGTTTTTTGTAAAGTGCCTACCTGTGGATTCTGGCCTCTAGCTCAGCCACCACCTGGGGATTCCTACCAAGCCTGTGCATTTTTTAAAACTAGAGACCTACGGGAATCCAAGATGGGGTGACTTGTCAGGCTGTCACCAGGTTCTGTTACCCAGAATCCTTTGCAAACCTCAAAATGTGGCTAAAAAAATACTTTTTCCTCACATTTCGGTGACAGAAATTTCTGGATTCTGAGAGGAGCCACAAATTTCCTTCCACCCAGAGTTCCGCCAAGTCTCCCGATAAAAATGGTATCTCACTTGTGTGGGTAGGCCTAGTGCCCGCGACAGGAAATGCCCCAAAACACAAAGTGGACACATCACATTTTCTCAAAGAAAACAGAGGTGTTTTTTGTAAAGTGCCTACCTGTGGATTCTGGCCTCTAGCTCAGCCGCCACCTGGGGATACCTACAAACCTATGCATTTTTTTAAACTAGAGACCTACGGGAATCCAAGATGGGGTGACTTGTCAGGCTCTCACCAGGTTCTGTTACCCAGAATCCTTTGCAAACCTCAAAATGTGGCTAAAAAAATACTTTTTCCTCACATTTCGGTGACAGAAATTTCTGGAATCTGAGAGGAGCCACAAATTTCCTTCCACCCAGAGTTCCACCAAGTCTCCCGATAAAAATGGTATCTCATTTGTGTGGGTAAGCTTAGTGCCCGCGACAGGAAATGCCCCAAAACACAAAGTGGACACATCACATTTTCTCAAAGAAAACCGAGGTGTTTTTTGCAAAGTGCCTACCTGTGGATTTTGGCCTCTAGCTCAGCCACCACCTAGGGAAACCTACAAACCTGTGGATTTGTGAAGACTGGAGACCTAGGGGAATCCAAGATGGGGTGACTTGTCAGGCTCTGACCAGATTCTGTTACCCAGAATCCTTTGCAAACCTCAAAATGTGGCTAAAAAAACACTTTTTCCTCACATTTCGGTGACAGAAAGTTCTGGAATCTGAGAGGAGCCACAAATTTCCTTACAACCAGAGTTCCCCCAAGTCTCCCGATAAAAATGGTACCTCACTTGTGTGGTTAGGCCTAGTGCCCACGACAGGAAATGCCCCAAAACACAAAGTGGACACATCACGTTTTCTCAAAGAAAACAGGGGTGTTTTTTGTAAAGTGCCTACCTGTGGATTTTGGCCTCTAGCTTAGCTGCCACCTAGGGAAACCTACCAAACCTGTGCATTTGTGAAGACTAGAGACCTACGGGAATCCAAGATGGGGTGACTTGTCAGGCTCTCACCAGGTTCTGTTACCCAGAATCCTTTGCAAACCTCAAAATGTGGCTAAAAAAATACTTTTTCCTCACATTTCGGTGACAGAAATTTCTGGAATCTGAGAGGAGCCACAAATTTCCTTCCACCCAGAGTTTCACCAAGTCTCCCGATAAAAATGGTATCTCATTTGTGTGGGTAGGCTTAGTGCCCGCGACAGGAAATGCCCCAAAACACAAAGTGGACACATCACATTTTCTCAAAGAAAACCGAGGTGTTTTTTGCAAAGTGCCTACCTGTGGATTTTGGCCTCTAGCTCAGCCACCACCTAGGGAAACCTACAAACCTGTGGATTTGTGAAGACTGGAGACCTAGGGAAATCCAAGATGGGGTTACTTGTCGGGCTCTGACCAGATTCTGTTACCCAGAATCCTTTGCAAACCTCAAAATGTGGCTAAAAAACCACTTTTTCCTCACATTTCGGTGACAGAAAGTTCTGGAATCTGAGAGGAGCCACAAATTTCCTTACAACCAGAGTTCCCCCAAGTCTCCCGATAAAAATGGTACCTCACTTGTGTGGTTAGGCCTAGTGCCCGCGACAGGAAATGCCCCAAAACACAAAGTGGACACATCACATTTTTTCAAAGAAAACAGAGGTGTTTTTTGTAAAGTGCCTACCTGTGGATTCTGGCCTCTAGCTCAGCCGCCACCTGGGGATACCTACCAATCCTGTGCATTTTTTAAAACTAGAGACCTACGGGAATCCAAGATGGGGTGACTTGTCAGGCTCTCACCAGGTTCTGTTACCCAGAATCCTTTGCAAACCTCAAAATGTGGCTAAAAAAATACTTTTTCCTCACATTTCGGTGACAGAAATTTCTGAAATCTGAGAGGAGCCACAAATTTCCTTCCACCCAGAGTTCCGCCAAGTCTCCCGATAAAAATGGTAACTCACTTGTGTGGGTAGGCCTAGTGCCCGCGACAGGAAATGCCCCAAAACACAAAGTGGACAAATCACATTTTCTCAAAGAAAACAGAGGTGTTTTTTGCAAAGTGCCTAGCTGTGGATTTTAGCCTCTAGCTCAGCCGCCACCTAGGGAAACCTACCAAACTTGTGCATTTGTGAAGACTAGAGACCTAGGGGAATCCAAGATGGGGTGACTTGTCGGGCTCTCACCAGATTCTGTTACCCAGAATCCTTTGCAAACCTCAAAATGTGGCTAAAAAAACACTTTTTCCTCACATTTCGGTGACAGAAAGTTCTGGAATCTGAGAGGAGCCACATATTTCCTTCCACCCAGAGTTCCACCAAGTCTCCCGATAAAAATGGTACCTCATTTGTGTGGGTAGGCCTAGTGCCCGCGACAGGAAATGCCCCAAAAACAAAGTGGACACATCACATTTTCTCAAAGAAAACAGAGGTGTTTTTTGCAAAGTGCCTACCTGTGGATTTTGGCCTCTAGCTCAACCGCCACTTAGGGAAACCTACCAAACCTGTGCATTTGTGAAAACTAGAGACCTAGGGGAATCCAAGATGGGGAGACTTGTTGGGCTCTCACCAGATTCTGTTACCCAGAATCCTTTGCAAACCTCAAAATGTGGCTAAAAAAACACTTTTTCCTCACATTTCGGTGACAGAAAGTTCTGGAATCTGAGAGGAGGCACATATTTCCTTACACCCAGCATTCCCCCAAGTCTCCCGATAAAAATGGTACCTCACTTGTGTGGTTAGGCCTAGTGCCCGCGACAGGAAATGCCCCAAAACACAAAGTGAACACATCACATTTTCTCAAAGAAAACAGAGGTGTTTTTTGTAAAGTGCCTACCTGTGGATTTTGGCCTCTAGCTCAGCCGCCACCTGGGGATACCTACCAAACCTGTGCATTTTTTAAAACTAGAGACCTACGGGAATCCAAGATGGGGTGACTTGTCAGGCTCTCACCAAGTTCTTTTACCCAGAATCCTTTGCAAACCTCAAAATGTGGCTAAAAAAATAACTTTTCCTCACATTTCGGTGACAGAAATTTCTGGAATCTGAGAGGAGCCACAAATTTCCTTCCACCCAGAGTTCCGCCAAGTCTCCCGATAACAATGGTACCTCACTTGTGTGGGTAGGCCTAGTGCCCGCGACAGGAAATGCCCCAAAACACAAAGTGGACACATCACATTTTCTCAAAGAAAACAGAGGTGTTTTTTGCAAAGTGCCTAGCTGTGGATTTTAGCCTCTAGCTCAGCCGCCACCTAGGGAAACCTACCAAACTTGTGCATTTGTGAAGACTAGAGACCTAGGGGAATCCAAGATGGGGTGACTTGTCGGGCTCTCACCAGATTCTGTTACCCAGAATCCTTTGCAAACCTCAAAATGTGGCTAAAAAAACACTTTTTCCTCACATTTCGGTGACAGAAAGTTCTGGAATCTGAGAGGAGGCACATATTTCCTTACACCCAGCATTCCCCCAAGTCTCCCAATAAAAATGGCACCTCACTTGTGTGGTTAGGCCTAGTGCCCGCGACAGGAAATGCCCCAAAACACAAAGTGAACACATCACATTTTCTCAAAGAAAACAGAGGTGTTTTTTGTAAAGTGCCTACCTGTGGATTCTGGCCTCTAGCTCAGCCGCCACCTGGGGATACCTACCAAGCCTGTGCATTTTTTAAAACTAGAGACCTACGGGAATCCAAGATGGGGTGTCTTGTCAGGCTCTCACCAAGTTCTTTTACCCAGAATCCTTTGCAAACCTCAAAATGTGGCTAAAAAAATACCTTTTCCTCACATTTCGGTGACAGAAATTTCTGGAATCTGAGAGGAGCCACAAATTTCCTTCCACCCAGAGTTCCGCCAAGTCTCCCGATAACAATGGTACCTCACTTGTGTGGGTAGGCCTAGTGCCCGCGACAGGAAATGCCCCAAAACACAAAGTGGACACATCACATTTTCTCAAAGAAAACAGAGGTGTTTTTTGCAAAGTGCTTAGCTGTGGATTTTAGCCTCTAGCTCAGCCGCCACCTAGGGAAACCTACCAAACCTGTGCATTTGTGAAGACTAGAGACCTAGGGGAATCCAAGATGGGGTGACTTGTCGGGCTCCCACCAGGTTCTGTTACCCAGAATCCTTTGCAAACCTCAAAATGTGGCTAAAAAAATAATTTTTCCTCACATTTCGGTGACAGAAAGTTCTGGAATCTGAGAGGAGCCAAAAATGTCCTTCCACCCAGCGTTCCCCCAAGTCTCCCGATAAAAATTGTACCTCACTTGTGTGGGTAGGACTAGTGCCCGCGACATGAAATGCCCCAAAACACAAAGTGGAAACATCACATTTTCTCAAAGAAAACAGGGGTGTTTTTTGTAAAGTGCCTACCTGTGGATTTTGGCCTCTAGCTTAGCCGCCACCTAGGGAAACCTACCAAACCTGTGCATTTGTGAAGACTAGAGACCTAGGGGAATCCAAGATGGGGTGAGTTGTCGGGCTCTCACCAGATTCTGTTACCCAGAATCCTTTGCAAACCTCAAAATTTGGCTAAAAAAACACTTTTTCCTCACATTTAGGTGACAGAAAGTTCTGGAATCTGAGAGGAGCCACATATTTCCTTCCACCCAGCGTTCTCCCAAGTCTCCTGAAAAAAATGGTACCTCACTTGTGTGGGTAGGCCTAGTGCCCGCGACAGGAAATGCCTCAAAACACAAAGTGGACATATCACATTTTCTCAAAGAAAACAGAGGTGTTTTTTGTAAAGTGCCTACCTGTGGATTCTGGCCTCTAGCTCAGCCGCCACCTGGGGATACCTACCAAACCTGTGCATTTTTTAAAACTAGAGACCTACGGGAATCCAAGATGGGGTGACTTGTCAGGCTCTCACCAGATTCTGTTACCCAGAATCCTTTGAAAACCTCAAAATGTGGCTAAAAAAACACTTTTTCCTCACATTTCGGTGACAGAAAGTTCTGGAATCTGAGAGGAGCCACATATTTCCTTCAACCCAGCGTTCCCCCAAGTCTCCCGATAAAAATGGTACCTCACTTGTGTGGTTAGGCCAAGTGCCCGCGACAGGAAATGCCCCAAAACACAAAGTGAACACATCACATTTTCTCAAAGAAAACAGAGGTGTTTTTTGTAAAGTGCCTACCTGTGGATTCTGGCCTCTAGCTCAGCCGCCACCTGGGGATACCTACCAAGCCTGTGCATTTTTTAAAACTAGAGACCTATGGGAATCCAAGATGGGGTGACTTGTCAGGCTCTCACCAGGTTCTGTTACCCAGAATCCTTTGCAAACCTCAAAATGTGGCTAAAAATAAAAATGTTCCTCAAATTTCGGTGAGAGAAATATCTGGATTCTGAGAGGAGCCACAAATTTCCTTCCACCCAGAGTTCCGCCAAGTCTCCCGATAAAAATGGTACCTCACTTGTGAGGGTAGGCCTAGTGCCCGCAACAGGAAATGCCCCAAAACACAAAGTGGACACATCACATTTTCTCAAAGAAAACAGAGGTGTTTTTTGCAAAGTGCCTAGCTGTGGATTTTAGCCTCTAGCTCAGCCGCCACCTAGGGAAACCTACCAAACCTGTGCATTTGTGAAGACTAGAGACCTAGGGGAATCCAAGATGGGGTGGCTTGTCGGGCTCTCACCAGATTCTGTTACCCAGAATCCTTTGCAAACCTCAAAATGTGGCTAAAAAAATACTTTTTCCTCACATTTCGGTTACAGAAAGTTCTGGAATCTGAGAGGAGCCACATATTTCCTTCCACCCAGCGTTCCCCCAAGTCTCCCGATAAAAATGGTACCTCACTTGTGTGGGTAGGCCTAGTGCCCGCGACAGGAAATGCCCCAAAACACAAAGTGGACACATCACATTTTCTCAAAGAAAACAGAGGTGTTTTTTGTAAAGTGCCTACCTGTGGATTCTGGCCTCTAGCTCAGCCGCCACCTGGGGATACCTACCAAACCTTTGCATTTTTTAAAAATAGAGACCTACAGGAATCCAAGATGGGGTGACTTGTCGGGCTCTCACCAGATTCTGTTACCCAGAATCCTTTGCAAACCTCAAAATGTAGCTAAAAAACACTTTTTCTTCACATTTCGGTGACAGAAATTTCTGGAATCTGAGAGGAGCCACAAATTTCCTTCCACCCAGAGTTCCGCCAAGTCTCCCGATAAAAATGGTACCTCACTTGTGTGGGTAGGCCTAGTGCCCGCGACAGGAAATGCCCCAAAACACAAAGTGGACACATCACATTTTCTCAAAGAAAACAGAGGTGTTTTTTGCAAAGTGCCTACCTGTGGATTTTGGCCTCTAGCTCACCCGGCACCTAGGGAAACCTACCAAACCTGTGCATTTTTTAAAACTAGAGACCTAGGAATCCAGGATGGGGTGACTTGTCAGGCTCTCACTATGTTCTGTTATCCAGAATCCTTTGCAAACCTCAAAATGTGGTTAAAAAACCACTTTTTTCTCACATTTCGGTGACAGAAAGTTCTGGAATCTGAGAGGAGCCACAAATTTCCTTACAACCAGAGTTCCCCCAAGTCTCCCGATAAAAATGGTACCTCACTTGTGTGGTTAGGCTTAGTGCCCGCGACAGGAAATGCCCCAAAACACAAAGTGGACACATCACGTTTTCTCAAAGAAAACAGGGGTGTTTTTTGTAAAGTGCCTACCTGTGGATTTTGACCTCTAGCTTAGCCGCCAACCTAGGGAAACCTACCAAACCTGTGCATTTGTGAAGACTAGAGACCTAGGGGAATCCAAGATGGGGTGACTTGTCGGGCTCTCACCAGATTCTGTTACCCAGAATCCTTTGTAAACCTCAAAATGTGGCTAAAAAACACTTTTTCCTCATATTTCGGTGACAGAAAGTTCTGGAATCTGAGAGGAGCCACATATTTCCTTCCACCCAGCATCCCCCCAAGTCTCCCGATAAAAATGGTACCTCACTTGTGTGTGTAGGCCTAGTGCCCGCGATAGGAAATGCCCCAAAACACAAAGTGGACACATCACATTTTCTCAAAGAAAACAGAGGTGTTTTTTGTAAAGTGCCTACCTGTGGATTCTGGCCTCTAGCTCAGCCGCCACCTGGGGATACCTACAAACCTGTGCATTTTTTAAAACTAGAGACCTACGGGAATCCAAGATGGGGTGACTTGTCAGGTTCTCACCAGCTTCTGTTACCCAGAATCCTTTGCAAACCTCAAAATGTGGCTAAAAAAATACTTTTTCCTCACATTTCGGTGACAGAAATTTCTGGAATCTGAGTGGAACCACAAATTTCCTTCCACCCAGAGTTCCACCAAGTCTCCCGATAAAAATGGTACCTCATTTGTGTGGGTAGGCTTAGTGCCCGCGACAGGAAATGCCCCAAAACACAAAGTGGACACATCACATTTTCTCAAAGAAAACAGAGGTGTTTTTTGCAAAGTGCCTACCTGTGGATTTTGGCCTCTAGCTCAGTCGCCACCTAGGGAAACCTACCAAACCTGTGGATTTGTGAAGGCTGGAGACCTAGGGGAATCCAAGATGGGGTGACTTGTCGGGCTCTGACCAGATTCTGTTACCCAGAATCCTTTGCAAACCTCAAAATGTGGCTAAAAAAAACACTTTTTCCTCACATTTCGGTGACAGAAAGTTCTGGAATCTGAGAGGAGCCACAAATTTCCTTACAACCAGAGTTCCCCCAAGTCTCCCGATAAAAATGGTACCTCACGTGTGTGGTTAGGCCTAGTGCCCGCGACAGGAAATGCCCCAAAATACAAAGTGGACACATCACATTTTTTCAAAGAAAACAGAGGTGTTTTTTGTAAAGTGCCTACCTGTGGATTCTGGCCTCTAGCTCAGCCGCCACCTGGGGATACCTACCAATCCTGTGCATTTTTTAAAACTAGAGACCTACGGGAATCCAAGATGGGGTGACTTGTCAGGCTCTCACCAGGTTCTGTTACCCAGAATCCTTTGCAAACCTCAAAATGTGGCTAAAAAAATACTTTTTCCTCACATTTCGGTGACAGAAATTTCTGGAATCTGAGAGGAGCCACAAATTTCCTTCCACCCAGAGTTCCACCAAGTCTCTCGATAAAAATGGTACCTCATTTGTGTGGGTAGGCCTAGTGCCCGCGACAGGAAATGCCCCAAAAACAAAGTGGACACATCACATTTTCTCAAAGAAAACAGAGGTGTTTTTTGCAAAGTGCCTACCTGTGGATTTTGGCCTCTAGCTCAACCGCCACTTAGGGAAACCTACCAAACCTGTGCATTTGTGAAGACTAGAGACCTAGGGGAATCCAAGATGGGGAGACTTGTCGGGCTCTCACGAGATTCTGTTACCCAGAATCCTTTGCAAACCTCAAAATGTGGCTAAAAAAACACTTTTTCCTCACATTTCGGTGACAGAAAGTTCTGGAATCTGAGAAGAGGCACATATTTCCTTACACCCATGATTCCCCCAAGTCTCCCGATAAAAATGGTACCTCACTTGTGTGGTTAGGCATAGTGCCCGCGACAGGAAATGCCCCAAAACACAAAGTGAACACATCACATTTTCTCAAAGAAAACAGAGGTGTTTTTTGTAATGTGCCTACCTGTGGATTCTGGCCTCTAGCTCAGCCGCCACCTAGGGAAACCTACCAAACCTGTGCATTTGTGAAGACTAGAGACCTAGGGGAATCCAAGATGGGGTGACTTGTCGGGCTCCCACCAGGTTCTGTTACCCAGAATCCTTTGCAAACCTCAAAATGTGGCTAAAAAAATAATTTTTCCTCACATTTCGGTGACAGAAAGTTCTGGAATCTGAGAGGAGCCAAAAATGTCCTTCCACCCAGCGTTCCCCCAAGTCTCCCGATAAAAATTGTACCTCACTTGTGTGGGTAGGACTAGTGCCCGCGACATGAAATGCCCCAAAACACAAAGTGGAAACATCACATTTTCTCAAAGAAAACAGGGGTGTTTTTTGTAAAGTGCCTAGCTGTGGATTTTAGCCTCTAGCTCAGCCGCCACCTAGGGAAACCTACCAAACTTGTGCATTTGTGAAGACTAGAGACCTAGGGGAATCCAAGATGGGGTGACTTGTCGGGCTCTCACCAGATTCTGTTACCCAGAATCCTTTGCAAACCTCAAAATGTGGCTAAAAAAACACTTTTTCCTCACATTTCGGTGACAGAAAGTTCTGGAATCTGAGAGGAGCCACATATTTCCTTCCACCCAGAGTTCCACCAAGTCTCCCGATAAAAATGGTACCTCATTTGTGTGGGTAGGCCTAGTGCCCGCGACAGGAAATGCCCCAAAAACAAAGTGGACACATCACATTTTCTCAAAGAAAACAGAGGTGTTTTTTGCAAAGTGCCTACCTGTGGATTTTGGCCTCTAGCTCAACCGCCACTTAGGGAAACCTACCAAACCTGTGCATTTGTGAAAACTAGAGACCTAGGGGAATCCAAGATGGGGAGACTTGTTGGGCTCTCACCAGATTCTGTTACCCAGAATCCTTTGCAAACCTCAAAATGTGGCTAAAAAAACACTTTTTCCTCACATTTCGGTGACAGAAAGTTCTGGAATCTGAGAGGAGGCACATATTTCCTTACACCCAGCATTCCCCCAAGTCTCCCGATAAAAATGGTACCTCACTTGTGTGGTTAGGCCTAGTGCCCGCGACAGGAAATGCCCCAAAACACAAAGTGAACACATCACATTTTCTCAAAGAAAACAGAGGTGTTTTTTGTAAAGTGCCTACCTGTGGATTTTGGCCTCTAGCTCAGCCGCCACCTGGGGATACCTACCAAACCTGTGCATTTTTTAAAACTAGAGACCTACGGGAATCCAAGATGGGGTGACTTGTCAGGCTCTCACCAAGTTCTTTTACCCAGAATCCTTTGCAAACCTCAAAATGTGGCTAAAAAAATAACTTTTCCTCACATTTCGGTGACAGAAATTTCTGGAATCTGAGAGGAGCCACAAATTTCCTTCCACCCAGAGTTCCGCCAAGTCTCCCGATAACAATGGTACCTCACTTGTGTGGGTAGGCCTAGTGCCCGCGACAGGAAATGCCCCAAAACACAAAGTGGACACATCACATTTTCTCAAAGAAAACAGAGGTGTTTTTTGCAAAGTGCCTAGCTGTGGATTTTAGCCTCTAGCTCAGCCGCCACCTAGGGAAACCTACCAAACTTGTGCATTTGTGAAGACTAGAGACCTAGGGGAATCCAAGATGGGGTGACTTGTCGGGCTCTCACCAGATTCTGTTACCCAGAATCCTTTGCAAACCTCAAAATGTGGCTAAAAAAACACTTTTTCCTCACATTTCGGTGACAGAAAGTTCTGGAATCTGAGAGGAGGCACATATTTCCTTACACCCAGCATTCCCCCAAGTCTCCCAATAAAAATGGCACCTCACTTGTGTGGTTAGGCCTAGTGCCCGCGACAGGAAATGCCCCAAAACACAAAGTGAACACATCACATTTTCTCAAAGAAAACAGAGGTGTTTTTTGTAAAGTGCCTACCTGTGGATTCTGGCCTCTAGCTCAGCCGCCACCTGGGGATACCTACCAAGCCTGTGCATTTTTTAAAACTAGAGACCTACGGGAATCCAAGATGGGGTGTCTTGTCAGGCTCTCACCAAGTTCTTTTACCCAGAATCCTTTGCAAACCTCAAAATGTGGCTAAAAAATACCTTTTCCTCACATTTCGGTGACAGAAATTTCTGGAATCTGAGAGGAGCCACAAATTTCCTTCCACCCAGAGTTCCGCCAAGTCTCCCGATAACAATGGTACCTCACTTGTGTGGGTAGGCCTAGTGCCCGCGACAGGAAATGCCCCAAAACACAAAGTGGACACATCACATTTTCTCAAAGAAAACAGAGGTGTTTTTTGCAAAGTGCTTAGCTGTGGATTTTAGCCTCTAGCTCAGCCGCCACCTAGGGAAACCTACCAAACCTGTGCATTTGTGAAGACTAGAGACCTAGGGGAATCCAAGATGGGGTGACTTGTCGGGCTCCCACCAGGTTCTGTTACCCAGAATCCTTTGCAAACCTCAAAATGTGGCTAAAAAAATAATTTTTCCTCACATTTCGGTGACAGAAAGTTCTGGAATCTGAGAGGAGCCAAAAATGTCCTTCCACCCAGCGTTCCCCCAAGTCTCCCGATAAAAATTGTACCTCACTTGTGTGGGTAGGACTAGTGCCCGCGACATGAAATGCCCCAAAACACAAAGTGGAAACATCACATTTTCTCAAAGAAAACAGGGGTGTTTTTTGTAAAGTGCCTACCTGTGGATTTTGGCCTCTAGCTTAGCCGCCACCTAGGGAAACCTACCAAACCTGTGCATTTGTGAAGACTAGAGACCTAGGGGAATCCAAGATGGGGTGAGTTGTCGGGCTCTCACCAGATTCTGTTACCCAGAATCCTTTGCAAACCTCAAAATTTGGCTAAAAAAACACTTTTTCCTCACATTTAGGTGACAGAAAGTTCTGGAATCTGAGAGGAGCCACATATTTCCTTCCACCCAGCGTTCCCCCAAGTCTCCTGAAAAAAATGGTACCTCACTTGTGTGGGTAGGCCTAGTGCCCGCGACAGGAAATGCCTCAAAACACAAAGTGGACATATCACATTTTCTCAAAGAAAACAGAGGTGTTTTTTGTAAAGTGCCTACCTGTGGATTCTGGCCTCTAGCTCAGCCGCCACCTGGGGATACCTACCAAACCTGTGCATTTTTTAAAACTAGAGACCTACGGGAATCCAAGATGGGGTGACTTGTCAGGCTCTCACCAGATTCTGTTACCCAGAATCCTTTGAAAACCTCAAAATGTGGCTAAAAAAACACTTTTTCCTCACATTTCGGTGACAGAAAGTTCTGGAATCTGAGAGGAGCCACATATTTCCTTCAACCCAGCGTTCCCCCAAGTCTCCCGATAAAAATGGTACCTCACTTGTGTGGTTAGGCCAAGTGCCCGCGACAGGAAATGCCCCAAAACACAAAGTGAACACATCACATTTTCTCAAAGAAAACAGAGGTGTTTTTTGTAAAGTGCCTACCTGTGGATTCTGGCCTCTAGCTCAGCCGCCACCTGGGGATACCTACCAAGCCTGTGCATTTTTTAAAACTAGAGACCTATGGGAATCCAAGATGGGGTGACTTGTCAGGCTCTCACCAGGTTCTGTTACCCAGAATCCTTTGCAAACCTCAAAATGTGGCTAAAAATAAAAATGTTCCTCAAATTTCGGTGAGAGAAATATCTGGATTCTGAGAGGAGCCACAAATTTCCTTCCACCCAGAGTTCCGCCAAGTCTCCCGATAAAAATGGTACCTCACTTGTGAGGGTAGGCCTAGTGCCCGCAACAGGAAATGCCCCAAAACACAAAGTGGACACATCACATTTTCTCAAAGAAAACAGAGGTGTTTTTTGCAAAGTGCCTAGCTGTGGATTTTAGCCTCTAGCTCAGCCGCCACCTAGGGAAACCTACCAAACCTGTGCATTTGTGAAGACTAGAGACCTAGGGGAATCCAAGATGGGGTGGCTTGTCGGGCTCTCACCAGATTCTGTTACCCAGAATCCTTTGCAAACCTCAAAATGTGGCTAAAAAAATACTTTTTCCTCACATTTCGGTTACAGAAAGTTCTGGAATCTGAGAGGAGCCACATATTTCCTTCCACCCAGCGTTCCCCCAAGTCTCCCGATAAAAATGGTACCTCACTTGTGTGGGTAGGCCTAGTGCCCGCGACAGGAAATGCCCCAAAACACAAAGTGGACACATCACATTTTCTCAAAGAAAACAGAGGTGTTTTTTGTAAAGTGCCTACCTGTGGATTCTGGCCTCTAGCTCAGCCGCCACCTGGGGATACCTACCAAACCTTTGCATTTTTTAAAAATAGAGACCTACAGGAATCCAAGATGGGGTGACTTGTCGGGCTCTCACCAGATTCTGTTACCCAGAATCCTTTGCAAACCTCAAAATGTAGCTAAAAAACACTTTTTCTTCACATTTCGGTGACAGAAATTTCTGGAATCTGAGAGGAGCCACAAATTTCCTTCCACCCAGAGTTCCGCCAAGTCTCCCGATAAAAATGGTACCTCACTTGTGTGGGTAGGCCTAGTGCCCGCGACAGGAAATGCCCCAAAACACAAAGTGGACACATCACATTTTCTCAAAGAAAACAGAGGTGTTTTTTGCAAAGTGCCTACCTGTGGATTTTGGCCTCTAGCTCACCCGGCACCTAGGGAAACCTACCAAACCTGTGCATTTTTTAAAACTAGAGACCTAGGAATCCAGGATGGGGTGACTTGTCAGGCTCTCACTATGTTCTGTTATCCAGAATCCTTTGCAAACCTCAAAATGTGGTTAAAAAACCACTTTTTTCTCACATTTCGGTGACAGAAAGTTCTGGAATCTGAGAGGAGCCACAAATTTCCTTACAACCAGAGTTCCCCCAAGTCTCCCGATAAAAATGGTACCTCACTTGTGTGGTTAGGCTTAGTGCCCGCGACAGGAAATGCCCCAAAACACAAAGTGGACACATCACGTTTTCTCAAAGAAAACAGGGGTGTTTTTTGTAAAGTGCCTACCTGTGGATTTTGACCTCTAGCTTAGCCGCCAACCTAGGGAAACCTACCAAACCTGTGCATTTGTGAAGACTAGAGACCTAGGGGAATCCAAGATGGGGTGACTTGTCGGGCTCTCACCAGATTCTGTTACCCAGAATCCTTTGTAAACCTCAAAATGTGGCTAAAAAACACTTTTTCCTCATATTTCGGTGACAGAAAGTTCTGGAATCTGAGAGGAGCCACATATTTCCTTCCACCCAGCATCCCCCCAAGTCTCCCGATAAAAATGGTACCTCACTTGTGTGTGTAGGCCTAGTGCCCGCGATAGGAAATGCCCCAAAACACAAAGTGGACACATCACATTTTCTCAAAGAAAACAGAGGTGTTTTTTGTAAAGTGCCTACCTGTGGATTCTGGCCTCTAGCTCAGCCGCCACCTGGGGATACCTACAAACCTGTGCATTTTTTAAAACTAGAGACCTACGGGAATCCAAGATGGGGTGACTTGTCAGGTTCTCACCAGCTTCTGTTACCCAGAATCCTTTGCAAACCTCAAAATGTGGCTAAAAAAATACTTTTTCCTCACATTTCGGTGACAGAAATTTCTGGAATCTGAGTGGAACCACAAATTTCCTTCCACCCAGAGTTCCACCAAGTCTCCCGATAAAAATGGTACCTCATTTGTGTGGGTAGGCTTAGTGCCCGCGACAGGAAATGCCCCAAAACACAAAGTGGACACATCACATTTTCTCAAAGAAAACAGAGGTGTTTTTTGCAAAGTGCCTACCTGTGGATTTTGGCCTCTAGCTCAGTCGCCACCTAGGGAAACCTACCAAACCTGTGGATTTGTGAAGGCTGGAGACCTAGGGGAATCCAAGATGGGGTGACTTGTCGGGCTCTGACCAGATTCTGTTACCCAGAATCCTTTGCAAACCTCAAAATGTGGCTAAAAAAAAACACTTTTTCCTCACATTTCGGTGACAGAAAGTTCTGGAATCTGAGAGGAGCCACAAATTTCCTTACAACCAGAGTTCCCCCAAGTCTCCCGATAAAAATGGTACCTCACGTGTGTGGTTAGGCCTAGTGCCCGCGACAGGAAATGCCCCAAAATACAAAGTGGACACATCACATTTTTTCAAAGAAAACAGAGGTGTTTTTTGTAAAGTGCCTACCTGTGGATTCTGGCCTCTAGCTCAGCCGCCACCTGGGGATACCTACCAATCCTGTGCATTTTTTTAAACTAGAGACCTACGGGAATCCAAGATGGGGTGACTTGTCAGGCTCTCACCAGGTTCTGTTACCCAGAATCCTTTGCAAACCTCAAAATGTGGCTAAAAAAATACTTTTTCCTCACATTTCGGTGACAGAAATTTCTGGAATCTGAGAGGAGCCACAAATTTCCTTCCACCCAGAGTTCCACCAAGTCTCTCGATAAAAATGGTACCTCATTTGTGTGGGTAGGCCTAGTGCCCGCGACAGGAAATGCCCCAAAAACAAAGTGGACACATCACATTTTCTCAAAGAAAACAGAGGTGTTTTTTGCAAAGTGCCTACCTGTGGATTTTGGCCTCTAGCTCAACCGCCACTTAGGGAAACCTACCAAACCTGTGCATTTGTGAAGACTAGAGACCTAGGGGAATCCAAGATGGGGAGACTTGTCGGGCTCTCACGAGATTCTGTTACCCAGAATCCTTTGCAAACCTCAAAATGTGGCTAAAAAAACACTTTTTCCTCACATTTCGGTGACAGAAAGTTCTGGAATCTGAGAAGAGGCACATATTTCCTTACACCCATGATTCCCCCAAGTCTCCCGATAAAAATGGTACCTCACTTGTGTGGTTAGGCATAGTGCCCGCGACAGGAAATGCCCCAAAACACAAAGTGAACACATCACATTTTCTCAAAGAAAACAGAGGTGTTTTTTGTAATGTGCCTACCTGTGGATTCTGGCCTCTAGCTCAGCCGCCACCTAGGGAAACCTACCAAACCTGTGCATTTGTGAAGACTAGAGACCTAGGGGAATCCAAGATGGGGTGACTTGTCGGGCTCCCACCAGGTTCTGTTACCCAGAATCCTTTGCAAACCTCAAAATGTGGCTAAAAAAATAATTTTTCCTCACATTTCGGTGACAGAAAGTTCTGGAATCTGAGAGGAGCCAAAAATGTCCTTCCACCCAGCGTTCCCCCAAGTCTCCCGATAAAAATTGTACCTCACTTGTGTGGGTAGGACTAGTGCCCGCGACATGAAATGCCCCAAAACACAAAGTGGAAACATCACATTTTCTCAAAGAAAACAGGGGTGTTTTTTGTAAAGTGCCTAGCTGTGGATTTTAGCCTCTAGCTCAGCCGCCACCTAGGGAAACCTACCAAACTTGTGCATTTGTGAAGACTAGAGACCTAGGGGAATCCAAGATGGGGTGACTTGTCGGGCTCTCACCAGATTCTGTTACCCAGAATCCTTTGCAAACCTCAAAATGTGGCTAAAAAAACACTTTTTCCTCACATTTCGGTGACAGAAAGTTCTGGAATCTGAGAGGAGCCACATATTTCCTTCCACCCAGAGTTCCACCAAGTCTCCCAATAAAAATGGTACCTCATTTGTGTGGGTAGGCCTAGTGCCCGCGACAGGAAATGCCCCAAAAACAAAGTGGACACATCACATTTTCTCAAAGAAAACAGAGGTGTTTTTTGCAAAGTGCCTACCTGTGGATTTTGGCCTCTAGCTCAACCGCCACTTAGGGAAACCTACCAAACCTGTGCATTTGTGAAAACTAGAGACCTAGGGGAATCCAAGATGGGGAGACTTGTTGGGCTCTCACCAGATTCTGTTACCCAGAATCCTTTGCAAACCTCAAAATGTGGCTAAAAAAACACTTTTTCCTCACATTTCGGTGACAGAAAGTTCTGGAATCTGAGAGGAGGCACATATTTCCTTACACCCAGCATTCCCCCAAGTCTCCCGATAAAAATGGTACCTCACTTGTGTGGTTAGGCCTAGTGCCCGCGACAGGAAATGCCCCAAAACACAAAGTGAACACATCACATTTTCTCAAAGAAAACAGAGGTGTTTTTTGTAAAGTGCCTACCTGTGGATTTTGGCCTCTAGCTCAGCCGCCACCTGGGGATACCTACCAAACCTGTGCATTTTTTAAAACTAGAGACCTACGGGAATCCAAGATGGGGTGACTTGTCAGGCTCTCACCAAGTTCTTTTACCCAGAATCCTTTGCAAACCTCAAAATGTGGCTAAAAAAATAACTTTTCCTCACATTTCGGTGACAGAAATTTCTGGAATCTGAGAGGAGCCACAAATTTCCTTCCACCCAGAGTTCCGCCAAGTCTCCCGATAACAATGGTACCTCACTTGTGTGGGTAGGCCTAGTGCCCGCGACAGGAAATGCCCCAAAACACAAAGTGGACACATCACATTTTCTCAAAGAAAACAGAGGTGTTTTTTGCAAAGTGCCTAGCTGTGGATTTTAGCCTCTAGCTCAGCCGCCACCTAGGGAAACCTACCAAACTTGTGCATTTGTGAAGACTAGAGACCTAGGGGAATCCAAGATGGGGTGACTTGTCGGGCTCTCACCAGATTCTGTTACCCAGAATCCTTTGCAAACCTCAAAATGTGGCTAAAAAAAACACTTTTTCCTCACATTTCGGTGACAGAAAGTTCTGGAATCTGAGAGGAGGCACATATTTCCTTACACCCAGCATTCCCCCAAGTCTCCCAATAAAAATGGCACCTCACTTGTGTGGTTAGGCCTAGTGCCCGCGACAGGAAATGCCCCAAAACACAAAGTGAACACATCACATTTTCTCAAAGAAAACAGAGGTGTTTTTTGTAAAGTGCCTACCTGTGGATTCTGGCCTCTAGCTCAGCCGCCACCTGGGGATACCTACCAAGCCTGTGCATTTTTTAAAACTAGAGACCTACGGGAATCCAAGATGGGGTGTCTTGTCAGGCTCTCACCAAGTTCTTTTACCCAGAATCCTTTGCAAACCTCAAAATGTGGCTAAAAAAATACCTTTTCCTCACATTTCGGTGACAGAAATTTCTGGAATCTGAGAGGAGCCACAAATTTCCTTCCACCCAGAGTTCCGCCAAGTCTCCCGATAACAATGGTACCTCACTTGTGTGGGTAGGCCTAGTGCCCGCGACAGGAAATGCCCCAAAACACAAAGTGGACACATCACATTTTCTCAAAGAAAACAGAGGTGTTTTTTGCAAAGTGCTTAGCTGTGGATTTTAGCCTCTAGCTCAGCCGCCACCTAGGGAAACCTACCAAACCTGTGCATTTGTGAAGACTAGAGACCTAGGGGAATCCAAGATGGGGTGACTTGTCGGGCTCCCACCAGGTTCTGTTACCCAGAATCCTTTGCAAACCTCAAAATGTGGCTAAAAAAATAATTTTTCCTCACATTTCGGTGACAGAAAGTTCTGGAATCTGAGAGGAGCCAAAAATGTCCTTCCACCCAGCGTTCCCCCAAGTCTCCCGATAAAAATTGTACCTCACTTGTGTGGGTAGGACTAGTGCCCGCGACATGAAATGCCCCAAAACACAAAGTGGAAACATCACATTTTCAAAAAGAAAACAGGGGTGTTTTTTGTAAAGTGCCTACCTGTGGATTTTGGCCTCTAGCTTAGCCGCCACCTAGGGAAACCTACCAAACCTGTGCATTTGTGAAGACTAGAGACCTAGGGGAATCCAAGATGGGGTGAGTTGTCGGGCTCTCACCAGATTCTGTTACCCAGAATCCTTTGCAAACCTCAAAATTTGGCTAAAAAAACACTTTTTCCTCACATTTAGGTGACAGAAAGTTCTGGAATCTGAGAGGAGCCACATATTTCCTTCCACCCAGCGTTCCCCCAAGTCTCCTGAAAAAAATGGTACCTCACTTGTGTGGGTAGGCCTAGTGCCCGCGACAGGAAATGCCTCAAAACACAAAGTGGACATATCACATTTTCTCAAAGAAAACAGAGGTGTTTTTTGTAAAGTGCCTACCTGTGGATTCTGGCCTCTAGCTCAGCCGCCACCTGGGGATACCTACCAAACCTGTGCATTTTTTAAAACTAGAGACCTACGGGAATCCAAGATGGGGTGACTTGTCAGGCTCTCACCAGATTCTGTTACCCAGAATCCTTTGAAAACCTCAAAATGTGGCTAAAAAAACACTTTTTCCTCACATTTCGGTGACAGAAAGTTCTGGAATCTGAGAGGAGCCACATATTTCCTTCAACCCAGCGTTCCCCCAAGTCTCCCGATAAAAATGGTACCTCACTTGTGTGGTTAGGCCAAGTGCCCGCGACAGGAAATGCCCCAAAACACAAAGTGAACACATCACATTTTCTCAAAGAAAACAGAGGTGTTTTTTGTAAAGTGCCTACCTGTGGATTCTGGCCTCTAGCTCAGCCGCCACCTGGGGATACCTACCAAGCCTGTGCATTTTTTAAAACTAGAGACCTATGGGAATCCAAGATGGGGTGACTTGTCAGGCTCTCACCAGGTTCTGTTACCCAGAATCCTTTGCAAACCTCAAAATGTGGCTAAAAATAAAAATGTTCCTCAAATTTCGGTGAGAGAAATATCTGGATTCTGAGAGGAGCCACAAATTTCCTTCCACCCAGAGTTCCGCCAAGTCTCCCGATAAAAATGGTACCTCACTTGTGAGGGTAGGCCTAGTGCCCGCAACAGGAAATGCCCCAAAACACAAAGTGGACACATCACATTTTCTCAAAGAAAACAGAGGTGTTTTTTGCAAAGTGCCTAGCTGTGGATTTTAGCCTCTAGCTCAGCCGCCACCTAGGGAAACCTACCAAACCTGTGCATTTGTGAAGACTAGAGACCTAGGGGAATCCAAGATGGGGTGGCTTGTCGGGCTCTCACCAGATTCTGTTACCCAGAATCCTTTGCAAACCTCAAAATGTGGCTAAAAAAATACTTTTTCCTCACATTTCGGTTACAGAAAGTTCTGGAATCTGAGAGGAGCCACATATTTCCTTCCACCCAGCGTTCCCCCAAGTCTCCCGATAAAAATGGTACCTCACTTGTGTGGGTAGGCCTAGTGCCCGCGACAGGAAATGCCCCAAAACACAAAGTGGACACATCACATTTTCTCAAAGAAAACAGAGGTGTTTTTTGTAAAGTGCCTACCTGTGGATTCTGGCCTCTAGCTCACCCGCCACCTGGGGATACCTACCAAACCTTTGCATTTTTTAAAAATAGAGACCTACAGGAATCCAAGATGGGGTGACTTGTCGGGCTCTCACCAGATTCTGTTACCCAGAATCCTTTGCAAACCTCAAAATGTAGCTAAAAAACACTTTTTCTTCACATTTCGGTGACAGAAATTTCTGGAATCTGAGAGGAGCCACAAATTTCCTTCCACCCAGAGTTCCGCCAAGTCTCCCGATAAAAATGGTACCTCACTTGTGTGGGTAGGCCTAGTGCCCGCGACAGGAAATGCCCCAAAACACAAAGTGGACACATCACATTTTCTCAAAGAAAACAGAGGTGTTTTTTGCAAAGTGCCTACCTGTGGATTTTGGCCTCTAGCTCACCCGGCACCTAGGGAAACCTACCAAACCTGTGCATTTTTTAAAACTAGAGACCTAGGAATCCAGGATGGGGTGACTTGTCAGGCTCTCACTATGTTCTGTTATCCAGAATCCTTTGCAAACCTCAAAATGTGGTTAAAAAACCACTTTTTTCTCACATTTCGGTGACAGAAAGTTCTGGAATCTGAGAGGAGCCACAAATTTCCTTACAACCAGAGTTCCCCCAAGTCTCCCGATAAAAATGGTACCTCACTTGTGTGGTTAGGCTTAGTGCCCGCGACAGGAAATGCCCCAAAACACAAAGTGGACACATCACGTTTTCTCAAAGAAAACAGGGGTGTTTTTTGTAAAGTGCCTACCTGTGGATTTTGACCTCTAGCTTAGCCGCCAACCTAGGGAAACCTACCAAACCTGTGCATTTGTGAAGACTAGAGACCTAGGGGAATCCAAGATGGGGTGACTTGTCGGGCTCTCACCAGATTCTGTTACCCAGAATCCTTTGTAAACCTCAAAATGTGGCTAAAAAACACTTTTTCCTCATATTTCGGTGACAGAAAGTTCTGGAATCTGAGAGGAGCCACATATTTCCTTCCACCCAGCATCCCCCCAAGTTTCCCGATAAAAATGGTACCTCACTTGTGTGTGTAGGCCTAGTGCCCGCGATAGGAAATGCCCCAAAACACAAAGTGGACACATCACATTTTCTCAAAGAAAACAGAGGTGTTTTTTGTAAAGTGCCTACCTGTGGATTCTGGCCTCTAGCTCAGCCGCCACCTGGGGATACCTACAAACCTGTGCATTTTTTAAAACTAGAGACCTACGGGAATCCAAGATGGGGTGACTTGTCAGGTTCTCACCAGCTTCTGTTACCCAGAATCCTTTGCAAACCTCAAAATGTGGCTAAAAAAATACTTTTTCCTCACATTTCGGTGACAGAAATTTCTGGAATCTGAGTGGAACCACAAATTTCCTTCCACCCAGAGTTCCACCAAGTCTCCCGATAAAAATGGTACCTCATTTGTGTGGGTAGGCTTAGTGCCCGCGACAGGAAATGCCCCAAAACACAAAGTGGACACATCACATTTTCTCAAAGAAAACAGAGGTGTTTTTTGCAAAGTGCCTACCTGTGGATTTTGGCCTCTAGCTCAGTCGCCACCTAGGGAAACCTACCAAACCTGTGGATTTGTGAAGGCTGGAGACCTAGGGGAATCCAAGATGGGGTGACTTGTCGGGCTCTGACCAGATTCTGTTACCCAGAATCCTTTGCAAACCTCAAAATGTGGCTAAAAAAAACACTTTTTCCTCACATTTCGGTGACAGAAAGTTCTGGAATCTGAGAGGAGCCACAAATTTCCTTACAACCAGAGTTCCCCCAAGTCTCCCGATAAAAATGGTACCTCACGTGTGTGGTTAGGCCTAGTGCCCGCGACAGGAAATGCCCCAAAATACAAAGTGGACACATCACATTTTTTCAAAGAAAACAGAGGTGTTTTTTGTAAAGTGCCTACCTGTGGATTCTGGCCTCTAGCTCAGCCGCCACCTGGGGATACCTACCAATCCTGTGCATTTTTTAAAACTAGAGACCTACGGGAATCCAAGATGGGGTGACTTGTCAGGCTCTCACCAGGTTCTGTTACCCAGAATCCTTTGCAAACCTCAAAATGTGGCTAAAAAAATACTTTTTCCTCACATTTCGGTGACAGAAATTTCTGGAATCTGAGAGGAGCCACAAATTTCCTTCCACCCAGAGTTCCACCAAGTCTCTCGATAAAAATGGTACCTCATTTGTGTGGGTAGGCCTAGTGCCCGCGACAGGAAATGCCCCAAAAACAAAGTGGACACATCACATTTTCTCAAAGAAAACAGAGGTGTTTTTTGCAAAGTGCCTACCTGTGGATTTTGGCCTCTAGCTCAACCGCCACTTAGGGAAACCTACCAAACCTGTGCATTTGTGAAGACTAGAGACCTAGGGGAATCCAAGATGGGGAGACTTGTCGGGCTCTCACGAGATTCTGTTACCCAGAATCCTTTGCAAACCTCAAAATGTGGCTAAAAAAACACTTTTTCCTCACATTTCGGTGACAGAAAGTTCTGGAATCTGAGAAGAGGCACATATTTCCTTACACCCATGATTCCCCCAAGTCTCCCGATAAAAATGGTACCTCACTTGTGTGGTTAGGCATAGTGCCCGCGACAGGAAATGCCCCAAAACACAAAGTGAACACATCACATTTTCTCAAAGAAAACAGAGGTGTTTTTTGTAATGTGCCTACCTGTGGATTCTGGCCTCTAGCTCAGCCGCCACCTGGGGATACCTACCAAGCCTGTGCATTTTTTAAAACTAGAGACCTACGGGAATCCAAGATGGGGTGACTTGTCAGGCTCTCACCAAGTTCTTTTACCCAGAATCCTTTGCAAACCTCAAAATGTGGCTAAAAAAATACTTTTTCCTCACATTTCGGTGACAGAAATTTCTGGAATCTGAGAGGAGCCACAAATTTCCTTCCACCCAGTGTTCCGCCAAGTCTCCCGATAACAATGGTACCTCACTTGTGTGGGTAGGCCTAGTGCCCGCGACAGGAAATGCCCCAAAACACAAAGTGGACACATCACATTTTCTCAAAGAAACAGAGGTGTTTTTTGCAAAGTGCTTAGCTGTGGATTTTAGCCTCTAGCTCAGCCGCCACCTAGGGAAACCTACCAAACCTGTGCATTTGTGAAGACTAGAGACCTAGGGGAATCCAAGATGGGGTGACTTGTCGGGCTCTCACCAAGTTCTGTTACCCAGAATCCTTTGCAAACCTCAAAATGTGGCTAAAAAAAATAATTTTTCCTCACATTTCGGTGACAGAAAGTTCTGGAATCTGAGAGGAGCCAAAAATGTCCTTGCACTCAGCGTTCCCCCAAGTCTCCCAATAAAAATTGAACCTCACTTGTGTGGGTAGGCCTAGTGCCCGTGACAGGAAATGCCCCAAAACACAAAGTAGAAACATCACATTTTCTCAAAGAAAACAGGGGTGTTTTTTGTAAAGTGCCTACCTGTGGATTTTGGCCTCTAGCTTAGCCGCCACCTAGGGAAACCTACCAAGCCTGTGCATTTGTGAAGACTAGAGACCTAGGGGAATCCAAGAGGGGGTGACTTGTCGGGCTCTCACCAGATTCTGTTACCCAGAATCCTTTGCAAACCTCAAAATGTGGCTAAAAAAACACTTTTTCCTCACATTTCGGTGACAGAAAGTTCTGGAATCTGAGAGGAGCCACATATTTCCTTCCACCCAGCGTTCCCCCAAGTCTCCTGATAAAAATGGTACCTCACTTGTGTGGGTAGGCCTAGTGCCCGCGACAGGAAATGCCTCAAAACACAAAGTGGACATATCACATTTTCTCAAAGAAAACAGAGGTGTTTTTTGTAAAGTGCCTACCTGTGGATTCTGGCCTCTAGCTCAGCCGCCACCTGGGGATACCTACCAATCCTGTGAATTTTTTAAAACTAGAGACCTACGGGAATCCAATATGGGGTGACTTGTCAGGCTCTCACCAGATTCTGTTACCCAGAATCCTTTGCAAACCTCAAAATGTGGCTAAAAAAAATAAAATTTCCTCACATTTTGGTGACAGAAATTTCTGGATTCTGAGAGGAGCCACAAATTTCCTTCCACCCAGAGTTCCGCCAAGTCTCCCGATAAAAATGGTACCTCATTTGTGAGGGTAGGCCTAGTGCCCGCGACAGGAAATGTCCCAAAACACAAAGTGGACGCATCACATTTTCTCAAAGAAAACAGAGGTGTTTCTTGCAAAGTGTCTAGCTGTGGATTTTAGCCTCTCGCTCAGCCGCCACCTAGGGAAACCTACCAAACCTGTGCATTTGTGAAGACTAGGGACCTAGGGGAATCCTAGATGGGGTGACTTGTTGGGCTATCACCAGGTTCTGTTACCCAGAATCCTTTGCAAACCTCAAAATGTGGCTAAAATAAATAATTTTTCCTCACATTTCGGTGACAGAAAGTTCTGGAATCTGAGAGGAGCCACAAATTTCCTTCCACCCAGCGTTCCCCCAAGACTCCTGATAAAAATGTTACCTCACTTGTGTGGTTAGGCCTAGTGCCCCTGACAGGAAATGCCCCAAAACGCAAAGTGAACACATCACATTTTCTCAAAGAAAACAGAGGTGTTTTTTGTAAAGTGCCTACCTGTGGATTCTGGCCTCTAGCTCAGCCACCACCTGGGGATACCTACCAAGCCTGTGCATTTTTTAAAACTAGAGACCTACGGGAATCGAAGATGGGGTGACTTGTCAGGCTCTCACCAGGTTCTGTTACCCAGAATCCTTTGCAAACCTCAAAATGTGGCTAAAAAAATACTTTTTCCTCACATTTCGGTGACAGAAATTTCTGGATTCTGAGAGGAGCCACAAATTTCCTTCCACCCAGAGTTCCGCCAAGTCTCCCGATAAAAATGGTATCTCACTTGTGTGGGTAGGCCTAGTGCCCGCGACAGGAAATGCCCCAAAACACAAAGTGGACACATCACATTTTCTCAAAGAAAACAGAGGTGTTTTTTGTAAAGTGCCTACCTGTGGATTCTGGCCTCTAGCTCAGCCGCCACCTGGGGATTCCTACAAACCTATGCATTTTTTAAAACTAGAGACCTACGGGAATCCAAGATGGGGTGACTTGTCAGGCACTCACCAGGTTCTGTTACCCAGAATCCTTTGCAAACCTCAAAATGTGGCTAAAAAAAAAAAATGTCCTCACATTTTGGTGACCGAAATTTCTGGATTCTGAGAGGAGCCACAAATTTCCTTCCACCCAGAGTTCCGCCAAGTCTCCCGATAAAAATGGTACCTCATTTGTGAGGGTAGGCCTAGTGCCCGCGACAGGAAATGTCCCAAAACACAAAGTGGACACATCACATTTTCTCAAAGAAAACCGAGGTGTTTCTTGCAAAGTGTCTAGCTGTGGATTTTAGCCTCTCGCTCAGCCGCCACCTAGGGAAACCTACCAAACCTGTGCATTTGTGAAGACTAGGGACCTAGGGGAATCCTAGATGGGGTGACTTGTTGGGCTATCACCAGGTTCTGTTACCCAGAATCCTTTGCAAATCTCAAAATGTGGCTAAAAAAAATAATTTTTCCTCACATTTCGGTGACAGAAAGTTCTGGAATCTGAGAGGAGCCACAAATTTCCTTCCACCCAGCGTTCCCCCAAGACTCCTGATAAAAATGTTACCTCACTTGTGTTGTTAGGCCTAGTGCCCCTGACAGGAAATGCCCCAAAACGCAAAGTGAACACATCACATTTTCTCAAAGAAAACAGAGGTGTTTTTTGTAAAGTGCCTACCTGTGGATTCTGGCCTCTAGCTCAGCCACCACCTGGGGATTCCTACCAAGCCTGTGCATTTTTTAAAACTAGAGACCTACGGGAATCCAAGATGGGGTGACTTGTCAGGCTGTCACCAGGTTCTGTTACCCAGAATCCTTTGCAAACCTCAAAATATGGCTAAAAAAATACTTTTTCCTCACATTTCGGTGACAGAAATTTCTGGATTCTGAGAGGAGCCACAAATTTCCTTCCACCCAGAGTTCCGCCAAGTCTCCCGATAAAAATGGTATCTCACTTGTGTGGGTAGGCCTAGTGCCCGCGACAGGAAATGCCCCAAAACACAAAGTGGACACATCACATTTTCTCAAAGAAAACAGAGGTGTTTTTTGTAAAGTGCCTACCTGTGGATTCTGGCCTCTAGCTCAGCCGCCACCTGGGGATACCTACAAACCTATGCATTTTTTTAAACTAGAGACCTACGGGAATCCAAGATGGGGTGACTTGTCAGGCTCTCACCAGGTTCTGTTACCCAGAATCCTTTGCAAACCTCAAAATGTGGCTAAAAAAATACTTTTTCCTCACATTTCGGTGACAGAAATTTCTGGAATCTGAGAGGAGCCACAAATTTCCTTCCACCCAGAGTTCCACCAAGTCTCCCGATAAAAATGGTATCTCATTTGTGTGGGTAAGCTTAGTGCCCGCGACAGGAAATGCCCCAAAACACAAAGTGGACACATCACATTTTCTCAAAGAAAACCGAGGTGTTTTTTGCAAAGTGCCTACCTGTGGATTTTGGCCTCTAGCTCAGCCACCACCTAGGGAAACCTACAAACCTGTGGATTTGTGAAGACTGGAGACCTAGGGGAATCCAAGATGGGGTGACTTGTCAGGCTCTGACCAGATTCTGTTACCCAGAATCCTTTGCAAACCTCAAAATATGGCTAAAAAAACACTTTTTCCTCACATTTCGGTGACAGAAAGTTCTGGAATCTGAGAGGAGCCACAAATTTCCTTACAACCAGAGTTCCCCCAAGTCTCCCGATAAAAATGGTACCTCACTTGTGTGGTTAGGCATAGTGCCCACGACAGGAAATGCCCCAAAACACAAAGTGGACACATCACGTTTTCTCAAAGAAAACAGGGGTGTTTTTTGTAAAGTGCCTACCTGTGGATTTTGGCCTCTAGCTTAGCTGCCACCTAGGGAAACCTACCAAACCTGTGCATTTGTGAAGACTAGAGACCTACGGGAATCCAAGATGGGGTGACTTGTCAGCCTCTCACCAGGTTCTGTTACCCAGAATCCTTTGCAAACCTCAAAATGTGGCTAAAAAAATACTTTTTCCTCACATTTCGGTGACAGAAATTTCTGGAATCTGAGAGGAGCCACAAATTTCCTTCCACCCAGAGTTTCACCAAGTCTCCCGATAAAAATGGTATCTCATTTGTGTGGGTAGGCTTAGTGCCCGCGACAGGAAATGCCCCAAAACACAAAGTGGACACATCACATTTTCTCAAAGAAAACCGAGGTGTTTTTTGCAAAGTGCCTACCTGTGGATTTTGGCCTCTAGCTCAGCCACCACCTAGGGAAACCTACAAACCTGTGGATTTGTGAAGACTGGAGACCTAGGGGAATCCAAGATGGGGTTACTTGTCGGGCTCTGACCAGATTCTGTTACCCAGAATCCTTTGCAAACCTCAAAATGTGGCTAAAAAAACACTTTTTCCTCACATTTCGGTGACAGAAAGTTCTGGAATCTGAGAGGAGCCACAAATTTCCTTACAACCAGAGTTCCCCCAAGTCTCCCGATAAAAATGGTACCTCACTTGTGTGGTTAGGCCTAGTGCCCGCGACAGGAAATGCCCCAAAACACAAAGTGGACACATCACATTTTTTCAAAGAAAACAGAGGTGTTTTTTGTAAAGTGCCTACCTGTGGATTCTGGCCTCTAGCTCAGCCGCCACCTGGGGATACCTACCAATCCTGTGCATTTTTTAAAACTAGAGACCTACGGGAATCCAAGATGGGGTGACTTGTCAGGCTCTCACCAGGTTCTGTTACCCAGAATCCTTTGCAAACCTCAAAATGTGGCTAAAAAAATACTTTTTCCTCACATTTCGGTGACAGAAATTTCTGGAATCTGAGAGGAGCCACAAATTTCCTTCCACCCAGAGTTCCGCCAAGTCTCCCGATAAAAATGGTACCTCACTTGTGTGGGTAGGCCTAGTGCCCGCGACAGGAAATGCCCCAAAACACAAAGTGGACAAATCACATTTTCTCAAAGAAAACAGAGGTGTTTTTTGCAAAGTGCCTAGCTGTGGATTATAGCCTCTAGCTCAGCCGCCACCTAGGGAAACCTACCAAACTTGTGCATTTGTGAAGACTAGAGACCTAGGGGAATCCAAGATGGGGTGACTTGTCGGGCTCTCACCAGATTCTGTTACCCAGAATCCTTTGCAAACCTCAAAATGTGGCTAAAAAAACACTTTTTCCTCACATTTCGGTGACAGAAAGTTCTGGAATCTGAGAGGAGCCACATATTTCCTTCCACCCAGAGTTCCACCAAGTCTCTCGATAAAAATGGTACCTCATTTGTGTGGGTAGGCCTAGTGCCCGCGACAGGAAATGCCCCAAAAACAAAGTGGACACATCACATTTTCTCAAAGAAAACAGAGGTGTTTTTTGCAAAGTGCCTACCTGTGGATTTTGGCCTCTAGCTCAACCGCCACTTAGGGAAACCTACCAAACCTGTGCATTTGTGAAGACTAGAGACCTAGGGGAATCCAAGATGGGGAGACTTGTTGGGCTGTCACCAGATTCTGTTACCCAGAATCCTTTGCAAACCTCAAAATGTGGCTAAAAAAACACTTTTTCCTCACATTTCGGTGACAGAAAGTTCTGGAATCTGAGAGGAGGCACATATTTCCTTACACCCAGCATTCCCCCAAGTCTCCCGATAAAAATGGTACCTCACTTGTGTGGTTAGGCCTAGTGCCCGCGACAGGAAATGCCCCAAAATACAAAGTGAACACATCACATTTTCTCAAAGAAAACAGAGGTGTTTTTTGTAAAGTGCCTACCTGTGGATTTTGGCGTCTAGCTCAGCCGCCACCTGGGGATACCTACTAAACCTGTGCATTTTTTAAAACTAGAGACCTACGGGAATCCAAGATGGGGTGACTTGTCAGGCTCTCACCAAGTTCTTTTACCCAGAATCCTTTGCAAACCTCAAAATGTGGCTAAAAAAATAACTTTTCCTCACATTTCGGTGACAGAAATTTCTGGAATCTGAGAGGAGCCACAAATTTCCTTCCACCCAGAGTTCCGCCAAGTCTCCCGATAACAATGGTACCTCACTTGTGTGGGTAGGTCTAGTGCCCGCGACAGGAAATGCCCCAAAACACAAAGTGGACACATCACATTTTCTCAAAGAAAACAGAGGTGTTTTTTGCAAAGTGCCTAGCTGTGGATTTTAGCCTCTAGCTCAGCCGCCACCTAGGGAAACCTACCAAACTTGTGCATTTGTGAAGACTAGAGACCTAGGGGAATCCAAGATGGGGTGACTTGTCGGGCTCTCACCAGATTCTGTTACCCAGAATCCTTTGCAAACCTCAAAATGTGGCTAAAAAAACACTTTTTCCTCACATTTCGGTGACAGAAAGTTCTGGAATCTGAGAGGAGGCACATATTTCCTTACACCCAGCATTCCCCCAAGTCTCCCAATAAAAATGGCACCTCACTTGTGTGGTTAGGCCTAGTGCCCGCGACAGGAAATGCCCCAAAACACAAAGTGAACACATCACATTTTCTCAAAGAAAACAGAGGTGTTTTTTGTAAAGTGCCTACCTGTGGATTCTGGCCTCTAGCTCAGTCGCCACCTGGGGATACCTACCAAGCCTGTGCATTTTTTAAAACTAGAGACCTACGGGAATCCAAGATGGGGTGTCTTGTCAGGCTCTCACCAAGTTCTTTTACCCAGAATCCTTTGCAAACCTCAAAATGTGGCTAAAAAAATACCTTTTCCTCACATTTCGGTGACAGAAATTTCTGGAATCTGAGAGGAGCCACAAATTTCCTTCCACCCAGAGTTCCGCCAAGTCTCCCGATAACAATGGTACCTCACTTGTGTGGGTAGGCCTAGTGCCCGCGACAGGAAATGCCCCAAAACACAAAGTGGACACATCACATTTTCTCAAAGAAAACAGAGGTGTTTTTTGCAAAGTGCCTACCTGTGGATTTTGGCCTCTAGCTCAACCGCCACTTAGGGAAACCTACCAAACCTGTGCATTTGTGAAGACTAGAGACCTAGGGGAATCCAAGATGGGGAGACTTGTTGGGCTGTCACCAGATTCTGTTACCCAGAATCCTTTGCAAACCTCAAAATGTGGCTAAAAAAACACTTTTTCCTCACATTTCGGTGACAGAAAGTTCTGGAATCTGAGAGGAGGCACATATTTCCTTACACCCAGCATTCCCCCAAGTCTCCCGATAAAAATGGTACCTCACTTGTGTGGTTAGGCCTAGTGCCCGCGACAGGAAATGCCCCAAAATACAAAGTGAACACATCACATTTTCTCAAAGAAAACAGAGGTGTTTTTTGTAAAGTGCCTACCTGTGGATTTTGGCGTCTAGCTCAGCCGCCACCTGGGGATACCTACTAAACCTGTGCATTTTTTAAAACTAGAGACCTACGGGAATCCAAGATGGGGTGACTTGTCAGGCTCTCACCAAGTTCTTTTACCCAGAATCCTTTGCAAACCTCAAAATGTGGCTAAAAAAATAACTTTTCCTCACATTTCGGTGACAGAAATTTCTGGAATCTGAGAGGAGCCACAAATTTCCTTCCACCCAGAGTTCCGCCAAGTCTCCCGATAACAATGGTACCTCACTTGTGTGGGTAGGTCTAGTGCCCGCGACAGGAAATGCCCCAAAACACAAAGTGGACACATCACATTTTCTCAAAGAAAACAGAGGTGTTTTTTGCAAAGTGCCTAGCTGTGGATTTTAGCCTCTAGCTCAGCCGCCACCTAGGGAAACCTACCAAACTTGTGCATTTGTGAAGACTAGAGACCTAGGGGAATCCAAGATGGGGTGACTTGTCGGGCTCTCACCAGATTCTGTTACCCAGAATCCTTTGCAAACCTCAAAATGTGGCTAAAAAAACACTTTTTCCTCACATTTCGGTGACAGAAAGTTCTGGAATCTGAGAGGAGGCACATATTTCCTTACACCCAGCATTCCCCCAAGTCTCCCAATAAAAATGGCACCTCACTTGTGTGGTTAGGCCTAGTGCCCGCGACAGGAAATGCCCCAAAACACAAAGTGAACACATCACATTTTCTCAAAGAAAACAGAGGTGTTTTTTGTAAAGTGCCTACCTGTGGATTCTGGCCTCTAGCTCAGTCGCCACCTGGGGATACCTACCAAGCCTGTGCATTTTTTAAAACTAGAGACCTACGGGAATCCAAGATGGGGTGTCTTGTCAGGCTCTCACCAAGTTCTTTTACCCAGAATCCTTTGCAAACCTCAAAATGTGGCTAAAAAAATACCTTTTCCTCACATTTCGGTGACAGAAATTTCTGGAATCTGAGAGGAGCCACAAATTTCCTTCCACCCAGAGTTCCGCCAAGTCTCCCGATAACAATGGTACCTCACTTGTGTGGGTAGGCCTAGTGCCCGCGACAGGAAATGCCCCAAAACACAAAGTGGACACATCACATTTTCTCAAAGAAAACAGAGGTGTTTTTTGCAAAGTGCTTAGCTGTGGATTTTAGCCTCTAGCTCAGCCGCCACCTAGGGAAACCTACCAAACCTGTGCATTTGTGAAGACTAGAGACCTAGGGGAATCCAAGATGGGGTGACTTGTCGGGCTCCCACCAGGTTCTGTTACCCAGAATCCTTTGCAAACCTCAAAATGTGGCTAAAAAAATAATTTTTCCTCACATTTCGGTGACAGAAAGTTCTGGAATCTGAGAGGAGCCAAAAATGTCCTTCCACCCAGCGTTCCCCCAAGTCTCCCGATAAAAATTGTACCTCACTTGTGTGGGTAGGACTAGTGCCCGCGACAGGAAATGCCCCAAAACACAAAGTGGAAACATCACATTTTCTCAAAGAAAACAGGGGTGTTTTTTGTAAAGTGCCTACCTGTGGATTTTGGCCTCTAGCTTAGCCGCCACCTAGGGAAACCTACCAAACCTGTGCATTTGTGAAGACTAGAGACCTAGGGGAATCCAAGATGGGGTGACTTGTCGGGCTCTCACCAGATTCTGTTATCCAGAATCCTTTGCAAACCTCAAAATTTGGCTAAAAAAACACTTTTTCCTCACATTTAGGTGACAGAAAGTTCTGGAATCTGAGAGGAGCCACATATTTCCTTCCACCCAGCGTTCCCCCAAGTCTCCTGAAAAAAATGGTACCTCACTTGTGTGGGTAGGCCTAGTGCCCGCGACAGGAAATGCCTCAAAACACAAAGTGGACATATCACATTTTCTCAAAGAAAACAGAGGTGTTTTTTGTAAAGTGCCTACCTGTGGATTCTGGCCTCTAGCTCAGCCGCCACCTGGGGATACCTACCAAACCTGTGCATTTTTTAAAACTAGAGACCTACGGGAATCCAAGATGGGGTGACTTGTCAGGCTCTCACCAGATTCTGTTACCCAGAATCCTTTGAAAACCTCAAAATGTGGCTAAAAAAACACTTTTTCCTCACATTTCGGTGACAGAAAGTTCTGGAATCTGAGAGGAGCCACATATTTCCTTCAACCCAGCGTTCCCCCAAGTCTCCCGATAAAAATGGTACCTCACTTGTGTGGTTAGGCCAAGTGCCCGCGACAGGAAATGCCCCAAAACACAAAGTGAACACATCACATTTTCTCAAAGAAAACAGAGGTGTTTTTTGTAAAGTGCCTACCTGTGGATTCTGGCCTCTAGCTCAGCCGCCACCTGGGGATACCTATCAAGCCTGTGCATTTTTTAAAACTAGAGACCTATGGGAATCCAAGATGGGGTGACTTGTCAGGCTCTCACCAGGTTCTGTTACCCAGAATCCTTTGCAAACCTCAAAATGTGGCTAAAAATAAAAATGTTCCTCACATTTCGGTGAGAGAAATATCTGGATTCTGAGAGGAGCCACAAATTTCCTTCCACCCAGAGTTCCGCCAAGTCTCCCGATAAAAATGGTACCTCACTTGTGAGGGTAGGCCTAGTGCCCGCAACAGGAAATGCCCCAAAACACAAAGTGGACACATCACATTTTCTCAAAGAAAACAGAGGTGTTTTTTGCAAAGTGCCTAGCTGTGGATTTTAGCCTCTAGCTCAGCCGCCACCTAGGGAAACCTACCAAACGTGTGCATTTGTGAAGACTAGAGACCTAGGGGAATCCTAGATGGGGTGACTTGTTGGGCTATCACCAGGTTCTGTTACCCAGAATCCTTTGCAAACCTCAAAATGTGGCTAAAAATAATAATTTTTCCTCACATTTCGGTGACAGAAAGTTCTGGAATCTGAGAGGAGCCACAAATTTCCTTCCACCCAGCGTTTCCCCAAGTCTCCCGATAAAAATGGTACCTCACTTGTGTGGTTAGGCCTAGTGCCCGCGACAGGAAATGCCCCAAAACACAAAGTGAACACATCACATTTTCTCAAAGAAAACAGAGGTGTTTTTTGTAAAGTGCCTACCTGTGGATTCTGGCCTCTAGCTCAGCCGCCACCTGGGGATACCTACCAAGTCTGTGCATTTTTTAAAACTAGAGACCTACGGGAATCCAAGATGGGGTGACTTGTCAGGCTCTCCCCAGGTTCTGTTACCCAGAATCCTTTGCAAACCTCAAAATGTGGCTAAAAAAAAACTTTTTCCTCACATTTCGGTGACAGAAATTTCTGGATTCTGAGAGGAGCCACAAATTTCCTTCCACCCAGAGTTCCGCCAAGTCTCCCGATAAAAATGGTACCTCACTTGTGTGGGTAGGCCTAGTGCCCGTGACAGGAAATGCCCCAAAACACAAAGTGGACACATCACATTTTCTCAAAGAAAACAGAGGTGTTTTTTGTAAAGTGCCTACCTGTGGATTCTGGCCTCTAGCTCAGCCGCCACCTATGGATACCTACAAACCTATGCATTTTTTAAAACTAGAGACCTACGGGAATCCAAGATGGGGTGACTTGTCAGGCTCTCACGAGGTTCTGTTACCCAGAATCCTTTGCAAACCTCAAAATGTGGCTAAAAAAATACTTTTTCCTCACATTTCGGTGACAGAAATTTCTGGAATCTGAGAGGAGCCACAAATTTCCTTCCACCCAGAGTTCCACCAAGTCTCCCGATAAAAATGGTATCTCATTTGTGTGGGTAGGCTTAGTGCCCGCGACAGGAAATGCCCCAAAACACAAAGTGGACACATCACATTTTCTCAAAGAAAACAGAGGTGTTTTTTGCAAAGTGCCTACCTGTGGATTTTGGCCTCTAGCTCAGCCGCCACCTAGGGAAACCTACCAAACCTGTGCATTTGTGAAGACTGGAGACCTAGGGGAATCCAAGATGGGGTGACTTGTCGGGCTCTGACCAGATTCTGTTACCCAGAATCCTTTGCAAACCTCAAAATGTGGCTAAAAAAACACTTTTTCCTCACATTTCGGTGACAGAAAGTTCTGGAATCTGAGAGGAGCCACAAATTTCCTTACAACCAGAGTTCCCCCAAGTCTCCCGATAAAAATGGTACCTCTCTTGTGTGGTTAGGCCTAGTGCCCGCGACAGGAAATGCCCCAAAACACAAAGTGGACACATCACATTTTTTCAAAGAAAACAGAGGTGTTTTTTGTAAAGTGCCTACCTGTGGATTCTGGCCTCTAGCTCAGCCGCCACCTCGGGATACCTACCAATCCTGTGCATTTTTTAAAACTAGAGACCTACGGGAATCCAAGATGGGGTGACTTGTCAGGCTCTCACCAGGTTCTGTTACCCAGAATCCTTTGCAAACCTCAAAATGTGGCTAAAAAAATACTTTTTCCTCACACTTAGGTGACAGAAATTTCTGGAATCTGAGAGGAGCCACAAATTTCCTTCCACCCAGCGTTTCCCCAAGTCTCCCGATAAAAATTGTACCTCACTTGTGTGGGTAGGCCTGGTGCCCGCGACAGGAAATGCCCTAAAACACAAAGTGAACACATCACATTTTCTCAAAGAAAACAGAGGTGTTTTTTGTAAAGTGCCTACCTGTGGATTCTGGCCTCTAGCTCAGCCGCCACCTGGGGATACCTACCAAGCCTGTGCATTTTTTAAAACTAGAGACCTACGGGAATCCAAGATGGGGTGACTTGTCAGGCTCTCACCAGGTTCTGTTATCCAGAATCCTTTGCAAACCTCAAAATGTGGCAAACAAAAATACTTTTTCCTCACATTTCGGTGACAGAAATTTCTGGAATCTGAGAGGAGCCACAAATTTCCTTCCACCCAGAGTTCCGCCAAGTCTCCCGATAAAAATGGTACCTCACTTGTGTGGGTAGGCCTACTGCCCGCGAGAGGAAATGCCCCAAAACACAAAGTGGACACATCACATTTTCTCAAAGAAAACAGAGGTGTTTTTTGCAAAGTGCCTACCTGTGGATTTTGGCCTCTAGCTCAGCCGCCACCTAGGGAAACCTACCAAACCTGTGCATTTGTGAAGACTAGAGACCTAGGGGAATCCAAGATGGGGAGACTTGTCGGGCTCTCACCAGATTCTGTTACCCAGAATCCTTTGCAAACCTCAAAATGTGGCTAAAAAAACACTTTTTCCTCACATTTCGGTGACAGAAAGTTCTGGAATCTTAGAGGAGGCACATATTTCCTTACACCCAGCATTCCCCCAAGTCTCCCGATAAAAATGGTACCTCACTTGTGTGGTTAGGCCTAGTGCCCGCGACAGGAAATGCCCCAAAACACAAAGGGGCATATTTATACTCCGTTGCGCCGGAATTGCGTCGTTTTTTGTGACGCAATTTCGACGCAAAACTAACTCCATATTTATACTTTGGCGTTAGACGCGTCTAGCGCCAAAGTCCATGGACTTAGCGTCATTTTATAGCGTGGACACCTACTTTGCATTAATTATATGCAAGGTAGGCGTTCCCGTCTAAAAAATCGACTCCGAGGCATGTGCGTCAGATTTATTCTCCCGGGCAAAATTTACGCCCGGGAGTGTGCGGGTCAAAAAAAATGACGTACGGCCGCTTTTGCGCCGTTTTTTAGCGCCTGCAAAAGGCAGGCGTTAAGGGACCTGTGGGCTCTGAAGGAGCCCAGAGGTGCCCTCCCATGCCCCCAGGGACACCCCCTGTCACCCTTGCCTACTCCAGGAGGACACCCAAGGCTGGAGGGACCCATCCCAGGGACATTAAGGTAAGTTCAGGTAAGTGTTTTTTTTAATTTATTTTTGTGGCATTGGGGGGCCTGATTTGTGCCCCCCTACATGCCACTATGCCCAATGACCATGCCCAGGGCACATAAGTCCCCTGGGCATGGCCATTGGGCAAGGGGGCATGACTCCTGTCTTTGCTAAGACAGGAGTCATTTCTATGGGGGTTGGGAGTGAAAAAAAATGGCGCAAATCGGGTTGAGGCGAAAAAATTGCCTCAACCTGACTTGCCCCATTTCTTGACGCCCAAGCCCCATATCCCCCTACACCGGCGCTGCCTGGTGTACGTCGTTTTTTTTAACGCACACCAGACGGCGACGGCGGCTAACGCCGGCTAACGTCATTCAATAAATACGGCGCCCACATGGTGCTTCAGAATGGCGTTAGCCGGCGCTAATTTTTTTGACGCAAAACTGCGTTAGCGCAGTTTTGCGTGAAAAAGTATAAATATGGCCCTTAATGAACACATCACATTTTCTCAAAGAAAAACAGAGGTGTTTTTTGTAAAGTGCCTACCTGTGGACTCTGGCCTCTAGCTCAGCCGCCACCTGGGGATACCTACCAAGCCTGTGCATTTTTTTAAACTAGAGACCTACGGGAATCCAAGATGGGGTGACTTGTCAGGCTCTCACCAAGTTCTGTTACCCAGAATCCTTTGCAAACCTCAAAATGTGGCTAAAAAAATACTTTTTCCTCACATTTCGGTGACAGAAATTTCTGGAATCTGAGAAGAGCCACAAATTTCCTTCCACCCAGAGTTCCGCCAAGTCTCCCGATAAAAATGGTACCTCACTTGTGTGGGTAGGCCTAGTGCCCGCGACAGGAAATGCCCCAAAACACAAAGTGGACACATCACATTTTCTCAAAGAAAACAGAGGTGTTTTTTGCAAAGTGCTTAGCTGTGGATTTTAGCCTCTAGCTCAGCCGCCACCTAGGGAAACCCACCAAACCTGTGCATTTGTGAAGACTAGAGACCTAGGGGAATCCAAGATGGGGTGACTTGTTGGGCTCTCACCAGGTTCTGTTACCCAGAATCCTTTGCAAACCTCAAAATGTGGCTAAAAAAAAAAATTTTTCCTCACATTTCGGTGACAGAAAGTTCTGGAATCTGAGAGGAGCCACAAATTTCCTTCCACCCAGCGTTTCCCCAAGTCTCCCGATAAAAATTGTACCTCACTTGTGTGGGTAGGCCTGGTGCCCGCGACAGGAAATGCCCCAAAACACAAAGTGAACACATCACATTTTCTCAAAGAAAACAGAGGTGTTTTATGTAAAGTGCCTACCTGTGGATTCTGGCCTCTAGCTCAGCCGCCACCTAGGGATACCTACCAAGCCTGTGCATTTTTTAAAACTAGAGACCTACGGGAATCCAAGATGGGGTGACTTGTCAGGCTCTCACCAGGTTCTGTTATCCAGAATCCTTTGCAAACCTCAAAATGTGGCAAAAAAAATACTTTTTCCTCACATTTCGGTGACAGAAATTTCTGGAATCTGAGAGGAGCCACAAATTTCCTTCCACCCAGAGTTCCGTCAAGTCTCCCGATAAAAATGGTACCTCACTTGTGTGGGTAGGCCTACTGCCCGCGACAGGAAATGCCCCAAAACACAAAGTGGACACATCACATTTTCTCAAAGAAAACAGAGGTGTTTTTTGCAAAGTGCCTACCTGTGGATTTTGGCCTCTAGCTCAGCCGCCACCTTGAGATACCTACCAAACCTGTGCATTTTTTAAAACTAGAGACCTACGGGAATCCAAGATGGGGTGACTTGTCAGGCTCTCACCAGATTCTGTTACCCAGAATCCTTTGCAAACCTCAAAATGTGGCTAAAAAACACTTTTTCCTCACATTTCGGTGACAGAGAGTTCTGGAATCTGAGAGGGGTCACAAATTTCCTTCAACCCAGCGTTCCCCCAAGTCTCCCGATAAAAATGGTACCTCACTTGTGTGGTTAGGCCTAGTGCCCGCGACTTGAAATGCCCCAAAACACAAAGTGAACACATCACATTTTCTCAAAGAAAACAGAGGTGTTTTTTGTAAAGTGCCTACCTGTGGATTCTGGCCTCTAGCTCAGCCGCCACCTGGGGATACCTACCAAGCATGTGCATTTTTTAAAACTAGAGACCTACGGGAATCCAAGATGGGGTGACTTGTCAGGCTCTCACCAGGTTCTGTTATCCAGAATCCTTTGCAAACCTCAAAATGTGGCAAAAAAAATACTTTTTCCTCACATTTCGGTGACAGAAATTTCTGGAATCTGAGAGGAGCCACACATTTCCTTCCAACCAGAGTTCCGCAAAGTCTCCAGTTAAAAATGGTACCTCACTTGTGTGGGTAGGCCTAGTGCCCACGACAGGAAATGCCCCAAAACACAAAGTGGACACATCACATTTTCTCAAAGAAAACAGGGGTGTTTTTTGTAAAGTGCCTACCTGTGGATTTTGGCCTCTAGCTCAGCCGCCACCTAGGGAAACCTACCAAACCTGTGCATTTGTGAAGACTAGAGACCTAGGGGAATCCAAGATGGGGTGACTTGTCGGGCTCTCACCAGATTCTGTTACCCAGAATCCTTTGCAAACCTTAAAATGTGGCTAAAAAAACACTTTTTCCTCACATTTCGGTGACAGAAAGTTCTGGAATCTGAGAGGAGCCACATATTTCCTTCCACCCAGCATTCCCCCAAGTCTCCCAATAAAAATGGTACCTCACTTGTGTGGGTAGGCCTAGTGCCTGCAACAGGAAATGCCCCAAAACACAAAGTGGACACATCACATTTTCGCAAAGAACACAGAGGTGTTTTTTGTAAAGTGCCTACCTGTGGATTCTGGCCGCTAGCTCAGCCGCCACCTCGGGATACCTACCAAACCTGTGCATTTTTTAAAACTAGAGACCTACGGGAATCCAAGATGGGGTGATTTGTCAGGCTCTCACCAGGTTCTGTTACCCAGAATCCTTTGCAAACCTCAAAATGTGGCTAAAAAAATACTTTTTCTTCACATTTCGGTGACAGAAATTTCTGGAATCTGAGAGGAGCCACAAATTTCCTTCCACCCAGAGTTCCGCCAAGTCTCCAGATAAAAATGGTACCTCACTTGTGTAGGTAGGGCTAATGCCCGCAACAGGAAATGCCCCAAAACACAAAGTGGACACATCATATTTTCTCAAAGAAAACAGAGGTGTTTTTTGCAAAGTGCCTACCTGTGGATTTTGGCCTCTAGCTCACCCGGCACCTAGGGAAACCTACCAAACCTGTGCATTTTTTAAAACTAGAGACCTACGGGAATCCAAGATGGGGTGACTTCTCAGGCTCTCACCAGATTCTGTTACCCAGAATCCTTTGCAAACCTCAAAATGTGGCTAAAAAACACTTTTTCCTCACATTTCGGTGACAGAGAGTTCTGGAATCTGAGAGGGGTCACAAATTTCCTTCAACCCAGCGTTCCCGCAAGTCTCCCGATAAAAATGGTACCTCACTTGTGTAGTTAGGCCTAGTGCCTGCGACAGGAAATGCCCCAAAACACAAAGTGAACACATCACATTTTCTCAAAGAAAACAGAGGTGTTTTTTGTAAAGTACCTACCTGTGGATTCTGGCCTCTAGCTCAGCCGCCACCTGGGGATACCTACCAAGCATGTGCATTTTTTTAAACTAGAGACCTACGGGAATCCAAGATGGGGTGACTTGTCAGGCTCTCACCAGGTTCTGTTATCCAGAATCCTTTGCAAACCTCAAAATGTGGCAAAAAAAATACTTTTTCCTCACATTTCGGTGACAGAAATTTCTGGAATCTGAGAGGAGCCACAAATTTCCTTCCAACCAGAGTTCCGCAAAGTCTCCAGATAAAAATGGTACCTCACTTGTGTGGGTAGGCCTAGTGCCCACGACAGGAAATGCCCCAAAACACAAAGTGGACACATCACATTTTCGCAAAGAACACAGAGGTGTTTTTTGTAAAGTGCCTACCTGTGGATTCTGGCCGCTAGCTCAGCCGCCACCTCGGGATACCTACCAAACCTGTGCATTTTTTAAAACTAGAGACCTACGGGAATCCAAGATGGGGTGATTTGTCAGGCTCTCACCAGGTTCTGTTACCCAGAATCCTTTGCAAACCTCAAAATGTGGCTAAAAAAATACTTTTTCTTCACATTTCGGTGACAGAAATTTCTGGAATCTGAGAGGAGCCACAAATTTCCTTCCACCCAGAGTTCCGCCAAGTCTCCCGATAAAAATGGTACCTCACTTGTGTAGGTAGGGCTAATGCCCGCGACAGGAAATGCCCCAAAACACAAAGTGGACACATCACATTTTCTCAAAGAAAACAGAGGTGTTTTTTGCAAAGTGCCTACCTGTGGATTTTGGCCTCTAGCTCACCCCGCACCTAGGGAAACCTACCAAACCTGTGCATTTTTTAAAACTAGAGACCTAGGAATCCAGGATGGGGTGACTTGTCAGGCTCTCACCATGTTCTGTTACCCAGAATCCTTTGTAAACCTCAAAATGTGGTTAAAAAAATACTTTTTCCTCACATTTCGGTGACAGAAAATTCTGGAATCTGAGATTAGCAACAAATTTCCTTCCACCCAGCGTTCCCCCAAGTCTCCCAATAAAAATGGTACCTCACTTGTGTGGTTAGGCCTAGTGTCCGCGACAGGAAATGCCCCAAAACACAAAGTGGACACATCTTATTTTCTCAAAGAAACCAGAGGTGTTTTTTGTAAAGTGCCTACCTGTGGATTCTGGCCTCTAGCTCAGCCGCCACCTGGGGATACCTACCAAACCTGTGCATTTTTTAAAACTAGAGACCTACGGGAATCCAAGATGGGGTGACTTGTCAGGCTCTCACCAGGTTCTGTTACCCAGAATCCTTTGCAAACCTCAAAATGTGGCTAAAAAAATACTTTTTCCTCACATTTCGGTGACAGAAATTTCTGGAATCCGAGAGGAGCCACAAATTTCCTTCCACCCAGAGTTCCGCCAAGTCTCCCGATAAAAATGGTACCTCACTTGTGTGGGTAGGCCTAGTGCCCGCGACAGGAAATGCCCCAAAACACAAAGTGGACACATCACATTTTCTCAAAGAAAACAGGGGTGTTTTTTGTAAAGTGCCTACCTGTGGATTTTGGCCTCTAGCTTAGCAGCCACCTAGAGAAACCTACCAAACCTGTGCATTTGTGAAGACTAGAGACCTAGGGGAATCCAAGATGGGGTGACTTGTTGGGCTCTCACAAGATTCTGTTACCCAGAATCCTTTGCAAATCTCAAAATGTGGCTAAAAAACACTTTTTCCTCACATTTCGGTGACAGAAAGTTCTGGAATCTGAGAGGAGCCACATATTTCCTTCCACCCAGAGTTCCACCAAGTCTCCCGATAAAAATGGTACCTCATTTGTGTGGGTAGGCCTAGTGCCCGCGACAGGAAATGCCCCAAAAAGAAAGTGGACACATCACATTTTCTCAAAGAAAACAGAGTTGTTTTTTGCAAAGTGCCTACCTATGGATTTTGGCCTCTAGCTCAGCCGCCACCTAGGGAAACCTACCAAGCCTGTGCATTTGTGAAGACTAGAGACCTAGGGGAATCCAAGATGGGGAGACTTGTCGGGCTCTCACCAGATTCTGTTACCCAGAATCCTTTGCAAACCTCAAAATGTGGCTAAAAAAACACTTTTTCCTCACATTTCGGTGACAGAAAGTTCTGGAATCTTAGAGGAGGCACATATTTCCTTACACCCAGCATTCCCCCAAGTCTCCCGATAAAAATGGTACCTCACTTGTGTGGTTAGGCCTAGTGCCCGCGACAGGAAATGCCCCAAAACACAAAGGGGCATATTTATACTCCGTTTGCGCCGGAATTGCGTCGTTTTTTGTGACGCAATTTCGACGCAAAACTAACTCCATATTTATACTTTGGCGTTAGACGCGTCTAGCGCCAAAGTCCATGGAGTTAGCGTCATTTTATAGCGTGGACACCTACTTTGCGTTAATTATATGCAAGGTAGGCGTTCCCGTCTAAAAAATCGACTCCGAGGCATGTGCGTCGGATTTATACTCCCGGGCAAAATTTACGCCCGGGAGTGTGCGGGTCAAAAAAAATGACGTACGGCGGCTTTTGCGCCGTTTTTTAGCGCCTGCAAAAGGCAGGCGTTAAGGGACCTGTGGGCTCTGAAGGAGCCCAGAGGTGCCCTCCCATGCCCCCAGGGACACCCCCTGTCACCCTTGCCCACCCACCCCAGGAGGACACCCAAGGCTGGAGGGACCCATCCCAGGGACATTAAGGTAAGTTCAGGTAAGTGTTTTTTTTAATTTATTTTTGTGGCATTGGGGGGCCTGATTTGTGCCCCCCTACATGCCACTATGCCCAATGACCATGCCCAGGGGACATAAGTCCCCTGGGCATGGCCATTGGGCAAGGGGGCATGACTCCTGTCTTTGCTAAGACAGGAGTCATTTCTATGGGGGTTGGGAGTGAAAAAAAATGGTGCAAATCGGGTTGAGGCGAAAAAATTGCCTCAACCTGACTTGCCCCATTTCTTGACGCCCAAGCCCCATATCCCCCTACACCGGCGCTGCCTGGTGTACGTCGTTTTTTTTAACGCACACCAGACGGCGACGGCGGCTAACGCCGGCTAACGTCATTCAATAAATACGGCGCTCGCATGGTGCTTCAGAATGGCGTTAGCCGGCGCTAATTTTTTTGACGCAAAACTGCTTTAGCGCAGTTTTGCGTCAAAAAGTATAAATATGGCCCTTAATGAACACATCACATTTTCTCAAAGAAAAACTGAGGTGTTTTTTGTAAAGTGCCTACCTGTGGACTCTGGCCTCTAGCTCAGCCGCCACCTGGGGATACCTACCAAGCCTGTGCATTTTTTTAAACTAGAGACCTACGGGAATCCAAGATGGGGTGACTTGTCAGGCTCTCACCAAGTTCTGTTACCCAGAATCCTTTGCAAACCTCAAAATGTGGCTAAAAAAATACTTTTTCCTCACATTTCGGTGACAGAAATTTCTGGAATCTGAGAAGAGCCACAAATTTCCTTCCACCCAGAGTTCCGCCAAGTCTCCCGATAAAAATGGTACCTCACTTGTGTGGGTAGGCCTAGTGCCCGCGACAGGAAATGCCCCAAAACACAAAGTGGACACATCACATTTTCTCAAAGAAAACAGAGGTGTTTTTTGCAAAGTGCTTAGCTGTGGATTTTAGCCTCTAGCTCAGCCGCCACCTAGGGAAACCCACCAAACCTGTGCATTTGTGAAGACTAGAGACCTAGGGGAATCCAAGATGGGGTGACTTGTTGGGCTCTCACCAGGTTCTGTTACCCAGAATCCTTTGCAAACCTCAAAATGTGGCTAAAAAAAAAAATTTTTCCTCACATTTCGGTGACAGAAAGTTCTGGAATCTGAGAGGAGCCACAAATTTCCTTCCACCCAGCGTTCCCCCAAGTCTCCCGATAAAAATTGTACCTCACTTGTGTGGGTAGGCCTGGTGCCCGCGACAGGAAATGCCCCAAAACACAAAGTGAACACATCACATTTTCTCAAAGAAAACAGAGGTGTTTTTTGTAAAGTGCCTACCTGTGGATTCTGGCCTCTAGCTCAGCCGCCACCTGGGGATACCTACCAAGCCTGTGCATTTTTTAAAACTAGAGACCTACGGGAATCCAAGATGGGGTGACTTGTCAGGCTCTCACCAGGTTCTGTTATCCAGAATCCTTTGCAAACCTCAAAATGTGGCAAAAAAAATACTTTTTCCTCACATTTCGGTGACAGAAATTTCTGGAATCTGAGAGGAGCCACAAATTTCCTTCCAACCAGAGTTCCGCCAAGTCTCCAGATAAAAATGGTACCTCACTTGTGTGGGTAGGCCTATTGTCCACGACAGGAAATGCCCCAAAACACAAAGTCGACACATCACATTTTCTCAAAGAAAACAGGGGTGTTTTTTGTAAAGTGCCTACCTGTGGATTTTGGCCTCTAGCTCAGCCGCCACCAAGGGAAACCTACCAAACCTGTGCATTTGTGAAGACTAGAGACCTAGGGGAATCCAAGACGGGGTGACTTGTCGGGGTCTCACCAGATTCTGTTACCCAGAATCCTTTGCAAACCTCAAAATGTGGCTAAAAAAACACTTTTTCCTCACTTTCGGTGACAGAAAGTTCTGGAATCTGAGAAGAGCCACATATTTCCTTCCACCCAGCGTTCCCCAAAGTCTCCCAATAAAAATGGTACCTCACTTGTGTGGGTAGGCCTAGTGCCTGCGACAGGAAATGCCCCAAAGCACAAAGTGGACACATCACATTTTCACAAAGAAAACAGAGGTGTTTTTTGTAAAGTGCCTACCTGTGGATTCTGGCCGCTAGCTCAGCCGCCACCTGGGGATACCTACCAAACCTGTGCATTTTTTAAAACTAGAGACCTACGGGAATCCAAGATGGGGTGACTTGTCAGGCTCTCACCAGATTCTGTTACCCAGAATCCTTTGCAAACCTCAAAATGTGGCTAAAAAACACTTTTTCCTCACATTTCGGTGACAGAGAGTTCTGGAATCTGAGAGGGGTCACAAATTTCCTTCAACCCAGCGTTCCCCCAAGTCTCCCGATAAAAATGGTACCTCACTTGTGTGGTTAGGCCTAGTGCCCGCGACAGGAAATGCCCCAAAACACAAAGTGAACACATCACATTTTCTCAAAGAAAACAGAGGTGTTTTTTGTAAAGTGCCTACCTGTGGATTCTGGCCTCTAGCTCAGCCGCCACCTGGGGATACCTACCAAGCCTGTGCATTTTTTAAAACTAGAGACCTACGGGAATCCAAGATGGGGTGACTTGTCAGGCTCTCACCAGGTTCTGTTATCCAGAATCCTTTGCAAACCTCAAAATGTGGCAAAAAAAATACTTTTTCCTCACATTTCGGTGACAGAAATTTCTGGAATCTGAGAGGAGCCACAAATTTCCTTCCAACCAGAGTTCCGCCAAGTCTCCAGATAAAAATGGTACCTCACTTGTGTGGGTAGGCCTAGTGTCCACGACAGGAAATGCCCCAAAACACAAAGTGGACACATCACATTTTCTCAAAGAAAACAGGGGTGTTTTTTGTAAAGTGCCTACCTGTGGATTTTGGCCTCTAGCTCAGCCGCCACCAAGGGAAACCTACCAAACCTGTGCATTTGTGAAGACTAGAGACCTAGGGGAATCCAAGATGGGGTGACTTGTCGGGCTCTCACCAGATTCTGTTACCCAGAATCCTTTGCAAACCTCAAAATGTGGCTAAAAAAACACTTTTTCCTCACTTTCGGTGACAGAAAGTTCTGGAATCTGAGAGGAGCCACATATTTCCTTCCACCCAGCGTTCCCCAAAGTCTCCCAATAAAAATGGTACCTCACTTGTGTGGGTAGGCCTAGTGCCTGCGACAGGAAATGCCCCAAAGCACAAAGTGGACACATCACATTTTCGCAAAGAAAACAGAGGTGTTTTTTGTAAAGTGCCTACCTGTGGATTCTGGCCGCTAGCTCAGTCGCCACCTGGGGATACCTACCAAACCTGTGCATTTTTTAAAACTAGAGACCTACGGGAATCCAAGATGGGGTGATTTGTCAGGCTCTCACCAGGTTTTGTTACCCAGAATCCTTTGCAAACCTCAAAATGTGGCTAAAAAAATACTTTTTCTTCACATTTCGGTGACAGAAATTTCTGGAATCTGAGAGGAGCCACAAATTTCCTTCCACCCAGAGTTCCGCCAAGTCTCCCGATAAAAATGGTACCTCACTTGTGTGGGTAGGCCTACTGCCCGCGACAGGAAATGCCCCAAAACACAAAGTGGACACATCACATTTTCTCAAAGAAAACAGAGGTGTTTTTTGCAAAGTGCCTACCTGTGGATTTTGGCCTCTAGCTCAGCCGCCACCTTGGGATACCTACCAAACCTGTGCATTTTTTAAAACTAGAGACCTACGGGAATCCAAGATGGGGTGACTTGTCAGGCTCTCACCAGATTCTGTTACCCAGAATCCTTTGCAAACCTCAAAATGTGGCTAAAAAACACTTTTTCCTCACATTTCGGTGACAGAGAGTTCTGGAATCTGAGAGGGGTCACAAATTTCCTTCAACCCAGCGTTCCCCCAAGTCTCCCGATAAAAATGGTACCTCACTTGTGTGGTTAGGCCTAGTGCCCGCGACAGGAAATGCCCCAAAACACAAAGTGAACACATCACATTTTCTCAAAGAAAACAGAGGTGTTTTTTGTAAAGTGCCTACCTGTGGATTCTGGCCTCTAGCTCAGCCGCCACCTGAGGATACCTACCAAACCTGTGCATTTTTTAAAACTAGAGACCTACGGGAATCCAAGATGGGGTGACTTGTCAGGCTCTCACCAGGTTCTGTTATCCAGAATCCTTTGCAAACCTCAAAATGTGGCAAAAAAAATACTTTTTCCTCACATTTCGGTGACAGAAATTTCTGGAATCTGAGAGGAGCCACAAATTTCCTTCCAACCAGAGTTCCGCCAAGTCTCCAGATAAAAATGGTACCTCACTTGTGTGGGTAGGCCTAGTGTCCACGACAGGAAATGCCCCAAAACACAAAGTGGACACATCACATTTTCTCAAAGAAAACAGGGGTGTTTTTTGTAAAGTGCCTACCTGTGGATTTTGGCCTCTAGCTCAGCCGCCACCAAGGGAAACCTACCAAACCTGTGCATTTGTGAAGACTAGAGACCTAGGGGAATCCAAGATGGGGTGACTTGTTGGGCTCTCACCAGATTCTGTTACCCAGAATCCTTTGCAAACCTCAAAATGTGGCTAAAAAAACACTTTTTCCTCACTTTCGGTGACAGAAAGTTCTGGAATCTGAGAGGAGCCACATATTTCCTTCCACCCAGCGTTCCCCAAAGTCTCCCAATAAAAATGGTACCTCACTTGTGTGGGTAGGCCTAGTGCCTGCGACAGGAAATGCCCCAAAGCACAAAGTGGACACATCACATTTTCGCAAAGAAAACAGAGGTGTTTTTTGTAAAGTGCCTACCTGTGGATTCTGGCCGCTAGCTCAGTCGCCACCTGGGGATACCTACCAAACCTGTGCATTTTTTAAAACTAGAGACCTACGGGAATCCAAGATGGGGTGATTTGTCAGGCTCTCACCAGGTTTTGTTACCCAGAATCCTTTGCAAACCTCAAAATGTGGCTAAAAAAATACTTTTTCTTCACATTTCGGTGACAGAAATTTCTGGAATCTGAGAGGAGCCACAAATTTCCTTCCACCCAGAGTTCCGCCAAGTCTCCCGATAAAAATGGTACCTCACTTGTGTGGGTAGGCCTACTGCCCGCGACAGGAAATGCCCCAAAACACAAAGTGGACACATCACATTTTCTCAAAGAAAACAGAGGTGTTTTTTGCAAAGTGCCTACCTGTGGATTTTGGCCTCTAGCTCAGCCGCCACCTTGGGATACCTACCAAACCTGTGCATTTTTTAAAACTAGAGACCTACGGGAATCCAAGATGGGGTGACTTGTCAGGCTCTCACCAGATTCTGTTACCCAGAATCCTTTGCAAACCTCAAAATGTGGCTAAAAAACACTTTTTCCTCACATTTCGGTGACAGAGAGTTCTGGAATCTGACAGGGGTCACAAATTTCCTTCAACCCAGCGTTCCCCCAAGTCTCCCGATAAAAATGGTACCTCACTTGTGTGGTTAGGCCTAGTGCCCGCGACAGGAAATGCCCCAAAACACAAAGTGAACACATCACATTTTCTCAAAGAAAACAGAGGTGTTTTTTGTAAAGTGCCTACCTGTGGATTCTGGCCTCTAGCTCAGCCGCCACCTGAGGATACCTACCAAACCTGTGCATTTTTTAAAACTAGAGACCTACGGGAATCCAAGATGGGGTGATTTGTCAGGCTCTCACCAGGTTCTGTTACCCAGAATCCTTTGCAAACCTCAAAATGTGGCTAAAAAAATATTTTTTCTTCACATTTCGGTGACAGAAATTTCTGGAATCTGAGAGGAGCCACAAATTTCCTTCCACCCAGAGTTCCGCCAAGTCTCCCGATAAAAATGGTACCTCACTTGTGTGGGTAGGGCTAATGCCCGCGACAGGAAATGCCCCAGAACACAAAGTGGACACATCACATTTTCTCAAAGAAAACAGAGGTGTTTTTTGCAAAGTGCCTACCTGTGGATTTTGGCCTCTAGCTCACCCGGCACCTAGGGAAACCTACCAAACCTGTGCATTTTTTAAAACTAGAGACCTAGGAATCCAGGATGGGGTGACTTGTCAAGCTCTCACCATGTTCTGTTACCCAGAATCCTTTGTAAACCTCAAAATGTGGCTAAAAAAATACTTTTTCCTCACATTTCGGTGACAGAAAATTCTGGAATCTGAGATTAGCAACAAATTTCCTTCCACCCAGCGTTCCCCCCAAGTCTCCCAGTAAAAATGGTACCTCATTTGTGTGGTTAGGCCTAGTGTCCGCGACAGGAAATGCCCCAAAACACAAAGTGGACACATCTCATTTTCTCAAAGAAACCAGAGGTGTTTTTTGTAAAGTGCCTACCTGTGGATTCTGGCCTCTAGCTCAGCCGCCACCTGGGGATACCTACCAAACCTGTGCATTTTTTAAAACTAGAGACCTACGGGAATCCAAGATGGGGTGACTTGTCAGGCTCTCACCAGGTTCTGTTACCCAGAATCCTTTGCAAACCTCAAAATGTGGCTAAAAAAATACTTTTTCCTCACATTTCGGTGACAGAAATTTCTGGAATCTGAGAGGAGCCACAAATTTCCTTCCACCCAGAGTTCCGCCAAGTCTCCCGATAAAAATGGTACCTCACTTGTGTGGGTAGGCCTAGTGCCCGCGACAGGAAATGCCCCAAAACACAAAGTGGACACATCACATTTTCTCAAAGAAAACAGGGGTGTTTTTTGTAAAGTGCCTACCTGTGGATTTTGGCCTCTAGCTTAGCAGCCACCTAGAGAAACCTACCAAACCTGTGCATTTGTGAAGACTAGAGACCTAGGGGAATCCAAGATGGGGTGACTTGTCGGGCTCTCACAAGATTCTGTTACCCAGAATCCTTTGCAAACCTCAAAATGTGGCTAAAAAACTATTTTTCCTCATATTTCGGTGACAGAAAGTTCTGGAATCTGAGAGGATCCACATATTTCCTTCCACCCAGCGTCCCCCCAAGTCTCCCGATAAAAATGGTACCTCACTTGTGTGGGTAGGCCTAGTGCCCGCGATAGGAAATGCCCCAAAACACAAAGTGGGCACATCAAATTTTCTCAAAGAAAACAGAGGTGTTTTTTGTAAAGTGCCTACCTGTGGATTCTGGCCTCTAGCTCAGCCGCCACATGGGGATACCTACAAACCTGTGCATTTTTCAAAACTAGAGACCTTCGGGAATCCAAGATGGGGTGACTTGTCAGGCTCTCACCAGGTTCTGTAACCCAGAATCCTTTGCAAACCTCAAAATGTGGCTAAAAAAATACTTTTTCCTCACATTTCGGTGACAGAAATTTCTGGAATCTGAGAGGAGCCACAAATTTCCTTCCACCCAGAGTTCCACCAAGTCTCCCGATAAAAATGGTACCTCATTTGTGTGGGTAGGCCTAGTGCCCGCGACAGGAAATGCCCCAAAAGCAAAGTGGACACATCACCTTTTCTCAAAGAATTCAGAGGTGTTTTTTGCAAAGTGCCTACCTGTGGATTTTGGCCTCTAGCTCAGCCGCCACTTAGGGAAACCTACCAAACCTGTGCATTTGTGAAGACTAGAGACCTAGGGGAATCCAAGATGGGGAGACTTGTCGGGCTCTCACCAGATTCTGTTACCCAGAATCCTTTGCAAACCTCAAAATGTGGCTAAAAAAACACTTTTTCCTCACATTTTGGTGACAGAAAGTTCTGGAATCTGAGAGGAGGCACATATTTCCTTACACCGAGCATTCCCCCAAGTCTCCCGATAAAAATGGGACCTCACTTGTGTGGTTAGGCCTAGTGCCCGCGACAGGAAATGCCCCAAAACACAAAGTGAATACATCACGTTTTCTCAAAGAAAACAGAGGTGTTTTTTGTAAAGTGCTTACCTGTGGATTCTGGCCTCTAGCTCAGCCGCCACCTGGGGATACCTACCAAGCCTGTGCATTTTTTTAAACTAGAGACCTACGGGAATCCAAGATGGGGTGACTTGTCAGGCTCTCACCAAGTTCTGTTACCCAGAATCCTTTGCAAACCTCAAAATGTGGCTAAAAAAATACTTTTTCTTCACATTTCGGTGACAGAAATTTCTGGAATCTGAGAGGAGCCACAAATTTCCTTCCACCCAGAGTTCCACCAAGTCTCCCGATAAAAATGGTACCTCATTTGTGTGGGTAGGCCTAGTGCCCGCGACAGGAAATGCCCCAAAAGCAAAGTGGACACATCACCTTTTCTCAAAGAATTCAGAGGTGTTTTTTGCAAAGTGCCTACCTGTGGATTTTGGCCTCCAGCTCAGCCGCCACTTAGGGAAACCTACCAAACCTGTGCATTTGTGAAGACTAGAGACCTAGGGGAATCCAAGATGGGGAGACTTGTCGGGCTCTCACCAGATTCTGTTACCCAGAATCCTTTGCAAACCTCAAAATGTGGCTAAAAAAACACTTTTTCCTCACATTTTGGTGACAGAAAGTTCTGGAATCTGAGAGGAGGCACATATTTCCTTACACCCAGCATTCCCCCAAGTCTCCCGATAGAAATGGTACCTCACTTGTGTGGTTAGGCCTAGTGCCCACGACAGGAAATGCCCCAAAACACAAAGTGAATACATCACGTTTTCTCAAAGAAAACAGAGGTGTTTTTTGTAAAGTGCTTACCTGTGGATTCTGGCCTCTAGCTCAGCCGCCACCTGGGGATACCTACCAAGCCTGTGCATTTTTTTAAACTAGAGACCTAAGGGAATCCAAGATGGGGTGACTTGTCAGGCTCTCACCAAGTTCTGTTACCCAGAATCCTTTGCAAACCTCAAAATGTGGCTAAAAAAATACTTTTTCTTCACATTTCGGTGACAGAAATTTCTGGAATCTGAGAGGAGCCACAAATTTCCTTCCACCCAGAGTTCCGCCAAGTCTCCCGATAAAAATGGTACCTCACTTGTGTGGGTAGGGCTAATGCCCGCGACAGGAAATGCCCCAAAACACAAAGTGGACACATCACATTTTCTCAAAGAAAACAGAGGTGTTTTTTGCAAAGTGCCTACCTGTGGATTTTGGCCTCTAGCTCACCGGCACCTAGGGAAACCTACCAAACCTGTGCATTTTTTAAAACTAGAGACCTACGGGAATCCAAGATGGGGTGACTTGTCAGGCTCTCACCAGGTTCTGTTACCCAGAATCCTTTGCAAACCTCAAAATGTGGCTAAAAAAATACTTTTTCCTCACATTTCGGTGACAGAAATTTCTGGAATCTGAGAGGAGCCACAAATTTCCTTCCACCCAGAGTTCCGCCAAGTCTCCCGATAAAAATGGTACCTCACTTGTGTGGGTAGGCCTAGTGCCCGCGACAGGAAATGCCCCAAAACACAAAGTGGACACATCACATTTTCTCAAAGAAAACAGAGGTGTTTTTTGCAAAGTGCCTAGCTGTGGATTTTAGCCTCTAGCTCAGCTGCCACCTAGGGAAACCTACCAAACCTGTGCATTTGTGAAGACTAGAGACCTAGGGGAATCCAAGATGGGGTGACTTGTCGGGCTCTCACCAGATTCTGTTACCCAGAATCCTTTGCAAACCTCGAAATGTGGCTAAAAATATACTTTTTCCTCACATTTCGGTGACAGAAATTTCTGGAATCTGAGAGGAGCCACAAATTTCCTTCCACCCAGTGTTCCCCCAAGTCTCCCGATAAAAATGGTACCTCACTTGTGTGGGTAGGCCTAGTGCCCGCGACAGGAAATGCCCCAAAACACAAAGTGGACACATCACATTTTCTCAAAGAAAACAGAGGTGTTTTTTGCAAAGTGCCTACCTGTGGATTTTGGCCTCTAGCTCACCCGGCACCCAGGGAAACCTACCAAACCTGTGCATTTTTTAAAACTAGAGACCTACGGGAATCCAAGATGGGGTGACTTGTCAGGCTCTCACCAGGTTCTGTTACCCAGAATCCTTTGCAAACCTCAAAATGTGGCTAAAAATAAAAATGTTCCTCACATTTCGGTGACAGAAATATCTGGATTCTGAGAGGAGCCACAAATTTCCTTCTACCCAGAGTTCGCCAAGTCTCCCGATAAAAATGGTACTTCACTTGTGAGGGTAGGCCTAGTGCCCGCAACAGGAAATGCCCCAAAACACAAAGTGGACACATCACATTTTCTCAAAGAAAACAGAGGTGTTTTTTGCAAAGTGCCTAGCTGTGGATTTTAGCCTCTAGCTCAGCCGCCACCTAGGGAAACCTACCAAACATGTGCATTTGTGAAGACTAGAGACCTAGGGGAATCCTAGATGGGGTGACTTGTTGGGCTATCACCAGGTTCTGTTACGCAGAATCCTTTGCAAACCTCAAAATGTGGCTAAAAAAAATAATTTTTCCTCACATTTCGGTGACAGAAAGTTCTGGAGTCTGAGAGGAGCCACAAATTTCCTTCCACCCAGCGTTCCCCCAAGTCTCCCGATAAAAATGGTACCTCACTTGTGTGGTTAGGCCTAGTGCCCGCGACAGGAAATGCCCCAAAACACAAAGTGAACACATCACATTTTCTCAAAGAAAACAGAGGTGTTTTTTGTAAAGTGCCTACCTGTGGATTCTGGCCTCTAGCTCAGCCGCCACCTGGGGATACCTACCAAGCCTGTGCATTTTTTAAAACTAGAGACCTACGGGAATCCAAGATGGGGTGACTTGTCAGGCTCTCCCCAGGTTCTGTTACCCAGAATCCTTTGCAAACCTCAAAATGTGGCTAAAAAAATACTTGTTCCTCACATTTCGGTGACAGAAATTTCTGGATTCTGAGAGGAGCCACAAATTTCCTTCCACCCAGAGTTCCGCCAAGTCTCCCGATAAAAATGGTACCTCACTTGTGTGGGTAGGCCTGGTGCCCGTGACAGGAAATGCCCCAAAACAAAAAGTGGACACATCACATTTTCTCAAAGAAAACAGAGGTGTTTTTTGTAAAGTGCTTACCTGTGGATTCTGGCCTCTAGCTCAGCCGCCACCTGGGGATACCTACAAACCTATGCATTTTTTAAAACTAGAGACCTACGGGAATCCAAGATGGGGTGACTTGTCAGGCTCTCACCAGGTTCTGTTACCCAGAATCCTTTGCAAACCTCAAAATGTGGCTAAAAAAATACTTTTTCCTCACATTTCGGTGACAGAAATTTCTGGAATCTGAGAGGAGCCACAAATTTCCTTCCACCCAGAGTTCCACCAAGTCTCCCGATAAAAATGGTATCTCATTTGTGTGGGTAGGCTTAGTGCCCGCGACAGGAAATGCCCCAAAACACAAAGTGGACACATCACATTTTCTCAAAGAAAACAGAGGTGTTTTTTGCAAAGTGCCTACCTGTGGATTTTGGCCTCTAGCTCAGCCGCCACCTAGGGAAACCTACCAAACCTGTGCATTTGTGAAGACTGGAGACCTAGGGGAATCCAAGATGGGGTGACTTGTCGGGCTCTGACCAGATTCTGTTACCCAGAATCCTTTGCAAACCTCAAAATGTGGCTAAAAAAACACTTTTTCCTCACATTTCGGTGACAGAAAGTTCTGGAATCTGAGAGGAGCCACAAATTTCCTTACAACCAGAGTTCCCCCAGGTCTCCCGATAAAAATGGTACCTCTCTTGTGTGGTTAGGCCTAGTGCCCGCGACAGGAAATGCCCCAAAACACAAAGTGGACACATCACATTTTTTCAAAGAAAACAGAGGTGTTTTTTGTAAAGTGCCTACCTGTGGATTCTGGCCTCTAGCTCAGCCGCCACCTCGGGATACCTACCAATTCTGTGCATTTTTTAAAACTAGAGACCTACGGGAATCCAAGATGGGGTGACTTGTCAGGCTCTCACCAGGTTCTGTTACCCAGAATCCTTTGCAAACCTCAAAATGTGGGTAAAAAAATACTTTTTCCTCACATTTCGGTGACAGAAATTTCTGGAATCTGAGAGGAGCCACAAATTTCCTTCCACCCAGAGTTCCGCCAAGTCTCCCGATAAAAATGGTACCTCACTTGTGTGGGTAGGCGTAGTGCCCGCGACAGGAAATGCCCCAAAACACAAAGTGGACACATCACATTTTCTCAAAGAAAACAGAGGTGTTTTTTGCAAAGTGCCTAGCTGTGGATTTTAGCCTCTAGCTCAGCCGCCACCTAGGGAAACCTACCAAACCTGTGTATTTGTGAAGACTAGAGACCTATGGGAATCCAAGATGGGGTGACTTGTCAGGCTCTCACCAGGTTCTGTTATCCAGAATCCTTTGCAAACCTCAAAATGTGGCAAAAAAAATACTTTTTCCTCACATTTCGGTGACAGAAATTTCTGGAATCTGAGAGGAGCCACAAATTTCCTTCCAACCAGAGTTCCGCCAAGTCTCCAGATAAAAATGGTACCTCACTTGTGTGGGTAGGCCTAGTGTCCACGACAGGAAATGCCCCAAAACACAAAGTGGACACATCACATTTTCTCAAAGAAAACAGGGGTGTTTTTTTTGTAAAGTGCCTACCTGTGGATTTTGGCCTCTAGCTCAGCCGCCACCAAGGGAAACCTACCAAACCTGTGCATTTGTGAAGACTAGTGACCTAGGGGAATCCAAGATGGGGTGACTTGTCGGGCTCTCACCAGATTCTGTTACCCAGAATCCTTTGCAAACCTCAAAATGTGGCTAAAAAAACACTTTTTCCTCACTTTCGGTGACAGAAAGTTCTGGAATCTGAGAGGAGCCACATATTTCCTTCCACCCAGCGTTCCCCAAAGTCTCCCAATAAAAATGGTACCTCACTTGTGTGGGTAGGCCTAGTGCCTGCGACAGGAAATGCCCCAAAACACAAAGTGGACACATCACATTTTCTCAAAGAAAACAGAGGTGTTTTTTGCAAAGTGCCTACCTGTGGATTTTGGCCTCTAGCTCAGCCGCCACCTTGGGATACCTACCAAACCTGTGCATTTTTTAAAACTAGAGACCTACGGGAATCCAAGATGGGGTGACTTGTCAGGCTCTCACCAGATTCTGTTACCCAGAATCCTTTGCAAACCTCAAAATGTGGCTAAAAAACACTTTTTCCTCACATTTCGGAGACAGAGAGTTCTGGAATCTGAGAGGGGTCACAAATTTCCTTCAACCCAGCGTTCCCCCAAGTCTCCCGATAAAAATGGTACCTCACTTGTGTGGTTAGGCCTAGTGCCCGCGACAGGAAATGCCCCAAAACACAAAGTGAACACATCACATTTTCTCAAAGAAAACAGAGGTGTTTTTTGTAAAGTGCCTACCTGTGGATTCTGGCCTCTAGCTCAGCCGCCACCTGGGGATACCTACCAAGCCTGTGCATTTTTTAAAACTAGACACCTACGGGAATCCAAGATGGGGTGACTTGTTAGGCTCTCACCAGGTTCTGTTATCCAGAATCCTTTGCAAACCTCAAAATGTGGCAAAAAAAATACTTTTTTCTCACATTTCGGTGACAGAAATTTCTGGAATCTGAGAGGAGCCACAAATTTCCTTCCATCCAGAGTTCCGCAAAGTCTCCAGATAAAAATGGTACCTCACTTGTGTGGGTAGGCCTAGTGCCCACGACAGGAAATGCCCCAAAACACAAAGTGGACACATCACATTTTCTCAAAGAAAACAGGGGTGTTTTTTGTAAAGTGCCTACCTGTGGATTTTGGCCTCTAGCTCAGCCGCCACCTAGGGAAACCTACCAAACCTGTGCATTTGTGAAGACTAGAGACCTAGGGGAATCCAAGATGGGGTGACTTGTCGGGCTCTCACCAGATTCTGTTACCCAGAATCCTTTGCAAACCTTAAAATGTGGCTAAAAAAACACTTTTTCCTCACATTTCGGTGACAGAAAGTTCTGGAATCTGAGAGGAGCCACATATTTCCTTCCACCCATCGTTCCCCCAAGTCTCCCAATAAAAATGGTACCTCACTTGTGTGGGTAGGCCTAGTGCCTGCAACAGGAAATGCCCCAAAACACAAAGTGGACACATTACATTTTCGCAAAGAACACAGAGGTGTTTTTTGTAAAGTGCCTACCTGTGGATTCTGGCCGCTATCTCAGCCGCCACCTCGGGATACCTACCAAACCTGTGCATTTTTTAAAACTAGAGACCTACGGGAATCCAAGATGGGGTGATTTGTCAGGCTCTCACCAGGTTCTGTTACCCAGAATCCTTTGCAAACCTCAAAATGTGGTAAAAAAATACTTTTTCTTCACATTTCGGTGACAGAAATTTCTGGAATCTGAGAGGAGCCACAAATTTCCTTCCACCCAGAGTTCCGCCAAGTCTCCCGATAAAAATGGTACCTCACTTGTGTAGGTAGGGCTAATGCCCGCGACAGGAAATGCCCCAAAACACAAAGTGGACACATCACATTTTCTCAAAGAAAACAGAGGTGTTTTTTGCAAAGTGCATACCTGTGGATTTTGGCCTCTAGCTCACCCGGCACCTAGGGAAACCTACCAAACCTGTGCATTTTTTAGAACTAGAGACCTAGGAATCCAGGATGGGGTGACTTGTCAGGCTCTCACCATGTTCTGTTACCCAGAATCCTTTGTAAACCTCAAAATGTGGCTAAAAAAATACTTTTTCCTCACATTTCGGTGACAGAAAATTCTGGAATCTGAGATTAGCAACAAATTTCCTTCCACCCAGCGTTCCCCCAAGTCTCCCAATAAAAATGGTACCTCACTTGTGTGGTTAGGCCTAGTGTCCGCGACAGGAAATGCCCCAAAACACAAAGTGGACACATCTCATTTTCTCAAAGAAACCAGAGGTGTTTTTTGTAAAGTGCCTACCTGTGGATTCTGGCCTCTAGCTCAGCCGCCACCTGGGGATACCTACCAAACCTGTGCATTTTTTAAAACTAGAGACCTACGGAAATCCAAGATGGGGTGACTTGTCAGGCTCTCACCAGGTTCTGTTACCCAGAATCCTTTGCAAACCTCAAAATGTGGCTAAAAAAATACTTTTTCCTCACATTTCGGTGACAGAAATTTCTGGAATCTGAGAGGAGCCACAAATTTCCTTCCACCCAGAGTTCCGCCAAGTCTCCCGATAAAAATGGTACCTCACTTGTGTGGGTAGGCCTAGTGCCCGCGACAGGAAATGCCCCAAAACACAAAGTGGACACATCACATTTTCTCAAAGAAAACAGGGGTGTTTTTTGTAAAGTGCCTACCTGTGGATTTTGGGCTCTAGCTTAGCAGCCACCTAGAGAAACCTACCAAACCTGTGCATTTGTGAAGACTAGAGACCTAGGGGAATCCAAGATGGGGTGACTTGTTGGGCTCTCACAAGATTCTGTTACCCAGAATCCTTTGCAAATCTCAAAATGTGGCTAAAAAACACTTTTTCCTCACATTTTGGTGACAGAAAGTTCTGGAATCTGAGAGGAGCCACATATTTCCTTCCACCCAGAGTTCCACCAAGTCTCCCGATAAAAATGGTACCTCATTTGTGTGGGTAGGCCTAGTGCCCGCGACAGGAAATGCCCCAAAAAGAAAGTGGACACATCACATTTTCTCAAAGAAAACAGAGTTGTTTTTTGCAAAGTGCCTACCTGTGGATTTTGGCCTCTAGCTCAGCCGCCACCTAGGGAAACCTACCAAACCTGTGCATTTGTGAAGACTAGAGACCTAGGGGAATCCAAGATGGGGAGACTTGTCGGGCTCTCACCAGATTCTGTTACCCAGAATCCTTTGCAAACCTCAAAATGTAGCTAAAAAAACACTTTTTCCTCACATTTCGGTGACAGAAAGTTCTGGAATCTTAGAGGAGGCACATATTTCCTTACACCCAGCATTCCCCCAAGTCTCCCGATAAAAATGGTACCTCACTTGTGTGGTTAGGCCTAGTGCCCGCGACAGGAAATGCCCCAAAACACAAAGGGGCATATTTATACTCCGTTTGCGCCGGAATTGCGTCGTTTTTTGTGACGCAATTTCGACGCAAAACTAACTCCATATTTATACTTTGGCGTTAGACGCGTCTAGCGCCAAAGTCCATGGAGTTAGCGTCATTTTATAGCGTGGACACCTACTTTGTGTTAATTATATGCAAGGTAGGCGTTCCCGTCTAAAAAATCGACTCCGAGGCATGTGCGTCGGATTTATACTCCCGGGCAAAATTTACGCCCGGGAGTGTGCGGGTCAAAAAAAATGACGTACGGCCGCTTTTGCGCCGTTTTTTAGCGCCTGCAAAAGGCAGGCGTTAAGGGACCTGTGGGCTCTGAAGGAGCCCAGAGGTGCCCTCCCATGCCCCCAGGGACACCCCCTGTCACCCTTGCCCACCCCAGGAGGACACCCAAGGCTGGAGGGACCCATCCCAGGGACATTAAGGTAAGTTCAGGTAAGTGTTTTTTTAAATTTATTTTTGTGGCATTGGGGGGCCTGATTTGTGCCCCCCTACATGCCACTATGCCCAATGACCATGCCCAGGGGACATAAGTCCCCTGGGCATGGCCATTGGGCAAGGGGGCATGACTCCTGTCTTTGCTAAGACAGGAGTCATTTCTATGGGGGTTGGGAGTGAAAAAAAATGGCGCAAATCGGGTTGAGGCGAAAAAATTGCCTCAACCTGACTTGCCCCATTTCTTGACGCCCAAGCCCCATATCCCCCTACACCGGCGCTGCCTGGTGTACGTCGTTTTTTTTAACGCACACCAGACGGCGACGGCGGCTAACGCCGGCTAACGTCATTCAATAAATACGGCGCCCGCATGGTGCTTCAGAATGGCGTTAGCCGGCGCTAATTTTTTTGACGCAAAACTGCGTTAGCGCAGTTTTGCGTCAAAAAGTATAAATATGGCCCTTAATGAACACATCACATTTTCTCAAAGAAAAACAGAGGTGTTTTTTGTAAAGTGCCTACCTGTGGACTCTGGCCTCTAGCTCAGCCGCCACCTGGGGATACCTACCAAGCCTGTGCATTTTTTTAAACTAGAGACCTACGGGAATCCAAGATGGGGTGACTTGTCAGGCTCTCACCAAGTTCTGTTACCCAGAATCCTTTGCAAACCTCAAAATGTGGCTAAAAGAATACTTTTTCCTCACATTTCGGTGACAGAAATTTCTGGAATCTGAGAAGAGCCACAAATTTCCTTCCACCCAGAGTTCCGCCAAGTCTCCCGATAAAAATGGTACCTCACTTGTGTGGGTAGGCCTAGTGCCCGCGACAGGAAATACCCCAAAACACAAAGTGGACACATCACATTTTCTCAAAGAAAACAGAGGTGTTTTTTGCAAAATGCTTAGCTGTGGATTTTAGCCTCTAGCTCAGCCGCCACCTAGGGAAACCCACCAAACCTGTGCATTTGTGAAGACTAGAGACCTAGGGGAATCCAAGATGGGGTGACTTGTTGGGCTCTCACCAGGTTCTGTTACCCAGAATCCTTTGCAAACCTCAAAATGTGGCTAAAAAAAATAATTTTTCCTCACAATTCGGTGACAGAAAGTTCTGGAATCTGAGAGGAGCCACACATTTCCTTCCACCCAGCGTTCCCCCAAGTCTTCCGATAAAAATTGTACCTCACTTGTGTGGGTAGGCCTGGTGCCCGCGACAGGAAATGCCCCAAAACACAAAGTGAACACATCACATTTTCTCAAAGAAAACAGAGGTGTTTTTTGTAAAGTGCCTACCTGTGGATTCTGGCCTCTAGCTCAGCCGCCACCTGGGGATACCTACCAAGCCTGTGCATTTTTTAAAACTAGAGACCTACGGGAATCCAAGATGGGGTGACTTGTCAGGCTCTCACCAGGTTCTGTTATCCAGAATCCTTTGCAAACCTCAAAATGTGGCAAAAAAAATACTTTTTCCTCACATTTCGGTGACAGAAATTTCTGGAATCTGAGAGGAGCCACAAATTTCCTTCCAACCAGAGTTCCGCCAAGTCTCCAGATAAAAATGGTACCTCACTTGTGTGGGTAGGCCTAGTGTCCACGACAGGAAATGCCCCAAAACACAAAGTGGACACATCACATTTTCTCAAAGAAAACAGGGGTGTTTTTTGTAAAGTGCCTACCTGTGGATTTTGGCCTCTAGCTCAGCCGCCACCAAGGGAAACCTACCAAACCTGTGCATTTGTGAAGACTAGAGACCTAGGGGAATCCAAGATGGGGTGACTTGTCGGGCTCTCACCAGATTCTGTTACGCAGAATCCTTTGCAAACCTCAAAATGTGGCTAAAAAAACACTTTTTCCTCACTTTCGGTGACAGAAAGTTCTGGAATCTGAGAGGAGCCACATATTTCCTTCCACCCAGCGTTCCCCAAAGTCTCCCAATAAAAATGGTACCTCACTTGTGTGGGTAGGCCTAGTGCCTGCGACAGGAAATGCCCCAAAGCACAAAGTGGACACATCACATTTTTGCAAAGAAAACAGAGGTGTTTTTTGTAAAGTGCCTACCTGTGGATTCTGTCCGCTAGCTCAGCCGCCACCTGGGGATACCTACCAAACCTGTGCATTTTTTAAAACTAGAGACCTACGGGAATCCAAGATGGGGTGATTTGTCAGGCTCTCACCAGGTTTTGTAACCCAGAATCCTTTGCAAACCTCAAAATGTGGCTAAAAAAATACTTTTTCTTCACATTTCGGTGACAGAAATTTCTGGAATCTGAGAGGAGCCACAAATTTCCTTCCACCCAGAGTTCCGCCAAGTCTCCCGATAAAAATGGTACCTCACTTGTGTGGGTAGGCCTACTGCCCGCGACAGGAAATGCCCCAAAACACAAAATGGACACATCACATTTTCTCAAAGAAAACAGAGGTGTTTTCTGCAAAGTGCCTACCTGTGGATTTTGGCCTCTAGCTCAGCCGCCACCTTGGGATACCTACCAAACCTGTGCATTTTTTAAAACTAGAGACCTACGGGAATCCAAGATGGGGTGACTTGTCAGGCTCTCACCAGATTCTGTTACCCAGAATCCTTTGCAAACCTCAAAATGTGGCTAAAAAGCACTTTTTCCTCACATTTCGGTGACAGAGAGTTCTGGAATCTGGGAGGGGTCACAAATTTCCTTCAACCCAGCGTTCCCCCAAGTCTCCCGATAAAAATGGTACCTCACTTGTGTGGTTAGGCCTAGTGCCCGCGACAGGAAATGCCCCAAAACACAAAGTGAACACATCACATTTTCTTAAAGAAAACAGAGGTGTTTTTTGTAAAGTGCCTACCTGTGGATTCTGGCCTCTAGTTCAGCCGCCACCTGGGGATACCTACCAAGCCTGTGCATTTTTTAAAACTAGAGACCTACAGGAATCCAAGATGGGGTGACTTGTCAGGCTCTCACCAGGTTCTGTTATCCAGAATCCTTTGCAAACCTCAAAATGTGGCAAAAAAAATACTTTTTCCTCACATTTCGGTGACAGAAATTTCTGGAATCTGAGAGGAGCCACAAATTTCCTTCCAACCAGAGTTCCGCAAAGTCTCCAGATAAAAATGGTACCTCACTTGTGTGGGTAGGCCTAGTGCCTGCAACAGGAAATGCCCCAAAACACAAAGTGGACACATCACATTTTCGCAAAGAACACAGAGGTGTTTTTTGTAAAGTGCCTACCTGTGGATTCTGGCCGCTAGCTCAGCCGCCACCTCGGGATACCTACCAAACCTGTGCATTTTTTAAAACTAGAGACCTAGGGGAATCCAAGATGGGGTGACTTGTCGGGCTCTCACCAGATTCTGTTACCCAGAATCCTTTGCAAACCTTAAAATGTGGCTAAAAAAACACTTTTTCCTCACATTTCGGTGACAGAAAGTTCTGGAATCTGAGAGGAGCCACATATTTCCTTCCACCCAGCGTTCCCCCAAGTCTCCCAATAAAAATGGTACCTCACTTGTGTGGGTAGGCCTAGTGCCTGCAACAGGAAATGCCCCAAAACACAAAGTGGACACATCACATTTTCGCAAAGAACACAGAGGTGTTTTTTGTAAAGTGCATACCTGTGGATTCTGGCCGCTAGCTCAGCCGCCACCTCGGGATACCTACCAAACCTGTGCATTTTTTAAAACTAGAGACCTACGGGAATCCAAGATGGGGTAATTTGTCAGGCTCTCACCAGGTTCTGTTACCCAGAATCCGTTGCAAACCTCAAAATGGGGCTAAAAAAATACTTTTTCTTCACATTTCGGTGACAGAAATTTCTGGAATCTGAGAGGAGCCACAAATTTCCTTCCACCCAGAGTTCCGCCAAGTCTCCCGATAAAAATGGTACCGCACTTGTGTGGGTAGGGCTAATGCCCGCGACAGGAAATGCCCCAAAACACAAAGTGGACACATCACATTTTCTCAAAGAAAACAGAGGTGTTTTTTGCAAAGTGCCTACCTGTGGATTTTGGCCTCTAGCTCACCCGGCACCTAGGGAAACCTACCAAACCTGTGCATTTTTTAAAACTAGAGACCTAGGAATCCAGGATGGGGTGACTTGTCAGGCTCTCACCATGTTCTGTTACCCAGAATCCTTTGTAAACCTCAAAATGTGGCTAAAAAAATACTTTTTCCTCACATTTCGGTGACAGAAAATTCTGGAATCTGAGATTAGCAACAAATTTCCTTCCACCCAGCGTTCCCCCAAGTCTCCCAATAAAAATGGTACCTCACTTGTGTGGTTAGGCCTAGTGTCCGCGACAGGAAATGCCCCAAAACACAAAGTGGACACATCTCATTTTCTCAAAGAAACCAGAGGTGTTTTTTGTAAAGTGCCTACCTGTGGATTCTGGCCTCTGGCTCAGCCGCCACCTGGAGATACCTACCAAGCAAGTGCATTTTTTAAAACTAGAGACCTACGGGAATCCAAGACGGGGTGACTTGTCAGGCTCTCACCAAGTTCTGATACCCAGAATCCATTGCAAACCTCAAAATGTGGCTAAAAAAATACTTTTTCCTCTCATTTCGGTGACAGAAATTTCTGGAATCTGAGAGGAGCCACAAATTTCCTTCCACCCAGTGTTCCGCCAAGTCTCTCGATAAAAATGGTATCTCACTTGTGTGGGTAGGCCTAGTGCCCGCGACAGGAAATGCCCCAAAACACAAAGTGGACACATCACATTTACTCAAAGAAAACAGAGGTGTTTTTTGCAAAGTGCCTAGCTGTGGATTTTAGCCTCTATCTCAGCCGCCACCAAGGGAAACCTACCAAACCTGTGCATTTGTGAAGACTAGAGACCTAGGGGAATCCAAGATGGGGTGAATTGTTGGGCTCTCACCAGGTTCTGTTACCCAAAATCCTTTGCAAACCTCAAAATGTGGCTAAAAAAAATACTTTTTCCTCACATTTCGGTGACAGAAAGTTCTGGAATCTGAGAGGAGCCACAAATATCCTTCCACCCAGCGTTCCCCCAAGTCTTCCGATAAAAATGGTACCTCACTTATGTGGGTAGGCCTAGTGCCCGCGACAGGAAATGCCCCAAAACACAAAGTGGACACATCACATTTTCTCAAAGAAAACAGGGGTGTTTTTTGTAAAGTGCCTACCTGTGGACTTTGGCCTCTAGCTTAGCCGCCAACTAGGGAAACCTACCAAACCGGTGCATTTGTGAAGACTAGAGACCTAGGGGAATCCAAGATGGGGTGGCTTGTCGGGCTCTCACCAGATTCTGTTACCCAGAATCCTTTGCAAACCTCAAAATGTGGCTAAAAAAACACTTTTTCCTCACATTTCGGTTACAGAAAGTTCTGGAATCTGAGAGGAGCCACATATTTCCTTCCACCCAGCGTTCCCCCAAGTCTCCCGATAAAAATGGTACCTCACTTGTGTGGGTAGGCCTAGTGCCCGCGACAGGAAATGCCCCAAAACACAAAGTGGACACATCACATTTTCTCAAAGAAAACAGAGGTGTTTTTTGTAAAGTGCCTACCTGTGGATTCTGGCCTCTAGCTCAGCCGCCACCTGGGGATACCTACCAAACCTTTGCATTTTCTAAAACTAGAGACCTACGGGAATCCAAGATGGGGTGACTTGTCGGGCTCTCACCAGATTCTGTTACCCAGAATCCTTTGCAAACCTCAAAATGTAGCTAAAAAACACTTTTTCTTCACATTTCGGTGACAGAAATTTCTGGAATCTGAGAGGAGCCACAAATTTCCTTCCACCCAGAGTTCTGCCAAGTCTCCCGATAAAAATGGTACCTCACTTGTGTGGGTAGGCCTAGTGCTCGCGACAGGAAATGCCCCAAAACACAAAGTGGACACATCACATTTTCTCAAAGAAAACAGAGGTGTTTTTTGCAAAGTGCCTACCTGTGGATTTTGGCCTCTAGCTCACCCGGCACCTAGGGAAACCTACCAAACCTGTGCATTTTTTAAAACTAGAGACCTAGGAATCCAGGATGGGGTGACTTGTCAGGCTCTCACCATGTTCTGTTACCCAGAATCCTTTGCAAACCTCAAAATGAGGCTAAAAAAGATACTTTTTCCTCACATTTCGGTGACAGAAAATTCTGGAATCTGAGATTAGCAACATATTTCCTTCCACCCAGTGTTCCCCCAAGTCTCCCGATAAAAATGGTACCTCACTTGTGTGGTTGGTTAGGCCTAGTGCCCGCGACAGGAAATGCCCCAAAACACAAAGTGGACTCATCTCATTTTCTCAAAGAAAACAGAGGTGTTTTTTGTAAAGTGTCTACCTGTGGATTCTGGCCTCTAGCTCAGCCGCCACCTGGGGATACCTACCAAACCTGTGCATTTTTTAAAACTAGAGACCTATGGAATCCAAGATGGGGTGACTTGTCAGGCTCTCACCAGGTTCTGTTACCCAGAATCTTTTGCAAACCTCAAAATGTGGCTAAAAAAATACTTTTTCCTCACATTTCGGTGACAGAAATTTCTGGAATCTGAGAGGAGCCACATATTTCCTTCCACCCAGCGTTAACCCCAAGTCTCCCGATAAAAATGGTACCTCACTTGTGTGGGTAGGCCTAGTGCCCGTGACAGGAAATGCCCCAAAACACAAAGTGGACACATCACATTTTCTCAAAGAAAACAGACCTGTTGTTTGTAAAGTGCCTACCTGTGGATTCTGGCCTCTAGCTCAGCCGCCACCTGGGGATACCTACCAAACCTTTGCATTTTTTAAAACTAGAGACCTACGGGAATCCAAGATGGGGTGACTTGTCGGGCTCTCACCAGATTCTGTTACCCAGAATCCTTTGCAAACCTCAAAATGTAGCTAAAAAACACTTTTTCTTCACATTTCGGTGACAGAACTTTCTGGAATCTGAGAGGAGCCACAAATTTCCTTCCACCCAGAGTTCCGCCAAGTCTCTCGATAAAAATGGTACCTCACTTGTGTGGGTAGGCCTAGTGCCCGCGACAGGAAATGCCCCAAAACACAAAGTGGACACATCACATTTTCTCAAAGAAAACAGAGGTGTTTTTTGCAAAGTGCCTACCTGTGGATTTTGGCCTCTAGCTCACCCGGCACCTAGGGAAACCTACCAAACCTGTGCATTTTTTAAAACTAGAGACCTAGGAATCCAGGATGGGGTGACTTGTCAGGCTCTCACCATGTTCTGTTACCCAGAATCCTTTGCAAACCTCAAAATGTGGCTAAAAAAGATACATTTTCCTCACATTTCGGTGACAGAAAATTCTGGAATCTGAGATTAGCAACATATTTCCTTCCACCCAGCGTTCCCCCAAGTCTCCCGATAAAAATTGTACCTCACTTGTGTGGTTAGGCCTAGTGCACGCGACAGGAAATGCCCCAAAACACAAAGTGGACACATCTCATTTTCTCAAAGAAAACAGAGGTGTTTTTTGTAAAGTGAATACCTGTGGATTCTGGCCTCTAGCTCAGCCGCCACCTGGGGATACCTACCAAACCTGTGCATTTTTTAAAACTAGAGACCTATGGGAATCCAAGATGGGGTGACTTGTCAGGCTCTCACCAGGTTCTGTTACCCAGAATCCGTTGCAAACCTCAAAATGTGGCTAAAAAAATACTTTTTCCTCACATTTCGGTGAGAGAAATTTCTGGAATCTGAGAGGAGCCACAAATTTCCTTCCACCCAGAGTTCCGCCAAGTCTCCCGATAAAAATGGTACCTCACTTGTGTGGGTAGGCCTAGTGCCCGCGATAGGAAATGCCCCACAACACAAAGTGGACACATCACATTTTCTCAAAGAAAACAGAGGTGTTTTTTGCAAAGTGCCTACCTGTGGATTCTGGCCTCTAGCTCAGCTGCCACCTGGGGATACCTACCAAACCTTTGCATTTTTTAAAACTAGAGACCTATGGGAATCCAAGATGTGGTGACTTGTCAGGCTCTCACCAGGTTCTGTTACCCAGAATCCTTTGCAAACCTCAAAATGTGGCTACAAAAATACTTTTTCCTCACATTTCGGTGACAGAAATTTCCGGAATCTGAAAGGAGCCACAAATTTCCTTCCACCCAGAGTTCCACCAAGTCTCCCTATAAAAATGGTACCTCATTTGTGTGGGTAGGCCTAGTGCCCGAGACAGGAAATGCCCCAAAACACAAAGTGGACACATCACATTTTCTCAAAGAAAACAGAGGTGTTTTTTGCAAAGTGCCTACCTGTGGATTTTGGCCTCTAGCTCAGCCGCCACCTAGGGAAACCTACCAAACCTGTGCATTTGTGAAGACTGGAGACCTAGGGGAATCCAAGATGGGGTGACTTGTCGGGCTCTGACCAGATTCTGTTACCCAAAATTCTTTGCAAACCTCAAAATGTGGCTAGAAAAACACTTTTTCCTCACATTTCGGTGACAGAAAGTTCTGGAATCTGAGAGGAGCCACAAATTTCCTTACAACCAGAGTTCCCCCAAGTCTCCCGATAAAAATGGTACCTCACTTGTGTGGTTAGGCCTAGTGCCCGCGACAGGAAATGCCCCAAAACACAAAGTGGACTCATCACGTTTTCTCAAAGAAAACAGGGGTGTTTTTTGTAAAGTGCCTACCTGTGGATTTTGGCCTCTAGCTTAGCCGCCACCTAGGGAAACCTACCAAACCTGTGCATTTGTGAAGACTAGAGACCTAGGGGAATCCAAGATGGGGTGACTTGTCGGGCTCTCACCAGATTCTGTTACCCAGAATCCTTTGCAAACCTCAAAATGTGGCTAAAAACACTTTTTCCTCATATTTCGGTGACAGAAAGTTCTGAAATCTGAGAGGAGCCACATATTTCCTTCCACCCAGCATCCCCCCAAGTCTCCCGATAAAAATGGTACCTCACTTGTGTGGGTAGGCGTAGTGCCCGCAATAGGAAATGCCCCAAAACACAAAGTGGACACATCACATTTTCTCAAAGAAAACAGAGGTGTTTTTTGTAAAGTGCCTACCTGTGGATTCTGGCCTCTAGCTCAGCCGCCACCTGGGATACCTACAACCCTGTGCATTTTTTAAAACTAGAGACCTACGGGAATCCAAGATGGGGTGACTTGTCAGGCTCTCACCAGGTTCTGTTACCCAGAATCCTTTGCAAACCTCAAAATGTGGCTAAAAAAATACTTTTTCCTCACATTTCGGTGACAGAAAGTTCTGGAATCTGAGAGGAGCCACAAATTTCCTTACAACCAGAGTTCCCCCAAGTCTCCCGATAAAAATGGTACCTCACTTGTGTGGTTAGGCCTAGTGCCCGCGACAGGAAATGCCCCAAAACACAAAGTGGACACATCACATTTTTTCAAAGAAAACAGAGGTGTTTTTTGTAAAGTGCCTACCTGTGGATTCTGGCCTCTAGCTCAGCCGCCACCTGGGGATACCAACCAATCCTGTGCATTTTTTTAAACTAGAGACCTACGGGAATCCAAGATGGGGTGACTTGTCAGGCTCTCACCAGGTTCTGTTACCCAGAATCCTTTGCAAACCTCAAAATGTGGCTAAAAAAATACTTTTTCCTCACATTTCGGTGACAGAAATTTCTGGAATCTGAGAGGAGCCACAAATTTCCTTCCATCCAGAGCTCCGCCAAGTCTCCCGATAAAAATGGTACCTCACTTGTGTGGGTAGGCCTAGTGCCCGCGACAGGAAATGCCCCAAATCACAAAGTGGACACATCACATTTTCTCAAAGAAAACAGAGGTGTTTTTTGCAAAGTGCCTAGCTGTGGATTTTAGCCTCTAGCTCAGCCGCCACCTAGGGAAACTTACCAAGCCTGTGCATTTGTGAAGACTAGAGACCTAGGGGAATCCAAGATGGGGTGACTTGTTGGGCTCTCACCAGATTCTGTTACCCAGAATCCTTTGCAAACCTCAAAATGTGGCTAAAAAAACACTTTTTCCTCACATTTCGGTGACAGAAAGTTCTGGAATCTGAGAGGAGCCACATATTTCCTTCCACCCAGAGTTCCACCAAGTCTCCCGATAAAAATGGTACCTCATTTGTGTGGGTAGGCCTAGTGCCCGCAACAGGAAATGCCCCAAAAACAAAGTGGACACATCACATTTTCTCAAAGAAAACAGAGGTGTTTTTTGCAAAGTGCCTACCTGTGGATTTTGGCCTCTAGCTCAACCGCCACTTAGGGAAACCTAACAAACCTGTGCATTTGTGAAGACTAGAGACCTAGGGGAATCCAAGATGGGGAGACTTCTCGGGCTCTCACCAGATTCTGTTACCCAGAATCCTTTGCAAACCTCAAAATGTGGCTTAAAAAACACTTTTTCCTCACATTTCGGTGACAGAAAGTTCTGGAATCTGAGAGGAGGCACATATTTCCTTACACCCAGCATTCCCCCAAGTCTCCCGATAAAAATGGTACCTCACTTGTGTGGTTAGGCCTAGTGCCCGCGACAGGAAATGCCCCAAAACACAAAGTGAACACATCACATTTTCTCAAAGAAAACAGAGGTGTTTTTTGTAAAGTGCCTACCTGTGGATTCTGGCCTCTAGCTCAGCCGCCACCTGGGGATACCTACCAAGCCTGTGCATTTTTTAAAACTAGAGACCTACGGGAATCCAAGATGGGGTGACTTGTCAGGCTCTCACCAAGTTCTTTTACCCAGAATCCTTTGCAAACCTCAAAATGTGGCTAAAAAAATACTTTTTCCTCACATTTCGGTGACAGAAATTTCTGGAATCTGAGAGGAGCCACAAATTTCCTTCCACCCAGAGTTCCACCAAGTCTCCCGATAAAAATGGTTCCTCATTTGTGTGGGTAGGCCTAGTGCCCGCGACAGGAAATGCCCCAAAACACAAAGTGGACACATCACATTTTCTCAAAGAAAACAGAGGTGTTTTTTGCAAAGTGCTTAGCTGTGGATTTTAGCCTCTAGCTCAGCCGCCACCTAGGGAAACCTACCAAACCTGTGCATTTGTGAAGACTAGAGACCTAGGGGAATCCAAGGTGGGGTGACTTGTCGGACTCTCACCATGTTCTGTTACCCAGAATCCTTTGCAAACCTCAAAATGTGGCTAAAAAAAATAATTTGTCCTCACATTTCGGTGACAGAAAGTTCTGGAATCTGAGAGGAGCCACAAATTTCCTTCCACCCAGCGTTCCCCCAAGTCTCCCGATAAAAATGGTACCTCACTTGTGTGGTTAGGCCTAGTGCCCGCGACAGGAAATGCCCCAAAACACAAAGTGGACACATCACATTTTCTCAAAGAAAACAGAGGTGTTTTTTGTAAAGTGCCTACCTGTGGATTTTGGCCTCTAGCTCAGCCGCCACCTAGGGAAACCTACCAAACCTGTGCATTTGTGAAGACTAGAGACCTAGGGGAATCCAAAATGGGCTGACTTGTCAGTCTCTCACCAGATTCTGTTACCCAGAATCCTTTGCAAACCTCAAAATGTGGCTAAAAAACAGTTTTTCCTCGCATTTCGGTGACAGAAAGTTCTGGAATCTGAGAGGAGGCACATATTTCCTTACACCCAGCATTCCCCCAAGTCTCCCGATAAAAATGGTACCTTACTTGTGTGGTTAGGCCTAGTGCCCGCGACAGGAAATGCCCCCAAAACACAACGTGGACACATCAAAATTATGAAATAGAAAACTACCTGTTTTTGTGAGGGGGGGAGGGCACCTGCGTTTTTGGTCCTGGGCTCAGCAGCCATCTAGGGAAACCTACCAAAGCCAGACATTTCTGAAAACTAGACACCCGAGGGAGTCAAGGGAGGTGTGACTTGCGTGGGTCCCCCAATATTTTCTTACCCAGAATCCTCAGCAAACCGCAAATTTAGCTAAAAAATCAAATTTTTCCCACATTTCTGTGTAGGATCACTGCACCGGGATACATTTCCTACCACCCAACCTTCCCCTGAGTCTCCCGGTAAAAATGATATCTCACTTGTGTAGGTGGGCTAAGTGTTTGTGACAGGGAAGAGCCAAAAACACGTTGAAATTGAGGGGGAACCAAAGTGGGTCCAAAAGATCAGTTTGAAAAAAAACATTTTTAGGCTGACAAGTGCAGCAGAAATGTTATCGGTATAGATGAGACAATGCTGGGTGGTAGGAATTTTGTGGATTACTGCAGATTCCGGAAGGTTCCATCAAGAAAATGTGGGAACAATTTGTGCTTTCCAGCAAAGTTGCAGGTTTGCAGGGCATTGTGGGTAAGGAAATAGAGTGGGGTGCACGTGAAGCACACTACCCTGGAATCAACTAGATGTTTAGTTTTCAGATGTGTCTAGGTCTTATGGATTCTTCTACATGGCAGCGTCCCAAAGTAAAAAAAAGTGCAGCCCTCACCATTCCAAGTGGGACGATTTTGAGAGTTACCAAACTCTCATGGCCCAAATGTGAAACAAAAACAAAAAATAATCAAATGTCCTCTTGCTTGCCATGGGATAAGATGTTTTAGTGTGCAGGGGAGAGCTGAAAGACTGTTAGCCCCTTCAGTTCGGGTGGGGGCATAACCAGGCCCATACTGGTTGGTAGCCACCACCCCACTATTTTCTTTTATTTTTTTTATTCCTTGGCATCTAGTAGACTTTCTGCCCCCCCGGGGTGTGGATCTGGGGTAATTGCCCAATCTGCCCACTGGTGGGCAGAACAACTTTGGCCCCATTTATTTGGGGTGGGGGTATGGCCATACCCCCAACCTCTTATTTTCAAAAATAAATCTTCCCTGGTCTCTGGTTTGCTTTCTGCCCCCCTTGAGGGCAGACGAGCTTTCCAAAATAGGCAAATCTGCCCCCAAGGGGGGGCAGTTATGGCCAACAGTAATGTGCCCCCTATGGAGAGAGACCCTTGGCCAAGGGGCTGCCCCCTCCAAACAAAACACACACATACACACACACCAATCCATGGTGTCTAGAGGTTTCTGCCCCCTTTGGGGGCAGATTGGCCTAACACAAATAGGCCGGGCAGAAATGGCCTAAATACAATTTGCCCCCGCGAAGCAGCCCTTGCCCAAGGGGCTGCTCCCCTTACTTCAAATAGCCCCCCCAAAAATATTCCCTGGTGTCTAGTGGTTTATGCCCCCCACGGGGGCAGATCGCAAGGTCGATCTGCCCCCTGGGGGGGCAGAAATGGCCTAATATTAATTTTTCATCCCCCCCGGAGTGACCCTTGCCCAAGGGGTCGCTCCCCACCTATAAAAATAAAATAAAAAAATAATAATAATATTGTCCCTGGTTTCTAGTGGATTTCTGCCCCCCCTTGGGGGCAGATCAGCCTAATAATTATAGGCAGATCTGCCCCGGGGGGGCATGAACTGCCAAAAAACAAATTGCCCCCCTGGAGAGCGGCCCTTGCCCAAGGGGACGCTCTCCTTATCATGTAAATAATAAAAAATAAAATCCCTGGTGTCTAGTGGCATTTCTGCTGCCCGATCGCATTGCGATCGGGCAGCAGAAATGCTCAAAGGAGCCTGAAAGGAGAGGAAAGGCCGTTCCTCTCCTTTCAGGCTTCTCTGCCCCCTCCACGTGATCGGAGGAGAAATGCTTTTCTCCTCCGATCGGGTGCTGGAAGCTGAGCTTCCAGCGCCAGAGGGAAGGCCTCTGATGAGGTCAGCACGCGAAAGCGCGCTGACGTCATCAGACGCCACGGGGGCTCACAGGGGGGGCAGGGGTGGAAGGGGAAGCGAATCCCCTTCCATCCCTGCCTAGGGGAGGGGTGTGCCTGGCCATCGGGGAGAGCGCTAGAGCTCCCCCAGGGGCCCATAGCAGGATGAGGTGATCTCTTGCTATGAGATCACCTCGTACTGGGCACACAAACGGTTAAGCATTGGATCAGCACAGCGCTATCCACGCTGAGCTAGATAGTGACAAAGGGGGTCATTCTGACCTCGGCGGTAAAAGGCGCTTACCGCCGGTCAGAAGACCGCCATAACACCGCTGCGGCCGCGGGAAACCGCCACGGTCATTCTGACCCGCAACAGGCAAACCGGCAAAAACCTGACATCCACAGAAGTCCGCCACACCAACGGCCAGCGAAAAACTGGTGATGACCAAACCTCCACCGTCACGCCAACAGAAATACGCCCATTCCATTCCAGCCCACGAATCCACGCGGCGGTCTTTCAACCGCGGTATTCCATTGGCGGTACACACCGCGGCGGTCGAAATACACACACAGCTCCAAAACACTGCCACATTGGTCATTTTGAAACACACACACCTGATACACATACAAACACCACTCCCACACACCCAACGCAATATAAAACACACACCCACAAACCCCTACGACCACCAATTATTGACTAAGGCCAGAGAGAGACACCACCAGCTAGTACAGAGCATTCACAGGCACATAACACCATCACTCACACAACATCCACGCACAAAACACCACACACCATCACACTCATCACCACAAACGCCACCCCACACCTCATCCACACCACCCCATGGCACCCCAAAGACACCCCAGGTTTTCAGACGCTGAACTCAGGGTCATAGTGGAGGAAATAGTTCGGGTAGAGCCCCAGCTCTTCGGGACACAGGTGCAGAACACCACCATTGCCAGGAAGATGGAGCTATGGCAAAGAATAGTGAACAGGGTCAACGCTGTGGGTCAGCATCCACGAAATCGGGACGACATCAGGAAGCGGTGGAACGACCTACGGGGGAAGGTGCATTCCATGGTATCCAGACACAACATCGCGGTGCACAAGACTGGCGGCGGACCCCCACCTCAACCCCCAGAATTTACAACATGGGAGGAACAGGTCTTGGCCATCCTGCATCCTGAGGGCCTCGCAGGAGTAGGCGGAGGAATGGACTCTGGTAAGTCTAATCTCAAATACTTCATCCCCCCCACCCACCGGCATGCCAAATCATACCCCCACCCTCACCCCCCACCCCCATCACACATCCTCCTTGCTAATGTCTCACCATCACAACCCACCCATCACAACACCATGCCCTGCATGCGACCACAAACCATGGACACCCATCACCTAAGCATGCCCACTGCACATACCCTTCCCCCCCAAACCACCGTCACAACAGGCCCCACAAGGGAATGCCAGCACTGAGGTACACGGGCACCCACCCATTGCACGCTATGGCACACACAGAAGCAATAACCATACTCTTATACCCCTGCAGGACCCGAACGCCACGACACCGCCCAGGAGGGTCCAGAAATGTCCATTCCACCCCCAGAAGAGGCCCACAGTGATGACAGAAGCTCTGTCTCCCTGGACCCAGATGACCAGCCCGGCTCATCGGGGACCTCGGGACAGTCGGTTCCCCTCAGACAGCCACAGGCCACAGCAGACCTACCCCCCTCTGGAAACACCAGCACAGCACCCACCCAGCGGGCCCATGCCTCTGTCTCCAGGACACGTCAAGCAGCGGTGTGTCCACCACTACAGGGCACCCAGGTTAACCCACCACCCCAACAACAACAGGGACCTGGGGGCAGTGGTAGTGGGCACACAGTCCAGGGGACAGAGGCCCAGGGAAACAGGGGAACTGGGAGGGCTGCTGTGCGACAGGGGGGGACAGGCCCAGGGAACCCACTCTCCACGAGGCCCTCTCCTCCATCATGGGAGCATACCACCACTCCCAGGAGACAATGGCGACGGTCCTGGCCAGGTTCCAGGAGATCCAGGTACTGCAGGAGGAACAGTTTATGGGGTTCAGGGAAGAACTCAGAAACATCAGTTCCGCAATGGGCACCATCGTTGTGGCTCTCAATCAGATTGTCAGCACATTGCGGGACCATGTGGTACCACAAAGGGCCCCTGTCACTAGCATGGACCAAGAACAGGCTACCACGTCCGCCGGCGCTAGTGGACAGGAGGCCCGACACACGAACAACAGGCCACCAGAACCCCACCCCCTGCAGAAGGAGAACCACCCCGCAAGCGGGGCCTGAGATCTAGGAAGAAGACAGAGTAGGATGCCAAGACCCCCGCCAGGAAAGGATACCCCCTGATTGTCATCCCACTGTCCCACACTGTCACCCTGTCCAACCTTAAACTGCCCCTGCTCCACCTTCCACAGGCATATGGGCAATGCACCTGTGAGACTGAAAATCTGGACTCTGCCACGGACAATCCTCCACCATCACCCATCACCGAATTCCAACCATTTCCCAAAATTGAACACTTTAATAAACACACATACTGCACATAAATAATCTGGAGTCTGCCTGTATTTTTGAACAAATGTATTACACAGAACCGTGCCAAAATGTCCAGTTACATTGTGATGACAACATACCGCTGTCACACAGTTGTAGTCCATGGGGAAACAAAGCAGAGGTCACGGAGTGGGGCCCACATCTCTGAAATTGGAAGGGAAAGTCACAACTCAGTCAACATACACTGGGGGGAAACTCAGACAGTAGAGAGGCAGGAGACTTTAAGTAAATGTAAAATGCCGGGGTTGATTCTTACCTGTATGTCATTGAAAATACTGCTGTATTACTGTGTCATTGTTGTCTGTGTCGTCCTCTTCGTCTTCCTCCTCTTCACTCTCCGCAGGCTCCACAGCTGCTACAACACCACCATCTGGACCATCCTCCTACAGGAAAGGCACCTGGCATCGCAAAGCCAGGTTGTGAAGCATACAGCAGGCCACGATGATATGGCACACCTTCTTTGGTGAGTACATTAGGGATCCACCTGTCATATGGAGGCACCTAAACCTGGCCTTCAGGAGGCCGAAGGTCCGCTTGATCACCCTCCTAGTACGCCCATGGGCCTCATTGTACCATTCCTCTGCCCTTGTCCTGGGATTCCTCACTGGGGTCAGTAGCCAGGACAGGTTGGGGTAACCAGTGTCACCAATTAGCCACACACGGTGTCTCTGAAGTAGTTCCATCACGTAAGGGATGCTGCTATTTCGCATGATGTACGCGTCATGCACAGACCCAGGGAACTTGGCATTTACATGGGAGATGTACTGGTCAGCCAAACAGACTACCTGGACATTCATGGAATGATAACTTTTTCTGTTCCTGTACACCTGTTCACTCGTGCTGGGGGGGACCAAAGCAACATGTGTCCCATCAATTGCACCAATGATGTTGGGAATATGTCCAAGCGCATAGAAATCACCCTTCACTGTAGCCAAATCGCCCACCTCAGGGAAAACAATGTAGCTCCTCATGTATTTCAGCAGGGCAGACAACACTCTGGACAACACCTTGGAAAACAGAGGCTGAGACATCCCTGATGAAATGGCCACTGTTGTTTGAAATGACCCACTTGCCAAAAAATGGAGTACTGACAGCACCTGCACTAGAGGGGGGATCCCTGTGGGTTGGCGGATGGGTGACATCAGGTCTGGCTCCAGCTGGGCACACTGGGGGTCATTCTAACCCTGGCGGTCGGTGATAAAGCGGCGGCTAACCCGCCAACAGGCAGGCGGTCCAAAAATTGCAATTCTGACCCTGGCGGGAACCGCCAACACAGCCCGCCACTTTAACACTCCGACCGCCACGGCGGGACCAACAAACAGCGCGGCGGTCACCGCCAACAGGCAGGCGGCAGACAATGTACCGCCCACCCTATCTCAACTCACCAATCTGCCACCTTTTCCGGGGCGGGAGCCCCGCCGATAAAAACCCGGCGGAAACAGACTACGAACGGGAAAACGCTCACCTATACACACTCCACGAGGAAGGAGGACAGCATGGAGCCCGAATTACACATCCTACCGGCTATTGTCTACCTGCTCATCTACCAGGAGTACGAACGCCGGCGCAGATGACAACGGTGAGTACTGCACCTACGACACAGGGGAGGGGGGAGAAGGAAAGGTTACGTGCACACACATACGCGATACACCCACCCCCCCAACCCACCCCCCCAATACCTACACACCAATGCAGAGCAACAAGTCAGAGTGACACCCCCCAAACCCCCCGGAAGAATGCAAAGACATAATTAAAATGAAGTTTAAAATTTATGTATAAAATAGGTTCATTGAAGTCATGGTAAATATGCCATATGAAATATACAAAAGAAATAATGAACATAGTGCAAAGTATAAACATAGTCAATAAGTCCTGCACAGTCCGTAAAATATCCATATTCCGTGGGCCAATGTGTACAAACACATGGGCAAAGCCCACACAGGAGACCGGATACCATTGGAGAGAACACTGCAGGGGCATCAGATGATAAAACAACAAGCACCTCAGGGGGAAGGGAAAGGGGGGCACCTCAGCCACATGAGTCCACGACGCCAGATCCACGAGGGGCCTCCATGCCCACTGTACCATCCTGGGGAGTGCAAAGCCACAGTCCATCAGATGGATAACCGACTCCACTGGTATTGGAGGAGGCATGGTGCCCAGAGTGCTTCTTGAACACCTGCTCGACACAGAACCGGCACTGTCAATGACCAGCGGTGCTTGAGACGGCGGTGCCCAGCGGAGTGGTGCTTGAGACGGCGGTGCCCAGCCGAGCGGTGCTTGACAGGAAGGGCCCAGCGGAGCGGTGCTTGACAGGAAGGGCCCAGCGGAGCGGTGCTTGAGATGAAGGGCCCAGCGGAGCGGTGCTTGAGATGAAGGGCCCAGCGGAGCGGTGCTTGACAGGAAGGGCCCAGTGGAGCGGTGCTTGACAGGAAGGGCCCAGCGGAGCGGTGCTTGAGATGAAGGGCCCAGCGGAGCGGTGCTTGAGATGAAGGGCCCACCGGAGCGGTGCTTGACAGGAAGGGCCCAGCGGAGCGGTGCTTGACAGGAAGGGCCCAGCGGAGCGGTGCTTGACAGGAAGGGCCCAGCGGAGCGGTGCTTGAGACGGCGGTGCCCAGCGGAGCGGTGCTTGACAGGAAGGGCTCAGCGGAGCGGTGCTTGACAGGAAGGGCCCAGAGGAGCGGTGCTTGAGATGAAGGGCCCAGCGGAGCGGTGCTTGACAGGAAGGGCCCAGCAGAGCGGTGCTTGAGATGAAGGGCCCAGCGGAGCGGTGCTTGAGATGAAGGGCCCAGCGGAGCGGTGCTTGAGATGAAGGGCCCAGCGGAGCGGTGCTTGACAGGAAGGGCCCAGCGGAGCGGTGCTTGACAGGAAGGGCCCAGCGGAGCGGTGCTTGACAGGAAGGGCCCAGCGGAGCGGTGCTTGAGATGAAGGGCCCAGCGGAGCGGTGCTTGAGATGAAGGGCCCAGCGGAGCGGTGCTTGAGACGGCGGTGCCCAGCGGAGCGGTGCTTGACAGGAAGGGCCCAGCGGAGCGGTGCTTGACAGGAAGGGCCCAGCGGAGCGGTGCTTGACAGGAAGGGCCCAGCGGAGCGGTGCTTGAGATGAAGGGCCCAGCGGAGCGGTGCTTGACAGGAAGGGCCCAACGGAGCGGTGCTTGACAGGAAGGGCCCAGCGGAGCGGTGCTTGACAGGAAGGGCCCAGCGGAGCGGTGCTTGAGATGAAGGGCCCAGCGGAGCGGTGCTTGAGATGAAGGGCCCAGCGGAGCGGTGCTTGACAGGAAGGGCCCAGCGGAGCGGTGCTTGAGATGAAGGGCCCAGCGCAGCGGTGCTTGAGATGAAGGGCCCAGCGGAGCGGTGCTTGAGATGAAGGGCCCAGCGGAGCGGTGCTTGACAGGAAGGGCCCAGCGGAGCGGTGCTTGACAGGAAGGGCCCAGCGGAGCGGTGCTTGAGATGAAGGGCCCAGCGGAGAGGTGCTTCAGATGAAGGGCCCTGTTCAGCGGTGCTCTTCACGGCGGGGCCCTGTTCAGCGGTGCCTGTCTTGGCGGAGCCCTGTTCAGCGGTGCTCTTCACGGCGGGCCCTATTCAGCGGTGCCTGTCTTGGCGGGGCCCTGTTCAGCGGTGCCTGTCTTGGCGGGGCCCTGTTCAGCGGTGCTCTTCACGGCGGGGCCCTGTTCAGCGGTGCTCTTCACAGCGGGGCCCTGTTCAGCGGTGCCTGTCTTGGCGGGGCCCTGTTCAGCGGTCCTCTTCACGGCAGGGCCCTATTCAGCGGTGCCTGTCTTGGCGGGGCCCTGTTCAGCTGTGCCTGTCTTGGCGGGGCCCTGTTCAGCGGTGCTCTTCACGGCGGGGCCCTGTTCAGCGGTGCCTGTCTTGGCGGGGCCCTGTTCAGCGGTGCTCTTCACGGCGGGGCCCTGTTCAGCGGTGCCCGTCTTGGCGGGGCCCTGTTCAGCGGTGCCTGTCTTGGCGGGGCCCTGTTCAGCGGTGCTCTTCACGGCGGAGCCCTGTTCAGCGGTGCTCTTCACGGCGGGGCCCTGTTCAGCGGTGCCTGTCTTGGCGGGGCCCTCCTCAGCGGTGCTCTTCACGGCGGGGCCCTGTTCAGCGGTGCTTGTCCTGTCTTTCAAGGGAGCCAGACCTGGCCAAGACTCCCCGCTTAGTCGCCCTCCGACCTTGCTGTAGCGGGGCCCTCCTGTGATGGAGTCTTGGGCCCGTGGGTGTCGTCCGTCACACCCGGTATGGGGCTGGTGGGGCCCTCCTGGTGCGCTCAGCTGCTGCCTGTCTTCTCCGCCCTGCTGCCCTTGCCCTCCTTCGCTGCAGCTCTCTGTCCCTTGCCTCCCTTAGATGATGTGGCAGGTGACGTGGCAAGGCCAATCTCCTTGGTGGCAGCCGTCTCAGGCTTTTCGCGCCGGCCCTTAATTTTTCTTGTCCTCTTCGCAGGGGGTGGGCTGGCTGTCCCCTTGCTGCTGGCCGATGTTCCTTCCGTAGGAGCTGGTGGACTCCAATAGCCCTGCACTATGGTGATACTAGATGCAGGGCTGGTGGTGGCTGAGGTGCTCTTTGGACTCTTACCAGATGGAGGGGGTGGGTCAGGTGATGCAAAGAGGTTAATTTTGGAGAGGAAAAGTTTTTTAGGAGCAATGGGAACGGTAGGTGCAGTGGGTATGGGAGTGGAGGAAGAGGATGTGGTTGTAGGAGAGTCAAGTGTCCTGTCTTTGGGTGCAGGTGCTTGGGCTGGAGGCTGTCGTGAGGTGGATGGCTGTTGGGTGGGTGGCTGCCTGCGTTTGTGTGGTTTGGAAGAGGGGGTGACAGACACAGTGGGAGAGGACACAGGGGACGTGTAAATGGCAGTGGGGGTGGTGACTGCACGTGTGCTGACTGTAATGGAGGGTGTGCTGGTGATGGAAGTACTGGCTGATGGTGGTGTGCATGCAGGTGTGAGTGAGACGTCACAGGGAGGGAGGAGGGAGACGAGGAGGAGGGGGACACAGAGGTGGTAGTGACTGTTGGCATGTCTGCATCTGGATGTTGTTTGTGTGAATGCTTGGGGGATCTGTGGTGCTTATGTCTGGATGAGCTGCCCTTGGGTGTTGAGGTGTGTGCAGGCTGGTCTGATGGTGTGGATGGGATAGGCTGAGGAACAGGAGACTGGGACTGGGTGGAGGGAGTTAGAAGAGGGAGGCTGGAGACAGGGACAATGGCTGCCGTCAGTGCTGAGGCCAGAGCGTTGAACGATCGCTGATGGGCAGTCTGACCCGAATGAATGCCCTCCAGGTATGCATTGCTCCGATGCACCTCCCTTTCTACACCCTGGATGGCATTCAAAAGGGTAGACTGCCCAACAATGATGGTCTGGAGGAGGTCTATGACCTCCTCACTGAGGGCAGCAGGGGTAACTGGGGCAGGGCCTGAGGTGCCTGGGGCGAAGGAGATGCCCACCTTCCTGGGTGAGCGGGCACGGAGCGAAGGCTGAGGGGCTGCTTGGAGGGCGGAGCTGGTGCGCTGGGTGGCGGCTGTACCTGTTGTGGCGGTGGGCACGGATGTTGCCGCCACCGCAAGGGAGCTCCCTTCCGAGGACGTGTCGGTGTTACTGACGTCTCCACGGGTCCCCGTTGTGGAGCTCCCCTCGCCCTCCGTCTCACTGGTGAACTCGGAGTCGGTTGCATGGCCCTCCGGGGCCATGTGAGATGCAGCTCCCTCGTGTGCCGATGCCACTTCTCCTCCGCCTGATGATGCTAATGCACACATGCACAGGAAGAAAAAGAAAATGGGTGGGGGGGAGAAATGAAGACAGGTTGAGTGCATGCATTGGCAACACCGTTGGCGGAGAGGACAGACACAGAAGCCCCCTGCACTATGCTGCGCAATCGGGGTACACTACTCAGTTCTTGTGACTAGGCCTACAGGTCTATGGACGACAAGTGCACACATGGGTGATGCAGGACCATGGATAGCTGTACTTGGCACCCTACAGAGGTGGGGGGCGGGGGCACAGGGCCATGCCTAACGGAGGGGACTAGCCTACAGAAAGCGCCCTGGCCTTGAGTTACCCACAGCCCTCCTCCCCAACCCAGACACCTCCACTGCGCGCAAAGATAGCAGAATGTGCTGATACTCACCCCCTTGTGTCTGCTGTGATGTCCTCACGCGCCCATCCAAATCGGGGTAGGCCACCGCCAGGATCCGGGACATCAGGGGGGTCAATTGGCGGCTGGCACCCCTCCTACGTTGGGAGGGCATCCCCAGCAGAGCCTCTGCGGTCTTCCTGCTCCCGTGGCGGATGTCCTCCCACCTCTTCCGGCAGTGGGTGCCCCGTCTGTTGTGGACCCCCAGGGTCCAGACGTCCTTGGTGATGGCACGCCAAATGTCGATTTTCTGATGGGCGCTGACCTATGTGACATGTGCAGGGGGAGAAAAAAAAAAACATCACCCTCTGCATGCTCGATGTGAGTGGCCCCCCATCCCCACCCTTGCCATGTGGCACATGCTCTTATCTTTCATTTGATGCATGCCTCATTCGCTCCCCTCCCCACCATCTTTCATTCACCCCACTCAACCCAGGCATTGGCCACAAAGCATGGTCCCAGTGTACTTACCTGTTGGTCTGGAGGACCGTGGAGTAGCGCATACTGGGGGAGGACCCCATCCACAAGTTTCTCCAATTCTTCAGAAGTGAAGGCAGGGGCCCTTTCCCCAGTCGCAGCAGCCATTGTATCTTCCAGACCGAGGTCACAGCAGCACTTGCAGTATAGGTCCTCTCCTGTGGATGATCAGGTATCGAGTGAATAAGCAGATAGAAAATGGCGGTCACGCCCGCGGCGGTGCGTACTGCGGCGGTGCGTACCGCGACCACCGGCGCACATCGTCATTGGCTCCTGAAAACCATAGGGTTCCATGTTAACCAATGCGCCTTTGTGCCGCTGTCTTCGACCGCCCACCGCCACGGTGTGCCACGCCAGCGCATTTACCTGCACCTGCACCCAAAACACCTAAAGTGACACCTCCTACAACCACCTCCTCTTCCTCCACTCCCATACCCACTACAACTACCCGTCCCTGTCTTACTAAATTGCTTTTCCTTTCCAACCTTGACCTCTTTCCATCAACTGACCCACCCCCTCCATCTCATAAGGCTCCAATCAGCACCTCAGCCACCACAAAACCTGGACCAACAAAAACAGTAGTCCAAGGATTTTGGAGTCCACCACCTTCAAGCCCAGCTACTTCACCTAGGAGTAAAGAGACGGCCAGCCCAACCCCTGCAAAAAAAGGCAAGAAAGCCAGTGCCCGGCGCGAGAGGCCAAAGACATCAGGCTCCAAGAGCACTACCCTGGCACCGTCAGGGAGTGGGGTGCCACCTGGCACACCGGCAAAGGGAGGAAAAGGCCACAGACCAGCAGGGAAGGGTGGTAAGGGCAGCACGCCCGACAAGTCCGGCAGCAGGCAAGCTGCCCAGGAGGGCCCCACCAGCCCCAGCCCAGCTGCACAGGAGTGCCCCACCAGCCCCAGCCCAGCTGCACAGGAGCGCCCCACCAGCCCCATCCCAGCTGCACAGGAGGGCCCCACCAGCCCCATCCCAGCTGCACAGGAGGGCCCCACCAGTCCCAGCCCAGCTACACAGGAGGGCCCCACCAGCCCCAGCCCAGCTGCACAGGAGGGCCCCACCAGCCCCAGCCCAGCTGGGCAATGAAGGAGCGCCTGCCACAGCCCAACTCAAGCAACGCTGAACATGGCAAGGACTGCCAAGGCAAGCACCGCTGAACAGGGCACCGCCATCTCAAGAACCGCTGAACGGGGCCCTTCAAGGCAAGAACCGCTGAACGGGGCCCTTCAAGGCAAGAACCGCTGAACAGGGCACCGCCATCTCAAGAACCGCTGAACGGGGCCCTTCAAGGCAAGAACCGCTGAACAGGGCACCGCCATCTCAAGAACCGCTCCGCTGGGCACCGCCGTCTCTGCACAGCTCCGCTGGGCCCTTCATCTCAAGCACCGCTCCGCTGGGCCCTTCATCTCAAGCACCGCTCCGCTGGGCCCTTCAACTCAAGCACCGCTCCGCTGGGCACCGCCGTCTCTGCACCGCTCTGCTGGTCACCGCCGTCTCAAGCACCGCTGGCCCATTGGCAGAAGGGGCAGGCCCGCATCTGTGTCGGGCAGGGCTGCACGAAGCACTCTGGGCACCATGCCTCCTCCAGAACCAGTGGAGTCTGTAATCCACTTGTGAGACTGTGGCTTTGCACTCCCCAGGATGACACAGTGGGCAATCCACCCACTGTAGAGACTTGTGAGACTGTGGCTTTGCACTCCCCAGGATGGCACAGTGGGCAATCCACCCACTGTAGAGACTTGTGAGACTGTGGCTTTGCACTCCCCAGGATGGCACAGTGGGCATGGAGGCCCCTCGTGGATCTGGCGTAGTGGACTCATCTGGCTGAGGTGCCCCCCCTTCCCTTCCCCCTGAGGTGCCTGTAGTTTTGCTATCTGATGCCCCTGCAGTGTTCTCTCCTTTGGAGCCGGGTATCCTGTGTGGGCTTTGCCCATGTGTTAGGCCCATTGGCCCACGAACAATGGCTGATACCCAATTTGGACTGGACAATGTACATATGTATATATAGTTATAGATGTTTGATATATTTTTTTACTTAGCCGTACAATATACTTCAAATTTCATGATCATTTTTTTTTGTCTTTGCATTCTTCCGGGGGGTTTGGGGGTGTCACTCTGAGTTGTTGCTCTGCATTGATGTGTATGTAGTTGTGGGTGAGGGTGAGGGTGGGTGTGTCGCGTATGTGTGTCCCCGTAATTTTTCCCTCCCCCTCCCCTGTGTCGTAGGTGCAGTACTCACCGTAGTCTTCTGCGCCCGCTTTCGAGCTCCTGGTAGAGGAGCAGGAAGACAATAGCTGGTAGGATGTGTAGTTCGGGTTCCATGCTGTCCAGATTGTGTAGAGGTGAGCGTTTTCCGTTCATAATGGCTGTTTCCGCCGTGTTTTTATCGGCGGGCTACCACCCCGGAAAAGATGGCGGATTGGTGGGTTGTGATAGGGTGGGCGGTACATTGTCTCCCGCCTGTCTGTTGGCGGTGACCACCGCGCTGTTTGTTTGTCCCGCCGTGGCGGTCGGAGTGTTAAAGTGGCGGTCTCTGTTGGCGGTTTCCGCCAGGGTCAGAATTCCATTTTTTTTACCGCCTGCCTGTTGGCAGGTTGGCCGCCGCTTTAACACCGACCGCCAGGGTTGGAATGACCACCAAAGTCTTTTGCCATTTGTACAGCAAAGTCTTTAAGCATAGGCCAACCTTGCCGAGCTGTAAAATGACAAAAGCCATTTACCACTCCAGGCACAGTATTACAGCTTTGGACTGGTAAAGTACCGTCCAAGCCAACCTGGAATGAGTAAAAGCAACCCCTGGTGACACGTGTTTCGCTCTCATTAGAGCTCATCAGAGAGGTTTAGCTTTGTCCAGACACAAGGGAGCACCCAGTATAAGTCAAAACAAATCCCTTTCAGGTTTTTTTTTTTTTTAAATGTAATCAACAGGGGGTCCCCGTAAGCAGGGCGACCCCCTGTGAGGGCAATTTTCTTTTAAGAGTTGTATTGTTTCCATGGGGGGCATTATGTGTAGATCTATATATAGGTCTAATTATAATATAGATATATATACGTATATATATATATATATATATATATATATATATATATATATAGATAGGTATAATTATAGATAGATATGTAGATCTAGATATATATATATATATATAGAGAGAGAGAGAGAGAGCGCGAGAGATCAGTTTTGTCAATGCGTATGTGGGTTCCCTGGGGGCTGTAATCGGAGTCCAGGAAAACCACACCCACATATATGTAAATGTGTATATATATATATATATATATATATATATATATATATATATATATATATGAAGCACCAACGTTGCCAGACATCCGAGGCTGCTACTTCAGTAGCGGTCCAGACGTGGACCTAGCCATCAACATATTATTGCCAACAATCCTCCTGTTACATGCAGAGAGTTCCTGGACACCAAGTGGAGATCCAAAAGCTTTATGCACCAATGCTTCCTCCCAGAACAACGCGTTTCAGCCGTAGCCTTGATCACCCTATGGCTGAAACGCGTTGTTCTGGGAGGAAGCATTGATGAATAAAGGGGCATATTTATACTCTGTTTGCGCCGAATGTGCGTCAAAATTTTTGACGCACACTCGGCGCAAACACTGCCCCATATTTATACTTTGACGTCCGACGCATCGGGCGTCAAAGTTCCACCATGTGCGCCATTTTTTAGAAGGGGGAACCAGCCTTGCGTTAATTATAGGCAAGGTAGGCGTTCCCTTCTAAAAAATGACTTTAAGGCCTGTGCGCCTTATTTATACTGTGACGTCATTTTGACGCACAGGAGGGGGCAGGCCTTAAAAAACGGCGCCCAGCCTGATGGGTGCCGTTTTTTAACGCCTGGGTCAGGGCAGGCGTTAAGGAACCTGTGGGCTCAGAAGGAGACCAGAGGTGCCCTCTCATGCCCCCAGGGACACCCCCTGCTACCCTTGCCCACCCCAGGAGGACACCCAAGGATGGAGGGACCCATCCCAGGGAAAGAAAGGTAAGTTCAGGTAGGTATTTTTTCCGTTTTTTTTTTGTGGCATAGGGGGGCCTGATTTGTGCCCCCCTACATGCCACTATGCCCAATGACCATGCCCAGGGGACATAAGTCCCCTGGGCATGGCCATTGGGCAAGGGGGCGTGACTCCTGTCTTTGCTAAGACAGGAGTCATTTCAATGGGGGTTGGGCGTCAGAAAAAATGGCGCAAATCGGGTTGAGGCAAAAATTTTGCCTCAGTCTGACTTGCCCCATTTTTTGACGCCCAAACTCCATTTTCCCCTACGCCGGCGCTGCCTGGTGTGAGTCATTTTTTTTTACGCACACCAGTCCGCAGCGCCGGCTAACGTCATTCAATAAATACGGCGCCCGCATGGCGCTTTGGAATGGCGTTAGCCGGCGTTAACATTTTTGACGCACAACTGTGTTGGTGCAGTTGTGCGTCAAAAAGTATAAATATGGGCCAAAGTTTTTGGATCTCCACTTGGTGTCCGGGAACTCTCTGCATGTAACAGGAGGATTGTTGGCAATATATATATATATATATATATATATATATATATATATAGGTTTTATACATACATATATATATATATTTTCTATAGTTCTCTTGCAGTTGCCGCTTGCGTCTTAAAAGCAATGCACACACTTCAACTGACGCGTTTCAACTGTAGCTTTTAGGCAGCAATAAAAAAAGTCAAGTAACTCTTGTGATTATGTTTCTACTACAAAAAGATCTGACTTTTGTCTAGTGGCAGTTATGATGCCATAAAGTAGCGCAGAAGGTTTATATGCCTACTGCAAAGATCAAATCTGTATTTTATGTAAATAGCTTTAGTGGATTTGTAATGCCAGCCATTACATTCACTATAATACAAATGAAATGTATGTGCAAGGGGGGCTATGGAGAGACGAAGGGCACTTTTGCTGGGTGGTAGTGAGGGAATCCGAGGAGGAGGTAATTTGAGTGGGAGCACCAATAATGATTATTGGACTGAGTGCCAGAGGCGCTAAAGACTGTGATGATTGGTATGTGACAAGGTGAAGTAATAGTATGTCTTTTTTGTTTTTTTAAGTGTCTTGAGAGAACATGCTGATTAAGTGGAAGAAGCGCAAGTAAGGTAACTGACCTTTACTGTTGCACGCATCACACACACACCCACCAGCAAATTAGTGACTGTCTACATAGGCTAGTGTTTTACAGCAAGAGTTTAGCCAGTAGCAGAGAAAGCGTCTCGTTGGATGACTGCTCTCAAGCCCTAACTCAGGTTATAGAGGACAGCTCTGACGTAGGATCAGAGACTGAGGCAGAAGATAGTGACACAGCATCTGAAGGACAGGACAATGGCACAGACTCTGAGAGTGATTTTTCCAACAACTCCTCTTCCAGTGATTCTGAGGGAGGCTGCTGCCCCTTCTCAAGCACAGTCTGTGCAGAGGGACAATAGAGGGTTAGCCCAACCCAGAGAGCAGGTGCATGTGGTGGCAAGCACAGAGAGAGTGCTCTCTTGGGAGCTCCCCAATTTAGTTCAGCCCCAAATTCCACCACCCAAATCGTATCGTGCGGACATCAAAATTATCTATCACAAAACAACCTAGTTTTGTAAGGCAGGCACCTGCGTTTTTGGTCCCAGGCTCAGCGGCCATATAGGGAAACCTACCCACCCCAGACATTTCTGGAAAATAGACACCAGGGAGAGTCCACTGAGGTGTGACTTTTGTGGATTTCCCAGAGTTTTCTTACCCAGAATACCCTGCAAAGGTGAAATGTTGAATTAAGACTCTGGCCCGGATTTCTACTTTTTGAAGCAAAACTGTGCTGACGCAGTTTTGTGTCAAAAAGTTTAGCGCTGACTAGCACAATTTTTTAACGCCACACCGGGCGTCATATTTATACTATGATGCTGGGTGGTGCTAAAAATAGGTTAGAGTCAAATTTCTTGACGTTAACCATTGCGCCTTATCGTAAGCCAAAATTCTGTTAACACCGGAAAAATGACTCTAACCCGTTTTACGACATGTAAACATGTCCCAAAATGGAAATGCACCATTTGTACCCACATTAGCATCAAATTCAGAATCTAATGGAGAAAACAGTGCAAAGTAGATGCAAAATGGAGCCAGAAAGCCAGGCGGGACCCCAGGGGGATCCTAATCAACCAGGAACCAGCCAGGAGGACACTGACAAGTCCCAGAGGAGGGAGAAGAAAAAGGGAAAGTGTCATTTCAGTGCGGAGGAGCATGAAATACTGGTGAGAGAGGTGACAGAGCATCAACATCAACTATTCATCACCTCAAAAGTGCCAATTGGCAGGAGAGAGGCAATTTGGCAGCCATAGTAGACAAGATTAACAGTTTGGCAGAGGTGAGGAGAACCTTAACAGAGTGCAAGAAACGCTGGCATGATTGTAAGTGAAGGCCAAGAATAAAATGGCAAGGAACAGGAAGGCAGCACTGCAAACTGGAGGTGGTAGTCCAGCACCACAAGAGAACCTGGAGGAGAGGAAGGAGATGGTTGCAGCGGTCATCCCAGAGGAATTGGTCACTGGAATCACAGGACAGGACAGCACAGACTACCAGGAAACACCACAAATGCAGGGTAAGTTGCATGGGAGAACTTATTGCTAAATTGTCAAGTGCAAGAAGGGGGAGGCACATAGGACTCACACAATGCATGTCAAAGGAGCGCAGAGGGACACATTGCACATTAAGCAAGTTGCACCATGCTGACATAAGCTACACATGTACCTTCTCTTTGGTAGTGTCATGCACCATAACACATACACAACCTGGACATACATCAGTCACCAAACCTAAATACCTACATGTACATATGCAGGACATGGGATGGATGGCATGTATAATGACTGTTCCTTTGGTTGTCTCATCACAACATCCCTTGCATATAGTCGTATTAACCCTACCAACATCACTAAGACTTCGGAGACTAGGTAGTCAATCAATGCCATACCTAGGGTCATGTTATGGTGGTGTCCCTTGCAGTAACACCTTGCAACTGCTTTGTCTTATTGCCCAAACACATGTGTGCTGCATCTTACAGCACACACTTCATTGCAACTGTCCCAGACATGTGCCGGTAGTACCACCACCGGCACATTAAAAACACATCCACTAAAGGCAGCCAGCACTCCATTGTGCAGTGAGGATGCCCCCTGGGTGCAGGGAACAAAAATCTAGCAGGCCCTGGGGGAATAGCAGGCTAGTCCTGTATCGCTGGAAACATGCCACCACCCAGACAAACTAAGCTGGTGTAGTGTTGAACCACACATCTTGATGCTGAACAGAAATGTGCCACTACAGAAAATATGTACCACAGATAGCAAACACAGAGGAATGAGGAAATAAACACACATATACAACACATGGGGCATGACTGTGAACATAATGGTGTATAATTCCACTTTGACGGGTGGGGGATGGTGCATGGATACTTCTGGTGTTGGTAAGACTGCCACTGCAGTGTACCCTTTGCGGCTGGCATGATGAGTCACACATTTGTATGGCAGGTGGAAATCTGTCTGCTCACGGTAGCTCTGTGGGGGACGTAGCACCACATTGTTGATGGATCAAATAGAGTGTCATTCTTGGGGTGCATTGCATGTGACAGGACACGCTGCACTTAGCCCTGCAAATCAGGCAGTGGAAAGAGCAAAGGGACAGGGCATGGACCCCCTGCACTGCCCATGCCAGGTGCATGGGCTGTGCAGGGGCACCCAGGGGCACACCACACCACATCACCACCAACCTTTGCATGGGGGTTTCACCGCCATGCAAAAGCTGGTGGAAATGCAGGAACAGACCTGGAGTGTAGCATTGAATGTAATACTGGTCTGGAGTCACAAGACAGGTGGCACTGCCAGTCTGTAAGATGCTGGAAACCTACCAGTGCCAGGCCATTGGCCCACGGGGCATTCCCCTTTGACAACAGTTGCCACTACCACCTGCGCCATTGGGGGTGGTCATATAGACAATGGCAGTCAGGTGGTCATAGGGCTGCCTCACTTGAAATGAGGGACCAGTATGACTACCTGCAGAATCACCATCAAACTAGCTTGAGGCCCTGACCTAAGTTGAACTCCAGTTAACTGGCTTTGTCCATAAACTAATTTACCAGCAGGCACTGTCACATACATAATGTTGTACACAGCAAAAATATTATACCCATGCAGGCCATCACGGGTCTACCCCTGTGCCTGTGTCAATTAGCTACACTGTCACCATGCTGCATCTCATGTATCATAGTGCAAGGATGGCTGCATTGAAGGGTATGTCATAGGTGTGTTGGAAGGGGCACCTACCTGCACAGATAGAAGATGAAATTGAACCCTGCTAGGTCCATGTGTGCTGTGCAATGTGGCACATATACACATACATCAACATGAGGAGCTATGGTAGCAAGAGCATAGTGTCCTGGCAATGCCAACCCTGGAGTGGTTCAAGGTTTCAGTACCACATGGGTGTAAGTGAAATATGTAAGACTAGGATAGCGGCATATTGACATGTGTGGTGCCGTGGCTTGAGCACTGCAACACCTATTGCAAGGCCTCACCATGCAAATTGATACATAGGGAGGGTTGACAATGATAAGATGTTGTCAAGCCACAGAAAGGATTTACATCACACATAGAAGCTATGACGCAGCCAATTGCCCCACCTGAGCTTCCCCTCATGTGACACTCAGGTGGGGCAAAGGGCCGATAGACTGCAATCATGATGTACAGGAACAATGTTTGGGAACTAAGATAACAATGAACCTCCAATAGCAAGTCAGTGACGTGACATATCAACTGCCACAACACAGAAAGATTGATTTTACACAATTTCATTGCAGAGGATGATGGCTCTCTTGCTGATCTACCTGTCCTGGAGTGCCCCGATGATCTGGATGACCAGCTGACAACTATCAGCCAATAGACCCTACAAGAAATCCTCGTATCCTTCCAGACACCAACTCCAGTCGCAAGGAGGAGTAATAATGTAGCAGCCATCCCAGATGCCCCACCCAATACCTCAATAGTATGACCTGCCAGCACCGACACAGCTGAGGACTCCGAGGACCCAGGGACCACCTTTGAGAGGACAGTTGTAGGAGTCCAGCGGGAGCTGGCCAAGGAGGTGCAGGTGGGGATGCAGACTATGGCAACCAGCCTAGAGGGTATGCGCACGTGCCTCGTTACGGCCAATGAACAGACTGCAGCGAAACGAGGCACACACTCCGAAATGCATGGATTCCAGCAGTGTCTGCGAGATATAGCTGCTGCCATGAGGGAGAGGCCACAACAACTGCCCTCCCAAATTGGCAGCAGCGTGATTGAGAACAAGCTGGACTACATGCACTGGGAAGTGGCCTCCCTCAGGGCAAACATGGCTGCCTACCACAGGGATGTTGATCCTATTCACAAAAATTAGCATTTCCTCCTTGCTGCAGTGATGCCATATGTTGTTCCACAGATGGCAGCTGCCGGGAATTGGGAGTCCACATCTCCAACCACTGAAGTGTGTGTGGCCCCACCACCACCATCAAGGGCAGAGGAGACACCACACACACCGGAGGATGAAGACGTGGAACAGATCATCTTCACCCATAAGGGTTCCCGGTAGCACCAGCCCATGCCACATGGGCAGTGTTTTCCTTTGTCCTATGCTTGAAATCATGCCAGTGTTAGCACAGCTGGATATGTGCACTCTTCAAAGACACACTGTTGACCTGTCTTCTATGGACTGTCATTGACTCTCACCTACAAATTGGCAAATTATGTTCCTCCGCACTTAACAACACTTCACCCAAGCATGTCCCATGACATGTCTCTCAACCCTTGACTTGTGTTGTGTCACAATTGTATGGATTTCACAAATTGGGTCACAGACCTGGACAATGTAAACATTGCACTACAACACTTGTAAATAAACACCTCCTACACTACCAGCATGTCTTTGTGTATTGTGACACATCTACTACACTTAGGAATTGTGATGTGTGTAACCATGTCTTTAGTCACAGAGTGTCAGTACAAGAGTGCAGTAGTATGGAGGCACATATCTACGCACTAGGGGGCATATTTATACTCTGTTTGCGCCGAATGTGCATCAAAATGTTTGACGCACAATTGGCGCAAACCCTGCCCCATATTTATACTTTGATGTCCGACCCCGCGGGCGTCAAAGTTCCACCATGTGCGTCATTTTTAGGAAGGGGGAACCAGCCTTGTGTTAATTATATGCAAGGTAGGCGTTCCCTTCCAAAAAATGACTTTAAGGCCTGTGCCCCAGATTTATACTGTGACGTCATTTTGACGCACAGGAGGGGGCAGGCCTTAAAAAACGGCGCCCAGCCTGATGGGCGCCGTTTTTTAACGCCTGGGTCAGGGCAGGCGTTAAGGGACCTGTGGGCTCAGAAGGAGCCCAGAGGTGCCCTCCCATGCCCCCAGGGACACCCCCTGCCACCCTTGCCCACCCCAGGAGGACACCCAAGGATGGAGGGACCCATCCCAGGGAAGTAGAGGTAAGTTGGGGTAAGTATTTTTTTTCGTATTTCTTTTGTGGTATAGGGGGGCCTGATTTGGGCCCCCCTACATGCCACTATGCCCAATGACCATGCCCAGGGGACATAAGTCCCCTGGGCATGGCCATTGGGCAAGGGGGCATGACTCCTGTCTTTGCTAAGACAGGAGTCATTTCAATGGGGGTTGGGCTTCAAAAAAAATGGCGCAAATCGGGTTGAGGCCTGAATTTTGCCTCAGAGCTGACTTGCCCCATTTTTTGACACCCAACCTCCATTTTCCCCTACGCCGGCGCTGCCTGGTGTGAGTCATTTCTTTTGACGCACACCAGTCCGCAGCGCCGGCTAACGTCATTCAATAAATAAGGCGCCCGCATGGCGCTTTGGAATGGCGTTAGCCGGCGGTAAAATTTTTGACGCACAACTGCGTTGGCGCAGTTGTGCGTCAAAAAGTATAAATATGGGCCAAGGTTCTTACATGATAAACAACAATTCTGGTCTCATCCCCTACAAGCAATTCACTGGGTATGTCAAAAATGTAGAACACATGTATGCTTCACCCACTACATAGGGCAGGAATGGCTGTGAAACAGTTCTCAAGCAATAATGTCAGCTGGGAGTACCAGGAGAACACATTGGTGTGAAACAGAGGTACTTAACCTCACCTTTAATTGCCACTGGTCAGTTTTGCATGATAGATTTCAAATGTAGGCTGTTGTCAGATGTGCCACAGTACCCAGCATTCCTACACAGGACCCTAACACTGACAGCTGAATTACCACACCTACCTGTCCAATACAAAGGAAACATAGGTGGTCATTCTGACCGCGGCGGTCGCCGCCCGCCAAGCGGTTCCCGCCGAAAGACCGCACCGCGGTCAAAAGACCGCGGCGGCCATTCCGGCTTTCCCGCTGGGCCGGCGGCCGACCGCCAGAAGACCGCCGGCCGGCCCAGCGGGACAGCCCCTTCAACAATGAAGCCGGCTCGGAATGGAGCCGGCGGAGTTGAAGGGGTGCGACGGGTGCAGTGGCACCGGTCGCGATTTTCACTGTCTGCTAAGCAGACAGTGAAAATCTTTGTGGGGCCCTGTTAGGGGGCCCCTGCACTGCCCATGCCAGTGGCATGGGCAGTGCAGGGGCCCCCAGGGGCCCCACGGCACCCGTTCCCGCCATCCTGGTTCTGGCGGTGGACACCGCCAGAAACAGGCTGGCGGGAAGGGCGTCGGAATCCCCATGGCGGTGCTGCAAGCAGCGCCGCCATGGCGGGTTCCCTGGGCCAGCGGGAAACCGGCGGGAAACCGCCGGCTCCCCTTTTCCGACCGCGGCTTTACCGCCGCGGTCAGAATCGCCCAGGAAGCACCGCCAGCCTGTTGGCGGTGCTTCCGCCGCACTCCGCCATGGCGGTCATGGACCGCCAAGGTCAAAATGACCCCCATAGTCTTCCAGCCCAGTGTCTGTACCCTCAGACTGGATCACTGCCTGGCAAACCAGGACTTTCTGGGGGGCACACCTACCCCCCACGAGGTCAGAGTTTAAACTCTGAACCTGGCTATCCAACCCAGAGTCACCACCCTGAGGTTGAACAATTGCCTGGCACACCAGGACTTCTTGGGGGGCACACCTACCCCCCACCAGGTCAGAGTTTAACCCCTGAACCCAGTCATCCAACCCAGAGTCACCACCCTGAGGTTGAATAATTGCCTGGCACGCCAGGACTTCCTGGGGGGCACGCTCACCCCCCACAAGGGACACACCGTCCCCGAGGTCCACACAAGAGTCTGGCTGGCGCAGGTCTCCTGACCTCTGCCCATCTGGCAGAGTCTGGATCTCTCCCAAACCAGAAACGGTTTCGCCTGGGTCATTCCTGAGGGGCTCTGCTCTCAGAGCTGACCCCTGACTCTCCAGGGCCTCCACTAGGGTCCGCAACCCCCTCTCAACCCTCTGTCTGGACTTCTGCACCCCCTCACTAGGAGTGGTCCTGCCAGACACCAGAACTGGTGGGATGCTGGCTACAGTCACCTCCCCCAAGTTCTTCTGACAATGCGGGCCTCCCTCAACAGGTGGCCCTACGGTACAGGCTAGGCTTCCCTCCTGGCATTCCTTCATTGAACCCTCTAGGACCTGGGACCTACCTGGGACACTACAATCCGTTCCCACCTCACTTGGTTGGGAAACACCTAGACCACTCCCTTCAGGACCACCCCCAAATGCCTCTTCAGACTCTCTGGTACTCACCCAGAAGTCTGCCTCCATTGTAAGCTCCCTAGGGTCAGAGAACTCACACTCCACCTGGTGTTGGCATAGCTCTGGAAAACAAGGACCAGACATATGCTCTCTAGCAATTACATCACTCTGCCCTTCACATGTATTAACCACAGTACCCTTCACCCAACCATCCAGTGACTCAGCTTTGAAAAAGCACTCTACATCACCCTCCTGAGACTGGTGAGACAGTATCTGACTGTCCCTGACACTCAACCCATAATCTTCTGGGATGTCTCCACACTCTGTATCCAGGACGTCCACCGGGGGGAACCCTTTTCCCTGCCACTCTCTTCTAGAGCCAGTAAAGTGTCCCTCCCCCAGTAGGAATATGACTCCCTGTGCCAGTTCCCAAATCCTTCTCAGGGACCCTGTGCATAACGGGAACTATCTCATACTCTTGAACCGCCTGGGATGTGTCAACTCCCTTCTTCAAGTTGGGCACCACATCTCTGGGCTTGTGCCCTTCTTCAGCAGTACTGGATGCAAGATTTTTGCTGCCACCATCTGAACTGGACTCAGCCCTTCTGGCTTCCAGTTTCAGCTCTTCACAGCTCAGCTCTTGAGCTGCAATACTTTCTTTTTCCAGGGCTAAGGCTCTTGCTGCCTCAGCCCTTTCAATAAAGTCCTCTAGCTCCTCTCTCCACCGCTCTGCTTCTAGGATCCATTCATTTTTCACTGGTTCTCTTTCCTCATCTGAGTAGTCTTCCTCCTCATCTGAGGAGTCCTTAGTCATTTGGTTTTTTGCTGCCTCTTCCTCTGCCCATCTTTCTTCCCCCCAGGTTATGTAGATATCTAGCAGTTCCATCTTAGTGGATCTCCTTGATATAGGAAGTCCCCATTTTCTGCAAAGCCTCCTTAGGTCAGCCTTAGTGAGGGATTCAGTAGGCACAACGTATGACACACAGTAGATACCCGTTCTCAATCTGATAAGGTATTGCAGGCAAAAAACAAAATCCAAAGTCCAAAATATCAATAATATATCCAGGAGGACATCAGAGAACCAAAAGCAAAAAGATGAAAAATCAAGTTGACCTTCCACTGTGGGTAGGTAGTGAAATACTTAGCTACTTTATGTCACTGCACAAATACAAGTCCTATCCTCACCGCTGATCACCAATGTTAGAAATTGGGTTTTTGGTTGGCAGTCAGGTTACCCCCTGTCCAAGCAAGAACCCTCACTCTTGTCAGGGTAAGTCACACACAATCCAAAATTATCATGTGCCCACCCTCTGGTAGCTTGGCACGAGCAGTCAGGCTTAACTTAGAAGGCAATGTGTAAAACATTTGTGCAATAAATCATACAATAACATAATATAGCACCACAAAAATACACCACACAGTGTTTAGAAAAATATATAATATTTATCTGGGTATTTGCAGGTCAAAACGATCAAAGATGCAATATGAATTTGTAAAAATATCACTGAAAAGTGATATACAGTGTCTTAAGTCTTTAAAAAGTAAACAAAGTCTCTTTCAAGCACAAAGTACCTGGTTTGGAGTGGAAAATCTCCGCAGAGGGCCGCAGAAGAGGAGATGCGTGGAAAAAAGGTGTGTGCGTCGGTTACGACCCTTCACACACTGACTTGAGTCGTTACTTTTCACGCGGGGAGACGTGCGTCCTTCTACGGGAGGAAAAATGGTGTGTGGGTCGGTTGCGCTCCTTCACACATGGACTTGCGTCGTTATTTTTCACTTGGGGAAGACGTGCGTCGTTTTCCGGCACGCGGACTGTCTCCTTCTATGGATCGCGGGATTACCAGATGTCCCAGGGTCTGTGGTTGGATTCTTCGGCTTGTTTTCTGGCTGCACGTCGTTCCGCGAGGCTGTAAGTGGAATTCTCTTTCTCACGGCAGGCGTTGCGTCGATTTCCCCTCTGGAAGTCAGGCGGCGTTGTCCATGCGAGGCCGTGCGTGGAAGTTCCGGTCGCCCCGTAGGCGTTGCGTCGATCAGCGTCGGTGTGCGGCTATTTTTTCGCCGCAGAGCAAGCTGTTCGGCGAAATTTTCAGCGCACAAAGAGTCCAAATGAAAAAGAGAAGTCTTTTTGGTCCTGAGACTTCAGGGAACAGGAGGGAAGCTCTATCCAAGCCCTTGGAGAGCACTTTTACAGCCAGACAAGAGATCAGCAAGGCAGCAGGCCAACAGCAAGGCAGCAGTCCTTGGTAGAAAGCAGACAGATGAGTCCTCTGAGCAGCCAGGCAGTTCTTCTTGGAAGGATGTAGTTTCTGGTTCAGGTTTCTTCTCCAGCAAATGTCTGATGAGGTAGGGCAGAGGCCCTGTTTTATACTAAATTGTGCCTTTGAAGTGGGGGTGACTTCAAAGGGTGGCTAAGAAATGCACCAGGTCCCCTTTCAGTTGAATCCTGTCTGCCAGGGTCCCAGTAGGGGGTGTGGCAGTCCTTTGTGTGAGGGCAGGCCCTCCACCCTCCCAGCCCGGGAAGACCCATTCAAAATGCAGATGTATGCAAGTGAGGCTGAGTACCCTGTGCTTGGGGTGTGCCTGAGTGAATGCACAAGGAGCCGTCAACTAAACCTAGCCAGACGTGGATTGAAAGGCACAGAGAGATTTAAGTGCAGAGAAATGCTCACTTTCTAAAAGTGGCATTTCTAAAATAGTAATATTAAATCCAACTTAACCAGTCAGCAGGATTTTGTATTAACATTCTTGCCATACTAAATATCCTTTCAGATCGGCAGCTGCCACTTCTACAATGTATGAGGGCAGCCCCAAAGTTAGCCTATGAAGGGAGCAGGCCTCACAGTAGTGTAAAAACAAATTTAGGAGTTTTACACTGCCAGGACATATAAACTACACAGGTACATGTCCTGCCTTTTACCCACACAGCACCCTGCTCTAGGGGTTACCTAGGGCACCCATTAGGGGTGACTTATATGTAGAAAAAGGGGAGTTTTAGGCTTGGCAAGTACTTTTAAATGCCAAGTCGAAGTGGCAGTGAAACTGCACACACAGGCCTTGCAACGCAGGCCTGAGACAAAGTTAAGGGGCTACTGAAGTGGGTGGCACAACCAGTGCTGCAGGCCCACTATTAGCATTTAATCTACAGGCCCTAGGCACATATAGTACACTCTATTAGGGTCTTATGAGTAAATTAAATATCCAATCATGGATAAACCAATCAACAGTACAATTTACACAGAGAGCATATGCACTTTAGCACTGGTTAGCAGTGGTGCTAAGTGCTCAGAGTTCTAAAGCCAACAAGAACAGGTCAGAAAAAAAAAGGAGGAAAGAGGCGAAAAGTTTGGGGATGACCCTGTCAAAAAGCCAGTTCCAACAAGTACGTTTAATATTTCTCCAAATACTGAATGTTCAGTAAAAGCCAGCCAGAACCTGATACAGTTCAACAATGGATAATCGAACCTTCTAAACAACATACATACTCTAATTGCGTCTTTGTGACCTGTGTGGTTTTTTCCAGATCTAAGAATTTAAAAAATACAGATTAAAATTCTACGCATAACAAAACTGCACAGACATGTCCGTCCCTAGCTGTTTTCCTTATGTTAATTCTGTCAAGTAATACCTGTGGTAAACATGAGGAAAATCTCAAGGTCCATGTAGAGTTTGCACCAACTCGGAATCAGGCGTAATCTACATTTGTGGCCAGTATCAGATGTATGGTCCCAAGCCCAGCTCCCCCCATGCTGCTGCATCGCTCTTGCTCCTGTCTTCTCCTTGTTTTTTTTCCATTTTTTAAGCATCTTCTCCTTGATTTTTCCTTGTTCTCACTTCTTTCTCCATGCTTTTACCCCCCTTTTGTGTGCCTTTTACTCACTTTTCCCTCTTTTTCCCCATTTTCTGTGGGTCTTCTCCTTGATTTTCCCTTGCTTTCACTGCTTTCTCCTTGCTTTTACCCCTATTTTTAGGCACCCTATGCATGCAACTTTGGGCTATCACCCCATGTCTGCAATTCTGAACAGCCCTCAAGACCTGATGTTCGACTAAGCCTCTGGGACCTGCAAGCAAATGGAAACCCTGTTTTGTGATTAGTGGCACTTTACAAATCCTGATTGATTGACTGATTGATATGGACTGTCACAGAATAAACTCATAAGTAAACACATAGGGGGTCATTACAACCCTGGCGGATGGTGTTAAAGTGGCGGTAAGACCGCCAACAGGCCGGCGGTAAAAAGTTTGCAATTACGACCATGGCGTAAACCGCCAACAAATACAGCCATTTTAACACTCAGACCGCCACGGCGGTACAGACAAACAGCGCGGCGGTCACCGCCAACAGACAGGCAGGAGACAATGTACCACCCACACTATTATGACAGGCCAATCCGCCACCTTTTCCGGGGCGGATTCACCGCAGATAAAAACACGGTGGAAACAGGAATTTCAAATGAAAAACGCTCACCTCTACACACTCCACGAGGAAGGAGGACAGCATGGAGCTGGAACTTCATATTCTCCCAGCGCTAGTCTTCCTGCTCTTCTACGAGGAGCAGCAATGCTGGCGCAAAGAAGACCACAGTGAGTACTGCACCTACGACATAGGGGCGGGGGGAGGCAAAAAACAGGGACACACACACTCAACACCCCAACCCCCGCCCCGACCCTCATCCACTACAACACACACACCAATGCATATCTATACATTACAGTAACACCCCCCAACACCCCCAGAAGAATGCAAAGACAAAAGGAAATGAGTGTAACTATTGTAATATATCAAACATCAGTTAGCAAAAATATACACATATATATATATATATACACTATAAACAAAATATATACCACGATTAGTAGTCCAGGTTTTGCATCATTTATAGTCCGTGGACCACTGGGCCGAAAATGCATGGGCGAGGCCCACACAAGATACCCGAACATGACGGAGAGAACACTGCAGGGGCATCAGATAGAAATACAACAGGCACCTCAGGGGGAAGGGAAGTGGGGGGCTCCTCAGCCAGATGAGTGCACAACGCCAGATCCACGAGGGGGCACCATGCCCACTAATCAATCCTGCGCAGTGCAAAGCCACAGTCGCTCAAGTCTCTACAGTGGGTGGTTGCCCACTGCTTTATCCTGGAGAGTGCAAAGCCACAGTCTCTCAAGTCTCTATAGTGGGTGGTTTGCCCACTGTACCATCCTGGGGAGTGCAAAGCCACAGTCTCTCAAGTCTCCACAGTGGGTGGTTTGCCCACTGTACCATCCTGGGGAGTGCAAAGCCACAGTCTCTCAAGTCTCTACAGTTGGTGGTTTGCCCACTGCTGCATCCTGGGGAGTGCAAAGCCACCGTCTCTCAAGTCTCTGCAGTGGGTGGTTTGCCCACTATACCATCCTGGGGAGTGCAAAGCCACAGTCTCTCAAGTGGATAACAGTCTCCACTGGTTCTGGAGGGGGACTGGTGCCCAGAGTGCTTCATCCTGTGCAGGACGGACGGAGTGGATGCATGTCTCCACTGGTTCTGGAGGGGGACTAGTGCCCAGAGTGCTTCATCCTGTGCAGGACAGACGGAGTGGATGCTGTTCTCCACTGGTTCTGGAGGTGGACTGATGCCCAGAGTGCAGCACTCACCGTGACGGTCCCAGTTGCGTCACTGCCCCTGCCGCTAATGGGCTAGCGGTGCTTGCCATGGCGGTCTTTGCCCTGTTCAGCGGTGCTTGAGTTGGCAGTCTCTGCCCTGTTCAGCGGTGCTTGCCATGGCGGTCTTTGCCCTGTTCAGCGGTGCTTGCCCTGTTCAGCGGTGCTTGCCATGGCGGTCTTTGCCCTGTTCAGCGATCCTTGCCCTGACGGTCCATTATTGCCCAGATAGGCTGTGGGTGGCGGTCCTTCATGGTTCAGCTGGGCTGTGGCTTGTGGGGCCCTCCTGGGCAGCTGGGCTGTGGCTTTTAGGGCCCTCCTGGGCAGCTGGGCTGTGGCTTGCGGGGCCATCCTGGGCAGCTGGGCTGTGGCTTTTAGGGCCCTCCTGGGCAGCTGGGCTGTGGCTTGTGGGGCCCTCCTGGGCAGTGGGCTGTGGCTTGTGGGGCCCTCCTGAGCAGCTGGGCTGTGGCTTGTGGGGCCCTCCTGGTCAGCGACGATGGGGCTGGTGGTGGCCTTCTGGGCAGCGACGATGGGGCTGGCGGTGGCCTCCTGGCCAGCGACAATGGGGCTGGCGGTGGCCTCCTGGCCAGCGATGATGGGGCTGGCGGTGGCCTCCTGGCCAGTGGGGATGATGGCGGTCTTCTCCGCCTTGCTGCTCCTCACTGACTTTGCAGGTTTCTTCTGCCCCTTCCCCGCCTTCGGAGGAGTCACAGCCGAGTCCACACTCCCACCGGGACCCCTGTGAGCGGCTTGGCTGGCTGGAGTCTTCCCCCTCTCCCGCTGGGCACTGTCCAACTTCTGGTGCATTACGGGGGGGACTGGCTGTGATGTGGCTCAGTGACAGACTGGCTGGCCTGGTGGCCGGTGCACTCCACATACCTGTAACAACAGGCACCACTGGTCCCGGTGATTTTTTGGCTGAGGTGCTAGTACGGGACCTATGAGTTGGAATGGGGGGGGAATAGGTTAAGGGGGGACAGGAAAAGTTGTTTGGACACACTGGGACGGGTAGCTGGAGGGGGTTTGGGAGTGGAGGAAGAGGTGGTGGTTGTAGGAGGTGTAACTGTTATGGATTTGGGTGCAGCTGCATGCGCTGGAGGCTGTTGTGAGGTGGATGACTGTTGGGTGGGTGTGTGCCAGCGTTTGTGTATCTTCGGAGGGGGCATCACAGACACACTGGGAGAGGACACAGGGGACATGCTTATGTTTGCCTGAGCTTCCCTTGTGTGGTGAGGTGTGTGCAGGCTGGTCTGATGGTGTGCTTGGGATAGGCAGAGGTACAGGGGATTGGGTCTGGGTGGAGGAAGTTGGAGGGGGGAGGCTAGACAAAGGGACAATGGCTGCCATCAGTGCTGAGGCCAGAGTTTGAAGGGTTCGATGAAGGGCAGCCTGACCAGAATGAATGCCCTCCAGGAATGCATTTGTGTGTTGCAACTCCCTTTCTACACCCTGGATGGCATTCAAAATGGTAGACTGCCCAACAGTGAGTGACCTGAGGAGGTCAATGACCTCCTCACTGAGTTCAGCAGAGGTGGCAGGGGCTGAGGTGCCTGGGACTAAGGTGATGCCCACCCTCCTGGGTGAGCGGGCACGGGGCGAAGGCTGAAGGGCTGCTGGTAGGGGGGTGGCTGTTGTACCTGTTGAAGTGGGGGGCACAGATGTTGCCTCCACCACAAGGGAGCTCCCATCGGAGGACGAGTCCGTGTCGCTGGTTGCAGATCCTGTGACCGCCGTGGTGCTCCCCTTGCCCTCCGTCCCACTGGTGTATTCAGAGTCCGTAGTGTGGGCCTCCATGCCCATGTGGGATGCAGCTCCCTCGTGCTCCGGTGCCACTGTACCTCCGCCTGATGATGCTAATGCACACAAGAACAGGGAGACCGCCAAAAAAGGGGGAGTGGGGAAACAGAAGAAAGACAGGTTGAGTGCATGGCTTACCGCTACCGTTGCCGGACAATACAGACACAGCAGCCCCCTGCACTACGTCGCGCTGACGACATCTGCACACATAGATGACCCTGGGGCATGAATAGCTGTACTTGGCACTCTACAGAGGTGGGGTGGGGGGCCACAGGGCCATGCCTTACGAATGGGCCTAGGGGAACCCACAGCCCTCCTCCCCCACCCAGACACCTTCACTGCGCGCAAAGTCAGCTGAATGATAGTGTACTCACCCCCTTGTGTCTGCTGTGATGCACTCAAGGCCCATCCAACTCAGGGTAGGCCACCACCAGGATCCGGAACATCAGGGGGGTCATGGTTCGACGGGCACCCCTCCCATGTTGGGAGGCCATCCCCAGCTGAGCCTCCGCTGTCTTCTTGCTCCAGCGGCGAATGTCCTCCCATCTCTTCCGGCAGTGGGTGCTCTGTCTGTGGTGGACCCCCAGGGTCCAGACGTCCTTGGCGATGGCACGCCAAATATCCTTCTTCTGGTGGGCGCTGACCTACATGAAATGTACAGGGGAAGAAGAGAAGTCATTACCAACTGCACAGTCAAAGTGAGTGGCCCCCATCCCTACCCTTGCCATGTGGCACATGCATTCACCGTCTTTCATGCATGCAGAACTCTGCCCCCTTCCTTCTTACAACCAGCCCTCTCCACACAGGCATAGCCCATACAACATGCTCCCTGTGTACTTACCTGTTGGTCTGGAGGACCGTAGAGTAGCGTGTAGTGGGGGAGGACCCCGTCGATGAGCTTCTCCAACTCCTCTGCAGTGAAGGCAGGGGCCCTCTCCCCAGACGCACGAGCCATTGTCTCTTCCAGACCGAGATCACAGCAGCACTTGCAGTGTAGGTCCTCTCCTGTCGAAGATCAGGTATCGAGTGATTAAACAGTTAGAAAATGGAGGTCACGTCCGCAACGATCACGTCCGTGGCGGTGCGTACCATCACCACTGGCGTACATCGTCATTGGCTCCTGGGACCCATAGGGTCCAATGTTAACCAATGCAGCATTGCGCCGCGGTCTTCGACCGCCTACCGTGAGAGTGTACAACGCCAGCGCAGTTACCTCACATCCCATTGTCCCGCTTTAGAGGTCAGGCAGCCGCCATTTCAGGGGCCCACATGGCCTAATTACCAACTGCGTCACACATACCTAGGCCTACTCTCAACACACATACAGGCCAGATTTTGTGTATGATTGGTGTTCTGTGCAGACTGTGGGTACATACCTCTGAGTTGTTTGACTCTGTGCTCGCTGTTGTCCTTCATAGGCACCATCCGCTGGGACATGTGAGGAGATGGCGGAATCCTCTGGCGTACCGACCGCTGGTGGACCTGTCGACAATGGAGGAAAGACATTTGATCATCACCTACAGGTTTGACCGTGCCACAATCCAGGAACTGTGTACCCAGCTGGAGCCAGACCTGATGTCAGCAATCCGCCATCCCACAGGAATCCCCCCTCAAGTGCAGGTGCTATCAGTGCTCCATTTCCTTGCAAGTGGGTCTTTTCAAACAACTGTGGCCATGGCATCAGGGATGTCCCAGCCGATGTTTTCCAACGTGTTGTCCAGAGTGTTGTCTGCCCTGTTGAAACACATGCGGAGCTACATCGTTTTCACTGAGGTGGAAGACTTGCCTACAGTGAAAGGTGACTTCTATGCCCTTGGAAATATCCCCAACATCATAGGTGCCATTGATGGGACCCATGTGGCTTTGGTCCCCCCTCCCCACAGGAGTGAACAGGTGTACAGGAACTGGAAAAGTTATAATTCCATGAATGTACAGATGGTATGTTTGGCCGACCAGTACATCTCCCATGTGAATGCCATGTTCCCTGGCTCAGTGCATGACGCCTACATCATGCGGAATAGCAGCATCCCTTATGTGATGGGTCAACTACAGAGGCACCTGGTGTGGCTATTTGCGACGACAGGCGCCTTTTCTGCAGGAGGATGGTCCAGATGGCGGTGTTGTGGCAGCTGTGGAGGGACTCAGTCATCCAGCAATATTTCCAGTGAAACACAGGTGAGAATACATTCCTGCCTACTACAAGTACTTTACAACTTCTACCTCTATCCTGTCTGTCGATTTCACACAGTGTATGGTCACTGAGTTGTCACTTTCCCTTACGGTTTCACAGGTGTGGGTTCCAACATGTGTCATCTGCTTAGATTCCTCATGGACTAGAGCTGTGTGACATAGGTATGTTGACATTACTATTTCCTGGAAATTTTGTCACTGTAATTGCAAATACACTATTTCAAAATCACAGACAGACTCCAGATCTTTTGGTGCTTTAGGGGTGTTTATTTACATACAAAATATTGGAGGGGGAAGATAAATGGTGAGGGGTGATGGCGAAGGAGTGTCCATGGCAGAGTCCAGTCTATTTGTCTCATAGGTGCATTGCCCATATGGGCATAGGAAGTGGAGCTGGGGCAGTTCCAATATGGACAGGGTGACAAAGTGGGACAGTGGGTTGACAATCAGGGTAGTCTCATTTCTTGGCGGGGGGTCTTGGCATCGTGCTCTGTCTTGTTCCTGGATCTCAGGGAACGCTTGCGGGGTGGTTCTCCATCTGCAGGTGGTGGGGTGCTGGTGTGGTGGTCCTGTGGTGGTGCCTCCTGTCCACTAGCGCCGGCGGAGGTGGTGGGCAGTTCATCGTCCATGCTAGTGTCAGGGGCCCCTTGGAGTGCCACAGTGTCCCTCCTGGTATTGAGTATTTCCTTCAGCACCCCTACGATGGTGCCCAGGGCAGAGCTGATGGTTCTGAAGCCCAAATACTGTTCCTCCTGCAAGCGCTGGGTCTCCTGAATCTTGGCCAGGACCGTTGCCATCGTCTCCTGGGAGTGGTGGTATGCTCCCTTGATGGAGGAGAGGGCCTTGTGGAGAGTGGGTTCCCTTGGCCTGTCCGCCCCCTGTCGCACAGCAGCCCTCCCAGTTCCCCTATGTTCCTGGGCCTCCTCACCTGGACCGTGTGCCCACTGCCACTGCCCACAGATCCCTGTTGTTGTTGGGGTGGTGGGTTATCCTGGGTTCTCTGTAGTGGTGGACACACAGCTGATTGACGTGTCCTGGGGATGGAGGTATGGGCCCGCTGGGTGGATGCTGTGCTGGTGTTACCAGAGGGTGGAAGGTCTGTGGTGGCCTGTGCCTGTTCGATGGGGGGTCCAGTTGGAAAGAGCTGCTGTCATCACTGTGGGCCTCTTCTGTGGGTGAGGTGGAGATGTCTGGACCCTCCTGTCTGGTGACGTTGGGTAGTGGTCCTGCAGGGGTGTAAAAGCTTAGTTATTGCATCTGTGTGTGTCATGGTGGGCAATGGGTGGGTGACCGGTGTACCCCAGTGCTTGCATTCCTATGCGGGGACTTGTGTGATGATGGTTTAGGTGGTTGTATGGGTATGTGCAGTGGGCATGCTTTAGTGATGGGTGTCCATGCGTTGGGGTTGCATGCAGGGCTTGGTGTTGGGATGGGTGGTTTGTGATAGTGGGGTATATGTGAGGAGGTGGAGTGATGAGGGTGAGGGTACGGGTAGGAGTTTGTGATGGCATGCAGGAAGGGTGGGGGATATAGTAGTAAAGATTTGACTTAACAGAGTCCATTCCTCCACCGACTCCTGCGAGGCCCTCAGGTTGCAGAATCGCCAAGACCTGCTCCTCCCATGTTGTTAGTTGTGGGGGAGGAGGTGGGCGTCCGCCGCCAGTCCGCTGAACCGCCAGGTGGTGTCTTGAGACCACGGAACGCACCTTCCCCGTAGGTCGTTCCACCTCTTCCTGATGTCGTCCCGATTTCTTGGGTGTTGTCCCACTGCGTTGACCCTGTCGACTATTCTTTGCCATAGCTACATCTTCCTTGCAATTGAGGTGTGCTGCACCTGTGCTCCAAATAGCTGTGGCTCTACCCGGACGATTTCCTCCACCATGACCCTGACCTCCTCCTCCTAGAACCTGGGGTGTCTTTGCCGTGCCATGGGGTGGTGTAGGTGATGTGTGGGGTGGTGTGTGTGGTGATAAGTGTGGTGATATGTAGTGGTGTGTGGTGTTTTGTGCGTGGAAGTTGTGTGGGTGATGGTGTTGAGTGCCTGTGGATGCTAGTTTGTGGATGGTGGTGTCTCTCTCTGGCCTTCTCTCAGTAATATTGGTTGTAGGGGTTTGTGGGTGATGTGGGTGTGTGTTTTATATTGTAATGGGTGTGTGGGAGTGGTGTGTGTATGTGTATCAGGTGTGTGTATTTTGAATTGGCCAATGTGGCTGTGTTTTGTATATGTGTGTGTATTTTGAGCGCAGCAGTGTGTACCGCCAATGGAATACCGCGGTTGAAAGACCGTTGCGTGTATTTGTGGGTCGTGATAGAGTGGGCGTATTTCTGTTGGCGTGACGGTTTTCGCCAGTTTATCACTGTCCTTTGGTGTGGCGGACTTGTGTGGGTGTCTGAATTTTGACGGATTTAGAGATGTGGGTCATAATAGCTGTGGTGGAATTCCGCAGCCGCGGCGGTATGTTGGCGGTCTTCTGCACGGCGGTAAGTGGCTTTTACCACCAATGTTGTAATGACCACCATAGTTCTTAAGCTCCTGTTATTTTCATATGCACATTGAAAGTGAAAGCAAAATTAACATTTCTGGATAAAACAAAATCATGGTTTGTTCTTCAAGCGCATTAGAATTAGGAAATGTTTCAGTCAGAAAAACCAACACTCATCATTGTACGTACTGCAATTACTTTTCCTGACTCTCATCTATGAAAAATAGTAGTGGTATCATGGTAGTTTATCTTTTCATGGTGATTCTGTGTACCTCTACCCATTAAATGAAAATAAGAGATCAGAGTTTGGAAGCATTACTTGCCTAACTCTTTTCAGTTACTCTTTTAAGTAATACAGAGTCTCACAGCTACTAAGTGCAAGACTTCAGTGCTCCTTAGGCCCCAGATGGTTTCCTGCATTGATTTTTTGCTGAAGGGGTGTCATTTGTAAAAACATTGTACAATTGGTATTTTCCATACTAAAGTAAGAGTCTCTTTACTGCAATTTCTTCTCCCCTGCAGGTGACAGCAGGCTTCCAACAGAACACATTTTCAGACTTTGTGAAGGTTGGAAGGACACCAAAAAACATTTTCTTTTTCAGCTGTTGGGATTCTCCAGTCCCCACAGGATTATTTTCCTTTCCACTGTAGAGGACCCATATACATCCTACATAATCTCTTATTGTCTCTACTAAACAAGCCCCAGTGGGACTTTTCTGCACAGAAGATCAGACCGACTGCAAACCATCCTCTATTTTATCTTAACAATATAAGCCACCCACAAGGGCATTTATAGTGACAATTTTGAAGAGACCATCCCTGAGATGATTATTATAAAGTGCCACTCTAAATTCAGGCTGGGTTTGCCCTTCACAAGCCTGCACAATGGCACCACAGCACTAATTTTGTGATAGAGTAGAATATTTATTTTATAATGCATCTTTTTTTTTAACTTTGGCTCCATATTCGGATAATTTAGTAACTGTAGCAAACAAGATCAACAACAATTTCCATTGAGTTTTTATGCCATTCTGACCTCTACATATTCTCCTTGTTTTTTGCGCAGAGGCGGTTCCAAAGAGGTTGAGGAGTCAATGTGGGCCTTTGTGACAATTCCAAACCATGCAGCAGAGGAGATGCATTGGTTACTCTGGATCCACAGAGGCAGAGTACATTAGGCCCACTTCCAAAGGTCCAGGACTTGGGTGGCACCACTTGGCGGGGTAGACTCGCAGATGGCAGAGCCCAAAGGCTGGGGTTGTGGTTGTTGGAGCCTTCTGTCCATGAGGCTAAATTCAGAAGGTCAAACAGGAAGCCCTTGGAGTCTCTCTGCAGTCCTGGGTTCAACAGATGCAGGTCCAGTCCTTCTCAAATAGACAAGAGGACAGCAGGTCAGCACATTAAGGCAATAGTCCTTCAGAGCAGCAGTCCTGCAGAGTGGTAGTCCTTTCAGCAGCAGAGCAGCCCTTCTTCCTGGCAGAGTATCCATAGGGCCAGAAGTGTATTGAATTGTTGATGTCTGAGATTGAGTATTTATACCAAGTTCTGCCTTTGAAGAGGGTAGAAGCCTCTAGAGGTATACCTTTGAAGTGCAGAGGTTCCCTCCTTGCCCTAGTTCCAGACTAACTACAGGAGGTATACAGCCCTTTGTATGGAAGCAGAGCCCAGCCTACGCAAGTGTAAGTGGGGCTGGGCCTAGCTACTTTCGCCCATCCTGCCAGTGATGGCCCACCCATTTACACCTTATCTCCCTAATATGTGTAGCTGTATAGGAGGAATACACAAAGCCTATCAACTACACCCAGTCTCTGAGTCAGTGACATTCTGCAGGTACCAAACGGCTAAGGCAGGAAAAGGCTAACTTTCTAAAAGTGGCATTTTCAAAATTGCAATATAAAATCCGACTTTACTATAACTTAGAATTATCATTACAATTCCAAGGGCATCAAACCGGAATGAGTTAACTGTTCCCATTTGGAAGCTACAGCCTATTAAATGTAATAAGTTAAACTAAAATGTTATTCCATGGGAGAAGTAGGCCTTGCAGTAGTGAAAGATATATTTAAGAGTTTTTCACCACCCAAGACATTTAAAACATAAAAGTACAAATACTACCTGCTGGACTTTTTTGCTTATGTAGGGTCATCCCCAATCTATTTGCCTCCTGCCTCCTATTGTTTCTGACCTGTTGCTGTTTGCTTTTGAACTCTGAGCACTTTACCACTGCTAACCAGTGCTAAAGTGCATATGCTCTCTGTGTAAATTGTATGTACTTGGTTTATCCATGATTGGCATATTTGATTTACTAGTAAGTCCCTAGCAAAGTGCACTACAGGTGCCAGGGCCTGTAAATCAAATGCTACTAGTGGGCCTGCAGCACTGGTTGTGCCACGCACATAAGTAGCTCTGTAATCATGCCTCAGACCTGCCACTGCAGTGTCTGTGTGTGCAGTTTTAACTGTAAATTCGACTTGGCAAGTGTGCCCCCTTGCCAGGCCTAAACCTTCCCTTTTCTTACATATCAGACACCCCTAAGGTATACTCTAAGTAGCCCCAAGGGCAGGGTGCAGTGTATGTTTAAGGTAGGACATATAGGAATGTGCTTTATATGTCCTAACAGTGAAATATTGCTAAATTCGTTTTTCACAGTTGCAAGGCCTGTCCCTCTCATAGTTTAACATGGGGGCTACCTTTAAATATGATTAAAGTGTAGATTCCCTTTGGGAGCGGATGGACATGTGGAGTTTGGGGTCTCTGTGCTCACAGTTTAAAAATACATCTTTTAGTAAAGTTGATTTTGAGATTGTGTGTTTGAAAATGCCACTTTTACAAAGTGGGCATTTTCTTTCTTATGCCATTTCTGTGACTCTGCCTGTTTGTGGATTCCCTGTCTGGGTCAGTTTGACAGTTGGGCTGGTTGCACCTCACACTAGACAGTGACATAAAGGGAGCTGGGGTGTAGTCTGCATTTCCTGAAGAGCCATGTGTGCTAGGAGGGAGGGGAGGAGTGGTCACTTACACCTGAAAGGGCTGTTCCTGTCCTCACACAATGCAGTCTCCAACCCCCTGGTGAGTGTCTGGAACCTGGCATGGGCAAGGCAGGATTTCTCATTCAAAAGAGACTTTACTTTGAAGTAGGCCTACTTCAAAGGAGAAATTGGGTATAAGAAGGGCACCCAAAACCACAGACTTTAGAAACCCTTCTGGAAACAAGAGAAACCTCTGCCTGGAGAAGAGCTGAAGAGCTGAGGAAGAAGAGCTGCCCTGCCTGTGACTGTGCTTTTTGGAGCTATCCTGCAGTTGCTGCTTCTGCCAGAGTAAGAGGGCAAAGACTGGACTTTGTGTGCCTTCCATCTTGAGAAGAAATCTCCAAGGGCTTGATTTAGAGCTTGCCTCCTGTTGTTTGAAGTCTCAGGGACAGCAAAGCCTTCTCTCTGCCAGCACCTGGAGTCTCTGGAGAGACTCCTGCTCTGCCCTGTGGTGCCCATCCAGTTCCTGGGACCCTGAAAGGAGAAGCTGGCAGCCTATCAACAAGCAAATCCATGCACAGAGCGCTACCCGGGGAAAAGATTGATGCAACTCTGATCTGCGGCTGAAGAAACGCGCTGCTGGCTCCGCAGCTGAGAAATGGCATTCGCAGGAAACACAACCGGAGAATCGACGCACGGAGCAGGAGAAACAACGCACAGCATCGCTGATGGAGGCTGGAGATCACAAGTACCACTGTGCATAGAAAAACAACGCAAGGCCTGCCCGGACCCGAGAGTGCTGACTGGATCAACGCATCGCCCTCCTGCAAAGAGAAGAAATGACGCGCCCGACCCAGGGAAAGGAGAAACAACACACGGTCCTGCTCGTGATTGGAATCAACGCATCACAAGCCCTTTTTGACACGTACTCACCCGTGCGGGGTTATTTTCGACACGCCCAAGGTACTTTTTCACGCTGATAGCATTACTGTGTGTTTAAAACTACTTAAAGACTCCTTTTGCATTTTTATTGATAACTTGACTTGTGTATCATGGATGTTTGTCGTTTTGGTCTTGTTTTGTTTGATAAATATTTCCTATTTTTCTAAACTGGTGTTGTGTCATTTTGTAGTGTTTTCATTAAGTTACTGTGTGTGTTGGTTCAAATACTTTATACCTAGCACTCTGAAGTTAAGCCTACTGCTCTGCCAAGCTACCAAGGGGGTAAGCAGGGGTTAGCTGAGGGTGATTCTCTTTTACCCTGACTAGAGTGAGGGTCCTTGCTTGAACAGGGGGTAACCTGACTGTCAACCAAAGACCCCATTTCTAACACTACCTAATAAACACGCTGCTCTCTGCCCTCTGGGCTGCCCAGGGTCTACTTTAAGGGTGACTTATATGTATCAAAAAGGAATGTTTGGCCCTGGCAAAAATGTTTATTTTGTGAAGTCAAAATGTCAGTTTAAAATTGCACACACATGTTGCAATGGCAGGTCTGAGACATGTTCAAAGTGCTACTAACGTGGGTGGCACAATCAGTGCATCGGGCCCACTAGTGACATTTAATTTACAGGCCCTGGGCACAGGTAGTGCCACCTTACTAGGAACTTACAAGTAAATTAAATATGCCATTTGGGTATGAGCCAATCGTACCATGTTTTAAGGAGTGAGCACATGCACTTTAGCACTCGTTAGCAATGATAAAGTGCACAGAGTCCTAAGGCCAGCAAAACAAATTTGGCAGATAGAGTGTCAGAAGGCAAAAAGTTAGAGGGGAAAGGATGCCAGGTCTAACAACTTCATTTTTATTAAACACCATTGAGTAACTATTAAAAATTGTTCAGTTGCATCACAGACACAAATTCATACCTACAAGGTAATGGTATTCTTGTGCACAGTCAGGTAGGGTCCTCATTTGTCTTTACATTAGCTGAATTTGCAGAAACAGTCAGAAGTAAAAGACAAGATTCAGAGCCCTCTCCTACATGATTCAGAGCCATGAAACTCAACTACATCCCAATTAAGTGCCTGCAGGCCCCATCACTTCTCCTGAGCATTCAGCGACCCCCCTCGATCCTTCTGTGTATGAGTTTATTGTGCACGCCGAGCAGACTTACGTTGGTATAGTTCTTTCTTGCCCAGAGCTCTTTTGCTTTGCAACTAGGTTGTCATTCTTCAAGTTTCTTACATAAATATATTTTCCCATGAACAATCGATGATGGGTAAAATGGGCTTTGAGTGTCCTGCATTTCAAAAGTGGATTAAGTACTGAACACACATAAAATAGGCATACAATGTCACTGCTTTGCTCCCATTAGCATCATTTTCCCATCAGCACTATTTCTTTGGCACATGTATCTGACCCAGATTGCATAATTCTTCAGTAAGCACAATGGGTTAGTAAAGGCAATAATCCTGCAAGCACATTGTTCAGATTTTACAATGGCCCACATAACACAATGTACCTGTAAGTACCATTACCCACATGCCAATTCATCCCAGTTAGCACAATATTATCCACATAGTACAGAGTCCCAAATTGTACCATGCCTTAAATTTGCTCACTGGAGGTTTGATCAAATAGTGCGCATAGCATAACATTCCATTCAGCACAATGTCACATATTTCGATTGTGATTTATATGCACATATTATGATATTTTGTTCACACAATGTCCCTGACTTCACAATGCCAGTGAAACCAAAACACATTTTTTTGCCACAATCACATAGGCCGAAATTGCACAATGCCTAGCATTTAACATACATTGCCTGCATTACGCCGTTCGTAGCCACCAGCAATTAGTCAGCCAATGAGAGGTTCTATTAGCGCCTTCTAGCTTGATTCCTGCTCTAAGAGGTTGGTGGGTCTGCAGTGGGTGATGTGCTGTGGGACAGATTACATATCAAAGAGCAGCAATATCTGTTTCTTCATCATCATAGGGATTGGTGACCTACCAGGGACCTCATCCTGCATAAATTAATATAGACACCTCCACTAGCCTCGTGTAATGTGGTCACTGGGCTTGCACAGGTCTTCCCTCTTGCCACCATCCACTATAGACGTTCTTGGCAACTCCTCATTCTCTAGCTGCCCCATCACCAGGTCACAAAGAAGGAAATGAGTGCCATGAGAAATCTCTTCAACTATAGATCATGTTTTCCCAAACCACAGTTCTGGAGGACTTTATTTATTTGTAAACTCAAGGAGGGTCAGTTGCTTGTAGCAGTAATCTGCTGTCAATTGTGGGTGGAACCACAGGCAGCACATTATTCTTCGCTACATAGACCATCTTCATTTGCGTAGCAGGGCAAACTGTGGGTTCTCTAACACAGTGAGCTTCTGTCAAATAAGAGGCTACTGCATTTAATGGAGTAGGATTAAACTAAGTGTAATCTTTAATGGTGATCTTTAAGCGCTGCTGCAGCTTATCGTTTAACTAGATGCTTGACTGATTAGGTTATAATAAATAATGACCAGATGCCTGTAAAAAGTGGTTTGCCATTCCCTAGTAGCAAATCTTTGTGATTCACTATTAGGAAATTGTAAACTGGGATGTAGTACAGTGTGTTTGGCACTGTTTACGATTCCCAAATGGATCGCAAGAGACCTGTCTCATTAATATGCATGAGGCAGGCCGTAATTTGCAACCCATTTGGGAATGGTCACAATCACAGGGATGGTGGCCTGCTGGGAGCGGCAGAACACCATGTTAGTGATTGCTTTTAAATAAAGCAGTCTTTTTTTGTAAGGTATCCTGTTTTCTTTAAATGAAGATGGGATGCATTACAAAAAGAAAACAGAAAAGTTTTCTTTTAATTTTTGAAGAGTAGGCAGTGATCCTTGGGAACACTGCCTGCTCTTCAAAAAAGTTTGCTACCCCATTCGCAAAGAGGAAGGGTTCCCTTAGGGATCCCCTCCTGTTTGCAAATGGGTTACCACCAACTTGAAGTTGGTGGTAACTGGGAATGTTTTGCAACCACATTCCCGGTCGCAAAACATTCTTATATGGCCCTGTGACTCACTATTAGGAGAAGATGCCCCTGGCACGCCCCGTCCTAATAGTGACTCACAATCCCTATTTCGCGAGTCGGTAAACAAGTTACAGACTCGCAACATTGGGATGGTACGTGGTCAGAAGCCTTGTCCTTGACCGGCAAAACTGCTTCATGCATCTAGTGCGTGTTGATCAGTGGGATTTTGCTAAACTGTTTCTTGCACATGTCAATTTTTCTTTTTGTTTGACTCCTTTTTACTTTGTGTGTTTCGCTCTGTAGGTTCATCTCCCTCCTTTGGGACTTTCTTGTGAAATTCTCTACTTCTTTTTTTTTTTTTTAGAACATGCACTTTCAAGAAGTGAGAAAGATATCCTAGCAGGCAGGTGTAGTGAACAACTGCACTCACCTGCAGGGGGATGTATTGGGGGTTCATGGGACCCTCTCCCCCCGCTTAGAGGTCTAACCTCAGAGTGTGCACCGACAGTGCATCACCTTTTTGTTGTACATTGTTAGTGCATCTCCTGGCAGCTTCTTTGCCTTTGCGGGGGCACAGAGGCAAAGTGCTTCAATCAATCAATCAATCATTTTTAAAGGGTGGCTAATCACCCGTAGTGTCTCAAGGTGCTGTTTGTGGGTGTGCTGCTCAATTGAAGAGCCAGGCCTTGAGGTCCTTCCTGGACTGCTTGAGTGATGCTTTCTGCCTGAGTTTGAGAGGTAGCGTGTTCCATGTCCGGGCTGCGAGGTAGGAGAAGGATCTTCCTCTTGTTGTGCTTTTCCAAATCTCAGAAATGGCTGCCAGGGCAATCTGGGATGAAAAGAGTTGTCTGTTGGGTACATAGAGGGCAAGGCGGTGGTTGAGATATGCCGGTCCTATGCTGTGTAGTGCCTTGAAGGTGTGGATCAGAAGTTTGTATGTGATGCACTTGTTGACTGGGAGCCAGTGTATGTGTCTGAGGTGGGAGGAGATGTGGTTGTGTCAGGGGATGTCCAGGAGGAGTCTGGGTGCTGCATTCTGGATTCTTTGAGGTCTTGATTGAAGTTTCTTGGTGATGCTAGCATAGAGTGTATTGCCGTAGTCCAGTTTGCTAGTGACAAGTGCTTGAGTGACTGACATCCTTTTATCAGAGGGGATCCACTTGAAGATCTTTCGAAGGGCTCAGAGGGTGTGGAAGCATGACGAAGAGACTGCGTTGACTGAGGGGGTCATGGATAGTGAGGAGTCCAGGATGATGCCTAGATTGCGTGTGTGGTCTGTGGGTCCGGTGGCGTTTCCCTTGTCTGAGTTAAGTTTGAGGCAGCTGGATTCCATCCAGGCGGTGACTGCTCTGATCCCATTGTGGAAACTTCTCTTGGCCTTCACAGGGTCGTCGGACAGGGAGAGGATCAGTTGGGCATTGTCGGCATAGGAGAAGATGTTTAGCCCATGTTGTTTGGTGATCTTGGCTAGTGGGGCCATGTAGATGTTGAAAAGCATTGGGCTGAGTGATGATCCTTGGGGTACTCCATAGTATGTATCTTTGGGTTCTGATGTGAATGGCGGTAGTCTGACACTCTTTGTTCTTCCGGTGAGGAAGGACCTGATCCATTCCAGTGCTTTATCTCGGATGCTGGCATCGTAGAGTCTGATGCAGAGGCCGGGGTGGGAAACGGTGTTGAATGCAGTGAAGAGGTCAAGGATGATGAGTGCGACCGTGCTTCTGTGGTCTAGTATGGAGTGCATGTCATCAGTGGCTGCCAGCAGAGCTATTTTGGTGCTGTGGTTGCTCCTGAGTCCGGATTGGTAAGGGTCTAGGATTTGGTGTGTCTCGAGGAATTCGGTGAGTTGCTGGTTGTGATTCCCTCATTTTTGTGTTGCCATACCCCAATGTAAATCAATGAACTCCTTCTAACAATAGCACTGGCCCCCAGTGCTATCAGTATGACAGAAAGGGGCACACAAGCATCTGCCACCCCTTCTGTAATACCAAAGTCCCCTGGGGGAGCACACCGGGTTCACACACCCTTTGAATCCACATGGTGCCCCTAGGGTACTTTGTATGAAAAGGCCCCAGAAGTTCAGTTGTAAACAAGCTGAGCTCAGCTGGCAAAAACATTTAGGCCAGATGTACAAAGCTTTTTTCTGTGCGCAAACGACCCAATTTGCAGATTCGGGCCGTTTGCGCACAGAAATAAGCATTTTGGTATTTACAAGTGCTATTTTGCGATTCAGTAAACTATTTTCAAATCACAAAATAGGTTTGTGAATTGCAATTAGGAAGGGGTGTGCCAAAGCCGTTCCTTCATAATTGCGAGTCACAATGATTGTTTTGTGACCGTGAGTGTCGTCGCAAAACAATTGCAATTAACACCAATTTCAAATAACCTATTCACAAATAGGAAGGGGTTCCCAAGGGACCTCTTCCCCTTTATGAATTGGGTTGCAAACATTTTTTCAGAGTAGGCAGTGGCCCCACAGGCCACTTCCTACTCCGAAAAAATAAAACTAAACATTTCATTTTTTTTTTTTTGAAATGCATCCTGTGTTCATTTAAGAAAAATGGGCTGCATTTGAAAAAATGCTTTATTTATTAAGCAATCACAGGCCTGGTGACCCCAGCAGTACACCATACCTGTGATTGCAGCCATTCCCAAATGGGTTGCAATTTGTGGCCTGCCTCATGAACTTTAATGAGGAAGGTCCCTTGCAACCCATTTGGGAGTTGCTAACAATGTCTGAGACACTGTTGTACATTAGGTTTTTCTAGTCATAAAACTTGACATTTGTACATATGGCCCTTAGTCTCTCAGACCGATCAGACTGTAAGAAGGTTTGCACCAGCTATAATTTAGCCATAAGAAAAATGTGTGCTCAGTTTTTTCCGCATTACATTCAGCATGTCTGCAATTCCATATCATTTTCTCTGAACTCTCCAAATAAGCTTCTCAGAATATTGCGTCGCAGGATCTGTGTGCTAATATAATATGCTAATGTGGAAACGTGAAAATCCTAATAAAGAGGATCAATTATTTTAAACATCATTCCTTGCAAAGAAATAGCTAACCATTTGAGGTAGCCTACTCAATGCAGAATTTATTCTTACAATAATACTTGCTATATAAGTAACTAAAGCAGTAATTATGACTTATTGCATCTTAAGTCAGAATTTTAAGTGAAGCACCATTAGACCCAGTATAAAGTGCGATTGTGTGAATTTTCAGCCTAAACAAATGGTCAATGAAGTGCAGGGCTTCATCCTGTTGGAATATAATGATGCAGCTGAATAATATTTATAATATAAATGTGTTGACTTAAAAGAACCAGATTCATGGTACAAGTGGTGCATAAGAAAAACCAGCTGCTAGCTGCATGCACTGTAGCCCTGAAGGGGATGAGGTATATTTCAAATATGTCTCATCTTTATACCATACACTCAGCAAGTAGCAGGATACCACAAATACAACCGGGCCGGAAGTATCCGTTGTCTGAATTCGCAGTGCCTCAAAACAGTGGGACACCCCTAAAGTCAGACAAACTGGTGCGCATGCCATGATACCCAGCACAAGCAAACAAAATATGCTCCACTGTCTCCTGGTACATGCTACTGGCAGCACAACTGTCTAAACCTGATCTTTCTCCAGTTTCTGCTAAATTTTCTTAGTGGAAGGCATCCAAATCTAAATCTTATTTATAAGATTTTAGCCAGAGGCAGAGTAATAATGTCTAGGGAAGGTTCAAATACTGGTGTTAGTTTGAATTCCAAAAACTGTTCTGTCAGATGTCTTAGGTTGCCCTTTGTTACCTGTTGTTCACATACAAGCAACCAATAAGTCATAGTTAATACCAGCCTACCTGCCCTGCAGATTTGTTTTGCCGCGTCCTATAACTTAATCATGACAGATTTCTTGTACCAGCTAAAATTAAATCTCAGCCAAGGTACTTTTAGGACATGGTCTAGTTTCAATAGAACTCCCAGGAAGTGTCTGTAATCAGAAAGCTCAGAAGTCATCCAAATGCATATCCAGAGGAGTAGGGGCTTCAGTTGAGCCAAATCAGCTACATGTTTAATACCTAAGCCATAATATAATGGAATAAGAAAATTACTGACAGTTACTGCTACCAATGCCCTAGTAAAGTATCATTGTAACCCCAGATTTGTGCTCCATAAAGGGCAATACTCTGAGCCTTAGCATGTTAAACTTCTAGGCAGGTGAGAGAGAACATGAATGTGTTATTTTAAAGAAACACAGGATAGTTTAGATCTATGGGAAATTGATAGGGAGCCTTTGTTGATATGGGATCCCCGCTGAAACTTATCAGATAAAGTCACTCCCAAATAATTAAAGCAAAACACCGTATCAAGCATATCAGTTCCAGCCCTGGCAGCCCTACTTTTCTTCACGTTCCTACCGAAGACCATGAACTTGGTTTTAGTCACGTTTAGCTCCATGCCCCTCTGCCTGCAGAACTGTAGGAATATGCCTTTCAGATTTTGCAGGCCCATTAAAATTTTTGAGATCAACAGTGATCATCAGCAAATAACAATATTTGGATTTTTATGCCATTTAAAGTAGGGGAATCATTTGCTCACTTCAGCAGCTACAATCACACATACAGGGTGAATAGGGTAGGCACGAGTATGCACCCCTGGTGAACCCACCAACGAATTGGTTTGTGCTTTGTTAGTTCACCCTTATTCCCCCACCTAACGTGTGCAAAATTCCTTTCATAAAGTCTTAATAGAAGAGCAGTTAAACCACTATGAGCCCCCATATTTGCTAAGACTCTCCAAAGCTTCTCTTACAGTACAAGGTCAAATGCTGCATGAAGGTCAACAAATGCCATATATAGCTTTTGGCTACTAATCAGAATATATTTCCAATACATAATAGAGAACTTAAAAACTTGATCAATAGTAATAGTTTTGGAGTGGAATCCTGCCTAGAGGGGGGGAAAATTTGCTCATTATCTATTCAGGATTGCAATTCATCAGGTACCTGCCTGAAGAAAATCTTTTGCAAATTTTCTATTAGGCTGATAGGCCTGTAATTATTGGGACAACCAGCATCACCCTTCTTGTATACAGGAATTATCTCTGCCCCGCCAAGTATCTGGGATCTGAGCCCCTCTGTCATAGCGTTCAATAAAAGATATGCATATGCAGCCCAGAGTTGTGGTTCAGACATGTATAGATCTCCTGTTATATGAACAGGCTGGGGAGCCTTTGAAGTCTTTAATCTATCAATAGAAGAAAGGGTATCTTTTAAACTAAAGAAAACCCTGCCACTTTGCCCACTATCTGTGTTTGGAGCATTGCTTCCGTAGCTCTCAGTAATCCCACAAAGCGTATTAGAACAATCTTCTGCTTACAATCCAGAAAAATGTGCTTCCCATTTCTCGGGTTGACTATGATGGCATCTTGGATTGTACTCACAGTCTTAACGTAGGTAGCTGTGAGCCAGAAAGTGTGACTATCCTTCATTTTATAAGACTGCAGTATATCTTGCCAATTACCATCCTCCCAGCTATATTTGCCATGATTTCGCATTGACATATCTGGAGTACACTGCACAAATATCTAATCAACTACATCCTATAACAGCCTTTTTTTAAACTTGTTTTGCCACTTCTTATTTAGGTGAGAACCATTTGGGGTCTTTCAAAAAGGTGTGAGGCTTAAAAGGGGAATCTTTGTAAAAAAACACCCTGCCATATGTAAAAAAATGCTTCTGTATCTCTAATATAGGTATATCAGCTTCATGAGCATTCTCATAATGAGAAATGTAATGCACAAACCATTTATAAATCTCAGCATGCACTTTTTGGTTTGCCAAAATGCTGGGCCAAGAGACTCTTCTAAAATTGTTTGCTACTAGAAGTTCAGAGAGCTCACTGAAACAAGTTGGTAAAGATCTCTTAAAATCATTCCTAATTAAAATAATAGTCAAAGGGGTATGATCACTTTGGTGCATCTAAAAACCTCCATATCAAAATGTTGTGAATCATCAAATAGAACACAATCAATGATACTGGCTTGAAAGCCCCTACTAAATGTAGCTGCCCTGTCTGGATCAGAGCAAATTTGACCATGGCATGCTCTCAGACTCCGGCCAACCACTATAGATGCAACCTTTAGGGCAGCATAAGAGAAATTGTGTTGTGGTGTACCAGTGAGAGTAGGAATACCACACTGCTCATCCTTCTGTACAGTTATTAACTTAATGAGCTGTGAAGGCTCAAAGGGAACATCAATGTCTCCTGTCACAAATACTTTAGCATTGTGTTGAGAACTGTCAATTATATCATCCAGTTTTGATAAAACAGGTGAATCACTACCAGCAGATATAGACCTGGCATAAATATTCATTATAACTAAGTTTAAATCTGTAGGAAACATGAGCTGAAGGCCAATTAGATCAACAGAATCTAAATTCAGTAACTCATGGGGGCATGCTATATCACACTTAACCACTATCATTAACCCTGCAATCGCCCTCTCATATTTAGCAGGGGGTACTGCTTCCACAAAATAAGCTACAAACCCATCAATAAACACTTTTTTGGTTGCCCAGGTTTCTTGTAAAAGGCACACATCAAACCCTCCTACAAAAGAAATCCATTCTTGGTCATTGAGCTTTGGTTTAATCCTCTCCAACTTCCAGGATATAAAAGAGAAGCCCCCATTCTGAGCACATGGTTTTATGGCCACAATGCCAACCCTCTCCAGCTCCCTAATGGGATCACCCACAAGTATATGATCTATTGATTTTACAAACTCTAGATTATCCTGAGAAACAGGACCATGATTACTAGTTGTTCCCCTCATGATAGCGACAGGGTGCTTGGTTGGATTAATTACTTTCCTATTGTTTTCATGTTGGCCTAGTCAGTAAGCCTCTTTACTGGATTGGCGGTCAGGATGATCGCAACCTGTGTCAATCAAGGATTTACCATGATCAAGCTGTGGATTGAGTGTTTGCATTGCAGGGGGATATTTTTTTATCCCCATCCTGGTATAAGTGTTGTTATGAATTCTATGATTTCACATGCTATAAGTGATGTAGTATGCAAGGGTATAAACACTGCATGGAAAAGGCATGAGTTATAGTTAATATAGTGTGGCAAGTGATGTGACAAGACTGTGGGCCTGATTGTGACCTGGGTGGGGGGATCACCCCGTCACAAAAGTGGCAAATATCCCATCCTCTGTATTACAAGTCTCGTAGGATATAATGGAACTTGTAACACAGCGGGCGAGATATCCATCACGGTTGTGACGGAGTAATCTCCTCAGCCACGGTCATAATCAGACCCTAAGTTTGGAGGTGCACGACTTAAAGCAATTTGAAGATGGTGTCTAAATTATTTATTGAAGTTATAATGATAACTTTACAATTTTTAATGTTTGTGTATTTTAAGTTTGGTTTATATAGAAAGAATACATAATGTATTTCTAACTATAAATTATACTTTACCTTTGTTTTTTTCATTGATTGTTAATTGGTTTTATTGTTTAATAAAAATGTATCTTAATTCACAGTGTGGAGTGTCATTGATTGGACTGTCATAAAGTAGAATGTAGCACAGTACAGTGAAGGAGAGTGTTGTAGAGTTTAGTGTCATAGAATGGAGTATTACAGAGCAGAATAGAGTGGAATCGAGTACAGTGGTGTGACATAGCGTACAGTGGAGTAAGGTGTTATACAGTACAGTGCCATGGTGTGTCGTTCCATGGAGTGAAGAATTATAGAGTGGAGCAGCGTTTTGTAGTTTAGTGGCCTGTTGAACAGCAGAACTGAGTGTTGTACAATGGAGTGTCATTGACTGGAGTGTCGTGAAATGGAGTGTGGTAAAGTGTCATTGAGTAGAGTGTTGAAGAGTTGCTTAGAGAGTGTCATAGAGTGTAGTGGCATACAGTGGAGTTCAGTAGACTAGAATGTTGTATAGTCCAGTGTGTTGAGTGTAGTGTCATAAAGAGGAGTGACAGAGAGTCTCACACAATGTAACTTTGCAGTGTGTAGTGTCATTATTTGTGAGAACACAGTGCATAGTAGAGTGATGAGTTTTTGTTAGTGTTGTGTGGTTAGTGAGCTGCAAAGAGTATGTAACAAGGTCTGCTATATATAACAATTTGAAAGTGGTGGATAAATTGTAAATGAAAATGATAACTATAACTTTAGAGGTTTTAAATATATAGGGAAATACATTTTCTTACCTATAACTAAGCTTTAACCTTTTTTTTTCATTAAATTAGCATTTTTTCAATTTTTGTTTTTATAAAAATGTTTCAAATCCTAGAGTCCAGTGTTCCAAGTGGGTAATTGTTATATGGAGTGTCGTACAGTATAGTGAAGGAGAGTGTTGTAGATTCTGTTGTCTTAAACTGGAGTATTGTAGATTGGAATTGAGTGGAGTACAGTGGAGTGTAGTTGTGTATCGTACAGAGTATCTCATATAGTAAAGTAAAGTATTGTAGACTGGAACAGCGAGTTGTACAGTGGAATGGCATGTCGAACAGTAGAATAGGATGTAGTAGACTGTCATAGAGTGGAGTAAAGTGTTTTAGAGTGGAGTAAGAATAATTAACGTGTCATAGAGTGGAGTAATGTCAAGTGGAGTGTCGTAGAATAGAGTGTAGAAGAGTGTCATAAAGTGGAGTGGTGTGTCATGTAGTGGAGTGATGTAGCATAGAGAGAAGTTGAATGGCATGTCATTGTGTGCCATACTGTGTAGTTAAGTGGTGTAGAGTGGCTGGGCATAGAATAGAGTAGAAAGTCATAGAGTGGCATAGAGTGTAGTACTGTGTTTTAGAGCGGAGTTGCATACAATGGAGTAGAGTGTTTGACAGTACACCTGCATAGAGGGGAGTATAGTACAGTGGCGTAGAGTGGGAAACAGTGTAGTGGAGTGGAGTATTATGGAGTGGAATCCACTGGAGTGAAGTAAAGTGTCATAGAGTGGAGTGGTGTGTCATAGACTATAATGCCATGCTGTGCAGTAGAGTGGAGAGGGTTAGCATACGGTTGAGTAAAGTGTCATAAATTGTAGTACTGAGTTGTTCGTTACAGTGTAGTGGGAGTGATGTACAGGAGAGTAAAGTGCTATAGAGTATGGTGCAGTGGATTGGTATATGATGTTATACAGTACAATGGCATTGAGTGGCACAGAGTGGAGTATATTAGAGTACTGTGTCAGAGTATAATAGAGTAAAATGGTGTGCAGTGGCATACAAAAAGTGGCCTACAGTGTTGTATAGTGAACTAGAGTGTCATAGAGTACAGTGGAGTAGAGTGTTGCATAGTGGAATACAGTACAGTACAGTGTTGTGGAGTAGAGTCAAAGGGTATAGATAGGAGTAAAGTGTAAGAGAGTTGCAGACAGTGTAGTAGAGTTTTGTAGAATGGAGTTACATAGAGTACAGTAGTGTGTGAAATAGTGGAGCTGCATAGAGTGGATTGTTTTATAGTAGCATAGAGTGAGGTTAAGTCTCATACAGTGGAGTACAGTGGTGTAACATGAAGTGGAGTAAAGTACAATGGAGTGTATTTGTGTGTTGTAAAGTAGAGTGGCATGGAGTGGAGTGGAGTGACGTACCACATGTAGTAAACTGGAGTGGGGTCTCATACAGTAGAGTGGAGTGCTATGTCATATAGAAAACTGTTGTGTAGTGGAAATGAGTGTTGTACTTTGAAGAGTATGGGCATAGAGTGGAGTATGAGGTAGGACAGTGGAGTGTATAGATATAGTGTGGATTAGAATGTCATAGACTTTTATAGAGTGGAGTTATATAGAGTGGAGGAGAGTGTCATACAATGACGTGCTATAGAGTGAAGTGGCATACACTGTAGTGGCATAGAATGGGGTAACATAAAGTTGACTAGTATACAGGTGAATAGCGTGCAGTGGAATGTTGTACAGTGGAGTATAGAGGCGTGGAGTGGAGTGGCGTAGCGTAGAGTGGGGAGGGGTACAGTGGAGTTAGCTAGAGTAGGGTAGCATACATTGAAGTGGCATAGCATAGAGTCGGGGAAAGATAAATTGGAGTGGTGTCTCATATAGTAAAGTGGAGTGCTGTGTCGTACAGTGTTGGAAACTGTCGTAGAGTGAAGTAGAGTGTGTACAATTGAGCGTTCAGGCAAAGAGCAAAGTGCAAATTTTGACAGTGGAGTGCATATGGATTAGGTAGAGCAGAATATAGTAGAGTGAAAGAGTATAGTAGAGTTTTGTGAAGTAGAGTTATATAAAGTAGAGGAGAGTACACTGGAGTGGTGTAGAGTGGAGTAGCATACACTGGAGTGGCGTAGCGTGTAATTGTGTATAGTGTAGTAATGCACAGTAGAGTGGCATAAACTGTAATAGCATATAGTGTAGTAAAGTACACTGGAGTGGTGCGCAGTGAAGTGGTTTAGACTGAAGTGGTGTATTGTGGGCTGAGGGAACAACGTAATAACATAAAATGGGGGGGAGTACAGTACAGTGGGCTAGAGTGAAATACCATACATAAGAGGGGCAAAGAATGAATTTGCATACAGTGTAATAGTGTAGACTGGAGTGATGTACAGAGGAGTAGCATACAGTGGAGTACAGTGGAGTGGCGCAGAGTAGAAAAGAGTATAGTGGAATATGATAGAGTAGAATAGCGTAGAGTCCAGTGGCGTATATGTGAGAGTTGTAGACTGGAGTAGTGTACAGTGCGGTGGGGTACATGAAACAGCATACGGTGGAGTGGCTTACAGTGCAGTGGCATACACTGAAGTGGAGTAGAGTGAAGTAGCATACATTGGAAAGGCATACAGTGGAATAGCATAGAGTAGAATGGCATACAGTGGAATAGCATATACTGGAGTACGTATAGCGGAGTGCCATACTTTGAAGTGGCGTACCCAGAAGAGGCATAGAGTGGAGTTGCACACAGTGTAATAGCATAGATTGGGATGCATAGAGTGGAGTTGTTTACAATGTAATATCGTTGGATGGAGTGGCATTGAGCGGAGTGTTGTATAGTGCAGTGGCATAGAGTGTAATAGTGTATAGTAGAGTAGCATACAGTAGTGTGATACATAAGGGAATGGTGTAGACTGGAGTGGCGTAAAGTTGCATGGGGTAGAGTTTAATAGCATACAGTGGAGTGCGTACATTGGAGTGAGGTCCAATTGAATAGCGTAGAATGAAACGGCTTAAAGTGGAGTGCCATACACTGGAATGGCGTAAAATGAAGGAGCGTGGAATGACGTTGCACACAGTGGAATCGCATAGAGTGGAGTGGCACACAGTGGAGTGGCGTAGAGTGGAATAGCATACACTGGCATATAGTGGAGTGGCATACAGTGAAGAGTTGTAGAGCGGAGTTGCATTCAGTGTAATAGCGTTAAGTAAACTAGTGTGGAGTGGAGTCTCATACAGTGGAGAAGTGTAGAGTGGAGCGGCACACATATATACACAGTGAGATAATCTACAAAGACCTGAGAAACTAAAGCATAAGAGGGAGACAAAATTCAGAAGTGAAACTCACATTGATTTGGTGAATGTAAATGATTAGGCATTTATCAGTACTGAGGAAGAGGCAGAAGTTGTGCAAAATGTTGGCTGTGAAAGTTCTGATTTTTTTTGTTGAAGCCTACAACGAATGTGTGATGTATCAATGTATTATTAGAGTAAGCCTTCCTGAAACATTCATGAACTGTTTATGTGGGCAGGGAACTCTAACATACATATGTATATAAGTATACAATTACATATATATATATATATATATATATATATATATATATATATATATATTTTTTTTTTTTTTTTTTTCACTTAAAAAGCCAAACTTACAGTGACACAGTGACTTTATAGTAAGACTCACATTTTAAACATACAAAACTATAGACATCCAACTGCTATAATTAGAGTTATCTAAAGTAACTATAACTCGTTCTCTAAGGTAACTATAACTCGTGCCCCCACCATGCACAGTTTTTTTCATAACAAATGTTACTACAAATATTACATTGATATTATCAATGATGTTATCAAATATGTCATAAGTTCCGTAATTTGTGGGGTAATTTGCTGTGCATGGTGAAGGTGCGAGTTATAGTTACCTTAGTACATGATTTATAGTTACTTCAGATAACTCTAACAATAACAGGTGAATTTCTATGGTTTTGTACATTTAAAATGTGAGCCTAACTATAACGTCCCTTTAGCCTTTGTTTTCTAAGTGAATTTCTATAGTTATTTTAACATTTTAATTCTATTTCCTAACTATAACGCCCCTGTAACCTTTGGTTTTTTTCACTGAATAATGGTGTTTTTTTTTTTAAACATGTGCAAATCACCTTGAAATTCTCCCCACTTGGTCCCACCCCGTCCACCTTATTAGTATGCAAAGACATTCCTGCCTTTTGTCAGGATGATGGACAGCTCACCAATGCGCCCCCCCTGTGAGTTTCCTGACAACTTTGGTGGTGGGTTCTTGATGCCGAAGAATATGAGGATATCCCCACCCAAAAAAATAAGCACTTACATCATATAGCTTAAAAGAAGGACACTGGTTTGGTGGAGATTTACATCTTTGTAGTCTTGTTTAAAGTATGTTTCAGTTGACAGGCATAGGGCTTATCATAGTCCCATGAAATGTTACTATTAATTCAACTTTGAATTTGAATTTTTTTGGAATTTATCTGCCCTTTTGACATCATACCGACAACAGTATATGGACTTTTTTGGACTTACTCATGTAAATATTGAGCGCCAGGCACAGGTATTTACATAGGAATGCATTACCTTTTCTCAGTTCTTAGTTTCCTGTTTTCTTACATATTTTATGATCCTCTTGGTTTCTTATTTATATTTATTTCCTCTTTTTCTTTCTTTTTCATTTTTTTTCTTTTTCATATACCAAGGTCAGTGATAAACTGGCGGTAGCAAAACCCATACTGTTACGCCAACAGAACAACGCCCATCACAATATGACCCATGAATCATCGCAGTGGACATTCAATGGCGGTAAACCATTGGCAGTACATACCACCACGCTCAAAATACACACACACATACAAAACAACACCACATTGGTCAATTCAAACTACACAAATGTGACACCCATACACACACCACACCCACACAACTATAAAACACCCACCCACATTACCCACAACCCTTTACGACTACAAAGCATTGCTACCAGAGAGAGATACAGCAAGAGCACCCACACAACCAGAACCACATAACACCATCACGTATACACCGCACACGCACTTTACATCACACACCCCAACACATCACCCCACACACCCTCACCCCCACCACTCACTCTACACCCATGTCACCACAATGACACACCAGGTACTCTGAGGAGGAGCTAAGGGTCATGGTGGAGGAAATCATCTGGGTAGAGCCACAGCTATTTGGATCACGGGTGCAACAGACATCCATTGCTAGGAAGATGGAGCTATGGCAGAGAATCGTGGACAGGGTCAACGCCATGGGACAGCACCCCAGAACAAGGGATGACATCAGGAAGAAGTGGAACGACTTACAGGGGAAGGTGCGTTCCGTGGCAGCAAGACACCAGCTCATAGTACAGAGGACTGGCGGTGGACCCTCACCTCCTCTTCCACAACTTACAACATGGGAGGAGCAAGTCTTGGCAATCATGCATCCTGAGGGCCTGGCAGGAGTAGGAGGAGGACTGGACATACTCTATTACTATCACCCCCCCACCTGCATGCCATCACAAACCCCCACCCTTACCCTCACTCCCATCACTCCACCACCTCCCACATACCCCACCATCACAACCCACTCATCCCAATACCAACCCCTCACCAATGCATGGACACCCCTCACAGGCCTGCATGGACACCTATCACCACTGCATGCACACTGGAGAGAATCACCTAGCCCACCAAATGACAACTCACACAAGGCAAATCTGCCAGGGCAGTAGGGCAATAACAACCATAGAGGGCAACACACCCATGCACAATATATAACATGCAGAAACAATAACACTGCAATTACATACCCACAGGTATCCCAGCCAATGTCACCGCAGAAGAGGTGCCAGCAACATCCAGTCCCCCACAGAAGAGGCCCACAGTGATGACAGCAGCTCTGGTCGCCTGAATCAGGATGACCAACCTGGTCCATCAGGGATCTCCGGACAGTCGGTTACCCAGACACAGTCTCACACCACCACAGAGCCTCCACCCTCAGGAAACATCACCACAGCACCCACCCAGCGGGCCATACCTCTGTCCCCAGGACACGTCAATCAGCAGTGTGTCCACCACTACAGGGACCCCAGGGCACCCCACAAACACAGGATGATCAGGGACCTGGGGTCAATGGCAGTGGGCACACGGTTCAGGGGACAGAGGCGCAGGGAAGCTGGGAGGACTGCTGTGCAACAGGGGGAGGACAGGCCCAGGGAATCTACTATTCAGGAGGCCCTCACGGCAATCCTTGGAGCATACCAACATTCCCAGGATACGTTGGGCCAGATACTGGACAAGTTGCAATAGAACATGTGGCTGCAGGAGGGACAGTACCTGGGGATCAGGGAGGACTTGAAGTACATCAACACCACCCTGGTCTCCATTGCAGGGGTGCTCGCAGACATGGCCAACCCTATGAAGGAGGCAGTGGCACACCACCGGGCCCCTCACACTAGTCAAACCAACGAACAGCCCTCCACCTCCGCTGCTGCTAGTGGGCAGGAGGACCCGCCACAGGAACAGCAGGCCACCAGCACCCCTACCCTTCAGAAGGTCCCTGTGATCCAGGCAGAAGCCAGAGACTATTGCCAAGAGCCCCGCTGGGAAATAAGACTCTCCTGATTGTCACCCTTATGTCCCACTCAGTCACCCTATCCACCTTGAACTGCCATTGCTTGTCAACATCAGGACAGTGCGCGCTCTACGGGCAACTAAAATGCAAAAACCCAGTCTTCATGCAAGAGCATAATTCATGCATTGTGTTTATATGCAGTTTGTTAACCTTTTGCTTTGCAGTGGTTTACCTTAAAACCACTATTAATAATGTTTGCTAATAATGTTCATTTGCAAGGTATTGCTGCAGGCTTACAGAGTGTATCAGGGTGTGGTCCCTTTCTAAGACCTTCTAGAAGCTTTCCCTGCAGCATGACTGGGTGTGATTTGTGGGCTGGGCCATATTCTATATAAGGGAACCAGCAGAGCTCCACGTGCTCACTATTCAGAGGTCCCGGTGCAGAGCACCAGCAACTTCCTGAGCTCCTGTTCCGGAGGCCTACTTTGACCTTCCAGGCCTTGCCCTTCATTGTATTGGTGATACTTGAACAGGGAGGTAAGAGGGAGGTTGGGCTGGGCCCCCGACCCCGTTTTCAAAGGCATTTGAGTTTTTGGGCCTGGCTTTCATGTTGAAAGATTTTCCTTGTGCGTGTGAATGTGCTCGTGATTACTTGACATTTGCATATTGGCTTTCGAATCGGCTAGACGCGCGATTCATTCCTGGCATTAAACTCTTGTTATTCAGTGTGCACTACCATTTCTTGGCATTTGCATGGTGGCATTCGAATCGGCAAGACGCGCAATTCATTCCTTGCATTTAATTCTTGATACTCATTGTGCGCGATCATTTCTTGGCATTTGCATGGTGGCATTCGAATCGGCAAGAAGCGCGATTCATTCCTTGCATTTAACTCTTGATACTCATTGTGCGCGACCATTTCTTGCCATTTGCATGGTGGCATTCGAATCGGCAAGACGCAGGATTTATTCCCGCATTTAAACCTTGATGTTCAGATCGCTTACAGAGTGCGCGATCATTTCATGGCATTTGCATATTCCTGTTGGAATCGGCAGTGTGCGCAATTCATTCCCGCATTTAAACCTTGATGTTCAGATCGCTTACAGAGTGCGCGATCATTTCATGGCATTTGCACATACTTGTTGGACTCGGCAGTGTGCGCGATTCATTTCCCGCATTTAAACCTTGATGTTCAGATCGCTTACAGAGTGCGCAATAATTTCATGGCATTTGCATATTCTTGTTGGGATCGGCAGTGGGTGCAATTCATTCCTGCATTTAAACCTTGATGTTCAGATTGCTTACAGAGTGCGCGATCATTTCATGGCAATTGCATATTCTTGTTGGGATCGGCAGTGTGCACGATTCATTCACGCATTTAAACCTTGATGTTCAGATCGCTTACAGAGTGCGCAATCATTTCATGGCATTTGCATATACTTGTTGGAATCGGCAGTGTGCGCGATTCATTTCCCTCATTTAAACCTAGGAGCTCAGATCGCTTACAGTGTGCGCGATCATTTCATGGCAATTAAAAGTTTGATGTGTAGTGTTTCCTGAAGTGCACACAATTATCCAGGGCCTTTGAATTTTCAAGATGTTACATTCTTTGTGCATATTAAGTCCTTAGTACAATTGCTATTGTTTTCCAGGGAATGTTTCAGATTACATTTTGTCAAGATGCAATGTTTGTTTTGAAACATTATTCTAGAAGGTTCTTATATTCCTAGACAGTATGTAACAAGTCATGAAAAGTTCATATGAAACATTGCATTAACCATTCTTGATTCCTTTCCAGGTACCTAGATTTCTTGAGGCCTAGTTAGAGTCTAGTTCTAGGTCATTCATGTTTTTTCAGTCTAAGTGTTATTTCATGTTCCGAGTATAATTGAACTCTAGATTCAACAGAGTGTTATTTCATGTTCCGAGTATCATTGAACTTTAGATTCAACAGAGTGTTACTTTATGTTCCGAGTTGTTATTTCATGTTCCGAGTATCATTGAACTCTAGATGCAACAGAGTGTTATTTCATGTTCTGAGTATCATTGAACCCTAGATTCAACAGAGAGTTTTTATGAACATCAATGTGATTATATCTTGATATTGTGTTGTTTAACCTTTGCTTCCTACAGGTCTCCTTCCCAGCTGTTCCCTTCCTAATCCCCTTTTCCCCACTTGGACTCTCTTAGGCTCTGTGATATTGCTATCAGAGTTTTGGAGCTGTCTTGTGGTGGACATGTTGGGAACGTGCGCAAACCCCGAGGATCTGGTCTCCATGACATTGCTCCCCTTCCTATGCCCCCATGGACAATGCACCTGTGATGCAAATAGACTGGATTCTATCCTGGACCTTCCTCCATCATCACCCCAGCCCATTGCACTTCCCTCTCTACTTCTTAGCACTTAAATAAACACTCTTTGAAAAAATACAAGTATGGAGTATGTCAAATGATTTAAGTATGTATTCGTTTATCAAGGTTTAAACATTGCATTTCAACTGTACAGTAATGTATACATAGGGAAGACCTGTAATTGGCTGCAGTGAACACACTAGGAGCGATAGTGGGGCACCAATATCTGCAGATAGAGATGCCAAAGGGTACAGTGAGAGGCCATTTAAGTGGGAAAAACTGCCTGCCAGTGACAATGTCAAACACAAAACTGTCAATTAAATGTGAAGTTATGCTGTCTTACCTGTGTGTCATTGGAAGTATTGATGAATAATTGCACTACTGTTGTCCTCATCCTCATCCTCTGCCTCCTCATCTTCACTGTCCACAGGGTCCACTGCTGCCACACGGCCATCTCCAGCCTCCACCTCCTGCTGAAAAGGGAACCCTGACCCCCCTGATGGCCTGCATACTGGTGGTGGCCTATCCAGAGCTAGATGGGTGCTTTGGGGCATCACATCAGCCACAAGGGGGTGAGTATAGTGCCCCAATATAAAACTTGCGCCTGGTGGGTTGGGGTTAGGTGTTCCTATCCATGGGCTGGTGACTAGCATTGTGACTGGTAGTGCATTGCCTAGTGCGTAGGGCTGTTCCCTGTGTGTGAGTGTGTCGTGTATGCCAACAGTGGTGTTGTTGGTGCCATTGACCAAGGGTATCCTTTGTCTCTCCCCACCCCCTTTTTGTTTTGTCACCCTGTCCTTATGTGAATTAGCATCATCTAGCGGAGGAGCAGAGGCACCGGCGATGGAGAGGGCTGCATCCCACAGGACCGAGGAGGCCGAATCCACTGGCGGTGAGGGCACCAGTGGGATGGAGGGCAAGGGGAGCATCACAGCGGAGACAGGAGGGGACAGTTCGGACACGGGTGCCTCCTCCGATGGGAGCTCCCTGGTGGTGGTGGCGGACACTTCTATGCCCACCCCAGCTACTGGTACAGCTACCACACCCCATACCAGCACCGCCCTCCCAGCAGCCCCTCAGCAAGGTTCCTGTGCCCGCTCACCCAGGAGGGTGGGCATCTCCTTTGCCCCAGGCACCTCAGGCCCTGCCCCAGTTAGCACTGTTGCCCTGAGTGAGGAGGCCCAGTTGCGTCTACACTCACATCTGCATGAACTGTGTCCTCTCCCACTGTGTCTGTGCCCCCTCCTCCCAAAGTACACAAATGCAAGCATTCAGACCCCCAACAGCCATCCACCTCACAACAGCATCCAGCCCATGCACATGCACCCAAACACAGCAGACAGGCCACCACTCCCTCATCCTCCACTCCCAAACCATCTCCTCTTCCCGCCCCAATGTCCCTTAGCAGCTTTTCCTCTCCACCGTTAACCTCTTCCCTACCCCTCCCCCTCGTCCCTCACGTCAGGCCAGGGCGGTCAAAACCCAGGCAAGCACCTCAGCCACCCAGTCCATAGGCACAGTAGTGTCCCTAACTACTCCAGGTGGGAAAGGATCCCAGCCACCAGGAAGGCAGACGGACAGGGTGCAAGCCCCAAGTGCGTCGAGGAAGGGCAACGAGTCAGCCCCAGCTGCAGGACGGAAGGGCAAGGAGGCAGCCCCAGCTGCAGGATGGAAGGGCACGGAGGCAGCCCCAGCTGCAGGATGGAAGGGCACGGAGGCAGCCCCAGCTGCAGGACAGAAGGGCAAGGAGGCAGCCCAAGGAAGGAGGGGCAAGGGGCCTGCAACAGCAGGCAGGAGAGACAAGGGGCCTGGTGCAGGGACTCATTCGGAGCCCCCACCACCAACCATGGTGGTGTAGCTGTCTGAGGGTGCAGGGGAGGGGCTGGAGCCTCCCCACAACCCTGCCAGCACCGCCTCCTGCACCGCCACCAGCACCACTGCCAGCAGCAGCAGCCCTAGAGGCTGCAGGGGAAGGGCCGGAGCCTCCCCCTCCACTGCCAGCACCGCCACCAGCACCACTGCCAGCAGCAGCAGCCCAAGTGGGCAGCCGTTCGCGGCTGCAGGGGAAGGGCTGGAACCTCCCCCCACCACTGCCAGTTCCACCAGCAGCACCACCACTACCACCACTGAGCAGCTGTCACCGTCGGCGGACAGTGTGTTGTCTTGTCTCCCTGGGCTGTTGTGCGGCCTGGCCTCAGCAAATCCTGTGGGTCTGACACCCAGGTGAGAGACTGTGACCTTGCACTCCCCAAGATCTGCATCACAGGGCTCAATGCCCCCTCCAGAACCAGTGGAGAAGCCATCCACTCAACCCATCCTCCACAGGATGACGCTCACTGGGCACAATGCCCCATCCAGAACCAGTGGAAGAAGACATCCACTTGAGAGACTGTGGCCTTACACTCCCCAGGACCAAGCACAGGGAATGTTGTCACCTCCAGAGCCAGTGGGCAAGTCACCCACTTGAGAGACTGTGGCCTTGCACTCCCCAGGATCAAGCACAGGGCATTTTGCACCCTCCAGAGCCAGTGGGCAAGTCACCCATTTGAGAGACTGTGGCCTTGCACTCCCCAGGACAGAATAATGGGCATGTTGGCCCCTCCAGGACCCGTGACGTTGTACCATTTTCTGGCTGAGGTGCCCCCCATTCCCTGTCCCCCTGAGGTGCCTGGCTATTTTCAACCTGATGCCCCTGCAGTGTGCTCTCCGTGTTGTTGCAGGAGTGAGGTGGGGCCTTGGATTATGTGATGTGGCCCTGTGGCCCACAGACATTGAGGGACTGGGCAGTGTCCCTACAATTGTGAATATGTATATACCTGTTAATTTGGATGCACGTATTTATACTATTTTATCTTATTGCACTCACTTTAATCAATTCATTTTGTCCTTGCATTATTCCTGGAGGGTACGGGGTGAACATGTAATGTTATTACATATGCTTGTGTGTATGGTTTTGGGGGTAGGGGTGTTGCATGTTTTTCCTCCCACTCTCCCCTGTGTGCTAGGTGGCAGTAATCACTGTGGTCATCTTCGCCGGCGTTGGTGTCCGTAGTGGAGCAGAACGTAGAAGAGCATGGGAAACACATGCAACTCGGGCTCCATGGCGGCTTGGTTCTTCCTTTAGTCTCCAGATATGTCATTTCCCTTCTGTGCAGTGTTTCTGCCAGGCTTTTGATGTTGTTGGTACAGCCCCGGAAAAGGTGGCGGTTTGGTTTGTCATAATACAGTGGGCGTAACATTGTCTTCCGCCTGGCTGTAGGCGGTTACCGCCATGGTGCCTGTTGATTTCGCCCTGGCAGTCGGTGTGTTAAAGTGGCTGTCTGTCTGAGCGGTTTCCGCTGTGGTCATCACTTCATATTTATTACCGCCGGCCTGTTAGTGGTATTACTGCTGCTTGATCACCAACCGCCAGGGTTGTAACGAGGGTCTATATCTTTATGGTATGTTGAAATGGTGATAGATCGTGACTCTGACTAAATCCCTATGACAACACTCTATTGCATGTGTCTTTGACACACTTTGGGTACTATTTATTTTTTCAATAGATTTGCCATTCTTTTCTATATGGTTACTGTATATCATTTATGGTTTCAGTTACCACAATTTGGTGTTTTCCTTTTTCTTTACTTTTTGTGTTTGTTATCATTTTTCCTTTATATATGGTGTAGGTATCCATCTATTTGCACAGGGTTATGATCATTGAGTTATGTTATGTTTTTAGCTTTATAATATATTTGGAACATGAGTGTATGTCCATTCTTATATTTTACAGCCTTCAGAAAGTCTCTATAGTGACGAAACATGTTTTGGCTGACAATGAATAAATTGATATGAAGGACTGTTTTGACGTGAATGAAACTTCAAGCTCACAATAAAGAAGAATTCATTTTTCAAGAAGGACTGGTCGGAAATCTTTATGACTTCAAAAATATCCAACTACATCTTTTATGCTTAAGATTAAGTGCTGTGGTTTGAATTTGATTTTGATATTTGGTCTTTGTAGTCTTGTTGGCCTCTCTATAGGAGGATTCATGTTGACACAGAATTCTGGAGAAAGATGCCTGAGGAACAGCCACATTGCCAAACACACAAAAAAGTTCCTGGAGACCTTTCCTCGTGGTCCATTATGCAGCTGTAGTGTAGAATACACACTGGACATTTACCCAACAAGGTAGCACTTACTAACTAACCAGTTGAAAGTACTTCAGGTGGGTAGACATTTTGTGGAAAACTGTCAACTTTTGTTGGAAAACAGTCAGGTGAGGTTCCGTTCTGACCGAGTCACTCACTCAGCTACTGACACACCCACACAGACACTCACTCACCCATTCACAGATGCATTCAGACACTCACTCAGACCCTAAGGCACCCACTCATAGACCAACTTAGACACTCACGCACCCACTCACAGACCCACTCAGAGACTCATGCACTCACTCACAGACCCACTCAGAAACTCATGCACTCACTCGCAGATGCACTCAGACTCATGTACCCACTTAGAGACATATTCAGATACTCATGCACACTCACTCACAGATCCATTTAGACACTAACGCACACACTCACAGTCCCACTCAGAGGCTGACACACCCATTTACAGACCTACTCAGACACTCTCACACTGACTGACAGACCCACTCAGACACTCTCACATCCACTTGCAGACCTACTGAGACACATAGGAACTCACTCACACACTCACTGTCAAAGTTTAGAGGTTACAGTTAGGAAATAAAATTTTAAAAACTTTAGAAATTAACTTTAAAAAAACCAAATATTACAGGGACATTATAGTTAGGAAAAAGCATGAAAAACCTTAGAATTCACTGAAAGAAATAACTTTACAGGGACGTTAAAGTTAGGAAATAGAATTGAAAAACCTTAGAAATTCACTGAAAAAAACAAACGTTACGGGGACATTATAGTTAGGCTCACCTTTCACTCGTACAAAACCAGTGAAATTCAGCAGTTATAGCTAACTGAGCTAACTATAACTTCCACCCTTGCACTGCTTATGACCTCACATATTACATTACTCATTACATGGTCAGTGACATCACTGATGACATCTCAAATGCCATTACTGATGACATCATCCACAGAGACATACACCCACTCACCCCTATACAGCCTCTCATACACCCACTCATGCACCCACACACCCACTCATATACCCATTCACAGACCCAAGCAAGTATTCAAACAACCCCTAACTCATCCATAGAGCCACTCAAACATCCACTCACTCACTTATGCAGACACTCACACAACCACTCGCTCACCTATACAGCTACTCATACAACCAGTCACTTACCCATATAGCCTTTACACACTCACTTACTCACCTATCCAGCAACTCACACACCCACACACTCGTTCATACAGCCTCTCAACACAGCCACTCACTCATCTATACAAGCACTCACACGCTCACTCACACACCCACACAACCACATAAGTACCTATTCACAGATCCATACAAGCAATGACACATTCCCTCACACACCCATACATTCTTTAACACACTTACTCTACAATACAGCAACTCACACAACAACTCACTTAACAAAACAGCCACTCAAACAGCCACTCACACCCAGTGGGCCACTTACACAGACAAAACCAGTGAAATTCAGCAGTTATAGTTACCTGAGCTAACTATAACTTACGCCCTTGCACTGCTTATGACCTCACATATGACATCACTCATGACATGGTCAGTGACATCACTGATGACATCTCAAATGACATCACTGATGACTTCATCCAGTGAGTGTGAGGTTTTTCTAAAACGTTTTAAATTTTAAACATATATACCAAGGTACTAAAAAAGTTAAAATAGTATAGTTTCTGTACTACTGCTAAGAAACTATTTTAAGGTAGTTAGCAGCGCTTTGCACATAAACATAAAGAAATACTATTAAAAAAATAAAAACCCATGTTTCAGTTGTTTAGTTTTAGCAAAACACATCGCGCGAAAGTGTATACATTAATTGTAAAATTTGCATGAATAATGTAAACCGCTTTTATATGATAGCGACTTTTCATCGACGTGATAGTTTGACAGCATTTTATTGCTACCTGAACAGGAAAATTGTTGCTTCCCTTTGCTAGATAAAATATCATATTTTAAATGCTAATCAATTGATTGATGTTAATAGATATGGCACTGCTCCAGCATGACATAGAGAAATTGCAACGTTATTAAATAAATGCGCTTTGGGCAAAAACACACCTAAGAATCAAATCTTAAAATTAAATGAAAGTTCATGTAATTTGACATAATTTTGTCAGACGAAAGGCATGCGTCCAGGACATGTATTAGTACAGACGTCCACAGTTCAGAGCCTTTCTAACATTTCTTGAATAATTACTTTGACATGTCCCGAACTGTTTGCAGGGCTGGCTGTTTCGTTTTGTTGAAATGCAGCTGAGCACGAGCATAGATATAATCATGTCACAGCTCGGTCATCGCCATCTCAGTTTCTCTGTTCTCTAGATGACCATACATTGGAAATCAAATGCCACATATTTAGGGGCATATCGCCACGAAAGTACGCACTATGGAGAAATGATCCATCTGGTGATGTAGTTTAAGTCTTTCTCGTTAAAGTGATCAGTTTCCCATGCGAATCTTTACAGGTACTTTCAATCGCTGAAAGTGGGGCAATGCTCTCACTGAATGTCAACATGCTTTCTGATTTTGTTAATGTGATTATATATATGCACATTATTTGGCAATTTAAAAAAGAAAAGGAATCTATCTATTTATCTATCTTTCTGTCTATCTATTCACACACATATGTAAATATATATTTATTGAAAAACAAAGGATAAGTTGACGATGTAGCTAGGTACGGTAATAACATCTTAGCGTATTTGAAAAAACCCAGCAATTTCACTGAAAAACACAAGGGTTAAAGTAACAGTATAGTGCGTTATTACAATTAAATAGGAACTAAGGTTTATAAACGGGAAAATCATTGAAATTCTAAGAGTTTAATGAACTATCATTATCATGCACCCTTGCTAAGCGCTTCTTATAGCTGCACATATTACAGCACGCAATGTCATGCTAAATGACTTCATCAGTGACATCACTGGTAACATCTTAAATGACATCTTTCATGTTCTATAATGTTAATAGAACTTATTGCGAGCACATACATGATAAGGTTTCTAGGTGATGAGGAAAGAAATTAGAAGGCCATGCTGACTCACATATTTTGGTAGTTGATCAGTTTGTCTGAACATCCAGGAATTTAGTTCTTTCCTGAATGTCAAAAAATCATTCAGGAGATGTAAGGACGGGGCAATACATTTCAAATTCCAAATTTTTGGAGTATAGTGAAGCTCGTGCCACCCATCCATTGCCTGTTATACTTTAGAATAGTCACTGAATTTGAAGAAGAGGAGCAAAGTTGCCGACTAGGAATATATTTCTTATTTTAGAAATTGAGGACCCTCACCCAGTAAAGCCTTAAACAAAGGCTTTAAATCTAATTATTTGTTCTAGTGGGTGCACGTGAAGATCCCTTAATAAGGGAATGATGTGATGTGTCATGACATCACTGATGATGTCTAAATGATATCATCAATGATACTTCTATTCACATTAATTCATAAACCCATTTAAAAAAGAAGGTTGTTAGTTGTTAGTAAAGGGCCTATACTCACATCCAACACAACTCTATTGTTGCATTTGTGTGGGTGCATGGAATGGAATCCATCTTGTGACGTGGTAGCTCCATGTGTTAAAAGTTCTTGAAGAACACCAACATCAACACCAGGTGTTGATGTATCTATATCTTTTTGTTAGTGAAGGTTGGCTGCAGGGAACGATTTATTGTGCCATTCATTCAAATGATTGTGCATGCCAATGATCCTGAGGTTATATTTTTTCCTGTGCCACTACTAAAGTCCCTATTACATAGTTTGCAAGTCACAATGGCACTGACTTTCTTCTCTCCAAACAGCTATGTGAAAAAAACTCCCAAACCACAGATCGAGGAGTCATGCTCATGTCTACTTCCTCATTGACATTGTGAGGTGACTTTGGTGATGGATATTATTCTCCAGATTCCATTGTTTTAATGATGTTCACCAAAAATAACAGAACACACCAAAAACATAAGACCTAACATTAATACAGGTCAATACTCAGTGAGAAATAGACTTACAATGATAGCCAAAAGGGAGGGATTACTTCAAGGTTGCACGATACCTGGATATTTTGGGGCTGTGGGGAAACTTTTTGGCTCAAACCTAAAATAAAACAACCCTTCTATAGTAAACACAACTTTCTATAAAACATCTGAGTCCCACAGGACTCCTTAGAGTCCATGAAAAGGAAGTAAATGCCCCCTGGAGTGACATGGCACTCTCTCATTAGCTCTATGGGGACCGTGGGGGTACTGAAGTACCTATGGGTCATCAAAAAATAAAAGCAACCATTCAATGGGCCACTCGGGGAACACTACTAAAAGTAGGCCCACCACCTTTAAAAACCTTCTCAAGTCATTTTCCTCACCACCATTGCTAGGCCTTTTAATGAGGCAGTGTATGGTAAATCGAACTACGGTCCATCATAGCCTCAGACAAATCTGGGTACCAGAGGACACCAAGCAGATCATTCACTAAACTTATAACATGTTCAGCATCAAAACATAAGAACATTATTGCCATCCCTTCAAGTTCAGCTGTACCACAACAACCATGGCTTGAGAAAGAATCAGTTGTGTGGCAGTTTTTTCCACTTCCAGCTGGCCAAAATAAAAATAAGATGTGCAGGAGGTTATGTACCTGAGAGAGCGTATTTGATATTACATATTATAGACGTGAAATGCTTATGTCTAACAATGCTGTATTAATAAAACATTCATTAAAGCGTATTCATAAATATGGAGAATCGTTCACATGTATAAACTAATGTCGACTGTAAGAAATAATCGTTTATAGTTTGCCTAACTGAGCACAAAAACACGTATAAAACTGCATTCATTAGAACTCGTATATCTTAAGTTAGCATGAGCCATGCAAAAGCTGTGTAGCTCTCATATTAAAAGCGTATTTTTCTGTCTCTTCAGTGTGCGGACTTGCAAACGACCATGACCAGCTATTGTTCTTTCTGTATTAGTTTGAAACATGAAGAAATTTCCCATCCGCATGCTAGCATCTTTTAGTATAAAATGATGTGCTTCGAAACATTTATAGATACTTCCAAGGACAATGAGACGAGGGAAAGAGAACTTTTAACCTGAGACGTGTGCCAAGATGGTGAAGTAACCCCGGATATGCCACCTACGAAATGCCGATTATGAAGACCAATCAGAAGACGAACTAATATCAAGAAATGACAAATGCATTACTTAATGTATAATTTGATAGGTTAAACAATGGTGGGGTGTATTGACTGACCAATAGAATTTTGTTGGAACGAATCAAGAGAAAGGGATAAAAACCCATGACAGGGAACAGACAACACATTAGGTAGGGAATGATATTGATTGCATCCCGAAACTCTGTCACACTATTTTGTGAGTTGAGACTTAGACTAACCATCCTTGCCTATAGATTGCCCCTTACACTTTTCTCCTTATGAGGAGAGTGTCTTGCCTTTAACTTAGATAGACTGACGGCGATTTAACTGATGTCCTGAAGACGAAGACTGATCCTGAATGCTGACTTAATCAGAGGAGGGTAATTATAAAATTGCTAATGAAAATTCATTTATTTGCCTTTCTTTCTAGGTACCAACTGCTGTATGTTTTATTAGAGACCTTAGTTAGATGTTTTTTCTAAATTGGTGTTCGAAATTGTTTTGCATGACGCCCAACATGCTAATGCTAATTAGAGGTTAGACGAGGTATTCATTCTGACTGACAAACTGACGTGACTGACATGGTGCTATGCTGAACTAGTATCTTAGAAAGTTCGATGTGTTACAATCTGCTTATATCTATCTGATTGTCAATGCTACTGATCTTTGCATTATTGAAAGCTTATTATGGTTGTCATCTTGTGATTGTGCTTATATGCTTCCTGGCTTTGAGATTGATGCATTTGCTACTAGATTGTAATCAATAGGGAATAAAACTCATAAACTACATTGAGGTGTGGTTATTCATGACTGAAAGGTCATGGTTGCGCCGAATGTTTATTAATGTCTAAAGTAAGATATATTTTGGTGTTAAATGTTGACAATGTTATTGACATATTGATTGATATTTTGATCAGTTATCTCGTCCTACGGTGTCTCACCACTGGGCCCAAAGATTCATTGGCCTAAAACGAGTCTTGATGTGTATAAATTGACATAGACGGACTCGTTAGCATACCCTTTGTGCAACCTGATGCTCTTTTGAGGAAAAACTGGACAGTATTCCATGGTAACCATGTGAAAGCACCTGAGGGCAATGCATCCCAACAGCAACGGTTATGCTGGGATACAGAAAAGTTGAGAGGATAAAATACAACAGACTTCTCCACAGGAAGTATTGTGTCAACAACAGGAGGAAACTGAGGCAAAGATGCAGCATTTTACACTGGCAGGCACTGCCTTAAAGTTATGGACTCTTGGGAAACTAATAAAACAATATTTTCAAAGGCCTATTAATGCCCCTCTCCATACAGAACACAAAGATTTGTGGAAAAACAAAATAAATAAAAAAAGGTCATAAATAAGGTTTGAAAAGTTAAACAAGTTTTAAATGCAGTATTTTAAAACTTAAACCAGAAAAATGTGTGAAAACCAACACAAACACATGCACAAAATATCAAAGATAACAGTGTGCATTCAATCGCTACTACACAGAACCGGAAGTTGTGTGTAGATGTGGTTAGGTTGGATGATGTGGCATTTTGCCCAAACCTGTACTGCAAGTTTCTATGCAGAGGTTCTCTCTGCCTGAAGAATGAGTACCCATATTGAATGTAAGATAAGATTAAAAAACACAATACTTACTGAAAGAACAAAGGTTAACGTGATGTTATAGTTAAGTATGGAAATTGGAACTTAACCTAAGTAAAAAAAAAACACAGAAATTCACTGGAAAAACAAAGATCAAAGTGAAGTTATAGTTAGGTATGGTAAAAAGACCTTATCTTATGGAAAAACTCTGGAATTCACTACAAACCAAAGGGTAATGTGACATTGTATATAGGTGACAAAGTCACACAAGACCTAAGACCTTACTATGACTGTGTTGGACAGAAAAGCCCACCCGCTGAAGTCCCGATGGGTAGGTTGCGGCTAGTGTGGCAGCCTCCCAGCCAGGCCCATTATGAGTTTCCCACTAGGTCAGTAGGTGGGAACTGTTTCTGCCAGCTGGCCCAGCAGGAAATGGCCTACAGCATTTTCTCTGGCTTGTAATAGAGCCTGCGGAAATGCTGTAGTGCGTAGGATGCACCGTCACCCGTCACAATGCTGCAACAGGGTTTGCAAGTGGATGGGCAGTGCAGTTGCCCCCCCGGTGCCCCCTCTACCCCATCTCCACCAGCCTTTTCATGGTGGTGTTACCACCATGAAATCGCTGGTGGAGAAGGGGGTTGTGAACCCCAGGGCAACGCTGCCTGGTGGATTAGGACCACCACCGCCACCAGGCCGTCGTGAAGTCGTAATCTGGCGTGCTCCTAATGTGGCGCTCAAACCGCCACATTTGCAGCAGTCCAACCGCCACCACAACCCTGACGGTCAATAGACCGCCAGGGTTATGAAGAGGCCCCTAATGTTTAAAAAGCACAAAAAACAGACACTGAAATGTATCCGTTATAGTTCACTGAGCTCACTATAACTTGTACCCCCACTGCTTAGGACATCACATATTACATCACTCATGGCATGTTAAATGTCATAATTGATGGCAAGGCTTCACATTGCCTGCAATTTTAAGTCAAGAGGTTAACATGTATACATTTTCCACTGACAAGACACCTTCTGCCAGGCACTATAGACAACCTTAGAAAAGTTTAGTAAAATACCTTGCACACATTACAAAGATTAGTGCAAAGACGTATAATCATACAGCCATGTTTGCAACTTCAGTGTGAGTTAAACCATTTGTAAGTGGCTCATCCCTACATTCTCCTTTATTTAAAAATTTGCAATGGCTCAAAATGCTCAGTGAAGTTTTAGAAATAAACATCCACACCTTAAAAATGTGTTTGTCAAATAGAATGTCTCTATAGCACTGTATTGCAGCGATTTTACATTGCCATGTACCCAGACATCCACTGGTGGATGATCTATTGTCAATAGAAGCTTTGTTTTTTCACACAGATTTTTTTCAATAGATTTTGGCTTTAAACCACAACCTGCTTTTAAACACACCTCCACAACCCACATAAGGTGCACTCATCCTGTATCTTATGTAACCTTTAGTACTAGTCTCAGCAATACCATTGATGGTTTCTAAATAGTGCACCATGTAACTTTCAATGTGCACAACCACACTTGCCTCCAGATCCTATGCTATTTTCAATCTATGCACCTATGCATTGTAATGTAGTGATTATGCAACAGATTTCTGGCACCAAGAATCTTTTGCATTTCTGGCTTCCTTTGTAAATGCTTCAAAATATGCTCTTTTCTGGACACCCGATATGCACTTACTTGTCAGTGAAATGACAACATTTTCGATATAATTTCCATCAGGGGTCCCAGCCAATAGGGATTTGCCCTTAAGTTCCACCATATTGATGTTTTTTGAGTTGTGGGCTGGAACTCTTTTTGCGGTGCTATCTATGTGTCCATGCGATTCTGCAAAGTGTACTGCCAACTGCTTTACATGAGCAAAACAGAACAGTGGGTATGTATGATCACAATAACTTAAATTCCCAAAAGGTTAGAGTTGTGTATAATGTAGCAATACACTTGTGTATGCCAGTACATTTATGAAGCTGCTTCAAGGTGGAATTTGTGTGAAAGTGTGAATAATTGTGGAATTTAGTGAATACTGATTAGTAGTTGTATGAGAAATTGGTTATTGGTAGAAAAGGGTGAAAACCCTTCTCAAGAAACAGCTACACTCCTTGTTGGGATGAACCACAAAATTAACCTGTGCTTAACCCTGTGGTAGCGTGGGACAAAAGTAGTCAGGTTTAACTTAAAGACACGTCAAAATTATTTTTGCAGCACACAAACAATAATAAAATGAAAAAACATTTTTTGGCAAGGCCCAATCCTCACCATAAGATTCTGCAAATAGGATTGAAACCAATAACATTTCCACATGGATATAATTCATTACATACGTGTGATATGTTTCATTTGTCTAAATGTTCAAATAAGTATACCACTCTTATAACAGACTTATCCCACAACATAATTCTCTAGCTGAGTTGGAACCTTTTTCTCCCTCTTACTTCACCTGGGTATGTTACTCCTCTGCCCCTGAAAAGGATTATTATTCACTTCCTTTTCCCTATGTTCAATTGCATCTGTTTCCAAACTACCTTCACTTATCATAATATCCTCCACACTCCTCTTCACATTCTTCATACAACCTGCCAAACTTGTCTCTCATTTTTGCAAACAGCCAGGTAAACCGTTTCTCAGATGAAGATGCTCCTAATAATTCTTTTTTGATCACAGAATAGTTCCTTTCCGCCTGGTTTAGGGTTTGCAAAGCATACGCTACAATTCACTTATCCTTGCCCCTCTTCTGAGACAAAACTGCACCTAGGCCATAACCACACGAACCTACTGAAATAATGCAATCAAAATACATTTCAAATGGTTTTAATTAAGGTGCTTGTAAAATCTCCTCCTTAACGCATGTGAAACAATCTCTTTGCTCCTGTCCCCATTTAAATTCAATATTCTTCTTTAATAATTTATGTAGACTTTCTACTTTCACAGAATAGTTCTCTAAGAACTTTGAATACAATTCAGTGAGGCCAAATAGGACATTAATTGTTCCTTAGTAGTAGATTCTGGAGCCTTCAAAATTGCTTCCACATGCCCAACCTTAGGACGTATACCATCTTTTTAAGTATCATGACCCAGATAATCTACTTGATCCTTGCCAAATTTGCATTTTCTACATTTTACTGTCAATCCTTTCTCATTCAATACCGATAATACGCATTCTAAGATCTCACCATGCGTAACTTTATCCTTCCCAAAAATCAAAATATCGTTTGGGAATATCTTTGCCCATCTATATTAGACAATAGTTTTGTAATTTCTCTTTGAAATACAGCTGACGCACTAGCAAGCACAAAAAGCATTCTTTTGTATTGGGGATGTCCTTCTATTGTTATGAAAGCAGTAAAATTTTTGAATCATCATCAAACTCAATCAGGTGATATGCACTGAACAAATCTATTGTAGAAAAAACAGTGGCATAACTTACTGATGATAATAATTTCAGTAAATTAGGTAACAGATACGTATCTATGCAAATTGCTTCATTCAAACACACCTTAAATCTACACATAGGCGTAACTCACCATTCGCTTTAAGCAATCTAACCACTGGTGACATCCAATCAGAACCTTCAATAGGCTCAATTATGTCTTTTGCACATAAGTCATTCAAGATTTCCTTCAATTTTGCACTATAATTCATTGGCACATTCCTTAACCTCTTAGCTGCTGGGCCATTTCCCCCCCAATGCTGAGCCCTTTTTTGGCTATTTGGGGTAGTTCGCGCTTAGGCCTTAATAACATTTTGTCCACATAAGCTATCCACGCCAAATTTGTGTCCTTTTTTTCCAACATCCTAGGAATTCTAATGGTACCCAGAGTTTGTGGTTTCCCCTGGAGGAGACCAAGAAATCAGCCATAATACAGTGAACATTTTGTTTTTTTACAACAAAATGGGAAAAAAGGGCTGCCGAAGAAGGCTTGTGTTTTTTTCCCTGAAAATGGCATCAACAAATGGTTTCTGGTGCTAAAATCACCATCTTCCCACCTTTCAGGAACGGGCAGACTTGAATCATAAAACCATATTTTTCAACACAATTTTGGCATTTTACTGGGACATACCCCATTTTTACTATTTTTGGTGCTTTCAGCCTCCTTCCAGTTAGTGACAGGAATGGATGTGAAACCAATGCTGGATCCCGGAAAGCTAAACATTTCTGAAAAGTAGACAAAATTCTGAATTCAGCAAGGGGTCATTTGTGTAGATCCTACAAGGTTTTCCTACATAAAATAACAGCTGAAATAAAAAAATATTGAAAGTGAGCTGAAAAAAACTGCCATTTTTCTCTACGTTTTACTCTGTAACTTTTTCCTGCAATGTCAGACTTTTTAAAGCAATATACCGTTACGTGTGCTGGACTCTTCCAGTTGCGAGGATATATAGGGTTTGTAGGTTCATCAAGATCCTTAGGTACCAAGAGCCAATAAATGAGCTGCACCTTGCAATGGGTTTTCATTCTATACCGGGTATACAGCAATTCATTTGCTGAAATATTAAGAGTGAAAAATAGGTATCAAGCAAACCTTTGTATTTCCAAAATGGGCATAAGATAAGGTGTTGAGAAGCAGTGGTTATTTGCACATCTCTGAATTCCGGGGTGCCCATACTAGCATGTGAATTACAGGCCATTTCTCAAATAGACGTCTTTTTTACACAGTCTTACATATGGAAGGAAAAAATGTAGAGAAAGACAAGGGGCAATAACACTTGTTTTGCTATTCTGTGTTCCCCCAAGTCTCCCGATAAAAATTGTACCTCACTTGCGTGGGTAGGCCTAATGTTCGTGACAAGAAACGCAACATGGACACATCACATTTTTACATTGAAATCTGACGTGTTTTTTGCAAAGTGCCTAGCTGTAGATTTTGGCCTCTAGCTCAGCCGGCACCTTGGAAAACCTAGCAAACCTTGGCATTTTTTAAAACTAGACACCTAGGGGAATCCAAGATGGGGTGACTTGTGGGGCTGTCACAAGGTTCTGTTACCCAGAATCCTTTGCAAACCTCAACATTTGGCTAAAAAAACACATTTTCCTCACATTTCGGTGACAGAAAGTTCTGGAATCTGAGAAGAGACACAAATTTCCTTCCACCCAGCATTCCCGCAAGTCTCCCGATAAAATTGATACCTCACTTGTGTGGGTAGGCCTAGCACCCGTGACAGGAAATGCCCCAATACACAACGTGGACACATCCCATTTTTTGACAGAAAACAGAGGTGTTTTTTGCAGAGTGCCTACCTGTAGATTTTGGCCTCTAGCTCAGCCGGCACCAAGGGAAACCTACCAAACCTGTCCATTTTTGAAATCTAGAGACCTAGGGGAATCCAAGATGGGGTGACTTGTGGGGCTCTGACCAGGTTCTGTTACCCAGAATCCTTTGCAAACCTCATAATTTGGCTTAAAAAAACACATTTTCCTCACATTTCGGTGACAGAAAGTTCTGGAATCTGAGAGGAGCCACAAATTTCCTTCCACCCAGCGTTCCCCCAAGCCTCCCTATAAAATTGATACCTCACTTGCGTGGGTACGCCTAGCGCCCACGAATGGAAATGGCCCAAAACACAACGTGGACACATCACATTTTTTCACAGAAAACAGAGGTGTTTTTTACAAAGTGCCTACCTGTGGATTTTGGCCCCTAGCTCAGCCGGCACCTTCGAAAACCTAGCAAACCAGCGCATTTTTGAAAACTAGAGACCTAGGGGAATCCAAGATGGGGTGACTTGTGGGGCTCTGACCAGGTTCTGTTACCCAGAATCCTTTGCAAACCTCAGAATTTGGCTAAAAAAACATCATCACATTTCGGTGACAGCAAGTTCTGGAATCTGAGAGGAGGCACAATTTTCCTTCCACCCAGCGTTCCCCCAAGAATGGTACCTCACTTTCGTGGGTAGGCCTAGCGCCCACGAATGGAAATGGCCCAAAACACAACGTGGACACATCCCATTTTTTGACAGAAAACAGAGGTGTTTTTTGCAAAGTGCCTTCCTGTAGATTTTGGCCTCTAGCTTAGCCGGCACCTAAGGAAACCTACCAAACCAGCGCATTTTTTAAAACTAGAGACCTAGGGGAATCCAAGATGGGGTGACTTGTGGGGCTCTGACCAGGTTCTGCTACCCAGAATCCTTTGCAAACCTCAAAATTTGGCTAAAAAAACACATTTTCCTCACATTTTGGTGACAGAAAGTTCTGGAATCTGAGAGGAGCCACAAATTTCCTTCCGCCCAGCGTTCCCCCAAGTCTCCCGATAAAAATGGTACCTCACTTGTGTGGGTAGGCCTGGTGCCCGCGACAGGAATAGATCACACAACAGTCAATGTTGGTCCTTACATGAGGCAGCTGTTGACCCTGGGGTGATCCATTCCTGACACAGGCACTAGGTGTAGGCACTCAAGTGGGGTAGTGTTTTTATCAGGACAGGTGAGGAATCACTGGGTGGTAGGAATTTTGTGGATCCCAGCATATTCCTGTAGTTTGTGTGACAGAAATGCGAGAAAAATAGAGTTTTTATTCAACATTTCAGCTTTGCAGGGTATTCTGGGTAAGAAAACTTTGGGGAATCCACACAAGTCACACCTCTGTGGACTCCCCCGAATGTCTAGTTTCCAGAAATGTTTGGGTTGAGTGTGTTTCTCTATATGGCTGCTGGACCCAGGACCAAAAACACAGGTGCCTGCCTTACAAAACCAGTTTGTTTTGCGATAGATAATTTTGATGTCTCCACAATACGATTTGGGCGGTGGAATTTGGGGCTGAACTAAATTGGGGCACTCCCAAGAGAGCACTCTCTCTCTCTGCTTGCCGCCGCATTCACCTGTTCTCTGGGTTGGGCTAACCCACTATTACCCCGTTGCACAGACTGCTTGCGAAGGGACAGCAGGACTGCCCTCATCACCTCCCTCATAATTTACTGGAAGAGGAGTTATCGAATGGGACTCCTCCGACTGAAAAATCACTCCCAGAGTCTGCGCCATTGTCCTATCCCTCAGATGCTGTCTCAGTATCTGATGTCTCAGTCTCTGATCCTATTTCAGAGCTGTCCTCTATAACCCGAGTGACGACAGCAGTCATCCATCAGGATGCCATCTCTGCTATTGGCTACACTGTTGCTCTAAAACACTAGCCTACGTGGACAGTCACAAAATCGATGGTGTGTGTGAGATACGTGCAACAGTAGAGGCCACCTTTCCTGCGCTTCTTTCCTCAATCAGCACGTTCTTTCAAGACACTCAAAAAACACCTTGTCACATACCATTCGTCACAGTCTTTAGCACCTCCTGCGCCCAGTCCAACAATCATTATTGGAGCTCCCACTTCCTCCTCCTCAGATTCCCTCATTACCACCCAGCAAAAGTGCCCTTCACCTCTCCATAGCCGCCCTCCACCCCGCACATACATTTAATTTGTATTATAGCGTAGGTAATGGCTGACTTTAGTAATGTACTCAGCTATTTACATAAAATACAGATTTGCTCTTTGCAGTAGGCATATAAACCTTCTATGCTTCTTTATGGCACTAAAACTGACACTAGACAAGTCAGACCCTTTTGTAGCAGAAACATAATCTCAATACTTACTTGACTTTTTTATTGCTGCCTAAAAGCTACAGTTGAAAAGCGTCAGTTGAAGTATGTGCATTGCTTTGAACACAAGCTGCAACTGCAAGACAACTGGTGGCAAATCTATATATATATATGTATACGTATATATATATATATATATATATATATATATATAATATCACTTTTATATGTGGGTCTGGTTTTCCTGGGGGCCGATCGCAGCCACCAGGGAAACCACACACGTATTGACAAAAGTGATATATATATATATATAGATCTATCTCTCTATATATATCTATCTACATAGATATATCTATAGATAGATTTATATATATATATACATATATCTATATATATCTATAGATCTATCTATAGATAGATCCATGTAGATAGATATATCTATATATATAGATTTATATATATATATATATATATATATGTATATATATATATAGAGAGAGAGAGAGAGAGATCTATATATTTTTTAGTTGTTGTATGGTTTCCTTGGGGGCCAAAATGGCCCCCAGGGAAACCCTACAAGAACTATACAGTAAAAAATATTGCCCTCACAGGGGGTCGCCCTGCCCACGGGCGACCCCCTGTCAATTTATTTTTCTTTAAAAAAAAAAAATTAAATTTAGCCCCTGGGGGGTGCAATCGCGCCCCCCCAGGGGGCACCTAAAATTTTTTAAAAAAAAATATGCCCGGGGGGGGGGGGGGGCCGGCCCGTTTTCCGGGGGGCCGACCCCCCCAAGTGAAATCCCTGGTGTCTAGTGGTGTTTCTTGGCCCCCGATCGCAGCTGTGCTGCGATCGGGGGCCAGGAAACACTTTCAGGAAGGCCTTGTAAGAAAGGGGAGACTCTCCCCTTTCTTATGAGGCCTTCCTGAAAGTGTTTCCTGGCCCCCGATTGCAGCTGTGCTCCCGGGGAACAAAAAAAATAAAAAATCCTCGGTTGCAACGCCCTCCCTGGTGTTGCCCACTGGTCGTGACCCGCACCAGGGAGGTAGTGCGGGCGTCAGCCAGTGGCCGACGCCCGTATCCAAGGGGTTCATTTTTGTATTGCAGGATTCTTGCTCTCTCACAATGTAATTTTATGTTTAAATTGTTTATATTTCCCCCAGGGTTCCTTGAACACTTCTGGAAATTTCTCCTTCAGATCTCCATATTCCATATTCCATCTCCATATTCACTTCCTACCTCATTTATTACACCACAGGATCAAATTTAATTCCCAGTTTAATAACGTGGGGCCATCCTAGTAGTAATTCACTCCTATCTGCAACATACAATTTACCCTGACATTTACTATGACCAAATTCAAATTGTACATGCACAAATCCCATCATTGGTATTTTGTGACCCGTGTAACTTCCAGGATTTACATATGATAGGAACATGTCCCTCACTGGCAAAACATCTTTATAGTCATGATGGTATACCATTCGCATGAGTCTACCATTGCAGTCATTTTACACCCATCTACAGTTAATTCACTTGTAGGCAAAGACACAGGAATATCCTTGTCTTGTTTACTTCCTTTCTGTACACTTAGTACTACATTCTGCATGCTTCCTTCCTCTTCTTCTTCATCATCTTCTGGCACAAAATTTACATTCTTCGTCACTCCTTTGCATACTCTACTGAAATTACAATATTTTTACAATTGCTACAAACTTTTCCCAATGCTGGACACATTTGGGAATTAGCTAAATTATCACTTGATCCACATCCATAGCACTTCAAACCCACTTTCCTTGCATCACTTTTCTTCCCTCTGTCCTTATTTTCTTTGCTTCCGTTGGTAATAGCATTTATAGATTCAACATTGTTCATGCTGGATCTCTTTCTTACAGTTTGAATGCACTTTCCTGACACTTCAATGTTCCTAGCTCCTTCCAACATAGTATTAAAATATACATGGCCACATGGCCATAATTTATCTTGTAGTTTTTAGATTTAGTTTTCATTAGCAGTTGATCTCCCAAAAAGTGGTCATATGACATAATTTCAAACTTACATGCAACTGCTTACCCTCTTCGTGCAGCAACAAATCGATCAATAGATTTGTCATCCTGCTGAACCTTTAATAAAACTTGAATCTTTCCAACACAGCGTTTATTTTTGTACCATAGCATTCTTGGAACTGTTTTTCCATTACTTTGGTGGTGTTTGTGAGGGTGCTGTGTACGCTAACAGTGGTGTTGGTGCAGCCATTGACCCAGTGTATCCTTTGTCTCTTACCCCCCTTTCTTGTTTTGTCATCCTGTCCTTATGTGCATTAGCATTATCTGGCGGAGGAGCAGAGGCACCAGCGACAGAGGGAGCGGCATCCCACAGGAACCAGGAGGCAGAGTCCACCAACGGTGAGGGCACCAGTGGGAGGGAAGGCGAGGGGAGCCCCACAGCAGAGACTGGAGGGGACAGTTCAGACACAGATACCTCCTCTGATGGAAGCTCCCTGGTGGTGGCAGACACTTCAGTGACCACCTCAGCTACAGGGACAGCCGCCACCCCCTGTACCAGCACTGCCCTCCCAGCAGCCGCTCAGTGAGTGTCCCGTGCCTGCTCACCCAAGAGGGTGGGCATCTCCTTCGCCCCAGGCATCTCAGGCCCTGCCCCAGTCAGCCCTGCTGCCCTGAGATCCATCTCTGAAGGGCAGTCACCATTGTGAATGCCATCCAGGGGCTGGCAGCCCAGATGCAACAATCTAATGCCTTCCTGGAGGGCATTCACACTGGATTGGCGGCCCAACACAGATCGATTCAGGCAGCCATTGTCCCTGTTTCTACCATCCCCCCTCCAACTGCCACTGCCGAGTCCCATTCCCCTCAACCCCAACCTATCCGAGGCACACACACAGACAAACATGCACACAAGACAAGACCCAAGAGTGTCACAGTCAAACACAACCACCACACGTCATCCCACATGCACTCACACAAACAAGATCCAGTTGCAGACACAACAACATCCACTTTCTCCTCCTCCTCCCTCTCCACCACCTCCCTTCCAGCCACGTCTACACTCACACCTGCATGAACTACATCATCATCCACTACCAGCATCATCACCACACCAAGCAGAACACACACCTCACAGGCAGACACCTCCACAGCATCCATGCACACGTCCCCTGTGTCTTCTCCCACTTTGTTTGTCCCCCTCCTAAAGTACACAAACGCAAGCACTCAGACAACCAACAGCCATCCACCTCGCAACAGCATACAACCCATGCACCTGCACCCAAATCCAGCAGACACCTCCAACAACCACTCCCTCATCTTCCACTCCCATTCCTTCTCCCTCTTCCTGCCCCAATGTCTCTTAAAAACTGTTCCTATCCACCATTGACCTGTTCCCTACCCCTCACCCCCGTCCTGCACGTATGGCTAGGGTATCACGAACCCAGGCTAGCACCTCAGCCACACAGTCCACGGGCCCAGTCCTAACCGCACCCACTTGTGGTGGAAAGGGATCCATGCCACATGTACTGAAGGGGAAGGAGCCCGCACCAGCCAGCCTAAAGGGGAAGGAGCCTGGCCCAGCAGGCAAGAAGGGCAAGAAGCCTGCACCTGTCGCCTGAAAGGCCAAGGAGACTGCACCTGCCACCCGAAAAGCCAAGGATCCTACACCAGCAGGCAGGAAGAGCAAGGAGCCTGCACCAGCAGGCAGGAAGAGCAAGAAGCCTGCACCAGCAGGCAGGAAGGGCAAGGAACCTGCACCAGCAGGTAGAAAGGGCAAGGAGCCTGGACCAGCAACTATGTTGGAGCGCCTACCACCAACCATGGTTGTGCATCCTTCCGAGGGTGCAGGGAATGTGCAGGAGCCTCCCCCCACCAACAGCACCACCACTACTGTGCATCCATCCGAGAGTGCAGGGGATGTGCAAGAGCACCCCCACCAGCAGCAGCACCACCACTGTGCAGCTGTCCAAGGGTGCAGGGCATGTGCAGGAGCCTTCCCACACCAGCAGCGCCACCACTCTACAGCCATCACCGCCGGCAGATGCTATGTAATCCTGCCTCCATGGGCTGCTGTGCTGCCTGCCCCCTGCAGAAACAGTGGGCAAGACACCCACCCGAGAGACTGTGGCCCATCACTCCCCAGGATCAAGCACAGGGCATGTTGCCCCATCCAGAACCAGTGGGCAAGACAACCACCTGAGAGACTGTGGCCCATCACTTCCCAGGATCAAGCACAGGGCATGATGCCCCCTCCAGAACCAGTGGGAAAGACACCTACCTGAGAGACTGTGGCCCATCACTCCCCATGATCAAGCACAGGACATGTTGTGCCATCCAGAACCAGTGGGCAAGACACCCACCTGAGATTCTGTGGCCCATCACTCCCCAGGATCAAACACAGGGCATGTTGCCCCCAACAGAACCAGTGGTCTTGTTTCATCTCTTGGATAAGGTAGCCTCCTCCATCCCCCTGAGGTGCCAGCCTATTTACCAACTGATGCCCCTGCAGTGTTCTCTTCGTGTTGCAGCCGGTGACAAGTGGGGCCTTGGACTTTGGCCTATGGCCATGTGGCCCACACAAATTGAGGACTGGGCTGTGTTCCTTTTTCTGTAAATATGTATATATCTATTATCTTGCCTAACTTAATATTTCTATTGTGTTGATATTATTACAAACACTTTGGCGAAATCGTTTTGTCCTTGCATTATTCGTCCGAGTTACGGGGTCAAATTGTTTTGGTAGTGCATATGGTTGTGTGTACGGTGTGTGTGTGAGGGGTGTGTGTTATGCGTGTGTGTGTCACTCTTGTTTTACTCCCACCCTCCCTTGTGTGCTAGGTGGCTGTACTCACCGTCGTCGTCTTCTCCAGCGTTGGTATTCATTGTGGAGCAGGACATAGAATATCATCGGAAAAACATGCAGTTCTGGTTCCGTGGTGGCGTGGTTCTTCCCTGTGTCTCCAATTGTGAGTACTTTCACTTCTGAGCTCAGTTTCCGCCAGCCTTTTGATGTCGTTGGTACCGCCCCGGAAAAGGTGGCGGTTTGCAAGGTCTTAATATGGTGGGCGTAGGCGGCTACCGCCGTGGTGGCTGTGTTTTCCACCCTGGCGGTCGGTGTGATACATTGGCTGTCTTTTCTAGATCTTTCCGCCACGGTCATAATTTGGCGGTAGTTACCCCCACTTTATCAGCGACCGCCAGGGTCGTAATGAGGGCCTAAATCTATTATGCCTTTTCCTAAGCAGCAATCCTTTTAATGAATACGTGAATATTTGCACTAGAATCATAGTATCAGAACGCAAGATGAATGTAACACACATTAGGCCTGATAACGAGCTGCACCAGACTGGCAAGATGGTAAGTAATGCGAAAATAATGTTACAGTGTGGTAACATCACACAGTACCATCCAATTATCAGTTACACCCAATGGAATTTAAAACATTTACTAGTTGTAAAACCACACATAATTCCTAATCATTCCATGGGGTTTAACACATACATTTACCACCTGCTCTCTTTGAGGTGTGTGGCTAGAGCGAGAGGAGTGTGAGTACGGGAGAAGAAAAGATAAAGTTATGTTCTGGGAGAGAGAATTCGTATGCCATAAAAAAACAAAAGGAGAACACACTTTTGAGGTAGACTCTTGCACTGCACACAGCCGCCAACCTGGCATTCTGGGCCTTATATGGAAAAACATCAGCAATGATCTTTGGGGGAGAGGGGATGGGAAAGTGCTATTTCCTGGCCTATCATATATGTTATCCATATGGCTTTGAGAGTGGATTGTGGCCTGAAATATGCACTTCTTCAGACAACTTGGATTATATATGCTTACAGAAAGTAAACAAATACTTACTTTCCATAAATACCTTTTGTTACTTTCCTGTCAGTTTGGTTAATAGATAGAGAAAAAGATGCATAATGTTGCAGTAAAAAGCAAGACAAAGATCTTCCAGGTTTAATGTGAATTTACTGAAGTCACTGACATATAATCAGTAAATAGATACGTTAGAAGGTAACTGTGTGGCCACCAGGAGTAGTCTCACGGTGACTTTCTGCTTCCAAAAATCTGGATTCCACTCTTGTCCGTGTTGGGTTTGAGGCAACTGTCCCTCATCTAATTGGCTACATTGGTCATGAAGATTGTGAAGTTGTGCCTGGATATGTTGTTCTAGTCTGTGAGGGAGAGGTTGAGATGGGTGTCATCTGCATAGGAGATAATGTTGATGCGTTGGGTTCTGATGATGCAGGGAAGGTGTGCCATGTAGCTATTAAAAAGGATTGGGCTGAGGGAGGGTCCGTGGGGTACTCTGCAGATAAGATGCTAGTGTTCTTGAGGTGAGAGTTGAGGTCATCAAGTAGCAGGAAGTTGTTGGATCTGATGGTGAAAAGGGTGATGAAGTCAGTGAGGAGGTTACTGACAGCTGTTTGCGATCCGGGGGGGGGGGTCAGTAGGTGAGGGTGCCAGTAAAGGTTGAAGCACGGCTGAGTTGAAGTCAGAAGTACAGGTGTCTTGTACTTCTGTAATGGTCTTACCATGGAGTGAGGTGAAACGCGGGTGCAGAGGAGGTGTTGGCATCCAGTGTTGAGTGAATGCAGGTCAGTGGAGTTGTAGAGGTGGAGAATGAATGGCCCAGTGACATGCAGGCTTGTCTTTAGCACACCAGCAGGGTGTCCACTGTGTGCGCATGCTGTGCAATTGTGCTTTAATTAGGTCCTGGGAGGTGGAAAGATGCAGGGGCTGAGCTAGGAAGGGTCAGAAAGCAGAGAACAGAGGAAATCAGTTGAGGAATATGTGCGAAAAACAGGTAAGAAGAGGGGGAAGGAGGGAGTTTGGAAAGCATGGGAGGGGGAGGTGGGAAAGAGGGGGACAGTGAGGAGGAAGCAGAGGAAGAGAACAAGACGAGCAAAAGAGGCACAAGGTGGAGAGAAATGGCAGGAAGACAGAGCTTGCACAGAGAGAGTGAAAACAACATAAGGGTGAGAGTGACAGAAACAGACAAAACAGACAGCAAAATTGACAAAAGTTGAACGGCATAAAGGATGAGAAGGAGTGAAAAGACAAAAGGGCACAGGGAACATAAAATGGTATGAAGGGAGTGAGTGACAGAAACAAACAAAAGATCAAAGCGAGTGAAAAGACGAAAAAGACAAAAAGGGTGTGAGCGTCTAAGAGTGCAGATTTTATGTTTTATATTTCACATATGTAACAATACTCATATTTCGATATATTAATCATTGGGTATTAATTTTTATCTAAAGTCAAGTTTTGTGACCGACTTGATGGCTACCATCATATGCAAGGCCTACTTTTTGTTTTGTATGCTAACTTAAGCTAATTAAATTATTCTGGCCCTCATTACAACCCTGGCGGTCGGTGGAGAAATGACGGTAATACCGCCAACAGACCGGAGGAAAAAAAAATGGCAAAAATGGTGACCGCCATGCTAAACTGCCATTCCTCCACTCCGACCGCAGGGTGGTAACGACCGCTGGGCTGGAGAGTTTGGTCTCCAGACCAGCGGCTGTCACAACATCGCCAGCGGTATCACAACCCTGTATACCACCATGAATTTTGTGGGGTTTTGTAGCGCCACAAAATCCATGACGGTAGGCACTATCAGTGACAGGGAATACTTTTCATGGCACTGATAGCGGGCTCCCCCAATGTCCTCCCCCACCCGAGTCCTCCCCCCACACCACTGACCCTCCTACCACCCCCCAATGGTGGCAGGACCCCCATCCCCACCCCCAAACATCGACACCCCGCTACACGCACACAGACACTACCACCACACATACCTGCACACATCCTAACACACATTCCAACAGACACACAGTCATACACACACACATACATACAGACATACATGCACACATACTCACAGACATACAAACAGACAGACACGCACACAGTTCCAAACACACAACACCCCCTGCATGAATACACGCACTCACACACTCCCTCTACACACTCACACTCACATCCCCATGCACACACACAACACCCCCACACATCCTCCCCTAACGGACGATCACCTTACCTGGTCCAGTGATCCTCCGGGAGGGAACGGGATCCATGGGGGCTGCTCCGCCACCAGCACCCAGTCACCAGAAAACCACCACGCCGAATCATGGGACGTGATTCGTGGGCTGTGTTCTGATGTCCTGGCGGTGGAGGTGGAGCAGCCTCCACTTCCCCGCCGACCACCAGTATGGCTGCTGGCGGCTCTCCGTCCGAAAAAGGATGGAGGGCTGCCAAGAGTCATAATACGCTGTGTGGAAAACTGCCTGCACTGGCGGTCTTCAGCACGGCGGTACCTAGGCTGTCTTTTTTAAAGACCGCCGAGGTCGAAATGAGGGCCTTCGTCTTTTCAAAAGAGTGTGTTTCTTTACTAAAAATGAATGTCAGAATTAATGTGTATTTAGTGGCCCCTGCTGGACTAAAGCAGAAGCAGATGCAAGGTCACTATAAAATGTTATCTGTATAAAATGTTTCTAATGTGTTCTGTTTCATAGCAGCATTTCCGTGGCTTAACAGACTTCATTCATTGTATTTGTATATTTTGATTTATGTTGCTAACCTGTGTTTTTTCCCTACGGAAGAGACTGGCATGATGAGAAATGTTTCCATATTTTGTAATCATTATCTGGTGTCGACGTAATCGTAGTCTTGAACAAAGGGCCTACAGATGCAACAGAAGAACGGAAGAAGAAATAACAAATGTATTAGTTTGAGTTTCGTCATTGGAATAACAGCAAATAGAAAGGCTTAGAGCTAACATTTTATATAATTTTGATATCTGTTAGTGTTCTGATTGGACATAGTTTCTCAGCATATTTCTTTGAACCAATAAGAGTGTTTAGTAAGTTAAATTTAATGTACAGTCACCATTGATTTGGGGTCTATCGTTTTTGGTAATTCATCATTCATTTTTGGGTTGCTATTCTTTCAGTTAGTCTACTGAATATGCTGGTGTTTATTATTTTCTGAGTTTACTTAGTCAGTTCAATACTTAACAAATGCTTTGATGGTTTAGTAATCTTAATGTCTGAATTCTGAAGCATACCCATCATTTTGATCCTGTTCTGATCCTGATGTCTGATGTTGCTGTCCCCTTGATGAAGCAGACGTTGCTGAATACCTTAGTGACTGGGTAATTGTATGAAATGCATATTTTTGTTGGTCTTTTGTTTTTCAGGTACCAACTGCTGATAATATAATACTTCTGCTATTTTTGATAGTTCCTTAGCTAGATATTTTTCTAAATGTATGTTACTAAATTGTTTTCACATGAAGTCACACATGTTAATGCTAATTAGTGGTTAGTGAGGTGTTATTCTCATACTTCTGGATGGTTATTGATGTCCTTTCTTTATTAAATCAAATGTATTCAATCTCTCTTGCTCAAGTTCTATTGCCATGGTTTTGCATAATAACCATTGAGATATTGTGTTTATTTGCATTGATTAAACTTAGATTCATGGCACATTAAGTCAGCCATTGTTGTTTCTATATATGTTTCATTTGAGTCTGCGAATGATTTTCGTGACTTTAGCATTGTTAATATAGGGAACTAAATCTTTAACTTCTTAATAAATTGGTGTGTTTATTGAAGTATGAATTGATTGCTATTTATTGTTTATGGTGTTTATATTATGACGTTATTTTTAAAGCAAACTGGGTTTGGTCTGTTGGCCTACAGGATAAAATCTGCTATCTGATCTGTCATGACTAAATAGTTAGGATTTTCTGCGTTAACTAGTGAGACAGACAAAACAGGCACAGAAAATATAAAAAGAATGCAAAGGGTGAGAGAGAGCGAAAATGAAAAGAACACTGAGGGAGGTGAATGATGTAGAAGGGTGTGGGTGAGGTAAAAGAGCAACAGAGGTAAGTGGGAGCTGGGGTCTAGGCAAGCAGAGAAATACTTTCTAGAGAAAATGAGAGATGGAGGCAGGTACATGAGTAGACCAAAGAAGAAAACTACGACTACAGATTAAAAATTCAGATTTGAGTGAACAATGCATTAAAGGACTTAGGGCCAGATGTAGCAAACGTTTAGCGAGTCGCAAACGGCAAAATTTGCCGTTTGCGACTCGCTAAACGCGTATCTCAATGCAGAAATGCATTTTGCGAGTCGTTACCGACTCGCAAAATGCATTTCAGGAAGGGGTCCCCATGGGACCCCTTCCAGTTTGTGACTGGACCCCAAAATATTTTTTCAGGGCAGGGAGTGGTCCAAGGGACCACTCCCTGCCCTGAAAAAAACCCGAAACTAAAGGTTTCGGTTTTTTTGAAGTGCAGCTCGTTTTCCTGTTAGGAAAACGGGCTACACTTCAAAAAAAAAAAACTGCTTTATTGAAAAGCAGGTCGCAAACATGGAGGTCTGCTGACGACAGCAGGCCTCTATGTTTGCGAGTGCCTATACTCGTAATGGGGCTGCAATTTGCGACCCACCTCATGAATATTCATGAGGTGGGTCATTGCGACCCCATTGCGAGTCGCAGTCGGTGTCTGAGACACCGTACTGCATAGCAATTTGCGACTTGCAAATTGCGAGTCGCAGGGACTCGCAATTTGCAAGTCGCAAATTGACGACTTGCTACATCTGGCCCCTACTGTGTTAAAATGTGTCAAACCTTCATTCTTTAACTTTTGAAGGGAAAGATTAAATAGAATATTTTATGTCACAACAAAAGTATTGTGGTGCAAACATTTTGTTGGCTAAACCTGGACTACAAATATAATGACTTTTTAAACAAACTTTGTAAAATGCAAAATAGGAAACTTTATGGGAAATTGAAGGTGGGGTTTATGTAGAGATATGCTAATACAAAACACTCCCACAAAAAGAGTTAGGCAATTGTAATTTGCAAAATACACATTAACATCTACTACTGTTTTACTACTGGCAAAACAGGCTCAGCCTTGAAGTAAGCCATGCAGCACAAACGGCTAACCACTGGTACTGCAACATGCTCCCTTAATCATCTGTAAAGGCAGGCAATAAGAAAAACACATAGGGAAACCTATAAACTGAATTAAATTAAATAACAATTTAAAATTAACTTCACATTGATTTAAATTTTGTCAATTAATATATTTCAAAAAAATATAAACAATATAAAACAGCCGTTATAACATTTTAATAAAATATATTGTAAATGATCACTTTTATCTACAAAATTGACGTTACCAAACAATACATTACTTGCATCCAAGGTTGTGACACCATTCAACACAAGTAAGTACTGTGAGGATTTTGGAAGAAAATTAACATTTAATTGAAATTATATTATTTGAAAGTAGTTGAAATAAAAATATAAAAATACATATTTTCTTTATGATGTATTAGTATGGTAAACTTTAGTGCATGTGTGTTGCCATCTGTCACACTGGTAGTATTAATTTATAGGAGTTACAGAAATGTGGATAGAATATTTAAAATTAATTTTCTTAAAATGTCCTAATACTTCCTAGTAGGAGAACACCACACCAGTGGCAGAGAGCTCCACAAATATGCAGAAGATTATTAACAGTAACTTTTCAGTTTTAAATTCAATCATAGTAGTTCTACCCCCTCTTTTGAGGAAAAGGAGGCTGATAAGTCTGCATGTGGGTGTAGATCTGCCCTTTGAAATGGTGAATTCCATCAATTAGTAAATCTGCACTCAGGTGCTGATGTAGATTTCCACATTAGGTGCTCTGCCCATTGCAAACCTACATTTTTTGTGAAGAGGCCTGATTGATTAAAGTGATATTGTCATCCAAAATATTGGTTAAGCAATGCAGACTAGAAAAACAAAATGTAGATATCTAAAATATGTTCTGGACTCAAAACGAATGTAACTAGCCAAAATATGGACAAGTAACATATTGCTTACAAAAGTTTGCTATAACAGCTAAAACAAAAACAAACAAAAAAATGAAAAAAGTAACAGCTACTTAATAACACACAGCCAAAAAGAGTTAGTAAGTAGAGAGATTCAATCTATTATTGAAGGGTATGAACAGAAACAAAACCACACAATCAAAGCTGCTGCACAGTTGCCATAGAATAAATACTTTACTCTGCCTGGCAGATGCTCTTTCACTCTACTCACAGTATCTGCACATTTATTTATAAAACGTTAACATCTAACTGTAACTCCGAAACTAAAAGAACACACCTAAAACTAATTGTGACACACACATATATAAAATAAAAAATATTATCTAACGCGTTCCCTACATCCCCCAAAAAAAACAATATATCACAAAACGTCCCTTCAAGATGTAGCAACTTAGGAATAAAAGGATATATACTTTTGTTTTAAAATATTTTTAATTAAACTAAAATAAATGTAAAATCTTCTACAACTTCAATCTTTAACACAAAACATATTTTATATAATTTATATCATTCACACGAAACAAGCTGCTCAAGATCAGAAAAATAAAATCCATATGAAACTATTTGAGATATATGTAATCAGAGGGGAGCAGCATAAATAAACTCACCCGCTTGAAGAGGGTGTTGCGATTGTACCACTACAATAAAGGACAACATTGAAAATGTAAGACAGAACAACCATCCACATTCAATGGCAGAAACTGAATGTTAGAAAATGGTTTATTGGTAGTGGTAAGTATGAACCTACCACTGGCACCAAAGCCACTAACCAAATATAGGTTCAGTAAAAGTCTCAGTAAATTAGCCCCTTGCTCAACCCTTGGTAGCTGTAACCGAGCAGGTAGGCCTAACTTAGGAGACAAGAGTGTAAAGCATTCAAAAACACCAATACAGTAAATAAAAAGACACAACACAATAAAAATCCACACCAATTTCTACAAATAGGTTATATGTTTATGAGTAAATAGAGTAATTCCAATGTAGGGAACCAGAGATATGAATTTTAAAAGAATAAACACTTTCTAGCGCTTAGAAAGACAAAGTGCCAACTTTACCAACATTTTCAGAACTTCAGGAGGTGTTTCCTGAAGTCCTCCTTGAAGGTCCAAAAGGTCCAAAACACAAATCCAAGGGTAAGGAATATCCTGATTGGTCCTTGGAACCGGAGATATGATTTTTTTAAAGAATAAACACTTCCTAGTGCCTAGAAACACAAAGGTGGTCATTACAACCCTGGCGGACGGTGTTAAAGCGGCTGTAAGACCGCCAACAGGCCGGCGATAAAAAAAAATGGAATTACGACTGTGGCGGAATCCGCCAACAAAGACAGCCACTTTAACACTCCGACCGCCACGGCGGTACAAACAAACAGCTTGGCGGTCACCGCCAACAGACAGACGGAGAACAATGTACCGCCCACAGTATCACAACAGGCCAATCCGCCACCTTTTCCGGGGCGGATTCACCGCGGTCAAAAACACGGCGGAAACAGGACTTCGAAGGGAAAACGCTCACCTCTACACACCCCACGTGGAATCAGGACGTGGTGGAACCAGAGATGCAGATCCTGCCAGCCCTTATCTTCTTGCTCCTCTACCAGGAGCATGAACGCCGGCAGCGAAGACCACGGTGAGTACTGCACCAACAACACAGGGGAGGGGGGAGGGAAAAAACAGGGACACACACATGCAACAAGCAACACCCCCACCCCCACCCTCACCCACCACAACACACACACTAATACAGCATGATACATTACAGGTACACCCCTCAATCTCCCCAGAAAAATGCAGAGACAAAAGAAAATGAGTGTAATCATTGTAATATATTAAAATCCAGTACGCAAAAATATATATACACACCATAAACAAATATATACATCAACAATAGTAGTCCAGGTAGTGCTCCATTGAAGTCCGTGGAACACTGGGCCCACACGGTATGGGCGAGGCCCACACAAGATCCCCGACCATGACAGAGAGAACACTGCAGGGGCATCAGATACCAATAAAAAAGGCACCTCAGGGGGAGGGAAAGGGGGGGCACCTCAGCCGCTTGAGTGCACAACGCCAAATCCACAAGGGGGCCACATGCCCACTGTTCCATCCTGCGGAGTGCAAAGCCACAGTCTCTCAAGTCTATACAGTGGGTGGATTGCCCACTGTTCCATCCTGGGGAGTGAAAAGCCACAGTCTCTCAAGTCTATACAGTGGGTGGGTTGCCCACTGTTCCATCCTGGGAAGTGCAAAGCCACAGTCTCTCAAGTCTATACAGTGGGTGGGTTCCCCACTGTGCAATCCTGGGGACTGCAAAGCCACAGTCTCTCAAGTGGATAACAGTCTCCACTGGTTCTGGAGGGGGCCTTGTGCCCAGAGTGCTTCATCCTGCCAAGGACAGAGGTAATGGATGTCAATCTCCACTGATTCCAGAGGGGGCCTTGTGCCCAGAGTGCTTCATCCTGCCAAGGACAGAGGTAGTGGATGTATCTCTCCACTGGTTCTGGAGGGGGCCTTGTGCCCAGAGTGCTTCATCCTGCTCGTGGTGGCCTCAGTAGCGTCAGAGCTTTTGGCGCTCATGGGCCTGCGGTGCTTGTAGCGGCGGTGCCCTGTTCAGCGGTGCTTGAGGCGGCGGTGTCCTTGGCAGCGGTGCTTGAGGCGGCGGTGTCCTTGGCAGCAGTGCTTGTAGTGGCGGTGCCCTGTTCAGCGGTGCTTGAGGCGGCATTGCCCTGTTCAGCTGTGCTTGCAGCGGCAGTGCCCTGTTCAGCTGTGCTTGTGGCGGGGGGCTCCTTTGCAGTGACTCAGCTGCTGGCGGTCCTCTCTAGCCCAGCGGGGCTTGTGCTGGCGGTCCTCTCTAGCCCAGCGGGGCTTGTGCTGGCGGTCCACTCTGGCCCAGCAGCGCTTGTGCTGGTGGTGGCCTCCTGGGCAGCGGGGATGATGGCGGTGGCCTCTTGGACAGCAGGGCAGGTGCTGGCGGTGGTCTCCTGGGCAGCGGGGATGATGGCGGTGGCCTCTTGGGCAGCAGGGCAGGTGCTGGCGGTGGCCTCTTGGGCAGCAGGGATGATGGCGGTGGCGTCTTGGGCAACAGGGCAGGTGATGGCGGTGGCCTCCTGGGCAGCGGGGATGATGGCGGTCTTCTCCGCCGTGCTGCTCTTCCCAGACTTGCCGGTTTTCTTCTGGCCCTTCCCAACCTTGAAAGGTGTCGCAGCTGACTCCACACTCCCACTGGGACCCCTGGGAGCGGCTTTGGTGGCTGGAGTCTTCCCCCTCTCCCGCCGGGCACCGGCCAACTTTTGATGCTTGACAGGTGGGGGACTGTCCGTGCTGTGGCTCCGTGCCACACTGGCTGCCCTGGTGGCCGGTGCACTCCAGATTCCGGTGACTACAGGCACCACGGGTCCCAGAGATGTTGTGGCTGAGGTGCTAGGTTGGGACCTGAAGAGTCGGGCCCTAGGAGACGGACGGGGTGGGGGAGGTGTGGGAAAGAGGTCAAGGTTGGACAGGAAAAGTTTTGGGAGACACTGGGACGGGTAGCTGGAGGGGGTTTGGGAGTGGAGGAAGAGGTTGTGGTTGTAGGGGGTGACTTTGGGTGAAGGTGCATGCGCTGGAGGCTGTCATGAGGTGGATGGCTGTTGGGTGGGTGTGTGCCTGCGTTTGTGTATCTTGGGAGGTGGTGTCACAGACACACTGGGAGAGTACACAGGGGACGTGTGAATGGTAGTGGGGGTGGTGACTGCACGTGAGTGGGGTGTGGTGGTGTGTGTGCTGGTGATGGCAGTAGTGGCTGTAGATGTAGTGCATGCAGGTGTGAGTGTAGACAAGACTGGGAGGGAGGAGGGGAAAACAGTGGAGGCAGTGGATGTTGGTGTGTCTGTGTGTGATGCTTGCGTGAGTGCCTGTGGGATGTGTGGTGCTTATGTTTGCCTGAGCTTCCCTTGTGTGTTGACGTGTGTGCATGCTGGTCTGAAGGTGTGCTTGGGATAGGCTGGGGTACAGGGGATTGGGTCTGGGTGGAGGAAGTTGGAGGGGGGAGGCTAGAGACAGGGACAATGGCTGCCATCAGTGCTGAGGCCAGAGTCTGAAAAGCTCGCTGGAGTGCCGCCCGACCAGAATGAATGCCCTCCAGGAATGCATTTGTTTGTTGCAACTGCCTTTCTACACTCTGGGTGGCATTCAAAATGGTAGACTGCCCAACAGTGAGGGACCTGAGGAGGTCAAGGGCCTCCTCACTGAGGGCAGCAGGGGTGACTGGGGCAGGGCCTGAGGTGCCTGGGGCGAAGGTGATGCCCACCCACCTGGGTAAGCAGGCACAGGGCAAAGGCTGAGGGGCTGCTGGGAGGGCGGTGCTTGTAGGGGGAGTGGCGGCTGTACCTGTAGATGCGGGGGGCACAGATGTTGCCACCACCACAAGGGAGCTCCCATCTGAGGACGAGTCCGTGTCACTGTAGTCAGCTCCTGTCCCCGCGGTGGAGCTCCCCTCGCCCTCCGTCCCACTGGTGAACTCCGAGTCCGTAGTGTCGCCCTCCAGGGCCATTACTAGGTGTACTTGGCACTCTACAGAGGTGGGGTGGGGTGCCACAGGGCCAGCCTTACGGAGGGACCTTGCCTACTAAACTCGCCCTGGCCTAGGGAAACACACAGCCCACCTCCCCCACCCAGACACCTCCACTGCGCAAAATCAGCAGGATGAGAGTGTACTCACCCCCTTGTGGCTGCTGTGATGCCCTCAAGCGCCCATCCAACTCCTGGTACGCCACCGCCAGGATCCTGAATATCAGGGGGGTCATGGTGCGACGGGCACCCCTCCCACGCTGGGAGGCCATCCCCAGCTGAGCCTCCGCCGTCTTCTTGCTCCAGCGGCAAATATCCTCCCATCTTTTCTGGCAGTGGGTGCTCCGTCTGTGGTAGAACCCCAGGGTCCGGACGCCTTGGCGATGGCACGCCAAATATATTTTTTCTGGTGGGCACTGATCTATGTGAATTGTACAGGGGGAAGAGAAATTTTATTACCAACTGCACCATCACAGTCATTGGCCTCCATCCCTACCCTTGCCATGTGGCACATGCATTCATCGTCGTTTTATGCAAGCCTCAATCTCCCCCCCCATCTTTCACCCACCCCACTCCACATAGGCATAGCCCATACAGCATGCTCCCGGTGTACTTACCTATTTGTCTGGAGGACCGTAGAGTAGTGTGTACTGGGGGAGGACCCCATCCACAAGTTTCTCCAACTCCTCCGATGTGAAGGCAGGGGCCCTTTCCCCAGACACTTGAGCCATTGTCTCTTCCAGACCGAGGTCACAGCAGCACTTGCAGTGTAGGTCCTCTCCTGTCGAAGATCAGGTATCGAGTGATTGAACAGATAGAAAATGGCGGTCACGTCCGCGGCGGTGCGTACCGTCACCGCTGGCGTACATCGTCATTGGATCCTGGGACCCATAGGGTCCAATGTTAACCAATGCAGCATTGTGCCGCGGTCTTCAACCGCCTACCGCAATGGTGTACAACGGCAGCGCAGTTACCTCACATCCCATTGTCCCACTTTAGAGGTCAGGCAGCCGCCATTTCAGGGGCCCACATGGCTTAATTTTTAACTGCATCACACATACCTAAGCTTAGCCTCAACACACATACAGGCCACTTTTCGGATTATGAATCGTGTTCTGTGTAAGCTGTGGGTACGTACCTCTGAGTTGGTTGACTCTGTGCTCGCTGTTGTCCTTCATAGGCACCGTCTGCTGGGACATGTGAGGAGATGGCGGCATCCTCCAGTGTACAGACATGTGATCATCACCTACAGGCTTGACCGTGCCACAATCAAGGAACTGTGTACCCAGCTTGAGCCAGACCTGATTTCAGCTATCCGCCATCCCACAGGAATCCCACCTCAAGTGCAGGTGCTGTCAGTACTCCATTTCCTTGGAAGTGGGTCATTTCAAACAACAGTGGCCATAGCATCAGGGATGTCCCAGCCTATGTTTTCCAACATGTTGTCCAGAGTGTTGTCTGCCCTGCTGAAACACATGCGGAGCTACATCGTTTTCCCTCAGGTGGAGGATTTGCCTACATTGAAAGGTGATTTCTATGCCCTGGGACATATCTCCAACATCATAGGTGTCATTGATGGGACACATGTGGCTTTGGCCCCCCCGCAGGAGTGAACAGGTGTACAGAAACCGGAAGAGTTATCATTCGATGAATGTGCAGATGGTGTGGCAGACCAGTACATCTCGCATGTGAATGCCAAGTTCCCTGGCTCAGTGCATGATGCCTACATCCTGCGGAATAGCAGCATCCCTTATGTGATGGGTCAACTCCAGAGGCACAGTGTGTGGCTATTAGGTGAGCACCTGGAAGCAAGACAGTGGGAATGGTTGTCTGAGTCTGGGGATATCCCTACAGGTTAGTGTGTGTCTAACAGTTGTCCATCGCCATTTGCAGTTGACTCTGGTTACCCCAACCTATCATGGCTACTGACCCCAGTGAGGAATCCCAGGACCAGGGCAGAGGAACGCTACAATGAGGCCCATGGGTGAACTCGGCGGATTATAGAATGGACCTTTGGCCTCCTGAAGGCCAGGTTCCGGTGCCTCCAGATGCCAGGTGGATCCCTATTCTACTCACCAAAGAAGGTGTGCCAGATCATTGTGGCCTGCTGTATGTTTCACAACTTAGCTTTGCGACGACAGGTGCCTTTTCTGCAGGAGGATGGTCCGGATGGCGGTGTTGTTGCAGCTGTGGAGCCTGTGGACAGTGAAGACGAAGAAGCAGAAGAAGAGGACATGGACAACAGGAACTCGGTGATCCTGCAATATTTCAAGTGAGACACAGGTAAGAGTACAGACCTGCCTACTACATGTACTTTAACACTACTACCTCTCTACTGTCTGTCGTTTTCACTCAGTGTATGGCCACTGAGTTATCACTTTCCCTTACGATTTCACAGATGTGGGTCCCACTGTGTGACATCTGCTTTGTTTCCTCATGGACTAGAGCTGTGTGACATAGGTATGTTGACATTACAATTGAAAGAGCATTTTGTCACTGTAATTGCTAATACACAATTTCAAAATTACAGACTGACTCCAGATTGTTTTGTGCTTCAAGGGTGTTTATTGAAGTGCTCAATATTGGAGGGGGTTGTCAAATGGTGAGGGGGGATGGTGGAGGAATGTCCATGGCAGAGTCCAGTCTATTAGTCTCACAGGTACATTGCCCAAATGGGCATGGGAAGTGGAGCTGGGGCAGTTTGAGGATGGACAGGGTGACAAAGTGGGACAGAAAGGTGACATTCAGGGTGGTCTCATTTCTTGGCGGGGGTCTTGGCATCGTTCTCTGTCTTTGTCCTGGATCTCAGGGACCGTTTGTGGGGTGGTTCTCCCTCTGCAGGGGGTGGTGTGCTGGTGTGGTGGTCCTGTGGCGGGCGTCCTGTCCACTAGCGCTGGTGAGGGTGGTGGGCAGTTCATCTTCCATGCTAGTGTCAGGGGGCCCCTTGTTGTGCCAGTGTCCCGCCTGGTGTTGAGTACTTCCTTCAGCATCCCTACGATGGTGCACAGGGTGGGATTGATGGTTCTGAGTTCCTCCCTGAAGCCCAAATACTGTTCCTCCTGCAGCCGCTGGGTCTCCTGAAACTTGGCCAGTACCGTTGCCATCGTCTCCTGGGAGTGGTGGTAGGCTCCCATGATGGAGGAGAAGGCCTCGTGGAGAGTGGGTTCCCTTGGCCTGTCCTCCCCCTGTCGTACAGCAGCCCTCCCAGTTCCCCTGTGTTCCTGGGCCTCCGTCGCCTGGACCGTGTACCCACTACCACTGCCCCCAGGTCCCTGGTGTTGTTGGGGTGGTGGGTGAGCCTGGGTTCCCTGTAGTGATGGACAGACTGCTGCTAGACGTGTCCTGGGGACAGAGGTATGGGCCCGCTGGGTGGGTGCTGTGCTGGTGTTTCCAGAGGGAGGAAGCTCTGTAGTGGCCTGTGACTGTGTGAGGGGAACTGACTGTCCAGAGGTCCCCGATGGGCCGGGCTGGTCATCTAGATCCAGTTGGACAGAGGTGCTGTCATCACTGTGGGCCTCTTCTGTTGGTGATGTGGACATGTGTGGACCCTCCTGTCCGGTGATGTTGGTTAGGGGTCCTGCAGGGGTATAAAAGGATGTTTATTACATCTGTGTGTGGCATGGTGTGCAATGTGTGGGTGACCGTGTACCCCAGTGCTTGCATTCCTGTGTGGGACCTTGTGTGATGATGGTTTAGGGGGGTGTATGGGTATGTGCAGTGGCCATGCTTTGGTGATGGGTGTCCATGCTTTGTTGTTGCATGCAGGGCTTGGTGTTGGGGTATGTGGTTTGTGATATTGGGACATTTGTGAGGAGTTGGAGTGATGGGGGTGAAGGTGGGTATATGTGATGGCATGCAGGTAGGGTGGGGGATGTAATAGTAAAGCTTTGACTTACCAGAGTCCATTCCTCCATCTACTCCTCTGAGGCCCTCAGGATGCAGAATTGCCAAGACCTGCTCCTCCCATGTTGTTAGTTGTGGGGTAGGAGGTGGGGGTCCGCCGCCAGTCCGCTGAACCGCAAGGTGGTGTCTTGAGACCACGGAATCCACCTTCCCCCGTAGGTCGTTCCACCTCTTCCTGATGTCATCCTGATTTCTTGGGTGCTGTCCCACTGCGTTGACCCTGTCCACTTATCTTCACCATAGCTCCATCTTCCTAGCTATGGAGGTGTGCTACACCTGTGATCCGAATAGCTGTGGCTCTACCCAGACGATTTCCTCCACCATGACCCTGAGCTCTTTTACCGCCAATGTTGTAATGACCGCCAAAGTGCCAAGTTTAGCAGCATTCTCCAACTTCTTCAATCTTCAGGAGGCATTTCTTGAAGTCCTCCTTGCAGCTACAGAGGGTCCAAAACACGAATCTAAGGGTCTGGAATCTCTTGGATGGTCCTTGGAAAGCTGGACCACAATTCCCACAATGCACCTGGTCAAATCCTTAAAAGTCCACTGGATGCACTTCAGGTTGGTGACGTTTGCCGGGGATGATGCAGGTAAAGCTCTGTTAACCTGTAGCTGCAGGGAATCCACCCCTGAGTCCTTCTTGAAGCAAGGCACCATCGCCAGGGCTGTAGCACCAGATTGTGCAGCAGGCACAGCTTACTCAGAAATGCAGGCCTAGGGTGCCGATCCAGATTCCAGCAGGGCAGTCCTTCTTTCTCTTGTAGTTTCAGGCAGCAGATGTGAGAGACTATGCACCTCTCACATATTTATTCCCAGCTCCTGGGCATCAGGAAGGCGGGGTACCCAACTAATAGAATACAGAGTGACACCTAGATGCATGACCACTTCCCCCAAAGTGCGTTATATTCCTGTCCCAGAAAGCGTCATTCTGCCAAAATCCATGATGTCTGAAACTAAAAGCTTACTAAACCATTGTCAAGTGTGGCTCATTTCCATAGTTTTTCTCCTCCTAACATCTGCAAATTCCTTCCTTAAGCCTGGTATCTGACTGAGGGTTCCAGAAGGTGGGGGGTTAGGTGATCTGGCATTCCCTCCTGTCTTGCTCTCCTTTGAGGCTGTATGTTTTATTACCCCTCCCCCTGCTCTGGCATTCCCGTGTAGCCTGAGCTGCCCTTCATCAGATAGGCTCTCCCCTGGCCAGCCACTTATCACTTAATCAAGTATCTCTGCTAATCCTGTGAGCATTGACCAATCAGTGGGGACCTTCAGAAGGCTGGATTTTGGCTTACAGAAAGAAAAGCCTTATAACGTATTTTCTGTACAAGTTGTGATAAATTCACCAATGTCAGATTGCTGGATTTATGAAAACAAATCTTTTAAGTCCTTGAATGAACTTTCTGTACTTTTCCTTACTATTATTACCATGAAATACAATATAGCAAGGATAGCCTATGAAGGCCAGTATCTAGAATAGGGAACACAATGAAATGATCAGTTTTTTTCCTAAGCAGGGTTCATAAAACATCTTTTATAAGGCCCTTGCTTACAGTTACATACCCCCCCACCCCTGGGAAACCTAGTGGAGACCCTGAGGGTACATAATATGTGATACTAAGTTAGATCATGACATTTAAAGTTTCCACAGCACCAAAGTTGAATTGGGACACCATTTCCATTTAAATGCGGTCTGCAGAGTCAGGCTGCATTTACAAATGACAGACAACCTCCAGCAGTGCCCACATGCAAAGGGCGGCAATTCTGCTGGGCCTCTACTTCCATGCCCTATTACGTACTAGGGTCCTATAGGTAGTTGGCACTCCCTTGCCACATTTTTTACTATGGTATTATAGGGGCTGTCATGCAAATAGTAGGAATTTAACTTTTAAAGACAGACTGCAAGACAGGCCTGCATTTAAAACGGACAGGAAGCACACAGCAGTGCACACATGCAAGTGCAGAAATTCTGCTGGGCCTCTAATCTCCATGCCTAAATATATACGAGGGGCTTATAGGACAATTGTACACCCTTGCCCTATCATATACTAAGGACTTACAGGGTCTGCCAGGACAGTTGGAAGGGTACCCTAATACCTAGTGTACTCTACTACTTGTGTATGCTTTAAAATAGCACTGGCCTGGGTCTGGCTAACAGAGCCCAGGGCAAAGTCAGTCAGTTATCATCAGCACTAGTCAGCAACAAAATAAAGGGGATGAAGAGGGCAAAAAGATGACTATGCAGCACTGAAATTATAAACATATTGTGGGACATAATAGAGGCATCTAGTAGCCCTCCAGTTGTGAGCTGTGACTAGAAAATAACCATAAAGTATGCAGATAGAAACACCCTGCAATAGACAGTCCACCTCATCTTAAAGTGGCACAGATCAAAGAAGAATTAATTTGCCATGAAAACAAAAATGCAAAATAAGAGTTATTATATTATGCACTACTCTTGACCCAGCTACCTCAGTGAACTATTGTTCAATTTCACACCTTCCTTTTCTTTCACAACTATTTAAAAGGCACTTTCAGAGGTTAACCAAGGCAAATTATATGTTTCATCATCTCCAGGCAGGATTTCAATCTAGCAGCCGTTTTGAGATTGTAGTAGTTGCATAACTAGATAAACTTAGATATTTCGCCAATATGGCTCAGTCAGCTTCACTCATTTTGCTGGACCTACCAGTTGTATTTAGCACTGTAAATTACCAGATTACCAAACACCAGCTTGAACAGCTTGGAATATGTAGTTGTGCATTATCCTGGTTGTGAGATTTTATTAATTGATTAACCCACAATGTTGATCTTGCGCTTTTTTTGTCATCTGAATGAAAGCTTATAAGGGGTGTACTACCGGGTTTCATGTTGCCCCCTTTACATTTTAATTTATATATATACTTCTTCTGGCTTTCTTACTCCAATCTTATTGTTATATATTGTTTTCATGTACGCCAGTGACATCCAGGTGGTCCTAAAGATTACAAACAATCTAAGGACTAGTCTTGGTAATATTAACCAATGCTTGCCTAAAGCTGATACTTTGATGAGTCATGACCAATTGAAACTGAATGGAGCTAAAATGGTGATTTTACTTCTCTAGGTCTAAACCTTGTTCTGGCATCTACCATTCTAGCCACAAGATATTGGTGAAAGTGCCTGTACTGTAGACTGTGTCAAAAACCTCTGGATTATATAGACACACAGGTCACCCTTGCACCTCCCATTAGAGCAGTAGTCACTTCTTTTTTAATAATGTATGAAAAGTAGATTTTCCAGTCTATTTCTCACCACTTGAAGGGTTGGAGTCTCATGTGACTGTGTTTACACCTGTAGACTTATCATTATTAACTCTTCTGTCATATTTCTACTATTCACCTGCTTGAGGAGATCTCAGACATTTCCATCACCAGGGTGGATATTGCAGAATGGAGGTGAATAGGGTAATAATATATAGCGGAGATAAATCACGGATACCTGACACACATTGACACAGCCAACACATAACACATTCCACATCCTTGGCTCTGCTTTCTTCACCTTGGACTGCTTCGCTGCCAGTGCCCCACACACAAGCTCCAGACTCCCTTATACATCCAGAATCACTCAAGACAAGGAACATCATTGAGGAGAGTACAGACCTTGTAGTTAGTTTTGCTGTAGATCAGTAAAATCAACTACATGGCATGCCTCAATGCAACCACAGTGGAGTGGAGAAGGCAGCCATGTGGCAGGATGTTACAGACACTGTTAATGCAATGGAGGAGAAGGCACGGGATTAGAGGTGACAGGTGAAGGAGAAATACTCCAAGATGCAGATGGCAAAGGTTCTTCCTAGAGATGGGCATGGATCCAATCTTAACTATCTTGAGGAACATGCCCCCCCACTAAGTACTATGTCCTGCTACATGTCCTGTTTGTTTCTGAGATCCCAACTTCCGGCCAGGTAAGAACTCAAACACCCCTCTGTTCCAACAAGTTCTCCTATACCAACTAACATCACTCTGTCCTCCCCTACCTTACTTAATTAGGTAAATATCACACACATGTCCCTCATACACAGCTTCAAAATGCAACATTTGATAGAAAACTGCTTATTTTAATGTCCACCCATTCTTCCTTTCACTCAAAGATTCCCTATAACAGGTACATTGGTTGCAACAGATGGACGGGAGTACTTACACTTATGGCAGTATGACCTACATCATGCACAGGTATGAGACAAGGCTATCAAGGCCAGTAGAGGACTTGTAAAACCTTGTTTGTAGCATCATAGCAGTGTGAATGAGTTTTTGGCATTTCAATTTGCTCAGCCATTTTACTCAACACTAACTCATGAAGTCATTTAAAGAGACTACAAGTATGCTCATCCACTTATTGTCTTAATCAAATTTTGGGATGTTGGCATCAACCACCCGCCACCACCTCTACTTCGGCTCTGAGTACTGCTGCAACACCAAGATTTAGCATAGACACCAGGCAAATAGTAGGATCTGGCAAGTCTACTGTTACTTTTTCTTTTTTTTGCTTTCACCAAATGTCAATGTATATGTGTCAAGTCATATATTCTCTTCTTAATGTAACACAATTTAGACAACAAGGTCTTTGAGTTTTGCAACAGGTAAAATGGATGAATTGATAGACCACATGTCTGTGACTCAAGTCAACATATGAATCCATATGTTTTATAGTTACATGTGCAAGGATACGTTGATGTTCCAGTCACTCATTTGTATATCTAGCCATATCCCTGTTGTAGTTGAACATTGAATGTGAGACCTTGTGTCACAATACCTAATGCTCTGACACTTTGATGATCAGCACAACAATGATATCTTAATCTCAGTTAATACTAATCAGGAGGGGAATGGCACAGGCAAACACAAGCAACGCAATTCACCCCAGAGGCACTCACATAAACAACATACTGTTGCAGACATGACAACATCCACAGCCATCACTGTCTCCCACTCCTCCCCCACCTCCCTCCCACTTAAGTCCACACTCACACCTGCATGCACTACATCTACATCCACTATCAGCATCACCACACCAAACAGAACACACAGCACACAGGCAGACATCTCCACAACATCCATGCATGCATCCCCTGGGTCTTCTCCCCGTGTCTGCCCTCCTCCTAAAGGACACAAACACAAGCACACAGACACCCAACAGCCATCCACCTCACATCAGCATACAGCCCATGCACCTGCACCCAAATCCAGCAGACATACACCTCCAACAACCACTCCCTCCTCCTCCACTCCCATTACTCCTCCCTCTTCCCGCCCCAACATCCCTAAAAACCTTTTCCTTGCCTAACTTGACCTCTTCCCTGCCCCTCCCCCCGTCCTGCACGTATGGGCCGGGTTCCAGGGACACAGCCCAGCACCTCAGCCAAACAGTCCACGGGAACAGTGGTAGGACCACGTACTCATCCTGGTGAGGATACTAGATCTACTACACTGAGGGGGAAGGAGCCAGCACCACCAGGGATGAAAGGGAAGAGTCCTGAACAAGCTGTGAGGAAGGGGAAAGGGCCTGCACCAGCTGTGAGGAAGGAGATGGAGCCAGCACCAGCTGTGAGGAAGGGGAAAGAGCCTGCACCACCAGGCAGAGAGGGGAATAGCCCATCCACCCCTGCCAGGAAGGGTCAAATATCCCTGATCCATGAACAGGAGGAGACGGGCACTCCACACCAGCAGAAGCTGTCAGGCAAACACCGCCACTACCACCACCAGCTGTCATGGGCCCCCACCGCCAGCTGTGGATGTGCAGCCATCAGTGAGTGCAGGGGCTGCCCAGGGGCCACCTTCAACAACCACCACCAAGCAGCCATCAGTGAGTGCAAGGACTGCCCAGGAGCCTCCTCCAACCACCAACAGCACAGTGCAGCCATCACCGCTGGCGGACGCCACGTAGGCCACCCTCCAGGGGCTGCTGTGCAGGCTGCCCCCTCCAGAACCAGTGGGCAAGTGAGCCACTCGAGAGACTGTGGCCTTGCACTCCCCAGGACAAAGCAATGGGCATGTTGCCTCCTTCAGAACCAGTGGGAAAGACACCCACTCCAGAGACTGTGGCCTTGAACTCCCCAGGGCAAAGCAATGGGCATGTTGGCCCCTCCAGGACCAGTGGGCTTGTTCAAGCATCTGGCTGAGGTGCCCCCACCCCCTGAGGTGCCTGCCTGTTTGCAAACTGAAGCCCAGGCAGTGTACTATCTGGATGTGCTCAGGACTCGTGTTGGGCCTTAGACTGTGCCCTGTGGCCATGTGGGGACTTTGAACATTGGACTAGACAGTGTCCCTTTGAGTACATGTGTACATATCTGTTTCTTTGATAAATCGAATTATTAATTTTGATGTTGATCTTATTACAATCACTTTCATCAATTGCTGTTGTCCTTGCATTATTCTGCTGTTTTTCAGGGACCAATTGATTTTCCTGAGCAGCTGGTTGTGTGTATGGTGTGTGTCGGGTGTGTGTTGTGCATGTGTGTGCCACTCTCATTTTCCTCCCACCCTCCCTTGTGTGCTAGGTGGCTGTACTCACCGTCATCATCTTTGTTGGTGTTCCAGGTGGAGCGTAACATAGAAGGTCATTAGGAAAACATGCAGTTCAGGTTCAATGGGGCGTGGTTCTTCTCTGTGTCTCTAATGGTGAGTCCTTTCACGTCTGAGCTCTGTTTCCACCAGGCTTTTGTTGGCGTTGGTACTGCCCTGGAAAAGGTGGAGGTTTCATGTGTCTTAATATGGTGGGCAGTACTTTGTCTTCCGCCTGGCTGTTGGCGGCTACCGCCGTGGTGGCTGTTGTTTCTGCCCTGGCAGTTGGTGTGGTACATTGGCTGTCTATGCGAGTTATCACCACCATGGTCATAATTTGACGGTACTTACCACCAGCCTGTTGGCAGTATTACCAACACTTTATCACCCACCGCCAGGGTCGTAATGAGGGCCAGTATCTATAATATGACCCCAGGTGATCAAACAGGTCACAGATAGCAAGGGGTTTGTCACCAGTTTTATGTGTAGCTAAAACACCACCAGAAAGAAATAAGAAGTAAGAGAAATGGCATGTCAAGATGTGGTATATCGGAGCTTAGATTACAGAAGAAAGTAAATGTAGCCAATTAAAATTAATTTTATACTTTATGAGCTTTCTGTCTGCTTGAAAATGTGCAGAGATTGGGTGGTGTATACATTGCAGGGACATGCGATGTAAGGATGCGGAAACAAGCCTTGTTCCCTGTATAACCTCTAGGTAAGATCCTGCAAGGGTTACTTTCAAAGAAAATATTTAACCAGGAGAGATGCTGAACATCTTTTCATAATGAAGGGACATGACCGGGTTTGATTAAAAAGCATATCATAGCTGGGGAGAGACATCTCATTCATGTAATCAAGAACAAGAATAAACATGAATGATGATATGCATTTGAACATGGTTTTGAGGTTGAAAGGCTTACTATTGCCCTCTTTTGGTATATTTCTCCCTGTGCACAGAGTTCTTGGTATTGTTAGTAATAGGGAGAAGAAAATTCACATTATCTTTTCATACTAGCCTTTACTTCAAAAGTCTTTATAATACAGGAGTTATCTCATAAATCTCTTAATCCCCGGTAAATTTTCAGTCTTTTATGTCACAGGTACACTTCTTGTTTGACCTATATAAGTGACCTAACATTACCATTATAAGTGCATATTTGTACGTTTGTATATGTTAGTGTTTGAATACACACATAGATACATATGGGTGTGTGAATATTAAGGCTTAATTATTTGTAAATATGAATTCATATCAATCATTGTAAAGAACAAATTAATATGTAAATCTATTATTTTAAGGTTGAGTGCATTGTAGTAAGATTTGCTTAGAGTTAGGCAGCATGGAGGTTTAGGGTTAAATTAATATCACTATTGTGCTTTTTCGGAAATGCAATAATAAATATAAATTAAAGAATTAAAGTAAAGATTGGTATTAAAAATGTGTGTTTCTACCTATATATCTAGCTATCTATATGTCTATCTGTCTATCTATCTATCTATCTATCTATCTATCTATCTATCTATCTATCTATCTATCTATCTATCTATCTATCTATCTATCTATCTATCTATCTATCTATCTATCTACCCACTGAAAAGAACAAAGGTTAAGCTGATGGTAGTTGGCAGTAGTTAGAGAAGGGGTTGATTTCAGCCCCGGGGAACCCAGCCTAGGGAGGCTGGTAGTAATAGTTCAGTGAATGTCAGTTTTTTTTTAACATAACATAACATAACATAACATAACATAATATCTTGTAACCATATGGAAAGCCAACCCCTAACCCTGCACTGCCTTTGCATTGGCCACAGGGCCTGGGGTCAGGGCTTGCTACCAACCATCCTGTAGCCAACCCCATTATGCGCACATACTTTGGCCCTGTTGCAGCCACCATTACATAGCACATGGACTTAGGGGCATATTTACAAGCCCCTACTCCTGCCTTGCCCCGGCCTGGCATCATTTCTTGTTTTTACGCTAAGGTGGCATTAAGGAGGCCATTCCCCTGTTCCATATTTATAAAGTAGAGCAATGCATTGAATATATGGTCTAACCACTCACCCCCGCACACCCTTTGGCCGTGCGCACTGGGGGTTGACCACAGTGCCTGCAGCCAACCCCCTATGATCACCATACCATGCAGCACACACAGCCTTTGACCATGCACTGCAGGGATTGGCCAGCAGCCAGGGCCCTGTGGCCTACCCCTATAACCACCCAATCCAGTGCCAAGCAGGCATTTGGCTGTGCGCAGTGGGGGTTGGCTGCAGGGCCTGGCCTGTGTCCAGGACCTTTAGCCTTCCCCTAGAACCACACAACACTCATGAAAAGCTTCTTTGTTTGGTGGAGATATGATCATATTCCTGTGCATCAAGAATGCATATCCAAAATCAGCGGGAAACGTGCTCGGGTGTCCTTCAAGTAAGCTGTCAATCTTCCTATGAAAATGGGGGAAATATGTTGCATACCACTAATGTATATGGGGTGGTGCCAAATGGCAGGATGCTAGGCCATTTTATATACTTGGGAGAACACGATCTCTAGTCTTAACAGCAGATGACAAGAAAGAACCCACTCGTCACAGTCACTACATGAGATATTGTACTCAAAATATGCAAGGATGTAAACACCTGCATCAAGTTTTACAGATAACCTTTCAAGGTTGAAATGCACAGAAAAAACACTTGCCTTGAGCATGCACAATTAATTATGATGATTAATACTTTACAGAAGTGGTGCTTCAACTTGGGCACCAACATCTGTGGAACTGTTGAGTGAGCCTCAAAGCCCCAGAGGTCCCAGCCAGCTCCCTGCTCCTGTGGGAGCCGGCATTGCTTTTGCACGCAGGGATCTGCTAAAAATGCAGCTCCCTGAGTGCAGGAGCAATACTTTCACAATTTCCCTGCTTGCATGTCTATGGGCAGGGAAAGAGATGAACACTCTGCTTCCAGCAAGCGGGAACATTTTCACAGCTCCCGCTTGCTGGAAGTGGAGTGCTTGCTTTTGCTTGGTGGAAGCAGTCACAGCCTCTGCCAAGCAAAAGCAAGCAGCTATCTTCCGAGGGTGTTCACCTAGGGAGATAGCAGGAGCCAGCCATGGGGGTGGAGGCCCCCAGGGCCATATATGGCTCTAGGAGGGGTGCCACACAGCCCCCCTCCTTTGTTCTGCAGTGGCATCCCCAGAGAGCTGGTGGTCCCTGGGGCCTTATAAGGCCTAGAAGGGGGGCCCCCTCCTTCTTTTAAATGTAGTAATTGGCCCCAGGAGGTGGCGGTCCCCAGGGCCAGGGTTCCACACAGATCCCTTCTTTAATATTCATTTTAGCCCAAGGGAGGTCGTGGTCCCCTGAGACTGCCTAGGGTCTGCGCCCCCCCCATACGATTTTTTGTATTCAGACCCAGGGAGATGGTGGTCCATAGGGCCTGGGGTGGTCTGGTCTGCATGCGCCCCCCTGTACATTTGTTATATGTAGTCCTGGTGAGGTGGTGGTCCCTGGGTCTTTTAAGAGCCCTAGAAGGCTCCTTATTTATTAAACGTTGCAGGCCCTCGGGATCTGGCCCATGTGGGGGCAAAATTAACAATAAGCGCAGAATACTGCGCTTGTTTTTTTAAATTTTCAGCAAAATCTGCTGCTATACCACAGATTTTGCCAAAAAATATTTAAAAAACTTGTTAGGGGGTTAGGGTACTAGTACCATGCCCCTTTTTCTTTTTATAGCATGGAGACTGTTGGATGCGCTGAGGAACTGCATCCCTAAATAGATATAATCTTTTTCCTTTAATATCTCTAAAATTGTATTTTTATATATATATATATATATATATATATACATTGGCAGTAGGTAGTTATAGTTAGGACCATGTTTCCATTGAAAAAACATTTTTTGAGTTGCCTCTGTCTTTGGTGCCGTTTTGACAAATCTTCACAAATTGTTTAAAAGAAAGTGTGTTGGTGATTCTTGTTGTGCATAAAACGTTTCAGGGTGATCCGTCAAGCGGGGGCAGAGAAACAAAGGGATAAAAAAAAGGCGTGTTTTCCAACTTAATTTCTGTAGGAGTTTTGACCACGACTAAAGCCCAAACCTCTGGAATGAATTACACCAAAGTTGGCAGAAAGCTAGATGTTGGTCAGTAGATTACGCTTTTTTAAAAATTTGGTGTAAATCATTCAGTAGTTTAGGAGAAATATAAAGAAATCCAAATGTGGAAATCTGGGCAGAGCCTAAGCACAGATCTCATGGTGAGATCTGATTTGCTGTCAGCACTTTAAACAGAAAATGTTGGCTGCCATCTTGGTACCAATATACATGATAGCACAATATTGAAATGCATTGCTGTGAAAGGCAGATTTTGAGGGTCACAAAAAGGAGAACGTATAAAGGTTGATAACAAACTTTAGTTACAATATAAATCATTTGTTGATTGTTGGACCTGGCTCTTTTTGCAGGGTCATCCCCAAACTGTTTGCCTCCTTCCTCCTATTTCTTCTGACCAGCTTTTGTGGCTTTGGGACTCTGGACACTTTACCACTGCTAACCAGTGCTAAAAAGTGCATATGAACTCTGTATAAATTGTATTGGTGATTGACTTTTCCATGATTGGCACATTTGACCAGGGCCTGTAAATCAAATGCTACTAGTGGGCCTGTAGCACTGATTGTGCCACCCACATGACTAGCCCCGTAAACCTGTCTCAGACCTGCCCCTGCAGCGTGTGTGTGTGCAGTCTTGCACTGCCAATTAGACTTGGCAAATGTACCCACTAGCTGAACCTGAACCTTCCCTTTTTATCCATGTAAGGCACCCCTAAGGTAGGCCCTAGGTAGCCCCATGGTGTAGGAGGCTGGACTGGCTTGTAGTGAGTACCAAGGGGTACTTGCACCTTGCACCAGGCCCAGGTATCCCTTATTAGTATAGAGGGGTGTCTAGCAGCTTAGGCTGATAGAAAAGGTAGCTTAGCAGAGCAGCTTAGGCTGAACTAGGAGACGAGTGAAGCTCCTACAGTACCACTAGTGTCACTTGCACAATATCATAAGAAAACACAATACACAGATATACTAAAAATAAAGGTACTTTATTTTTATGACAATATGCCAAAGTATCTCAGTGAGTACCCTCAGTATGAGGATTCCAAATATATACAAGATATATGTACACAATACCAAAATATGCCGTAATAGCAATAGAAAACAGTGCAAACAATGTATAGTCACAATAGAATGCAATGGGGGCACATAGGGATAGGGGCAACACAAACCATATACTCTAGAAGTGGAATGCGAACCACGAATGGACCCCAAACCTATGTGACCTTGTAGAGGGTCGCTGGGACTGTAAGAAAACAGTGAGGGTTAGAAAAATAGCCCACCCCAAGATCCTGAAAAGTGGGTGCAAAGTGCACCTAGGTTCCCCAAAGAGCACAGAAGTCGTGATAGGGGAATTCTGCAAGGAAGACCAACACCAGCAATGCAACAATGATGGATTTCCTGACTAGAGTACCTGTGGAACAAAGGGACCAAGTCCAAGAGTCACGATCAAGTCGGGAGTGGGCAGATGCCCAGGAAATGTCAGCTGTGGGTGCAAAGAAGCTGCCACCGGATGGTAGAAGCTGTGGATTCTGCAAGAACGACAAGGGCTAGAAACTTCCCCTTTGGAGGATAGATGTCCCACGTCGTGAAGAGTCGTGCAGAGGTATTTCCGTGCAGAAAGACTGCAAACAAGCCTTGCTAGCTGCAAGGGTTGTGGTTAGGGTTTTTGGATGCTGCTGTGGCCCAGGAGGGACCAGGATGTCGCCAATTGTGTGAGGGGACAGAGGGGGTGCCCAGCAAGACAAGGAGCCCTCTCAGAAGCAAGCAGCACCCGCAGAAGTGCCAGAACAGGCACTACGAAGTGAAGTGAACCAGAGCTCACCCGAAGTCACAAAAGAGCGTCCCACGACGTCGGAGGACAACTCAGGAGGTCGTGCACTGCAGGTTAGAATGCTGGGGACCCATACTTGGCTGTGCGCAAAGGAAATCCTGGAAGAGTGCACAGGAGCCGGAGTAGCTGCAAAACACGCGGTTCCCAGCAATGCAGTCTAGCGTGGGGAGGGAAGGACTTACCTCCACCAAACTTGGACTGAAGAGTCACTGGACTGTGGGAGTCCCTTGAACAGAGTTGCTGAGTTCAAGGGACCTCGCTCGTCGTGCTGAGAGGAGACCCAGAGGACCGGTGATGCAGTTCTTTGGTGCCTGCGGTTGCAGGGGAAGATTCCATCGACCCACTGGAGATTTCTTCGGAGCTTCTAGTGCAGAGAGGAGGCAGACTACCCCCACAGCATGCACTACCAGGAAAACAGTCGAGAAGGCGGCAGGATCAGCGTTACAAGGTCGCAATAGTCGTCTTTGCTACTTTGTTGCAGTTTTGCAGGCTTCCAGCGCGGTCAGCAGCCGATTCCTTGGCAGAAGGTGAAGAGAGAGATGCAGAGGAACTCTGATGAGCTCTTGCATTCGTTATCTAAGGAATTCTCCAAAGCAGAGACCCTAAATAGCCAGAAAAGGAGGTTTGGCTACTTAGGAGAGAGGATAGGCTAGCAACACCTGAAGGAGCCTATCAGAAGGAGTCTCTGACGTCACCTGCTCGCACTGGCCACGCAGAGTAGTCCAGTGTGCCAGCAGCACCTTTGTTTCCAAGATGGCAGAGGTCTGGAGCACACTGGAGGAGCTCTGGGCACCTCCCAGGGCAGGTGCAGGTCAGGGGAGTGGTCACTTCCCTTTCCTTTGTCCAGTTTTGCGCCAGAGCAGGGCTGAGGGATCCCTGAACCGGTGTAGACTGGCTTATGCAGAGATGGGCACCATCTGTGCCCATCAAAGCATTTCCAGAGGCTGGGGGAGGCTACTCCTCCCCAGCCCTGACACCTTTTTCCAAAGGGAGAGGGTGTAACACCCTCTCTCTGAGGAAGTCCTTTGTTCTGCCTTCCTGGGCCAAGCCTGGCTGGACCCCAGGAGGGCAGAAAACTATCTGAGGGGTTGGCAGCAGCAGCAGATGCAGTGAAACCCCGGGAAAGGTAGTTTGGCAGTACCCGAGTCTGAGTTAGAGACTCAGAGATCATGGAATTGTCTCCCCAATGAAAGAATGGCATTGGGGTGACAATTCCATGATCTTAGACATGTTACATGGCCATGTTCGGAGCTACCATTGTGATGCTATACTTATGTTGTGACAAATGTATAGTGCACACGTGTAATGGTGTCCCCGCACTCACAAAGTCCGGGGAATTTGCCCTGAAAAATGTGGGAGCACCTTGGCTAGTGCCAGGGTGCCCACACACTAAGTAACTTAGCACCCTACCTTTACCAGGTAAAGGTTAGACATATAGGTGACTTATAAGTTACTTAAGTGCAGTGGTAAATGGCTGTGAAATAACGTGGACTTTATTTCACTCAGGCTGCAGTAGCAGACCTGTGTAAGAATTGTCAGAGCTCCCTATGGGTGGCACATGAAATGCTGCAGCCCATAGGGATCTCCTGGAACCCCAATACCCTGGGTACCTCAGTACCATATACTAAGGAATTATAAGGGTGTTCCAGTATGCCAATGTAAATTGGTGAAATTGGTCACTAGCCTGTTAGTGACAATTTGGAAAGAAATGAGAGAGCATAACCACTGAGGTTCTGGATAGCAGAGCCTCAGTGAGACAGTTAGTCATAACACAGGTAAGACATACAGGGCACACTTATGAGCACTGGGGCCCTGGCTGGCAGGGTCCCAGTGACACATACAACTAAAACAACATATATACAGTGACATATGGGGGTAACATGCCAGGCAAGATGGTACTTTCCTACACATGGGCAGGGTGCAGTGTATGTTAAAAGTGGGACATGTAGTGGTGTGTTTTACATGTCCTATCAGTGAAATACTGCCAAATTAGTTTTTCACTGTTCCAAGGCCTGTCTCTCTTATAAGTTAACATGGGGGCTGCCTTTACATATTCTTAAAGTACAGTTTCCCTTTAAGAGCAGATAGAAATATGGTAAAAATGCATCTGTTAGTGAAGTTGGTTTTTAGATTGTTAGTTTGAAAATGCCACCTTTAGAAAGGAGGCATTTTCTTGCTTAAAGCATTCTGTGACTCTGCCTGTTTGTGGATTCCCTGTCTGAGTCAAACTGACAGTTGGGCTGTTTGTGAAACTCCTCTAGCCAGTGACACAAAGGGAGCTGGGGTGTACCTTGCATATCCTGATGAGCCATCTGGGCTAGAGTGGAGGGAGGAGTGGTCACTTACACCTGAATGGCTGTGCCCTCACACAATGCAGTCTACAACCCCCCTGCTGTGTGTCTGGGACCTAGCCTGGGCAAAGCAGGATCCTGTAAACAACCAAGACATTCCTTTGAAGTTTTCCTACTTCAAAAGCAGAAAGGCGTATAACTAGTGTACCCAAAACCCCAGACTTTAGATTTCCTCAAGATTACTTGTGGAATCAAGAGGAACCTCTGCCAAGGAGAAGATTTTCACTGTATTACTGTGTGTGTTGGTACAAATACTTTACACATTGCCTTTGAGATGAGCCTGCTTGTGCCAAGCTACCAAGGGGGTGAGCAGGGGTTATCTAAGTGTGTAGCTCCATTTCCCTGACTAGAGTGAGGGTCCCTGCTTGGACAGAGTGTAAACCTACTGCCAACCAGAGACCTAATTTCTAACATTGATGGTACAATACTAATTTTGGAATTGTGGTGTGTTCTAAGGTGAGTTTACACTGCTGGGATTTCATGAACCATGGTTCATTTGTTGAATTCAGACATTCTCAATAAAACTTGTACTTCCAATAGGAACAGAATGTCAATTGATTCCATTGTCTTCTACTGCAGCCTCCCAGAGTGTTCTAAAGAAGAACTAGAGCTCTAACAGTATTACTTACGTGGCACACCTGAAATCATCTTTTTTGATTCAAACTGGTAAAAAGTAAAACATTTAGGCCCGTATTTATACTTTTTGACGCTAAACTGCGCTAACGCAGTTTAGCGTCAAAAAATTTTGCGCCGGCTAACGTCATTCTGAAGCGCCATGCGGGCGCCGTATTTATTGAATGGCGTTAGCCGGCGCAAGCAGACCGGCGCTGCCTGGTGTGCGTGGAAAAAAACCACATACACCAGGCAGCGCCGGCGTTGGGAAAAGTGGCGCTAGGGCGTCTTAAAAATGGTGCAAGTCAGGTTGACGCAAAAAATCGCCTCCACCCGATTTGCGCCATTTTTAACGACGCCCAGACGCCATTTACATGACTCCTGTCTTAGTAAAGACAGGAGTCATGCCCCCTTGCCCAATGGCCATGCCCAGGGGACTTATGTCCCCTGGGCATGGTCATTGGGCATAGTGGCATGTATGGGGGCACAAATAAGGCCTCCCTATGCCACCCAAAAAAAAAAAAAAAAAAAATGTATACTTACCTGAACTTACCTGAATGTCCCTGGGATGGGTCCCTCCATCCTTGGGTGTCCTCCTGGGGTGGTCAAGGGTGGCAGGGGGGGTCCCTGGGGGCAGGGGAGGGCACCTGTGGGCTCATTTTGAGCCCACAGGCCCCTTAACGCCTACCCTGACCCAGGCGTTAAAAAGTGGCGCAAATGCGGGGTTTTTTGCCCCGCCCACTCCTGGGCGTGATTTTTGCCCGGGAGTATAAATACGACGCATTTGCGTCGCCGTCATTTTTTTAGACGGGAACGCCTTCCTTGCATCTCATTAACGCAAGGAAGGCGTTCACGCAAAAAAATTACGCTATTTGCCCATACTTTGGCGCTAGACGCATCTAACGCCAAAGTATAAATATGGCGTTAGTTTTGCGCCGAATTTGCGTCGAAAAAAACGACGCACATTCGGCGCAAACGGAGTATAAATATGCCCCTTAGGGGCTTATTTACAAGCTCTGTGGTGCATGGCAGTGCAGCAAGTGTCTTGCTGCGCCACCCTGTGTCACAAGGAAAGAGCAGAAATGCGCTGTATCTACAAGATATGGTGCATTTCTGTCCTCTCCCTCTGCACTGGTGCATAAATTGCTGTCTAGCGCCAATGCAGATACCCTTGCACCATGGTGCAAGGATGCCTGTGTTGTGGGAATAATTGTTTTTGTGCAGAAATCAAGAGAGGTATTTTCCTCTTTCTATGTGTGCTGCAGAATTCAAAGGAAAAAATGGGGAGCAATAAAGCAATTTCTCCCCGTTGTGTCACTTTTATGCCACCTCTGAGGTGGCGAAATAATCTGTGATGCATTCCCAGACTTGTAAATTTGGGAATACATTAGATTCCTTGGTGTTCCATGGGTGTTGTGTGGGAACAACCACAACAATACCTATGGTTTTATGCCTGAAAGGGGCCCATATTTACAAGGCCTTTAAAAGCCATGCAATCTGTCTTTGATTGGGCATGTAAATATGGGATGGCATACTGTGCCATCGGAGCCTCGTAAATGAAACTCTTAATTTAGAAAGGAACAATATGAGGGGGTTAATTTTGTCATAGAAATTACTGTTAGTGCTGTAGGGAAAACAGCCTTTACAATGAAGGCTGAACCCCACATGCCATTGCCACGCATGTGACATTACCACACATGCCATTACCACGCATGCCTATACAATGAACATGCCTTTACCACACTGCCATTAGAATAAATTTCATTCTCAAGGAATGAATGGTATATTCATTGTAACAGTTTTACAGGTGTATATATATATATACACAAAATCTACTGGTGGTTGCCAGTAGGTTGTTGCCTCTATGTTGTTTTCCGGTGATTCTTGTTGTGCATGGGAAGTTTCTGGTGATCTGTCAAGCGGGGGCAGAGGAAAAGAGATGGGATTTAAAAACATGAATTTCCCATGTTAATTCCCATAGGAGTTTTGAACATGACTACAACATGAACCACTGGGTATCATTACACCAAATTAGGGACCAGGGGCCAGATGTAGGTACGAAACAATTAGCGACTCGCAATTTGCGAGTAAGTGCGACTCGCAAATTGCGTGTCGCTAATAGAAATGCAGGTACAATGTCAGTGTAGAAATTGCGACTCGCACCCGGAGTCGCAACGCAGAGAGCGAGTCCGCTGTTTGCGAGGTCGCTTTTTGCGACCGCGCAAAAAACGAACTCGCAATTTGCAAGTCGGTGTCGCAAATTGCGAGTACCATGTAAATTGATTGCAGGTGCTGCAGAACACTCCAGAAACCACTCCAGAACACTCTGGAAACACTTCCTGGCACATGATGATGACATCACAGCCAGGAAGTTAACTAATACACCTGGGAGGAGGGAGGACCACACCCATTTAAACTGCTGAACTGCACACAGGAGGAACAGCAGCTGCAATGGAAGAAACTCCTAGAAAAAGAAAACTAAAATTCTCAGAGAAGGAGCTGGAGGTGCTGACAGACGAATGCTGTCAGCACTATGATGAACTATTTGGAAAGGCAGCCCTCAATGTGCCAGAAGCCACCAAAAGACAACTCTGGCAGGAGATCCAGGAAAAAATCAACTCCCTGGGGGTGAGCCACAGGAGTGTGGAAGAGATTAAAAAACGGTGGTATGACCTCCGTTCCCGGACCAAGGAGAGGGTGGCTGAAAGGCTCCGGGAGATGAGAGGCACAGGAGGGGTACCACCACCCACACCCCTGGAAGAAAGGGTGGAGGAGACCCTGGAGAAGGAGGCAGTGTCAGGATTTGGAGATCTGGACACCTCTGAGCCCAATACATCAACCGGTGAGTACCATGTGATATGCCTGTACCCCTATCAATGCCATACCCCCACCCACCATGTACACAGGGGCATGCTCAACCACAATAGCTCCATTTAAGGGTTGCAAACACCAGAATGATGCATTATGGGAAATGTAGTCAAGTAGGCAGTTCATAGGCAAATGTTTATTAGGAAGTGTGCAACAGATAGTAGACACTGACAGTGTGTTCCCCATGTCCCACAGGTCTCCCACAAGACACCACCACAACCCACAGCAGCCAGCCCCATGAGGACAGCACAGGAGCCGCCACCACTCCCACCTGCACGACCAACACCATCCCTGTTATGTCCACACCTGCTGCAACTGTGTTCCAGGAGGCTGCGCCAGCAACAGGCAGGAGTGGCACAGTTGAGCACACAGGGCAGCCAAAGCTGCGCAGGCGACGCAGGTACAGGAGATCAGGGCTGCAGGCTGCGTCCGGCCGTCAACCTATCACCAACAGTGAGGCACAGCTGCTGCGTGGTCAGTGCCTGCAAAACAATATATTAGGCCGGATTAGTGGTGTGCTGCACCGCTTTGTCAGAAACAACGAGGCCAGCATGCAGCATCTAAACCCCAGAATTGACGTTATTGCCACAAACACTGGGGACCTAGCCCTGTCCATGAGGGATCTGGTGGCAGGACTACTGGCACAGGGCGAGGGTGGGCGGCGCAGGGACCGTCAGCTCCTACAGAGGCTTGACAGGATGGCCACATCAATCGGCAGACTGGCTGTGAACACCACTGGCCTGTCGAGAAGGACAGTTGGCCTCCAGGTCAAAATGGGCCATTTTGCTGGAGATGTGGCTAGGGGTCTGGACCGTATCACACACGTGATTGACTTAATGGAGGCACGGCATCTGTCCAGGGGCACAGGGGACACACCCCAGGACAGCAGGGAGGGCTCTACAGTGAGCAGTGTCTCTGCCAGTGACACTAGGGTGCTCCGGAGTGGGAGTACCAGGCAGAGCACTGCAGATCCACCAAGGACCAGCCAGGCTGGCAGGGGCCGCCGTAGGACATAGACATAACCCTGTCCCTGATGATGTGGCACATGACATCAATGTGCCCCATGCATGGTTTGCATTTAGATGACCATGAACAGTTATTATTTGTAAATAGTTGTATTTCTGCACAAATTAAATAGTTTTTTGTTCCACTTAACAAATTGAGTTTTTGGTCAATAGGTGAGTATGGTTGGAGTTGACACGTACCTTCCAAAGTATTGGTTTGCGATGTGTTCCCGTCTCAGTCTGCCTTGATTAGCTATACTCCGATCCCCATGATGGCGATGTGGTTGCTCTTGCTCTTCATCCTCAGGATCTGGGTCTGCAGGGGTGAGAGGTAGCCCACGTCGGGTGGCTATATTGTGAAGGATGGCGCATGCAACAACAATTTTGAATGCTGTAATGGGGGTATACTGGAGGACACCTCCACTGCGGTGGAGGCATCTGAATCTTGCTTTCAGTAATCCAAAGGTGCGTTCGATAAGGTTCCTGGTCCTCTTATGTGCATTGTTGTATCACTTCTGACATTCATTGCTGGGTGTTAAGAACGGAGTCATAATCCATGGCCGTAGAGCATATGCACTGTCACCTGTTGGGCACAAGCATTACACTGTTAGAAAGTCCAGGTTGGTGTGCACAGTGACCAGTCTGTATGTCTACAAGGTGTATGCAGCTCTACCTAGGAGGTATCCGTCTCCAAACTCCCCACGTTCCAGGCGTTGGTGTATCCCACTGTGCCTAAAAATGTAGGAGTCATGGGTACTGCCTGGAAACTTAGCTACAATGTCAGTGATGACATAATGGGCGTCACAAACAACCTGAATATTGAGTGAGTGGGTACACTTTCTGTTGCGGAAAAGATGTTCCAGGTTTGCAGGGGGGCATATTTGAAATTTGTCCCATCTACACATCCTATGACATGGGGAAAGTTGGCAATCTGGTAAAAGTCCAGCTTGGTGCTGTTGATTTCTGCTTCATTCCTGGGTAGGTATATGAAGTGAGACCTGTGTGTGAGTATGGCATCTAGGAATGCCCTGAGGAACCTTGACACTGCACTTTGAGATACCCCACCTACCACAGCAATGACCCCCTGATAGCTCCCTGAGGCCAAGAGGTGCAGTGAGCATAGCACTTGCACATGCGTAGGGATGGCGCAGCCGCGCAGAGTCTGGTGTTGTAGCTGTGGTTTTAGTAAACCAATTAATTCTAGTATGGCTGCGCTGCTAAGGCGGTATTTATCGTATATCTCTTCCTCAGTTTGCTGAAAAAGAGTCTGCCTTGTTCTATATATCTTCTCCTGTCTGTGGCCCCTCCTCCTCCTCTGCTGGGCTGCGTGGACTCTCCTCTTCACTGCTATCAGGTATATCTCCGTCATCTTGAGTAACCCAGATGCCTTCTGGGTCTCCTTTTATACTTTGGTTATGGTTACCACCTGCTCTGAGTTAGTGGTAAATTGCAAGTGGAAAATGGGCTTTTTGCGACTAGTCGCAATTTGCGAGTTGCAATTGCATATGGTTTGCGACTCGCAAATTGCGACTTGCTATTTGCGGGTCGCAAAATGGGGTCGCACATTTTGCGAGTCGCTAACGGCTCACATCACTTTTTGCAAGTCGGAAATGGGGTTTTTGCATCCCATTTCCGATTTTGCACAGTCGCAAATAGCGATTCGGGCTATTTGCGACTCGCAAAACTTTCCTACATCTGGCCGAAAATGTAGCTGTCGGGATGAGATTGTGCTTTTGTTTTTTAGGTCTAAATCCGTTCAGTAGTTTTTGAGATATTAAAGGGACAATAAATTTGGATATCTGAGGTTGCAACATTTTCACGACAATCATGATATATTTGCAAATGTGTGTACGAACAGGAATACTGTGATTGGCAGACTGCAGCCCGAGTGGAAAGTTGTGCTTGCCATGTTAGGGAACATGACACAGTCCCCAGGGCTGAAAATTGCAATGAAAAGTGTCAGAAGGGGTCAGGATGGAGTTGCCCTGACTCCTGGGCTGTGATATAGGAGTCTTTGTAGGTCAAATTATTATCTTACAGTGTTTTTTGTTATGATGTGCAATACATGCAAATATGTTGCAATGCTCAGCAAGACCTGTGTGTACCATTGCAATGAATTTGTGAATATTGGCAACAACAAAACAACCATTGAAAGAGTTATTCATACTATAATTCATTCACTCATAGATGTAGTCAAAAACTCATGCACCCATTCACTCACCCAGTCAGAGACTCACACACCCACTCGAAGACCCACTCAGACCCTCTCACAACCATTCACAGACCCACTCAGGCACTGATGCACCCACTCACAGGCCCACTCAGTCTCATACACCCTTTCACAGACCCACTCAGACCCTCAGGCACCCTCTCATAGAGCTACTTCTAGCCTTATGCACCCACTCAAAGACTCACTCAGCCACTCATGCACTCACCCACAGACCCACTCAAACCCTCACGTGCCCATTCGAAGACCCACTCAGACCCTCATGCACCCACTCATAGACCTACTCAGAGCCTCATGCACCCACTCACAGACCCACTCAGAGACTCACGCACACACTGACAGGCCCATTCAGAAACTTACATACCCACTCATTGACCCACCCAAACACTAATGTATCGGCTCACAAATGCACTTACACACTCATAATTCCACTCCCAGGCTCAGTCAAACATTCTGACACCCACTCACAGATCCTCTCAGACATTCATACACCGATTCATAAACCTTCTCAGACATTCAAACACCAACTCACAGGCACACTCAGACTAATGAACCCACTCACAGACCCACTCAGAGACTCCTGTACCCAGTCACAGATCCACTCAGACACTCACACACCCATTCACAGACCCACTTAGACACTCATACACCCAATCACAGACCCAGTCAGACATTCACACACCCACTCACTAACTCTCTAAGACATCCATGCATCCATTCCCTACCCTTACATACATTCATACACTGACTCACAGACCTACTCAGTCTTATTAACACTCTCACAAACCTACTCAGAGACTCGTGCAGTCAGTCAGTCAGTCAAAGTATCTTTATTCGGCAAATGCCATAAAAGCACAATACATTTCAAGCTAAAAATTTAAAATATTAAAATACAATACAAATATTAAAAGCAATGATAACAAAAACATGTTCAATCAGCAATATCACAAAATTCTATACATTGCCATTATCAATCAATCCGACAACCCTATAAAATATAAACATATACAATGCAAAGATAAGAGCCCAGCATCAGAATAAAATTATTTAGTGCCCATTTATGCTAATGTGTTTCTACTTCAATCAATTCATATTGTTTCCAAATGGCCATAGCCGATTTAATAAAGCTTAAAACAGAATGGCACAATTGTATTGAATAGAGTTTTTGGTTGTTAATCAATGCTTTCTTATGAGATGTAGTTTGCAATTTATGCAAAATTCGCAGGATAAAATTTGTCTAGGAGCAGAATAAAGCGGACAGAATAAGAAAAAGTGACATGTGCTTTGCTTTGAAAAGTTGTCACAGGGGCAGTTTGGGAGCATTTTATGCTAAGTACATTTCTTTGGAAAAGCCATTCTAAAATGTATCAAATTTTATCTAAATAAAACAAGGAGATACCCACAGTCCCACTCAAACACTCACGCACCCACTTACACACTCCGTGAGCCTAAACACCCATTTGCAGACCCACTCAGAAACTCACACACCCAGTCACAGATTAACTCAGACAGTAATGCAACCACTTGCCCAGTGATGCACCTACTCTCAGATCCATGCAGGCATTTCTACACCCACTTCACATCCATGAATACACCTATACAGTCACTCAGACACACACTAACAGACCCATACAGCCACTTACACACAAACCCATTCACACACTCAGTCAGAGACCCATACAGTTACTCGGACACCCACTCAGCTCCCGATAAAGCCACTGTGTCGCAGTTTTGGGACGCTGGCACCGCCGCAGCCCATTGTTTTCCCTACCTGTATTCTATGGTGTGACCCAGGAGGCACCTTTCGTGCTCTAGCTTGCGCCGCAGCCCCTGCCACACTCCCTGAATTCACCTATACTTACCTCCTGGGGTTTTTTCCTTTTTCTTTCCTCCTTTTTCTTCCATCTTTGTTTTTTCTTTTTTCTTGGTGTCCATATTGACTTCCTCCTTTGTATTCTTCATCCCAGCATGCCTTTTTCCTTTTCCTTTTCTCCTTGGTCTTTTTTCCTATTCTTTTCTATATGGTCTTTCCCAATCCAAGATGGTGTCGCACTTTCTTCCTGTTGTGTCCCTTCCTGATTTCTGGTATTCAAGCACTTCAGTTCTTTTCTTCCTTGTGTTGCAAACACTTCTGCTTTGGTGGTGATCCGTGCTCCTGTGTTTTCTGTGTTCCTGTTTTTTCCTGCAAGATTTTTTCTATTTTTCCTTTGTTCATTGTTTCTTTTTCCTCTTTTTCAGGAGTTCCTGTGATAGAGGTTTTTTCCTAACTTTTGGGGTTTTTCTTCTGGGACTCCTTCTAGATGGTACGGTCTGCCTTGGATTCTTTTCCATAGTCAGACCTAAAAAGGGGAGTATCCTATAACCCCCGCCTGCTTAGGATACTAAACAAAGCAAACTCACAACAGTTAGCAGGCAAGAGATAAATACAATGATTATTTCGAACAACCAATATTGACTCTTGGTTTCAAGGGGTAAATTATTTGCCCTTATTTATTCCTTTGCATTTATTCACAACATACAGCATCAGACTCATTGGAGAGTAACTTGTCTCTTATTCTAACAGCATGGCGAAAATATATACAATTCTAAATGCATTCGTATTTACAACACACATTTCTTACAAACAATACACCGATAATTTCAAACATAACAAAAATCTGAAAGAAACTAAGAGAAAACGTGTGCCCATCTCCAAGATTTTTTACAGATAGTCACATTAACACAATTCACAATGTGATCTAATCTCATCTGGTAACCAAGGGTCTTTTCCAGTCAGCAGCACCTTGACTTCTAGATAGGGTCGTCCCTACCTTGGCCAGTCCAGAACCAGTAGAAGACCGGGTGTTCCTTCATGTTCTTCAGTTAACGGTGGTAAGAGATGTGTAAACTGTGACAGATTGCAACGCCAAAAGAATCTGCGTTGCTTGTGTTGACCATGGAAGGACCACAGGATGATGTTGTAGAAAATTCACAATCCATGCTCCATACTGTGCAACAAAAAGCTTAAGATTTACAACAACTGCGGGCAGAGAATGCCACCCTACAACAAGCCTTGTCTTCCTGACCTGTGAATATATCTCCTGTGTCTACCTCGACACCTCGATATTCCGGAGATCTGCATAAGATAAAGGAATTTCCAGACTCTTTGACAGTCTTCTTTGCATTTTAACCCTTACAGTTCTCATCTGATGACGACAAGGTGGGTTACTTGATCAGTGCCTTACCTGGCCTGCAATAGCTTGGAGACCCCCCTTGGCTCTGCTGAAGATCCTGTCTTAGATAATTATTCTGCCTTTCTTAAACTCTTTAAGCAGATATTCAAGCGACCCGGGTTGGAGGCAGCTGCTGAAGAAGCATTATGTGATATGCAACAAGGCAATCAGGATGTATTACAATATAGAACCCGGTTTAAACAGCTGGCATCTGAGACCACTTGGGTAGAATGCATTTTGGTAACCCTGTTTCACCGTGGACCTCGAGAAGAAATAAAAGATTAATTGGTACATTCTACTCAATGTAGATCTTTGAAAGACCGGATGGATCAAGTGTTGAATATAGAGTATAGCTTGTGAGAACGTAAGATGGAAAGGCGAAAGACTTGCTTACAGTACCAGTCTGGAGTACCCCGTACTACAAACCGTCGTTCTGACGAAGTCCATCTTGAAGCAACCAAGTCTAAGAAGAAGAACCTATGCAGATTGATCTAGTCTGTGGTCCTTTATCTGATTCGGAAAGAGAGGATAGGTGGCAAAAGGGTCTTTGTCTATATTGTGGCAAAGCTGGCTACTTGATCCGGATGTGTAATGTCTGTTCTTCCAGACCCTTGGGAAACGCCAGCTTCCACCCCCTGTGAGGAGGAAGGGGACGGGAGGAGTAGATTTATCTTTATTATGTTCCTCCAGAGAGACTAAATCCGCACTGTTTATTCTATCTGTTTCGCTACAGTGTTCACAAAATCAAGAAGAGCAGGGTTTTGCCTTGTTGGATTGCGGAGCCAGCGGTATGCATTTGGATGAGACCTAGGCCAAAGAAAGAGGATTCCCACGAGTTCCTAAAGAAATACCGGAACAAATTTGATGGTTCTCCTTTAACCTCAGGACCAGTGGTGGATTCTACACGTACCCTCTGTCTGCATTTTGGAAGGCACCAGGAACACATTACTTTTGATTTCATATCTTCTCCAAATCATACCATAATATTAGGAATTCCCTGGTTAACTCGGCATGACCCTTATATCAATTGGGAGACAAGAACAATATCGTTATCATCACAGTTTTCCCAACAGAACTGCTACTACATTAACTCTTATTGGTCTCCAAAAGGGTTAAGTCTTTCTCCCAGAGGTACCAACTGCTCTATAAACATGATACAGGGAGTACCAAGTTGTTACCAAGAATACTATGATATATTCCAGAAGCATTGCAAACACGTTTTAGTTCCTCATCGTGTCTATGACTGCGCCATTCCTTTGATTCCTGGAGAAGTGGTTCCCTTTGGTCAGATGTATTTGTTGACTGAACAAGGAAAGAAGGTCCTGACAGAATACCTAGATGAGAATGTACAGAATGGTTTGATCACCCCCTCTTCATCTCCTGCCAGGGCTCATCTTTTCTTTGCTCCAAAGAAAACAAAAGAACTGCGTCCCTGTGTTGACTTTTGCGGACTTAACGAGATAACCATTAAGGATCGTTATCCCTTATCCCTTAATAGGGATATTCTGGACGCCGTCCAAGAGGTTTACAGAATTGGATTTGAGGGGTGCCTATCACCTCTTACCTGTGAAGGAAGGAGATGAATGGAAAACAGCCTTTTGTACTCCATTCGGCCATTATGAATACCATGTCATGCCTTTTGGGTTAACCAATGCACCCTCCATATTTCAACGATTCATGGATTCTGTGTTTTCTGACTTATTAAATCACAGTATGGTGATTTACCTGGACGACATCCTAGTATATTCCCGTATACCTGAACAGCATACAGAGCATGTACTTCAGGTTTTGGAAAGACTCAGACAGAATCAGTTATAATGTAAACCAGAAAAATTTGAATTTAACAAGACTGAAGTACAGTATCCTGGGTTCTGCATCAATCAGACTGGAATAGCTATGGATCCAGACAAAGTACAAGTCATTTTGGATCATCCCTCTCCTACTCCTTTCAAAGAAACCCAATGCTTCTTAGTTCTCTCCAACTTTTATCAACAATTTCTACATGACTTTGCCCATCAACAAAGTTTTATCACCCAGACCATCAAGGGAGAAAATATGAAGAAGGGATTTGTCTGGACTGACAGTGCTGAAAGGGCTTTTCAAAATATTAAATGGGCCTTTACCCAAGCTCCTCTATTAAGACACCCGGATACTACTAAGAAGTAGCTGAACGCAACTATTCGGTGTTAGAACAGGAATTACTTGCTCTCAAGGCTGCCTGTAAAAAAATGAGACATTTCCTGATTGGTGCCAAAGAACATTTTGAAGCAGGAACTGATCATCGGAATTTCCAATGTCGAAACAGCCGTCAAGAAAGATGGGCCTTCTTTTTTAGCCAATATGACTTCATTGTAACCTACATTCCCAGATCACAGAACTTAGTAGCTGATGCATTACCCCGTCGATATCCAGAAAGTACTAAGACTTCCTCTCCAAATATCATCGAATCCAGTCGAATAATCGGGGTTACTCAGTCTTTTCTTGACCTTGTTAAATCAGAATACCAGTATCTTCCCCTAGAAGAATGGAAGAAATTGAGTCCTCAAATACAAAAGGATCAGGACTATTTTGATTATCAAGACACCATCTTTTTGTCAAATAAGAAAGTACAAACCGAGGCGTTACAGATGTGCCATGATTCTCCCGCAGCTGGACATCATGGAATTAAAGAGACACAGGAGTTGCTTCTAAATTCCTTTTCGTGGCCAACTCTTAAGAACGATGCCGAATCCTATGTAACAACATGTCCTGTATGTGCCCAAACCAAGACATCTCGAACCAAGCCAGCAGGATTATTGATGCCCTTGCCTGTTCCCTCTGCTCCATGGCACACCCTGTCTACAGATTTCATCTGTTCATTACCGTCTTCTTCAGGGAATCATGTCATCATGGTAACTGTTGATTCTTTTACCAAGATGGCGCATTTCACAGCCTTAAAGAAATTACCTACAGCTCAAGAAATGAGTCATATATTCATGCAAGATATTTTTCACTTACATGGCCTTCCATGAGTGATTATTTCAGATCGAGCACCGCAATATGTGTCACGTTTTTGGAAAGCTTTTTGTACTTTACTGCATATTGATGTCTCCCTTTCATAAGAATTTCGTCCACAAACCAACGGTCAAACTGAACGCTTGAATCAGGAACTCCAACAATATTTAAGTTGTTTTTGTAATGCCACTCAAAGTAACTGGTTGGATTTCCTTTCTTTAGCTGAGTTTTCCTACAATAATACAGTGCATAGTGCAACAGGACCAACACCTTTTTCCTGCACCTATGGTTTCCATCCTAAGACTTTTTCCACTATCCCTTTTGTGCTGCCTTCTGTTCCTGCAGTTACTTCATTTGCACGATGACTCCGCCGTATTGAAGATCTGATCCATACTACTCTTTTGGCTTCTAAAAGAACTATGAAAAGAAAGGCTGATCGCCAACGTCGGGTGGCACCATCTTATCAACCAGGAGACAAAGTGTGGCTTTGGTCTAAATTTATACCCTTTTGTTTTTCCCAAAACAATTTAAAACCCTGTTTTTATGGTCCTTTTCGAGTACTGCAGTTATTGAATCCTGTTGCTGTTCGGCTACATTTACCGCAGACTTGGAAGGTTCATCCAGTTTTTCATATCGCACAGCTTAAACCTTTTGTTCTTGATCCATGCCATAGGCGTTTCCAATGTCCTCCTCCCCTTTCTGTGGATGGCCATCCTGAATATGAGGTACAAGAGATCTGTGATTCACAAATCTTTTGGAACAAACTCTATTTCCTGATCCACTGGAAAGGTTATCCCCTTAATGACTGTTCATTGGAAGATGCTTCCTCAGTTTATGCACCTCGTTTGGTTCACACTTTTTTCTTTTCTTTTTCCTGACAAGCCTGGAGCCTCAGGAAAGGGGCCTACTGTGGTGCAATGCACTACCACGTTAACTCTTTCTCGAATCACGGTCAGGCCGGCGGTCCAAGTTTCGCGACTCTGGCACAGCCGCGGCCCATTGTTTTGTCTGCCTGTTTCCACGGTGCAACCCAAGAGGCACATTTCATGCTCTAGGTGGTGCCGCAGTCCCTGCAACCATCCCTGAATTCACCTATACTTACCTCCTTAGGTTTTTTCCTTTTTCTTTCCTCCTTTTTCTTCTTTTTTTCTTCCATCTTTGTTTCTTCTTTTTTTTGGTGTCCATGTTGTCTTACTCCTTGGTATTCTTCTTCCGAGCATGCCTTTTTCCTTTTCCTTTTCTACTTGGTCTTTTTTCCTATTCTTTTCTATATGTTCTTTCCCAATCCAAGATGGTGTTGCACTTTCTTCCTGGTGTGTCACTTCTTGTTTTCTGGTATATAAGCACTTTAGTGATTTTCTGTCTTGCGTTGCAAACACTTCGCTTGTATTTTTTCCGTGTTCCTGTTTTTTCCTGCAAGATTTATTCTATTTTTCCTTTTTTCATTGTTTCTTTTTCCTCTTTTTCAGGAGTTCCTGTGATAGAGGATTTTTCCCAGCTTTTGGGGTTTTTCCTCTGGGACTCCTTCTGTAGGGTACGGTCTGCCTTGGTGTCTTTTCCAGTCAGCAGCACTGTGGCTACTAGAAATGGCCGCCCCTATCTTGGCCAATTCAGAACCAGTAGAAGACCGGGTGTTCCTTCAAGTTGTTAAGCTAACGGTGGTAAGAGATGTGCAGACCGTGACAACTACTCACACACCCGACATCAAAGGTTACGGGTTACAGTTAGGAAATACATTTTTTTTTAAGGCATAGAAAGTCACTGAAAAAAACAAAGGTTACAGGGACATTATAGTTAGGATATAGAAGTTAATAATCGTATAAATTAACTGAAAAAAATAAAGGGTTGCAGGGTCGTTATAGTTAGGAAATAGAATTCACTGAAAAAATCAAAGTTTACAGGGACGTTATAGTTAGAGTCACATTTCATTTGTTCAACACCCAAAAAATTCAGCAGTTATAGTTATCAGAGCTAGCTATAACTTGTGCCCCGCAATGCACTGCTTATGACCTCACATATTACATCACTCATGACATGTTTGGTGACATCTCAAATTACGTCACTGATGATATCATAAAGTGAGTGTGAGTGTTTTCTAAACATTTATGAGTGTTAAGCATGTATATCAAGGTACTATAGAAAGTTAACATAGTATACTTTCTGTACAACAAATGAGTGATTCTATTTCTAACATATTTCGTGAGTGGTTGTGATCTGTGTGTATTTCTATGTGAGTTGGTATCTAAGTGACAGTGTGGGTGTGAATGGGTGTAATCATGCCTGGATGGTTGTATTAGTGGGTGTGTAAGTAGCTGTGTGAGTGAGTGGAAGTGTGAGTGATTATATTGGTGAGTGAGTGTGTGTATCAGTGGTTTTATAAGATAGTAAATAGCCATGTGAGTGCGTGTTTGGTTGGAAGACTGGGTATGCAAGTGACTGTGTGAGTTTTTGGTTAGGTGTTTGAATAGCTGCATGAGTGATTCACTGGTTGCGTAAGAGGCTGCATGGGCAAGTGGCTATTTGGCTGGCTGTTGGATTAGGTGAGTTGGTGTTGGTGTGGTGTGTATTGTTGAGTAAGTGGTTGTGTAAATGTTTCTGTGGGTAAGTGAGCGCATGTGTGAGTGCTTGCATGGATCAGTGAATGGGTATGTAAGTGGTTGTAGGGGGTATGAGTGAGTATGTGAGTGTGTGAATGGATGAGTGAGTGGTTATGTTGAAATGCTGCATGAGTGAGTGAGCGAGTGTGTGAATGGCATTATAGGTAAGTGACTGGATATTTAAGTAGCTGTGCCTGAGAATGTGTGAATCTGTGAGTGGCTGTGTTAGTGAATAAATGATTGTATGAGTAACTGTATGGGTGCGTAAGTGGTTGTATGAGTACTTGTATGAATGAGTAGGTGGATGTGTGAGTGGTTCTATGGTCAGTGAGTGGTTATGTCAGTACTTGTATGGGTTTGTGAATATATTTATTAGTTGTTGTGTGAGTCTGTGACTTGGTATATAAAAGCTTGTATAGGTGTATTAGTGCTTATGTGGATGATATAATCAGTGATGTTATTTGCGATGTCATCAGTGTTGTCGTGAATGATGTCACTGACCATGTCATGAGCGATTGAATATGTGAGGTCATAAGCAGTCCATTGTGGGGCGCAAGTTATATTTATAACTGCTTAATTTTGTTGGTTTTGTACGAATAAAATGTGAGTCTAACTATAGAGTCCCTGTAAATAGGAATATAAATCAAGGCACACGTTTCAAATAAAAGTCAGTTCAGTGACAGTAAATAGTAAGTAGGGAGGAAGACGAGGAGACCCAGCTGCTTCTGCACGGAGAGGTGGCCATGCTGCCCCCACACCGCCAGTAGTGCTCCGCGGTGGCCTCCCTGTGGCTCCCAGCCCTCTGCCCGGGTTCCCTTGCGGAATGAAGGCGCCTCTCCTCCGTGTGCGCGGCCGGAGCAGTGAGCGTACCTCCGACCAGCGAGAGACGAGCACCACAGGAAGCGGGAAGCAGCGCCGCCGCTGAGTAGTGCGCGCCCGACCCCCTCCCTCCACCAGACCTGCCTCCTCCCCTGTCCAATCACAAGCATTGACTGGCGGTCTGCGAACCATCTCCTGCCCGACCCAACCAAAACAAAACCTTTCAAACACAGGCAAACACGTTCTTGTCTAGTCACCCGAAGGGCCCGGCCGTGAGAAGCACCCATAACAAGTTCAGCAGAAACAGAGGGGCAGAGGACTACAGCCCCCAGCACTCCTTCTTCTGATGCCCTTATCCTGGGCCGGCATCACCGTGGCGCGGGACGCACCTTGCAGCAGGAACAGAGGGGCAGAGGACTTTAGCCCCCAGCACTCCTTCCCCTGAGGCCCTTATCCAGGGTCTGCATCACCGCGGTGCGGGACGCGCCTTGCAGCAGGAACAGAGGGGCAGAGGACTACAGCCCCCAGCACTCCTTCCTCTGAGGTCCTCATCCAGGGCCTGTATCACCGCGGCGCGTGACTGGGCCAAGACGGGCCTGTCTTCGCCCGTCATCGCCTGTAGGAGACTGGGCTGGGCCATCACTCTTGGGTTGGATTGCAAGTGCCCTGGTAAGGAGTTCTATAGGCTGGCCCTTGATATTTATTTATTTACTGTCTTTTTATGTATTTTAAATTTTTTTACCCTTTCCCTAACTGGGTCACTGCACACATGATATGGGGAAGCGGAAGGCTGATGACACTCCAGTGCCCCATTCTGGGATCAAGAAACATAAAAAGCGGCCGACTGGGAAAGTGGATAGACTTCCTGCTATCAGCAGGAACCAATTTAAAACCATTGACTTATTGTTTGAGGAGGTTGAGGCAATATTGAGGAGTCCCTCCATTTCTGCCCTTCCTAGCCCTGCTATCCCCTTACCCAAGAAGATTTCTGATCATTTCGGAAAAAAATCACAGAGGCCCAGATTGGACGTAAAGGTGGATCTTCATTCCCCCCCAAAAACTCATGACGTAATCTCATCACCACCGAAGGGATCTCCTCTGCATGTGGAATTCGTTGAACGTATTCTAGTCGAGGACCTTTTACTTCCAAGGCATAAGGTCCTAGCTTCCATTGACATTCCTTGTTCAAATAGATTCTCGGTCTTGTCTTCCTCTAATGAAAGCTCAGAATGTCCTCAAGCTCCAGTTTTAGATGAATTTGAGGAGGGGAATCAGGGTGGGAAGTTGGAAAGCAATGAAGCTTCCAAATTGGCAATCATTTCTCACAAGCTGGATGACCTAAAGCTCTTGCTGGTGACAGTTTCTGAATAAGATTTCGGGACTCACTGAACAGAGGGCCATATATAATTGTAAACAATTTAATGAGGCTGTCCACAATCCCAAACTGATTGCGGGACCAAGCATGACTATTACACCTAATACTGGTGGCAAAGTGACCACCTCCTCTCCACGTAAAGGGTCTTGGGCCTTATCTGGAAGCAAAGCAGCGAATACCAGGCCGATTTGTACTGGTAACTAATGGGCGAGCTTCCAAATTAGACACAAATAAACATGAACATATCCCCGATTTGCAGGATCTAGGTAGTGTTCGTCAAACAGCTTCTAACAAGAACCCCGGGGGAGCTTCGGATGTGCATGCAGCTGCTAGTTACCCTAGAGTTTCACCCTCTGGCCAACCGAGATTAATAAAGTCACATGATATGAAGGGGAGACCTGGTTGGAGAAGAGAAGGTGCCCATTTATTTTTGACAGGGGTCCCCATGCTGCCTTCTGGTCATCGAGATCCCAATGACTCTCTTGCCAACAAAGTTATATACTGGATACGCTCACAGAGGAATTGTCTCTCTGTTATTCGGTCCGATATTCAAGAGGTGCGTAGATATATTCAACCGGAGTCGGAATTCGACTACATCTCTATCCTTTTTACTGATAGTACCATGGTGAACAATCTTATATCTCTCAAGACCCGAACTGGCTTCTTAAGAGCTGGCAGGAAAATTGGTATTAATCTTTGCATAAATCCACCTGGAGAACAGATACACAGATGCTGCTATCTGTTTAATGACCATGCAGGTGGGGTCGAAGTTTCATCTGTGAACCATCTACCACTTCTGGCAGAGAATTCTTCCCCCTCGTTATCTGACTTGGACTGACTAACTGATGACCCTTATGTAGGGATGTTAAAAGTACTAACAGAGGTGTGTCAAGTAGAATGTCCAGGGAACTTTGAAATGGCTCCCCAAATGAGAACCAAGGCAGGAACTGCATCCCCTAAACGTATCATTATGTCTTGGCACGTAGCAGGAATAGAGCAAAAGCTAGAGGATCCCGAGTGGGTCAGTTTTATTAATAACTATGATGTATGCTTATTCCAGGAAACTTGGGCTGCAGAATCAATCCATCTAGCAGGCTTTACAACCTACTTCTCTGCGGCTCAACCAGCTTCTGGGGGCTTTGGTAGATGATAGGGGGGCTTATGATTTTGTTGAATAACAGATTGAAATGCGATCACTCCGTGATATGGTTTAATTCTCATGATCTGTTGGGTGTACAACTCACTTTTCGGTCTGGTTTCAAGGTGACCATGATAAATGTGTACGCAAGATCTGTCCTGTGTGGTACCGAATCTAATGTTCTCACTCAGTTAGCTGTCTTTGTGGAGCTCTTACATCCATCGGATTATCTGATGGCTACGGGTGATTTTAATTGTTCCTTTGCATTAACGAACATTATTAGTAGCCTGATAATTGAGGAAGATGAGCTATGGGGTATTCCCCAATCCAAAGAGACTGTCTCTACCTCTATTTCTCACAATGCAGATGGCCACTTTATGCTTAGAATGTGGGCTAAGAGAATGCAATGGTCACACAAGATCCAATCCCATCCGTGCTTCCACCTTTAAGTGAGGGCTGCCTCTAGTACCATTGACTATCTCTTGGTGGATATTAGATTATGGACAAGTACCTTAGATATGGAAATAATATTCCGCCATGATAGTGATCATAATTCCTTGTGACTTACCTTAATTAATCATGTATTTGCAAGAGCCCAGCATCTAGAGACCACTGATGTTCCAACTCCCAGGTTGAATCATGGACAAACCCGTGTCAGCTGGTCAAAAGTGATATCAAACCCGTATTTGATTAGGGAAATCTACTTATTGTTTTTAGATTTTTTTTTTTCAGTTTTGGGGTACAAGAGGCTGGTATTATTCCAATGATGGCTATTCATACAGAAAGGGTAGGCACCCTTCAGGGTATCTTTTATAAGGAATCCTCTTCTAGGCAGACACCCGACAATATTTCAAGTAGGGAATGGTATAACAAGGATTGTGCTTATGCAAGATCCAATTTAAAAGTAGCTTTAAAAAATCACTCACAGGGGGAGATTAGGAACGCCAGACTCAGGTATATTAGGTCCCTGGAACGAGCTAAAAAAAGCTGGCAACATGAGATTTGGCAGAGGTTGTTGGATGCAGTTAAGAACCGAGATGATGGTTCCTTTTGGAGGTTGTTGGCTTGTAGATCAAGAGGGGGCAATGATAATATAAGCATGTACATTGAGCCTGAAAGATGGGTGACTTATTTTTCTGAGATTTATGCTTCCCCTGCTCAACAGGACCCTGTAGATATTGGGTGCGTTGACTACAGTGCTTTTGATAAAAGCTCAGCGGAGGACATTGTTTTTACAATAGATGAAACAACAGCAACCATTAATTCCATGAGACTAGCGAAAGCTCCTGGCCCTGACAAGATACCGGGGGACCTGTTTAAATCTGAACCCACCATATGGGCTTGGTACATAAATACACTGTCAAATGCTATAGCAGCAGGTAGTCCCATCCCAGACTCATGGCATGGGGCAGAAATTATTCCTATGCATAAGAAAGGTGATGTGGGTTCACCAGCTAATTATCAGCCAATCAGCCTTATTGATAACCTGCAAAAGATCTTTGCTAAGCAAGTCTTAGACAGGCTCATAGAATGGGTTCAGGATAACCAGGTTTTATCCCCTCTTCAGGCCGGCTTTCGCCCAAAAATCTGTACCATGGACCAAGTTTTTAGGCTTTCATTGTTATTTTGGAAATATGTCACCTTAGACAAGCAAAAATTGTACGTTGCTTTTGTAGATTTAAGATCTGCTTTCGACCTTGTTCCGAGAGAGAAGCTATGGGAAGTCTTAAATAAAATTGGTACCCCAGGAAACCTAGTGCACTTAATCCAAAGGCAGCATGAGAATACATATGCATGAGTAAGATGGGTAGCCAGGGGGAACTTACCGACAGAATAGACATTAGGCGAGGGGTACGCCAGGGCTGCATCCTTCCCCCGACTCTTTTCACCCTGTTTAGCAATGAGGCGGTGCAAGTCGTATCTGATTGCTGTAATGACGCGCCATCCTTGAACAATCAAAAAATCCCGATCTTATTATTTGCTGATGACTCCCTTTTGATTTCCAAAACTCCTATGGGTCTTCAGGTCCTAATGGACAGGTTTAGCTCATTCTCTGTCGATTACGGATTGGAGCTTAATCATAATAAAACCAAACGTATGACCTTAGGTTGTGGTAATACTAAGAGATATACCATCTCAAACAACGGGACCCCTCTAAGTAAGGTATGTTCCATTGATTACCTGGGGGTAAGAATCAGCAATAATATGCATTGGGATGCTCAGATTGATAAAAGCATAGCCCTTCTATCGCACAGATCTGGGGCCATTTTGCGTTTTTATAAATCCACCACAGAGAGAGTGGTCTCTCCAGCCATCAAAATCTATTTGGCGAAGGCCCAGGGTGCTGTGGTTTATGGGGCAGACATTTTAGGATTTTCTAATGTAAGTAAACTCTCTGTGGGGAAAAATGGGTTTATAAGATCGCTTCTGGCATGTCCTCGGAATACCCCTCCCATCCCAATGTTTTGGGACCTTGGTCTTTCACATATCTCAGATGTAATTGTCCTAAGACCCCTGCTTTTTTGGGTTCACATCTTGACTACTCCTGAACTAATTGTATACAAGGAGTCCCTCCAAGGTATTCTAGATAGACTCAATGCACTTTCTATTCCTTGGCTTAAGCATATCTCAAATTGGCTTCATATTTTGTGTCTTTAAAACTTTTGGAGTCAACCTTACAATCTAAGGAGGGACCACAAGAAACACTTGAAAACAGTTTATTGGACTTATGTCAGGGAAAACTACCTGCTACATATGTCATATGGAAGACTGACATCCCAATTTCTTGATCTCAATTGGTATCCTCATCTTGAACCATTTATGGATTCAATTTCTGACCTGCTAAGCAAAGGTTTATATATTCAGTTTAGGTATGGATGCTTACCTCTTAAATCTTTCAACAGCATGTGGAGTTCTACTATAACAACTGATTTATGTCCTAGCTGTAATTGCACTCCAGAATCCATAGTACATTTTATGTTTATATGCCCTGCGTATAGGACTACACGGCGGAAGTGGCTACGCCCAATTTGTAGGAATATGGGCATGAGACATTGCAAAGATGCCCTAAGGATTATGTTGAGGGATACCTCCACTCCACTGTTCTGTGCGGTCAGCAAGTTCCTTGCGGCCGCATGGTACATACGGACACGCCATCTAAAAAACTATAATGACTAGTTCTAAGCTTTATAGTTTTAATTATTTATTTCTGACTAATATATGTCTTTAAAGATTACTGTGATTGTTTACCAGCTGTTAATGAGACTGCTAAGAGAAATAGGCTTTCAGGTGGTTAAATACAACTTGCGGGGAAGTATGTTTATGATTTTAAGCATTTATGCTTTTATTCTCCTCCTAAGTTATTTCTGATAGCGTGATAGTTGTGTCCGTTCTTTTTTAAATTGATTTTATATCTGTATTTTTATGATGTTATTGCTTTGATGGTTGAAAATAACCGAATAAAGCTGTGTATGATTATGATGAATAGTAAGTAGTTCAATACCAGCTTTTGTTTATTTCCAGCTTGCGGTGTTCTCTTCTGACAAACAATTTACGTTCCTCACAGTTGTCATTAACGTTCCAGCCAACACGTGTTTCGTCATGCGTACATAATGGCTGCGACTTCGTCAAGGCTGAAAGGTGAACACACATATTTCCCATTGTAACTTTAAAGACATGTACATTTCATTTGTTCCATTTCCCAATCCTGTGTCAGAAGTATGAAATAGTACAGCCATGCCTGGAAACCCAAACGTTTTATCAAACCAGACCATAACACAATAAAAGCATTCAGTAAGTCATGTGCATGCAGTGTGCCCAAATTACAAAAAATATCTATTCATGTGTACAAAGCATCCAATTTCAAAGCATGGTATGAGTCGCAATTGGTAGAAAAAAAGATAAAGTGAAGAGAAGAAGAAAACTCCTAATGTGCTGGACCCATTTGAGAAAGACAAAAAACAATCACCATTTGTCTGCATGTGCTAACATGCAAATGTCATCATCGATAGTGACCACCTCCAAAACTTTACTTTCCTATTCAATATGTCCTCTAAGACCTTTAGTCCTTAATATGTGTTTTACCATGTGTGTTGACTCCTTTCCTTATTTGTGTAAGTCATAACCAAAACCAAAAAATTGAGAAAACAGAAAGAAAGTAACCCAACAATAAGAAAGGCTGTAATCATGATTTCCATATTAATGTAATATACTGCCCTTAATCTAAAACCAAAAGTGTTTATTATGTACAGCCACACAGGCAGCATTAAGCACTTATGAGTACATATGCATCACTTATTAAGTCCACAAATATACTTTAATCGGTAGTACTGATGATACATGCTAACCAACATCCAACATAAACAGTCACTTAAACCAACGCTTGTACGCCCACGTTATTCCATGTCACTTCATGAGTCTCCAGATCATACTGTAGTTGCTAGTACTACTGATAGCTGCTACCCGACATCCAATATGAACACTCCCTTGAGCAACACATGTGCGTCCACGTTATTCAAAAGAAAAGGCACCCGTTTATGCTTCCGCATCAACTCCAGCGGAAGCGTAATTCAAAAATCAGCCACAATGCTACATACCATTTATATCCTCGGTGGACTCTATAAAAGATTCCGGTCCCCAAAATAATATTGGTGTCCCAAAACAGGTGTGTACGCTTCTTAATCCTCTGTATCGGCGCCATTTTTGTCCTCATTTATCCCAGTGGACAAAGAGGAAGGACAACAAACCAGCATAATCTTCCGCCATCATTCAAGGCCTGTCCCCGCAATATCATTGTATAATGGCCTCAACAAACTGGTATAATCGTACGTCATGTTGAGAATGTATTATTCGAAGCCTGTCCTCACAATATCTATGCATAATAGCCTTGTCCTTTATAACTTAATTATCTAGTCCTAGACCTTTGCAAATAATGATCTAATCCTTATCCTTATTCAGTCTTATGATTCTGGTCCCTGAAATATTATCTAGGTACCAATGCAGGCGTATATGCTTACAAAGTGTTTGCATAGGTGCCATTTCTGTCCTTAATTATCCCAGTGGACAGAGAGAAAAGCCAACCTACCGGCATAATAGCTAGCCATATTAGGAGTACACCGTTCAACTAATGAAAGTCAAATTAAAACCATCACAACTAGTTAATGGTACTGATCATGATCAATTAATAAAGATCACATTAGCTCCTTAAGCATTGTTTTGAAAAATCAGGAAGGGTTAAATTATTAGTGCCCAGCGTACCCTATTAATATATTAATACTTAGCTGGCAAATCATCACCCCATAACTATGTGCATTATCAGATATCCCGTCGGGCCAGCATAAGAGGAGAAGAAAGTTTGTTATACATGATTAATATGTAAAAATGAATTCAGTTTAAACAGTACAGATTTAAGAAAAACATAAATGTATCTGCACATATTCTATTACATATTCAAGTCCTTACTCCAAGCACCATTGTTGTGGTTGTTACCTATTTCTTGTCTATCACTACACAAATTGTTGACAAAATCGTAATCATATTAGTAGTCTTCTCCTGAGAACGACATCCATCATGTCCCAGGATTCAATTTGCCCAGACAAAAATCTAATTCATGATTAGTATTAAGACTATCCTCCACTGCTCTCATTTGTAGAATCCAAATAATTCCCTGCTCCTTAAAAACAATTCACTATTGCCCAGTAGGGGGTCTCTTGTTACTTACTATACCAAAGAACCTGAAGTTTCTAATAGTTCCTTGTTCCGGACATTGTTTCATATGTACAACAATAGGGTATCTCACATCATCCTGTTTTAGGGCTCTATAATGTTCACTAATTTTTTGTCTCAAAGCCCTGACTGTGCTTCCTACATACATTCAACCACATTTACATACAATCATATATATCACATAATTGCTGCTGCAATTAATGTTAGAAAGTATATCAAATTTGACCTTTCTACTATTTTTGAATGTACGTATACCATCCTGTGCCCATCTGCACATACCCCAATGTACACATTTGTGAAAACCTCTTGTAGGTGATGTTAGCCAGTTCTTAATAGGTTTCTTATTTGAGTAACTGGGACATAACATATTTTTAAGGCTGTGCCCTTACGGTATGTAAAGATAGGTCTATGAGAGATATGCTCCTTCAGACCATTGTCAGCATACAGTTTATGCCAATGTTTTCGCATACTTTTCAATAACAATCCAGACATCTGAGTGTAGTCCAATATACATCGGATTTTCTCAATTCTAGTTTTCTTAATGTGTTGCAGTGTTTCTCCCCTAGATAGTTTCTTATTTTATCACAGGCTTTACTAACGGTACGTTGGTCATAGCCCCATTGTAAAACCATCTTCCTATGTCCTTAATACAAAGATCAAAATCCAATTCCTTACTGCAATTGCGACTTGCCTGCATCCTCTCCCCAAAAAGGTATTGCCGTGATCTGGTGTTTAGGGTGTGCACTGGTAGCATGCAATATTGAGTTGCAAGAAGTACTCTTACAATGTAATTTACTTTGAATCCGGTGGTCCTCTATGAACAATTCAACATCTAGAAAAACAATTCTAGTTGGGCTTTGTTGACATGTACACCTTATGTTGGCCAAATTTAATTTTAAATATTTATAGAATTTATCAAGTTCCGACACACTACTGGTCCAAATCATAAGGCAATCGTCAATGTATCGCCCCCAGTATAGTAGGGAGTCATTTCATTGTGCATCGTCCCTGCCACCTTTGGTTTTTACAGTAAATTTCTAAGGTTTTTTTCATTCTATTTCTTAACTATATTTTCCCTGTAACCTTCGTTTTTTTCAGTGATTGTAGGTAGGTAGGTAATTATAGGTAGGATGATGTTTCCATAGGAAAATAATTTTTTTACTTGCCTATATCATTGGCACAGTTTGACGGCTAGTCGCAAGATTTTCCCCCAAAAAAGACACAGTGATTCTTTTTGCGCACAGGAAGTTTCGGGGTGATCTGTAAAGTGGGGGCTGAGAAAAAGGGGGCTCAAAAAGCATTGCTTTTCCCATGTTAATTTCCATAGGACCTGTCAACACGTGTACAGCCAGAACCACTGCAAGGAATTACACCACATTTGGCAGAAAGCTAGCTGCCGGTATGCAGATTGTGTTTTTTGTTATTTGGTGTAAAATCGTTCAGTAGTGTAGGAGATATTTAAGGGCAAATAAATTTGTATATCTTTGGCCATAATTAATCGCAAAATTTGCAAATTTTTGCAAATACACGTGCAAAAAGAAGCGTTGCAATTGGCTTACTGCAACCTGACTAGAAAGTTGCAACCGCCAATTTATTTACGTTACATGGTCCCCAGGGGTGGGAATTGAAATTGAAAGTGGCATAAGAGGTGAAGGTACCCTGACCCGGAGGGTTTGATATAAGTGTATTTCAGAGGCAAATCAGCGTGCAATATTTGTGAAACTTTGTGAATTTTCATGAATTTCCAAGATTTATTTGCAAAATATTCCCAATTATGGAAATATTTTAAAGAAAAAACAGACTCATTCATACACTAATTAATTCACTCATACATGCACTCATAGGCTCATGCACCCACTCACACATCCACTCAGACACTCATGCACCCACTCAGACCCACTCATAGACTCGCACACCCACTTTCAGGCCCACTCAGACACTCACGCACCCACTCACACATCCTCTGACAAAGACAGGCCTATGGCCAACCTGTGCTGCTCACGTCTAAAGGCCATGCGTGCGCAGAGTTGGGGGTTATAAGCCTTGTGACCAACCTTGGCTAGGGTTGGAATAACGTTTAGTAATTAAAATTACTTTAGGTTGATAAAAAATAGAAATTCACTGAAAGAAACTATGTTTACAGGGCCTTTATAGTTAGGTTCTGAATTTCCTTGTATTAAACCATATCAATTCAGCAGTAATAGAGTTCTTTCAAGTATCTGTAACTTGCGCCCGAAGGTAACTTTAACTTGCGCCTTTGCCATGCACAGCTAATTACTCCACATATTATGTCATTGATGAGATCTTGTAGGGCATCTTTCATATCACTGCAATGTTTGCAATAACATTATTGATAAGAAAACTGGGCGTGGCAAGAATACAAGTTATAGTTTCCTTAGTGCGTGAGTTATAGTTATTTGAAAGAACTCTAACTGTAACTGCTGAATTTCTAAACATCCAAACATCAATGTAGGACTTACAAAATACATGTATAAAAAATCAAGCGCCAACTTTGAATGTTTCTCATATACATCAATATCTTGGTGATTAACTCCTCTTTAACTCACATACTGGTCAATGTTTACATTTTCCATCACTGCGATTCCATAATCATGACAGTTCCAAATTAAATATTTATCTAACACAAAGACAATTTTGATATTGTGAACTTTAAAACAACGCTCCTATCCACATGGCTTCCATCTCGAGCGGTCCATGATTTAACATATTTTAAGTGTTACCTCACTAAGCATTATAATATGCATACATCTATTGCGTTGCCGGCGCTATATTGAAATATTTCTCATATCCATTGACGTCTTTAGAATTACATCCTATGTACCTTTTATCTAAGCTGCTATAAGCCATGTTCATAATCCAGTTATAAATATGCTAGAATTTCCAACATGTAATATTTTATAGTCAGAAAAACTGTTCCAGATGTAGTGAACATAAATGCAATGCTACTTTCAACATGGCGCCCGTCCTAGTTAACCCGATAATTCATTTACATGATTAGATAATGACTTCAAATTACACTGTTTGTCCACATATTATGCAAAGTCCGAGATAAATGCTGTATTCTGGCAATACCAATAACATTTTCTGATCTTCAAACGACCCTATTAGGAATTCTAACAAAAGAATGGACATCTAATCTCATTAGGTTAAATCTCTGGAACAGGCATCTCTACTGCACATATTTTCTCATTCATAATAAGTGACTTGATTCAACAATTTGGTATTGACTATAGTACTTCTATAAACAATGAAATCACACTTCTATGACATTCCTGATTCTAGATACTCTTGGTTTTATCTATAATATCTTGCCCATGTGGGCCTTATTCAAAGTCAATTGCATACCTAAAGTGTGATGCCTAATAAGATGCTAATAACTCTCCCTAATACAGTACGAAATAGATGTTTATTCCTGCCCCTACCCCACAAGCATTGAATGATCACAAGATGTATTCTTATTCCCAAAAGATGGTACCTGATTGAAACATAAAAGCAAACAAAATATATACTATTATTACAACCAGACCTTTATATCCTCACATAAATATAAAGGAAAGGAAGAAAAGGAGAAACACCAGACATAAGAATTATATCATAAACCTAATAATAACATACACATATCTATTTCCATTAGGGGCTCAGCCGAGCCCAAAATTCATAAATGTATATCTCATCACTATGAAATAACTTATGCCCAACAAAAAGGGAAAACTAAATATTCAGCCCTAATTTTAACATTCAATTACAGTTTCATCATAATAACTCCATTGTCAATAGAACAATCATTATATTTGTTACTGTAAATGTACAGCCAGCTCTTCATTGGAGTAGAGACCTTGGGGGATCAGAATATCAGAATCTATTATGTATCTTGATTTAAAAACACGTAATTCATGTTCTCTGCCTCCATCTCTGATATGGTGTTCCACATTATCTATTACCACAAACTTCAAAAGTTAGGCATGTCCTTTATGTACCTCTGCAAAATGTCTAGCCACTGGATATTGTTTATTATTATTCATAATGGCTCTCATGTTTTCCAATATTCATTGTTTGGCCTTATGAATAGAACTGCCCACATATAATTTTTCACATGGCCATATTAAACAATTTATGCAATATTCCGTGTTACATGTGTATCTTTTCTTAATAACATGATATTTTCTGTCTAGTAGAAATCCAAAGTTTAGTACAGTTCTTACTTCATCTACAAACTTTACATTCCATTCAGCAATATGATATGTCATGAGCCACATTGGTCTTCTGAGAGAACACTAAATGGTTGTTAAAATTATCCCCCAGTGACTTATTTTTCCGAAATTCAATCTGTGGTCTATTTTGCACTACTTTAGCTATATGATCAGATGTTTTAATATCCCCCCAATATTTGTAAGAAAATGTTCGAATCTCAGGTGCCTGACACGAAAATGTGGTGATAAATCTAGTTGTTTGTTCATTTTCAAGAGGTACTGACTGTGGATGTAGTAAATGCTGTCCTATGAACAACATCAACCCGATAGCTCACTTGCTGAATCATTTCAGGACTATGGGCCACATGTACGAAATTCAGGTTTTGCGACTCGCAAATTGCGAGTCAGAGCGACTTGCAATTTGCGAGTCAGAGCGACTTGCAATTTGCGAGTCACAAAACCTGATGTACAACGGTGTAAATGACACTGTTTGTGATTCCCAATGGGGTCGCAAATGACCTACCTCATGAATATTCATGAGGTAGGTTGTAATGTGACACCCCATTGGGAATGGCCGCCCTCACAGGGTCGATGGGCTGCTAAATAAAGCAGTTTTTTTTTTTTAAATGTTTTTTTTTTTTTTTGCGAATGGGTTAGCACCAGTTTGTAACTGGTGCTAACTGCGATTGTTTTGTGACCGCATTCGTGGTCACAAAACAATCATACTTGGGACTGCGACTCGCAATTAGGAAGTGAACACCCCTTCCTAATTGCGACTTGCAAACTCTTTTTGCGATTTGGTAAATAGATTGTCGAATCGCAAAAACTGGTCTGTACATCCCAAATAGCTTTTTTCAAGTCACAAACGGGCCGATTTGCTGTTTGCGACTTGAAAAATGCTTCGTACAACTTTATCCCCTCTCATTGAATCTCCTATCCATAGTTTGTTTCTAAACATCAACATCGGACAATGTGCTGCAAATTCTTTTACCTCTCAGTAATTCACCTTATGGGATACTATGTATTAGACTTTTTGGATGTGCTGTAGTAGCATGCAATAAACTATTACCCGCTGTGGGTTTATGATGAACCTTAGTATTAATTTTTGCATTTTTGATATACCCCTCCACATCCAAACCTTCAATACGTCATTTACTGATGTTCATTACAGTTAAAATCTGTTATAAATACATCTTCCTTCCAAATAATGAAAATATTGCCTATGAAACATGTCCACATGACCATATGATCATGAAAAGTTGGGATATTATTGGGCACCTGCTCCTCACCACCAGCCCACTAACAAGTTTGCATAGTTGGTGGCGAAACGTGCCTATCGCTGTCACCTGCATCTATCTATAAAGTTTATTTTCAAACAAGAAAAAAATATTAGTAAGACAAAACCAGACCATATCAATCAGCATTTCCAAGTGTAACAATAAAGAGAGTGACCCAGCCTCAGGAAATGCATAATTTCTTTGATGCCTAATTCACGCTGCATACTGGTATAAAGACTAGTTACATCTAATGTCATCATTAGAAAATCATCCTCCGATGTTATAGCATCAATCAATGTAAGAAAATGAGTAGTATCCTTGAGATAAGCTGGCAACGCTGTTACATAGGGCCTTAAGTAAACGTCAATAAATTTGGAAGTATTCTCTGCAATTGCAATTGCAAACACTATGGGTCTCCCCAGAGGATTGGTAGAGTCTTTATGAAGTTTAGGTAATAGATACATTATGAGTATTCAGGGATGTTTACAGTTCAGGAAACAGTATTCTTCCCATTCCAATAAGACCTGATCTTTCCAGTTCTCAAGCAGCTCTTGGTATCGTTTATTTGCTAGTCTCATTGTTTGAAAATATGTTAATTCATAACATGAACCATCATTCAATTGTCTCAAACCTTCCACTATGTGTTTCTCCTTTGACCAAACCACAACATTGCCTCCCTTATCTGATTTTTTATCAGAATGGTGGAATCATTTTTTAAATTGACCAAAGCTTCTCTTTGGCCTGGGATAAGATTATGTTGGCTTATCCTCCTTTCTTTACATCTCAATGTTTTCAATTCTCTCAGTACACTTTTCTCAAAGACCTCCAGGGCTTCACAATGTATTTGTGTAATAAATTTCTGTTTAGGTTTAAAATGGCTTTCCTGACTCACTCCGACATCAATGCCACAATCAACCAAATTTAGAATAGCATCCTCATGCACTCTGCAAGAATCATCTAACATATTTACAATATGCAATATCTCTATATTACCAATACATAAATTATTGAGAGTTGGTATCTTTCCCATCATTGATTCTGATCGATCTTGTGTGGAGAACCATTTTCCAATTACAATTTACTGTGTGCCAGTGAGTGGTACATAAACCTGAGAGAACTTTTGGCAGTATTTCCAGCAACCTCACAGACAAAGCTGCTCTCTGTTGATGAAGGGCTGAACCCAGAAACACGTGTCCAGAGATTTACAGCACTTGCTGCACCTACTAAAGTGAAAAACTACACTTTACTTTATGGATATAAAACAAACTTTGACTGCATTTACCATGATGCGTTGGGGCTGACTGCATGCTGGAGTGTGAGGCAGGGTGCTCCCTTTCTGTTTTTCCTGTTTAAGAAGGCTCCCTTGAGCCAACAAGCTGATGACCCCTGGTTGAGCACTTGTGTGCCAGTGAGCGGTGCATAAACCTGAGAGGACTTTTGTCAGCATTTCCAGCATCCCCACAGACAAAGCTGCTCACTGCTGATGAAGGGCTGAACCCAGAAACACGTATCCTGAGATTTACAGCACTTGCTGCACATACTAAGGTGAAAAACTACAGTTTACTTTATGGATATAAAATGAACTTTGACTGCATTTATCATGATGCATCGGGGCTGACTGCATGCTGGAGTGTGAGGCACGGTGCCCCCTTTCTGGTTTTCATGAATAGAATATTCTAGTTTATGTAAAATTCATAGTAGTAATGGGGCAAAAAGATAAACTTAATGATAACAGTTCTTCTTCTTCTTTAGATAAAGAGCGTTCTGGAAGATTTACCACATTCATTGGGTTAATTGTTTGCCCCTTGTCCTTGTTCCCACGGGCGAGTTTTCTCTGTTCTTTGCTTGTTTGTTCCTCTGGTTCCTCCTTGAATTCCTCGGCCTCTGCCATTCTGCCGATTTGGTTCCCCAAATTTGTCTGTCCTGCTCTGATTCAAAAATTGGTACTGCCTTAAAAATTAATAGTTAGTTCAGTGTCTATTCGCATGTTTTGGGTTGTAACATCTCCTGATAGATCTGACACATTGCTATCTGATGCATCACTGTCCTCCTTATCTTTCTCCAGATGTTGTTCCTTCCTTTCCATTACTGTTGTTTTGCTTGTCTTGTCATATAGACAATCATATTTCTTGTGAAAGGTCACAACCCTCCCCAGCTGGTAGTCTTTTAAATCTCATAAGAACTTTCTTTGTTTCTTGACAGTGAGTTCATTTTCAATTTTTGCCAAACGTTAATGCATTGTATTCAAGAAACTTTCCAAGTCCTCCTTAGACATTATTTCTGACATTTTTAACATTAATTTGTCTATATCCTCAAGCAATCTATCCTGATCCTTACATGTGTATTTAAACAAGATGTGCATTATAGTCAGTGAACAACGTTTAGAATTATCAGCCCATTCCTGTAACATATCTGGGTCAGCATCTTCATATGATGGGAGTACAAAAATCCTTAATCCCCTAGGCACTCGTTCTAATTCAATATATTGTTGTAGGGACTCCGCTTCCCACCATTTGGCAATCTCCTTCTTATGTAGTTTTTCCAATTGATCCAATAATACAGACAATTGTTGTGGTTCTCCTTCCTTAGTTACTATCTGTTGTGCTGTTAAAGTTTCCTTAAAGAACAATATGTATATACATATTCACTGAAAAAAACAAAGCTTACAGGGATTTTATAGTTAGGCTTGTGTTTTAAATGTACAAAACCATAGAAACTCACCAGTTATAGTTAGAGTTACCTCAAGTAACTGCAACTCGCGCGTGTCCTTAGGTAAATAAAACCTGTGCCCCTGCCATGCACAGTTGTTTTATCAAAAAGTTTACTGCAAATACTACATTCATATTAACAATGATGTCTTCAAAGATGTCATGAGTGCCGTAATTTTTGTGGGGCATTAGCAGTGCATCACAAGGGCGTGAGTTATAGTTACATTAGGGCACAAATTATAGTTTCTTGAGGTAACTCTAACTATAACTGGTGAATTTCTATGGTTTCATACGTTCGAAATGTGAGTCTAACTATACCATCCCTATAACCTTTGTATTTTTTAACTATAATGTCCCTGTAACTTTTGTTTTTTCCAGTGAATTTCTATGTTTTTTTAACATACAGTAATTTTCATTACTAAAGGTTAATCCAGGCCCTGGAGCCAATCCCCTATAAGCAACCAACATTGCACCTTACACAACCTTCACCCATGTGCAGGAATAGTTGCCCGCAAGACCTGGCCTGCAACCAGACCCTGCAGCCAACTCCTCCCTCCTAACCACCCAACCTCATGCTGTGCACAGCCCTTTGCCCATGCGCGGCAGGTGTTGGCTGCAGCCTCTCCGGGTATGAGAATAGTTTTGAGAGGGTGTATCTGGGGGTGAGAGTGGCTGTCAGATTATCTGTCTGGGTGTGAGAGGGCATACATCAGTGTTTTAGGGCCAGATGTAGAAAAATAAATGTTTGCGACTTGCAAATTGCGAGTCTGCGCGACTCGCAATTTGCAAGTCGCAAAAACGGATGCAGAATGGTGTCTCAGACACCTTCTGCGACTCGCTATGGGGTCGCAAAGACCCACCTCATCAATATTCATGAGGTGGGTCGCATTTTGCGACCCCATAGCGAGTCCCTGCACTCACAGGGATGGTGGCCTGCTGTAGTCAGCAGACCTCCATGTCTGTGACTGCTTTATAAATAAAGCAGGTTTTTTTTTTTCATTTTGCAGCCCGTTTTCCTTAAAGGAAAACGAGTTGCAAAATGAAAAATAAACCGAAACCATTTGGTTTCGTTTTTTCCAGAGTAGGCAGTGGTCCATAGGACCACTGCCTGCTCTGAAAATATATTTTTATCGACATTCGCAAAGGGGAAGGGGCCCTTCCTATTTGCGAGTCGCATTCCCAAATTGCGAGTCGGTACCGACTCGCAATTTGGTAATGTGCCTCGCATGAGGCCGTTTGCATGGCGCAAACTGTGTTTTTCGCAGTTTGCGCCATGCAAACGGCGTGATACATCTGGCCCCTAGTGGGCGCGTCAATATGTGGGTGGGTCTATGAGTGGGTGCATGATGGTGTCAGTGGGTCTGTGAGTGGGTGCATAACTGTCTGAATGGGTCTGCGACTGGGTGCACGAGGGTCTGTGTGGATCTGTGAGTGGGTTCAAAAGTGTCTGAGTGGGTGTGTGAGTGGGAGAAATATTGAAAAAGATAGTGAGAGAGAGAGAGTGACAGGGAAAGAGAGTTTTTAGGCTTCGATATATGACCTATTGTGAATGAGATATTTCTGGACCAATTAAAAAAATTATTTGTCATTTAAAAAGAGTAAGATTACCTTTCAGTATGAGCCTTAAAATTTGTAGTAAAAAAAAGGGAAAGGAGTCCAGCTGGACTCGAACCCTCAGCATTCAGTGTGAAGGTCTGTGACCTTAACACCGAGCTGTTCATTTGTTATTTTTTTTTGTTTTTTTGCTCTTTTTTAGCCCTTTATGGGCTTTCAGGAACCAAAGGTGACCTCAATGGCTTCCCCGTGGTCCCTACATGTTTTTTTTTTATTATTATTTTTTTATTCCTAAACAAGCCCTTTATGGGCTATCTGGGACTGCGGGGGAAGCCTCAAGGCCTTCTCTGTGGTCCCATTACTTCAGCAACCAACTACAGAGCTGGTTTAAGCAGCAGCTCTGTGGTTGCTGAACCAAACCATACATCTCTTTCCCCTGCATGCATTCTTGTGTGTAGAGGACAGAGATGAAAGCTTTGGTTTTTGACAGTGGGACCTTCTTGACAGGGTGGGCGCCCCACGGGCATAGCAGGAGCCGGCCCTGGGGGGCTGGCAGTCCCCCTCCAAATCAGAAAAAGGCCCAGGGAAATGGTGATCCCCAGGGATAAAGGGGTCCAAAATTAACTTCTGCAATTATTTGTAATTTAGGGCCAGATGTATCAAAGGGTTTTACCCATTCTGTGTCTATGGGGAAATGTGTTGGTACATATGGCCCTTAGTCCTGGGGAGGTAGTGATCCACAGGACTGCGGTGGGTCCATCGGACCTTCCCCATGTTACAATGCATTTTTGTCCCTGGAGTGGAGGTCCCCTGGGTGGAGGGGAGCAGTGGGGCCCCAATTCCCATTATATCATTCGCCCTGGGGAGGTGGTGGTCCCTGGGTCTGTGGGGGAGGCCATTGGGCCTCCCCCACAATAAAAAAGCATTTCTGCCCTAGGGGGTGGTGGTTCCAGAGCACAGGCGCCTGCTGGCCCCAGGGAGGTGGTGGTACCCTGAGCGGTTGGGGGGGCAGCAGGGCACCCCCTATTAAAAACAAAAAAGTGCCCCTAGGATCTGGCCCTCCCAGGGCTCATTTAAAGACAAGCACAGGAGACCACACTTGTTTTTTTATTTAAATTTTTACTGCAGATGCATGACCCCATCGCAAATTTGCAATAACATTTATTTTTTTACGTGCTTTTTAGTCCTGGGAGGATCCCTTTGGGACTTTAGCACCAGAACTAAGGGGTCAGGGTGTTCATACCCTTGCCCCTTTTGTATTATTTGTTCTTTTTTTTCTGATACTCTGCTTCAGCCAAGTACCAAGACAGCTGACAACACTTCAACAGCTTCATTGTTGAAGTGTTGTCAGTCAATCAGATCTCAGCACAAGATTGGTAGGGGTCGCGAGTCCTTGGCGACCCTAGATATACACATTTGAATTTTCTTAAATTTCTCAAAAAGTACTTGATGGATTTACACCAAAGCTAAAAAAAGGTTGCTTTCCTGACCAGGACCTTCCTTTCTGACACATTTGGTGTAATTCCGTCCAGTAGTTTTGGTCGTATCGCTGTTCAATTTTCCCTATTGAAAAATGAATGGGAAAATAGTGTTTTGGGACCCCCATTTTCTTGCCTCCTTTCCCCCCAGACATATAACCCCAAAACTTTCCAGACAGCAGCTCAAGTGAGCATTGTATTTTTGCTCTTTTCGATTGACACTTGGTCCCACCTATAACTACCTAATGGTGACTTAGTGGCGGTCACCATCAGGTAGTTTTAGTTAGGGCCATTTTTTACATAGACAGAGCATTTTTTGTGAACAACTTTGGCGCCTCTTGACGAATGTTCACAAAATTTTCAAAACGTATACTTTCGTCTGTTCAGCTGCTGTGTTGAAAGTTTTGGGGTGATCCATCAAGTTGGGGTTGAGAAAAATGGGAGGTTCCAAAATCCTTTTTCCCTGATTCTACGTTAATGGGATTTTTTAAAATTTTGGACATGACTACAGCCGGAACTGCTGGACAGAACTGCACCAAATTTGGCACAAAGCTAACTCTTGGGCCAGGAAACACGCTTTTGTGATTTGGGGCCAGATGTATCAAAGGGTTTTACCCATTCTATGTCTATGGGAAAATGTGTTTGTACATATGGCCCTTGGTCCCTTCAGTAGTTTTTGAGATATTAAAGTTTCAAAAATATAGATATCTAGGGAGGAGGATCCTCCACAGATCCGGCTGTCCCTGTGCAGATATTTGATTTCCTGCAGTACTTCAACAAGGAAATGTTGGCAGCCATCTTTTGATTCAGCTTCAGTTGAGTCCCATGAAAAAAGTTTAAAAAAAGAAAAGGAGCCAGGGTACGGTCACCCTGAGCCTCTAGCCTTGTTCTAGGGTCCCTCACAGACCCCACCAAGGCTAAAAAAGCTTTTTTTTAATGTTGGGAAAATCTGTGGATTTTCCTACCATTTAAAAAAAAAAAGAGGGTGGTCTCTTGCCACTTTTTTTTTATTTTGTCCTTGAGTGGGCCAGGTCCTGGGGGCATCACCTATTGAAAGAGGAGGTGGGCACATGGGGTCAACCTCCTAGGGCTTGTATTAGACCCGGGGACTGCCACCCCTTGTTGGGTTGATATCAGAGAAATATGCAGGGTGCCGCACAGCTACCCCACACCCCAGGGACCACCACCTCCCCAGGGCAAAGCATTCATTTGAAATGGGGAGGCCTGTACAGCCTCCCCCACAGCCGAAGGGATTGCCACCTTCCCAGGGCTAACTTTAAATTGCATACAGGGGGTGTGCAACCCCCCCCCCCCAACAGCCCTGTGGACAGCCACCTCCCTGAGGCTGAAGAAAGATAAGGAAGCAGGTCAGTTGCAGACCCCTGACATCGGGGACCACCACCTCTCTGGGCAAATAACAAATGTTGGAGGGAGGCCATGTGCCCCCCCTCAAGGGGCCAATAAGGGGCATGGGGTCAGCTATCCCTAGGGCTTGCTCCCTGTTCTGGGATGCCCACCATGGGACATAGCTGTTTGCTTTGACTTTGTGGGAGCTTTGAAGGCTCACAAACAGCTCTCTCTTCCTGGAAGTGAAAAAAATATACTTACCCCAACTTACCTGTACTTACCTGGGATGGGTCCCCCCATCCATGGGTGTCCTCCAGGGGTGGGTGAGGTTGGCAGGGGGTGTCCCTGGGGGCAGGGAAGGGCACCTCTGGACTGCTTTCATGGTCAGAGACCATGGATGTGGGCACACAGGTCCCTTAACACCTGCCCCCACCCAGGCGTTAAAAAACGGCACACATCAGGCTGTGTGCCGTTTTTTAAGGCCCGTCCCCTCCTGTCCATCAAAATGACACAGGAGTATAAATAAGGCGCACAGGCCTTAAAGTCAATTTTTTGGGATGGGAACGCCTACCTTGCATGTCATTAACGCAAGGCGGTTTCCCGCATCCAGAAAATGACGCATACAGAGGGATTTTGACGTTCGTGGGGTCGGGCGTCATTGTATGAATATGGGGCAAGGTTTGCGCTGAATCTTCCGTCCAAATTTTTGATGCACATTCGGCTCAGACAGAGTATAAATATGCCCCTAAGAGTAAACACTGATCTTCAAGTTAAAAGAACAAGCAGCAATTTGTCAGAATACATTGCTTGACATTCGACCTCTGTCTTTGAATGCACAGCAGATGTGAGAAGATAAACACAGAAATAAAAGGCATTTTCTTCATTCATCTCTTGAACTCCAGCAGGGTTATTTTGTGGGTGCAGCACTACCAACGCCCGCAACGTTATGCCTAGTGGGGCAATTCAGAGTGCAGAGTTTTGGCATATTATAGCTGTCTCATTAACAGCATGTCTTAACAAATGCTTCTCGACCATTTTTGCACTTACATAAAGGGCTTGTATTTTAGATATGTTTTGCTTGCATTTTTAAGGGGTCTTCTCTATTCAATTTCAGGTAAAGAATGTTTTCTCGCCCTTTCTCCGTTTGGCAGGCAGACTGTGTGTTCAGCTGCTGAAAGGAGCAGAAGGGGTTAGTCCAGCAAATGCGCCAGGAAGTGTCTAGTATTAAAATCGATGTCAGTTCTTCTCTATACATGCTCTGAGAATAGCAGATAGTTAGGAGCGGATAAAGAGGAAGTAATTGGAGAAAAGCCATTCCGATTTGATGCCGGTCACTCACCTTTCGTGATTAACATTCTTGTCAAAGGAAGAGGGAAATGAAAGTGGCCCAGGTCATTCAAGAACCGGGATGAGCTTCACAATGATGTCTGGACTCTATCTAATTGCCATTGATCAAATTAGATGCCCCTGCAAGGTTCCTAGTCTGTGATGAAAAGCAATGAATTCTTTCAATCTTTCAAACCTTTTCTTTGAAAAGATGATTTATTTAAACACCTCTGGCGTTATCTCTGTGTGGAATTACTGATTTATATCATTGTTATAAATATAAACATAATAAATGTGAACGCATACATTCGATAAATGTTGAAGATTATATGTAAGCACTTTTTAAAATAAATGCATGGTTCATCTGTGATCTAGTAAATAGCGTCTCGTTCTATGTATGTGTGTGTCTATACATATATTATATTTTACTATATATTGTAAGAAATAGGGTTATTGATTGAGAGGTGTGGAAGCCAACTCAGCCAACAACCACAATCCTTGTCAGGATGAACCACAAAAGTCACTAACTTAATATGGGCTCAACCCTCTGGTAGCTTGGCACAAAAGCAGTCAGGCTTAACTTAGAGGCATTGTGTAAAGTATTCATTCAGAGTGTCAAACAGTAATTAACTCAGAACCCAACACAAGAAAAATCCCAAGCTATATGGGAAATTGGGTAAATTTTGAGAAATAAAATGACACCAACACATACATACATACATTCAAAATACGAGCACATTCCAACATCAATAGTACAAATTTGACAGATATGAGAAAAGTACTGTCTCGCAGAATGTATGTTAAAATGACTTGACATAGAAAATGAAGCCAAGCAAAGCAAAGAATGTGTGGGTGAATCGATACACCTCATGAAAATAAGAGAAAGAGAAGACCAGGCATAATAAGGATCACCCACGTAACCGATCCACACTCAGCAGATCTGCCTGTATGGTTTTTAACATGCTGGATTTTCATATTGCAGTTATTTTAAATGAAGCTATGTAACCATCACAAGAGCACTAGAGGTTACAGCCACAGTGAGTCTAACCACAATAACAAGGCCTTGCTAGCATGTCTCCATTTGTTATCTTTGATAAAAAACGATTTTAGAATGAGGGCCTTAAGCATTGTTTTCTCTAGCCATTTACGTTCTCCTGCATAACAACATGAGGAAGACAGCATTAAATATTTGCACTGTGAGACTGTATGATTGTAGCCTTCTTCTGAGCAGGTCTAGCGAGGAGGTGATCTCTCAATAATGTGGTGAGGAAATATGTAACATATACCTTTGATGAATTAATGTAAATCTAAGGTATGTGCAGAGATAATATCACAGCCGGCAAATCCCTAACTAATATATGAAAAGCTTCCCTACCTTGTGGCAATCCTGAAGATGAAAAAACCTCTATGCATTAGGAAATTACGGCCCATAGTTATACCTTTTTAGCGCCGCATTTACGCCATTTTTTGACACAAAAGCGGCGCAAACTTACAAAATACAATTTGCGTCAAAAAGTGGTGCAAATGTGGCACTAAAAAAGTATAAATATGGGCCAACATGTCTTTTTCAGCCTTTGTGATATCTGTGGGTGTGTGTCTCTCAGTTGTTTAGTACTCTCTTTCTGTCTTGCTGCTCTTTTGATATGTGTTTCATATGATGAATCTCCTGTCCATACAATGTTACTTAAAGACTTATAGGAATAATGACACGCCCATTTTCAGCCTGATATAATTGGTAGTAGCCAAGTTGCTTATTTGTATTGTCATTTAGTATGGATGGGTATACTACAACATCTACCCACTCCCCCTTTTTATATTTCGGAAAGAGGTCTGTTGACACATCAAGAATAAAAAAGGGAACAAACTTTCACCTGGACAGAGAGAGGAGGAACAGATAAAGTGAACACTGCATAAAACTATATCCTAAATAGAAGTGAGAACATTTTTCTATCAAGCAATAATGTTCTCTGACTCTCACACTGAAGCCCATCAAGAAATCAAACAGCATAACACACACACCACACTTCTGCAAGTTCAAGTGAGTTGTCAGCAAGCAAAGTCCGGGACCAGTCCCTTGTCAATTCACAAATTCTTTTATTTGGCATAAGCCATTAAAAGTATAAAAACAATATTAAGTACAAATGTTTCTATCACATACTACATTCACATACAAAATTCTTAAATCATACAAAATTCTTAAATCGTACAAAATTCTTAACTCCATGCAAAATTCATAAATCTCCCATGTACAGAGAAGTTATGATATGATAACCCATGTACTGTCTTCCCCAGCATGGCCACCTGCTAAAGACTACGCCACACATGGATCTGTAACTCAAGTCTTTAGTCCTCTGTGGGTATCTGTGAAGTTAAAAATTCTAAACCAAGCTTTCATTACATTCTAATCTAGCGATTATGTCACACTGAGTCCGCTGTGAGTCAGAAAGGTTCTGTTCTTTGTCATGAAAGACACTACATCTTCCCCTCTGTTAAATGAAAAATTTAAATTAAAATTATCATTTGACATACACACACACATACACTTTGTCGCTCTCTAGCTCGGCGTGGATGGCACTGTGCCAATCCTATGCTTAAAAACTGTGCTAGAAAAACAGACATTTGATATAAGCAAATCTAGAGTGTTGCTGGTGTTGCAGGGTGCTCCTTACTGGAGCTTCTCTCTACCTAAATTTGGGAACTACCCAGAGTTCTCTATTTTGTTTTGCATAATTTATGCATCACTTAACCCTGAAAGGGTGTTGTTTTGGCTTACACTGGGTGCTCCTTTGTGTCTGGACGGAGCTAAGCCTCTCTGATGAGATATAATTAACATCAAAACACATGTCAGGGGTTGGTTTTGCTCATTCCAGGTTGGCTTGGATGATATTTTACCAGTCCAAAACTGCAATACTGTGCCTGTGGTAGTGGAAGGCTTTATCATTTTACAGCTCGGCAGGGATGGCACTGGGCCTATCCTATGCTTAAAGATTTTGCTGTACAAATGGCAAAATACTTTGTTGCTTTCTAGCTCGGTGTGGATGGCACTGTGCCAATGCTATGCTTAAAAACTTTGCTAGAAAAACATACATGTGGGGTGACCAAATCTAGAGTGTCACTGGTGTTGAAGGGTGCTCCTTACTGGAGCTGCTCTCCACCTAAAGCTGGGAACTACCCAGAGTTCTTTCTTTTGTTTTGTATATATATATATATGGAAGTGCTAAAGGTGTAACAACATGTGGCAGATTCATGAGGCAAACAAAGAAGAAATGACAGGGGAAGTCTCCCCAACTGTTATTAATTTATCGCAACATCAATTAACTCCAGCTGAGTGTTCTGTTCTGGAATTGGGTTTGTCTTTTTGCCCCACTGCTGATTTTAACTTTTGTCGGTCTAGGATTGACTTATTTTTATTTGTACGCAAATTGAAATTGAGGAAATTGTTCTTACAGCAAGAGAATAAGAAAAGTCTTTCAGACTCAAATATGACTTCATCCACTACTATTGCTGTTACCCCAGAATTAACATTAAGTGATGTTGATGGCCTTATGGCATTAGCAAGTTTGGCAGAAATGGATGTCTCTGGTCTGAGTGAACGTGAATTCCTTGAGTCTGTGGATGTAGAATTGGGTAGACCTGAGTTTGCACATTTTAAGCCGAACTCCAGGTTTAATCCGTCTACCTCACATGATCTGATTGATACTTTTCATGAAGTTGTCATTCGAGATTTATTTCAAATGTGGCACACTATTAAGAGGAGGAATAGTCATGAGCAAAGAACGGCATTGAAAAGTTTAATTGATGATAATAATGTTGTAATTAAACCCTCAGATAAAGGGAGTAATGTTGTTCTTTGGGATGTGAATAAGTTTTGTAGTGAAGCAGAAAGACAACTCAAGAATAGGAGGGATTATGAGATCACAACCATGCTCAATTACAATCATTCAATTGAACAATATCATAGTAAATTGTTCGATTGGAGAGACTGAGGATTGCTTAATACTGATGAGTGTTTATTTCTTTTGGTTAAAAAACCAACAGCACCATGTTTTTACATCTTACCAAAGATCCATAAGGATTCTCTTCATCCTCCTGGGCGACCCATAATTTCTGCGAATGGCAGTTTGTTGGAACGAACATCCATCTATTTAGATTTTTTTCTCCTACCATATGTTTTAGCCTTACCTTGTTCCTATTGTAGGGACACCATGGATTTTATCTCTAAAATTGAAGGTATTCCTTGGGAGCCACATTTTTTGTTGGTTTCCTTGGATGTAGAATCCCTATACACATGTATCCGGCATGACTTAGGGATTCAAGCATGTAGAATTTTTTTTCGTGATAGACCACTTAGCAAATATGACCATTCTATGATGCTGTTGGAGATGTTGGATTTTTGCTTGAATAACAATTTCTTTTTATTTAAGGATACTTGGTATCAGCAATTGGTCGGAACTGCGATGGGAAGTTGCTTCGCCCCGAGTTATGCTGGTATTTTCATGGGCTGGTGGGAGGCCACTTGGGTTTGGATTGAGGAAAATGAGAAATGGACTAGGCATATACAGTATCTATGTGGACACAATACATTGATGATCTTTTTTTGATCTGAGAGGGTCCTCCTCAGGACCTGGAAGAAGTTTTGGATCATATTTCCCAAAATACCCTGAATTTAAGATTTACTCGGAAAATACATGAAACTACGCTGGAGTTTTTGGATGTTCTGGTGGAGGTAGTAGATAATAAATTACAGACAAGGCTATACCGCAAAGATACAGCGGGTAACAGTATTTTGCATGCAACTAGCCACCATCCCAACAGTCTTAAGGATAGTATTCCTTATTGTGAATTACTTAGAGTCAGAAGGAATTGTAGCACCTTGGAATTATATAAAGAGGAGGAGAGTAGGGTGATTAGGAGATTACAAGCAAGAGGCTACTCCAATAAGATATTACATATTGCTAGTAAGAAGGTCACTAACATCAATAGGCTAACATTATTGGTGAAGACTGAAAAGAAATGTAATTCAATTCCTGAAATGAGGATGATTACGACTTACAATGTGGCCAGTCCCACGGTGTGAGAAACTGGGGCTGATTGCAGAGGCCCCCTAACTTTTTGCCCCCATTTTCCACTTTATGCTGGTGTTTTCCTGACTCTGATGGTGCCCTGGGTACTGCTAACCAGTCCCAGGGCCTGTGCTCTGTGTAAAATGGATATGCAAATTAGGCTAATTATAATTGGCTAAGTTAACCTACCTATAAGTCCCTAGTATATGGTAGGGCATGTAGGTTTAGGGACCACAGCATAGGTGGTGCACACCTAGGTGCATTGCTGAGGTGCCCAGTGTCATTTTAAAAGCAAGCCTGCCTTGCTGGCTGCTTTTAAATTAAAGTTATATGCAAATTCGACTTTGGAATTAAAGGTACTTCCAAAGTCTTAAACTACCTTATTTTTACATATAAGTCACCCCTAAGGTGTGCCCTATGTGCCCCTAGGGCAGGGTGCCATGTAACTATAAGCAGGGATTTTATAAAAATAGATTTATAAGCCCTGGTGAGGTAAAAACAGCCAAATTCGTTTTTCCCTCATTGAAGTAAATGGCCTTCATAGGCTAGAATGGGCAGACTTTATTTTAAATTTTAAAGTCTCCTTAAATGTTACATACCAAGAATTTGGTATCAAATTGATTGTTATAATAAATCCCACAACTTCCAGTTGTTGGATTTAATATAACTAGTGCAGGTAAAAAGTTTAGACTTTACCTAAAAAGTTGCCAATTTCAGCTCTGCATTGTTTTTGCTGCTGTGCTCTGATTGGCCAGCCTGCAGCAGCTTCTGCCAGGCTACTTTAATGAGGTGTGAAGTGGCCTGACTTCACACAAAGGAATGTGCTTGGGGGAGAGAATCTCCCCTCAGCAGATGGTGAGGCAGGAAGGGGGAGGGCTGCCAAACTGGTCTTCAAAGGCAGAGAAGGACATCTGGAGCACCCAGCAACACCCCCACATCCTGCAACCCCAGACAGCTAGGTGCCCCCTTGATTAGATTAGGAGAGGGGTGTGTTTATGATTTTTAGCCACACCAGTGGGTGGGCTCAGCCAGATCTCTCCTCCAAAAATCAGATTCATCCATTTTGGATTTTTAGAGACTGTTGCCTTCTGGGATGGATTTTTGCCACACTTCCCAGGAAGTGGTCATCACAGGGGGACGACCCTGTCCCTGATTGGAGAACCAGGGCCCCCCTGCTTTTCACCCAGGAGCAAGGATAAAACTGGCAGACCTGCACCCACGCCTCAGATCCCCTCCAGAATTCAAGAAGAAGGAACTACAAGGAGAAGAAGGACTGCCCTGCTGGACCCCTGGCCTGCACCTGGACCCTGCACTCAGAAAGACTGCACCAGCTGCACACTTGGGCTTCACCACAAGAAGGACTTTGCCTGGCTTCAACTGGTTCAAGGAGGGACTCCCTGTTTGCTACAGGTGAAAAATTGCTAAACCAGAGTCCCCTGCACCAACTCCTGAAGAAAGCGACCAGCTGACCACTGTCCAGTGGCCAAAAAGGAGTTTGCGCCAGGTGTATTCTGGGAGTTGAAGTCCGCACTTCCCAAGGACCATCACAGAACTTCTGGACCCTTGGGGTGAGCTGTGGACCCCAAAAGAACCTTAAAAGAACATCTGGGTGAAGCCCCAGAAGTTTGGAAAAGATTGGAGAATTTTTGAAAAAAAGCTCCATAAAGTGACCGACCCGACGCGGAAATTCTAGCCGGCTTGCCTCAACCGCGACCCGGCCTGACTTCGTGGTTCGTCCCGGTAAAGAAAAACATCCAAAAAAGAGACTAAGTCCGAATGTAAAAAGTTGACCGGGACCTTCCAGCCATCGTATCCGAGAAGGGCTCCACGGACGTCGGATCAAGATCCAGGTTTACCCCGGTCGAAGGATTTTCATCTCGAAAAAACGACTAAGTCCGAAGGTAAAAATCACCACCGAGGAAACCGACTTCGCGTATCCGGACAAGGGCTCCAGGAGGTCGGATCCAACTGGCAGGTTCGTCCCGGGGAAGAAAAACATCAAAAAAGAGACTAAGTCAGAAGGTAACTTTTTAACCGAGGCCTCCCGCGACTTGTAGCCGAGCAGGGCTCCATCGCGGTCGGCCTGAAAGTTTGACTTTGCCCCGGTCCTGGTGCAACCAGATGACCCGATTGGCGCTTTTTGTTTCTAAGCGCTAGAAAATAATAATACTTTAAAAATTCATATCTCCGGTTCCCCTGAACCGATTTTAATCGATTTTGTGTCATTTTAAAGATAAAAATATAAGCTATTTTTATAAATTGGTTTTGGATTTTTAAACTGTTTCCTGTGTTTTATTTAATTACTGTTTTGTGATATTTGAATGCTTTACACTTTGTCTCCTAAGTTAAGCCTTGACGCTCGATGCCAAGCTACCAAGGGTAGAGCTGGGATTAATTTACTGAGACCTAACTGTACTTTTGTGGAGGTTTGTGGCTTGTTGCTAGGTGTAGGTACCTACCTGCCCTACCAATAACCCATTTTCCAACATAATTGGAAGCAGCGACGGGATCCTGTACTTGTGTTCAATATCACGTTACAGTTTTAGATAAAACAAATTAAAAATCCTTTAAATTGTCCTAGTGCAAAAATTGTTTTTAATTTTTAATTTTAATTATTTTTTTTAATTAATTTGGATTAATTTCAATTATTGAATTTTTGTAATTTTTCTAAATTCTTGTTTCCAATTTTTGCAAAAAGTTTTTGTTGACACAAAACTAGGGAACCATGGAGCTTGATCTGGCTAGCCTACCCACACTGACAGTAGTCCAGCTTAGGGGGTTGTGTATTGAGAGGGGGTTGCCTGCAACCCCTGATCTCAGGAAGCAAATCCTGATTAAATCCCTGACAGCATGGGCTGAGGCCCAAGAGGTAGAGACAGAGGAAGCTCCAGAGGAGGAAGAAAAAGAGGAAGATGCTAACTCTAACCACTTAGGGGAGGGAAGGCATCAGACCCCAAGTGAGGAAGAGGAGGAACGGTCCTCAATGGATACAGTCACTAGGGGCAGACCCAAAGCTAGTGGTAGGAAGAGGGTCCTTTCAGGAGGAGAGAACCCATCCATCAGGGAAAGAGAGCTGGAAGCCCAGCTAGCCTACATAGCTTTGGAAGCAGAGAAGCTGGCCCTAGAAAAGAAAAAGTGGGCATACAAAGAAAAAAGAGATGGAAGCAGCGATAAAGAAGCTGAGGTGTCCATGGGTGGGGGAGTTTGCCCCAGATTACCCAAGGGGGTGGTCCCTGCTTATGTAGAGGGGGATGACATAGATAAGTGGCTGGAGGCCTTTGAGAGGGCACTCCAAATGAGAAGGGTTAGGCCTCAATACTGGGGTTCCCTTTTGTGGGAGTTGGTCCCCAACTCAGGGAGGGATAGGCTTCTGACCTTAAGGGGGGAGGAGGCAGATTCATACCCTAGTATGAAAAGGTGCTTAGCCAAGACGTTTGGTCTGACCCCAGAGCAATATAGAATGAAGTTCAGGGACACCCAGAAGGTCAGTACCCAGTCTTGGGTTGACTTTGTAGACACCTCACTAAAAGCACTGGAGGGCTGGATTATTGGCAACAAAGTTAATACTTATGAGGGGTTATACAATCTGATCATGAGAGAGCACATCTTGACCAATTGTATCCAAGAAAGGTTATGCCAGCATCTAGTGGACTCTAAGCTGACCAACCCTAGAGAGCTAGGGGAGGCAGCTGATGAGTGGTTGAGAACCAGGGTGGTTGTCAAGTCCCAGGGGGGAGACTCCAAGAAGGGGGGGACAGGTCCCCAAAAACCTAAGGAGGGAGGTGGTAAGCCCACCACAGAGACTCCCTCTGTACCCCAGAACCCTAAGAAGGAGGAGAGTAAATCCCACTCCCAATCTGACATGCAGAGACAGGGAGACCCAGGGTTAAAAAAGCTCTTGGACAGTAGGGCTTGCTTTGACTGTCAGCAGACAGGTCACTTCAGAGGAGATGCAGCCTGTCCAAAGAAAGTGGTTAGCACTGGGCTGTCCAGTGTAGCCATAGAGGAGGATTCCTCAGATGATGAAGTCCTCCTAGCATTGTGCTGGGAGACAGGACCAGATGGTAAGCTGGTGATCCCTGAGGGTGGGAGTAGGCACTTCCACCACATTCAAGTGAATGGGATCCCTACCACTGGCCTGAGAGACACCTGTGCCAGTCACACTGTAGTGAGTGACCGGTTAGTGACCCCAGACATGTATGTCCCAGGAAAGACAAAGAAAGTCAGGATAGCCACAGGGGAGGTCACCTCCAAACCTGTAGCCATAGTGCCCCTAGAGAGGGAGGGTATCCTTGACTGGATTAGGGTGGTAGTCAGTGCTGACCTTCCCCTAGATTGTATCCTGGGCAATGACCTCCCAGAGGTGAGTCTGGTCACAGATGGGGTGGTCGCCCAGGGCGCCCCCCCAACCCAAAGTCCTGGGGAGTCAGTCCCTACAGTTAGGAGACAGGGGTCCCCAAGAAAAGGAAAGAAGAAAAGGAAGGGTAGGCCACTCTTAAAGAGAGTTCCAAGGAGCCAAAGGCCTTCTGCCCCAGTAGGGGGGGAGCCCAGAGTTGGCACTGGTGAGGCCTCACCTGACCCCAAGGAAGTCCTGAGTAGTCAGGCAGCTGTCCAGATGCAAGGTGTTGCCCCTGCACTGACAGAAGGGAGAGTGGAAGGAGGGTGTCTGCCACAGGAGGTGGTAGCCCCCCACTCTAGACAGCAAGAGGGGTGCCAGGACCCCAAAGATGCCCCTAAAGCAGCTCAGCCACCTGTCAGTGGAGAGCTTAGGGTGTGGTTCTGGGTACTGACAGCTGTCAGTAGCCTCTGCTGGGTGCTAGCCTTCCTGGCAGCACTGTACTTGGCCTGGGAGGCAGACCCCAAGGCCAATAGCAAAGTAGGCCCCCTGACCCTGTTGGTCATGGTGGGGTTGCTCAAGTGTTGGGTGACCTCTTTGGGTAAGCTAGGTCTTGCCCTAGCAAAGTTAGGAGTAGGGGAGGTGGGCACCTCACTACCCAAGTTGGCAGAGAGAGAGGAGGAAGACCCCCCTAGAGGGAAGTTTCAGTTTGGGTTGGGTCCTTTTACTGTTGGGATGGCTTCACTACCCAGAGGGAGTGACCCTGACAGGAGGATATAAGGCAGAGTAGGCCCTGCAAAGGGACAGCCAGTTTTCTTCACTGTCTTCCTCGCCTAACAAGCCAGGAAGACTCTCCCAGGGTGGGGCTGAGTCTCCTGGGCGTGTGGGCTGGGGGGGGGTTGTGTGAGAAACTGGGGCTGATTGCAGAGGCCCCCTAACTTTTTGCCCCCATTTTCCACTTTATGCTGGTGTTTTCCTGACTCTGATGGTGCCCTGGGTACTGCTAACCAGTCCCAGGGCCTGTGCTCTGTGTAAAATGGATATGCAAATTAGGCTAATTATAATTGGCTAAGTTAACCTACCTATAAGTCCCTAGTATATGGTAGGGCATGTAGGTTTAGGGACCACAGCATAGGTGGTGCACACCTAGGTGCATTGCTGAGGTGCCCAGTGTCATTTTAAAAGCAAGCCTGCCTTGCTGGCTGCTTTTAAATTAAAGTTATATGCAAATTCGACTTTGGAATTAAAGGTACTTCCAAAGTCTTAAACTACCTTATTTTTACATATAAGTCACCCCTAAGGTGTGCCCTATGTGCCCCTAGGGCAGGGTGCCATGTAACTATAAGCAGGGATTTTATAAAAATAGATTTATAAGCCCTGGTGAGGTAAAAACAGCCAAATTCGTTTTTCCCTCATTGAAGTAAATGGCCTTCATAGGCTAGAATGGGCAGACTTTATTTTAAATTTTAAAGTCTCCTTAAATGTTACATACCAAGAATTTGGTATCAAATTGATTGTTATAATAAATCCCACAACTTCCAGTTGTTGGATTTAATATAACTAGTGCAGGTAAAAAGTTTAGACTTTACCTAAAAAGTTGCCAATTTCAGCTCTGCATTGTTTTTGCTGCTGTGCTCTGATTGGCCAGCCTGCAGCAGCTTCTGCCAGGCTACTTTAATGAGGTGTGAAGTGGCCTGACTTCACACAAAGGAATGTGCTTGGGGGAGAGAATCTCCCCTCAGCAGATGGTGAGGCAGGAAGGGGGAGGGCTGCCAAACTGGTCTTCAAAGGCAGAGAAGGACATCTGGAGCACCCAGCAACACCCCCACATCCTGCAACCCCAGACAGCTAGGTGCCCCCTTGATTAGATTAGGAGAGGGGTGTGTTTATGATTTTTAGCCACACCAGTGGGTGGGCTCAGCCAGATCTCTCCTCCAAAAATCAGATTCATCCATTTTGGATTTTTAGAGACTGTTGCCTTCTGGGATGGATTTTTGCCACACTTCCCAGGAAGTGGTCATCACAGGGGGACGACCCTGTCCCTGATTAGAGAACCAGGGCCCCCCTGCTTTTCACCCAGGAGCAAGGATAAAACTGGCAGACCTGCACCCACGCCTCAGATCCCCTCCAGAATTCAAGAAGAAGGAACTACAAGGAGAAGAAGGACTGCCCTGCTGGACCCCTGGCCTGCACCTGGACCCTGCACTCAGAAAGACTGCACCAGCTGCACACTTGGGCTTCACCACAAGAAGGACTTTGCCTGGCTTCAACTGGTTCAAGGAGGGACTCCCTGTTTGCTACAGGTGAAAAATTGCTAAACCAGAGTCCCCTGCACCAACTCCTGAAGAAAGCGACCAGCTGACCACTGTCCAGTGGCCAAAAAGGAGTTTGCGCCAGGTGTATTCTGGGAGTTGAAGTCCGCACTTCCCAAGGACCATCACAGAACTTCTGGACCCTTGGGGTGAGCTGTGGACCCCAAAAGAACCTTAAAAGAACATCTGGGTGAAGCCCCAGAAGTTTGGAAAAGATTGGAGAATTTTTGAAAAAAAGCTCCATAAAGTGACCGACCCGACGCGGAAATTCTAGCCGGCTTGCCTCAACCGCGACCCGGCCTGACTTCGTGGTTCGTCCCGGTAAAGAAAAACATCCAAAAAAGAGACTAAGTCCGAACGTAAAAAGTTGACCGGGACCTTCCAGCCATCGTATCCGAGAAGGGCTCCACGGACGTCGGATCAAGATCCAGGTTTACCCCGGTCGAAGGATTTTCATCTCGAAAAAACGACTAAGTCCGAAGGTAAAAATCACCACCGAGGAAACCGACTTCGCGTATCCGGACAAGGGCTCCAGGAGGTCGGATCCAACTGGCAGGTTCGTCCCGGGGAAGAAAAACATCAAAAAAGAGACTAAGTCAGAAGGTAACTTTTTAACCGAGGCCTCCCGCGACTTGTAGCCGAGCAGGGCTCCATCGCGGTCGGCCTGAAAGTTTGACTTTGCCCCGGTCCTGGTGCAACCAGATGACCCGATTGGCGCTTTTTGTTTCTAAGCGCTAGAAAATAATAATACTTTAAAAATTCATATCTCCGGTTCCCCTGAACCGATTTTAATCGATTTTGTGTCATTTTAAAGATAAAAACATAAGCTATTTTTATAAATTGGTTTTGGATTTTTAAACTGTTTCCTGTGTTTTATTTAATTACTGTTTTGTGATATTTGAATGCTTTACACTTTGTCTCCTAAGTTAAGCCTTGACGCTCGATGCCAAGCTACCAAGGGTAGAGCTGGGATTAATTTACTGAGACCTAACTGTACTTTTGTGGAGGTTTGTGGCTTGTTGCTAGGTGTAGGTACCTACCTGCCCTACCAATAACCCATTTTCCAACATAATTGGAAGCAGCGACGGGATCCTGTACTTGTGTTCAATATCACGTTACAGTTTTAGATAAAACAAATTAAAAATCCTTTAAATTGTCCTAGTGCAAAAATTGTTTTGAATTTTTAATTTTAATTTTTTTTTTAATTAATTTGGATTAATTTCAATTATTGAATTTTTGTAATTTTTCTAAATTCTTGTTTCCAATTTTTGCAAAAAGTTTTTGTTGACACAAAACTAGGGAACCATGGAGCTTGATCTGGCTAGCCTACCCACACTGACAGTAGTCCAGCTTAGGGGGTTGTGTATTGAGAGGGGGTTGCCTGCAACCCCTGATCTCAGGAAGCAAATCCTGATTAAATCCCTGACAGCATGGGCTGAGGCCCAAGAGGTAGAGACAGAGGAAGCTCCAGAGGAGGAAGAAAAAGAGGAAGATGCTAACTCTAACCACTCAGGGGAGGGAAGGCATCAGACCCCAAGTGAGGAAGAGGAGGAACGGTCCTCAATGGATACTGTCACTAGGGGCAGACCCAAAGCTAGTGGTAGGAAGAGGGTCCTTTCAGGAGGAGAGAACCCATCCATCAGGGAAAGAGAGCTGGAAGCCCAGCTAGCCTACATAGCTTTGGAAGCAGAGAAGCTGGCCCTAGAAAAGAAAAAGTGGGCATACAAAGAAAAAAGAGATGGAAGCAGCGATAAAGAAGCTGAGGTGTCCATGGGTGGGGGAGTTTGCCCCAGATTACCCAAGGGGGTGGTCCCTGCTTATGTAGAGGGGGATGACATAGATAAGTGGCTGGAGGCCTTTGAGAGGGCACTCCAAATGAGAAGGGTTAGGCCTCAATACTGGGGTTCCCTTTTGTGGGAGTTGGTCCCCAACTCAGGGAGGGATAGGCTTCTGACCTTAAGGGGGGAGGAGGCAGATTCATACCCTAGTATGAAAAGGTGCTTAGCCAAGACGTTTGGTCTGACCCCAGAGCAATATAGAATGAAGTTCAGGGACACCCAGAAGGTCAGTACCCAGTCTTGGGTTGACTTTGTAGACACCTCACTAAAAGCACTGGAGGGCTGGATTATTGGCAACAAAGTTAATACTTATGAGGGGTTATACAATCTGATCATGAGAGAGCACATCTTGACCAATTGTATCCAAGAAAGGTTATGCCAGCATCTAGTGGACTCTAAGCTGACCAACCCTAGAGAGCTAGGGGAGGCAGCTGATGAGTGGTTGAGAACCAGGGTGGTTGTCAAGTCCCAGGGGGGAGACTCCAAGAAGGGGGGGACAGGTCCCCAAAAACCTAAGGAGGGAGGTGGTAAGCCCACCACAGAGACTCCCTCTGTACCCCAGAACCCTAAGAAGGAGGAGAGTAAATCCCACTCCCAATCTGACATGCAGAGACAGGGAGACCCAGGGTTAAAAAAGCTCTTGGACAGTAGGGCTTGCTTTGACTGTCAGCAGACAGGTCACTTCAGAGGAGATGCAGCCTGTCCAAAGAAAGTGGTTAGCACTGGGCTGTCCAGTGTAGCCATAGAGGAGGATTCCTCAGATGATGAAGTCCTCCTAGCATTGTGCTGGGAGACAGGACCAGATGGTAAGCTGGTGATCCCTGAGGGTGGGAGTAGGCACTTCCACCACATTCAAGTGAATGGGATCCCTACCACTGGCCTGAGAGACACCTGCACCAACTCCTGAAGAAAGCGACCAGCTGACCACTGTCCAGTGGCCAAAAAGGAGTTTGCGCCAGGTGTATTCTGGGAGTTGAAGTCCGCACTTCCCAAGGACCATCACAGAACTTCTGGACCCTTGGGGTGAGCTGTGGACCCCAAAAGAACCTTAAAAGAACATCTGGGTGAAGCCCCAGAAGTTTGGAAAAGATTGGAGAATTTTTGAAAAAAAGCTCCATAAAGTGACCGACCCGACGCGGAAATTCTAGCCGGCTTGCCTCAACCGCGACCCGGCCTGACTTCGTGGTTTGTCCCGGTAAAGAAAAACATCCAAAAAAGAGACTAAGTCCGAACGTAAAAAGTTGACCGGGACCTTCCAGCCATCGTATCCGAGAAGGGCTCCACGGACGTCGGATCAAGATCCAGGTTTACCCCGGTCGAAGGATTTTCATCTCGAAAAAACGACTAAGTCCGAAGGTAAAAATCACCACCGAGGAAACCGACTTTGCGTATCCGGACAAGGGCTCCAGGAGGTCGGATCCAACTGGCAGGTTCGTCCCGGGGAAGAAAAACATCAAAAAAGATACTAAGTCAGAAGGTAACTTTTTCACCGAGGCCTCCCGCGACTTGTAGCCGAGCAGGGCTCCATCGCGGTCGGCCTGAAAGTTTGACTTTGCCCCGGTCCTGGTGCAACCAGATGACCCGATTGGCGCTTTTTGTTTCTAAGCGCTAGAAAATAATAATACTTTAAAAATTCATATCTCCGGTTCCCCTGAACCGATTTTAATCGTTTTTGTGTCATTTTAAAGATAAAAATATAAGCTATTTTTATAAATTGGTTTTGGATTTTTAAACTGTTTCCTGTGTTTTATTTAATTACTGTTTTGTGATATTTGAATGCTTTACACTTTGTCTCCTAAGTTAAGCCTTGACGCTCGATGCCAAGCTACCAAGGGTAGAACTGGGATTAATTTACTGAGACCTAACTGTAGTTTTGTGGAGGTTTGTGGCTTGTTGCTAGGTGTAGGTACCTACCTGCCCTACCAATAACCCATTTTCCAACACACGGTCAGGAGGATAGTCATGAAACATTGGCATCTGGTGAAACATGATCCTATTATTGGTAAAACTCTGCCTCCCAGTCCTCAATTTACGTATCGCAAGGCTAAATCCTTGCAGGATATCTTAGTCCACAGTTATCTTCGACAACATGATAACACAAACCGTTGTTGGTTTAATCTACCGAGGGGTTTTTACAAATGTGGTAGATGTAAAGCATGTAAAAATAGTTGAAAAAATAGTAGAAATGTTAAGACTTTTAAGACAGCCTTTGGAGAGGTCAGAACAATTTCCAAAATTATTTCATGTGTTTCCGACTACTGTATTTATGTATTACAATGCCCTTGTGGCCTCCAGTATGTCGGTAGCACCATTGGCCCAGTTAAAAAGAGGATTTTAGAACATTATAGGGCCATTAAGAATTATGATACTTCTAATCCTGTGGCGAGACATTGGTCTAGGATGCATAATAGAGATGCTGATTGTTTAGTTTATTTTGGGATTGATAGGAATGAGAGAAATGTACGGGGAGGAGACAGAGAGAGACTCCTTAGGATTAGGGAATCAGAATACATCATTCTTCTTGGGACAAAGACCCCGGGGGGCCTCAATGAGGATGAGGAACTTTATGTACATGTTGGCTAACCATGATTGTTACTATTGGGAATTTGTATTTCATCTTTCTCTGTCCTCTCCGTGTGGGATCTCATGTTTTGATTATAGCTTGGGACATCTAGATATAAATACAATACATATACATTGTTTGCAGTCTGTAAATGATTGGTTATTATTTTTATTTGTAGTTTATTTTTTGATTGCTTATGAAGCTAGTATCATTATTATTTTCAAAATGATAAATATTATTGCTAAATTGATATTTTGGCTATACACTTGTCTGTTCTATACTATTAATGAGGGTATATAGGTTAGAATGATCAGGGTCATTCGATTTAAAATACTGACAATTGCATTTTGATTTTTGTGTACTTTTTAATTTATTCGAATTGCTTATAGTATTCATTTTGAATTTTTGGATGTTACTGTGTGAACTTTAAACTTTTTTCTTTTTTTTAGTATTTCATCTCTGTTGGTTTGAAATGTGCCCAGGTTTTTTCAATTTGGCCATGATGAAGACACTTTGGTGTTGAAAAGCGTTGCCTTTGAGTCAGTTTGCTTCTTTATGGGTAATATATATTTTTTGCAAATAAAATTTTATTTTTGAAGAGTGGACATGTTGAGTGCGACTTCTTTCTGCTTTTTTTGAATAAGTGCAGACATTTTATCTACATACATATCTATATATATATATATATATATATATATATATATATATATATATGCACACACATATATATATATATATCTCTCTCTATGTATATATATATATATATATATGTATATATATATATATATATATAAATATAAATATGTACAACTATATCTCTTCAATCAGACTTTGGCCATGATGAAGACACTTTGGTGTTGAAACGCGTTGCCTTTGAGTCAGTTTGCTTCTTTATGGGTAATATATATTTTTTGCAAATACATTTTTATTTTTGAGGAGTGGACATGTCGAGTGCGACTTCTTTCTGCTTTTTTTGAATAAGTGCAGACATTTTATCTACATACATATCTATATATATATATATATATATATATGCACACACATATATATATATATCTCTCTCTCTCTCTATGTATATATATATATATATATATATATATATATATATAAATATGTACAACTATATCTCTTCAATCAGACTTTTTGGCATTGTGATCATCAGACCCGATCTGGTTATGGGAAACTGAGAAACTGCCATCTTCAGGGTCAGAGATTGCTAACAATAGTAAGGAATCAGCAACAGACACCGAGGGGTATATTTGAGAGCCCCTTGCGCCACCTTTTTTTACTCTAAGGTGTCGCTATAGTTGTTGTTTTCATGCACCATATTTACAAAGTGGTGCAATGCATGCATTGCGCCACTTTGTAAACCCTTGTGCCACATTATGCCTGCGCTAGGCATAATGTATGCAAGGAGGGCGTTCGGCATTAGGAGGCCCGCAAAAATGGCGCAGTGGAATTGAACAGAATTCAATGCATCATTTTTAACACCTGCTTGGAGCAGGCATTAAAATTACGCTCCCATAGAAACCTATGGGTCTCTTTGCACTTTGTTACACTAGTGTCAAAGGGCCAGATGTACAAACCGTTTTGCATGGCGCCAACTGCGAAATTCGCAGTTTGCGCCATGCATAACGGCCATCGAGATGCACATTACCATTTTGCGAGTCGGTACCGACTTGCAAAATGGGAATGCGACTCCCAAATAGGAAGGGGTGTTCCCTTCCTATTTGCGACTCGCACCGCGAAGCAGAATTGCTTTGTGACCGCGAAAGCGGTCGCAAAGCAATTTGCAGTTAGCACCCACTTGAAGTGGGTGCTAACTCATTCGCAAAAGGGAAGGGGTCCCGATGGGACCCCTTCCCCTTTGTGAATGTCGGCCAAAATATTTTTTCCGAGCAGGCAGTGGTCCAATGTACCACTGCCTACTCTGAAAAAATGAAACCAAATGGTTTCATTTTTTATTTCGTATTGCAGCTCATTTTCCTTTAAGGAAAACGGACTGCAATACAAAAAAAAAAAACTGCTTTATTAAAAAAGCAGTCACAGACATGGAGGGCTGCTGTCTCCAGCAGGCCACCATTCCTGTGAGTGCAGGGAATTGCAAGGGGTTTTGCGATTCGCAGAAGGTGTCTTAGACACCATTCTGCATACAAATTTGCGAATCGGAAATTGCGAGTCACACCGACTCGCAATTTCCGATTCGCAAATTCGTATCCTGCTACATCTGGCCCAAAAGGCTTGACGCTAGTACAGCAAAGCTCACAATTGCATCAAAAATGTTGGTGCTATTGTGTTAATGACCGTCATGGTGCGCCGTATTGTAAATACAGCGCAACCATGGTGTTGTTAGGTGCCAGTAGGGGGGTGCAGAAAAAGGGGCACATCAGCTCTGTTGTGCCACTTTTTCTTAAATATAGGCCTGAGTTTTCAAAGTCAGTCTTTCTTTCACCATTTTGAGTTGAAGACAACGAAATAAAGCCTAAAATGAGAAAAGACTCTGTTAATAGAGTTTTCAGGGTGCTGGGCAGTCACCATGTGTCCTTTGGTAGACACCATTTGGAAAGGTTCAACATCATGAGGAGCATCAGATTTTCTTTTGTGCATCTATGGAGCAATTACCAAACCTCCTTTTGAGATGTCTTTTGCATGTTGCCTCTTGTCTGCATAAACTTTCATTTTCTGTTTGCTAACCAAGTTCATTGTATGAATTATATTTTCACTTTTATCTCTCTTGGTGGTCCATTGAGGTAACTTGGTTGTCATTGCTCTCCTGAACATCAAAATCGTAGTACTATCACCTGTGGTTGAGTGGGGGTGTTGAACAACAAGCTAGTAGAGTAGAATTCAATGCTGATTTCAAATTGAACTTTTCAAGAGTTGCACGCTGCACTGCTTTCTTTAGAGTGCTCATAAAATGTGAATAAGTCCATAGACCTGTGGCCATAAAGGTGTGATCTTTTCATGCTTTATGTTCAGATGCTCCAGAAATTCTGTAAATTCTTTACTGTTGAAGAGTTAACTGTTGTCAGAATTTGCAATGAATGGTATGCCATATGTCACAAAGATGCCATCAAGTTTTTCAAAGACTCGTTCATGAAAAGAGTGTACCTTTCAAACATTTTGTGAGGGGTCAGCGTTTGACAAAGCTTATATGTTTGCTGGATCAGACGTCATACCCCCATCAGAAAAGATATAGCAAAAGAATTTCAGTTTTACTTTGTTGAACTCATACTTGTGTGTATTCGAGATCAAACCTGCATCACTGAGTAATTGACATACTTGTGTGAGAGTGCTATTGTGCTCTTTCTGCGTATCTCCGAAAACTAATATATCATCGCTATAATTGAATGCATTTAGAACAGACTGTATGATGCGTTGGGTTATGTCTTGCAAAAAGTTCTGCAGCGGATAACATCTAAACTAAGGGCCTAATTTAGAACTCGGCAGAAGGGTTACTCCGTCACAGTGGTGACAGATATCCTGACCACCGAAATCTAAATCCTATAGCGTACACTGGGATTTAGATTTCGGCGAATAGGATATCCGTCACTATTGTGATGGAGTAACTTGTCCTCCAAGTTCTAAATCAGGCCATAAGTCTTTTACATATGAACAAACCATCATGTGTAGAAAAGGTTGTAATGTACCTGCAGTTCTAACTGATGATAACCTTAAGTTTAGGACTCTCATAAACTTTGCCCCACAGTAGGAGCAACTCTAAAAGGCAACATTAAATAGCCAGGTTTAAATGATTTGTAAATGAATCAACCTTTTTCATGGCACGAAGATGTAGAGGAAGAGCATTCCACCCAGCTGCGGCCAGTGCGGAGAAAGAGGTACCACTCCATCTCTTCCTCTTTGTTTTAGGCATCGTCACCCGTAATGCACTGGTTCAGCGTAGAACTCTAGATGGCTGAAAATTAGAGTGTTTATTGATTAGATAAGTGGTCCACGGTCATAGAAAGCCCTATGGGCTAACACCAGCCCCTTGAACCTCCCTCTCTCCCAAATAGGCAACCAGTGGACCTCCTTGAGGTGGGCCCTAACAGAGATGTTCGTTGGAATGTTACACAGGAGCCATGTTGCAGCATTCTGCACCAGGTTAAGGGCCTCATTACAACCCTGGCGTTCACCGACCGCCAGGGTTAAAGTGGCGTTCATACCTCCAACAGGCTGGCGGTATGAATCGCCATATTATGACCGCGGTGGTAGCGCTGCGTTCACACCGCCGAGACCGGCGGTTTACCGCCATGGATGTCCCGGCGGTCAGAATCCACCAGGGCAGCGCTGCTTGCAGTGCTGCCCTAGGGATTTTGACTCCCCTTACCGCCAGCCTGTCCATGGCGGTAGACACTGCCATGGAAAGTCTGGTGGTAAGGGGAGTAGAGGGGCCCCCAGGCACAGCCCCATCGCGATTTTCACTGTCTGCCTGGCAGACAGGGAAAGCACGATGGGTGCTGCTCCACCCGCGGCACCGCCACATTGCCGCCGCCGCCATTAGGAGCCAGCTGCAATGTTACGGCCGACATCCCTGCTGGGCCGGCTGTCGGAAACTCAGTTTCCGCCCGCCAGCCCAGCGGAGATGTCCAAATGTGGCCAGTGGTTTCCGGCCGCATGGGCGGCCGACTGGCGGTCCAGCCTTGGCGGTCGGCCTCGTCCGACCTCCAAGGTTGAAATGAGGGCCTATGTCTCTTAAGTTAGTAAATAGGAAGACCCCAGTATAGCGCATTAAGTCCATACTTGAGACAATGAGGGCATTGAACACTGTCTTCTGACAAGAAGTCAGGAGCAAAAACAAGAATTTCCTGAGGAGATGGAGGAGACTAAAACAGGTCCCAACTACACTTTCTACCTGGGGCTGAAAAGGACAGATTATTATCAAATTTCAGTCTAAGATTCCAGACCACATTGGCTGGAATAGGAGGAGATGGAGCAGAGCTAAGTCAAACTTCATCACCCCACGGTGGAGGCAACCCAAGGACCAAAACTTCTGTCTTGCTCATGTTACACTGGAGATTGCTTTGGTGCATCACTGGAACACAGCTAACAGACACGCTTTAAATTTATAATGGGTACATTTTAATACCATGGAAGAAGAGTCTGCATGTTATCAGTGCAAGAGATGACCTGCACTCCATAGGATTCCACCAGGGTAGCCTAACATAACATTCAGACATTGAACAATGTTGGACTCAAAGCCCAACACTTAGGAACTCCAAACTTAAGAGTTTTGGGGTCAGATGCAAATGGCGGCATCCACACTGACTGGCATCTGTTTGATAGAAAAGAGTTCAAACAGTCCAGCTTGGTCCCACCTACCCCTATATCCTGCAGGTGATGCATCAGAATTGGATGGGAAACCATATTAAATGCCACGGGGAGGTCCAATAACAATAAAGCAACATTATTAACGCCATCTACAGCCAGCTTAATCATGTCAGAAACTTCCACCAATGAGGATTCAGTGCTGTATCCCAGGCAAAATCCAGATCGAGCTGGATGTTCAAGCCTCTAGGTCTCAAGATAGCTGGAACACTGGACATTGACCCGTTTTTTTTAAAGGTCTTAGAAAAGGCAGTTAGGAAAGAAATAGGCCTGCAGTTTGCCATAACAGATTTGTCTGCCAAGTGTTTTAAGATTGGAATCAATTTGGCATTTTTCCAGCACCTAGGGATAGTGGCTTAGCGGAGTGATCAATTCAAAAGAGGATTCAAGATAGGGTTTACAATCTCAGCATAAACCGCTAGAATCTGAGGGGGACCCGGGTCATCAGGAGAACCTGACTTGGATGCTTTAAGAGCTTTCGTAGAATCTTCCAAAGAGATGCTGGTACACTCTGTAAGAGCGCAAGAATGAACAATTGGAACTATCAAAGGCTGGGACCCCTGACCCTAAGTCCTCATTACATCTAATAGCTGCCAAACCCCAGTGATCTTCTGACCCAAGGCATCTGCAAAGTCCTTTGTTCCTGAAGTCTTTAAGGTCTCAGCAATGCTTAGAATCTTACGCTCAAAAAGTCATAGAGCTGAGACCAAAGTTTTGGAGAGTGTGTCACAGATTGAGAAAGGGCCGAGGGACTAACAAAGATTTTTGTAATTTTAAAAACCTCTTTAGATTTCTTATTGGAACTAGCAATTATCTTAGCAAAGTACTTTGCTTGAGCCTTTTTTATTTCTCCCTGGTAGGAACCCAGCTCCCTTTTATGCTTGTCTTCAGGCTGATAAAATGTGCACTATGCTCTTTCAAATTTTTTACAATGCTGCCACATTTGTCTAAGCTCTTTATTGAACCAAGGGGCCGAGGAACATCTCAAAGCAACAGATCCAGACCTAATAGGGGGCCACCTGATCAGCCATTCTCTCCAGCCAGGCATTGACTGCCAAGGAGTCTTATTCCACCCCGCCTGATAGCACTCGGGCACTATCCATGAGGGTAAAAGTGATTTCCTCTGTACTAGCCTTGGCCCAAATGGGATAAGGCGAATATGGGCTAAGCCCCCTCCTCTGGGGCCATACTCCAGAGACCAATAGAAATGAATTCTAGAATAATTCATCTAGGGGTTGCTTAGAATCTCCGCAACCTTTTGAAAAAACTGGATCAAGTAGATGACTAGCAGAATGAGTGGGTTTCTCCACAAATTGTTTTAAATTCCAGGCAGACATAGGACCTCATCACAACACTGGTGGTCCGAAGACCAACAGGGCCGTTGTGGCTGTGCCACTGCTGACGGGCCAGCGGTGAATACCGCCAAATTAGAAAACCAGAAAAATCTGGCGGTCTTACACCCTGGCGACAGGAATAAGCAATCCTGTTGCCAGGATATACTTGCACACATCCACGTACCCGCACACATGCACTCACACACTTCTACACACAAACACACTCCCACTCACCCACACAAATGAGACATACACTCCCATCACATTGACAAACAAACACAAACACCACACTAAAGCACTCATTCACTCCCCTCTCACCCATGCGCATACATATATTCACACTCACCACTGCACCACATACACGCACGCATTCACTTTCCCCTCCCACCTCCCTCTATGCACATACATACATTCATACCCCCCTGCACTGCATACGCACACGCATTCACTCCCCCTCTCCCATGCGCATACATACATTCACACCCCCCCTGCACTGCATACATTGCCTTATCCTCTCTCCCCATCCACTCACACAAACACTTACCCCCTCCCCATCCACACATAATTACTCACACACGCACATGCACCCACAAAAACTCCCCCCACATTCATGACGTTCACACATGCACACACACACACACACCCTCCACTGTCGGATGATCCACCTTACCTTGTTTATCGAGGAGGTTGTTTGGGAGGGGACGGGTCCTGGCGCTTCCACCGCTGGTAGGGCCTTGCCATCTGGACACCGCCACACCGTATTAGGGATTGTAATACAGTGTGCGGTCTCTTTTGGTGTGGTGGTGGCGGTACCGCCACTGCACCGCCGACTGCCAGCATGACTGGTCTTGGAATTCCACCCACTTTCGGGCAGAAGTCAGAGATTGGTCGTATTAGGGTGATCTTAAGATGGCCAACAATGGCTGTATTTCTGCGCCTGCGACTTTGGCGGCTTTTGGAAAAGACTGCCAAAGTCGTGATGAGCGCCAGAAGGCAAGCGTGATGGTCCACCAGAGTGTCAAGATGAATATTGAGGTCGCCTAACACAGCAAACCCTTATACAAATCAAGCCAAAAAAAGACAATGGCACCATTCAATTGTGTTCATGTCAGCAATTTGTGGCATTGGATGTCATTCTTGTTCGATTTCTTTGTTTGCCTGATGCATGTCAACGCATATGGACACATATGCGCATATGGGATCAGGCCGTCACTATCTTTTTTTGGGTTCTAATACTATGGGAGAAACACATGGTGTTGGACTAGTGGAACACTCAATAATGCCATGGTTAAGTAACGATTCAAGGGCCTCATTTACAAGAACTGGAGCATCTGCATTCATGCATCAGTTTTCTTGCACCTGCCACAAATACCCTTATAACACCGTGGATGAACTGTATTTACAATACAGGGCTCCATGGTGCAAGGATTCACAACTGCATCAGAAATTCTGATGCATCTTTTGGCACTAAAGTGATGCATTGCTGGAGTTTATCATATGTGGACGCAACTCCAGCAATGTGTCAAAGCACAGAAACGAGTCCTATGTAAAAACACCTGCGTCAAACCTCATGCAATGTTTGAGGAGGCGTAGGGATTTTGACACAGTCAAGTCGTAGAGGGACACAGTGAAAAGTTGTACATTTCACTGCATCATTTCTAAGTGTCTTTTATCGTGGGAATGCCTAACATGCATACATTATAACTGGTGCAGGTATAATGTCACGCAAGCCTCTACAAACTGAAGAATTGGGTCCAATGCATCAGTTTGTAAATATGGAGCAGTGTGGATCACTGGTTGCACCACCTCTGCATTAAAAAAATGATGCTGCAGGGGTGCAAAGCTGCATGTAAATGTAGGCCCAAGTTCTTTTTCAACAGCTTCTTGTAAATGAAAAGCAACTCGTCTATGTCTCTGAGCAACAGGACAGACATCCTCATTAATGTGCAGTTTTGCTTTCATAGACTTTAATTTTCCTAAACCATTAAACAACAAAGGTAATTGACTTACTATTTTGTGATGAGCATTCATGTTGTATTTCACAGAAATCAGTGCCATGTCTTCAGCCGTGTTGAAACTGAGGAAACGGGCACTTTCCCCTGTACCTTAAATCACATGGATCAGTGCTTGCACCTTCTTTTTCTTATGATTCAGTCGCTACAAATAAACCTTGAATGTTCATTGTCGTCAATGCAGCCCAAGTACACACTTTGGTCTTTGACAGCATAAGCTGTGGTAATGGAGACAGTTATTGTATTTTTCTTTGGGCATTATTTTAATTGATGCACCATTGTCGATAATGAAAGATATTGAACATTCATTTATTTTCAATGTGATCTTTGGATGGTGTTAGTATGATTTTGCTGCATTAGCATGTCTACTTTTCTTTAACTGACATTGTCTTCACATGTAACTAGACTGATATGTGCACGTTTTTCTGAGGGTGAACATTAACATATTTGGTGGTTTAGATGACAATCAACTTCTTTTAGTATCTATTTGCCTCAACTGATGTCACCACGTGGCCTTGTGGGTGTGCGTCTACTGTTACTTCTGGAACATTCTGGTAGCCATTTTGTCTTTGCACTGTGACCCATTTACTTTTTCCTTCGCTTTACAAATCGTCACAAAATGGTTCTCTCTACTCAGACCCTACACTTCTGTCCAAAGGCAGGATACTTTCCTTTATATGGAAACTAAAATCCACATCTGAAACACAACTTCTTTTTATGTGTAGACATCGCTTTTTGTCCTTCAGTCTTTTGTTTCAGATTAATTTTCACACTCATGACTGATGTGCTCTGGGCACATCCGACCTCCATGTCAGCAGCTTGTTTCTCAGTACGTTCCTGAACTCTGGCAGCCCACAACACTCACCCCAGACTAAGAATTTATCTTCACATTCATCATCTTAATGAATCTGACAAGCATCCATTGATAACTCTAAGCGGCATGGCTTCTTGATAGATTTATTGAAGGTACAGTGTCTGATGAGTGTGTTGAGTCTTTCCGAAAATTGATCAATTGCTTCACCACCTCTTTGACATTCTTGACTGAAGCCGTATTGTTCACAATCAATGTTCGGTACTGGATTAAACTTGAGATTTAATGCATTCCCATCCTGACAGAATATGACTTCTTTGTCAGTTCTCTGCATTTTCTTTATGACTTCTTTCACACCATCACCAGCAAGAATTTAGAGATACATGATAATATTTCTGGTATCCATCTCTTCAAGTGCATTATTGAAATCTTCTCCTGTATCTTTATAGGCAGTTCATCTATCACCAACAGTTTGCTTTTCGGTGGTATCGAAAGGTGGTGGTGGTTTCAGAAAGGTGTCAGCATTATAGACCAGTGTGGAATTTACTGACATTGAGAGTAGCATGCTCCCTAATGCTGTAGGATGATTATGCTTGTGCAAGCCCTTTTTAAAGTCTTTTAAGGTATGAGCCTTAGGATAATCTTTTCTATTAATTGGAATGGTATCTTTTTTCTTAGCTGCATCTTCAAGTTTCATGAATCCAACTGTTGCCCTGAACTCTTTGCTTTTGGAAGAGCTATTAAGTCGTTCGGAGCCCACTCAGCAGCTTGATGAGTAACTGCTTTGAGTATGGACAGCTCTGTAAGCACAACCAGGAGCACTTCTCCTTAAACCACTTTGTTGAATGCTGTAGCACAAAGACTCTCTTTAGTGGACTCAGTAGGTCATCTATTTCATCCTTTTCACACTTCAGTTTGCATTCTAGCACCTACTTGATCTCTGCATTCAGCTTCAGAGCTCCATACAATGTATAACTTTATTTTGCATGGCAGCGCGGTACCTTTTTGTATGATCTTTGCCATAGCTTCTTGACCAACGATGCTTAGAATTCTTAGTGAAGCTTCCTTTCCCTTCATACACCTCACACCGGCTGGAGTTGTGCTTTAAGGCCACATACAACGACCGTCTTAGACAAAGGCCCACATGGCATGCACAAGCAGTTAGCTTGGACCACAGCAAACTCTACAGGAGAGTACTTTCTTCTTTGAGTTAATTATCCCATCCTCGTCACCAGTTGTAGCTTCTTCAACAGCTTGGGTACCCACCAATGACTACACCTCACACGGAGCTGTAAATCACATGTCTTCATTCCTCTGTGTATATCTGTGAACTCCCACATTGTAAACCAAGCTTTCATTACATTCTATTCTTGTGTTTATGTTCCACTAATATGGAGTCCGTTGGGAGTCAGAGAGGTTCCGTTCTAAATTATGGATACTCTACATTGTGTACATTTGTTGTTCTCTCTCTCTCTCGGGTAAAAGTGGGGGATATTTTTTTTTCTGGCTACTCCCTTACTTCGTGTGTCTGATGTGCATGAGAAAACCCATCAAATAATAAAATTAAAATAAACAAGACTAATGAATCTCACCTATCTTAGTGAACATTTCAAATTGACCTAACAAGTGTAAAGAAACTCTCATGACCTAATACGCCTAGTTATCAACAGAAGCTTAGCATTCATCATAAATCTAACACACAGACCCACCAGTTGTGTCTTATCCCCCATAAGCACATTTTGATTGTAGTATCACATGCACAAATTGCCTCTTGCTTGAAATTCTGTTTTAGCCAACTTCATCTTGCAGCTTTTTGTGCAGGCAAAAACATAATATACGTGGAGTGATTCTACTAAACCAACATAAACAACAGTTCCTTTCAGCTGACACATTCTTACCCCTACTTAACTTACATTCTCTCAGTGGAAGTAAGGAAAATCATAACCTAATGACATTTCCTAATGTGTATTTTGTAAGAGACATATTTAAGTATGGGTGGGATCCAACATTCTCATATCTGGACTATATATAGAGATCATATTTCTAGTGAACTCAGTAATGGTCAAATCAAATTAATTTATTTAAGGTTTCAGGCAATTTCCATTTTAAAAGCATTCAAGGACAGACCTATGCTCCTGAGGACAGACGCCTCTGGGTATGTGAAAGCAATTTCAAAATAAAAGTAATTCAAATGTTAATGCGTCTCTGAAGTGATGCTTTAGCATGCCTTTTTCTACCTGTTTCATGTGAAAGAATACCTTCACAAATTGGTCTTCAAGTGCCTTACTCGCTAAGACAAACTCTGACATGATCTGTGGCTTTTGAAATACTGTAAAAACTTCCTATGTTGCCCAAACTGAGTCATAATCACAGGGCATCACAAAAGAAGCAGTTGTGAAACAATGATACCCTATTACACTCACAGACTTCTCAGAAAGTAGTGAAAGTTAGGTGATTATGTTGCTGGAACCCACATAGAACCTGTTGATTGCAGCTATTCTAGAGATGCATTCGTCCTTCACAGTTGTGGACCAGAATGGCAATCGATTAAACGTATAACAGGAGCATCCCACAGAATTGGCACACATTCTTCCAGTAATGCAGATTAGATGATTCTATAATGGAACAAAATACAAATGAGCTGATTTATTTCAAAAGAGGTGAACAAGGATGTTAAAGGTTGATACAATGCAAGGCAGCTGTTGTGTTTTTTCTTGAGACTTTATCCCACTAGTGCTGCAATCCATACAGTAGCTCATCGCTTTGAAGAATGATAAAGTAGAATCACAATAGAGTCTACTAAGAGGAGGTATGCAGTTTCTTGCACATGTAGTGTTGTTAGACTAAGTAATATCAAGATGACCGGCAAAGACTAGCCTCGCTGAGGTAATACTGGAGTGTCCCTTAAAGTGTCATCCCGCCTTGGCCAGGACAATCAGGTTGGCAGCAATGGGGAAACAATGACTGACCAATTAAGAGGGGTGGTATTAATGGTGTGTGGTAACACCAAAAAGTATACAGTCTGAGCATAGATGCACAGTGTGATGTCTGCACCAGGTAGGCATGCTGAACATGCAGACAGATAACTAGGGCATCAGTGGAGCATCACACTGATGGGTTAGGTTCAATCAAAAAACAATGTTGGTGTCTGTGATGTGCTGGTTTCGGAGAGTGCCACTCCTTGTCCCCTGGTGCCTAATGGAGGACTTTTCCTTGAATCCTGCTGCCTCTGTTCTCTCACAACCCTGAGCTGTTAGTGAAATTAGGTGTTTTGACACTGACGATCCCTAGAAAAAGTACACACTAGGCTAATGAAGAAAACTCCATTAGCTCGGATAGCACAAATATATTAATAATAACAAAAGGCACACAGGCATTGCTTTATAAATGTGTAATGTGTGTTTCAGAGCACTGTCAGAATAAATGTGGAGAATACTCACATCACACTAATCGGTAGACCCTGTCCTCTTCTCCCAATATTTGGAAGGTCAAGTCTTTCCCTTTTAGCCAGTCAGTTGGGCTACATCAGCTCAGAAACACACCATGATTTTATCTTAGAATTCCTAAGTGGTGTCTCTCTGTCTACCAAGAGCACTCCTATCCCTCTTATCAGGTCCCTCCTACCTGCACTGCCACCCCAGCAGGCGTTAGTATCCTGCTGCTTTGTCTGAGATGCAAGCAACAACAAAACAGAGCCCAAGTGCCAAAAGTGAGTGTGTAGCAACAATGCTTAGGATCTTTATATCTTCCACTGCCAGGATGTGAGAGTTGTATCAAAGCACAGTCAGTGCTTTCATTTAGCGGGTCCTTTTTTTTACCAGACCTCCCACTTCTGACACCATATGCTGCACAAGGGCACAATTGTCACATCTGACTTGTCAGTTAGTCACACTAAGGGCACTATAACCGAAACAGCAGGGGTTAGACAACAGGTTATCAGCAACTCCTCTTTATCTCAGGCCCTTCTTTTGACAATTCCAGCAAAGGAATTGCTATTTTGTACCTCTTCCTCATCCCAGTTGTAAAGAATGAGCAATAACAAGCAAGAATAAAAGCATTGATGCAAAACACAAGCCAAAGAAAATGAATACTACACTCATTCATTTAACTTTAGAAAAGAAAGCAACTTACTCTTTCACTGATCCCAAAAAAACAGAATTAAACAAAGGGCCTGAATTCACCAACTGAAGTTGGTAGCACTTAACAAAGGTTTCCAGTGAAGTCCATGTGGTTGCCTGGCAAATATCAGTAATTGAAACTCCTTGAGTAGCTAACAAGGAGGGAGCCTTACTTCTTGCTGAATGACTCAAAACCAAGGGAAGGGGAAGCAAATCAAACAGATCATAAGGCATGAAAATCACTGTTAGCAGCCGGCAACTCAGGGTAGAAATTGGAGGTTTGTGACCTTTTCTATGTGAACTGTGCATCACAAAAAGTGAGACAGTGGAACAAAATTCAGAAGTTTGATGTACGTTAAAATGAACAGCTCTTCCCTTATCCAAAGAATATAGGTAGAATTTACTGACTGACAGAAATTAGGAAGAACAATGAAGACATAAATGAGGAACAACAATGAAGGTGATAGACAAGATGAGCCATTATGGATAAACTAACATCTTCTGAAGAATAGGGAAACCAAGACACCCTGGTCCAAGAGGGCATGGTCTCTCTAAATTTTCATTAGACTCTTATGAAGAATGGAGAAGAGAGGAAAATCAAAGAGAAGACCCACAGCTATGGCAAGGGTCCTTGTTTGGAGCTGTGTTGTGGTGAGACAAGTATAAATGAGCCTACAATACACTCTTCACATATATGTAGCAAAATAATACTGCTCCTGAGGCACTCTAGAGAGTGCATACTCTTTGTATACATTGTCTACCCTCCGCATGCTACGCAAGACCTTCAAGTGGATTCCAACAGAAACCAGAACGGTCACCCACTCCCTCATCATCAGCAGACTGGACTACGGCAATGCCCTCTACGCAGGGACCACAGCCAAGCTTCAGAGAAAACGCCAGCACATCCAGAACGCCCCCGCACGTCTCATCCTTTACCTCCCTCGCCAGGAGCACATCTCCGCCCACCTCAGATCCCTACACTGGCTGCCCATCAACAAAAGCATTGTCTTCAAAATCCTAATCCACGCTCACAAAGCCCTCCACAACACTGGACTGGCCTACTTCAATGAAAGAATCAACTTCCACATCCCGACCCGACAGCTCCGCTCCGCCTACCTTGCCCTCACAACAGTCCCTCACATACAACGCACCACCTCCGGCGGCGGATCCTTCTCCTACCTCACTGCCAAAACCTGGAACTCCCTCCCCACCAACCTACGCAAGACCCAGGACCTCCTAACTTTCAGAAAGCACCTCAAAACATGGCTCTTCGAGCAGTAACAGCCCCCCTCATCCCCAGCGCCTTGAGACCCTACCGGGTGAGTAGCGCGTTCAAGAAATTTGATTGATTGATTGATTGATACAGTGGACTTCTCTGTACTCAACTTCTTGAAAAAAGAACATGTATCCCTCACCCACTCCAAGTGGCATGTTGCACCCTCAAGCAGTGTTACTGGTGGGCCCACCATGAACTCTCATCTTTTTATGTAAGATATTGTAGTTAATTGAAAACTGCAATATAGTACTAGACAGCACAATGTTTTTTATTGATTGTCTACCAAGCACAATGTTAAAACAAGGAGTAGATAAGGGGTTATTAGAACCCCATATATTTACATTTAAAGGTCAACATATTTCTGCCCTTGATTATGCCATAGGTCGGGACATTTAGCAGGACCGATTTTTTCATCTATTCCCTTTCCTAAAACTACTTCTTACTGTATACTTCTGGATGTTTATGTAGTGTAGGGTAAGTGAAAAACATGACATCCTGTGCACCACCTCTACTGGACTGATTTACCTGCTTGGAGTATCACCCTGCATTTGGATGCAAACAAAGATTCAAAGAAATGAATACAGTGAATGAGTTTACCAGATAGGGCACAAAGTGAGCCAGATTCAACACATTATGGTGCACTCTGCTAAAAGAGAGGCAATTTCACTCCATGTTGAGGCATCTTTAGCATATAAGCCACTTCTCATGTTCACCTCCAATCATGGTTAACACACAAACATCCATGCAGTGGGTCGACACATGTCATATCCTTATTGAGCAGTGCTGTCTGAACTAGCACTTCACAAAATGGGGTGGGTGGAGTACAGCTCTTGGGTAGTCCCCAATGTATGCTAAATGTTGGATGAGAAGGCAAAGGTATGTCTATGCTGATTTCTCTGCTGAATGTAGTCCCCATATACCTGTGTTGCTGTGGTCGTACACAGGCTGGCCTCTGTGCCCCTGTATATTGAGGTAGAGTGTTGAGTGTCACACAAGTAATTTTATATTCAGTGGTTGCCAGTGAAAAGGTTGTCTATCTGTGTCTCAGCCAGTGGCAGAGTAAGATATATCATTACATAGTGCATGCCTTTTCATATTGTAAGCTGTCACCATGTAGTTGTATTGCACTTGGGTTAATGGGGATTCTAGGGAGATGATGAGATTTTCTGTGTTTTAGAGTTTTAGGGCCCTTGAATGATAGTAGTGACCTGATATGGTTTGTAGCTTTAGGATCTGGTGAGGAGAAAGGAAACTATTTGCAACTGATCAAATAAAAAAGATTGCCAACAAGCAGTAGACATTGACTTGGAAGAAATTGAGACTTTTATTTATTTATCAGCCAACCATGATCCTGAAGAAGAGAATATACATGATAAGCATCCTAGGCAACCAGATAAAAAGTGGAGGCATGCACTAGCCAATTCTTTAAGTTTGGATGTACCTTGAAACCTTCTCTGTGTCAAATAGCCACATGAGGAGTCAAGACATTTGTGAAATGATAATGGACTGATTTGAGGCCTAAGGGACAAGCTTGAAATTAAAAATTAATGTCCTGTACAGCAAAATGGAGGACACAATGAAACACAGCTCTATTAAGAACATTGAAGCATGACTTTTGAAGATTATTTGAAGTCATGACATGGAACGTACCCTTCATCAGACGATCCTTGATTCCTGAAAGAACAATCTGCTGTTTTAGCTGCCTCTTTGCCAAAGGAGGGGGTCTGAATTTTGACAGAGGAAGCTCTATGAATTGTATGATGTAACCCTGGAAAACAATGCCTCTGATCATTTGATTGGATATGTTTCTCCTGGTTTTGTGGCAAAACTTCACCTGCCCGCAATAGTATACTAGTGCTGGAGCATTTTCATCCTTCGCAGGAATCAGTGCTCATCGAGGTTAACGGATCTTTGGACCCTGCAAAGGATGTGGTAGAACCATTAACACAATTTCAATACAAGACAATTAAGTTACAGAACATGATCAAAGTCATGTAGACAATTCGAAAGACAAAGGCCCTCATTACAACATTGGCAGTAAAAGCCGCTTACCGCTGTGCAGAAGACTGCCAATACACCGCCGCGGAATTTCACCACAGCTATTATGACCCACAGCTCGGAATCCGCCAAAATCTAGACACCCACACAAGTCTGCCACACCAAAGGTCAGTGATAAACTGGCGATAACAAAACCTCCACCGTCACTCCAACAGGAATACGCCCACACTATCACGACCCACGAATCCACGCATCGGTCTTTCAACTGCGGAATTCCATTGGCGGTATACACCGCCGCGCTCAAAATACACACCCATTTACAAAACACCACCACATTTGTCAAATCTAAATACACAAACCTGATACACATACACACACCACTCCCACACACCCAATACAATATAAAACACACACCAACATCACCCACAAACCCCTACGACAACAATTGCGACAGAAGGCCAGAGAGAGACACCACCAGAAACACCACTAGCATCCACAGGCACTCAACACCATAACTCACACAACATCCACGCACCTCACACAACACACCTCTAAATATCACCCCACACATCACAACACACACCACCCCACACATCACCCCCACCACCCCATGGCACTGCAAAGACACCCCAGGTTTTCTGAGGAGGAGCTCAGGGTCATGGTGGAAGAAATCATCCGGGTAGAGCCACAGCTATTCGGATCACAGGTGCAGCACACCACCATAGCTAGGAAGATGGAGCTATGGCGAAGAATCGTGGACAGGGTCAACGCAGTGGGACAGCATCCAAGAACTAGGGATGACATCAGGAAGAGGTGGAACGACCTACGGGGTAAGGTGCATTCCGTGGTCTCAAGACACCAGATTGCGGTTCAGAGGACTGGCGGCGGACTCCCACTTCCTCCCCCAGAACTAACAACATGGGAGGAGCAGGTCTTGGCTATACTGAATCCTGAGGGCCTCGCAGGAGTAGCTGGAGGAATGGCCTCTGGTAAGTCAAACATTTAACTACCCCCACCCTCGCCCACACCCCCATCACTCCAACTCCTCACACATGTCCCACTATCACAAACCACACATCCCAAACCCAAGCCCTGCATGCAACACCAAAGCATGGACACCCATCACCAAAGCATGTCCACTGCACATACCCATACACCCCCCTAAACCATTATCACAGAAGGTCCCACACAAGAATGGAAGCACTGGGGTACAGGGTGACCCACCCATTGCACACCATGGCACACACAGATGCAATAATCGTACCTTCACACCACTGCAGGACCCCTACCCAACGTCACCGGACAGGAGGGTCCAGACATGTCCACTCCACCCACAGAAGAGGCCCACAGTGATGACAGCAGCTCTGTCCAACTGGATCAAGATGACCAGCATGGCCCATCTGGGACCTCGGGACAGTCGGTTCCCCTCACACTGGCACAGGCCACTACAGAGCTTCCCCCTCTGGAAACACCAGCACAGCACCCACCCAGCGGGCCCATCCCTCTGTCCCCAGGACACGTCAAGCAGCAGTGTGTCTACCACTACAGGGAACCCAGGCTAACCCACCACCCCAACAACACCAGGGACCTGGAGGCAGTGGTAGTGGGCACACAGTTCAGGGGACAGAGGCCCAGGAACACAGGGGAACTGGGAGGGCTGCTGTGCAACAGGGGGAGGACAGGCCCAGGAAACCCACACTCCACGAGGCCCTCTCCAACATCATGGGAGCCTACCACCATTCCCAGGAGACGATGGCAACGGTACTGGCCAAGTTTCAGGAGACCCAGCGGCTGCAGGAGGAACAGTATTTGGGGCTCAGGGAGGAACTCAAACTAATCAATTCCACCCTGGGCACCATTGTAGGGGTGCTGAAGGAACTCGTCAACACCAGGAGGGACACTGTGGCACAACAAGGGGCCCCCTGACACTAGCCTGGACGATGAACTGCCCACCACCTCCGCCGGTGCTAGTGGACAGGAGGCACCGCCACAGGACCAGGACACTAGCACCCCACCCCCTGCAGATGGAGAACCACCCCGCAAGCGGTCCCTGAGATCCAGGACAAATACAGAGAACAATGCCAAGACCCCCGTCAAGAAATGAGACCACCCTGATTGTCATCCTTCTGTCCCACTTTGTCACCCTGTCCATACTTAAACTGCCATAGCTCCACTTCCTATGCCCCTTTGGACAATGCACCTGTGAGACTGGACTCTGTCATGGACATTCCTCCACCATCACCCCTGACCATTTTACAACCCCCTCCACTATTTAGCACTTAAATAAACACCCTTAAATCACAAAACAATCTGGAGTCAGTCTGTGCTTTTGAAAATGTGTATTTGCAATAACTGTGGAAAAATGCTATATCTAATGTAATGTCAACATACCTATGTCACACAGCTCCAGTCCATGTGGAAACAAAGCAGAGGTCACACATCTGTGAAATCGAAAGGGAAAATGACAACTCAGTGTCCATACACTGGGTGAAAATGACAGACAGATGAGAGGTAGAAGAATTAAATCAGATGTAGCAGGCAGTGTTGTCTTATTACCTGTGTCTCACTGGAAGTATTGCTGGATCACTGTGTTCCTGTTGTCGATGTCCTCTTCTTCTACTTCCTCGTCTTCACTGTCCATAGGCTCCACAGCTGCCACAACACCTCCATCTGGACCATCCTCCTGCAGAAAAGGCACCTGTCATCCCAAAGCCAAGTTGTGAAGCATACAGCAGGCCACGATAATCTGGCACACCTTCTTTGGTGAGTAGAATAGGGAACCACCTGTCACATGGAGGCACCGGAACCTGGCCTTCAGGAGGCCGAAGGTCCTCTCTATAATGCTCCTAGTTCGCCCATGGGCCTCATTGTAGCGTTCCTCTGCCCTTGTCCTGGAATTCCTCACTGGGGTCAGTAGCCATGGCAGGTTGGGGTAACCAGAGTCACCTGCAAATGGCGAGGGACAACTGTTAGACACACACTAACTCTTAGGGACATCCCCAGACACCTAGTCACACTGTATTGGGTCCATGTCCTCACCTAATAGCCACACACGGTGCCTCTGGAGTTGCCCCATCACATAAAGGATGCTGCTATTCCGCAGAATGTAAGCGTCATGCACATAGCCAGGAAACTTGGCATTTACATGGGAGATGTACTGGTCAGCCAAACACACCATCTGCACATTCATAGAATGGTAACTCTTCCGGTTTCTGCACACATGTCCACTTCTGCGGGGGGACCAAGGCCACATGTGTCCCATCAATGGCACCTATGATGTTGGGGATATGTCCCAGGGCATAGAAGTCACCTTTCACTGTAGGCAAATCCTCCACCTGAAGGAAAACGATGTAGCTGCGCATGTGTTTCAGCAGGGCAGACAACACTCTGGACAACACGTTGGAGAACATAGGCTGGGACATCCCTGATGAAATGGCCACTGTTGTTTGAAAAGACCCACCTGCTAGGAAATGGAGTACTGACAGGACCTGCACTAGAGGGGGGATTCCTGTGGGATGGCGGATAGCTGACATCAGGTCTGGCTCCAAATGGGCACACAGTTCCTGGATTGTGGTACGATCAAGTCTGTATGTGACAATTACATGTCGCTCCTCCATTGTCGACCGGTCCACCAGCGGTCTGTACACCGGAGGATGCCGCCATCTCCTCACCTGCCCCAGCGGACCTGCTCTATGGAGGAGAACAGCGAGCAGAGAGTCAACCAACACTGAGGTACGTAAACATAACTTTATAGCAAAATGTTTGAAAATCGATATATGGCTGTATTAGTGTTTAAGCAAGGCCTAGATATGTGTGACGCATTCAAAATTAATGCCATGTGGCCCCCTGAAATGGCGGCTGCCTGACCTGTAATGTGGGAAAAGGGGATATGAGGTAACTGCGCTGGCGTTGTACACCGTGCGGTAGGCGGTCGAAGACCGCAGTACAATCCTGCATTGGTTAACATTGGACTCTATGGGTCCCAGGAGCCAATGACGATATATGCCGGCGGTGATGGTACGCACCGCCGCGGACATCACTGCCATTTTCTCTCTGCTCAATCACTTGATACCTGATCTTCGACAGGAGAGGACCTACACTGCAAGTGCTGCTGTGAGTCTGGAAAAGACAATGGCTCATGTGTATGGAGAAACTAGTGGATGGGGTCCTCCCCCAGTACATGCCACTCTACGGTCCTCCAGACAAACAGGTAAATACACTGTCAGCATGGCGAATGGGCAATGCCTGTGTGGAGTGGTGTTGATGAAAGATGGAGGGGGGAGAATGAGGCGTGCATGATATGACGGTCAGTGCATGTGTTTCATGGCAAGGGTAGGGATACGGGCCAATGACTCTGACGGTGCGGACGGTTATATCTTCTCCTTTTCCCCTGTACTATTTGTGTAGGTCAGCGCCCACTAGAAGAAGGATATTTGGCGTGCCATCGCCATGGAAGTCCAGACCTTGGGGGTCCACCATAGATGGAGCACCCACTGCCGTAAAAGATGGGAGGACATTCGCCGCTGGAGCAGGAAGACGGCGGAGGCCCAGCTGGGGATGGTCTCCCAACGTGGGAGGGGTGCCCATCGCACCATGACCCCCCTGATGTTCCGGATCCTGGCAGTGGCGTATCCAGAGTTGGATGGACGCTTGAGGGCATCACAGCAGCAACAAGGGGGTGAGTACACTCTCATTCTGCTGATTCAGCGTGCATTGTAGGAGTCTGGGTGGGGGAGGTGGGCTGTCGGTTCCCCTAGGCCAGGGTGAGTTTATTAGGCAAGGTCCCTTTTTAAGGCAGGCCCTGTGGCACCCCACCCCACCTGTGTTCAGAGCCAACTACACCTAGTCAGGCTCCTGTGACTTCCATGTGTGCAGCAATTGGGCATAGGCCTTGTAACCCATGTCCCTGTGATTAATTAGGGAACTCAAATTGCACGGCGTAGTGCAGGGGGCTTCTGTGTCTGTAGTGTCCGCCAACAGTATTGGTATTGGATGCACTCAACATGTTTTTCTTCTGTCTTCCCCCCCCTTTTTGTGGTCTCCCTGTTCTTGTGTGCATTAGCATCATCAGGCTGAGGAGCAGTGCCACCGGAGCAGGAGGGAGCTGCATCCCACATGGCCCTGGACGGTACACAACAGAGTCAGAAGCCACCAGTGGGACGGAGGGGGAGGGGAGCTTCACGGCGGGGACAGGAGCTGAGACCAGCGACACAGACTTCTCCTCTGATGGGAGCTCCCTTGCGGTGGTGGGCCCCTCTGTGCCCACCACATATACAGGTACAGCTGCCACCCCCCCTACCAGCACCGCCCTCCCAGCAGCCCCTCAGCGTGTGCCCCGTGGTCGCTCACCCAGGAGGGTGGGCATCTCCTTCGCCCCAGGCACCTCAGGCCCTGCCCCAGTCAGCCCTGCTGCCCTCAGTGAGGAGGCCATTGACCGCCTCAGGTCCCTCACTGTTGGGCAGTCTACCGATTTGAATGCCATCCAGGGTGTAGAGAGGCAGTTGCAACAGACCAATGCATACCTGGAGGGCATTCATTCTGGCCAGGCAGCCCAACAGCAAGCTTTTCAGACTCTGGCCTCAGCACTGATGGCAGCCATTGTCCCTGTCTCTAGCCTCCTCCTCCAACTTCCTCCACCCAGACCCAAACCCCTGTACCTCAGCCTATCCCAAGCACACCATCAGACCAGCATGTGTACATGTCAACACACAAGGGAAGCTCAGGCAAACATAAGCATCACACATCCCACAGGCACTCACGCAAGCATCATGCACATGCAGACATACCAACATCCACTGCCTCCACTGTGTCCCCCTCCTCCTCGTTTCCCTCCTCCCTCCCAGTCTTATCTCCACTCACACCTGCATGCACTACATCGTCAGCCACTACCTCCATCACCAGCACACCCACCACCACACCCCGCTCATGTGCAGTCACCACCCCCACTACCATTCACACATCCCCTGTGTCCTCTCCCAGTGTGTCTGTGAGCCCACCTCCCAAGGTACACAAACGCAGCCACACACCCACCCAACAGCCATCCACCTCACGACAGCCTCCAGCCCATGCACCTTCACCCAAAGTCAGCAAACGTACACCTCCTACAACCATTACCTCTTCCTCCACTCCCAAACCCTCTCCATCTACCCATCCCTGTGTGTCCCAAAAACTTTTCCTGTCCAACCTTGACCTCTTCCCCTCACCTCCCCCACCCCTTCAGTCTCCTAGGGCCCGTCTTTCCAGGTCCCAACACAGCACCTCAACCACAACATCTGCGGGAAAAGTGGTGCCAGTAGTAACCGGCTTCTGGAGTGCGCCAAACAGCAGGGCAGCCAGTGTGCCAAGGCGCCAGACCACGGACAGTCCCCCACCTCAAAAGCACAAAAAGTTGGCCAGTGCCCGGCGGGAGAGAGGCAAATCATCTACATCCAAAACCTCTCCCAGGGGTGCAGTTGGGAGTGGGAAGACAGCTGCGCCACCATCCAAGGTGGGGAAGGGGCATAGAAAAACAGGCAAGTTGGCGAAAACCTGCACGGCGGACAAGACCGCCACCAACACCGCTGCCAAGGACACCGCCGCCACAAGCACTGCTGCCAAGGACACCTCCGCCACCAGCACCACTACCAAGGACACTGCCGCCACCAGCACCGCTGAACAGGACACCGCCACCACCAGCACCGCTGCCAAGGACACCGTCACCACCAGCACCGCTGCCAAGGACAAGACCGCCACCAGCACCGCTGCCAAGGACACCGCCGCCACCAGCACCGCTGAACAGGACACCGCTGCCACCAGCACCGAAGGCCAATGAGCGCCAAAGCTTCCGACGCTACTGAGGCTGCCACAAGCAGGATGAATCACTCTGGGCACAAGGCCCCCTCCAGAACCAGTGGAGATTTACATCCACTACCTCTGTCCTTGGCAGAATGAAGCACTCTGGGCACAAAGCCCCCTCCAGAACCAGTGGAGTATCACATCCACTACCTCAGCCCTTGGCAGGATGAAGCACTCTGGGGCACAAGGCCCCCTCCAGAACCAGTGGAGATTTACATCCACCACCTCTGTCCTTGGCAGGATGAAGCACTCTGGGCACAAAGCCCCCTCCAGAACCAGTGGAGTAAGGCATCCACTTGAAAGACTGTGGCTTGGCACTCCCCGGGATAAAGCAATGGGAAACCCACCCACTGGAAAGACTTGTGAGACTGTGGCTTTGCACTTTCCAGGATGCAACAGTGGGCAACCCACCCACTGGAAAGACTTGTGAGACTGTGGCTTTGCACTCCCCAGGATGCAGCAGTGGGCAACCCACCCACTGGAAAGACTTGAGAGACTGTGGCTTTGCACTCCCCAGGATAAAGCAGTGGGCAACACACCCACTGGAAAGACTTGTGAGACTGTGGCTTTGCACTCCCCAGGATGCAGCAGTGGGTAACCCACCCACCGGAAAGAATTGAGAGACTGTGGCTTTGTACTCCCCAGGATAAAGCAGTGGGCAACCCACCCACTTGAGAGACTTGTGAGCCTGTGGCTTTGCACTCCCCAGGATATAGCAGTGGGCCTGGAGCCCCCTCGTGGATCTGGCGTCGTGCACTCATCCGGCTGAGTTGCCCACCTTCCCTTCCCCCTGAGGAGCCTGTTGTATTTCTATCTGATGCCCCAGCAGTGTTCTCTCCGTTTTGATTGCGTATTGGGTGTGGGCCTCTCCCATGCATTTTGGGCCCAGTGGTCCACGGACTATGATGGTGAAATACCTTGGACTTGTGTTCTTGGTGTATACATTTGTTTATAGTGTAAATATTTATATATTTTTTTTTTTATTACTGTATTTGAATAGATTACAAACGTTCAACTCATTTCCTTTTGTCCTTGCATTCTTCCGGGGGGGTTGGGGGTTGTAAATGTAATGTATCTACATGTACTTGTGTGTATGTTGTAGTGGGTGAGGGTGGGGGTGGGAGTGTTGCGTGTTGCGTGTGTGTCACTCTTTTTTCCCTCCCCTGTGTCGTAGGTGCAGTACTCACCGTGGTCTTCGCCGCCGTCTTTGTTGTTCCTGGTAGAGGAGCAGGAAGATAAATGATGGGAGTATCTAGAGCTCGGGTTCCATGGCTTCCTGGTTCCTCGTGGGGTGTGTAGAGGTGAGCGTTTTCCCTTCCAAGTCCTGTTCTTGCCGTGTTTTTGTTCGCGGTGAATCCGCCCCGGAAAAGGTGGCGGATTGGCCTGTTGTAATACAGTGGGTGGAACCTTGTCTTCCACCTGTCTGTTGGCGGTTACCGCTGCGGTGTTTGTTTGTACCGCCGTGGCGGTCTGAGTGTTAAAGTGGCTGTCTATGTTGACGTTTTCCACCACGGTCGTGATTCCATATTTTTTACCGCCGGCCTGTTGGCGGTTTTACCGCCGCTTTAATACCGACCGCCAGGGTTGTAATTACCCCCAAAGTTATAAAGATACAAAATCACCAAGGGTTGCCCAGGGTGACAAAATAAGTTCAGGCGAATTAACATTAGTAACACCTTCAAGAAGAATAAAGCACAACATCAAAAATAGTATCTGAAATACAGAAATGAAGGTTGCTCAGGTTTGACAAACATCAAATCAGTTTCAAATCATCAGAGTCATAATTTAGCTGGGCACAGGGAATCCCCTACAATTTTCCAGATCAGAGAAATGCATGCGTGGGATGGAACACATGAGCAAAAGACAAAAAGAACTAAAGGGGCAAAAAGGTTTTGGAAAAAGGTAATCTCTGGAAACAAGCTGCTAACCAAGGTGGGCAAAACATAGGTAAAAAGAGAAAGCATTAGCATGACAGAAGCTTGATCAAGAGTCTACTGCTGGGCTGAGAAAAATCTCTAATTTCAAAAGGCATTTCAAAGAGGCAAAGGCAGAGAGGATGATACCTCTCCAAGAGGCACAACATTGAGGAATACAAGAAAAAGGGGCTCAGCTTCTCATCTTCTGGCATGGTGCTCATCAATCTCGACCTTACCAAAGGCCAACTGGTCATCAGTATATCAAAGTTCATACGGAAATCTGATTTGTCAGGGTTGACATTCCAAATTATATTGAAGGGGCATCATCCAATAGAAATCGATCGCACAACTCCAAACTGCAACATCGATATTTCTTCTGAGGTTTGTCATGGGAACATCAGCCATCCATGTAGCTCCACATGAGTTTGAAACAATTGTGTATAACACCAGTTCAGGATGTTTTATTTTCAAGGACCTTGTTTCACTTGTCTCTATGTCTAAAACATTAGGTTTCTTTTACCACAACTAGTCTTCTCATGGGAACAGAATCCTAAAGAAAGCTCACGTTGAAGAAATTAATCAACATCCTTTGTACAGTTAGAAAGGCAGGGCCTACCAGGCCTCACTTAGGCTAATGCAAGTGAATTAGTACAGCACATTAATACCTCAATTAATATGCATTTTATTACGCAAACTATTAATTCCTCATTTATAATTCTTCATCAGCATTTAGAGTTCAGCAACTTTATATGAAATAACTCTATCAATACATTTCAGTCGTCATAACGTAGAACTACAGTTATTTTAGCACATGCTTTTAAATCATTAATCATTAGAAATTCAATATTGTTTTAATACATTATATTATTTTAGATCCTAAATTACATCATATTATCAGTTTAATCCTTCAAACATTTAATTTTACATGAATAAAACCAGGGTTTCTAACATCAGTCTAACTGAATGCACATCTAAAATTGACTTCTCAGTGCATCTTTCTACATTAAAACCATTAGTGCTTGGTTGACATAATGCATTACCTGTTACATATAGATGACTTCTGTGACATGAGGGACAGTACTGAGCTTTTGCTACATCAGTCCCCAGTTTGATGGCGGGTGAATCAAGCCATCACAAAATACCCCAACTCTCATTTTCAATTAGACAGGTACAAATTTCTGAGTTTATTCAGGTAAGGTCTTCTGAAGTCCTCTAACTGCTTCATGTTACTATAATATATACTCCTCCTAGTCTCTGTTTCAATCTCATCTTTTCTCTATCTACTCTTGGTTTTCTCTCCTTCATTTTCTTAATTTATTTGTAAAATCCAACTGCAACTAGGGCACACAAGACCATTATCAATAGAAGCCTCAAAATGGTTCCCAAAATACTTCTACCTAGATTTGAAAACCACTTACAGATGGCTGAAACCCACTACCTATTGCTTTCTATGCACCTGTCACTGTGAACTCTTTCAAGTCCTGTTTCAAGTCAGTCATGTTTGCAATGTACTTTCTTATATCCTTACTATTGTCAGATCTGTAAGTGCAACATTTTTGAGCAAGCAACATTTTGAAAATTCTGCCTTCCTTTGAAGAAGAATATAAAGCGCAGTATGATTTTGTAAAACCATTGATCTTACAGCAACTACATAAACTGTACTAAATGTCAATGTAGACTCAAAGAACAATCCTGCTGTGTCAATATTCTTCACCTTTGCAATGCTGCTCGAATGTTTCATGATGAGGACTATTGAAAACACTAGGTCATATTTAGAACAGAAGTATTGGTAATTCTTCTTGCTAATACAACAGTGCTGATAACAAACTACAGGAAATTCCATAGGTTAGGGGTAAACTATGACATGTAACTGTCTCTTTTACTGATGAAGGCAGCTGTGTATCAATCTCTAACTTCCATGGTATCAAAGTACTCATACAGCAGTCTGTAGTACACATTTGCTGATAAATCAACTCTATGACCATCAGTGTGGAAATAAGACGCTCATTATTGTAAAGTGGATTCTGATCTGTAATGGAATTTTCTAAATTCAGGTGACTTGTAGATGTAATCTGTTCGGAATTATTTGCTAAGGGTAAGCTCAAGCCAATGAGAATCAATATAATCACGATAACAGTCACTACTAATGAAACTATCCATATGTACCGACATTTACTACCTCTATTTCGACTTCTCTAATTTCAGACCAAAAGTTAGAAAGAAGAAAAAATCCAAAAATTCAAAGTGGCTTTAATATCACAGTCTCTTTTCAGTCTTTTTCATTGGTGAGCAAACCAAAATAAAAAAATCAGAAATAGTCTCTCCTAAAGGTGCAATTATTCACAAAATGTTCCTTGATCTTCTAGAAAGTTCATTAAAAGTTTTTCTATACTTGCAACAATTTTAGAACTTCTACTAAAAGTTTAAATGTCTCTAATAAAGGCACAGTTTATAATCACTGATAATCATTTCCAAAACGTAATGTCTTTGTTCATCAAGTGGCAGTGAGATTTCAAAGTTCAGCTCTAACGCAATTTTGAACTCAAGAATATTGAACTGGGTTTGAATTGTTAAAGCAAAAGGTTACAAACTCCTTCTCCCAGTCATTGGCAGCAAAATATGTCCAATCAGGAACTCAGTACTTTCGGATTGGTACTCTCTCTTTCAGCTTCTTTTTACTCGACCACTCAGATTCACTGTCACTTTGACTCAACTCTTGAGTTTCTTCAGCAGTAGTCAGAGGCACTTGTACAGTTGGCACAGTTTGCTCTTTAGGACAATTGTCTACTACAGCTGTATTACTTACAGCAAATGGTCCTTCATCAGCATCCAGGTAGCATGAGTCTACTGATTCTGTTTTGACCCTCCTGTACCATCCACTATTGTTGACTCGCTCAGAACCCCGTGAGACAGTGCTGCAGCAGTCACTTGTCCAGCCCTAACAGGTTGGCTAACCTGATCCTTCTCACTCACTGTAACCAACCTTTCTGGAACAGGTGCTGTTTCATCTAGGAGACCTGGAACTTTGCAAGTGTAGAAGTAATTAAATTATAAACTTTAAAAACTATACAAAAAGGATGATCATGATCCACGTAATGTTTAAACATTGAAGGGCACCCATTTAGGAAGACTGGCACACTTCACAGCTGTAGTGGTTACCAGAACCACCTGGTGAGGGCCTCTCCAATGCGGTTCCAAATACATTTTCCTTACATGCTTCTTGATCATGACCCAGTCGTCTGGACATAGGTCATGACAAAGCTCCTGCTGCAGCAGTGCTGTAGCTTCTCCAACCTGATGAGACAAAGTACGAATCACGTCAGCCAGTCCTTTGCAATAATCTAGCACCAAGTCTGTTGTCTGTGATGTTCACAAGCATATTTGCAGGTACTGCAGACAATCTCACAGCCCTCCCCATGATAATTTCATGAGGGTACAACTCATTCTTTTGATCAGGTGTACTGCGCATTCTCATCAAGACAAGAAGCAAAGAGCCTGGCCATTTCAATGATGTCGATGCACATACGTTCTCTAATCTGGATTTCAGAATTCCATAAATCTGTTCTACAAGTCTTGAAACTTCAGGTTGATAGCTGCAATGCAATCTTTGCTCACCTTGTAATGCCGTGCATAACATTTTAGGACCTCATTGTTGAAATGAATTCTTTGGCCTGACTCTAGAGAAGTCGGGAATCTAAATCATGGTTTTAGCTCCCTGACTAACAGCTTTGCTACTGTGAGACAATAATTTCTCCTAGTGGGGAAGGTTTGAACCTAGTGTGAGAAAATGCATATGATGACTAAAACATACCTCTGTCCATTGCACAATATCTGGACACTTCGTCTGTATATACATTGGCTAAATTTACATAATCAGTAGACGTTTTGTGTGCTGTGCACTGGACGACAGCTTTTTTGCAGGCAGCTGTAAAGCATTCCACAGATTGTAGATCTTATCACTATTCCAGACTGGGGATTCAGAGGAGGTCATAAACCCTCTCTGGGACCACAATTGTCCGAAATCATGAACAACACCAAAACCATACTGACAATCCATGAAAATTGTCACTTTAAGCTGTTCAGAAACAGAGCATGCTCTGGTAAGAGTGACCAATTCTACTACTTGGGCAGAAAAGACTCTTGAAAGCCAGGAGGCTTCTATCACACCTGAGAGTATGCAAACAGCATAACCAACTCTCAGGGTACCATCTTTGTCTCTACGGTCACTTGCATTTTCAACAGTGTTTAGCAATAATGTAGCATGGTTTAAAACAGTACATCTCTTGATGTTAATGTTAGAAGACGCAAGTATATCTTGCTCATAATGGATCAAACGTGTACTAGTCAGGTACTGGGTTTTGTCTTGGTTAATGAAATTTCCACTGAGTGATGAATAAAAACATTCAGGGGATGGCGCATAACACAGCTAAACCCAGAAACACGTGTCTAGAGATATACAACAATGTCTGCACCAACTTTGGTGAAAAACTACAGATAACTTTCAAGTAAGCACTAACTGTGAACTGCATTTAGCAGGATGCAAAGGGGCGAACTGTGCTGGGATGTGAGGCAGTGTGCTCCCAATCCCCCTTCCCAAAGACGCATAACAGTACCTTCACATTGTTTAATCCTGATGCTTAAAGCAGCAACTGCCTTCAAACAACCAGACAGCGCTGAAGACACATGGGCAAGTGTAGCAGAAAAATAAGTCACAGGATTGTTTGCATTTCCTTGCAGGTGTTTCAAAACTGAGAAAGCACATCCATTCCTCTCACAGCAAAGCATAGAAAAGCATTTGTTATAATCAGCTTTCCCAGAGCTGGGGCTCGAAATAAACTTTCTCTCAGCTCTGCGAAGGCATGTATGCAGTTTTCATCCAATTGGGGGTGGCCCCTTCGCAATGGCGAAGGAGCATTGCCCAACTGGCTAAGAGCCAACAGCTGAGAAAAAAAGAAAATATTTCATTTTATTTTTCAGCTGCTGGCTCAGCTGAGCCAGCTTGTGAAGGTAGGGGTGGGCTGGTCCATTGGAGGGGGAGGAGAGGAGTGGAGTCAGTGCACTTAGTGTGCATATTAGTTTGGCCGGCCATCTTAGGCCAGCCAAACTGACATGTGCACTTAAGTTTCCCCAACCTGTCTGTGCTCCACAGCTGGGTTGGAGAAACTGCATAGACCTCAGTGCACTGTCTGAGCAGCAGACCAAGCCACTCAGACCAATCCTGGTGCTGCTCTCATGCCAGGTATAGCATGAGAGCAGCACCAGGATTGCATGGGGAGCCTCTGGTGGTATCCCAGGGAATGATGGGACACCATCTGAAGAGGAGCACGAGGTGGCCAGCGACATCAGGAAAGGTATGTTTATTTATTTTTTATTACTATTATTCAATTTTTAGATTATTATTTATTGTCTCCCGTCGCCTCTTATCCCACCCACCCGTCCCTCTCCTTGCGATTGGGGGCAGCCGCCGCTGCATCCAATGGTACCAGATCAGACACATCCTTGTGTCTCAAACTCTGTAAAGGCTTGGCGCAAAAGGAAAAGTTAGGAGTCCACGTACGACAGTAGCCAATCATTCCCAGAAACATTTGGACTTCTTTCTGTGTGGTAGGGGGATTCATTTTCATGATTGTTGAGACTCTCTCTTGTGACACTTTCCACAAACCTTTCTCAGTATGGCGACCTAAGTACAGGACTTTATTCTTGCAATACTGTAATTTTGCTGGTGAAACCTTATGTTTATTTACTCCTAAATGATTTTGCTTGCTTCTCTGGTGTTTGATGCAACAAGAAGATCTTCTATGTACTGCACCAAGACTGAATGATAGGACATTTTAATTGACTCCAGATTCTTTTTCAGGATCTGGTTGAAAATAGATGGTGATAGTACACTCTTGTGGGCACCATGCCAAAACATGACTGCTGGATTTGAATACAAAGAGGAATTGGCTTTCCTCATGCGATGATGTGGAAAAAAATGCCTGCCACACATCAATTACGGTAAAACATTCTGCTTCACAGGGGATTTGGAATAAAATCACTGAAGGATTCAGTACCACAGGATAATATGGAACAACAATCTCAGTAACTTTTCTCAGGTCTTGGACTATGTGGTACTTTCCATTAGGCTTCCACAGTCCCTGAATGGGTGAGTTACATGGACTTCTCACTATCTCATCAGGATTTCATGTTCACTCAAATAGTTGATCGGAGGGGTAATTCCAGCAATTGTATTTGGGGACATATTATACGCAGGTGGGCAGAGCTCATGGAGTTGTGCTCCATGGAATTTCCGTGGAGGGACCGAAAAAACTCAGTGGAATTCCATGGATTTCTGCGAGCAGGCAGAGTATTGGTCAGCCACCCCTAATATTTACCTAGTTATTCAAGTGCCTTTGTAAAAGCAGTGGAGCTTCCATACTGGAATTATGTCCCCTGCTATCTTTGGTGCTGTCATATTGCAGGCCAGCAGTGCCTTAGATTTACACGAAGACAGCAGCCTTGTTTGGTCTGCTTATTACACTGAAATAAGCATGCTTCAGAACGGGGAAGATGCAGAATGGAGCATCGTGGTGCAGTGAGATTGCAGAAATAATCGCTTTATTCACTGGGGGGGTTGGAGGGCTGTCGGATTCATCTGTCTGGAGCAGTGATTACCATAGACTGATTTTAGCCACATGTTGGTGGAATGAATAGAAAAACACCCTTTTCTTTCCCTGGTTAATAGACATAACCCATGTTTGGTGTCAGGCTCTTTGCCGCCACGGCCCCATTTCTGTTCAAAGGCCAAGTACTCTGCGTCTGACCACATTACTTCCCAGGTATGAGCCTTGCTCTCACCCCACCCTCTTGTACACACAGAAGACTGGTATGAGCAGGGAGGGAATCATCCCCGGCCCAGGCACACATTCACCAGTAATTTGGTCTCTTCCTTCACCAACAGCCACGGAGCAGATTCAGTGGTAGCTAAGCCCATTGCCAACAGCGGTGGCTGTCCAGACCCACATGGTGACACAAGTAGCCACAGATAACACTTTGCCGGTGGAGCAGAGTTTATTGTCCACCCTTTTTTTGGATTCACTGCATTTGTCTTCACTATTATTTTGACAGGCTCAACTCACTTGATGAGTCCTATTTCTTTTCCTGAAAAATCCCAAACCACATGTGTCACTGTGTCTTTTAGTTCTTCGGGCATTCATTACATGTCAGCATTGGGTACAATGTGACACTAGGGTACTGCTCTACAATTTTACAGGGCACATTTTCTTCATTCATTTGAATTGCTGTTCCTTGGGGTGTGCACCTAATAGAACAGTTAAACTTGCACAATAAGTCATGTCCAAACAAACTTACAGGGCTTGAATCAACGACCACTAATTGGTGCTCATCTTCAAATGAACCTATTTTTACGGGGACATACTCTGTTACAGGGTTGGTCAATTGCTTATTTGTGACTCCTACAACCTGGATTTTCTTTCCTGAAAGGGGTAAGTTTTGCACATGGACTGTTCTGACAGTGAAATGACACATCCTTGCCCATATCGTTGGAATTTACGTTGTGGCCCCACATTGATGTACTTCTAAGGATGCACCTAGCATGCAATCCTCATCATCAGACCTGTCAGCTTGAAGAATTTCTGCAAATTCTCCATCACTCAGGTCCATCAGGGGAAACCGTGATGTGCACTCGGTTATTCACATTATTAAATAGATACTCCCATTGCTGATGACCTAAATTTCAGCACACAAGACACGGATTAGTTCTCTTCAAAGCCTGAACATCAAGAACACCTTGACTCTGATCTACCACTTCCTCTACTTCAGGGCTGGGCAACATCTGTCACCTGCTGTAGTATTCCTTGCATACCACCAGTGTTCACCATCATCTGCGGACTGTGATTAGCTTTCTGTGCAGCCTTCAATGGCATGACCATCATCCTTGCTTTTCAACTTCTGCTTCAATGCCAATTCATCACTACAATATTTTGCGTATTGAAGGATTTCATCAATCCATTTATTCTGCAAACAAATTAGGTCCTGCTGAATCATTTCAGTTATGTCTGGCTTCAATCCTTGCAAAAATCTGAACACACAATGACCCATATCTTTGGCTTCTATTGTTTCTGTGTCACTATGCCGTTTGCAAACCTGCAGCAGTCTTTCAGAGTAAGCATGAATCAACTCCTTCGACTCCTGATCTGTCCTGTCAATCTACTGCCAATTAATATCTTTTGGGGACACCTTGTTTTTCAAAGATTCAACCACTTTGTAATAGTTTTTCATCACATCCTCAGATAGTGCACCTGTTACTGGGTCTCCTTGAGGTTCACTATCAGGCCAATCAACATTCACTTTACATTCAGTTTACAAGTCAGTCAGAACCACAATGTCAAGCAACGTATTCAAATCCTCCTATAGGTATTTTAAAAGTTCACAAATCTCTCTGTTTGCTTTTGCCAATACGCAGGCTTCTCTCTCAATCTCGGGTAATCATTTGCGAATGACAAAATATCACTGCTACTCCAGGCTACATGGGCATAACCTCCACTTGGTATTTCTCGCATGAGAATCGTTTTCACATTGTCCTTGGCTGGATTTGCTCCTGCCAGAGGTGCACTTTGCCTTGCTTTTTTCTGGTCCCTTTTCTTCACCCATTTACCTTCCCATTTATCTACAGCTCCCCATTTCTGTATGTATGTAATCAATTCCTTAATGTGGATTTTCATTTTGGGGGATCTCATGTTAACTATGGGCCTGATTTAGAGTTTGGCGGATGGGGTTACTCCATCACAACTGTGACGGTTATCCAACAGTTATCTGTCCGCCATATAACAATTCTATTATGTCCTATGAAGATGGCAATACAGCAGAGGGGATATCCATCATGTTTGTGATGGAGTAACCCCTTCACCAAACTCTAAATCAGGCCCTATGATCTTTGTGTTAAACTCCTATCTGTAACTTCTCTTTGGGGGCTTTGATTTTTGTAAATCCACATCATATTTCTCAGCTACTTCAGCTAGACTCTCCTAAACCCGTCCTGCACGCTGGGTAACATGTTTACATATGATTCATAGTTCATCTTCTGTGAAGGCTTCCAATTGAGCTGTGCCTAACGTTCCCAAAAAACATTTCATTTAATTCCACTTTCAATCTGGGCACATTCACTGATCTGCCTCTCTCTCTTTTGTGTCTCTTCTATTCTATCATTGCAATTTGTCACACTTGTCACATCTTGAGGACTCAAATTGTTTAACTAATCACTCAGATGTTGTGCATTGACACTTTGCAAACTTATGTTATTATTCTATGGTGCTTCTGCGCACAATGATCCTACATTCTGCTTATTCAGGGTATTAAAGTTTGACATATTCTCTGGGATTTTAAAGGGTACTCCTCCTTGTGGAGTGCTGCAATTTACATTTTGGATCTGATCAGGCTTGGGCATAAAGTAAGGTGAGGCTCGCTGTGGAAACCTTGCATCAGTGATAAATCATGTCTGATTTAACATTGGGTTTGGATCTGCAATTCATGTAGGGGCCAATGGTCTAACAAGAGATGCAGTTCTCTCTATTTTGGAATTGTTTGAATAAACTTATCACTGCATACCAATTGGTGATATTGCAGCAGAAGTAACTGGTGTATCAGGAACAGTGGGGACATTTAATGAATAGGCATTACTGCCAGATGTACCTGAAGGATACAAGGGAACAACGGGACCTATAGTCATGAGGATGGTTAATGCATCTGGACCCATTTTATATGATTCTGTGGAATTGTCATTCCTACACTCTGTCCTGTTAAAACAGTGCTCAGACTTTGGCCTGTCTGACTCAGGATAACATTGAGCATTGACTGGACCAGACTAAAGATTGGTACAAGTTGATGTGAGGTACATTTTGTTACAGGCCGATTCACATAAGGTGACTGCACCGTTTGACTCACATTAGGATTTGGCATAACCTGGTTTACTACTGGACTTGGTAGAGGTTGAATTGTGTTAAAACTCTGAACTTGTGGATTCACTAAAGGAATGTGTGTCACCGAATTTGCAGGTGTACCTGGTACTATCTGATTCGGGGTCTGTGTAGCTGGTGCAGTTGTCACATTGGGGGTACATTTTGTGCTGCTTCACTTCTTGCTCCTACCTCAACTGAGTGGTATGGAGGCAGACGTCTCACGAGGCTCTGATTTAAAAACTCATCATCTGAATCACTCTCATCTGTTACTGTCTTTTTATACTCAGCTTCTGTTGCCTGTTCTGCCTTTCCTGTCTTCTTTCAAGTCTTAGGTTGAGTGCTTTCACCTTCTTCATTTGAAATAGCTGACTCCTTCAAGCATTTCTGACATCCATATTTTCTGTTCTGCACCTCATCTGGCCTCTGCAAGTGTCTTAATTGTTTTCTTCATTCTATTCTATAGTTGTGTGGGTCTTGGAGGCAGCTTCATCTCGTACACTACTCGCCTAAAATTATCTAAAATTCTCAAGCTAAACGTTCCATAACAGGGAAATGCTAAAGTACCTTCTGTCTCAGTAATCTTGCATCATTGCTTAAGCCACACACATGCATGAAATCCATTGACAGACCATATATAATAACCTAGAGTTCCTTCGGGTGGGCTCTCTATACCAACTTTAACTGAAATGAACACACTCTTAAACACTTTAAAATTGTCAGTTTCGGTCAATTTCAAATATATACAAAAACTTTCGATCAAATCAGGAAGTAACTTCATTCCCACAATCCTTTTCTCTTGATGTTCTATCCAATAACAATGCAGCACTGTCCACCAATACCAACCGACCTATACCAGCACTGCACAAAATTATGTCACACTCACTTCTTTCAGCGATGCAGTTGCTTTGCAATTGTCTCTCATACAATTGCTCACACAAACCTAATGCAAAATATTGAGAGCAAAAATCAACAACCTGTCTGCACACTATAGGGTAGGAACAGAAACACTTCATAGCTAAACAGAGATACTATTTCTGGCTGTAGCTTCCACAATTACACAACAAGTGAAACTAGACCAGCAATTCTCACTGCAGTTGATACAGAGCCTCCAAGTGCAGTCAGGATTCACTTAATGCCAACTCAGAACACACTCACTCAAGGAAAACTACTGCCACTGTCAACAATGTCTAATGACAAGTACCTCACTGCAGAAAATAAATTAACAAAGTGTCTTCTACACTTGTGACGAACCCATCAACAACAACAGCTGACATTTTTAGCAAAAAGCTCCACAATCACTTCAAGGATGATGACTCCGCAAAACACTTCACAACATCACACTTTTCCACAATCTTCAAGCCGAAAGCAGTGCAGGAGCAAAACCCTACTAAAGCTCATACATCCGTCACTTGTAGGCACAACGCAGGAACTTCATCAGTCTTTGGAACAGACAATGGGACAACATTTGTGGTGAACAACATTGGGGCTAGGCTATCACATGGGACCAATCCTATTCATCTAACATTACACTTGAATGGTTCTCCCCCCTTGAGGATCTAAACCATTCCTCCACTACCAGATCTGCTGGAGCATTTTCATCCTTGTATAAACCAAAAAATTGCACACACAGTTCCAAAAGGCGAGAAAAGATATCTACCGGTTCTGCAGATAAGGGAAACCAAAAGGTTGTAAGCACAAGACCTCACTCACCTTTCGGTGACATGCTTCATCATAGGGCAGTGCTCCTCGTCAGGCCGGCGCTGCAATGCCTGACGGGCCCCACATGGGGGCTCTTTGCCGGAGATCTTTTTAGAGTGAAAAATGCGTGCCGGTCAAAAATAGAACACGAGGATTGGAATAGGAAAAAGTTAAAAATGTCTAGAGGTAACACCTGTTAAATCCTTTAATTGAGTCTCAGTACCTCTGGCATGATTAAAAACAAAAGACTAGGGATATAGTAAAATAATGTCTACACTCCCCATAAAACATGAAAGAATGTTAATTATAGCTACCGCCTCTCATACTAGGGGGTGGTATAAATGCAAAGAGATAAACACAGGGTCCCCTGTGTTACTCTACATCAATGGTCAACATGTTTCTCGCTATGCGATTCGTCAGGACCTCAGAAGAAAACGTACCTAATCCATGAAAAACTTGGGCTGCCCATACTAGAGAAAGCAGAACCCTTCATAAGGATTCCGGGGATCTACATAGTTCGTAGGTTTGAAGCTGTAACCACGATCTGACACGAACCATAGAGATTTTCTCAAATCCGATGTTTGTACCCTGAAGAGGCCCTACATCTAATTTATGAAGGGTTCTGCTTTCTCTAGTATGGGCAGCCTAAGTTTTTCATGGATTAGGTACGTTTTCTTCTGAGGTCCTGACGAATCGCATAGCGAGAAACATGTTGACCATTGATGTAGAGTAACACAGGGGACCCTGTGTTTATCTCTTTGCATTTATACCACCCCCTAGTATGAGAGGCGGTAGCTATAATTAACATTCTTTCATGTTTTATGGGGAGTGTAGACATTATTTTACTATATCCCTAGTCTTTTGTTTTTAATCATGCCAGAGGTACTGAGACTCAATTAAAGGATTTAACAGGTGTTACCTCTAGACATTTTTAACTTTTTCCTATTCCAATCCTCGTGTTCTATTTTTGACCGGCACGCATTTTTCACTCTAAAAAGATCTCCGGCAAAGAGCCCCCATGTGGGGCCCGTCAGGCATTGCAGCGCCGGCCTGACGAGGAGCACTGCCCTATGATGAAGCATGTCACCGAAAGGTGAGTGAGGGCTTGTGCTTACAACCTTTTGGTTTCCCTTATCTGCAGAACCGGTAGATATCTTTTCTCGCCTTTTGGAACTGTGTGTGCAATTTTTTGGTTTATACAGTATTGGGATCTCCACACACTGGACCAGGAGTCTATCCTCCAAATATCCCTTGAACTGCCCCTCCTGTTGTTGTTTTTGAGCATTTTCATCCTTCGCAGGAATCAATGCTCATCGAGGTCAATTGAACTTTGGGCCCGGCTAGGATGTGGAAGAACCATTAAAACAATGTCAATCCAATCCAATTAAGTTGCACTACAGGACCAATGTGGCCAACACCAGTAAGGAAAAAAGTGAAGGAATTAATTACAAACTCAAGCTAAAAGTAATGTAGGCAATTCGCAAGTTAAAGTTATAAAGATACAATATCACCAAGGGTTGCCCAAGACGATGAAATAAGTCTAGGCAAATTAACATTAGTAACACTAAACCTTCAAGAAAAAGAATGCAAAATGTGAAAAATATTATCTGAAATATAGAAGTTATGTGCTGCTCAGGTTTGGAAAACATCAAATCAATTTGAAATCAGCACAGTCATAATTTAGCTGAGCACAGGGAACCCTTACAATTTTCCAGATCAGGGAAATACATGTGTGGGGCAAAACAGATGAGGGCAAAAGTCAAAAAGGACAAAAGTGGGAAAAAGAATTTAGAAAATATCCAAGCCGATAAGGGGAAAATCCTTAGCCTTGCCACAGGAATTACATCTAGCAGCATGGGCAAATCGGATAGCCCACATTCAGGCCTCCGGGGCTAGAATGATGGATGCTAGACAATCTGAAGGAGCACTATATGTCCCAGGAAATAGTAAATCAAAATACATGCTTCCAACAATATTATGAAGGGAACAAACATGTTGTGAGGATTTTGGCCTGGTCAGTCAAGAAAAGATGAAACAATGCAGCCATTAAATCTATTTTCAATGAGGTCCGGGATTGCATGGTTGATCAACCTGACCAAATAGATAGAGTGTTCTAAAAACACTATTCTAATCTTTATGCCTCCACATCGGCGTGTAAAGGCAGACCAAGTAAATATGTGTCTGGGGGCAACTAATTTGCCCACACTTAGCAAACAACCCCAAGCATTTGAGAGGCACCAATTGGGCTGACCAAAGTCAAAGAGACTATCAAAGATTCCACCAATGGGAAGGCCTGCAGGAGCGATGGACTACTGACCAAGCTACGTAAAATCCTGGGATTCCTGGATTTTTTGTTATCTTGTTCAATGAAATACTTAACAGGGGTGAGGTGCCTAGCTCATTTACAGAGGCAGTAATTGTTAGCTTCTTGAAGAAGGATAAACTGGCTGATAAGCCAGGCTCATATCACCCTATTAGTCTTTTGAAAGATGATTACAAATTATTTTTGAGGATCATGTCTGCCAGAATACTCCACTAGCTCAAGCAGTGGTTCATATAGACCAATGTGGATTCCTCCAGGAGAGAACAATTTTGACTAATACTAACGTTTTGTTACAGGCTATAGATTACGTTATAAACAATAAGGTTAAGGCAGCTATAATTATGCTGGATGCCTAAAAAGCCTTCAATCTAGTGCAATGGTAAATTCTGCTCACCATTTTACATAGGTTTAACTTTCCTTTGAAACTGGTAAGGCTATTCTAGAATTTATACCATAAAGCAGAAGCCATTGTCCTAGTAAATGCAAGCATGGCCCGAACTGTGTCAGTCTGTCAAGGGACCCTTCAAGGATGCCCTATATCCCCTGTGCTATTCACATTCTTTATGAAGCCGCTGGAGGCTGCATTGCATCAAGATTTCCAGATCAAGGCACCTCTGCAGGACGCACTCAAAGTCAAACTGTTCGCAGATTATATGGTTCAAATCAAAATCAAATCAGGGTTTATAGAGTGCAACTACTCACCCATGAGGGTCTCAAGGCATTAAGGGGTTTGTCCTCTGAGCTTCAGTTGAAGAACCAGGTTTTAAGGTCCTTCCAGAATTGAGGTAGCAAGGGTGATTGCCTGAGGTGCAGTAGCTGGGTGTTCCAGCTCTTTGCCACGAGGTAGGCGAAGAATCTTCCACCCGTCGAGGCCTTCCGCATGCGAGGTACCATGGCTATTGCTTGTTGAGTGGAGCAGAGAGGTCTGGTGGTTCTGCATCTAGCTGCAGAAGAGCATGATGTGGATGGAGTTTTCGCCAAGATGAAAATATTCACAGATCTAGGCAAGTATAGAGTCAATCAAAGGAAGTCAGAGACAATCGCTCACTCTAACAATTATTGGTTGTCGCTCGCTAATCAAAATGGTCTCACACTGTTCCTTTTTGTCTCTTCAAATGTTATCATCAAGGTTCCCCAAAACTTTTTTTGTGAAATCGATCAGAATTTAGACCAGTTTATATGATGAAGGAAAAAACCTCACACTAAACTGGAAACACTCTACTAGGTATTAAGGAAGGTGACTATGAGGTGGCATATTTAGATTGGGTTATCAGAGCAGCAGTGTCTAATGATCTCAGTAATAATTTTTATCTTAAACAAATGCTGTTGGAGGATAATGTTCAGATTTCTTATTCTGAGGCTTCCAACGCATACTAGATATAGGCTTCCCCATGGAGTGTTGTCTAGGTATGTCCAACTCAAAGAGGAGTAAGACTTCACTCAGTTTTATCCCTCTATGTTGTTAAATGAGTGTGAGGTGCTGGGCTTAGAAGTGGACATAGATAGTATTAAAGGATGGGAGAAGGTGGGCTTTTTACACTTTAAGGATTTTATATTGGTGTTGAAAGTGAAATTGTGGGACCAGTTGAAGTCAAGCAATCTGGCTATTCCCTACCCTTTATATTTCTGGTATTTACAAATTCACCGCTTTATTCATTCAACTCAGACATTAATGGAATGGATGCATTACCCTCCACTATCATCAATGTGTACTAAGTTAGGGGTCTAATAGGAGTGGGTCATTGGTACCACATACTGCGGCAAGAACTCCAGGCGAAAACTTTCTCCAAGGCCCTGATTAAGATTAAGACCACTACGGGGTATACGATTCACTTACGTCTTTGGAATCAATATAGTATGTAGGCCCATAAAGCCGTAAGGGGAGCTAATTTTAAAAGATAGCCTTTCTCACAAAATGGATGTTGTACTATACACCCTCTCGTGTTAATAAAATGTTTCCCTCTGTTTCGGGGGAATTTTTCAGATGTAAACATAATATGGTAGATTGACTACATCTATACTTTACTTGCCCTGCTTTAGTACATTTTTGGGAGAAAATGTTTCAGTGGCTTAGTGCCAAATTGCAGGTGTGTATAGCCCCAGACTCCTGGGGTGCTATTTTTGGAATCCCTAACTTGTCAATTCTCTGCATCTTTAATAGCAAAATCATTAATATCATAACAATGGAGAACTGTAGTACCCCAATCATTCGAACTTTGGGTACGTAAGATGAAGCAAGTTCAGTCAAGGGAAGAACTTTACATTCAAAGAATGGTGGCAATATTGAAGCATCTGGGAGGATGGGTCGAACCTCCAAAGTTTAGATTTGGATGAGATAATATGAATGAATTCATCAAGTTGTACAAGTGGGACAGGCACACCTACAGGTGATCGAAAAAGCTTTTCAAACACAGTATTTGTCAACTGGAGGAGACTAACAGGAGACTAAGGCGGTCATTCTGACCGCGGCGGTCGGCGGTCGCCGCCCGCCAAGCGGTTCCCGCCGAAAGACCGCTCCGCAGTCAAAAGACCGCGGCGGCCATTCCGGCTTTCCCGCTGGGCCGGCGGGCGAACGCCAGAAGACCGCCGGCCGGCCCAGCGGGACAGCCCCTTCAACAATGAAGCCGGCTCGGAATGGAGCCGGCGGAGTTGAAGGGGTGCGACGGGTGCAGTGGCACCCGTCGCGATTTTCACTGTCTGCTAAGCAGACAGTGAAAATCTTTGTGGGGCCCTGTTTGGGGGCCCCTGCACTGCCCATGCCAGTGGCATGGTCAGTGCAGGGGCCCCCAGGTTCCCCACGGCAGCCGTTCCCGCCATCCTGGTTCTGGCGGTGGACACCGCCAGAAACAGGCTGGCGGGAAGGCGGTCGGAATCCCCATGGCGGTGCTGCAAGCAGCGTCGCCATGGCGGATTCCCTGGGCCAGCGGGAAACCGGCGGGAAACCGCCGGCTCCCCTTTTCTGACCGCGGCTTTTCCGCCGCGGTCAGAATCGCCAAGGAAGCACCGCCAGCCTGTTGGCGGTGCTTCCGCCGCCCTCCGCCATGGCGGTCATGGACCGCCAAGGTCAGAATGACCCCCTAAGTTCATGTAAGTGACGGATAAATGCACTGTATTATTTTCCAAACTAGTTGTTACATAAACTAGTTTAGACACAGCAGGAATCAAGGATGAACCTCAGGAAGGCCATTATTGTTATGCAGGTAACGGAGTTCCTAGAAACCTGTACTCACCGGAAGACAGGAACAAAAACAGGAGGCATCTTTATAGGATATCCTTTGGAGGGTTGGAGCAACTTTTCATGCTCCATCGTATAGGGGTTGTTAGGACCTTTTCTCTGCAGGTTGAACAAGCTCACATTTTCTGACTAAGATGATAAAGAGATAGGAACTGGCAATGGAACAGACTTGCAAAGGGTATTTAAAGAAACAGGAAAACACACTTACCCCTTAAAGAATATTATTAACAGTAAATTAATAGTACATTAGACAACTGCAGGGAGAATTAAAAACAAAACTTAAATATTGCCACTGTTAAACATTAAACGCAAACAGCTAAAACATAAGATGTGTGAGGCATACACAAAATACCATGTTTGTGCAATACAAAACTTCAACCAATCCATGTAAGTTCAGGCCTTGGTGGCTCCTATTGTTGACATAAACTACAGTACTCTGGACTGCTGCAAGCAGATGGTGACTGTAGATCTTAAGTGCCTTGGCAGGGATCTTTCCCTGCAGTGGCAGAGGAAAAGACAACTCTAAAAAATAATGGCCGACCTCTAAGAGGAATTGTAAAACGTCATGGATAAGAGCTCAAAAAGAACATTATTTTTTTTAAACACAGTTCTAAATAAAGTGATACCGGCAAAATGTCTAGTCCCTCAGAAGCCCCATGTTTTGTAATATACTCTTCATTGTTTTGTTATTCGATAAGGGACTCCTAGGTAACGTTTGCAGTGTGGATGAGCACTATGCATGGACCCTGGATGGTAGCAGGTAGACCTAGTGGATGTCGGGAACTAAAACGTAAGCACTGCAAGCTTCTCTGGAAACTCCTCATGCTCTGTGATGGCCTCCTGTTGCTTCTCTGTCATGTCATCATCTACCTGGCAGGTTTTCCAGGTTTCAGCAGTTCCCATAGTTGTTATAAACAAGACTGAGCCACAGCAATGGGACTCTCTGCTGCACGTCTGCATAGAGATGAAGTCTGGGTGGTCCACCCTAATGGGGGCTGGGTATAGAATCATTGAGCTCCATCTTTCGTGAAGGAGGAGAAGTGTTGCTGCAACCCCTAGGCAGCCATGCTGATAGCAAACAGGTGCCAGAGAATGTAAAACATAGTTAAGCCTACCTACTTTAGTCTTTAACTTTATCTATAAAAATATTGCTTGTCACTTGGAGACATGGTTATGCAACATGGTGAAGCGGCTGTGATTGTGAGCTTCTCGTAGACCACCGCAGCAAAATCTTCTACTGGCCCTGCTGTGCAACAGGCATCCATATTGTGTGAGCCACCCTGCCATCCCTGGTCTGGGCACTGATTGTGTGGCTGGGACCCTCTTGGTGCGTCGCTTGCTGCAATGGATACACACTGCGCTGTGCCTGGCTCTAAGCCCCACTGATGCACGTCCATCGTGCCCGGCACTGCTGGAGCGAATCACAGCTCAATAGAGCAGAGCTTGATGAGTACTTGCATGAAGTGCAGTAGGCACAGCTCACTTGTCCTGTGGGATCACTACAGAGGACACTGGCCTCCCCCTGAGAGGTAACAGGCTTTGGGATGACCTAGCTGGATTGCTATCATGTACTCCCTCATGTGGTGCACCAAGCCGGGCCAGGCTCCAGGGGGCCTTTCATTCTTGAGTGAACGGAGGACGAATGGAGGTGCTGCCTTTATGACTTACTAGGGTAATTCACCAGAGTGTGGAACTGGAGCACTTTACTCTGGTCACAGTAATAAGGCTAATGCTGGGGGTTTCTCTGAGGAAGGAGGTACAATCAAATCAAATAAGCATGGAGTGAGGGTGAAGTGTTGGCTTTCGCCTCTTCCATTCCCCTTCCAACTACTCGGCCCCTGTCTTCAGGGTGCAAAGGCTATGCCACTCCTGGCAGACTCCTTCCACATGAACAGAAGTCTCGACTAATATTTTTCAAAGCAGCTGTGGTACAGATAGGATTTTTGGACTGGGCTATCTCACCTTTGGCCTGAAATTCAGTCACTCGACCTGACCTCATGCACATTTGCCCATACATCCATGAGTAAATCAAGACCCCTCCTATCCTGTGGTGGCCAAAGGATGAGTTCCTCTTCAATGGTTCAGGGCCAGGATCTTGACCCCGAATCTGTCATGTTGACTGAGACAACAGGGGACCGCTCCATGCAAGACAAGAAACGCTTGACTCTGTTTTGACCACCATAAAGGACTCTTGGAAAGCACTGTAGCTTAAAATCAACACAGATGGTATTGACTTATTTCTGTTCCGTGTGGATGAACACAAGCTCTTGTGGAATTCCGTAGAGTGCCAAAAAAAAACTCAGCAAGATTCTACGGAATTCTGTGAGCGGGCGAAAGTACTCGTCTTCCAGTTTGTGCGGCTTTTTTTACAGACGAGGAGCACGATCCGCATTTCAATCAGCATCAATCCGTTTTTATAAATCGCGGCTATTCACCCATGAGGGTCTCAAGGCGCGGAAGGGGGAGCCGCATTCAAAGAGCCACGTCTTAAGGTTCTTTCTGAATAATGTGAGTGATGGGCTTTGCCTGAGGTGCAGAGGGAGGTTGTTCCAGATCTTTGCTGCGGTGTCAGTAAAGGACCCGGGCCAGCTGGGCGAAGTGGATGGATCTGGCAGGAGTGTGGAAGGAGATGTGGTGCTTCAGGTAGGCTGGTCCTGCGTTGTCTATGGCCTTGTACATGTGGGTGAGTAGCTTGAAGGTGATACGTTTCTGGACCGGGAGCCAGTGGAGGGTCCTCAGGTGTTGGGAGATATGTTCTCGGTGTGGGAGGTCCAGGATGAGTCTGGCAGCACGGTAATATTGTTTTACCTGCTTTCTGTTCTCTGCATGGTACAGGGCTTGATTTTTTTATCCAGTTCAATCCTGTCCCAAACACACTCATCCACCCTTCATTTACCTTTTTTTTATATTAGTGTGTCTTTGTGTTTGTGTATTTTATGTTGTTGTCTTTTTTACTTTTTTTTAGGGAGCCAGTGGGCCTGGCTCCCTACCTTTTAGGCCAGGCAAAGAAGGTGGCCTAGTGGCTGATGACCAGCATAAAGTATTGGGGGTCGTGGACAATTGGTGAGTGAGGTGTCTGGCCAGTACCCTTTGTCATTTATTATCGCTGGCCAGGTGAAGGATACTTCTTCCCCTTTGGAATCAGCTGGGCACGGCATGTGTGAGAGGACAGTTCTGACTATCTGGCCCACCCTGATTTTTTACTTTTGGATGACCTGGTGTTTGACCTTTAACTGTGAGGGAGCCTCATAGTTTGAGACTTACCCATAGCAAACTGTTGGTGAAATGGACTGCACATGTTTACCGTTGGTGCTGCCTAATTAAGCAAAGGCTGTTGTGATGCCGCAAGCGTAGGAGGCCCAGGGCTGGTTACACGTGATCTGGTGTGCACAACCCAAGAACTGCGTTTAGGTAGCCTGGCGCGGAAGGGACTATGCAAAGTAGGTAGTGACCTGGAGTAGGCCTTATGAGATGGGTGTACAGATGTGAGGGATAGATAGTCAGTATGCTTACTGTGTTTTCATTGTAGTGCCACTTCATTAAGTGTCAATGGGAAAGGATGACCTAGGGCGTATGTCTAGTTCTGTAGGGCCCACAAACTTCAGAGGGCCTTGCATCAATCAGCCAGCAGTCATTCCATGCCAGGAAGTGTCTGGAGAGGCCCTGGAAGGAATGTCAGGGAGGAGGGGCTGAGACTTTCAGATCACATCTGGCTACTAATTCCTGTAGGACACCATTTTGAGCTATCCGAGAACACTGTGCAGGGAGGAGGAGCCTGGGGCAAGGAAGTGGTGTGGCATATCTCGATAGACCAGAGGTGCAGGCCTGCTGGTCACTTTCACCCACACTAAAAAGATCTCGCACAGGGGACGGCTCTCTCTCTTGGCTGTGCTTCACTGTAGTACACTAGGACTGAAGGTGGGCATCATGGACAATGAGCGAGGCATATGCCAAAGCAAGGTAAGCTGGCCCCTTTTCCTCACCTAAGGACCAGTTGGGGGAAAGAGTCGCACAGCCCTGAACGAAAGAAGGCCCCCAAATTAAAGGCTGGCACAGGGAGTCAGTGGGCCGGGCTCCCTACCTCTTAGGCCAGGAGGCCTTGTGAAAGTGCTCCTGCTGGCAAGAGCTCGCCACCTGGAGTGAAATGGCATTAAGATCATCAAAAAGGGCCCTAGACCTTTGACCTTTGAGAAGCAAGCAACGAACTGCGTGGGGCTCCGATGCTTCTCCAGACTGTGTCCCCGGGGTGGGTGGGTCCAGGGAAGAAGAGAAGTGCTGGGGAGTGCCGTCTCCCTAACTCCATTGCCAAGGAGGTGTCCTGGACCCCATCCTGGTACCCTGTGGAGGCTGGTCCGCTTGTGAGAAAAAGGGGGAACACCGTCGCACCCCTTCGTCGCAGTGGTGAGGTGGCCCCAGACACCACCTCGGGGCCCTAATGTGGGTGAAGGCAAGATATGGGTGGGGCCGTTGCCCCAAAGCAAAGTCCTGGAGCGCCGCCATGCTCCCTGTGAAAATGCAAGAACGGGACCCCAAACCTATCATGGGCCCTGCCAAGAAGTACTGCAGAGGGTGCAGTGGAGGTAGCTGCTGGCCCCTCCCACAGCCAGCAGCTAAACAAGAAGACAAGGGGTGCTCTTGCACTCCCTGTGAAGATTGTCCAGGGGCCCCACACCCCATCCCTAGCCTCACACAGAAGCAAAGTTGGGGACGCCGTTGCTTCCCCTGTGAAGATGGTTGACGGGGCCTCAGATGCCATCCCAGGGCCTCATGGAAAAAGCATAAGTTGGGAAGTGCGATAGCTGGCGGAGAAGTGTCATCACACTCCACCAGGATGGCCTGGAGAGCCACCACCAACCCTGTGTTTGCCCACAGGAGTAGGAAAGCACCAGAGAAGAGGCGGGAGCACCAGGACGCCTTCCCGAGGTGGCCTGTCCCAAGCCCACCACAGCAGCATCTGCCCGCCAGAGCGCGCAGACCTCCAAAGAATGGAGTGTCAGCTCCTGCAGCAGCACCACCAAGCGCTGACCATGCGGGGAGCCAGCTGGAGCGGCCGGGGGTGGGCTCCTTGAGCCACTCCCCTATGTCACCCACCTCGAGGGGATGTCCTTGTGGGACCAGGTACCCCCAAAGATGAGGGCAGCTGGGGGTGGGCTCCCCTCACTGCCCTCCAATGAGGTAGCACCACATGGGAGTGCTCACATGGGACTGGGCACCCCCCCAAGATGAGGGCAGCCAAGGGAGGGCTCCCTGTGCTGCCCTTCAATGAAGCAGCAATGCAGGAGTAGTTGAGGTGGAACCAGATACCCCAAGCCAAAGTACATGTGGTGCGAGGCCGCAGGAGAATGACTAGGCAACCAAAGCGAAGTGGATCTCCCCAGCACAGCAGGTGAGCCACTAATTAAATATGCATGCTCTGAGGGAGAGCCCCATAATGCCTTGCGAGGCACAACATTTGGCCCCTGCTCAGCTTGTGGTGACGCCAGGAAGATGGTGTCACCACCAACATGTATCCAATAGATGGGGGAGCTGCAGAAGGAGTGCAGCCTCCCCCCAAGCAGTTGCCCAGTGCCCCCCACCCTAGGTTGGGTGGGACAGGAGAATGATAACCCCCCAAGGGATCCAATGCATTTTTAACCATGTCCCAGCTGACACTTTGGTTTCTGACTGGTGGAATGGCATCAATGGTACACATTCTCCAGGGGTGAATGGCTGTAATTGCAAGTGTTTACAGCAACTGTTTAAATGGTGGTGGTAGTATGTTCTGCTAAATGCATTCTGAAAATGTATGGTCACAGTATGGATATCAATAATATGATTTGTGAATGGTCATATGACAATGCATACTCTAGGGGTGCAGGATGATATTGCACAATGTTAATCAAAAGTAATCTGAAAGTAAGCATAACAGCTGAAAGCCTATACATGTTCTTGTTCATGCTTATTTGAGTAATGAGACTGACAGCCACCACTGGTCACAGTAGATGCACTTTATTGCCAGAATTAGGTGCTCTCACTCCAAGTTATAGTCAAATGTTGCATTGTGATACAAGTAAATGTGTTGCCATGTCGGCTGTTGGGCTATATTTCCCCTTGGGGGAGACAAGAATGATTATGCAATGTCATCCAAAACTAATTCTATCAACTTGAGTCTATTTGTAAATTGTTGTATATTATTGAGCAGTGTGTGTGCAATAAATATACTTTTACTTTATCCAAAGAAAAAGCACAGACTGGACAATCATTTATTGAGTGTTATTCTTGTGTGCTCATTAATGGTGATTACTAGCCCACAAAACCTTCATTGAGTAAGCCTTGGACTTTGAACCCCAGTGTGTACTCAGTCGCCTCATAGTATTTCACGCCTTTATTCTTTCCTGAGTTCGGTTCCATTGATAAATCCATTCTTGGCATGTGCCACATTTTTCTGGCCAGGTTATTTATGTAAATATATTGCATGACTTCCATAACATATATGCCTGTTCAAATCTTTCCCTTTCATGTTTTGACATTCATCAATTACAGTGACTGACTCAGCCAAAATTTATCACATGATGATCAGTGACATCCCACTATTCCACTAAGCCTCTACTTACCAGGTCTAATTCCTCTAACTTATCCTGCAGTAGACTAAAGTAAGTTTGCTTGTTTTACTGCCAAGCAAATATATGTGTTGAAAACAATTTGTGATGGAGGACTAGGCCAGGGAGTAATGTGGGACTAAGGGCCAGATTTATACTTTTTGCTGCAAATTTGCGTTAGCGCAGGTTTGCGGCAAAAAGTATAGCGCCTGCTAGAGCTATTCCTAGATGTCGGCCGCACACTATATTTAAGGAATGGTGCTAGCCGGCGCTAAGGCCCTGTTAGCGTCCTTTGAAAGGACGCAAACAGGGCCTGGGAGGCATACGTGGAAACAGGGGTTGTGCGCCAAAATATGGCGCTACACTGTTTAGTGGCAAAAAAATTGCCTCTAAGCAGTGTAGCATCATTTTCTGGCTCACAAGCCCCATGAACATGGCTCCTGTTTTCGTAAAGTCCCCTGGGCATGGCCATTGGGGCCAGCACCAGGCAGGGGGCACCAAATTAGGGCCCCTGCGTGGCATTGGACCACCAAAAAATATACTCACCCGGACTTACCTGCGGATGGGTCCCCCATCCGTGGGTGACCTCCTGGTGTGGGTGGGGGTGTCCCTGGGGACAGGGAAGGGCACCTGTGGGCAATTTCCATGGTCTCTGACCATGGAAATCTGCCTACAGGTCCCTTTACGTCTGCCCTGACCCAGGTGTTAAATAATGGGCCTAAGCAGGATTAGCGCCATTATTTAAGGCCCTCCTCCTCCAGTCCATGATTTTTGCACAGGAGGATAAATAAGGCTCTAGGGCCTTAGAGGCATTTTTTGCCCGGGAATGCCTACCTTGCATTTCATTGACGCAAGGTAGGTTTCCGAAGGCAAAAAATGTTGTTAAGTCCAATATTTTGGCTCTAGACATGTCTAGCGCCAAAATATAAATATAAAGGCCCATATTTATACTTTTTGACGCAAAACTGCGCTAACGCAGTTTAGCGCCAAAAACATTAGCGCAGGCTAACGCCATTCTGAAGCGCCATGCGGGCGCCGTATTTATTGAATGGCGTTAGCCGGCGTTAGCCGACCGGCGCTGCCTGGTGTGCGGGAAAAAAAACCACGTACACCAGGCAGCGCCGGCGTAGGGAAAAATGGCGTTTGGGCGTCCAAAAATGGGGCAAGTCAGGCTGAGGCAAAAAAAACGTCTTAACCTGATTTGCGCCATTTTTTGGGGGCGCCCAGACGCCATTAACATGACTCCTGTCTTAGCAAAGACAGGAGTCATGCCCCCTTGCCCAATGGCCATGCCCAGGGGACTTCTGTCCCCTGGGCATGGTCATTGGGCATAGTGGCATGTAGGGTGGCACAAATCAGGCCCCCCTATGCCAACATTTTTTTTAAAAAAAATACTTACCACAACTTACCTTCTCTTCCCTGGGGTGGGTCCCTCCATCCTTGGGTGTCCTCCTGGGGTGGGCAAGGGTGGCAGGGGGTGTCCCTGGGGGCTTGGGAGGGCACCTCTGGGCTCATTCTGAGCCCACAGGTCCCTTAACGCCTGCCCTGACCCAGGCGCTAAAATCCGGCGCAAATGCGGGTTTTTTAGTCCCGCCCACTCCCGGGCGTCATTTTTGCCCGGGAGTATAAATCCGACGCAATAGCATCGCAGTCATTTTTTTAGACGGGAACGCCTACCTTGCATATCATTAACGCAAGGAAGGTGTTCACGCAAAAAAATGACGCTAACTCCATGAACTTTGGCGCTAGACGCGTCTAACGCCAAAGTATAAATATGGAGTTAGTTTTGCGTCGAATTTGCGTCGAAAAAAACGACGCAAATTCGGCGCAAATGGAGTATAAATATGCCCCAAAGTGAGGTTTGCCCTGGATTTGCGTCAAAAAAATTGACGCAAATCCGGCGCAAACAGAGATTAAAAATGTCTGATTTGGATTTTTGTTGATGGGATACTCTGTGAAAAACGTCACAAATAAAATATATACCCTGTTCCTTTCCCTGTACTGCAGAGCATCGTTTTTCCCACTGCGGTCTTAACAGCAGACAATATATCTGCAATTTATACCTGACGTGTGTCGTGTAGTATCATTATTATTCATCTGCCACTTTAGACTCAGGGTAGAATAGAAAGGCATTTGGAGAAGAGCAGAGCCATTGGAATTAAAGTAGAATAATTGTCCAAGACAGCTGCCTCAGCTGCATACTGCAGAGAGTAGCAAAGTACCCACTCTGGCATGCCTCCATTAATTTAGCACAGGAATTCTTGTACTGCATAGTACATAATGGCTTACTCATTAATGAGAGTTATTTATTTTTCATTTGATGCACTCAGTGTCCGTTTAGTTTTTTCTAGGAAATCCTTTTAAAGGAAAAAAATCACTTTGTTTTTTAATCTGGTGATATTATTCTGGCTTAATTCCTTGCAGCCAGTCAGTGCTTTTCTGTGAGGCATATGTGGGTAAAAATAGCCTTGTGATACCTAATCACATCAAATTCTAATGGCACTATGAGACTAGCAATGTAATGCTACTGTGCCACTATACAAGTTTAAACAAGTGTTTGCACAGAGCACTGTTTCTAACTTGTCTTTTTTTCTTTCTTTCTATAGCTACTCCTGCTGGTCCATAACTATTACCTACTCAGCAGGAGGTAGCAGCCTGGCTATGGTGGCAAAGGATGGAGGCCATCCAGGCAGAATACCTTTGACTGGTGGTTCTAGAGAATGAGGAGGAGGCTGAGGCGGCATTTACCACTGCCCGGCCACAGTTCTCCAGTCAGCCACCAGCACCTCCATCCTGGCCACAACTTCACCTGCTCCACCAGAAGCTGAGAGCTGCCTGAACACCCACGGCTGCCCCCCATACAGAACACTTCCAATTCCACGTGCAACACAAGCTGGCACAGCTTCTCCAGCAGACGGAAAGCCTAGGGAAAAACTCTAGACTCGCATTGATGATGCCCTCTTTTGAAGTCCTTTTTTATTTTATTTTTTGTGGAAGGAGGGAATTGTGTTATGGGTGGAGAGGGTGGGAATTTGGAAAACTGTTCCAAACTCCAAAGTCCTGGGTCTTTGGAGTTTGGACTAGTTTTCTTTGGACATTTTGTTTGGGGATGGGGTGATTTGTTTGGGGAGAGTGGTGGGCCTGTTGTGGGTGGAGGGAGGGGTTTATTTATATTGTTGAAGTTGAAAATAAGAAAAAGTAGTGGGAAAATGTATTCTTACACTTTGTGCCTAAAATTGTTTTTATGGGTTTTACTTCTAATTTGCTCTGCTGCCTTTTTGTGCAATATGTTTTTTTAAATCACTTATTAAAGTGTATACCAGTTAGTTATATTTAGTTATACCCTTGTCCTCCAACCTTTGGTAACTATATTGACCACTAGGGGGTATGCTACCATTGCCTATAGTCTCTACAACAACCTAGATAAACAAGAACTTACTCACCTGCAGTATACATTAGTTAATTACTAACTAAATAGTTCAATTTCCTCCATAGTTCTCAGACCTAAATATATGAAGTGATGGCTGCCATCTCTCTCAATCTTCCCAAACCTTTCCACAGGATTTCCCAAGATACCTTCTTACCGGTTTGGTAGTAGCAGGCTAGAGCACTAACAGGGAATTGGGCTATGCATCTGAATTTTCTCAGAATGTCCGTCTTGGGTGCCTGGTTGAACCGGTCCGTAAGGTAAGCAGGGGTGTTATGGAGCTTTCGCCTTTCCTGCAAACAAGAGAAGGCCTGCAGATTGTAACACTGAAATGATACTGTAGAGTCAAGGAGAAGGACAGATGGTAAGCTTCATGAGTGTGGTACCAAGACTTAGAGACAGAGTAAGAGCATAGGCTACTGTAATTATTAATTTTATGACACATGTGTTATTGCGTAATTGAGAAGTGAGAGCAATTTACAACCAATCACAGACAAGTAGCTGCATATACAGGGTTGATCAATCTCAGAACTGTCATCATAACATATAGTCAAGTGCATGCATCATGTTATGATGATGTGGCATCACAAGTCTGTCTCCAGTTACAAGTAAGAGGCTCCCTGGCTAAAACCACATAAAAGGAGTTTTACATTTGAGCCAGCACACACACTCAGCAGCATTTCCCAAATCAATGCACCTCTCCAGTCCACAGAGCTGAGTAGGTCTTATAGTCATTATCATGTTGGTTTCCCTTTGAAGTCGATAACGTTCTTCTTCTGGCTGTTGACATAGTCCTGCCCTGAGTCCTTCCATCAACCTCCTGACTCCAAGTAACAAATCAGTCCAACTGCGTCCCTGCCTGACCCGAGCAAAATAGACCTGTAGTGCCCTGCTTTTGAAAAACAAGAGAAACAGAATTTGAATATTTTGTATAGATTTGTTTAAACTAAAGTGACTGGTCTGGTCTCTGAGGAGCCAGGAAAAAGGAGTGGACTTTGCAAGTAAATCTCACGGAGGACCTGATTTAGAGTTTGGAGGCCATGGGTTACTCCATCACAAACATGACGGATATCACGTCTGCCATATTACGATCCCATAATAACCTGTTGAGATCATAATATGGCAAATGTGATAGATGTCAAGGTTATGACCTGTCCATCAGACTCTAAATCAGGGCCTGAATGGGAAAAGACCAGTCAGTTTCAGGATAAATTAACACCCATTAGACCCCAACCATTGCAAATCATCAAAATCAAGTTTACAAATTAGTTGGACACCCTCTCTCACAGTCTGCTAGCACATGAATCATCAATCATCACTCGTAATCACTCAATAACACATCACTCATTGTTGCAATAGTTAGCTATCCAAATCTAAGCACAGTTGTATCTCATCTTTGATGCAAGCAAGATACATACAGCCATACATGTGCCTAAAATGGTGGGGCTGCATAAGTCAGACACAAACAGAATATATTATGTTATTCTAGCTGTTTCCATTTGTTTTGGCAAAACACTAAACAGTTCAACGATATATAATTAAAAATTTCTTTGGTGGTCCACTTAGTCAGGAAAGTAGAGTTTGTCCTCAAACTCAGGTTGTTCACCCAGAAGTTGGTCAGCTAACACAATTGAATCAGACCAATCGCCCTCATCCTCCTCCTCCTCCTGTGGTGTTTCAGAACAGTGTAATTGTATGGTATGAAGAGTTTATTAATTTTGATCATAGTCAATCACTCAACGTTTTGAGACAAGAGACTGGTCCTTCTCAATGTGACAACTGTGTCAGCTGCACTGAACACATGCTCAGAAGACACCCTGACTACTGGACAAACCAGATACATTATTTCCATCTTGCTGAGCTCTGCCCATTGGTGCAGCTTCCATACCAATAGACCAATGGGTTTTGATCCACATAGGCCTCTTTTGGGTCATCTAGATAGTCCTGGAACATCCTCTGAATAGTCATTGGTATTGTCATTTGCTCGCCCTCTTTTTCCTTTTTCTTTTTTGACTTAAGCCCTGCCACTTGAAACTAAGCCACTACAGAGGTTGGGTATGATTTGTCTGTTGCTGTTGATGCTGGTATTCTTGTTGCTGGTGTTGGCTGCTCGGAGACAACAGCACTGCCGGCTCTGTAGGTTGAAGATTGCACACCCAATGTTTTGCCCTGGGTCTCTAACTTTCAGCCGTTCCTCCTCCAGGTATCTCACTTGCTCAACAATTCAGATCTTTTATAGTGAAACATCCCCTTCTGAAAAAGGAATTAAAGTGACCAGTATTTTTTTGAACAGTGGATCTAGTATTGTGCACACATGTACTCTTTGAAGGACACAATGACCCTCATTACAACCCTGGCGGTCAAAGACCGCCAGGGCTGTTTTGGAGGTTGCACCGCCAACAGGCTGGCGGTGCACACTCGCCGGGACCGGCGGTTTTCTGCCATGTTGGTCCTGGCGGATTTAATCCTCCAGGGCAGCACTGCTTGCATTACGAGGGGGATTACGAGTCCCCTTCCCGCCAGCCTTTTCATGGTGGTAGGAACCGCCATGGGAAGGCTGGCGGAAAGGGGAGTCGTAGGGCCCCCTGGCACAGCCCCATAAAGCTTTTCACTGTTGCACGGCCGCAACACCGCGGGCTCCATTTGGAGCCGGCTCCCATGTTGCGGCCAACATCCCCGCTGGGCCGGAGGCCGGAAACTCGGTTTCCGCCCGCCAGCCCAGCGGGGATGTCATAATGGCCACCGCGGGAGTGCGGTCGCATTGGCAGCCACACAGCGGTTACAACAAAGGCCAATGTGTCTTTGCAGCTTTAGATTATCAGCCAAGCAAAGAATTAAGCTCTCAACCAACTCACGTGCTTCTCTGTTGCCCTTCACGTCACCTATATAACACCATTTTTAACTTGTCCTGTAGCAGATGCAACAACTTGATAGATTGGCTCATCATACTGTCCTCCTTGCTGACGACCTGAGTGAAAACCTCAAAAGGAAGTAGCTTCTATGACAGGCATTTGACTAGGCCCCATTTGTCTGCATCCATGGTCATGCTCTTCCCAATTCCATTCCCTCTTCTTTGAATAACATAGCCATTGATCAGGCTGTACTGTTCAAACAGACGTTGCAACATTTAATAGTTTGAGTTCCAAAGTGTTGGCACCTCCTATATGAGTTTTTTAAATGGTCCTCTATTAGCACGCTGGATGATCCTCAACTGCTTTCGGACTTTAAAAGAATGGCTGAAATGAGTGCAGATTCTTCTGCATATGGCTAGTATGTTGCTGACTAGGTCTTCTTTTTTTAAGAAAGTCCTGCACAACCAAGTTGATGCAATGTGCCAAACACAGGACCCTGAAATAGCCACCATCTGCCATGGCCTTGACTAGATTACTGACATTGTCCGTGGCAACAAATGCAATTGTAAGACTGCAGCTATTCAAACACCTTGTTGTTAAAATCTTCCAAGATGTTTGCAGCTGTGTCGGATTCCTCCATATTGAACATACCTTCTGTTGCATGCCGCTGAACACCCCTAAAATGTTCTTCAGCACTGAGAGCTGTAGATAGCTGTTGCCTAACTCCTGCAAAAGAGATTGAGTGTGCAATGATAAACACATGTAATCAGTTGCTTGACAAATGGTCCACCCATCTGTCATTAGGTGGCTAGTGTGAACAGCACTATGCTGCAAAGCTTGTCCAACCAATTGCACCACATCATGATGGAGCAAAATAAGTCCAATTGGGAACCTTCAATTTCAGACAGATGGCCGGCCACAAACTCTAAAAATCCCATCCCTTCCACAAAAGAAAAAGGGAGGAGGTCCAGTGCAAACATTTTATCCAGCTTCCCATTGTACAAATTTGCAGTTGGGTGGTTGTGTTTGTCGGGCACCCTTAGGTCCAAACATGCGTGTAATAGTAGCCTGATTTTTTTCATTTTCTGGTGCCACTAACAAATGCACCTTCAGTGAACTAGGAGATGGTAAACTCAATATGCATCTGGGGCAGTCACTGTATGCTGTTGTGTCTCCATCTGACTCTTGTGCCATTTAGAGGTTGCTGAGATGGGTGATACCGGCACACTGCTGGGGACAGGGCTGCTTTGTGTAGAACTGTCACCCTCTTCTTGCTCAACACCTTCACCTCCCACTGTGATTGAAGCTGATTCCCCTCTTTTACCTCATCACCACCTGCCGCAATTTTTTTAAGGTGCTCTTCTCACCAGATTGCATGATGTTTTTTTCATGTGGGTCACTTGTCTTCCTGTACGATTTTGTGAAGCAAGCTTACCTTGACGAACTCTGGTGTGGCAAATAGAGCATATGCAATGATTTCCTCCTGCTTTCTAACTGTAAAGAAGGGGGTCCAGAGGAGGTCCAGAGGAAAACGAGTAATGAAAATCCTTAAAAAAATGAATGCGGTGTGCAACTGGCGCCTATGGCAGGAAGAGAGTGGATAGAGAGATTACAAACAAAATGTAAAAATAAAAAATGTTAAACAAATTATGTAAATAAATTAAAATAAATTAATAACTGGCATATTGGGGGACTACGAGGAACCCTTCAGAATTTGTGAGGCAAGGAGGTGCAGGTGACAAATCACCAAAAAAAAATGCATATATTATTGAACATTGTTCTTACATAGAGTACAATGATCTTCAAGCATATACATAAAACTGATATAAAAGAACACATGCAGGCCTATGGCAAAGGTACACTGGCTGGCTGTGCAAAATGGCCTCTAGCCAGATGGTCAAACAACACCAACATTGGCAAGTAAGGAGGCATTGGTGAAAAAGAACACATAAAGGCCTATGGCAAAAGCACACTGACTGCCTATAGAAAATATCCACTGGCCACATGGTCAAACAACAAGCAAGGACTCAGGCATAGACAAGAAAGAACACATGCAGACCTATGGAAAAAGCACATAGGGCGGCTACACAAAATGGCCACCAGTACCATGGTCAAACAACAAGCAAGGAGGCATGAACAACAAAGAAGAACGCATGCAGGCATATAGAAAATGCTTACTGGCTGGCTGCACAAAATGGCCGCCAGCCACATAGTCAAACAACATTAACAACTGCTAGCAAGGAGGCATTGGAGAACGAAGAACACATGCAGGCCCATGGCAAAAGAAAGCTGACTGCCTACACAAAACAGCCATAAACCACATGGTCAAACATCAACAAGCAAGGAGGCCTGGATAACAAAGAACACTTGCAGGCCTATGGCAAACACACACTGACTGCCTACACAAAATGGCCACCCGTCCATTGGGCAAACAACAAGCAAGGAGGTATTGATAACAAAGAACACATGCAGGCCTATGGACACTGACTACTCAAAATGGCCCCTAGCCATGTGGTCTTGAGAACAAAGAAAGACAAATGATTGCCTATGGCAAACACACACACACGCACTGGCCAGTAAAAGGAGGCATGGTAGCAATGAAGAAAACACTACTTTTTGAGGCGGCGCATTCTGCTTGGTTGTGGACGGACCCTAGCCAGGCAGAACATGCCACTCCCATCCGGGGTGGATGATTACACTCACGGTATAACCTGCACTCACCCTTGGGTAGATAGGCACAAAGAAATTAGGCTTATCACAGAAACAATGTGTAAAGCATTAGCACAGAATTCCTGCACAAAAAATAGACTAAGGGGCATATTTATACTCTGTTTGCGCAGAAATTGCGTCGTTTTTTTTTACGCAATTTCGACGCAAAACTAGCTCCATATTTATACTTTGGCGTTAGACGCGTCTAGCGCCAAAGTCCATGGAGTTAGCATCATTTTTTAGCGTGAACACCTACTTTGCATTAATTATATCCAAGGTAGGCGTTCCCGTCTAAAAAATCGACTCCGAGGCATGTGCGTCGGATTTATACTCCGGGGCAAAAATCACGCCCGGGAGTGGGCGGGTCAAAAAAAATGACGTACGGCCGCTTTTGCGCCGTTTTTTAGCGCCTGCAAAAGGCAGGCGTTAAGGGACCTGTGGGCTCTGAAGGAGCCCAGAGGTGCCCCCCATGTCCCCAGGGACACCCCCTGTCACCCATGCCCACCCCAGGAGGACACCCAAGGCTGGAGGGACCCATCCCAGGGACATTAAGGTAAGTTCAGGTAAGTACTTTTTTTTATTTTTATTGGTGGCATAGGGGGGGCTGATTTGTGCCCCCCTACATGCCACTATGCCCAATGACCATGCCCAGGGGACAAAAGTCTTTGCTAAGACAGGAGTCATTTCTATGGGGGTTGGGAGTGAAAATAAATGGCGCAAATCGGGTTGAGGCGAAAAAATTGCCTCAACCTGATTTGCCCCATTTCTTGATGCCCAAGCCCCATATCCCCCTACGCTGGCGCTGCCTGGTGTACGTCGTTTTTTTTAACGCACACCAGACGGCGCCGGCGGCTAACGCTGGCTAACGTCATTCAATAAATACGGCGCCCGCATAGCGCTTCAGAATGGCATTAGCCAGCGCTAATTTTTTTGACGCAAAACTGCGTTAGCGCAGTTTTGCGTCAAAAAGTATAAATATGGGCCTAAGCATCACAAAAGAGACATCACACTTGGTAATATTACTAGCAGTACAAGGTCCAACCACATTAAAATTACATCATTAGCATGCACATTTGAGAGAAATCCTATGTTACCCGCCCCCCAGCATTCTTATGTGGTATGATACGTTGTCCGAACGAGGCCCACCACCCTAGCAATTAGTGTAATGCAATACCACACAGTTATTGGATGCTCCCCAGATCACAACTATTTCAGGAAGATGTACTGATAATGACAATACTTTTGGAAGCACCGTGGGCTGAGGCTGCATGGGAAGAACCAATGTCAAATGTAGTATCCAGTTAACAAGAAATCATGTGTAAAGCAACACTGCCTGTCAATGTAATCACTAGCAGGTAGTCTTCCTGCAGGACCTCCCACACATGCAAACATTCACTTAACACCTCTAGGCGCTGCTACGGATATCAGGCGGGTCTGTATGGAGCACACTTACACACACACTCACATAGCACTGCAATGCGGTGCAACTGATATCCGGCAGGTCAATTGATAGAAAAATGCAGACCCCCTGGACCAAACCCTCGTCCACCCTATGTTTCGCCCTGACTATCCCACACCCACAGATTTGGAAGAGGTCATCCACCCCCCTGAGATTAGGCCACTTTTGGCCAGAGTCACACTTAGTTGAGGTCCTAGGGAAGAAAGTGGGGGATTAAGTAGCAGTTCCGATTAGGAGGAAGTTGAAAAACAAAAGGAGGTTGGTCACCACTAAGGAAGTTCACCCACAGGATGCGGAGGAGGAGCTGCTGATGGCAATTGTTTGTTCTATTAAACGATTCCATAACATGCCTTCCAGCACCAGCACAGCTCTGCGAAGCACAGGGGTGGAAGGAAGGGGTTGTGCAGTTTCTAGACCTGCTTCTGATCGCTCTGTGAAGCATTCCTTCGGCCCAGTCAGATACTCTCACCACCCATGTCTGGTCTGGGCAATACTACTTGGCACACACTGTCATCGGGTGCCGGGTGAGGAGAGGGGAGGTAGATCGCCCCACAGATGGCCCAAAACGAAAGATCGATGAAGAGGGGGCTGTTGCAGGAGAGCCTATAGGAAGGCAGAGGCCCATCAGGTACATTTTGATCAAAGTTGCACCCAGGCAATCCGGGCTCAACATCTGGTGTGCAATACTCCAAGTCACACCAGACAATTCTGGCTTCATACACAATGATGACTTGCAGATTCTGTGCTTCCCTGGAAATGAGGCACAACACCCAGTGCACGTTGATACAAGTCCCACCAGGCAGTTAAGGTCTCACACACAATGAAGAGTTAAAAGTCCAGAGCCTCCCTGGAAATGAGGCACAAGACCTGGTGCACGTTGATACGGGTCACGCCCTACAGTTCCGTTCACTTATGATAAATAGTTACAAATTCAGTACCACCCTGGAAATGAGGCACAATGGCCGGTGAAAGTTGATATGGGTCGACCAGAGAATTCTGGTCACACACAGAGGCACAAGTTCAGTAGTGACACACAAGGTAGAATGAAGCACTACTACAGTTACACCCCCACCTCCAAGGGTCGCAACCTGTGAATCAGACACTGCATGCAATGAGCATGTAGTCAGTGTGAGGGCGATGAGACACAATTGACAAAGTGGACCATATGGGTCCCGAGACCTGTGATTCCACTTACCTCCAACAAGACTCTTATGTGTGCTGAGGCCACACTCCTGAGATGCAGGCAATCTGGTCTCCAGGTACAATGATTAGTTTCATGCTCACTCCATGCTGTAAGTTGGAGTCCAGCAGAAGATGTGAGCACTTAGAAGGGCGCTACTCTCTAGGTGTCATGAGGAGATGGTGTAGGCCCCTCTCGGGAGGTCTTTGATATTCCTGAGACCTCCACAGAGAACAGGGGTAAGCCGACAAGCTCTTTGAGAGAACACTTCAGCGTGCCACATAGCAACAGGCAGTCTGCCCAGACCAGCCATGATTCAGGAAGGGTGCAAAATCCCTTCCAAAGGCAGTAATCCTCCTTGTGCATAACAGATTCTTCTGTCAGTGTACACCATGCGGTCCAGGGTCTCCGGTCCCACGTCCATGCAAGTGTATCTCTACCCTGTTACAGTATGACACCAGTAGTCATACTGTAGTGTGCCTTTGAAGTAGGGGGTGGTTCAAACGTTCTTTCTTTGAACCACAAATGTCTCCCCTAAATTTCAGTCCTGTCTGGCATAGGTGCCGTGGAATGCAGATCTTAATCTTTAGTACGGCCATGATCTGGGTCCGAGTAGGGTCCCAGACAGGCAGCAGAACGCCATGATTGGAAAGTGGGGATTTTCTTCATGCAGAAAAGGAGCTAGTTAGTGGCTGTCTTTATCATACTCCGAATGATGTATAGATAAGTATTGTCGGGAATCCGAAAGAGCCAGCCGATCAATTCTGGCTGGGCACATTCTCTTGGGTTTCAGTAGGAGAGGCCTAATCCGGTCTGAGTGGCACTTGTTATTTCTAACTGACAAATTTCTGTTTCAAGCCTTAAAGCATCTTTTTCTACTGTAGCCCATATCCTGTGAGAGGCACTCTCGCATGTCCTGCGTGTACACACCTTAAAAGCATCCCATTCAATTCCCGGACCGATTATTTTCGGCAAAGCAATTAATAATCTGCATTTTGATTTCCACACAATATGGTGCGTCTAAAGTATGATTTCCCTGTCTTGTAGACAGTGTTCATGCCATATATCTGAGAGCTCCCACTGATAAACCCAAGAACTAAACCCGACTGCCACCCTCATTACCTGCACCTCGAGACCAAGAGGACGAGATCTATCCAAGTCCAGTGAGGAATCACAAATATAGGCCCAACCCATAGGAAGGGGATGTCATTCTGCACTGCAACTAAGAGTGAAAACACACCAATATATTCTACCTGGGCAAATGTGGGGGTGTAAGTAGAGGCCATTATCATGGGCTAAGCCTCTAAATTACTGCTGAGCATCACCCAACACAGAATCTTTTACGTGTAAGCGTTCACATAAAAGGGGGTATATTAAGGTGTGGAGTGCTGCCAGCTTCTAGAGGATCATCTGATTAGCTCATGAGTGATCCATTAAGTGGTTACGGGTTGATGTCTTTTCTAAGGGCACGTGCAGTGCTAAAACTAGTAACCAATAACCTGGAAGCAAGAACTTCCACCCCTGGATCTGATGCATAACCATCCAAGTGGTATCCAACAAAAATTCAATTTTTTTTTTTCTGCTTGGGACAATAAACCCCAAGCAGCATAGCAATGCTGCAGGGGTCTTACCTACATTAGGAAAAAATGTCCATAGATCCCATCTAGACCAATTGTGTTTACAGGACAAACATGCTGCACCTCTAGCCAACAAAACATCAAAACAAACCTCAAGCCATCCAACTCAAAACTTTCAGTCTCAATAATACAAACCATCCAAACAACTGTAACAGAGGCAAGAGAGTCAAACCAGATCATCAACAGTCATGGAGTGACCTGAGGAGAACGTGTCTCTGAGTCTGTGTCTGTCGGTCCTATGTTTCATTCACCTCAATGTTTTACTCTTCCATTAGAGCTCTGGGATTCTGAACAACCACTCCATACCCCAGATCTCGATTTCCTGTCCAATGCCTCATCTTTCAGTGACTGCCTGCTCAGGGAAGGGCTCCAAAAGGGCAAAAAGTTTAGAGTATCTTCTGACCACGAGTCCCATAACAGTCTACAGCTCCCATCCACTGCATGCTTGTCAATACATTCTTCCGCCTCTGAAGAGTCCATGAAAAATAAGGAGGCAGAGCCATCCAGGATCTTGAGTTTCTCAGGGAACATAGGCATAAAAGTCAAATTCATAGTTCTCAATGCCTGCTTTATTTCTCTGCATTGGCTACATTGCCTTTGGACAGTGGTTGTATAGTCCAGGAACAGGAAAGCTGTTATTATGCACTTTCTATAGGCCATTCTTACTTCAAAGCCGGAGAGTGCATCATGGTTTCAACAATTAAGGAGCTTGTCACCACAGTTTTGTCACCAGGCAGAGGGGATCCCCCAGGGGGCACAGAAAGACTTAGACAGCTTTCCCTCTGCCACTTGATTCAGAAGCCAATCTTCCAAGAAAAGGTCCATGGAGGATCCTTTCACCTATTCAGGTAGACCTTTTATCCTAAGATTGACCCACCCTTTGCTACTCCTCCAGCGTTGAACTCCAGGAATCAGATACGTTCCGTGACCTGTGTAGTGAGAACCTTCAGGGAGGGCTGCAGCTCACTTATGGTCACTTTTGCATTACTAGGCCCAGGTCGGAAATCTAATTATGATTGCAGAGTTAGCAGAATTCAGGAACTCCACCCTATGCGTGTAATGCAGAGTTCCCACTAAATTCCGCTATCCCGCACGTGGCAGAATAATTTCTTTGCTTCGGCATGCACTGACAGACGTGACAATATTTGCTGGCTGCTAGAGAGCGCACACAAGATTTTCTGTCCGATTGCATGGCTTTGGGTCACCACTGAGCCTTCTAGGGCCAGTTTCATGATATTGGCGAGGGCAAGTGGCTGTGCCAAGTTCTCAAGCAGATTCTCTACTCCAGAAGCAGTTAAATCTCCTCAAAAAGACGTTTTCAAGTGAATATTCCACTTCAATAGACCAGTCATTTAGTTTTTTTTAGTGCAAAATATATTTTTTTTATTTTACTTTTTTTCAACAGGAATGAAGTGCCACAAAACCCCAGCTCCCTCTTCCTGTCCAGCAGGCTCCTCCCAGTGCTTTGTCCATCTCCTGGTCACTTTTAACTTTGAGTTCGAGGTGGAAGGATTACTCTCTCTGTCTGCAATTCCTGCTGCACCCTTGGATTTTAAGGACTGTGATTTTGTGATATCACAAGTAAGTTGAAAAGCTTTTGTATAAGGGTGTTGTTTATTAGATAGAGGACATGCACCAGTATTTATTTCTACTTTTATGTGATTTTTTAATTTGATTGTGATTGCGGTGGGTGGATTGAAGTTTCAGTAGGGGCATAGTTATAATTTTGCATTTAATTTTCTATCTTTTGTGAAAGACAAAGGTTGCACAGTTCAGTACATTTTCTCCAAGTTTGTTAAATTTGAACCAATCACTTATTTTACTATGCGGAGTAGTAAATAACTGTTTCTGTGGTATATATTGTTTTAAAACATAATTTAGGCCAGGGATGGTATTAGTTTAAATTTAAAATGTGTTTTTTTTTGTATTTCAGGATGTTTCTGACAAAAAGTTTATTTTGATGGGGTGATATTTGGGCCCATATTTATACTTTTTTAGCGCCACAGTTGCGTCATTTTTTGATGCAAGACCAGCGTAAACTTACAAAATATAATTTTATTTTTTAAGTTTGCATCGCTTTTGCATAAAAAAATGACACAAATGCGGCGCTAGAAATGTATAAATATGGGCCTTTATGCTTTGGGAGGATGTGTGTTACTGTAAAATTGTTACAGCTCATTTAATTTTCACTTTTAGCATGCTGATTTAATGGTAGTTGTTGTACCTGACATGCTGAGGTAGTGTTTCTCCAAACTTATTTGATTTTTCCTGTTGGTTTAACCGATTCTCTTTTAGTGGCATCAGGGCCATGGGCACTTTAAGTGTGTGCACACTCGCACCAAGGGCGTTTCTTAATGCAGTGAGGAATACCCATATGTGTCTTCGCTACCTCTTAGTGTTGCTCGCCCCAGAGGTTCACATGGGGGAATGAGTGAAATCACTCTCTACTGTAAAAGTGGGTTGCAGTGCAGCAGTCCCATGATGTTTCCCATTATTGGATTTGTAGCGATAAACACCTTCCTATGGTAAGGGTGGTTTTGTAATTAATAGCTGAGAAATGCCACTTCAGTAAAGTGCACATTTCTCTGCTCTACAGTTTGTTGTGTGCCTTTCTGCCTGGCACTGGTCAACACTGGAAGTTGGGGAGCACATCTGTGCATTCCCCAGCAACAGCTATAAAACAATGGGCACGCAACTGGAACGACTGACCTCTGTCATTTGAGGGCCTGGCTAGATACATTGGAGGGAGAGCCATTGACACTTGGCCACTTGGAGCCAGATTATGGCCGTACTAAAGATTAAGATCTGCATTCCACTGCACCTATGCCAGACAGGACTGAAATTTAGGGGAGACATTTGCCCACCATCAGATAATTGAAGCACTACGGACCATTACTCTGAGATAGCCAAGTATCATACAGGAGCCACTGATCTGGATATTAGAAACTTTTTCAAACACTGATCTAAGAAAAAGCTGAAAGCTGAACTACTCATGGCAATCCAAACAAGCATTTGCAATGCAGTGGGCTCGCGTTTGCTTGAATTAAAACTATTAGCGTTCTAAACTCCTAACAGGTCTTTTCTTGCCATATAAACTGAAAATGAAGAGTAAACAGTTTCACATAAGCAAGCCGATGGCCGCCATAAGTGCAAAGCAGACACACAAAAGGAAACAGAAGTTCACTCACAGTGAAAAAAAGTGCAAAAGTGCAATTATCCATGAAATCAACAAAAGTGCAATTATCTATGTAACCAGCAAAAGTTAAAATATCCATACAACAGGGTCGATGTCATGCAAAGCTCTCGACTACTGCCCAGCAAGATTGCGCTGCCTACGATATAAAGAGAAAAACTAGACCAGAAACCATACCGAAAACATGGAGCCTCATATGTTTTCAGTAGTTGCCCGCTGCACTCAAGGCAGGCTAAACACTGGAAAAGGCATGACGGGCACAGAGAGATTACACCAGGGACAGAGGGCTTTGCGCTCTCAACCCTAAAAATGGTTCCAGCAAGATTCCCACTATGGACAGTTTTCTGTCTGAAATTTTCAAGACATTTGGGGTCCTGTTGGTGCCCACTTACACCCTGTATATATGGAAACCTTAAAAAAACAAGCTACCAGCCACCTTGTTTAGGCACTCCTAACGTCATTAATAAAACATGCTTTGAACCCCCTACATATGGCCTTGTACTGTTCATTGCCGATGCTCAACACAGACTTCAAAGAGAGCAGCATTAGGATTGGCTGGGAATGCCAAGCCAGGGCGATCCCAGGCAGACTAGGAGCCTGTACCTGCTCTCTCCAGCCTGGCAACACAGTGCCGGGCTGGAGAGAACACAGTGCGCATGTGTATTTGGCCGGCCCAAGACGGCCGGTCAAACACACATATACACTGAGGGGAGTGCACAGTGCAGTCCCCTCATCCTCGTCCTCATCATCTCACATAGCCCCGCCCCTTCTACAACGAAAGGATATTAAACACTGGGGTATATTTAAGAAAAGTAGCGCTGCACTTTGCCTACTCCCTTGTTACACAGATTGGGTCATGCAGACCAGTATGGGATGTTTCCGCATAGGTGCTCCTCCTCAAATATCAGGAGATTGTCCCAGGCTCTGGCAGACGATGAACCAGATGGCAGTACTCTTGTGGCAGTGTTGATTGACATATGGAAGGCCTTCAACTCTATTGAGTGGAACTTCATGTTCGCATTGGTGGTTAGAATGGACTTTGGACTTGGGTATATAAACGGGATTTGCTTACTCTACATAAGTCCTCTTGTTAGGGTCACAACAGGTTGCCGACCACACAAACTCCATTCTCACTTCGCCTGTGGCATCTTTTATGTCTTTGGGGTTTATGTTTGCTCTCTGGTAAGCAAGTGTGGCAGCAGGCAGCTGCTTCATCATTGACTGACCTGTTCACAGATCAGGGACACCACACGGTTGAAACCCTAAAGCAAGGCTCCGCTATCCCCACTGTGATGTTTCTGTATTTCTTTGTACTGTAGCATCTGGACACCTCCGCCCGAGCTGCCCACTGCAAACCAGGTCCTGCAGTCTTTGTTGTCAATAAGGAGTACCAGAAAGCAGTCAACCAGCTTAATGCTGCACTCACACTAATGAGATGTTTTGATTTTTATGAATGGAAAGGGTTTTTGGTGACTATTCTTCACACCACTTTCTCAGACAAAGAATGTTTGCAAATATTAGCCTGCCCAAACGTAGTCTCCAGAAATTCCTGATTCAAATAACCTCACTCACTGTACCTACCTGATCCCCTCACATTTACAAAGTATGCTCTTATGCCTTTATTCCTGTCCTAGGAGTCACTTCCCCTTCGGGCTGGTACTCTACATATGTTCTGGGCAGTCGCGGCTCACTGCGCTTTGAAGGGGCGGGGCAGGGTGGCTGCAGCACACAGGGGGCATTTTTTTTTTTTTTTTTTAAGTACCTGCTCCATGGCTGTGCAGCTCCCCTTTCCCTTCTCACTGCAGGCAGGCACAGGCTCCCAGCCTGCCTTGCGGCCAATCCTGATGCTGCTAAGAGCAGCGTTAGGATTGGCTGGGAGCGCCAAGCCAGGTAGCTCCCAGGCAGACTAGGAGCCTGTACCTGCTCTCTCCAGCCCAGCAACACAGTGCCGGGCTGGAGAGAACACAGTGCGCATGTGTATTTGGCCGGTCCAAGACAGCCGGCCAAACACAGATATGCACTGAAGGGAGTGCACAGTGCACTCCCCCAACCCTCGTCCTCATCATCTCACTTGGCCCCGCCCCTTCCACAACAAAAGGATATTAAACACTGGGGCATATTTAAGAAAGGTGACGCTGCACTTTGTGCAGCGCTACTTTTCTTGCTCCCTTTACCGCCCTCTACCGCCACCATGTGTGCGCTGTATCTAAGATACAGTTGCACCATCGCTATTATGACGCTATTGATGTACTCTACAAGTGTGGTGCCAACATTTTGGTGCTACTTTTGCAGAGTATGTAGGGGCCCATTGTAAACAATGGTGTGCCCCCTTTAAAGGCCTGCTCTGAACAGACATTAAGAGTGCTGGAAAAAATGACACTAGGAAATCTGTTAGATTTCCTTGCACCATTTTGTTGGCCCCCATTAATGGGAGAACGCCCCCTTTGCATACATTATGTCTGGCAAAGGCATAATGTAATGCAAAGGGTTACAAAGTGGCGCAATGCATGCATTGCACCACTCTGTAATTATGGTGTGGGGATTTTGGCCTCGCTGGGCCATATCAGCGTAAAAAATAATGACACTAATGTGGCGCAAGGAGACACTAGATACTCATAAATATGCTCCATAGTTTATTATCCTTTCGTTATGAAAGGTTTGCAGCTTCTGCTGCTGGTAGGGGGGTGATGCTTCTCCACCATAACGGAGAAGCTGCCTCTGGTTCTGGGACAATCCCATAATTAATGGATTCTGGACTCACATTAGGTCTGTTGTTCACACAGTAATTACTAGTAATGTGGATAGTGATCCTAAACTATTTTTACTTAGTCTGATGTCCCGTCCCAATAAGTGCAAATAGCAACACCGGATGCTAGACCTTGCTTTGACCCTTGGAACGTTTCATTGTCACTGTTGGAAGTGCCCCCACCCTTCTTTGTGTTAAACTTGGGACAGGAATCTGTGTGGATGTGCAGAGAGGAAAAGGAAGGATATTGCCTGCCAACATATCCTAAGAGATTGCCATCATGGCCAATGGGATATGATGATGTTGCATCTACCTTAGTTAAACACGTTAAATACCCCTCCCTGATATGACACTTTAACTATGGGGCAAAGCACAACCCTCCTTGCTTTGAGGGCCTACGAAAGGAGGAACTGCGAATTCAGGACCCTACAGAATGCTACATTTGTCTGCATGAATATTTATTATACATTTGTATATGCTTCTGGATCATGTAGCTCTTGCTGTCATGCGAATTTATGTTTAGCTGAATGTGATTGCTCTCCCCTATTCACCAATCAGTACTATTCAGTTGCCTAAGTCTGGTTTTATTCCTTGATCCCTCTCCTACCCACTCTCTACAAATAGGCTCATATACCACTGTGTATTTTCATATGCTGTCAGTAATTACTCCTACTGTACTGTTTATGTCTTCAAATTATAATAAGAAAGTTTTCAAAAAATATATATCTTGTCATTTGCTTTCTCTGACATGAGTAATGCTCTGCATCATGGTGGTGGTTAGGCATAGTTGGACGCATATATAGTCTTGCTAGTATTAGATGCCCTGTGGCTTTTATTTGAACAATAAACCTCAATTATTTCTTTCTCTTTTTCTCTCTTCTGCTGGTATTTTAGCAAAAAAATATGCATTGCATTTTACTGACAGCATTACAATTCGAAACACTGTATATTCCAAAATAATGTACAACCCCGATATTGTGCAAGCTATCTGGTTCGGAAATCATAATTTGATTTATTTTCAGCTCATGTTCTTAAGAATTTCCCCTGGAGAAAGAGTTTTTTTAATTATTTTTTTTCTCGAAAATGTTAAGGAAGAAATACACCACAAAGGAACGATTGTTTGTCTCTAAGGTTCAATTTACTTCCTCACTTAGCATTGCTTTGACAACCGAGAGTTTCCCTGGAGCTCCTAACATGCTTTTCAAATTCCACCACTAATAACTCGTGTCCCAAGTCATCACAAATCAGCCTAAGTGCAGTTTTTCATGGACAGAGTTTAGTACACAAGGTGTAGATTAAATGGGTTCTTCTAGCAATGATAAATCCCCTAACGAATGAAAAATGCCGATCCTTAAACTGAAGGGAAAGAAATAAACATTGTATTTAGCCTTCATTTTGTTACAGATGACGTGGTACGGGCAGCTGCTCTGCTAAATGAAAGGATCTTTTTTTATCTGCCAATGCCAATAACTTTCCCTTAATTCTTTGCAGTACCCGAACAGTAAGCTTGACAACGTCTTTTTTAGCACCGTTAAAGGATCTTCCCCTGGTAGTGATAAACGATTCAACCTTTAATTTATAATTTACTATTGTTTATGTTTACTCGAAAATATTTACTAAGTATGCCAGGATATGTTAAATGATTATTTTTATTAGTGTAACAGGCGGAAGCGTCACTTAGTGGTAGCTGCAGCATCTTCCTGCTTGCAAACTTTGTGGATTCCATGTTACCCAGCTCTCTGCTCTTAATTTTTAAGTAAGTATATACCTTTATATTTTGCTAGCTTTAATAACTGGTTGTGTTTTTCTTTTCCCGATTAATATTTATTAACATGCTCCATAGTCTATTTGTCTAAAATAAAGGAAAATCTTCATAATTTGCAGCTCGTTACAAATAGATACTCACCAATAATAACACAGATGATTACACCATAGTAGTGCAAAATTCTCCTTTTATTGTGTGTGACTCTTTTCCCATAGGCAGGAGTGTGTATTCCAAGGTGGGATTGTTTTCAAAGAAATTTGGTGAATGTAAACATTTCCATGACCTATTCCCAGCCCTGACATGGTTGGAGGTTTATCCATCTAAAGGGCAGAAGTAAATCCCAAACCAGGGTGAGAATAGGTAAAGAGCATTTGGTTGAGAATGGGGAAGGAACAATGTCAATATTAGAACATTTGTGTGGATGTAAGAGATCGGATCTTCCCGAAAAATATTTTGTTCAGGGAGGAAAAGACAAGAAATGTTAACACGTGCAATTGCCCTATTGCTAAGCATTTTCACCTGGATAAGTTTACACTATGTACAATTATGCAAGAGTAATTTGAAAAGCTGAGTGTTATAGTAAAGACTATGAGGCATATTTATACTCTGTTTGCACCGTATTTGCATCATTTATTTTGATGCAAATCCAGTGCAAACTTAAGTCCATATTTGTATTTTGGTGCTAGACACTTCTAGCGCCAAAATATTGGAGTTAAAGACATTTTTTGCCTCCGGAAAACTACCTTGCGTCAATGAGATGCAAGGTAGGCATTCCCGGGCAAAAATGACTCTAAGGCCCTAGCGCCTTATTTATCCTCTCGTGCAAAGATCATGCACGGGGGAAGGAGGGGTCAAAAATTGTTGCAAAGCTTGCTTTGCACAAATTTTTAACACCTGGGTCAGGGCAGGCTTTAGGGGACCTGAGGGCCTATATTCACGGTGGAACACCATGGAATAAGCCCACAGGTGCCCTCCCCAGGCCCCAGGGACACCCCCATCCACACCAGAGGGACAGCGGAGGATAGGGGACCCCATCCCAGGTAAGTATAGGTAAGTACAGGTAAGTATTTTATTTTTGTTTTTAAAGTGCCATTGGGGGCTCTGAAATGGGCCCCCCTACATGGCACTGGGTGCAATGGATATGCACAGGGGACCCTGGTCCCCTGTGCTGGCCATTTGGGTGGTGGGCATGACTCCTGTCTTTTCCAAGACAGAAGTCATGTAATATGGATGGTTTTGCATCAGAAAATGACTCTAGGCAGGTTAGAGTCATTTGTTTTTACTCTAACCTGCCTAACGTCATGTTTTGGTGCAAAACCCCCTTCTTCCATACCGCCAGCCCCACCTGACTAACGCCATTTTTTTAAACACTAGCCTACCTTTTGCACCGGCTTGCACCATTCCATAAATATGGCGCCCGGCTGGTGCAAAGAAATGGTGCAAGCCGGTGCTAAACATTTTGGTGCAAAACTGCATTAGTGCAGTTTTGAACCAAAAAGTATAAATCAGGGCCTCTGTATTCTCCTTTAAGTTGTAATCTTTATTTCCATCCCCACTGCTCCATCTTCACATCCAAAGTCCCCTCAGCTCTCTCATCAACATTTTAAGTCCATCTCCTCCCAACTGATGTAATATACTAACACTCAAAGGGAAAAGGGGAGTATGAATATACAACTATTAATTACGTATAACATACTACTATTAATTATACATTACAATACATCTTCCCACCTAATAAACAATACTATTACATAAAATGTTATGTACCTTAAATTGCAATGCCAAAAAGCTGGATACAATCCTAATATTCCAACAAGTGTAATCTAATTCATAAGGTGAAGAAACTCTTAACAAAATAACTTCTTAGTTCTCTTGCCAAACAGGAGCATGGATTAGTCTTCCAATATATTTATAAATAATAGATTTTATAAATATGCTCCTAAGGATTACATGTTAATTTCATAGTCCTCATGCCAAACAGGAGCATGGATTTGTATTCCACTTTTTAAAGAGACTCCTCCATTTCTTTCACCTGATGTGTCTTACATTTCACAACGGGGTTCACAGGTATTTTTTCCATTGGGGCTAGAATGTTGCTCATGTTTGACAAGCCTATCCATACTCCAACATTGACCGTTGTCTATGACAACCACATTATGTTTGACATTGGCAATATGTGTGGGTCCCAGATATTTTGTGCCTGTTCCCGCCTTCCTGACAGGTTTTTTAACGTACACCCAGTCACCAACTTCCCACAGTTGATGTTTTGTGCCATGTTTGATGTCATAATACCTTTTATATTTATTCAGGTGTAAAGTGATCTTGTCTTTTTTACGGAGGGAGATAGTCACAATCTTGTCCCTGCCTCCTAAACAAGAGGGGAAAAAATTGGTGCTAGGTTTCCTGCCTTTTAATGCTGAGAATGGAGCTATTTTAATAATAGAATTAGATGTAGTGTGATAAGCCCAAAGCATGTCTCGAATCGCATTCTCCACATCTAAATGATTTATGCTAGCCAGCTGAATACATTTCTTGATCATACGGTTAATCCTTTCAACTAGACCATTTGCCAGGGGCAATATAAAGCAGTAGTAAGGTGAGTAATGTTGAGGTGTGTGAGAAATTCTGTCATTGCTGATGATGTTAATTGAAGGATGTTATCAGTAACTACAGTAGCTGGTATACCCTCAGTTGAAAATATGTCTTTTAGAAAATTGATGAGTTGCTCTGTTGTGATTTGGTTAACCATTCTCACAGTAATCCAATGCAAATGGTAATTAACTATTACAAATGCATAATGTTTTACCACTCCTGATGTATTCATAGGTCCATTTTTATATAGAGCTAAATTTTCCCAGGGTTTATCTGGAATGGACACTGGAGAAATTGAAACTTTGTGGATTACTCTTGATTTGTCACTCTGCGCATATTGAGCGATCCTTGACTTTGGCTTCTATCATTGAATCCATATTAGGGAACCAACACTGTTCCCTAACACAAGATTTGGTCTTGCTTCTGCCCAAATGAGCCTTGTGGGCAAGCTGGATGATTTTGTTTCATAGGTTTACTGGGGGTATGATTTTGTCATTCCTATATAATAAATTATTGTTTTCATTGATTTCATATCTTATCTCCCAGTAGTCTTTGATGTCATCTTTGACTTCATTTCTTGTGCTTGGCTAACCTTCTTATACATACAATTTCAGCATATACAAGGACTCATCTTGCTGACTAGCAGAATTCCATTCATCATTAGTGATAGGAGCTGTACTCACAATCATGATGGGATACTCAGGTGTTTCGTAGTCTTCCTTTATATCTAAAGGAGCTCTGGAGAAAAAGTCAGCAGCTGTATGTTTGTTTGTTTGTTGTGGAAAACATGTATACCAGGGGTTTGTGGTCTGTTCGAATGTCAAATTGTATGTCCCATAGAAAGGATTTGAAGGGCTTAACCGCCCAAAGACAAGTTAGCGCTTCTCTTTCTACTACAGATTAATTGGATTCTGCTTTACTAAGGGCCCTAGATGCAAAAGCCACAGTTCTTTCCTTACCCTCTATGATCGGAGATAGGGTCGCACCTAATACCTTTTTGCTTGCGTCTCTTGTAAGGATATTTTTACTTTTGTTATCAAAATTGCATAAGTACAGTACCGACAATATGGCCCGGTGTACATTTTGGAAAGATACTTGATGGTTTTCAGACTATTTATAGGGAATGTGACTTTTTAGTAAATCTCTTAGGTTGTACATGAGTTCAGAAAAGTTCTTGACATATTTTGCCGTGAATTCAGCAAGACCCAAACATGACTTGAGTTCACCTTTATTCCTGGGCGCATTCACTTTTCTAATTGCTTCCAATCCATACTGTTAGAAATGGGGTCTTTGGTTGGCAGTCAGGTTACCCCCTGTCCAAGCAAGGACCCTCACTCTAGTCAGGGTAAGTCACACAAAATCCAAATAATCCTATGCCCACCCTCTGGTAGCTTGGCACTGAGCAGTCAGGCTTAACTTAGAAGGCAATGTGTAAAGTATTTGTGCAAAAAATAATACAATAACACCACATAGCACCACAAAAATACACCACACAGTGTTTAGAAAAATATATAATATTTATCTGGATAAATGCAGGTCAAAACAAGTAAAATGCAATAAGTATATGTTGAGATATGACTGTAAAAGTGATATAAAGTGTCTTAAGTCTTTTAAAAGCAATAAATGTTCAAGCACAAAGTACCTGGTTTGCGTGATAAATCTATGCAAAGAACCGCAGAGGAGGAGATGCGTGGAAACAAAGGGGTGTGCGTTGATTTCTCGGGCCGCACATGGCAATGCGTAGTTTGGTTTTCATGCAGGGACGGGTGTGCGTCGATTTCCAGTGCTCGGTCGTGGATCCTCTTCAGGTTGCGGGGTTTTCGGACACTACAGGCATTTCCTGCACTGGCAGGACGAAGTGACAGGAGCTGCGTCGATTTGGTTGGCGTTGCGTCTAATTTTCTACCGCACAGCAGGCACTGCGTCGATTCCTCTCTGGAAGTCAGCCTGCGTCGTTCCGGCTTGGCTGTGCGTCGATCCGGTGGGCCTTGCGCCGTATTTCCAGTCGCTACGCTGGCGCTGCATCGATCTTCTCGATGTGAAGTCGGGCTGCGTCGTTCCGGTTCGGTGTGCAGTGACATTTTCCCCGCAGTGCAGGCTGTGCATTGTTTATGGCATGCTGTGCGTCGAAGTTCACCGCACAAGGAGTCCTTCTTGTAGAGATGACGTTTTTTTGGTCTTGAGACTTCAGGGAACAGGGGGCAAGCTCTATCCAAGCCCTTGGAGAGCACTTCTTCACCACAGCCAGAGAGCAGCAAGGCAGCAGGGCAACTGCAAGGCAGCAGTCCTTCACAGAAAGCAGACAGGTGAGTCCTTTGGGCAGCCAGACAGTTCTTCTTGGCAGGATGCAGGTTCTGGTTCAAGTTTCTTCTCCAGGAAGTGTCTGAGTTGGTAGGGGCAGAGGCCCTGTTTAAATACCCAAATGTAAGGGTCACCAGATCCTCGGGGTCTGTGCACGTTCACAACACTTCCACCACAAGACAGCTCCACTACTCTGATTAGAATTGTCACAGAGTCTGAGAGAGTCCAACTGGGGAAAAGGGGATTAGGAAGAGAACAGCTGGGAAGGAGACCTGTAGGAAGCGAAAAGGTTAAAACACACATTATCAAGATCACATCATATGAATCAATACTAGGCTATGACTCTAAGCATTGTCATTCTGAAAACATGTACAACCTAAGGATAGACTTAAAATGACTAGGCTTCAAGATGACTGGATACCTGTGAGGGAATCAAGAAAGGATAAATGCAACTTTCAAATTCAAGTATTATCCTTTGCATAAGGATCAGGAAACAATCTGAATGATTTCTAAACCATCATATGAATTGTGTTTGAGAAACATATTAGGAACACACAACATTACATCTAGAACTCTGGCTTTTTTTGTTCTCTCAAATTGCTGGAACATGAATTGTTCACATTGCAGATTTTTACATCGGTAGTAAATACCATAGAATGATTGTGCACCATGAATAACACAGATTAGACTCGAGAAATAAATTGCGCGACTTGCCAACTCGAAAACCACCAAGTAAATGCCTTAAAATGGTAGCGCATAATGAACATCATGATTTTAAACACAGAAAAGGAATTGCGCGGCTTGCCGATTAGAATGTCACCAAATAAATGTCAGGAAATGGTAGCGTACGATGAGTAACATGAATTATACACAGGAAATTAATTGCGCGTCTTGCAGATTCGAGTACCACCATGTAACTGCCAAGGAATGTTAGCGCACAATCAGTATCAAGGGTTAAAGCACAAGAAAACAAATTGCACGTCTTGCCGATTCGAAGGCCATCATGTAACTGCCAAGGAATGGTAGCGCACAATGAATAACATGAATTAAGCACGAGAAAAGAATCGCGCCTCTTGCCGATTCGAATGCTACCTTGTAAATGCCATAAAATGGTAGCGCACAATGAATATCAAGAGTTAACACACAAGCAAAGAATCGCACGTCTTGCCAATTCGAATGTGAGCATGCAAATGCCACGAAACGACCAAGCGCACATTCACACGCACAAGAGTAAATTGTTTCTCATGCAAAGATTAGGCCCAAAAACTCGAGAGTCTTCGATAACGGGGTCGGGGGCCCAGCCCGACCTCCGTCTTACCGCCCTGATCTAGGATCACCAATTAAAAGGAAAAGGGCAAGGCCTGGATGATCAAAGTAGGCCACGGAACAGGAGCTCAGGAAGTTGCTGCTGCTCTGCACCGGGACCTCTGAATAGTGAGCATGTGGAGCTGGGCTGGCTCCCTTTTATAGAGTCTTAGCCCAACCCACAAACCACACCCAGGCATGCTGCAGGGAAAGCTTCTAGAAGGCCCTGGAAAGGGATCACACCCTGACACAGTCGGAATGCCTGCAGCAGTACATTTCATATGAACAGTATTTATATGCATGCTGAACATAAGTCTTCGGGAATAAACTCTGCAATGCAAAAGGTTAAACAACATTATATCAGCACAATGCATAAATTATGTTAGCTTGAAATTTATGGGTTTTTGCATTCTAGTCGCCCGTAGAGCGCGCAATGCCCTGATGTTGACACCCAAATGTGCCTTTGAAGGGGGGGAGTCTTCAAAGAGTGGTTTAGAAGTGCACAAGGTCCCCTTTCAGTTCAATCCTGCCTGCCAGGGTCCCAGTAGAGGGTGTGGCAATCCTTTGTGTGAGGGCAGGCTGCTGTCCTTTGCCATGCAAGTGTCAGGCCCTCCACCCTCCCAGCCCAGGAAGACCCATTCAAAATGCAGATGTATGCAAGTGAGGCTGAGTATCCTGTGTTTGGGGTATGTCTGAGTGAATGCACAAGGGCGTTGTCAACTAAACCCAGCTAGATGTGGATTGTAAGGCACACAAAGATTTAAGGGCAGAGAAATGCTCACTTTCGAAAAGTGGCATTTTTAAAATAATAATATTAAATCCAACTTCACCAGTCAGCAGGATTTTATATCACCATTCTGGCCATACTAAATGTCACCTTCCTACTCCTTTCAGATCAGCAGCTACCACTCAAACAATGTATGAGGGCAGCCCAAATGTTAGCCTATGAAGGGAGAAGGCCTCACAGCAGTGTAAAAATGAATTTAGGAGTTTTACACTACCAGGACATGTAAACTACATAGGTACATGTCCTGCCTTTTGCCTACACAGCACCCTGCCCTATGGGTTACCTAGGGCATACCTTAGAGGTGTCTTATATGCAGAAAAAGGGGAGTTTTAGGCTTGGCAAGTACTTTTAAATGCCAAGTCGAATTGGCAGTGAAACTGCACACACAGGCCTTTCAATGGCAGGCCTGAGACAAGGTTAAGGGGCTACTTAAGTGGGAGGCACAGTCAGTGCTGCAGGCCCACTAGTAGCATTTAATCTACAGGCCCTGGGCACATATAATGCACTCTACTAGGGACTCGTAAGTAAATTAAATAGTACAATTGGGTATGATCCAATATTACCATGTTTAAAGGGAGAGAGCATATGCACTTTAGCACTGATTAGCAGTGGTAAAGTGTGCAGAGTCTTAAAACCAGCAAAAACAGTATCTAAAAAGTGGATGGAGGCAGGCAAAAAGTTAGGGGTGACCACCCTAAGGCTGCCAGGTCTATCACATACTTTCGGTTTAAACCCACCTTTTGAAATGGTAGGCTCTAAATATTCCACAGTACTCACTACAATTTGACATTTTTCTTTTTTTAGCGTGAGCTCTACTTCTTTTAATTTGTTTAGAACATTTTTTAGATTTATGTAGTGTTCCTCAACTGTGGCTCTATATTCTAGAATATAATCCTGGAAGCAAAGAGTTTTGGGAACCCCATTTAAAATGCAGGGCATGATTTTTTAAAATAACGCAGCAGCAGACGCCAACCCAACAAGCATTCTGTTAAACAGAAATGAACCTAAGGGGAAGGTAAACGCAGTTAGCCATTTGGATTCAGGATGTAACTCAACCTGGTGATAGGCATTAGACAAATCGAGAAAAGAGAAATACATAAATTCACTCATAGTGCTTAACATCTCAAGAATTCTAGGAAGAGGATGTCTTTCAATCAAAATGCTTTTGTTTAAATCTCGTAAGTCAACACATACTCTGATGTCATTACTATTGTTTTTCTTTGTGATAACAACAGGGGCTAGTCAATTTGAGCTTTCAAAGTGTTGTACTATTCCCATAGATTCTAAACTGTTAAGCTCCTTTTCAAGAGCTTCTTTCATTAAATGGGGTACATGTCTAGTTTTGTGTACCATGAGTCTAGACTTTGGTTTCGATTTAATTTTATGTTAGAAGTCCTTGAATAACCCTAAATTTTCATTGAAAACCTTTGGAAATTCCATATAATTTTGTTCACCAGAGCTGGGTTGATTGGTAACCATCACTTGCTCTGGGTTGTTAGGATCCAATTTAATTTCTAGCTTTTTCTGGTGCTGCCAACCCAACAAATTGGATTCTTCTTCTACTACATAAACTTTTCCTACTGTGTTACGTTTTTTTAATGTTATGAGGGATTTAAACATCCCTTTGAGAGGAATGGGGTCTTTATTATATCCCTTAGACTTGATGTTAGGATTAAGTACATTTATTATGCCATTATCTACAATTTTTCTATAATCTGATACATTTATGAGGGTGTAAGGAGAACAAGAGTCAGCAAATAGTTTTGATAGGATTATCATCAATGTATATTGTACATTCAGGATATTGGGTGGAAGGGACTTTTTTACTTGTAAAATGATCCTCTTAACTTCTTGTGGGTTCTCTTCTAGTTTTTTATAGTCAAACGGTTTGTCAGTTCTGGAAAAGTCCCTGCATACACTTGTAAAGTGAGCTTTTTCATTACATTTTCTATATGATATGTGGCCGTTCTGGCTTGGCAAGACTTTGAATTTGTTAGATGATTGTTGCTTCCGCAACAATAGCACTTTAAATTAAAATTTGCACTAATGTTTATTTGGCGTAATTTGTCATTATCCTTTATTTTAAACACATATGTCATCTGATTTATCATCTCTAATTTCCGACACTTGTTCAGAAGACGGTGGGGATCTGATTTCTTGTAAACAAAGAGCAGTATGTTCAATAGATTTCGCAATCTCAATAGTCTCTTGTAAATCTGGTTTTTTCTGTAACAATTTTTCTTGTATTTTTTTATTATTAATACATCGTACAAATTGATCGCAAATGAGTGAATCATCAAGATCCCCAAAGTTACTCTAAGTGCTCGAGCCGCTTAACATAGCTATATTATTTGTTACACTTTCATGGTTTACCCTGAGTGCAACAGAAAAATTTGTAACGTTCTAATACAATATTAATTCTATCTCCAAATTGGTTTTCCAATTTAATATATGCGACAGAATATTCATCAGGATCTCCTTCCGGTAATTCTGGTTCAGGTTAGGATTCATAAATTTTCCTGCCATGTGTCCCTAAGTGATGCAATAATATGTGGTGTTTCCTTACAGGGCTAAATTTGTCCCCTCCTATAGCTATTAGGTAGGACTCAAAAATTCTCACCATTCCCTCCATGGAATGTTTGGTTCCCCAATTTCATTTAAAAATGGGATAGGTTGAGACATTCCTGGGGCAACCATCATAAGGACTTAAACAGTTTTTTGAAAATATAAAATACCTGAGAACGTTCCTTTATTCGTATATATAAATGTAATTACAAAATAAAACTGCTGAAAATACTATTTGTAAAATTGCAGTCTAATCTTATAAATGTAAAAGGCATCAGTTACTATACTTGAAACCTTAAGGAGCTACATTTGACTAAATAGCAACTTCCATGGAATGATAGAAAATGATCGACAATTAATTACCCTGTAATACAGATAAAATTGCAATTGCATGGCTAAGGAAGAACTATCGCAAATTAACAAGCAAGAAATATATGCAACCATATACAATACAAATAAGGTGTGCACATCACCGTTCAAAATAATACACTCTAGGTAAGGATTATAGAAATAAACAGGTAGAAATACGCTCTAGTCTTTTTTTTTTTCTACACATGAAATGGAAGGGGCCAGCTATGTTGAAACATTTGAAACCTGAATCAAATACTTCATGAAATGACAGGCCACCGATAGGGCTGTGCCCCTCAGCATGAAAGCTTGACCCAGGATAAGGATCTTTGTCAGAAAGCCGAAAAATGTTTCATCAAACGGTGATTTGGCAACATCTGTCATCGGAACACGGAGAAATACTGCTCGTTGCCAATTATAAATGAGGTTCCCTTCCGATGTTGTAACCCGCTTAGAGCTTATTTCTAAAAAGAATATGTCCTAGCAAGCGTATTATTGAGGAGCCTGGCAGCGTTAGTAAAATAAGTGATTCATTGAAATGGTACAGTACATTTGATTGATGAAACTTCAATAATAAGAAATAGATGGAGTAAACTGAAAGGGGTAGAGACAAAAGTGCCCCCTTACACACTCTAACTCATCGTCAGTGTTACAGTAAAGACGATGTATTCTCCTTTAAGTTGTAATCTTTATTTCCATCTCCACTGCTCCATCTTTGCATCCAAAGTCCCCTCAGCTCTCTCATCAACTTTCTAAGCTCCTCTCAACTTCCCAGCTCCTCTCAACTGATGGAATTTACTAACACTCAAAAGGAAAGGGGTAATAGGAATATACTAATATTATTATATATAACATACTACATACTACTATTAATTATATATTACGACACTGTGACTGTCCTAACTTCACACGTGCCATTTAGAATTATTTGAGAATTTAAAACACATTGCTCTATAACCGAAAAGATTGTGTGAGCCTACAGATGTAGACTTCTACCTTTATTGAGAATTAGGTCACTTGCATTTTGCCTGCTGCAGTGCCAAATGTCTACTTATCAAAGTCCCAGCCAGATTAGCTCTGTTTAAGTAGGGTGAGGAAAAACACCACTGACTTCAAAGTGGTCCCAAGTTATTAACAGTGGCAAGCATTCAATCCAACATCTTTTACTTATCCTTAGTATGACTTCCTGGGTATGAAGGGTATTTCCAGATATGGGTCCTGTGCTCAGCGTGTTATAGGGATCAAGTTATACCTCACTGATGAGGCCTAAATAGACTAAAAAGGGTCTAAGGTTTATTGTGTTGTCATCTAGAGTGATACTGGCCTGACAGTTTTGGCTAGATTGTTCCTACTAGAGCATGACCATGGCTGATTTGGGTATGGCCGGTCTCTATCTGTCATGGAATACAGAGCAAAAATAATGAACAGGATTTTGTGCCCTTGCAATACCGAATGGCTGAAATGAATTCAAGTATTCATTCATCACCTTTTTGTTTACCTCAGAGCAACACTCTAAGTGTAACAGGTATGCCAAGATGTAAGTCCCATGTCCACTGTGCAATAGGACATAAACTCGCCCTCACTTACGATGCCTAAAGAGTCCAAAACAGATTTTGGGTTGCTTGTTTTCACATCTGGAAAGGATCTAGTCTGATAGTTTGGACTGCACTGCTCCTACTGGCATGATTTACATGTGGCCATTCATGGTTTAGAGTGGCATTGTGAGCACAAACAAGTGGACTAGAGATGTACCAAGTAACTACCAGTGGCTGAGATTCCTGCATTTCATCCATCACCTTTTTGTTTGACTCTGTTAAAATAAACACCCTATTTTATTGCATATTGATATGGGAGCCACATTGGTGAGTCAACTATGATCAGTACTCCTGTGCATTAGAGCAGCATGTAGGAGAGAAGGAATTATTTTTCCCACAATAACCCTAAACATAACCTGTTTTTAGAAAACATATTACCTACATCCTGGGCTGTGGGAAATATTCCCAATATGTAAAAAGCATTGAGGTTTTCCATAAGGACATAAGCCCAAAGTTTAGATGAAACATATAAACTTATTTTCTATAACAGACGCCCCCACAGTTCAGGTGTCCACAAAGAGAAAGCTCCCATTCCCACATTCTACATTGTATCAGGCTAACTTGAATATCAACAAGGATTATACATGTATTCCAATCATAATTTGGTAACCTTTGAAAGGAGGGTGCCTTTTACATGATATTTGCAGTGAATAGGTAAGTTGAAAAGATTCTATTTACCTGCTATTTTTTATCAATTATTATTTATGAGAAATATACTGCTTGTGGTCTGCCTCAATGACATCACTAGGAATATATATTCTTTGCTACCACTTCTGCCACTTCAGACCCATGATGTACCACTTGTCCAGCCTTGGACAGCATCTGCCAGAACAAAATAAAATTAAACCAAGGCCAGGCCAGGATGGGATGATTAGAATCAAATCTTCCTGTGTCACATGCTGATCTGATTAGTTTCTGTAGCATCTTTCCCTTTTCAGATTACCTTGAGGTAGAGACAGAACATTGGGGGCACACTTAAAGGATGTCTTAGGCCAAGTGTTAGCAGAAAGGGGGAGATTTCCTTTGAAGTTTAGGGCCACATGTGCAAAACGTTTTGCAAGTCGCAAATTGGTCGCAGCGCTATTTGCGACTGTGCAAAAAGCTAAATGGTATGTTCCAACGCCCAAATAGCGATGTGACCAATTACCGACTCGCAGAAATTGAGACTTGAGTTTCCGACTCGCAATTAAGAAATCGCAATTTGCGAGTCGCAAACCGCATGTACAAGGTAGTCACTAATTGCGAATAGTCGCAAAAACCCCGTTTTGCACACCCAAATTAGCACTGATGCCAAACAGGTGGTAACCAGAACCAAAGTATAAAAGCAGACCCAGAAGGCATCTGGGTTTCTCAAAATGGCTGCATTCTACGTGATTGCATGGAGGAGGAGAGTCCAGGCTGCCCAGCAGAGGAGGAGGAGGCGGAGACATGAGAGGATATACAGAACCAGGCAGACCATATTTAAAAAAACTGAGAAGGAAATATATGACAAAATCAGACCGAGCAGCACAGTTATTTTAGAGATTATTGAACTGCTGAAACCTCAGCTAGAATGCCAGACTTTGCGCAGCTGCTCTATCCCCACACATGTGCAAGTGCTCCGCTTACTGCACCTCTTGGCCTCGGGTAGCTGCCAGGGGGTGATTGCTGTTGCTGGTGGGGTGTCCCAAAGTGCCCTGTTACGATTCTTTAGATGGTTCTTAGAGGCCATACTCGCACACATGTCCAGATACATATACCTTCTGAGGAATGAGGAGGAAATACACACAACACCAAGTTGGACTTCTATAGAATTGCACATTTTCCCCATGTAATAGGGTGTGTGGATGGGACACATATACCCATTTGCCCACCTGCAAATCTGGAATATGTGTTCCACAATAGGAAATGTACTCACCCACTCAACATCCTGGTGGTATGTGATGCCCATAATGTAATAACTGACATAGTGGCAAAATTTCAATGGAGTACACATGATGCATACATATTCAGGCACAGTGGGATACACCAACACCTAGAGCATGGGGAGTTTGGCGAAGGATATCTATTAGGTACTAGTTAGTACACACCAATTTCTTAAATACATGTCACTGCAGAACCACATGAAGCCATGCTCATATTTGCTGTTTTGTTACACAGGTGACAGTGCATATGCTCTGAGGCCATGGATACTCACCTCATACCTAACACCTGCCAATCTGAATGAGTGGCACTACAATATTGGACATCGGCAAACCAGAACCGTCATTGAGAGGCCCTTTGGCATGTTGAAGTCACGTTTTCGATGCCTGCACAAAAGTGGATGGGCACGCCAGTATGCCCCAGAGACTGCATGCAAGATTGTGGCAACATGTGCCATCCTACACAGCATAGCAACCAGACGTGGGCTACATCTCACCCTAGATGACACAGATTCGGAGGATGAGGAGCAAGAGCCACCACAACGACAGCCTGGGGGTGGTAGCATCGCAATGGAGGGCAGACAGAGATGGGACCACATTGCAACTCACTACTTTGGCAAGTACTTGGCAACCGTTACAGCACTCACAAATGTAAGACACACATAGCCAGGTTGTGCAAAAAAACAAATCCCTATAATGTCAGGAGTGTAATAATGAACTGTTGACATCTAAACAGCAATAAAAATGTAAAATGTTACAATGTCTGACACATTTACATCATGTGCCTCAGACAAATCCCAGATTAGCAAAATCACACCGTCCTGCGACTACGGCCACCCTTGCCTGATCCTGGTTTGTCCACTGATGTTTGGTGGGCACTGCTACTCCGCAGGATGCGTGCATCTGAGGCAGAAACACTGCTCACGCTGGAGATGTCCACACTGTCCTGAGGGGTATCACCAATGCCCTTTGCTGCCTGGGTGGTCTGTATTACGTCCACTGCATGACTGATGCGCCCTAGTCCCCTTGCTACATCACCGGCAAAATGCTCAATTTCCACCTGGAGCATTACAGTGCGCCTTGGCAGGCAGGTAGTAGCGGTTGTGAGGCAGCCGGTCCAAACAGGCAGCACTGTTTTGCTCTCTGCGCCTGGCAAGGGCCCTATCTGCCACCATTTCCCTGCACAGGTCATTGATGGAGATGGTGAGGTTTGCCATGTTGTTGATCATGGTGGTGAAATGTGTGTCAACATTGGCAAAACCCTGTGAGAGGGTCTGTTGCAGTCTGTGCAGGTTCCTGTTGACTAACCGCATATGTACATTTTGCAGGCGGTGACTGTTCAGTAAGGATGCCTCCAGTCCTAGGAATTGTTCACCTGTGACATCCTCCTCACCTGCTGACTGTGTTTGACATCGCCATCTCCGCCCAGACCCAGCTGACCTATGTGGCCAACTCACACTCGTCTGTGGCCCCGGTGTCAGGTTGCCTGTCTCAGTGTCCACATCTGTCTCCTCAGTGGTATCATGAGCATGGTGGAAAAGTGTTGTGGTCATGCATTTCCCTGCTGATACACTGGCTGCCTCGTCTGCTTTGATGGTGGCAGATTCATCTCCCTGCACAGTAGGGTCATCGGTGGGTGCTTGTGAGAAACCTGTGGGACACAGGGGATACATTGTCAGTGCCTCTCATATGTGTGGTGTGCCAAAATAAATATTCCTTAAAAGTTGGACTACTGTACTACATTGCCCATAATGCATTGTTCTGTAGGTTGCAATATAGGCATGGAACAAATTTGGAGGATGCATGGTTTTGTGTACTGTGGATGTGTGCATGGTGCATTGAATGGTGTAAATAAGTAAGATTTGCTACTTACTTTTGGATGTTCCCAGTGCAGAACTGACCAGGTCCCCAATTCCAATGACAGCCTCCATCTACAGAGTGGTCTCCACCATGCTCCAAATGGCTGTAGGAGGTGGTACTGTGGATGGTCCTCCACCAGTTCAGTGCGCCTCCCTCATCCACTCTGCCACCCTTTCTTTGGTCCTGGACCTGAGGTCGTACCACCTTCTGCGGACCTTGTCAATGGTGCGATGGCTGACTCCTATTGCATTGATCTTACTCTGAATATCCTGCCAGATCTTCTACTTCTGTGTGTCAGGGACACTCATTGCTGCCTTGCCAAACAGGACCTCATCGTGCAGGCAGCACTCCTCAGTCAGGACCTCCAGCTCCTCATCAGAAAACTTCAGTTTCCTCTTCCTCCCTGCAGTGGGTGTCTCTTTGGTCTGTGGTGCCATGGCTGCAGTTGCTCCTCGCAGTTCCATGGGGAGTACCTCCTGGTTCTGATGTCATCACTCAGAACCAGGAAGTGTGTTTTCTTCTTTTGTATTTGGCACCAGCTCGCAAATTGCGACACAGTCGCAATTTGTGACTTCGGGCCACACCCTTGTGCAATTTGCAAAATTGCAATTTATGATTTTGCAAATTGCGATGTGACTCCGAACCAAATCGCAAAATGGAATCGCGATTTTAACTTATATCCCATTTTGCGACTTGCAAATTGCAGGTCGCTCTGAATCGCAATTTGCGAGTCTCAAAACCAGAGTTTGATACATGTAGCCCTTAGTGATCTGGTTACAGTAGGAGCAGAGCAGAATGCTGTACACAATTGAGCAAGGGAAGTGCTATAGTGGCTCTTGGATACATGGAACTTAAGCAGAGCTTTGCACTCTCAGCGGCACACCAAATTATATCCCTTGGAGAAATGTCTGGGGATTGTATTACTACTGGCTATGGGATCATAACTAATGACTGGTTTACTCTTTAAAATATTCTGCTCAACTCACTCCATTGACAAGTAGCTTGCCCTTGTAAAACCTCCTTTAAGGGGTCATAGGTCAGACAAGGTCCAGTAGCAGAGAAGCAGCCTAGAAGAAATGCAATTTATCAGTTACACCTTGACGTTTCTCTATTACACAAAGGGTGGAGTGGGTGGGAGATTAACTGTACTGCACCAGGTGTACTTCACTAAATAACAATAGTCTGTACTGTTGTTATACAACAGATGAATAAACAGTGAACAGTGTCACTCTACCTAAGAAACAATCTTTAGGATATTTATTTGTGTAGTGTGAAAAGATATGTTTATTGGTGCTTCAATCCATTACAGTATTAATGAGAATATCCAATGAATTCCTTTATAAAAAAAACATCGCTTATAAAAACATTTGCATAACAAACAGTCCTACATTTCCAATCTGCAATCAACAGCACATTTGACAATGGTATAATTTCATTCAGTCTTCTCAGCCTACACCTGTTTTTTCATACCCATGCAACTTTTTTCAGGGCTTGCCTGCAACTCAAATGGCAATATATATCAAATGTAGTCCCATGAAATGGTCAGCAACCATAGGGTTGTTGGCAATAGCAAATTCACATCATAGCCATCATATCAATACATGGATTAAGGAAATGGAATAAATATGACCACAAGCCCTTCAACCATGGTCCTCAATCTTTTGATAAATTCAGTAATGTTAATGTCACATTGCTTTTCAGTAAGCAATTTCAGCTACCTATGCCCCTCATCCCAGAAATAATGTTCTCAGAAACCCAAACTGTATTATTGAAGGAATTACAATTATTGAATGAATCCACACATGGTGGACCATGGAGTTCAGTGCACCCCCGCCCTAGCAGACCATGCTTGCAACCTCGGCATCATCCTGGATAACAAGTTATCCATGAAGAATCAAGTTGATACAGTATCATCCTCCTGCTGCTACACCATTCGCATGCTCTGCAAGATCTTCAGTTAGTTCCCAGCAATCACCAGAAGGACCATCATGCAGGCCCTTATCACCAGCAGACTGGACTACGGAAACACGCTCTACGTAGGAGTCACTGCTCGCCTCCTGAAGAGACTCCAGACAATACAAAACTCAGGGGCAAGACTCATACTTGACCTCCCCAGAAGGACACACATCACACCCAGCTCAAGAAACTGCAATGGTTCCCAATTCAGAAAAGATGCCAGTTCAAGATGCTGACCCACACCTAAAAGGCCCTGCACAACGAAGGACCAGCCTACATCAACCAATGTCTGACCTTTCACCAACTGATCAGACACCTCTGATCACCTTCCCTCTACCTTGCAGACAACCCACAGATCCATTGAGCCAACAGTGGGGGTGCTGCTTCTCACATCTGCCAGCCAATGCTTGGAGCAACCTCCCCCAGCACCTCAGGACCACACAGCCGCTCGAGCAACCCAGAAGAGGACTAAAGACCTGGATGTTTCAATGACCATACCTCCATGCAGCACCATACAGCTCCAGCTCCTGGAGACCCTCACGGGTGATTCGTTGCGATCTATAAATGTTTGATTGAAGGAATCAAATTTAATGTGTAGGAGGCAGGTGATATGGCCCAACAGAGTTTTCCCTTCTTTTCACAGGCAGAACAAGTATTTAATCCTGAAGAGCAGTCTTGAGGACTAGTTGGAACTGGGCATTACATTTGGCTTTTTACATTGTGGGAAGTTTCCTACAAATGAAAACCATTGATTAGGGTCTGAAGAAAAAAACCTGAAGATCTGAATGTTTTTTCAAGAAAGCAGTGGTACAAGAAAATATTCTGCAAATTCAGGTAGTGTGAAAGTGAGAAGAACTTTAAGAATTCATTAAAACGCATCTTTTTCAAAGACAGTGTGTATAATTGTAGAAGTTGAGGGGGTGTTATTGCTTCTCTTTGGCATCAGAAACTGTTCTTTTAACCTCTTGACTGTTTTGAGAAAGAAAGCACTTGATTTTGTCATATTTGGCTGTCTTTACCAATAGATAATTTCAAATGGTTTTGTTAGACATTTTTATTTTCATCTTTTTAACTACCTTGGGGCCTGATTTATATATTGGCAAATGGGTTTTTAAATCATAACAATGATGGCTATCCCATCCACTGAAATCTAAATCCCATTGGACATAATGGGATTTAGATTTTGGCAGACTAGAAATCTGTCACTGTTGTGACGGAGTTTCCCACATCTGCCAATATCTAAATCACCCCCATGTTAGTTTCTTTATTTTCTAACTTTTTATTGTTTTGACTAGTTTTTTTTATATGTGAGTTATTGATTTTTACATAAGTAACATAGTATATGTGAGACATCAGAAAATCTCTGCATTTCGTACAGTGTAATTTAACAGAAAAAAAACAAAGGAATAACCCATGAATATTGAAGTCTGCCATGGATACAAATGTCTTGATCTACATGAAGCAGTTGGAGTGCGATAGGTGCTTGGGGTCCTCAGGGGAGCTGTGAGTGTGCATCAAGGACCGAGGAGCAGCTGTGGATGGTGAGCACACTAGAACTTCCGCCAAGACTGGTGTTTGTTACAAGGTAATGCAGTGAGGGCGAATAGTAGGCAGGTATCCTGAAATTGTGCCATCCTCTCCAAGACCCCCTGTCAGCACCCCTGGGCCTCAGCAACCCAGAGCCCCAATGGGGGGAGCCCAGGCAGTGTGTTAACCAACCAATACAGTTGTCTTAGGTGGCATCCTGGTCCCGTCCTGTGTGTTCTGCTCACCGGTCTCAGGGGAGATGTACCTCAGCAGCTGGAGTCAACATATGATTCAGGGTGGGCAGGTGTAATTTTTCACCTCTCTGTTTTTTATGTAGGTCTCCCAACACCCTTTTTCTGTCCTGTCACCTTCCCATGTGCGAACAGCATGAGAGCATTTGCCTCTGCATGACTCCATTTTGACTGCGTGGACAGCCAGAACTGAACATCAGGGGCCACGGGCACCTTCCAATTTGTCTCTTGAAGAGGTCAAAAACAAGATCTATGAATCAATGTAGGTGTTTGTCCCCTTAGGCCTTAGGACGGACACCCAGTAGACAGTATTCAGGTATGGGCTTGAGTGTGTGTTCCACGATATTAGCTATAAGACTTGTGACCTAACTCTAGGTTAGCAGTAACATTGGGCAGTCCCAGACCATGTTGTAGACTCCAGCTTCAGGGGTTTTGCACCTGAGGCACTCAGGGTTACAGTGGGAACATGCGTTTAATGCATTGGGGGACAAGTAGGCCTGATATAAATAGTTATACTGTGTGAAGTGGAATTGTGAATTGTGGGACACCTCCTTCACATGTTGGAGCGCACGGGACCAAGATTTGTTTGTTAGTGGTTGTGAACAAACATTGATCCGTCTGGAGTATAGAACGGAGATGGGATGCTGGGCACCACCCCCTACCAGAAGGGCATGAACCATTGATGATAGAATTGTTTCTGCTTTGCTGGTGTACCAGGTGGTGTGGATCACGTGCTATAGGGCATGGTATGTCAGGAAGTGGCCTGCACCCATGCCATAAGTGTCTATGATGTCTTGAAGGGTATGAAAGCACTGTCATGAAAGAGGACTCTCAGGTGTTAGATTCCCGTCTCCCTCCATGGCTCTACATTGAGTCTCTGTGCCACCCCCCAGAGACCTGGCAAGTGCCATGTCACTATAAGGTAGGGAATACGTCATGTGGGGACCCCTATTGTGTACTTATCTCTGCCAATGCTGCTGAGCCACAGTCATCTGTTGCGTTTCCTGGTGTAGTCGGATTTCCAGGTCAGTCAGCCATGTGTAAATGCTAGTCCCCTTAAGGATCATGCAGATGGCTACCCTCTCAGGCAAGTAGACGTGCCCAGCCAATGTTGCAGCCTTTGCATTTGCACCGCTGCATAATACAGTTCATAAATAGGTGCTTTGAGCCCCCCCTCGAGCATGGATCACTGGAGAGTGGAGAGTGCCTCTCGTCTCTTGCACGCACCCCATATTAATTCCAGCAGGAGGCCAGGCAGCTCTCAGAAGAGGGGCTTGGGAAGCATAAGGGGAGTGCAGTGAAAACATATAGTCAGCGGGGCAGTGTGAGTATTTTCGGGATTGCTACTCGACCTAGTGAGGAAAGAGGCAGTAATAGCCAGAAGGGGTTAGATTTATGGATTGACCCCAGCACTTTATCTACATTCCACATCTACATGATATCCTTACAGAACTGATCAATGATTTACATCTCACATGCTACAACTATGCAGATGACACACAAATACTACTTAAATTAGAATGCCCCGAAAACATTGAAAACTCACTAATCTTCAGTTGCCTGAGAGCCATTGATCAGTGGATGACATGGAGCCACCTCAAACCAAATGCCTTCAAAACAGAAATACTCAAATGTGGTGACTGGAAAAATTATGACCCACTGTGCGCCTGGCCTGATGATCTTGGACCACCTCCTCAATTATCCAAGGAAGTTAAAAACCTTGGAATCACCATGGGCTGCAATTTAAAAAGGAATGCCCAAGTGGACAAATTAGCAAGAACAAGCTTCATCACCTTGAAGACTGTACGACTCATCTGCCCCCACCTCGGATTTCCACACAAGGTGCAAGCTACTATCTTGCTTGTACTATCCAAACTAGATTATGCCAATGGCCTCTACCATGGATCATCTCTATCTAATATGAAAAAAATACAACGTATTCAGAACTCTGCAGCCAGGCTACTATTACATGTAAAGCCACAAGCCCACATCTCTGCCTTGAGAGCACTACACTGGCTACCCTTTGCCAGAAGATGCACCCTCAAGCTGCTTTGTATCACCCACAAAGCTATACATGGAACAGGACCGCTTTTTATCAGAAACAAAATAACCAAATACATCCAACAAAGAAACCTCCGCTCAAGATTGGCACCCCGCCTTAGAACACCACCATACAAGAAAAAGCCTATAGGTGGTACATCCTTCTCTGTTCAAGCAGCCAAACTATGGAATTCATTACCCCAACTATAAGAGCCAGAGATAACTTTCTTGTCTTCAGAAAACTACTCAAGAGTTGGCTCTTTCCTTCATAACCACCATATTCAAACAACTATGGACTGCATATGCCTATGTTGATAAATATTTGTTCTGATTATGTTTCTATTTCTAGTTATGTATAGTTCTTTAGAAAATATGTATCACTACTATGTCATAACAATAAAATACACACACACTCTTTAAACCTGTTTCACTAAGTATATTTACCCATGGTTCTAATTATGGATTGTATGTACATATATGTGTGCATATGTGTGTGTATTCATGTGTGTTTGCATGTGTGTGTGTATGTGTGTATGTATATATATATATATATATATGTGTGTATGTTGTTCTGTGCTTGGCATGTTCGTGGGTCATTGTTATGTTATGTTATGTTATAATGATTTATATAGCGCCTAACTGCCCAACGGCCTCGTAGCGCTTATACTGCCCTAGCGGTGACATACTGTTTAAGTTTATACAAGAAATTTAGATTTTAAATAGCCAGGTCTTCAATTCCTTCCTAAACGACATCTCTTGAGGATTTACTCTCATCTTGAGGGGGAGATTATTCCAAAGCAAAGCGCCTTGGTATGCTAACGATCTTCCTCCCCATCTGGCTTTCCTCGTTGTTGGAATTATGGCCAGATTAGCTGAAGAGGATCTAAGCGACCTGGTTGGAAAGTAAACCTGTGCCAGTGTTTTCAGCATTTCAGGTCCCTTATCAAATATGGATCTATGAAAGTGGCACAGGGTCTTGAACTGAATCCTTTCCGCTACCGGGAGCCAGTGTAGGGAGACAATTCCTGGCCGTATCGAATGTAGTTTAGGAATATTTAGTAGCAGACGAGCCGCTGCATTTTGTACCCTTTGTAGTCTATGAATTACATATTTCGGGGAACCTATAAACAGAGCATTGCCATAGTCAATCCGAGCACCAATCAGTGCCTGGACCACCATTCTTCTAGCTGAGAATGGCAAAATAGTTAAAACCTTCCTAAGGGTCCTTAGCAGAGCAAAAGCAGTTCCTGCTATTCTATTCGTATGTTGGGCCATTGAGAGAAAAGGGTCAAGCCATACCCCTAAGCTTTTAATAAGACATTTGGGGGGTGGGAGGGTAGACACCCCGCTCAGTAGGCTGGAATTGACAGGAGGAATTTTATTTCTAAAAAACATAACTTCAGTTTTGTCATCGTTGAGCTTTAGTTTACTTTTAGACATCCAGGATGCAACTGCTTTCATACAAGGACCTAATGCTGAACCCATATCTGGGCGGGCCTTGGAGAAGGAAACTATCAGTTGCGTATCATCTGCATATGATACTAGATTCAGCCCGAAAGGCTCAACTATACCTGCTAATGGCCGCATATAGATGTTGAAAAGTAATGGACTTAAGGCCGAGCCCTGCGGAACACCACAGCTATTAAAGGTGCTCCTAGAGATATACTCTCTATCAAGTACCTGAAATGACCTCCCATATAAAAAAAAGCGAATCCAGTCTAACGCGGTTCCAGCAATTCCACAGCCTCGCAATCTATCTATGAGGATTTTTAGGTCAACTGTATCGAAAGCCGCACTTAGATCAAGGAGGATAATTGCAGTTTCCAAACCTTGATCCATCCTCTTCCTTGCTTCTTCTGTAATGGCAATCAGTGCGGATTCTGTGCCATGTTTAGGTCTAAAACCCATCTGAGTAGGGTGTATAAGTTTATTTTCTTCCAAGAGCGTGGATAACTGAGAGTGTACATGTTTCTCTGCAAGTTTGGCAATTAGAGGCAGTAATGAAATAGGTCTGTAATTGCTCAGAATCTTAGGATCTAAATTATTTTTCTTCAGGAGCGGTTTGATAATGGCTTGTTTCCAGTGATCAGGTACTATGCCATCACTCAATGAGGTGTTAATGAGTTTCTTTATTATCGGCCCTAATACTGAAATTCCCAAGGATAGGATCTTGGGGGGGGCAGGATCTAGTGGGGAGCCCGATTTCGTTGAGCTCAGTAGGTTGATAACTCTGTCCAAACTAATAGGAGTAAAGTTTGTAAAAAGAGTTACCTCCCCAATCTCTTGGCTCAACTTCTTCTGATCTTCACTAGGGGGAATGGGGAAGGCTCGATAAATATTCTCAATTTTATTAAGAAAAAAACTAGCCAGATCTTCTACATGTTGTTGAGGGAAGTCCTTAATTTCTGCTTCTTCCCTTGGATGAATAAGAACTTTTAAAGCATTAAAGATCTCCTTAGGTGAATTAGCTGCTGCTTCGATTTTTCCTGTATAATAGGTTGCCTGAGTTTTTTTAATTTCCAAATGATATTCTCGAATCAGATTTTTATAAACTGTTTTCATGGATTCATCTTGGGTACATCTCCATCTCCTCTCTTGCTTCCTACACTCTCTTTTCTTCTCTAATAGGCAAACATTGTACCATGGAGCCGACTTCTTACGAAGGGTACTTTTGGACGAGGCGATAGGTATGATCTCCTCTAGGCTGTCCTCTATCCATTTATTAACAGAGTGCGAAAAATCTGTTATATTATTTGTATTTATACTTCCTGGTCTATTTTTCTCCAAGGCGGAGATGAAATCTGAAGATTTTAATCTGTGCCATTTCCTTCTGCGGGGGGGTGCCCCCGTGTGGGTGATCCTAGAGTGAGTGAGATGTACTTCCATTTCTAAAAGGAAGTGATCCGACTATGCTAACGGGCAGGATGATAAAATTTTTATACTTGGGTCATTAGAAAAAGCCAGATCAAGTGTATGACCCTTAACGTGAGTGGGGCCTTGAATAAGTAGTGTTAAGTCACATGCATTCATGTCTGCAATCAGCATCTTAGTGGACGCATTATCTGTATTCTCAGCATGTAGATTAAAATCACCCAGCACTAAGAAGTTTGGTTTAGTGTATATTATTTGTGAAATGTTTTCTGCTAGTGACATTAGGAACTCTCCCATGGGACCAGGAGGACGATAAATCAAAACACCCGAAAGGGTGTAATGAGGATTCACATTGATGGCGAACGACATACTCTCACAGTCTTTGATAAGGGTGGGAGCGGTGTTAATCTTGCATGTGTCTCTGAAAATGACTGCAATGCCTCCCCCTCTACTAGGTCTGTCCATTCTACTGATCTTATAGCCTGTGGGAAGGGCCATAATGACATCAGGAGCAGAGCTTTCATCTAGCCAGGTTTCTGTTAGAAACAAGGCCAGGGGTTTGATTTGTTCAATTAACAGATGAATATCCATTATATGAGCTCCTAATGAGCTACAATTAACTAAGAAAATGGATAGTTTATCTAAATTCTCCATTTGTCGATAGTCTGTGTGCCTATTGAATGCCCATGCACACCTGGGGCATCTAAAGTTGACCTTATGAGGGTCTAAGCTTTTACTACACATGGCATGAGATTTATTGTTAAGGAGAAGTAATTAATCTTTAGAATAAGTGATAACTATCTTTCCAGATAGCACTTGGGCATAATTTCTTGGCTCTTGGCTCGTTCTGGCGCGGACGGGCGCAGACAGGCTTGCCTTTGGCGCGCCATCAGCGCGCCCGCTGTGCGCGTCCGCTGCGCGCCGCGCTCATCGTGTGCCTAAATAGCTTTCTAGCAATAGAAGCTAGAGTGCTAACCCCCCAAAATGGCGGCAAAAAGTGAGTTTTCTTTATATTAAAAACGAGCGTCTAGCTCCTAAAGTGCAAGGTGAAGTTTCAATTCAGTTTAGTTCAAACAGATTCAAGGTTTTACAGTTCACAATAACATTAAAACATTAAAAGAACCATTAAACAGTATATCGCCGATTTGGTCAAGCGTGGGAAGGCAAAGGGAACCTCTGCCTACCTTCCGCTGCGCGCCGCGCTCATCGTGTGCCTAAATAGCTTTCTAGCAATAGAAGCTAGAGTGCTAACCCCCCAAAATGGCGGCAAAAAGCGAGTTTTCTTTATATTAAAAACGAGCGTCTAGCTCCTAAAGTGCAAGGTGAAGTTTCAATTCAGTTTAGTTCAAACAGATTCAAGGTTTCACAGTTCACAATAACATTAAAACATTAAAAGAACCATTAAACAGTATATCGCCGATTTGGTCAAGCGTGGGAAGGCAAAGGGAACCTCTGCCTACCTTCCGCTGCGCGCCGCGCTCATCGTGTGCCTAAATAGCTTTCTAGCAATAGAAGCTAGAGTGCTAACCCCCCAAAATGGCGGCAAAAAGCAAGTTTTCTTTATATTAAAAACAAGCGTCTAGCTCCTAAAGTGCAAGGTGAAGTTTCAATTCAGTTTAGTTCAAACAGATTCAAGGTTTCACAGTTCACAATAACATTAAAACATTAAAAGAACCATTAAACAGTATATCGCCGATTTGGTCAAGCGTGGGAAGGCAAAGGGAACCTCTGCCTACCTTCCGCTGCGCGCCACGCTCATCGTGTGCCTAAATAGCTTTCTAGCAATAGAAGCTAGAGTGCTAACCCCCCAAAATGGCGGCAAAAAGTGAGTTTTCTTTATATTGAAAACGAGCGTCTAGCTCCTAAAGTGCAAGGTGAAGTTTCAATTCAGTTTAGTTCAAACAGATTCAAGGTTTCACAGTTCACAATAACATTAAAACATTAAAAGAACCATTAAACAGTATATCGCCGATTTGGTCAAGCGTGGGAAGGCAAAGGAAACCTCTGCCTACCTTCCTTGGCTCTTGGGTGGGTTGTTATACTAGATATCTATGAATCCCTGCTCTCATCTTATCACACTTATCTACCCATCATCATATTTCATGTCTCTATCAATCTATCCTCCATTCCCACTCGGACTCATCCCAAATCCATTCTACTACTTTCATCTCCTAAATAACTCTGCTTAAGCTCTTCCCTCCGCTGCCACATCTAACTCACCAAACCTCACTCTACTACCATGACCTCCCAAACAACCCTACTAAATTCTCCCTCATTTATCTCACCCTGCTACTATGATCTCCCTAACCCTTCCACAGACTCTTCCCTCCTCCATCCCCCTTTACTCATCTGAAGCCTTTGGGATGAGTAAATGAGGGATATACTCCCAATTAACACTTCTGGATTTCTTTCCTCCTCCACCCCTCCATTACTCCAGTCAATCTAACTAACAAACTCTCATATCTGCAGCTCAAATTAACTCATAATAATACTAAAACGGTACTCATATTTCCCGATACTAATCCATCACTAATTCTTGTTGGGTTCCGGAGTAGCGTGCTACTCGCCAAAAAGCGCTTCAACGCCTCGTCAGGGGTGGTAAGCGCTGTATAAATACTATTACCATACAATACAATAAAATACACATACCCTCCTCCCACCTGGACACCATGCTGCAATGTACAGCCATTCCCACTCACATCTAGCAGGCCAGAATGGCCACCAGTTAGCAGGTCACACCTGTAATGTGACCATCACACAGGAACAAAACCCACCCACCGAGCTAAAGAAACCAAACCTGATTCACAGCAACCCCTATGGAGCATGGTACACAAGTCGCAATCCACTATCACAAGCTGTGTTAGCATTGCTGCACCTGTCATTTCTATTGCTGGGAATCAAGTCAAGCCACTGTATGCATCAGACAAACAGATAACCAATCATACCTCCACCATTAAACCCTCTCTCACTCCATCCACAGGTACCCCTGCCACTGCTACCACGAAGAGGATACCAGAGACAGACAACTCTTCTCAGGATACAGGCTCTAGTGAGGACAATGCCACTGGATGTTTGGACAGTGACGACCCACCTGGCCCATCTGGGACCACTGCCAGCCTACCACTCCCTGCCTCACCCTGCCCACATCAACCCCCCAACTTGTGGCACCACCGTCTCAGCCAACCCTTCGTCCCCAAGCCTATGCCCCAAGGACTGTACAATCATTTGTGTGCCACATACTACAGGGACCTGAGTCGCCCCCTCACACCCAAGACAATGAAGGTCCTGGTAACCCTGAGAGTGGGCACACCATGCCAGGGGCACAGGCACATGGGGGCAGGGGGTGTGGGAGGGGACCTGTGGGCAGCCAAGGGAGTCATCTGACCAAGAAGCCATCTTCCAAGTTCTGGGAGCATATCAACAATCCAGGTACAGGATGGGCCTGATTATAAAGATGTTGGGAGAAAACCAGAAGCCTCGGAGGGAATACCACAGGGAGGTCATGCAGCAGTGCTAGGCTCACAATGCCACCATGACCTCCATTGCAGGGATGCTCAGGGACATAAACACCACCCTGCATGCTTCCTCCACCCACCAACAGGCCCCCTTCCACTAGCCTCATCACTTCAGAGCCTTCTACATCCACTAATACAGGCCCTGCCAGTGGAACCACAGGCCCCAGGTACCCCGCTCTCTGTAGCTGAAGAACACCCCTGCAAATGTGGTCGTTCACCCAGACATCTGGCTGGAGTAGATGCCAAGACTAAACCCACTGTCAGGAAGTGACCCTTTCCTGATTACTCTCCCTTGTGTGCCACTGAGAAACTATGTTGACTGTTCAATGACATTATTCAATTTTCCCATGGCCCTTGGACACTGGACCTGTGCTACCTAGAGCTGTGCCACCTACTCTGAGGATTCCATCTACCATGACCCCACTCATCACCTGTTTGCCACTGTATGCACAATAAACACTATAGATCACAGCTACTGTATTTGTGTATTTATTTGTACATATACAAATGTTTGGTTCACAAAATGTTAGGTGGGTATGCCCCCTAATTCAACAGGCGGTGTAATGGGCTGCGGAGGGAGGCACCCTCTGCAGGAGACACAGAACAACAGATATATCCGAGGCTGGATGCAAGGGAGTCACAAGTACAGACACACACCAGAGTATATCCACTTATACAACCTGCAAAAAGACCACGACAGAGACTAGTATCAGGATAGTAGGCATGGTGCCAACCAAAGCACATATGCAGTTCATAGTTGTCGTGCCCAGTGTAGATAGCCATGTAAATAGGCCACAACAGATATCACTAGTCTCAGGCAACACATCACAAAACACTATAGTTGGCATCTGTCATTCGCTAAACTCTACTCTGTAAACAGTAACCAGAGAACCAAAGGCTAATGAACATGAACGGCTCAAGTAATAGGTAGGAGAGCCAAGGATTAACAAAACACAGTTGCTCACTTGAACGACATGAGAACCGGAGAATGCAGGACACATAACACAATACAGGCCTGTCCATAGGAGATGTGAATTTTGCAACCCGCAGAGAGTGAACATGGAAGAGATGACACATTTTCATTCAGCACCTCACATGCATACAGTCACCTCCCATAACACACTCATAGGGATAGGAGCACATTACACCACCACTGATAATCCAAATCAGGAGGACCATTGACAGCAAACTGTGCTGAAATATTACACATGCAAATACACACAGCATACCTGTATGTCACTGGAAGTACTGATTGATGAGTTCAGGCCTAGAGTCAGCTGCACCTTCCTCATCACTTTCCACTTCAGCATCACCAGTCACTGGTCCAGCTACCTCCTCATCATCAGCTGGTAAGGGTATCTGACGTCTCCGGGGCAGGTTGTGGGACATGCAGCAGGCAATTATGATCTGGCGTACTTTTTGGGACTATAGAGGAGGGCACCTCCAGAGACATCAAGGCACCTGAATCTGGCCTTGAGGAGGCCAAGTGTCCATTTGATTACACCCCTCGCCCTGCCGTGGGCCTTATTGAAGCAGAGTTCCCCTTCAGTGGCAGGGTACCTCACTGTTGTCAACAGCCAGGGAAGATTAGAATAGCCAGAATCACCTGTGTGCACAGAGCTAGGACCTGTTACAATACAGGTACAGCCACAAGGAAGAATATGTTGGCAGGTGCCATAACAGAGACACACATCCAAATGCATACATAGCAATGAGCTAAGCCCTCTCTCTCTGTAGTCGTGCCACCATGTGGGGGACATTGCTGTTCCTCAGAATGTATGAGTCATGCACAGATCCAAGAAACCTGGCTGTCACTTGGGAGATGTATTAGTCTGCCACATACACTACCTGAACATTGATAGAGTGGTAGTTTTTCCTGTTCCTATATACCTATTCGCTGGCACTGGGAGGGTCCAAGGCTCTATGGCCCCTATCACATGAGGAATGTGTCCCACATCATAGAAGCCAGCCTTCACATAGGCCAAATCTCCTTATTGGGGGAACTGATGTAGCTGTCTAGGTGTTTCAATAAGGCGCACAGTACATCCTTCAACACAAGACTGAACATGGGCTGTGACATCCCTGCTGCCAAGCCCACTGAAATCTGAAAGGATCCTGTGGCAAGGAAGTGTAGCACTGACAGAATTTGAACTGTGGGAGGGATGGCATAGAGATTATGTTTGGCAGGCAATAGATCTGGCTCCAAATGGGTACATAGATACATGATGGTCTGACGCTTCAGACGATAGGTCTGAATAATATGCCTCTCCTGGTAGGACAGTATACTGGTGCATGTCTCAATATCCTCATGACAGGGTATCTAGGATAGAGAGGTGAGAATGTACAATGTGGTATGCACTCCACACATGTTAGCTGAACATATAATAGCACACACCTAACACTGTAGATATGATGCACACTGCTGACCCATACTATACTGGGCATGCTGAAGCGGCATGGACTCCATCCTTGCTACACATTGCTGCCCCTGATCAATAGTTACTGATATACATCACATGTGTCAGGTTCCATATGTGATACACTGAGCTGTCCTGCACTGCCAGTGTAGTCATGCTAATTACCTATATGGTTACACCACCTCTGAGCCGATGACTAACTGGACATGCAGGTCATGTGATAACCAGCAATATAAGGCCACTGTGTCATGCTTGTCACATGTATAAGCCAAATCATGATGCCACAACATGGGCCTACGCCACATTCAGGTAAAAAAAAGTGTAAAATGTATTTATGTTCATGCATCAAGGCATGAGATGAGCATAAAATGTCAGCCGCCTGTCCTGCAGCTCTGGACAGATGGAAGTGAACTAAGTCCCCCGGAGTGTGTTGTCATGGCAATAGGTGGTCACAACTGCTATGCAACTTCTCATTGGGTAACATTGCTGCCTATGGGGACTGGAGCCAATGGCGAAGACCACCGGCGGTGACGGTCTTGTATGCAGCAGCCGTGACTGCCATTTTCTGCAACCTTGCTCACTTGACTCATGACACTCTTGCAAGCAAGACATCCACGAGCTGAGCTGATGTGTACTGTCTCTGGGAGTCATCATGCCACATCCTGCAGGTGATAGGTGATAGCCTTCACAAAAGAAGAGCTGGAGAAGCTGGTGTAAGGGGTCCTACCCCTGTATCAACAGGTGTATGGGGCACCAGAGGAACAGGTGAGCCCAATGCCATAGTCATGTGTAATAGGGGTGTGTGTGAGGGTGAATGGTGTACATGTTTATATCAGGGACTTTATGCATGCAGGGGGCATGGTGTTTAGGCATGTGAACTGTGAGGAAGGGTATGTGTGGGCATTTGTTGGGTATTATGTTTATAATCCACTGCTGTAGGTATGGTGACAGTCTACATAACTTTCTCCTTCTGTCTGTGTGACCCATGCAGGTCAATGCCCATCAGAAGAAGGGGATCTAGCATGCCATCACCAAGCAAATGTGGACCCTGGCCATCCATAGCCAGCGGAGCACCCATTTTCGCAAGAGGTGGGAGGACCTGAGGTGCTTGGTCCAGAAGACTGCGGAGGTCCAGCTGTGGATGTCTTCCCAACGAGAGAGGGGTGCCTGTTGGACCCTGACCCCTCAATGGCCCACATTTTGGGGGTAGCCTACTCTGAGGTGGGTGGACGTTTGAGAGCAGCACAGCAGCCACAGGGGGGTGAGTACTGACTGCATCTATTGACTTGGCTGGCCTTAGATGGGATTGGGTGCCTCACTGCAGGCAAAGTGGCATTGAAGTTAATGCTGCATGTGTATCAGCAATTGGAAATGGGTACTAGGCACCCTGGCAGAGTATATATATTAGATGTGTGCCCATGCTTTACTGACAATATATATACATTTCCCATTTCCATACCTCTCCATGTCTGCAAGGTGGAGATGCACTAATGTCATAGGCACATGTGTGACTCCATCCTCGCCATACAATGGATTTGAGTGTTTGTGTCACCCTTGTCATTGTGTATGACAAGTTTCAGCCTACTGCATTAGTGGCTCTGAGTTGTCAGTCGACTCCCATCCTGTATATGTGACTGTGTCACTCTCCTGGCATCATTGGGACTACATTAATCATATACTGGTTATGGTATTGACAAGTTGTGGGTCTGCCGTTACAGTTCCACCACAGAACTGGCCTTCATGGGACACGAGTATTGTCCTGATAGCTGACTAGGCTACATATACAGCTGATTTTCTGACTGTAGGGTATGTGTAGGTAAGTAAGCTGGGATACTATAACAAGTCAAATTGATGAGGTCTGATAGCACAAATAATGCATTACTTGAAGCTATACTTGTGGGGATGTGGCCTTCCAACCCATGGGTTGGTACTGGAGGTGTTAAGTGCCCTGGGAGATCCCTTATTTCTCACCATGGTGTGTGCATGGCATGTAGGACAAAGTCCTAGCAAGTTCAATGCTGCATTGCTGACTGACTGCCTACATCAGGTCTTCATGGATAGTTGGGGGCACATTTGATGGCCTATGACTATTACAGCATGCCTTGGCTATTAGATAGTGGCAGAATAGGAGTGGTTTGGGTACTGCATGACACATGTTGTGTTGATGTGAAGGAAAGCTTGTATTCAGTCTCCTCAGGCTTCTTAAGTGGCTATTAGATAGTGGCAGAATAGGAGTGGTTTGGGTACTGCATGACACATGTTGTGTTGATGTGAAGGAAATCTTGCATTCAGTCTCCTCAGGCTTCTTAAGTGGCAGTGGGATGTGTATTTAGTGTACTGGTAGGGGTGTGTGTCCATGAGTACCTAATGCATGCAAATATGTAGCCCCTGAGATGTGTGTTGTCTGGGCTCAGTGACAGGTTTTGCTATTTGTGGAATGGTGTGTGTGGGGGTGGAGTTGTCATGGTGCATAGTCCAACTGGTGTACCTGCATGTGTGGTGGCATTGAAAGTGGTCCATAATGTGGTATGTGTGTGCCAGAGGTACACCTGTTGTGACAGTGCTCTCAGTGGATGTGTTTGGATATTTAACATGTGGTACATGGCCCATTGTAGGTGCACTTAGCAGTATGCTGGGAAGTGATAAATGTGTTGTGCGTCACCTGCTCGGGCTCTGTGATAGGGTCTGCCTACTCACATGGCTATACCACAAATTCACATAGCACACATAGTACACATCATATGTGAACTGTTTGGGTGTGTGAGTAGTATTGGTGAGTTCTCCTCCATAATGGCATCAGTATACTGAGTGGGCAGTCATGTAAAATGACAGGTAGGTGCTGTGTGGTCTGTGAGTGGAGTTGTTGTCACTGTAATGGACATGTTACAGTGGACATGGACCAATCAGGTGTTGTGACTGTAGAGGCCTGATGTGTTGTGTCCAGTCAGCTGCACATCCAATGGGTGAAAGGGGTATGGAGAGGGAAGATGTGTATTCAGGCATGCAATTGCTATCTCAAATGGCTTTGGTTGGCATCATGGGGATGAGCCTATTAGTGCAGTCCTACTTAGGTATTGCTGTAGGTGTGAGGGTTGTCAGACAGTTGTGGGTAGTATTGACATGTCATGACATAATGTAGGAAATGGGTTTTGGTAAATTTGATGGCCTAGCCGTGATACACAGTGGTACATGTGTAGCTGTGTCAATGGGAGGTATATGCTAACCATTTGCCCCTATCTCTCTCTCTCTCTATCTCCCTCTCTCTCTCCCTCCCTCTATCTCTCTTATTGTATGCATCAGCATTATCTGGCGAAGGAGAAGGGGCACAAGCGAGTGGGGAAGCAGAAGCCCACGGGACCCACGAATGTGGCACCAGCGACACTGGGAGACCCAGTGGGATGGAAGGCAAGGGGAGTGCCATGGGGAGGACTGGATCGAACACCCCATCTTAGGAATCCTCCTCCAGTGGACACTCCCTGGTGGTGATGACCCATCTGATTGTGACGTTGCTGTGTAAGTCGGTGGTGTTGTGTATGATAGTGTTAGACAGTGGCGGTGCTCTGTGTCTGTGTGGGCTCGTGTGCGTATGGCACGTGTGTTGGCCATGGTGTGTGTAGTTTGGGTGTGCATGTTTGCAGTATGTGTGTGCGTGTGTGTATGTAGGTGTGTGTGTGTTCACATGGGTGTGTGGTTCAGTGTGTCTGTATCCGTCGCAAGCTGTCCCAGATGTGAGTGTTGTGTGTGAGTGTGTACTAATGCCTTTTCCTCCAGTGTGTGCTAGGTGTGTGTGTACTTACGGTTGTTGTCTTCGTCGCTGGTTCTGCAGTCATTGTGCGAGCAGGAGGAGTGGGAGGACTTCGAGTTCAGGCTCCATGGCGGCTCCGGGCAGGTATGTGTTCCTGAAGGTGAGTGTTTCCTAATAAAGAGTTGGTTTCCTCCGGTGTTTTGGTGACGGTGTGGCAGCAGTGGAAAGCCTGGTGGTGTGCAGCCTTGTAATTTGTCCGATGGAAACATGCCCCCCACTGGCCTGAAGGGGCCTACCACCGACCGAGGCGGCATGTCCCCACTGGTGGAAGTTTGGCTGTGTTCTGTTGGGAGGACCACCATGGTCATAATTTGGCAGTCTTCATCGCCTGCCCGTCGGTGGTACGACCGCCGCCGCCAACTTGGCGCCAAACTCGTAATGAGGGCCTGAGACTGTTGTAGAAAATAATACATAGTTACTTTATTAAAATAAGGTTGATTATCCGTCTATGCAAAATCATATGAAGGATGGATCATATTTATTTTTTTAAAACCTGGAGTCATAAACGGATACCCAATAAGGGACTTCGGACTTTACACTTGTAGTGGAAGTTACTTCAGAAGGGGGTGTCATGGTATGAGGGGGGATATGATCCTATAGTGTCTGGTGCAAGGATTCACATCAATGTGACTGTTATTCCTTCTGGAGGGGATTTCATGTAATATAAGGGAATATTACCTACAGTAACTGGTCAAGGGATTCATACCCCAGCCACTATTTTATCTTAACCCTAATTGGGACCATGGTATTTCACCATTTAATCCACTTGAATGTGTATGGGCCACATTTAAATATATATATATATTTGAGTTTCTGTGATCCCGCAGGAGTTCCCTGGGAGCAAGCACCACCCCCTAGACACCCTTAGGAGTTGCACAAGAGCTCAGAGGGCCGGGCTGCCTCTCACAGGAAATTCATTGAAAAAACAAAGGTTAAAGTGACCTTATAACTGGTTAAAAATCTCAGTTTCAGTCTAATGCTTTCAACTAAAAAAACACTTAAATCCAACAGTTATAGTTATTTCAAGAAAACATAACTTGCGCCCTCGGCATGTATTGCCCTCATGTATTACAACATTCATGAAATATTCTGTGATATCACTGATAAAATTACTAATGACAACTGAACTGACATCACTGACAACAACACTGTGCATGAAGGGTGCACAAGTTATATTTACTTGGAATAACTACGACTGTTGAATAATCATTGTGGCCCTCATTACGACCTTGGCGGGCGGCTTCCGCCGGGTGGCCGCGGCCATCAGGAGATCCCCGCTGGGCCGGCAGGCGGAAACCTGGTTTCCGCCCGCCGGCCCAGCGGGGATCTTTGCGCAACACAGGAGCTGGCTCCAAATGGAGCCAGCGGTGTTGCGGCCGTGCGACGGGTGCAGTTGCATAGCAGACAGTGAAAAGCTGCATGGGGCCGTGTCAGGGGGCCCCGTGACTCCCGTACCGCCAGCCGAACCGCCAGGAAAAGGCTGGCGGTAGGGGGACTCATAATCCCCTGGGCAGCCCTGCTAGCAGCGCTGCCCTGGCGGATTAAATCCGTCGGGACCAATGTGGTGGCTTTCTGTGGATTTCACCGCCAGCTTGCTGGTCATGAAATCGGCCACAACAACCCTGGCGGTCCAAGACTGCCAGGGTTGTAATGAGGGCCTATATTTCCAGATCTGGCATCAACATTAGTAGTATATGCATTTGAAATATCAACATTGATCTGTCGTGCCAAAAAATATAGGTGTAAAACAAACATCACTCTATTGCTGTATCTCTTCTAATTAGCTAAGGTACTTCAACAGACACTGCACCACCGAACTTGTTCACGAACTGATAGTGAACAAGTCTGGTGGTGTGGTGTCTGTTGAAGTACCTTGGCTAATTGGGAGAGATACAATGTTTATGTATGTTTTTTGCCGATACAGTGGGTACCAATTACCCTGCACAGAATTGGTTTGATTGACCTCATCTACTTAGCCTATGAAGGTTTGGGTATGGCAGGAAGGACATCCAAAGTGGGCTACAGTAGCCTCATTATGACATAAAAAATTCTGAATGTCAATATTATTATGAGATCGACATTGATGTCATATGTTAATATGGTAATTGGGAGGCTAGCTTAGTCTTGAAATGATGTAATAATTAGTTATAATTTAATTTTTCGTTCTTTCTTTGTATGAAAATTATACCCCATTGTATTTGAAAATTGGATATTTAATTGATACCAGAAATGTATAATGAACTTTGTGAAGCACTTGATTTGCGATTGATGGATCGTAGAGAAAAAACAGTGTCCGTAAGAGTAAGTGACATTATTGTACTTTTCTTGTTTTCTATTATGTATGAATGTTTAAAAACAAATGGTAACCTAGTAACAGGCCATGTGGCCAAGACCTGTTGTGGTCGAAATGCGTTATCTATTCTGATTTTCGCTGCCCAATAAATTAAATTATTGGAATTCACAGGCCGGAGTGGCTCATTTCCACACCTGTAGCAGTGTGTGGTCTTTCATGAAATATATATATATATGTATATATATATATATATATATATATATATATATATATATATATATATATATATAACCCAGTGACAGTCACTACTACTGGATAGTAATAGTTAGGTCAGCATTTCCATAGAAAATGTGTTTTTTGTGTTTCTAATAGCTTTGGCAGCGTTTGACAAGTCTCCAACATTTGAGGAACAACAACAGGCTGGCAGTGCTTCCAGGCGTATTACGACCGAGGCGGAAGCGCCGCGGTCGCACCGCCGGGGACGGCGGTATTCCACCACTTTTGCCCCGGCGGTGATAATCCGCCTTTACGAGTCCCCGACCGCCAGCCTATTTCTGGCGGTTTGCACCGCCAGGAAAAGGCTGGTGGAACGGGGAGTCGTGGGGCCCCCTGACATGGCCCCATGCAGCTTTTCACTGTCTGCTATGCAGACAGTGAAAAGCACGATGGGTGCAACTGCACCCGTCGCACGGCCGCAACACCGCTGGCTCCATTTGGAGCCGGCTCCTATGTTGCGGCCGTGATCCCCGGGTTTCTGCCCGCCGGCCTAGCGGGGATCTCCAAATGGCCGCTCCCGCATTGGCGGCCGTATGGCGGCCAGATCTTGGCGGGCGGCTGATGCCGCCCGCCAAGGTCGTAAGGACCCCCTTAGACTCATGTGGGAGTGAGCACTCTGATTGGCTGCCAGCAACATGAAGGAAATGTTGCTGACAGGCATTACAGGACTCAGGCACTTAATCCCCTGTGCTGAATTAAAAAAAAAAAAATGATATAGTTGAGCAGGTTGGGATACCCTGCCCCCTTAGGTCTCATGGGGGGGGACCCAGAGGGACCTTTCTTGGGCCACAATAAAAAAAAAAAAGTAAATTTTGCCACAATCCCACTGGTCTCTCACAGGATCATGGCAAAAAAACCAAAATGGCAGCCCAGACTGCATTCTTTAATAAAGGCTGGCTTTGGCCATGAGGGCCCTGGGGGTCCCGGTGGCCCCCTAATATGTGTTTAGTGGGTAATGCACCCCCACCCCTTAGCTATACCTATCCCTGGGGAATTGGGCCTCCGGGGACCTAAATGGGCCAGGGAGCAAGGGACCCACTGACACCCCTCCACATATAGATTTTATAATATGGTAGCCGCCATTTTTTTTTTTTTAAAGGTCTGTCACTGGGGGGTGGGTCCCCAGGGCTCATTAAGTTTCAGGAGGGCACCTGGCACCCATCCCCCTTTCTTTGTACTTCAGCCCCAGGGGTTAGATTCCCCAGGGCTTAATTAGGCTCAGGGAGGAGGGCTGCACACCGTCTTCTTTATAACTTACTCAGTCCCGGGAGATTCAGTTCCGAGTGCCTAATAAGGCTTGGGAAGGAGGGGCGCATACCCCTTCCCTTTTTATTAAATTGGGTCCTGGGGATGGACTACCTGGCTCCAAATATGTTCAGGGAGGGGGTCAATATGAACCCTCCCCTTTTAAACTAAAAAAGGCCCCGGAGAATGGGGTACCCAGGCTATTACTTTGGCTCCGGGGGATGAGATCCCCGGGGCCTAATAAGGCTCAGTGTAGGTAGGGAGCTGCATGTTCACCCTCCCTTAAGATTGTGGCCCCATGGATGGGCTCCTCGAGGCCTAAAAGGCTTGGGGAGTGGGGCCATGTGACTCCTTTCCCTTTTTTATTGACCCCGGGGGATGTGGTCCCTGGGACCTTTTAAGGCTCAAGGAGGTGGGCTGTATGTCCCCGGCACCTAATATATACATTTTGGCCTCAGGAGATTGAGTCACAGAGGCCCAAAAGTCAACCCTGCACTGCGCATTGAAAAGGCTGTGTGTGGTGTGGAATTGGCAGCCTGCTGGAGGTTTGCTCACTGGGCCTGGTGGCAGGCCAAGTCCTGTGACCACACCCTGCTGCACACAGCCAAAGAGCGTACACTGTGTGGGGTTGACTGCCTTCCGGGGGGGGGTTGGCTGCCTCCAAGTGGGTTGGCCACCATGGTAATAAAATATTACTTTACTTTAAAAAAACAAAACTATAAATTCACTGAAAAAAGTAAGGCCCTCATTACAACCCAGGCGGTAAATGCCACCTACCGCCATGCCGACGGCCGCCAAGATACCGTCACGGGAATTATGACCCACACAGAGAATCCCGCCACAATACAGACACCCACACAAGTCTGACACACCAAAGGTCAGTGATAAAGTGGCGATAGCAAAACCCACACCGTTACACCAACAGGAATACGCCCACAGTATCACAACCCACGAATCAACGCAGCGGTCGTTCAACCGCGGTAATTCATTGGCGGGGCACACTGCCGCACTCCAAATGCACACACACTTACAAAACCACACCACATTGAACAATTCAAAATACATACACCAGACGCACACACCACAACCTCACACTCATACCACTATAAAACACACACCCACATTACCCACAACCCCTTACAATGAAAAAAAGAGACCAAGCACAGAGAGACAAGCAAAGAGCACCCACTCAATCAGAGGCACAAAACCCCATCAACCATACAGCATCCACGCACATCACAGTATCCACCCCAACACATAACCCCACACATCACCTCACACATCCTCACACATATCACTCACACCACATCCATGGCACCCCAAAGACACCCCAGGTTTTCAGAGGAGGAGCTAAGGGTCATGGTGGACGAAATCATCTGGGTTGAGCCACCGCTATTCGGATCACAGGTGCAGCAGACGTCCATTGCAAGGAAGATGGAGCTATGGCGGAGAATCGTGGACAGGGTCATCGCTGTGGGACAGTACCCAAGAACAAGGGATGACATCTGGAAGAGGTGGAACGACCTACGGGAGAAGGTACGTTCCGTGGTTTCAAGACACCAGATTGCTAGACAGAGGACTGGTGGTGGACCCCAACCTCCTCCCCCACAACTTACAACATGGGAGGAGCAAATCTTGGCAATAATGCATCCTGAGGGCCTCGCAGGAGTAGCAGGAGGACTGGACTCTGGTAGGTCTAATCTTTACTTCTATATCCTCCACCCTACCTGCATGCCATCACATACCCCCACCCTTCCGCTCACTCCCATCACTCCACCAACTCACATATATTCCACTATCACAACCCACCCATCCCAATACCAAGCCCTGCATGCAACAACAATGCATGGACCCCATCCCAGACCTGCATGGACACCCATCACCCCAGCATGCCCAATAGAGAGACTCACCGAGCCCACAAAATCACCACTCACACAAGCCAAGCTGACAGGGAAAGACAATCATACAGGGAAACACACCCATTGCACAAGATGGCACACAGATACATTAACAATGCATTTGCATCCCAACAGGACCCCTACCAAACGTGACCAGAGAGGAGGTGCCAGCTACATCCAGCCACCCCCCTAGAAGAGGCCCACAGTAATGACAGCAGCTCTGCACGCCTGGATCACGCTGACCAACCTGGCCCATCAGGGACCTCTGGACAGTCAGTTACCCTGCCACACTCCCAAACCACCACAGAGCCTTTCCCTCAGGAAACACCACCACAGCACCCACCCAGCGGGCCCATACCTTTGTTCCCAGGACACGTCAATCAGCAATGTGTCCACCATTAAAGGGACCCCAGGCAACACCATAAACCCAGGACGATCATGGACCTGGGGTCAGTGGCAGTGGGCACACGGTTCAGAGGACAGAGGCACAGGACAACAGGGAAGCTGGGAGGTCTGCTGTGCGACAGGGGGAGGATAGGCCCAGGGAACCAACCCTCCACGAGGCACTCTCTAACATCATGGGAGCATACCACCATGCCCAGGAGACCATGGGCCAGGTACTGACCAAGTTACAGGAGACCCAGCAGCTGCAGGAGGGACAGTACCTGGGGATCAGGGAGGACCTAACTGAAATATACACCATCCTGGTCACCATTGCAGGGGTCCTGGCTGACATGGGCAAGACCATGAGGGACGCAGTGGCACAACAAAGGCCCCTGACACTAGCCAAACCGAGGAACAGCCTTCCACCTTCGCTGGCGCTAGTGGACAGGAGGCACTGCCACAGGACCAAAAGGCCACCAGCACCCCACCCCCTGCAGAAGGAGAACCACCCTGCAAACAGTCCCTGCGATCCAGGCAGAAGACAGAGAACATTGCCAAGACCACCGCCAGGAAATAAGACTCTACTGATTGTCACCCTTCTGTCCCACTATGTCACCCTGTCCACCTTGAACTGTCATTCCTCCCCTTCCAATGCCCCATTGGACAATGCACCTGTGATACCAATAGACTGGACTCTAACTGCACATTGCTCCACCATCACCCCAGCCCCTTGCACTTACCCTCATACTAATTTGCACAAAAAATAAACACCCTTGAAACAGAAACCATACTGGAGTCAGTGTAATGATTAGAAAGATGTATTATTACAACATTATCAAAGCATTGCAATGTCTATGGTCAGTGAAATATACCACAGGATGACCTTTGGTGGGCAGCAGTACATATAGCAGTAGCCAGAATGGGGTACACAGATGTGAAAATAGAGAATCCAAAGGGAACAGTCAGTGTCCATAGACAGAGGGTAAGAGGCTGCCATGTGCAATGTTCAAACGTTTACTGTAATGTAAATTTGAGTTACAGTCTCTCACCTATGTGTCACTGGAAGTACTGCTGTATAATGTTTGTTCTGTTGTCCACATCTTCTTCATCTGCCTCTTCTTCCTCACTGTCCACAGGCTCCACCGCTGCCACAAGACCATCTCCAGGCTCATCCTCCTGCAGAAAAGGCACCTCGCGTCTCAAGGCCAGGTTGTGTAACATACAGCATGCCACGATGATCTGGCACACCTTCTTGGGTAAGTAGTACAGGGATCCACCCATCAGATGGAGGCACCGGAACCTGGCCTTCAGAAGGCCGAAGGTTCTCTCAATTATCCTCCTTGTATGCCCATGTGCCTCATTGTAACGTTCCTCTGCCCTTGTTCTGGGATTCCTCACTGGGGTCAGTAACCATGAGAGATTGGGATAACCAGAGTCACCTGCCAATATCGAGGGACAACTGTTAGACATACACTACCCCTTAGGGACAACCCCGTACTCAGACCCCAACTTAGACAGTGTGGGGACCTTGGGCTCACCTATTAGCCACACCTGGTGCTTCTGGAGTTGCCCCATCACATAAGGGATGCTGCTGTTCCTCAAGATATAGGCGTCATGCACTGAGCCAGGATATTTGGCATTCACATGGGAGATGGACTGGTCCGCCAAACACACCATTTGCACATTGATCGAGTGATAGCTTTTTCTATTCCTGTAGACCTGTTCATTTCTTCGTGGGGACAAATGCCACATGTGTACCATCAATGGCACCAATGAAGTTGGGGATGTGTCCTCGGGCATAGAAGTCAGCTTTCACTGTGGCCTAATCTTCCACTTGGGGGAAAACAATGTAGCTGCGCATGTGTTTCAGCAGGGCAGACAGCACTCTGGTCAACACATTGGAGAACATTGGCTGAGACATCCAAGATGCCATGGCCACTGTAGTTTGAAAGGAACCACTTGCCAGAAAATGGAGCACTGACAGAACCTGCACTAGAGTGGGTATTCCTGTGGGCTGACGGATAGCTGACATCAGGTTTGGCTCCAATTGGGCACACAGTTCTTGGATTGTGGCACGATCAAGTCTGTATGTGATGATAATGTGTCTGTCCTCCATTGTCGACAGGTCCACCAGGGGTCTGTACACTGGAGGATGCCACCATCTCATCATCTGCCTCAGCAGTTGTAGCTTATGGAGGAGAACGGTGAGCAGAAGGTCATTTTCCACATAGATGGCACAACTGTTTTTGAATTTATGTCACAGAAGCAGTGTGTGAATTCGAGAGTCAGTAGATGTGCCAGAATGTGCTGTGACTTTGCTAGATGCCATGCCATGTGCCCCCCTGAAATGGAGGCTGCCTGACCTGTGAGGAGGGACAAGGGAAAATTAGGTAAGTGCGCTGGTGTTGTGCTGCATTGCGGTAGGAGGTCGATGACAGCCACTCAACTTCACATTGGTTATCACTGGGCCCTATGGATCCCAGGAGCCAATGGCGATGTACGCCGGCGGTGACGGTACGCACCGTCGCTGACGTCACCGCCATTTTCTAGCTATTTACTCACTTGCTACCTGACCATCAACAGGCGAGGACCTACACTGCAAGTGCTGCTGTGACCTGAGTCTGGAAGTGACAATGGCTAGAGTGTCTGGAGAAACAGCCCCTGCCTTCACTGCGGAGGAGTTGGAGAAACTGGTGGATGGGGTCCTACCCCAGTACACGTTACTCTACGGTCCTCCAGACAAACAGGTGAGTAAACTGTGAGCATGATGTGTGGGCAATGCCTGTTTGGAGTGGTGTGGAAGTAAGCCACATGTTGTGGGGTGCTAAGGTGTCCTGGCCTGAGTGCTGCATGAGAGGTGGTTAGTGTATGTGCGTCAGGCCATGGGTGGGAACTGGTGGGCAATGAGTATGACGGTCCGGACGGGTGAGTAATTACATTTTCCGCTGTCTTTTCCCTCTAGGTCAGAGCCCACCAGAAAAAGGGTATTTGGTGTGCCATCGCCAAGGAGGTTCGGACCCTGGGGTTCTATCACAGGCGGAGCACCCACTGCCGCAAGAGATGGGAGGACCTGCACCGCTGGATGAAGAAAATGGCGGAGGCCCAGCTGGGCCTGGCCTCCCAATGTGGAAGGTGTGCCCGTCGCACCATGACCCCCCTGATGTTCCGCATCCTGGCTGTGGCCTATCCGGAGTTGGATGGGCGCTTGAGGGCATCACAGCAGCCACAAGGGGGAGAGTACAGATTCAGAAAGCTGACTTTGCGCGCTTTAGGAGCTAGTAGGGTGGGGGATGGGGGCGGTGGGTGCCCCTAGGCCAAGGCGATCATGGCAGGGTAGGTCCTTTGTGTGCAGGCTCTGAAGCACTCCTACCCCAATGGTACAAGTGTCCAACTACTACTGGGCAGGGTCCTGTGGGTGTCAGATGTGCAGATGCTGGCGTTAGGCATTGTACCCCATGGGCTGGTGACTACCTTAGAGACTGGTTGGGCATGGACTAGTTCAAAGGGCTGCTCCCTGTGTGTTGTGTCCACCAACTGTAGTGTTGTTGCTGGCATTGACCAAGTATATCCTCTGTCTCCCCCCCTTTTTGTTTTGTCACCCTGTCCTTATATGCATTAGCATCATCTGGCGGAGGAGCAGAGGCACTTGCGACGGAAGGAGCTGCATCCCACATGGGCCTGGATGCCGAATCCACTGAGGGTGAAGACACCAGTAGGTTGGAGGGTGAGGGGAACTCCACGATGGCGACAAGAGGGGAGACCAGTAACAGCGATTCCTCCCCTGATGGAAGCTCCCTGGCGGTGGCGGACACCTCTGTGCTCACCCCAACAACAGGTACAGACGCCACCCCCCCACCAGCACTGCCCTCCCAGCAGCCTCTCAGCGTGTTTTCCCGGCCCGTTCACCCAGGAGGGGGATCATCTCCTTTGACCCAGGCACCTCAGGCCCTGCCCCAGCCAGCCCTGCTGCACTCAGTGAGGAGGCTATTGACCTCCTGAGATCCCTCTCTGTTGGGCAGTCAACCATTCTGAATGCCATCCAGGGTGTCGAGAGGCATTTGCAACAAACAAATACATACCTGGAGGGCATCCATTCTGGTGTGGCGGCCCAACAGAGAGCATTTCACGCTCTGGCCTCAGCACTGATGGCAGCCATTGTCCCTGTGTCTAGCCTCCCTCCTCCAACTTCCACTACCCAGACCCAATCCCCTCTACCTCACCCTATCCCAAACACACCTTCAGACCAGCATGCACACAAATCAACACACAAAAGTGGCTCAGGAAAACATAAGCACCACACATCATCTGACAGGCACTCACACATGCACCATACACATGCAAACATACTAACATCCACTTCCTCCACTGTGTCCCCCTCCTCCTCTTCATCCATCTCCCTCCCAGTAGCGTCTCCACCTGCATGAACTATATCATCAGCCACTACCTTCATCACCAGCACGCCTATCACTACACACCCCTCACGGCCAGTCACCACCCCCACAGCCATGCACATGTCCCCTGTGTCCTCTCCCAGTGTGCCTGTGAGCCCTCCTCGAAAGTATACAAACGCAGGCACACACCCACTCAATAGCCATCCACCTCACAACAACATCCAGCCCATGCACCTTCACCCAAACTCAGCAGACGTACACCTCCTACAACCACTCCCTCTTCCTCCACTCCCAAACCCCCTCCATCTTCCTGTCCCTGTGTGTCTAAAAAACTTTTCCTGGCTAACATTGACCTCTTCCTTACGCCTCCCCCTTCCTTCCCATAGGGCCAGGGTGTCAAGATCCCAGGTCAGCACCTCAACCAGCAACTCGGCGTCCGCTGTGGTACCTGCAAGTCCCAGGGGATCAAAGGGGGCACCCGTCAGGGCTGGCAGTGGGTCACCGAACAATGCAAAGGACCAACTGATTCTGTCACCTGCCAAGGTGAAGAAGGGGCAGCATGCAGCACGAGACGCACAACAAACCCAGCAAGGCCTCATCCAAAACTCAAGAGGACAGTGCCAAGGTCCCAGCAGCATCTGCCAAGGTGGGGAAGGGCAAAAAAACCAAAGGCAAGGACCTTCAGGGCTCAGAGCCTCCAGGTGAAGGACTGGTGACCACCATTAGTCCTGATAGCCCAGCAACCTGCACCGCAGAAAGCAACGGAGCAAGCAGCGCCACCTGCAGCGCCACCTGCACCACCATTTGCACCACCAACTGCACCGCTGCTGCCACAACAACAGTCAGCAGCATAATTCCCAGTGGGCAGCCGTCCGAGGCTGCTGGAGACAACATGGTGTCTCCCTCCACTACCTGCACAATAGCCCGCACCGGAAGCATCTCCGCCGCAGGCACCTCCACCTGCACCGCCATATGCACCGCCACATGCCCAAACGGTGCCACAACATCTGTCATCAGCAGCATCCCCAGTGGGTAGTTGTCCGAGGCTGCAGGAGACAGCCTGGACCCTGCACCCACCACTTGAAGCACCAGCACTGGCACTACCAGCAGTTTGCAGCCTAAGTCGCCGAAGGATGGAGTCTGGCTCTGCCTCCATGGAGTTTCATGCTACCTGTTCCCTGCACATCTCGTGCCTCAGACACCCAGGTGAGGGAATGTGAACTGCTACACCGCAGGTGTAGCATCACTGGGCACAAGGGCCCCTCCAGAACCAATGGAGATATGCATCCTCTCCCCCTATCCTTGGCAGGATGAAGCAGACTGGGCATAAGGACCCCTCCAGAACCAGTGGAGCATGTCACCCAGTTGTGAGTCTGTGGCTGTGCACTCCCTAGGAGTAAGCAGTGGGGAAACCACCTACTTGAGAGACTTGAGAGACTAGGCTTTTCACTTCCCAGGAGCAAGTAGTGGGCAAACCACCCACTTGAGAGACTGTGGCTTTGCTCTCCCCAGGAGCAAGCAGTGGGCAAACCACCCACTTGAGAGACTGTGGCTTTGCACTACCCAGGAGCAAGCAGAGGGCAACCCACCCACTTGAGAGACTGTGACTTTGCACTCCCTAGGACCACGCAGTGGGCAAAGCACCCACTTGAGAGACTGTGGCTTTGCACTCCCCAGGACATCGCTGTGGGCATGTTGCCCCTCCAGGAGCAGTGGCGTAGTACCATCTTCCGGCTGAGGTGCCCACCTCCCCTTCCCCCAGAGGTGCCTGTGTGTTTTCGACCTGATGCCCCTGCAGTGTTCTCTCCGTTTTGAGGCAGGAGTCAAGTGTGGGCTTCACCCATTTTTTTGGCCCACTGGTCCACAGACATTTGCAAAGGACAATGTATGGCCCTCTTTACATATTGTAAATATTTGTATATACTGTTGTTTACAATAGTTAACTTTATCTGCAGTTTCTAAATATCACTTATCTCACTACATTCCTTTTGTCATTGCGTTCTTCCAGGGGATTACGGAGTGTACATGTAGGGGGTCATTCCGACCCTGGCGGTCCATGACTGCCAGGGCCGGGGACCGCGGAAGCACCGCCAACAGGCTGGCGGTGCTTCCAGGGCTATTCTGACCGCGGCGGTAAAGCGCGGTCAGAAAAGGGGAACCAGCGGTTTCCCGCCGGTTTTCCCCTGGCCCAGGGAATCCAGCAGCGCCGCCATGGGGATTCCAACCCCCTTCCCGCCACCCTGTTTCTGGCGGTTTTCACCGCCAGAACCAGGATGGCGGGAACGGGTGTCGTGGGGCCCCTGGGGTCCCCTGCACTGCCCATGCCTCTGGCATGGGCAGTGCAGGGGCCCCCTAACAGGGCCCCACAAAGATTTTCACTGTCTGCTTAGCAGACAGAGAAAATCGCGACGGGTGCCACTGCACCCGTCGCACCCCTGCAACTCCGCCGGCTCCATTCGGAGCCAGCTTCCTCGTTGCAGGGGCTTTCCCGCTGGGCCGGCGGGCGGCCTTTTGGCGGTCGCCCGCCGGCCCAGCGGGAAAGTTGGAATGGCCGCTGCGGTCTTTTGACCGCCGGGCGGTTATTCGGCGGTGACCGCATGGCGGGCGGTGACCGCCGCCCGCCGCGGTCAGAATGACCGCCATAAAGTCACCAGTTATAGGTAGCGGTGTGTTGTACAAACCACAATAAAACCTGGTTTGTTTATTTAACATGCGGTTTAATCGACCCACTCGAGCGGTGCCGTCTCCCTCGTTAACCGCTCCTCCTTCTCCAAAACATTACATTCGTTTTCACTTGCACAAGCGCGTTCAGGACCCGACTAAATGCTCGAGCTCCCATAACCCGCTCGTGCTCACAGTAATATAACACATCCCCCTCCGTCATCACACATTTTTTTTTTTACATTTTTTTTTCTTTAACAAGGATATGACAATAGTAACCATATATTATAAAAGAATGATAAACCTTCCAATTTAAATGAAAAGCATAAAAATTAATCGATAACTCGACATAAGCTAAGAGAAATACATTTCCAGGAAAAGTTTCATTACCATTTCCTCATTCATTTTTTTTTTTTAAAGTCATTAGGTTTCATTTTATTTTCTTACATCATCTCTCACATAGTCATTCAGATAAGCAGGTGGTCTACTCACTCTACTACCACTCCTGAATTCTATCTTATCTCCTTCTTTCTCCACACCCATATGTCCCTCCAAAACCTCTACCCCATTCTCATTCTCCTGCGAAGTGTCAGCACCCGGTCGCTCCACACCTCCCTCAGATAGCATAAACCCACTGCATTCTTCATCTTCATCAGTAACATTTAAGTTTCCTGCACTTCCACCACCTTTCTCATACAAGGTCACCCTCCTTTTGTTCCATTTAGTGTCATTGGCTGAAACCACATGAAAATTCCCTACATGTTTAACCTCAAAAGGGCCGCAAAACTTGGTCCAACCTGCCCCCACATGTCCATCCTTGACTTTCACCCAATCGCCAACCTGTATATCGGAATAACCGCCTGTCCGTGGCATTTCCACTTGATTCCTTAGTTTGATCCTATCACCCTCCTACCAACCAGGCACTAACTTCGATCTGGCCTTACGCCCTCTCATGAACTCAAATGGCGTTTTTCCCTTATCTCTCAACTGCGTGGTACGATGAGCCCAGATCGCCTCCTGCACAACAGACCAAACATTTTGGTTCCCCTGCAGAGCCAACTGAATTGTACCCTTGACCATACGATTCATACGCTCCACAATACCATTGGCTTGAGGAATGTAAAGTGCAGTACGCCTATGAGTGATACCATGGGTTAAAAGAAACTCCTTCATCTCCAGGGATGTAAACTGTGTACCATTGTCGGTAATGAGTGTATGGGGACAACCTTCCCTTCGAAACAGGACCTTTAATACAGAAATAGTACTTTTTGTCGTCACTTCCCTCATAAATTCAACCTCCATCCACTTAGAAGACACGTCCACCAGGACTAAAGCAAATTTTTTTATCGTGACCCACTCCAGGCAGTGGTCCAATAAAGTCCATACAAACCGTGTGCCATGCTTTACCTGGATCTTCAAAATGCCCCATCCAAGATTTTCTTCCTAGCTTTAGCCTTTTTTCACTCTCCTTACACTGAACACACTCTTCCACCCATTGAGCAGTTTGCAAATCGACCCCCGGCCACCAAAAGTTTTCCTTAACTCTTCTTTGAGTCAATGTTTGTCCCAAATGCCCTTCATGTGCCAAATGTATGATTTTTCTTCGCAACTTTTCCGGAGGTACAAATCTGTCACCCCTCATTATCACACCTCCGTCCCCCAACGACAACTCATCCAAAACCTTGATGTAGGGCCTTACCGACACTGCCACAGCACTCTTTCTCCTTCCTCCCTCAACAATCATTTTACTCACGTACTGTAGTACCGAGTCATCCCTCAAACCTTGCAACCACTCTTCTTTAGAGAAAGCCACCAATCCATGTTGCACCAAGTCTTCCACCAAAGCCACCGCTCCTTCTTCTCTCGTCAATAGCTGTGCCTCCCTGTCAACCAACTTCCAATCCACAGCCATCCGTGAAAGAGCATCAGCCTGTATGTTCCTCCATCCCTGAATGTATTCCACATTGTATACATACTCCTGCAAGCGAGCTGCCAATCTGGCTAACCTCGCAGAATCCTTACCGGCACCACCTGCTGATAACACCTTGACTAAAGGTTTGTGGTCAGTTCTCAACTTGAAAGAAATGCCCCACAAAAATGTTCTAAAATACTCTACAGCCCATGCAACTGCTAAAGCCTACCGCTCAATCACCGAGTAATTCCTCTCACTCTCAGTGAGAGAGCCCGAAGCAAAAGCTACCGTCCTCTCTGCACCGTTGTGAACTTGAGACAGGACAGCACCTACACCAGACACACTAGCATCCACCGTCAGTATAGTGGGAGAAGAAGTTTCAAAGGGTACTAAAATCTTTGCAGCACACACCTCTAGCTTTATATTGTCAAAACACTCTTGCTGCACTTCTGACCACACAAAATTGCAACCTTTGCACAACAACATTCTCAACCCTCTTTGTTCTTTGGTGATGGAGCGAGTTTGATGGCCTCCAACAAATCTTTTTTCGGATTAACTCCTTCGCCCGAAATGGTGTGTCCGAAATATTCAATCTCTTTAGTCAAGAAAACGCACTTCTCTTTTCTTAGAGTATGTTCCTCAATAGTTGACACAAAAATTAAAATGTCATCCTGGAAGAATAAGACATTACTGAAAACCCTCAAAAACATGTGTCATTATACGCTGAAAAACACTTTCAGCCGATGATAACCCAAAGGGCATTCTTACGAAACGGAAAGTACCATCCATGGTGATAAATGCTGTAACATCGCACGAACTGTGATATAGTTGTGTCTGATGATAGGCGCTTTTGAGATCTAATTTGGAAAAATATTTTCCTCCATTAAGTAACATAATGAGTTCATTGATGTTTGGTAGAGGGAAGTTGTCTGTCACAATGTTCTGATTGACGCTGCGGAGATCCACACAAAATCTCAATTGGCCATTTGATTTCCTCGTGATGACCACTGGCGAAATCCATTCCGGAGCTTCGACCGGTTCAATCACCCCCTCTTTCAACATATCCTTCAACATCTTGCTCATCTCTTCTCTAACAATAATAGGTACTTTCCTCACTTTGTGTTTCACTGCAACGGTTCCTTGCTTCATACGAATCTTATGGACATAACCCTTTAACTCTCCCAACTCCTCTTGAAACACCTCTCCCACTTCCTCCAAGATCACATTGACACCTCCGTCATCTACTACCAAAATTTGTTCTTTGCCTCTGGGATTCACAATTATATTCAAGTCGTATTGGTGCATCCAACCCAAAATTGGTGGCCCGGGCTCGGCCACATACACTTTGCCAAAGGTTTCTCTCAATTTGAAGCCTATGACCATTGGAAAGAAACCCAGGATCTCAATCTCCTCCCTTTGATACCCCCCCAGGACAGATGTCTTTAGACTTCAACTCAAGCTGAGGCCAAATTCTTCATAAAGATATCTTTGGGAATTATTGTGTATTTAGATCCAGTATCCACCATCAACTCAACACTCACTTTTCCAAAAGTGAACTATGCTTTGGGCCTACTTTCCCTCTTACCGCAGTAGACTTTATCATCCTCGCCTAGGCTAAGTATGCAGTCCACTACCTCACCTCTATCTTCACACACCGCCACCCCTTTTGACTTTAACCACTCAACACACATACACGCGTAATGGCCTTTGCGCCCACACTTTCTACATTCCTTCCCCACCGCAAAACACCCCTTAAAATCACTATTGTGAAAACTGCTACCACATCTGTTACACTTCTTCCTGTTCACATTCATTTTCTGGGTTTTCATAATATCTAGTGTTTTCTTCTCTACCACAGCCACACTGTTGCTTTTCGTTTCCACATCTCCCACAACTTCCTGCAGGACTTGTTGCTCCCTACTCCCATTGCCATATCTTCCCATTTCTTTCATGAACAATTCCGACTGTTCTACAACTTTCGCCATGTCAACAGCATCTCTCAAACTGGGATTCTTTGCAGCCCACAGCCTTTCCTGAATATTTCTGCTCTTACACTGGACCATAATTGATCCCTAATCATCTCGTCACACATCTCCCCAAAATGACATTTAACCGACAACTCCCTCAATCTGGATACAAACTCTTCAATAGACTCCCCCACCCTCTGTGGTTGGGTATAGAACTTGTACCTTGCTAAGACCACATTAGTTTCTTTAGCAAACCTATTGCTCAATCTCAATCTAGGTTCCCTATACTCATCTGAAATGCGTGCCCCATTGTCTGTAGCCACTGGCATAAATTTGAACAATCTCTGCGCTTCTGAACCTAGACAGTTCAATAAAATAGCTTTTTTTCATGCAGCAGTAAACTCTTTGCTGTCCAATGCCAACAAATAATTGTCAAACATATCTATCCAGTCTTCTCACTGGATCGTTGGCATACCTGGATGCACAAGAAAACAAGGTGGTGCAGTAATTGAAACGTGCTCCATTGCTCACAAAGATGGTGAGCCCACACTTCAAAAACAAAGGTTCAGGAGCAGCATACAAATCCCAAGCGGCTAAGATATTCGCAATGCTGTGAAGGATTCCACAATTATCCACGGTTGCTGACTCCAACACAAGAAGAATTGTGTCGCTGTGTATTTTAACACTGCGCCCCGTTGTCAGTTTAAGTCACTATAAAAGTATACATAAACACTCACAGTCACAAATTAGCAGATTCAGAGGTGACTTCTCCTTTAAATTCTTGGTACATGACAGCTTCAACCAAGACTTCTCCTTTAGCAGTATTCCCCTTTAATTGTAAAAGCACAGGAGCTTCTACTTTAAGTTCTAGGGAACTGGCAGCTTCAGGAGTGACTTCCCCTTTAAAAGCACTCCCCTTTAATATACAAAGCAGCTTAAAGGAGGTGTTGTTCCAGGAAGGGAAGGCAGCTTCCTCCGTCACCTTGTCTTGACCGACATCTGCCTGCTGAAATGAGCGGCGCTCGGAAGGTCGATGAATCAGGTTTTCCTTCGTCGCCAAAATAATGTTGCACAAACCACAATAAAACCTGGTTTGTTTATTTAACATGCAGTTTAATCGACACACTCGAGTGGTGCCGTCTCCCTCGTTAACCGCTCCTCCTTCTTCAAAACATTACATTTGTTTTTACTCGCACGAGCGCGTTCGGGACCCGACTAAACGCTCGAGCTCCCATAACCCGCTCGTGCTCACAGTAATATAACACAGTGCTAACTATAACTTGTACCCCTCCATGCTCTGCTTATGACCTCACATATTACATCACTCATGACATGCTGTGACATAATTTATGACATCACAGATGACAGCTCAAATTACCTCATTGATGACATTACTGATGACATTACTGATTACATCATCCAAGCTTCTTTTGCACACGTTCTATGAGATGGTATGACATTAGAGCTAAGAAAATAAGTACAAAATAGTTCAGAATAATATGAAGCATCATTAATGCCATTATGTACACAACTCCCGTAGGTGTAGCTAGCATGTGTGATGTGCAACATTGACCTTATGCCTTTATACTTTACAGGTAGCCTAGTTCACTTTAGCAATCATCCAGAGACATTTGGGAACCCTCATGACACACGGTAATCAATATGTATGCAACTGTTCAGAGAAAGCCAAGTTCATCAAGACACTCAGGGGGTCATTATGACCCGGTGGTGAGTGGTAATGTGGCGGCAATATGCCACAATATGAGAATGGTGGGTTGGCTGCAGCCAACCCACCACTACTCCACTCATACCACCATGGTGGTATCAGCCGACAGGCCGGAGATGTCAATCTCCAGTCCAGTGGCCGGCATAATACTGCGGGCGGCATTATGACCGGACTTAGCACGCCACAAAAAGCATGGCGGTAGGCCCTACCGGTGACAGGTAATTCCTTGTGTGTCACCGGTAGGTGGCTCCCCCACAACACACAACGCCCCCCATCCACTCCATCCAACCTCACCCCCAATACACACACTAACACCCCACCCCCTGACATTAAAATACACCCCCATCCACCCTTGATCCAAACACCCCCACCCCGATCCAAACACATACACCCCCATCGCCTCTGATTCACAAACACCCCTCCCACCCCCTCCGATTCACAAACACACACCCCCACCTCCATACACACACACAGACACCCATACGTACCATGCATATACACATTCACTATCACTGGCATACACGCATTCATACAGACACTGGCATACACGCATTCATACACTCATACTTCCAGACATACTCACACACATTCACACTGACATGCAGACACACACTCACTTAACTATTCATACACGTATTCACACATACAACCACGCAAACAACACAACACACACAGATGCATTCACACCTGCACTCACACACTCAGACCCACACACACAATACCCACCACCCTCCCACCCCCCTCCCCTGTCGCTAGCCTGACTTACCTTGTCCGGCAAGGAGGTTGTCCGGCAGGGAACGGGAAGGGATGCTGCTACCGCCAGCAACGCCCCACCAGCAGAACACCACCAGGCTGTATTTCTGGTCAAAATATGGCTGGTGGTGTTCTACTGGCGTGGCGGTGCAGGTGGTAGCAGCGTCAGCTTACCACCATCAGCCAGCATGAATACTGCTGGTTTTCCGCCATTATTGTGGTGGAAGTCAGGCAGTGCTCATAATATGGCGGACGGATGGTAGCCGCCGTGGCAGTATGTTGGCACCCGTCACAGCGGCGGTAGGCGGTTTTTACTGCTAATGTTAAAATGAGGGCCTCAATGTCTGTTCCAAAAGGAATGTCCTACTACAGACAGCTTTTATCTGTTTCAAACCCCTCACTTTCACCAAAGCTACATTGAAAAATGAAGCCGATATGAGTAGAAAAGTGGATATTATAAACAGTGTTTACTCTATGGAGAGGGTTACACTTTATTATGTAGAACTTGACAAAAATGTGCTGCATCGTAATATTGAATTGTGATAAGAACAAAGGGTTTTTTAAAACACTCAAGCAAACATTTGTGTTGTTGACCCTATCTCATCTAATAATCTAAGATAAAGCACCTACACAGAATATGCGATGGTGTTGTACTTAAGAACATAAGAGGCAATGTGTCCTTAAGGAAAATAGGTACACAGTTTATGAAGATGGGTTCTGCCCATCCAATCTGCCTGGATCTTTTGCTTTTTGTGGTGGAGTTTCATAACCTGGGACTCACCCACAGTAAGCTCATGGACAGTGGACTGCACATGTCTACTGCTAGTGTCTGTCTTTTAAGATAATGCTGCTGTAGCTCAGCAAGGGTAGGAGGCACTTGGCTGGTTACACATATGCACATGCTAGTGCACATGTGTGAGGGTTGTGCATGGGAGACTCCTGTCGTGCGCAGCCCAGGAACTGCACACAAGTAACCTGGTGCAAAAGGGTCTCTGCAGGTTTGGGTATTGACCTGGGATAGGCCTTATAGTGTCAGTGTACACATATAGGGGAAAGTCAATGCGATATACTGTCTTTTCTGCAGTGGCACTCTATTATACACTTATGGGGAAGGGTCCACTTTCCCTTGGCTTACAGACTCAAGAGTTGTACCGACTTACAGTGTAACCTGTGTGAAAAGAGCAATTCTGTGAAGTCCATATCTGTTCAGTTTCTGAGTCATCCAGCATTGTCACATTTCTCTGGCTCAGCTCATGGCTTTTGTCACCATACGGGCTGGGTTAATTGCTTTTCCCTCCAGGGGAACAATTAACATTGTGCAAGCCAGCTCCTGAGAAGGAAAGGGGTGGGGTAGGCTGCTCTGCATCAATTGGCCAGCTGTCACTCTGTGCCAGGAAAAGGGCCTGCCCAAGCCCACTAAAAAAGGAAGGATCCCAGACCTCTGGAGCCAAACCAGGAGGGCGGCTCCTTTGAAGGTTTGCTGGGGAAGCCCCAGGCAGTGATGTCAGCAAGGGGTGGAGTTGAGAAGAGTGTGCAGGAAGGTTGTAACAGAGGGGGAGAGATAATGTGGCACATCAGGACAGGCCAGAGAAGCATCTGTGCTGGACACTCCACCCCCACTTAAAAGGTCCTGTGCAGGGGAGAGAGCTGTCTTTTGGGTGTGCGTTTCTGATGGACACTGGAACTGGAGGCAGCTGCCATGAGCAATTGGAAGGAAAAAACCCCTGACTGCAATGTGGCCTATTGGCTGTGACTTTAATTGACCCCGGGGGCCAGTAGGGCACTCCCCATGTCCAGCAAAACTATTCCTCTGAGCCCAAATGGGCCCCTAGAGAACCAGTTGGGACAAAAAAAATGGGCCTCTCTTCAAGGAAGGAGAGAAGCCCAGGCGAAAAGTAAAGTGAAAGTCTGGTGCAGGGAGTAGGTGAAACCAGCTACCTGCAAAGTTCTCATATTTGAGGCTAGGAGGCCTGAAGAAAGTATATGAGGTGGCTAAGACTCACCACCAGGAGCAAAATGAGACCAAAATTGCCAAAATGGGCCAACAGGCCTGAGATATTACATTTCTTAAGTTAGGATGACCTTTGACCATTTTCCTCATCTGAAGTGCAAGGAGCTCCATTGTCAGGCTGCCTTTGGCCCCCCAGGATGAGCCAGGGCCTGGGGAGCTGCCCCCAAGAAGCTTTCTGTGGCAAGGGAGTGCCTTCGCACCCCTCCCACAAAACAAGAGAAGGGGTCGGGACCTCATTCCTGGGCCCTGCGGAGCTGGCATACGAGGGAGTGCCAACACACTCCCCGCAAATCAAGAGAAGGGGCTCAGGACCACATCCTTGTGCCCCACACAAAGCTGGCATGGAGAGAGAGCGTCATCATCCCACAAATTGATAGAACGATCCCGGGACCCCATCACTGGGCCCTTTGAAGCTGGTATGATGAAGAAGCACCACTGAGCTCCACTGGGAAGGTGGCAAGTGGCCCAGCACCCCATCACTGGGCCCCAATTGAAGACAGGAGGAGGAAGGTGGTGCAAACACACTCCCTTGCCCGCAGCCGTTCCCTCCCCACCCCCATCTGGGGGAGTGGGAAGGTCAGCCTCCTACTACGCACCTACTACGCGCCTGCCTGCAGGAGCAGGCAGGCCAGAGGGCGTCAGCTGGATCCTGCGGCAGCATACCAAAGTGCTGGCCACTTGGGGAGCCAGCAGGGACATCTGGAGATGGGCTCCTTGAGCTGTCCCCCAACAAGGGTAGTTGCTCATGGGGTGTCTGGCTGGGACTCAGCACTTCCAAGAAAAAGGGCATGGTGTGAAGCCACAACCCAACAAAAAGAATAACAAAAGGTAGACATGGCTCTCCAGCAGTGAATCAAACATAGAATATTGTGATATGAATAGGCCACCTAGTGTAGAATAAGTATTAAAAGTAAGTCACTGAGAGGTCAAGAGGTTTACCTGATATGGATAGTGTGGCACTGACAATAGTCAGAAAAAGATCAAAAAGGTTGAATGCACAACACAACATGGGAATCCTGGGGAATTAGAAAAAATGAAAATATATGTTGTACATTATGAATTAGTATTTAAAGCACCCCTAGAAAAGTTAGCAATGTGAAAGGAAAGGCATGTATAATCTGCAATGGCAGATATGAAAACCAGCAATGTCAGCTCTCATTATTGTATTTGTTCATGTGCATACTTAAACCCTACATACTAGGCTACCTTCCGATGTGCGGACACATTAGCATTGCCACCTTTTCTCTTTTGTATTCAGTCCCCCGTAATGCCCTGCAGGGACTGGTTGTATTTCAGGAGAAAAGCACTTGTTTCTGGGTTTGTGGTGGCCCCAGGAGGGAGGGGTCACCACCAAAGAATGTGTAAGGTCAGGTGGGAGCTGCTGGAACAGCGCAGAGTCCCCGAAAGGATTACCATGGTCCCCGCCCTAAATTGGGTGGGACTCCTAGAAGATAAACCCTCAAGAGTTTCCAAGAACTTTTAAGCACTCCCCAGGTGGGAGCTTGTGCTCTTCTGCTGGGACTGTTGTGTTATCTAGGGGCAAAGTCTATGGTTGCAGTATCCATGGCCTGAAGGTGGGCAACATAAGGTTTCATGTTGGGAAAACACCCTGAAAGGTTGTAATTATACACGTATTGCTATTGTAAATGTGATGCCCTTTAGGGGCTATTTTTAAATTACTGCATTTTATACTGAAAGATATTAAGTCTATGCTGCAAACAGCCTCTGAGGTGAAGAAATACAATTGCACATGTTGCGATTAGAAAAGTGATACCCTCTAAGGGCTATGTTTAGAGTGCAAAACCCTCTAGGTGTGACAGTCTATAATTACACAGGGTTGTAAATGCCCTTCTTCCCCAGATTAGGCCTTGGACTGCTGTGTTTTGCTACCCGGAGAGAGTCAAGTGCTACAATGGGGTGTTTGGTTCCCATTGGAGGACAAATGTGGGTTCATTACTTGTGCAGGCCATACTGTCAGGGTCTCACCTGGTATTTTTCGCGGAACTGAAATGCAGCCACAAAAATTAGTCCCAACCTCCCGGGTTGAAAAGAAGACCCAACAGAAATCAAAGTATACCCTGCTCAACTGGGAAGAGGGGAAGGAAGAGAAAGGGAAGATGTCTAACAAGGGTTTGCAAGCCCTACACAACCGTGATGGATACACTGAATGATATATTATGATTCCCATAGGATATAAAAGAATTGTAATACTGCGGCATGATATCCATCACATTTGTGATGGAGTGACCCCATCTGCCAAACTCTAAATCAAGGCCCTTAGTCTATAAAGCTCACAATACTTTGCGCTTTTGTTACAGGTTTTGTCATAAACAGAACATCAGCTGTGATCATTAGCAATTAATCAGATAAGTTGCTTTATGTTTATATGTGTTTTAGCACATGTGGTGCATTACCTAAATATAGTTCACAGTTGCATTTTTCTTCTTTGTGTTTCCTTTTAGGTCCTTGTGGTTATCAAAGTTTCTGAGCGGAGAGGAACGTGAAGAACAATGTGACATGACTACTGTAAACGCAGCTGAGGGATGAAGTCAAGCTGCAGAGAATTTCTCGAGTATCCCAGGTGACCCCGAAGGAGGATGGGAAGGAGGAATCTAAAGCGCAATGTCTGGAAGGTGATAATAGGAAGCCGCTGGGCAAAAAATTGACTCGAACAGCAGTGTTTTCCTGCGGTGTAGCACGTAGCTTTATAGGTTATGCGCTTTACCCCTGAAATGAGCAACAGTGTCCAGAGGCAGGCATTTTGCATGCCTGACACGCACAACTAATGGCCCATTTTCTTACAGACAGCAAATCAAATAGCATTGTCAATTAGAAGAAACTTCTTGAGATTAGTAAAAGTTAGAGACCATAAAGGTTTATTGATTATTTAAAGTTCAGTACAGAGGGCAAAATCAACGGAAATGCATTACACATCAATTATACGGAATGAGTATAAGACTCAGCCAAATGCAGGTGGGGTCTGATATGAAGTGAGGTTTCAGAATAAAATATTTTGAGTCCTAAGCAAGAGCCAGACTGACAAGGGTCCACTCTCACAGAGTCAGGGCAAACCACACTAGCTCACCCCAAAACACTGAGCTAATAGACAGCAGATGTCCGGTAGTCAGCATAAGAACTATAATATATTGTGTGGGTCCAACCAATCACAGTACACCAATATACCATACTATTCAACTAAATAAATTAACAATAAGACCTTACTGATATAATAATGTCATTGAATATGGCAGTACAAATCTAGTTTTACAAAATACAATGACAAGCTTAAAAGAAGAATAGTCCTTCAGGGGCCCAGGTAGGAAAAGCCTTGAATTGTTGCAAGAGAGAGGAAGCTTCCATGGAGTTAGAAGAAAGGCATGTCAACAGAAACCATTTCATAAGTTCTCAGTTTGTTGCATGGGAGAAGATGAGAAATGGAACACACTCTATGGCTGAAGTGAATCAAAGATGGAGGGTAGGCCTACTTTTGGGCATAGTTTGGTCAAGCAGAGGAAAATACTGTTTTATAAAATGCAGCATTTTCATGTTTAAAAAAATGTTTATTATGTTATGCACATTTTATTTATCAAACAGGAATATATTCTTTAACCACCCCTCTGATTGATTAACCAGTCATCATGAATTCCATTATTCTTTATTTTACAATACAGCCTCTAACATACTCAGCTTCATGCATTGTTATTCTTCCAAAGACTTCATCTCATCATAAACATGAATCTTAATATCATCCATCACCTCTAATTCAGATCTTTTCCTTCTCTTTGAAGATGTTGCTGGCACATTCTTCTTTTCATAGTTACAATATAAACCCTTTTTGAAACAGATTGCCTCAAGACATTTGAGCAGAACAACAAGACCAATTGTACATGGGGCAATAATATGTAATGGTTTTAGTATTTTCTGAAGCCCACCCCCACCAATATTATGAATTCATAGACCAACCCTTGCAAAACCCTTTCCAATCTCACTGAACCATTTGCCTACTGCTTCCCACAAACCTTCTTTCTTCAAGAACTTTGGCTTCACGTAAAATATCAGTAACGTTAACAATGTAACTATTAATAAGCCTGCTGTTAATTGAAATAAAGGTACAGCACTGTTAAACACCCACCACACAATAGACTTGGCCCTACTTTGCAAAAAGAATATTTCACCAAAGGCAGTGTTGCATAAGCATCACACGCATAGCCATTGACTCCTCCATAATTCAGGTTAATGCACCATCAGTATTAGTTGTTATGTGATTCACTTGTGTAGACCCCTTTCTAATCTTCACGTGATTCAAAGTAACACCAATAGGAGGAATCAAAACACACCTAATAACACTTACCCAAAGTACATTTTGGTCATTTAATATTCATACCACTTGTATCATTCATCTTAATCACATGATAACCTTGTGGAAAGACTATAGCAGCATTCCCTTCAAAATATATGGGAGGTTAAAATGCACAGTCCTACCACAGTCTTATAAATTCCTTGGTGCTTCACCTGTCAGAAGCCTGTAATCAACTGCAAAATTCACATCATGCTTACTATCATCAACACATTTTCCCGATTCATCACTCTGAGATTACTTATGCATCATACACTTTGCTCCTTCCTTTTGTTGGTCCACTCTCTGTCAAGAATGCACTTTTGAATGTCTGAATTTCTCTTCAGTCTCTTCTTGCAATTCAATCTACCCTTGTTTCGTTCCAATTTTGACTAATTATCACCGTCCTCTTGTTATACTCCCAAATAAAGTCACACTCAACATCACTCAATTTACACACAAGCGTGTTTTTAATGTTATAAAATTTCAGATTAGAATGCATAATTGGTTTCCAGTTATTAGAAAAAGATTTCAACTCTTCATTTTTAGGAAGAGCTTCCAAGGAGTCCGTAAGATAAGGTGCTAAAAATTCTTGATCCAGGAAAACATTAACATAAACTTTATTAAAAAAATTATAAGTCAAGGGAAGTTGCAGGTAGGTCAGCCCATTTGGCATAGTACTTGGCAGAAATGTGCAAATCTAACAATTACCAACTTTCATAATATTCATATATTCAGATAATACATTTTAAATGTATTTTTAAATTTAAATTAAATAAAAACTTTCCTTAAATTTATCAAGTAACCTAACTCTATGTCTTAACTTTGTGCCTGCTAGACCATAACATGTAATAGTTACGTCTTTATTCACATTTGTAAGTGAATCATGCCCAATTTGTGAAATTAAACACAACAGTAAACAACCATAAATAGTATTATTGTAATCAATAAAACTATCATTAAAATATAAGCAGCATCTCTGCTTGGTAATTGTTCACATTTCTTCTTGAAAATTCTGAACAAAAACAAAATCGAAAACTTAAAAAAATTACCACAAATTTTAAGGTGCAAAACCAAAATGTCATACACATCCGTTTTTTTATAGAGGAAGAATTCAGTTAACTGACTAAGTCCACAGGCTGTAATTACAAGGAAACCCTCTCATCTTCAACTGGATACCTAAAGTGCTAAAGAAAACAGCTTTAAATAAGCAGACTGTGCATCCCTACGACTGTATTCAAAATCTTCAAAAGGAAATTCAGTTTCAAACATTCTATCCTGGAAATGATTCAATATTGATCTTTCTTAAGGTACGTTGTCTGCTGTCACAGTAGTTCTTCATAAATACATTGGCAACCTGTCGGATCATAAACTTCCAGACCATCTTCTTCTAATTCTGTATTTACCAGATAAGATAATTCAGAAGATGCATCCTTTCTATTTGGCATTCTCACTATGTTGATCTCTTAATTGCTGGCTGTTCATTTTCACTGTAATCAGAAACTTGTTGTTCTTACTCTTGTTCTTCTCTGATTGTCTTTGGACTTTCTTGACCACTCTTTTTTGTCTCCCACAGATTTAGGGGTCATTCTGACCCTGGCGGTCGGTGATAAAGCAGCGGCCAACCCGCAAACAGGCCGGCGGTCAAAAAAATGGTATTCTAACTCTGGCGGGAACCGCCAACACAGGCCGCCACATTAACACTCCGACCGCCACGGCGGGACCGACAAACAGCGCGGCGGTCACCGCCAACAGGCAGGCGGCAGACAATGTACCGCCCACCCTATCACAACTCACCAATCCGCCACCTTTTCCAGGGCGGGAGCCCCGCCGATAAAAACACGGCGGAAACAGACTACGAATGGGAAAACGCTCACCTATACACACTCCACGAGGACGGAGGACAGCATGGAGCCCGAATTACACATCCTACCAGCTATTGTCTACCTGCTCATCTACCAGGAGTACGAACACCGGCGCAGACGACAACGGTGAGTACTGCACCTACGACACAGGCGAGGGGGGAGGAGAAAAGCTTACGGGCACACACATGCGCCATACACCCACCCCCCCACCACAAATACCTACACCCCAATGCCGAGCAACAAGTCAGAGTGACACCACACAAACCCCCCGGAATAATGCAAAGACACAATTAAAATTTTCGATAAAATATATGTATAAATAGCTTCATTGAAGGAATGGCAAATATGCCATATTAAAGATACAAAAATAAGGAATGAACATAGTCAACAAGATATCCATAGGCAAAAAGTCCTGCACATTCCGTCAAAGTTCCATAGTCCGTGGGCCAATGTGCACAAACACATGGGCAAAGCCCACACAGGAGACCAGATACCATTGGAGAGAACACTGCAGGGGCATCAGATGATAAAACTACAGGCACCTCAGGGGGAAGGTAAGGGGGGGCACCTCAGCCACATGAGTCCACGACGCCAGATCCACGAGGGGCCTCCATGCCCACTGTCCCATCCTGGGGGGTGCAAAGCCACAGTCCATCAGATGGATTACCGACTCCACTGTTATTGGAGGAGGCATGGTGCCCCGAGTGCTTCCTGAAGCCCTGCTCGACACAGAACCGGCACTGTCAATGGGCCAGCGGTGCTTGAGATGAAGGGCCCAGCGGAGCGGTGCTTGAGATGAAGGGCCCAGCGGAGCGGTGCTTGACAGGAAGGGCCCAGCGGAGCGGTGCTTGACAGGAAGGGCCCAGCGGAGTGGTTCTTGAGACGGCGGGGCCCAGCGGAGCGGTGCTTGAGATGAAGGGCCCAGCGGAGCGGTGCTTGACAGGAAGGGCCCAGCGGAGCGGTGCTTCAGACAGCAGGGCGCAGCGGAGCGGTGCTTGAGATGAAGGGCCCAGCGGAGCGGTGCTTGACAGGAAGGGCCCAGCGGAGCGGTGCTTGAGACGGAGGGGCCCAGCGGAGCGGTCCTTGAGATGAAGGGCCCAGCGGAGCGGTGCTTGACAGGAAGGGCCCAGCGGAGCGGTGCTTGAGATGAAGGGCCCAGCGGAGCGGTGCTTGACAGGAAGGGCCCAGCGGAGCGGTGCTTGAGACGGCGGGGCCCAGCGGAGCGGTGCTTGAGATGAAGGGCCCAGCGGAGCGGTGCTTGACAGGAAGGGCCCAGCGGACCGGTGCTTGAGATGAAGGGCCCAGCGGAGCAGTGCTTGACAGGAAGGGCCCAGCGGAGCGGTGCTTGAGATGAAGGGCCCAGCGGAGCGGTGCTTGAGAGGAAGGGCCCAGCGGAGCGGTGCTTGAGACGGCGGGGCCCAGCGGAGCAGTGCTTGAGATGAAGGGCCCAGCGGAGCGGTGCTTGACAGGAAGGGCCCAGCGGAGCGATGCTTGAGACGGCGGGGCCCAGCGGAGCGGTGCTTGAGATGAAGGGCCCAGCGGAGCGGTGCTTGACAGGAAGGGCCCAGCGGAGCGGTGCTTGAGATGAAGGGCCCAGCGGAGCGGTGCTTCACAGGAAGGGCCCAGCGGAGCGGTGCTTGACAGGAAGGGCCCAGCGGAGTGGTGCCTGAGATGAAGGGCCCAGCGGAGCGGTGCTTGAGATGGCGGGGCCCTGTTCAGCGGTTCTTGTCCCGGCGGGGCCCGTTCATCGGTTCTTGTCCCGGCGGGGCCTGTTCAGCGGTTCTTGTCCCGGCAGGGCCCTGTTCTGCGGTGCTCCTCCCGGCGGGACCCTGTTCAGCGGTGCTCCTCCCGGCGGGGCCCTGTCCAGCGGTTCTTGTCCCGGCGGGGCCTGTTCAGCGGTTCTTGTCCCGGCGGGGCCCTGTTCAGCGGTGCTCCTCCCGGCGGGGCCCTGTCCAGCGGTTCTTGACCCGGCGGGGCCCGTTCAGCGGTTCTTGTCCAGGCGGGGCCCTGTTCAGCGGTTCTTGTTCCGGCGGGGCCCTGTTCTGCGGTGCTCCTCCCGGCGGGGCCCTGTTCAGCGGTGCTCCTCCCGGTGGAGCCCTGTTCAGCGGTGCTCCTCCCGGCAGGGCCCGTTCAGCGCTTCTTGTCCCGCGGGGCCCGTTCAGCGGTTCTTGTCCCGGCGGGACCCGTTCAGCGGTGCTTGTCCTGTGTGTCTAGGGAGCCAGACCTGGGCAAGACTTCCCGCTCATTCACCATCCGAACTTGCGGTCGCGGCGCCCTCCTGTGATGGAGTCCTGGCCCCGTGGGTGTCGTCTGTCACACCCGGAATGGGGCTGGTGGGGCCCTCCTGGGCAGCTCGCCTGCTGCCTGACTTCTCCGCCCTGCTGCCCTTGCCCTCCTTCGCTGGAGCTCTGTGGCCCTTGCCTCCCTTGGATGATGTGGCAGGTGACGGGCAAGGCTACTGTCCTTGGTGGCAGCCGTCTCAGGCTTGTCGCGCCGGCCCTTTTTCTTTTTTGTCCTCTTCCCAGGGGGTGGGCTGGCTGTCCCCTTGCTGCTGGTCGATGTTCCTGCCCTAGGAGCTGGTGGACTCCAATAGCCCTGAACGATGGTCCTAGTAGGTGCAGGGCTTGTGGTGGCTGAGGTGCTGTTTGGACTCTTACGAGATGGAGGGGGTGGGTCAGGTGATGCAAAGAGGTTAATTTTGGAGAGGAACAACTTTTTAGGAGCAATGGGAAGGGTAGGTGCAGTGGGTATGGGAGTGGAGGAAGAGGATGTGGTTGTAGGAGAGTCAAGTGTGCTGTCTTTGGGTGCAGGTGCTTGTGACGGAGGCTGTCGTGAGGTGGATGGCTGTTGGGTGGGTGGCTGCCTGCGTTTGTGTGCTTTGGAAGAGGGGGTGACAGACACACTGGGAGAGGACACAGGGGACGTGTAAATGGCAGTGGGGGTGGTGACTGCATGTGTGCGGACTGTAATGGAGGGTGTGCTGGTGATGGAAGTACTGGCTGATGGTGGTGTGCATGCAGGTGTGAGTGGAGACGTCACAGGGAGGGAGGAGGGAGATGAGGAGTTGGGGGACACAGAGGTGGTAGTGACTGTTGGCATGTCTGGATCTGGATGTTGCTTGGGTGAATGCTTGTGGGATCTGTTGTGCTTATGTCTGGATGAGCTGCCCTTGGGTGTAAAGGTGTGTGCAGGCTGGTCTGATGGTGTGGATGGGATAGGCAGAGGAACAGGAGACTGGGACTGGGTTGAGGGAGTCAGAAGAGGGAGGCTGGAGACAGGGACAATGGCTGCCGTCAGTGCTGAGGCCAGAGCGTTGAACGATCGCTGATGGGCAGCCTGACCCGAATGAATGCCCTCCAGGTATGCATTGCTCCGATGCACCTCCCTTTCTACACCCTGGATGGCATTCAAAAGGGTAGACTGCCCAACAGTGAGTGTCCTGAGGAGGTCAATGACCTCCTCACTGAGGGCAGCAGGGGTAACTGGGGCAGGGGCTGAGGTGCCTGGGGCGAAGGAGATGCCCGCCTTCCTGGCCGAGCGGGCACGGAGCGAAGGCTGAGGGGCTGCTGGGAGGGCGGGGCTGGTGCGCTGGGTGGCGGCTGTACCTGTTGTGGCGGTGGGCACGGATGTTGCCGCCACCGCTAGGGAGCTCCCTTCCGAGGACGTGTCGGTGTCGCTGACGTCTCCACGGGTCCCCGTTGTGGAGCTCCACTCGCCCTCCGTCTCACTGGTGTACTCGGAGTCTGTTGTATGGCCCTCCGGGGCCATGTGAGATGCAGCTCCCTCGTGCTCCAATGCCACTTCTCCTCCGCCAGATGATGCTAATGCACACATGAACAGGAAGACAAAGAAAATGGGGGGGGGTGGAGAAATGAAGACAGGTTGAGTGCATGCATTGGCAACACTGTTGTCGGAGAGGACAGACACAGAAGCCCCCTGAACTAGGCAGCGCAATGGGGGTACACTACTCAGTTATTGTGACTAGTCCTACGGGTCTATGGACGACAAATGCACACATGGGTGAGGCCGGACCATGGATAGCTGTACTTGGCACCCTACAGATGTGGGGGGCGGGGGCACAGGGCTGTGTCTAACGGAGGGGCCTAGCCTACAGAATGCGCCCTGGCCTGGAGATAGCCACAGCCCTCCTCCCCCACCCAGACACCTTCACTGCGCGCAAAGATAGCAGAATGTGCTGATACTCACCCCCTTGTGTCTGCTGTGATGTCCTCACGCGCCCATCCAAATCGGGGTAGGCCACCGCCAGGATCCGGGACATCAGGGGGGTCAATTGGCGGCTGGCACCCCTCCTACGTTGGGAGGCCATCCCCAGCAGAGACTCGGCGGTCTTTCTGGTCCCGCGGCAGATGTCCTCCCACCTCTTTCGGCAGTGGGTGCCCCGTCTGTTGTGGACCCCCAGGGCCCGGACGTCCTTGGCGATGGCACGCCAAATGTCGATCTTCTGATGGGCGCTGACCTATGTGACATGTACAGGGTGGTAAAAGAAATTGCATCAGTTTTCTGCCTGGTCAATGTGAGTGGCCCCCCCCTCCCCAACCTTGCCATGTGGCACATGCTCTCATCTTTCGTGCGTTGCACTCCTCATTCGCTCCCCTCCCCACCATCTTACATACACCCCACTCAACACAGGCATAGCCCATTCAACGTGCACCCTGTGTACTAACCTGTTGGTCTGGAGGACCGTAGAGTAGCGCATACTGGGGGACCCATCAACAAGTTCCTCCAATTCTTCTGCAGTGAAGGCAGGGGCCCTTTCCCCAGTCGCAGCAGCCATTGTATCTCCCAGACCGAGGTCACAGCAGCACTTGCAATATAGGTCCTGTCCTGTGGATGATCAGGTCTCGAGTGATTAATCAGATAGAAAATGGCGGTCACGCCCGCGGCGGTGCGTACCGCGGCGGTGCGTACCGCGACCGCCGGCGCACATCGTCATTGGCTCCTGAGACCCATAGGGTTCAATGTTAACCAATGCTGCTTTGCGCCGCGGTCTTCGACCGCCTACCGCCACGGTGTGCCACGCCAGCGCAGTGACCTCACATCCCACTGTCACACTTCACAGGTCAGGCAGCCGCCATTTCAAGGGCCCACATGGCATGATTTCTACTGCGTCACACAGGCCTAGGCCTTGCATAGCCACTCATACAAGCCGTTCCATGCATAGCGATTCGTGTACTGTGCAAGCTGTGTGAATTAACCTGTGGGTTGCTTGACTCTGTGCTCCATGTTGTCCTTCCTAGGCACCGTCCGCTGGGACTTGCGAGGAGAAGGATGAATCCTCCTGTGTACTGACCGCTGGTGGACCTGTCGACAATGGAAGAACGACATATCATACTTACATACCGGCTTGACAGAGCAACTATACATGAACTATGTGCCCAGCTGGAGCCAGACCTGATGTCCCCCATCCGCCAACCCACGGGGATTCCCCCTCTCGTGCAGGTTCTGTCAGTACTCCATTTTTTGGCAAGTGGGTCTTTTCAGACAACAGTGGCCATGTCATCTGGGATGTCTCAGCCTATGTTTTCTAAGCTTTTGTCCAGAGTGTTGTCTGCCCTGATGAAATACATGCAGAGCTACATTATTTTCTCTGAGGTGGGCGAATTGGCTACAGTGAAGGGTGATTTCTATGCCCTTGGACATATCCCCAACATCATTGGTGCCATTGATGGGACCCATGTGGCTTTGGTTCCCCCCAAAGACAGTGAGCAGGTGTACAGAAACAGAAAAAGTTATCATTCGATGAATGTCCAGGTGGTCTGTTTGGCTGACCAGTACATCTCCCATGTAAATGCCAAGTTCCCTGGGTCAGTGCATGACGCGTATGTCATGCGAAATAGCAGCATCCCTTATGTGATGGAACAGCTACAGAGACACCGTGTGTGGCTAATTGGTGACTCTGGTTACCCCAACCTGTCGTGGCTACTGACCCCAGTGAGGAATCCCCGGACCAGGGCAGAGGAACGGTACAATGAGGCCCATGGGCGATCTAGGAGGATCATAGAAAGGACCTTCGAGGTCCTGAAGGCCAGGTTTAGGTGCCTGCATATGACAGGGGGATCCCTCATGTACTCACCAAAGAAGGTGTGCCAGATCATCGTGGCCTGCTCTATGCTTCACAATCTTGCATTGCGACGCCAGGTGCCTTTTCTGCAGGAGGATGGTCCAGATGGTGGTGTTGTTGCAGCTGTGGAGCCTGTGGAGAGTGAAGAGGAGGAAGACGACGGGGACGACACGGACAACAGGGATACAGTCATACAACAATACTTTCAATAGCACACAGGTAAGAAACAGCCACCCCAATTTTCATTTACTTGAGGCCTCATGCGTCTCCACTGTCTGTGTTTCCCCCCAGTTCCTGTTAACTGATTTGTGACTTTCCCTTCCTTTTTCAGACCTGTATGACCCACTGCCTGACTTCAGCTTTGTTTGCCCATGGACTAAAGCTTATTGAAATTGGAATGTTGTCATCACAAAGTAACTGGCCATTATTGCACCGTTACGTGTAATACATTTGTTAAGAATACAAGCAAACTCCTGTTTTTTTAAGTGGAATATGTGATTTATTTTAAGTGCTACATATAGGTAAATGATTGGGAAGCGGGGATGGGTGGGGGTGGAGTAATGTCCATGGCAGAGTCCAGTTCTCAGTCGCAGAGGTGCATTGTCCATATGCCTGTGGAAGGATGGAGCAAGGGCAGTTCAAGGTTGGACAGGGTGACAATGTGGGACAGTGGGATGACATCAGGGGGTATCTTAGGCTGGCGGGGGTCTTGCAATCCTACTCTGTCTTCTTGTGAGATCTCAGGTTCCGCTTGCGAGGTGGTTCTTCTACTGCAGGAGGTGGGGTTCTGGTGGCCTGTCGTTGTGTGGGGGCCTCCTGTCCACTAGCGCCGGCGGAGGTGGTAGGCTGTTCCTGGCCTGGGCTAGTGACAGGGGCCCTTTGGGGTGCCACATGGTCCCGCAATGTGGTGACGATCTGGGTAAGGGCCAGGACGATGGTCCCCATTGCGGAACCAATGTTCCTCAGTTCCTCCCTGAACCCCATGTTCCGTTCCTCCTGCAGTTCCTGGATCTCCTGGAACCGGGCCAGTACCGTCGTCATCGTCTCCTGGGAGCGGTGGTATGCTCCCATGATGGTGGAGAGGGCCTCTTGGAGAGTCGGTTCCCCGGGCCTGTCCCCCCCCGTCGCAGAGCAGCCCTCCCAGTTCCCCTGTGTTCCTGGGCCTCTGTCCCCTGGACGGTGTGCCCACTACCACTGCCCCCAGGTCCCTGTTGTTGTTGGGGTGGTGGGTCAACCTGGGTGCCCTGTAGTGGTGGACACACCGCTGATTTACGTGTCCTGGAGACAGAGGCATGGGCCCGCTGGGTGGGAGCTGTGCTGGTGTTCCCAGAGGGGGTTGGGTCTGGTGTAGCCTGTGGCTGTCTGTGGGGAACCGACTGTCCAGAGGTCCCCGATGGGCCGGGCTGGTCGTCTGGCTCCAGGGAGACAGAGCTGCTGTCATCGCTGGGGGCCTCTTCTGGGGGTGGGATGGACATCTCTGGACCCTCCGTGGCGGTGTGGTGGCGTTCGGGTCCTGCAGGGGTATAAAGGTATGGTTATTGCTTCTGTGTGTGGCATTTCGTGTGATGGGTGGGTGTCCGTGTACCCATGTGCAGGCATTTCCTTGTGGGGGCTTTTGTGAGGGTGGCTTGTGGGGGTGATGTGTGTGTGCAGTGGACATGCTTTGGTGATGGGTGTCCATGCTTTGTGGTCGCATGCAGGGCTTGGTGTTGGGATGGGTGGGTTGTGATGGTGAGCCTTTTGCTAGGGGTTGGTGTGATAGGGGGGTGAGGGTGGGGGTATGATTTGGCATGCAGGTGGGGTGGGGGTGGGAAGCAGTAGTGAAGATTTGCCTTACCAGAGTCCATTCCTCCGCCTACTCCTGCGAGGCCCTCAGGATGCAGGATGTGCAAGACTTCCTCCTCCCAAGCGGTAAATTCTGGGGGAGTAGGTGGGGGTCTGCCGCCAGTCTTCTGCACCGCAATGTTGTGCCTTAATACCATGGAACGCACCTTCCCCCATAGGTCGTTCCATCTCTTCCTGATGTCCTCCCGATTGCGTGGATGCTGTCCCACCGCGTTAACCCTGTCCACTATCCTTTGCCATAGCTCCATCTTCCTGGCAATTGTGGTGTGCTGCACCTGTGCCCCGAAGAGCTGGGGCTCTACACAGACTATTTCCTCCACCATGACCCTGAGTTCGGCGTCACTGAACCTGGGGTGTCTTTGGGGTGCCATGGGGTGGTGTGGTTGAGGTGTGGGGTGGCGTTTGTGGTGATGAGTGTGGTGCGTGTGGTGGTGTGTGGTGTTTGGTGCGTGGTTTCTGTGTGGGTGATGGTGTTGTGTGCCTCTGTGTTGTGGGATTCTCTATTCTGTGCTCTGTCTCTCGCCTTCATCAATGATTTCGGGTCATAGGGGCTTGTGGGTGATGTGGGTGTATGCTTTATATTGTGTTGGGTGTGTGGAGTGGTGTTAGTATGTGTAACAGGTGTGCGTATTTCAAACTGACCAATGTTGCTGAGTTTTCTATGTGTGTGTGTATTTTGACCGCGGCGGTGTGTACCGCCAATGGAATACCGCGTTTGAAAGACTGCCGCGTGGATTTGTGGGTCGGAATGGTATGGGCGTTTTTCTGTTGGCGTGACGGTGGAGGTTTGGTCAGCGCCATTTTTTCGCAGACCTTTGGTGTGGCGGATTTTTGTGGATGTCGGGTTTTTGGCGGTTTGCCAGTTGCGGGTCAGAATGACCGTGGCGGTTTACCGTGGCCGCGGCGGTGTTATGGCGGCCTTCTGGCCGGCGGTAAGCGACTTTTACCGCCAAGGTCAGAATGACCCCCTTAGTCCTCTTGTCTCCTTGGTGCACATTTTCATCTTTGGATTTACTTATGACTACTGCTACATCATCATCTTTACATGCAACTTGAGTCACATTGCTGCCTAGAACAGATTGATTCTCTCTCTTCACAGCCAACTGTTTTCCTTTGAGCATTCTAGAAATTTGAATTCCCAACTTTACTTCTTTTGATTTTCTTGATTCTAGTTGTCTGTTCCCGTTGTTCTTCTCACCACTTCTTCATCTGCAGTCTTCACTGTCTGTGTGTGGGATGTGTGACTCCATTGTGGCAAACCAGATTATTTTACAGCAGTGTTTATTACAAGGATGTCTTCAATAGGGCACTTCCACATTGGCTCCAAGCAAGACCCTCAAATGGGATTCTTTGCCACAATGCAAATGCCAGGCTGGAGGTTGTGGCATAGCTCTTCTTTTGCAATGGTGTTGCCAAGTTGACCTGATGAGAGACAGGGCATATGTCAACTAGACCCTTGCAGCAATCCAGTATAATGTCATCACTTATTGATACAAATGCATCTGAATCGATGCAAGGTATTTTTATGGCCCTTCCCATTAAAACGTTGTGAAGAAAGATTCCTACACTTTTATTTTGTATGTTTATGATGCTTTTTATTATAAATGAAAGTACATATGGCCATATCACTGATATTTAGGAGCACACTTTTGCTATCTCAAATTTCAGTGTGCCTTTAAATGTTTGTACAACTCCTGATGCTTAGGGGTCTGTAACTACAATGGAAACTCTGGTCTATTTGTAAGTCTGTCCACAGCAGCTTCATTATTTCACTCTCAAAGTGTGTACTTTCATCTGATTCTAAACAAGTCCCTAAATTAAATCTAGAGATCAATTCCCTCATCAATTATGTGGCTACTGTCATGCTGTTGCATTGCCTACTTGAGTACTCTTCTACCTACCTAAAAAACAAGCACACAATCACCAAAATGTACCTAGGCTATTGTGAATAGACATATCTCTGAAGTCTAACTGTATCCTAATAACTGGGTCTTCAGACTTGATAATGATGTAAGTCACCATCACCAGCGTTTTTTTTATATCTGTTGGCCTTTTTGACAGGTAAAGCAGAGTTGACACAAACTTTCAGCTACTGATCTAAAGTGAGGATTTTACCAATATTTTTTGCATTAGCTTAGTCATTGAAAATAACATACTAGTGGACACAATGTGTGTTGTTTCTCACCTAATACGCACATATCATTATGATCCTTTGTACAACCTTTAATTTCCTATTTCTCTTTCTCATCCTCTGGTTCCTTATCCTGAAGCTCTCTTAGTTCACTAACTTCTGAGCTGAAGTTAACAAGAAACAATTTACTTTGTAACTTTCAGTTTTACATTGCTCTTGTTCATTTGAGTTGATCATAGTAGATTATAGAGCACACTATTTTGCTACCTCATTGGCATAGTGATTTCCCTATGTAACCATATCAGATCCAGTTTTGTGGGCAGAAATCTTCACTACAGAAATTTCTTCAGGTTGCTGTAATGCTTCTAACAGATGCACAATATGTGCCCCATTGCATACTGGGGTACTGGAGAATGTCATAAAATCCCTTTGTGTCAACAAATGAGACCCAGATCTTGAACAATGCCACAACGATAAGGACTGTCAGTGTAAATCCTAACACTTAATCTAATTGCTCTAAAGTTACATCACACAAGTATGATGCTTCCATAATCTATGATAAAGTACAGAAAGCATATGCTGATCTCAATACACCATGATGGTCTCTCAGGCAAGAACCGTCCACAAATAGTGTCAAATCAGACATTTACAGCTATAGCTTGTATGCCTGATCTTGCTTTAGTACACAATTCCATCACATCAACGTAACTGTGATCACAGTCCACATCATCACTGTCTTTGCTGTCTGCATTGGGCAAAAGTGTTGCAGTATTCAGGGTATTATATCTTTGTGATTGAAATATTGTCCACTGCTAAGATTCCTCATATTTTGTTAGATGGCTTTTTGTTAAATGCTGAGTTTGTGCAGAAGTCAGAAGGAGGATTCATTTTCAGGATTGCACAAATGCGTCCTTTAGATACTTTGATCGCCTCTTTTTCAATATGGTTAACCAAATAGATAACTTCCTTCATACAGTACTGCATTTTTGTAGGGGACTCGTATGCCCTTTGTCAGCAAAATGGTTAAAGAGTGCAATTGTATCCAACTTGCAATCTTCTTTTATTTTGGATGCGACCATCAGGGCATCAATGTATTGCATCAGCACTGAGCTACGGGGCAGTTGCATATTGTCGAATTGTTCTTTAGAATCAGGCTTAAGATAGAGTACCTTTCCATGTATACATTGTCAAATATGACACCACACAAGAACCTTATTTAAAATCTGAAAAACGAAGCAATAATGACTATCCTCATGAAAAGCAATGGAGAAGAATGCTTGGCTCAAGTCAAGGACTGTGTACCATTCTCAACCCGCAGGAATATGAAGTAAAATCAGAGCAGGATTCGGTGTCACAGGACAACATAGGACTACAATTTTATTGACCTTACAGATATCTTCACCCACCTTCCATTTTACACTCTGTCTTTAAGCCCATCACAGGTGAATTGCAGGGACTCCTTAGCATTTCTTTTAAAATGCCCCGTTCGGTCATTTTCTCAATAACTGGTTTCATTCCCTCCTCTGCTTCTTGAGTAAATTTGTGCTGAGGCATTTGAGGGAAGACTGCATTTGTTTTCGCTGTAATTTTCACTTGCTCTGCACTACTAATCAACACAATTTCTTTGCCTGTAAAATACCACACTTCTTCTTTCAATGTGAATCTTAAATCAAGATGTAGCAAAGTCCTTCTTTTTGCTCTGGTCACCCACAAACATTTTGGACAGAAACTGGTGGTTACTGACTCTTGTACTGCTTACCAGTCCCAGGGCCAGTGCTCTGTGTAAAGTGGATATGCAAATTAGGCTAAATATAATTTGCAGTATCAACCTACCTATAAGTCCGTAGAATATAGTAGGATATGTAGGTTTAGGGACCCCAGCATAGGTAGTGCACCCATAGATGCTCTGCTGAGGTGCCCAGTGTTATTTTAAAGGCATGCCTGCCTTGCTGGTTCCATGTAAACTAAAGTTATATGCAAATTTGACTTTGGAATTAAAAGTACTTCCAAAGTTTTAAACTAGCTTATTTTTACATATGCCACCCCTAAGGTGTGCCCTAAGTGTCCCTAGGGTTGGATACCCTGGTGAGGTAAAATAGCCAAATTCATTTTTCCCTCACTGTAGTGAACGGGCTCCATCAGCTAAAATGGGCAGATTTTATTTTAATTAATAGAGTCCCCATAGGAGCCAGATATTTCGAGTTTTGTATCAAACTAATTGTTATAATAAACCCCACAGCTTGCCATCGTTGGATTTAATATAACTAGTTCAGAGAAAGAGTTTTAAAACTCTATCTGAAAGCTGCCAACTTCAGCTCTGTAATGCCTTTCTCTGATTGGCCAGCCTCTGGCCAGGCTGCCTTGATGCGATGTGAAGTGGACTGGGCTGAAAACAAAGGAAGTGTCTGAGGAGGAGATCTGCCTCCACAGATGGTGCCACACTTCCCAGGAATGGGTAATAAAAGGGGGTATTGGCTGTCTGTGATTGGACAGTCGTCCCCCCTTGCTTTTCACACCATAAGCCAGGATAAATATGGCAGGGCTGCACCCACACCTCAGAGCCCTACAAGTAACAATATCAGATGAAAAAGGACTGCCCTGCTGGATCCCTGACCTGCACCTGGACACTGCACTCTGAAGGACTGCACCAGCTGCACACGTTGGCTTCACCAATAAAAGAACTTTGCCTGTCTTCAACTGGTTTAGGAAGGGACTCCCTGCTTGCTACAGGTGAAAAATAGCTAACCAGAGTCCCCTACATCGAACCCTGAAGGAACTGATCACTTGACATGTGGCTAGTGGTCATTTTTGGATTTGAACCAGGTGAATTCAGGGAGTTGGAGTTCTAACCCTCAAGAAGCAACTCAGAGCTTATGGAACTTGAGGGTTAGCTGTGGACTCCTAAAGACCTTCAAAGACCTTCTAGAAGAAGATCCATACGTTTGGAGAACTTTTGGAAAAAAGCTCCATAAAGGGATCGACCCGCCGTGGTGAGTCAAGCTGGCTTACCTCAACCGCAACCTGGCCAGACTTGCAGGTTCATCCTGCTGAAAAGCTCCGGAGCCGCAGACTTCGAGGATTTCACCCTGGGCTCCTGGAAAGGTGATATGATGATCTTGCATCGAAATTGCCTTGCTGTCGAGGGTTGACCCGCATCGGAAGGAAAAAGTGACAAAGTCCGAACGGAAAAAGTTGACCAGGACTTCCTGTGCAGGGTATCCAAGGAGGGCTCAGGGACGTCGGATCAAGATTCAGCTTTGGCTTGGATGAAGATTTCCATCTGGAAAAATCACCTAAGTCCAAAGGTAGAATTCTTCACCGAGTTCTCCTGCAACGCATTTCAAAAGAGGGCTCCAGGGAGGTCGTATTGGATTGGGAACTTTGTTCCACTGATGAAAATGTTCACAAAAAAGACTAAGCCCGAAGGTAAACTTTTGACCAAGGCCTCCTGCTTGCTGAAGCCGAGCAGGGCTCCATCGCGGTCAGCCTGAAAGTTTGACTTACCCTGGTCGATGTGCGACCAGATTTACTGAGTAGCGGTTTTAGTTTCTAAGTGCTAAAAAACATTAATTCTTCAAAAATTAATATCTCCGATTACCTTTATCTGATTTTATTTGTTTTGGTGTCAAATTAAAGACAACAATATTTCCTATTTCTATAACTTCGTTTTGGATTTTCAAACTGTTTCCTGTGTTTCATTTTATTACTATTCTGGGATATTTGAATGCTTTACATACTTTGGCCTTCATTACGACCCTGGTGGTCTACAGACTGCCAGGGGCGAGGTAATGGCTAGACTCCCACCAATGTGGCGGTTCGGCAGCCAAATTATGAATGGGGCATTACCACCATGGTCAGATGCCGGCACCAGCACTTTTCGGCAGCCCAATGGTCTGGCAGTGGTCAATCCGTCAGGGCAGCACTGCCCTGGGGATTACGACCCCCCTCTCCGCTGTTTTTTACATGGCAGTTTCCCCGCCATATAAAGGCTGATGGACACAGAGGGGGTCATTACAACCTCGGCGGTCTTTTTAAAAGACCGCCGAGGGACCACCGTGCGGAAGACCGCCAGTAGTGGCGGTTTGCCGCTCGGCGTATTATGACTGTTGGCTGCTCTCTGTCCTTTTTCCGACAGAGAGCCGCCAACAGCCATACTGGCGGGCGGCGGGGAAGTGGAGGTTGCTCCACCTTTTTCACCACGCCAACAGAACACCGCCCACCGAATCACGTCCTGTGATTCGTGTGGCAGTGTTCTGTTGGCGGTGTGGTGTCGGCGGAGCAGCCCCCATGGATCCCGTCCCCTCCCGGAGGATCGACTGAACAGGTAAGTCGATCATCCGTTAGGGGAGGGGGGTGGGGGGGTGTTGTGTGTTGTGTGGGTGCATGGGTGTGTGCGTGTGTGTATGTAGAGGGGGTGTGTGAGTGCGTGTATGCTTGCGGGGGTGTTGCATGTATTTGGAATGAGTGCGTGTATGTCTGTGGGTATGTCTGTATGGATGTGTGCGTGTATGTTTGTATGTGGGTGTGCGTGTCTGACTGTGTGTGTGGATGTAGGCATGTATGTCGGTGTGTGTGCGTGTGTGTGTTGGTGGTGCCTGCGTGCGTGTCGGGTGTGTGTGAGTTCTGTGATGTTGGGGGTCGGGTGGGGAGGGGGGCCCTGCCACCTTTGGGGGGTGGCAGGGGTGGTGGGGGGTGTAGGGGAGGGAGTCGGGGTGGGGGTGGGGGGTGGAGGAGACCCCTATCAGTGCCAGGGAAGGAATTCCCTGGCACTGATAGTGGTTACCGCCATGAATTTCATGGCGGTTCCAACTGCTGGAAATCCACGGCGGTAAGCCGGGTCAAAATACCGCCGGCGGTATGGTGACGCCCGCCGGACTGGAGAGCCAGGTCTCCAGCTGGGCAGTCGTCTCCGCCCTGGCGGGCGGAACGGAGAACCGGCAGATGACCATGGCGGTAACCGCCATGGTCATGATACGCTGAGGAAAGACTGCCAGCCTGTTGGCGGTCTTACAGACGGTTCTCCGCCTTCCGCCAGGGTTGTAATGACCCCCAGAGTGTAGGGGGCCCCATGGGGGCCCCTGCACTGCCCATACACTTGCATGGGCAGTGCAAGGGACCTCATGGCTAGCCCCATCACGCTTTTCGCCATCTGCTTTGCACCCTATGCACCGCAACATTGCAGCCGACTCAATTATGAGCTGGTGTCAATGTTGTGGGCTGTTTCCTGCTGGGCCAGTGGGTGGAAACAGAAACTTTCAACAGGGGCCGTGGGAAGGGGACCGCACTGGCGGTAATCCGACCGCTGGAGTTTGGTGGGTGGCCTTTTCCCCCCACCAAACTCATAATGAGTGGCTTTGTCTCCTAAGTTAAGCCTTGTTGCTCATTGCCAAGCTACCAAGGGTTGAGCTGGTGTTAATTTATTGACACCTAACTGAGCCCAGTGGGAGTTAGTGGCCCATTGCTAAGTGCAGGTACTTACCTGCCCTTGCTAATAATTCACTGTCTAACACAAGAGGCAAATCATCTTTTGTGAGGATTGGAAACAAGTGGACTTTTGACGGTTATGATGAGGGATGGTGGCACCACAAGAAGCTAAGCATTCATGACACAGTGTACAGGCTGGGTCATTTTCATTGGCAGAAGTACACTCACTGGAGTTGTTGTGCTTGGGAAAGAGTGCTCTAGGGGCCACGGTCTTCTCAACAAATGTGATCCCTTCTTATGGCCAGGTCACAGGAGCCTTCCAGCTGTCTCAGGTAAAAACACAGGTGAGAGGAACCAACGGAAGCGGGACATGGGATGCGCAGCAAGGGCATTTTCAGCAAAATACTGAACACACCAGGAGGAGTGCCAGTGACTACATGCTCCAAGATACCTTGCTGCATGCTGGAGGAGGAGGCAGGCCATTTCCAGTAGCCCATAAATCGCATTTTCTGCACCCACAGCGGGGGATGTGGCAGGAGGGGAACCATTGACCACTGGTAGAATTGGCTGGGAGCGGGATCGTTTAAGTTGACATGAACAGTGGGCCTTTTGACAAATGTGTGATTACGAAGGACACTGTCCCCCTCCAAGACCAGGAGCTGGTATCCCCTAAAATATAGGGTTAGTTTACCATAATCCATTCTCAGATAGGACTCACCTGGGTATTACTGTTTAAAAGAGAATATATTGTTTCATCTAGAATGCCGGAGTAAGTTAGAGATCCATAGCCCTGAAGAATGCCCGAGACCTGTTAAGGCTACCAGGCATAAACATGTCAGCTAAGTTAGACGGGTTGAGTCATTGTTCTCAAAGATATCACCTCTAATTAGTTTTTAGACATACCTTAGGACCCCCATTATTAAGGGTGAAATACCGGGTCACCTCAAGTTTTTTTTTTATTAATCTGGATCCCCCTGTTGTGCAGTAATTTATATAAGAACTCCCTCCTGTCACAGTCTGCCAGGAGGTCGAGTCCGCCCTGGTGGCAGTGTCCTACCAGTGTCGGGAGAGGTCCCCAAAGAAGCATGACACAAATACTTGTTTGTGGCTGTTAGAAATGGGGTTCCTGGTTGGTTGGGATATGCACCTAAGCCAGGCAGAACCCATCACTCTAGTCAGGACGGGGGAGTTACACATTCAAGATAACCCCTGCTGACCCCCATGGTAGCTTGACATGATCAGTCAGGCCTATCCCAGAGGCAATGTGTAAAGCGTTTGCACAACACATGTGACTCAATAAATACACCACAAAGGAAACACACCGCTAAGTTATATAAAAATAAACTGTATTGCACAAAACATCTTTAGATCAAACACAACATGTCAGTAATACCCTGCTACACAAGCAGATGTCAGAACATCACACAGGTTGCTAGTACTCTGCAACCATAAGCAGTAGTCAGGTAAACATGAAGGTCACTGGTTATTCTGCAACAAAGCAGTAGTCAGGTTGTCATTATTATCAAAAATGCACAAGTCATGATACACACATTATCAGAAGGGCCAAGACATCCCCATGAATGCATATATCATTAAAAAAACATTTCCCAAATGGCAGGTCATTAGTATCACCAACATGGACAAACATAGCATGGAAAAGTTCCTAGTAGGCACATACTATAGTACCAAAAACATATCACCAGGGATGCCATGACATCGTCATGTTGCCCAACTGTGGAGAAAGATTCCTACGATGCCAATATCAGGTAAAATCATATCATCAAGGTAAAAGCACACAAAGTAAAAATCTCCTCCAAGAAGACTGGGCAGGCACAGGACCTTCATCGAGGTTTTCCTCCCCGTCCTGCCAGCCTAAGCACACTGTCAAAAATGAGGCCTGGACCTCGCTAACCTGGGCCCTTACTGGGAGGTGCTCCCCAGTCCTCACAAGGGGTGGCCTCGCTATTTGTAGAGGTTACACAGTGGGTCACTGCCCACTACGTCGAGGCAAGGAGCTCCTGCACTCCTATGGCCACAATTACAGTATGGGGAGGGGACCCCGGTCCTCTGATGGGAGTCACCCCAGCAGCCACAATCCCCACACTTGGCGAATCCTCCCCAGCAGGACGGGGCCTCCATTAAGGTTACCTTCCTGCCTGGCGAGGAGTAGGTAGATACCCAAAAGGCACCCATTCTCCCACACAAGAAAGAAAGGGCGGGCTGGCCGGTGCTGGTTTTCCCCGACTCACCGCCAACTCGCAGTGGGGCAGAATGAGGTGACGACGACTCCTCTGGCCACTGCAGGTTTTCATGGGGAGGCCTCTCCTGGTACTCCCTGCCATCTGGCTGAACAGTCCGGCAGCCCACGTCCGCACCAAGCAAGGTGCACGGGCTTCCACAACCCCTTTGTCACCGTCCCCGGCCGCATCGGTGACTGCACCCAGAGTGGGTGCCTCCTTGTGCCCCGGAGGGACCAATCAGAGCACTCTTGTCCACGTTGGTTACCCGGCCCTTGCAACCTCTCCCACGTCAGAGAGGGGTGATCCCACACCACCAGGGGTCACAGATTCTCCCTGCACTGAGGGACACAGAAAATTCCAAAGCAGTCACAGCTGAGCACTCTTCTTTATGCACTTCTAGTAATGAGGCACAAAGCGCTCTTCACGCGCTGGGAAGGCACACAAAATAAAGTGTTCTCCTAGCTCTAAGAAAATAAATGACAAAGCGCTCTTCCTGCACTTGGAGAAAAAGGAAAAATGCAGGGGACCAGGGGGCACACCACCCGGTCCCTGAAGACCACAAATGGGGCGCTGGGATGCAGAGCTCCAGCAAGCAGGCCAGAAGAATGGTTTAAGAGGCAATGGCAGTCCCTCTCAGTGACCTAGCAGGTCACAGGTCAGCACAACAGAAGCAGTCCCAAGGCGATCCTGGCGAGTCCTTCCAGCAGCATTCAATGTCCAGTTCAGTCCATTAGTGTCTAAAAATGTGGGGGAAGCTCCCTGTACTTATACTGATTTTGTGCAGCCTCCACAAGAGGGGTTCCAACCAGTACTAATTGGTTCTAGGAGCGACCCCTTTCTCCTCCAACACAGGCTCAAGACATCAGTGGGGGGGTAAACAAGCCCTTAGTGTGAGGCCAGGGCACAGCCTTTACAAATCCAGATGTGTGCCGACTCTCCCTCTCCCAGCCCAGGAAGACCATTCAATCTGCAGATGCCCCTCTGTGACACCTCCACCCTCCCTGTGTACAGGCTGCCTGAAAGGTATGCACAAAGCCCAGTTGTCACTCTGAACCAGATGTGGATTGGAGTTGAGCTGCAAAACAGCAGGGTCATAAGCACAGAGAAATGCCCACTTTATAAAAGTGTCATTTCTATGATGGTAATAAAAAATCCACCTACACCAGTAAGCAGCATTTCTCACTACTATTACAACCATACCAAACATGCCTACACTACCCCTTATAGATTAGACAATACCACCTACACATAAGATAGGGCATTTCCAATGCAATCCTATGAGAAAGGCAGGACTCACAGTAGTGAGGGACCAAATAGGCTGTTTGGCACTACCAGGAGAGGCCACACAACCAGGCACATGTTCTGCCTTTTACCCACTCAGCACCTGCCTATAGAGCTAGCTAGGGCCCACCTCATGGGTGACTTACGTGTAGTAAAAGGGGAGTTCCAGGCCTGGCAAGTAAATTAAGATGTCAGGTCCCTGTGGCAGTAAACTGCGCATGCAGGTCCTGCAGTAGCAGGCCTGAAAAAGGTTTGAAAGGCTACAGCTGTGGGTGGCGTGAGCTGTGCTGCAGGCCCACTTGAATGTGCCAATTAGGTGCAAGCCAATCATACCAAATTTAGAAGTGAGAGCACATGCACTTTAGCATTCATCAGCAGTGTTAAAGTTATCAGAGTCCTAGAGCCAACAAAAAGAGGTCTGAAAAATAGGAGGAGGAAGGCAAGATGATGTGGGTGCCCCTGCAAAAAGGACCAGTTCCAAAAGAGGCCTCCTCCATAAAAATGAACTTCCCTTGAGCAGTGCCTCAACAGAAGTTCTGTGACATCCCCATTCCCGACACAGACCTATTTACCTGTACTAGGAAATAAGGAAACCATTTCCCTGTGTAACAGCTACTGTACTTGTGATTGAGAAAAGCCGTTGACTACAGGCTCCAAGATACCTTGCTGCCTGTTGAAGGAGGAGGCAGGCTAGTTTCAGCAGTGCTATATAGTGCATTTTCTGCACCTGCAGTGAAGGACATGCCAGGAGGGGAGAAGATTGACACAAGATGGACCCGGAAGAGGCTGGGCTCAGTAATCCATCTTGGTCGTATTCTTTGACCCCTGGAGAGGAATAAACCCCATTAAAAACGAATAAGAGCAGGGAGTCTACGATCAAAGGGGGTAGGAACAAAGTGGATCTACCATCATCCTCTATAGAATCTTATTGTCCAAATGCCATGGGGGGTTATTACTACAGAGATTGAGCGAGTCGAAGAAAGACTGTTCTTTCTCACTTAGCCGGGAGCTGCACAGTGGCTTACTCAAAAAGAATAACTCTGACAGGGATGGGTTTGGCTTCCAGAGAGTCCAGAGAGGAAAGTAAACCCGATTAATGGCTCCCCAGTTAAGAGTGGGCCCCTTCTTGCTTTTAAATATAACCTTGAATCCATGTGTTTTAAATGCTTAGTGGTTCACCCACAGCCCGCCTTAATTCCCCACCTCTGAAAAGCGTAACAAAGAACCTCACAAGAGTGAAATTGGGAAACAGTTAAAACCTGATCAATATCCTACCACTTTATAAAATCACTAAATCACTTTCTGACGTAGGGGAATTGTTACTGGACATGCTTTCTCTAATTTTGAATTCAATGTAATGTCCTGGAATCAAAGAAGCAAAAACACACTGCCTCAGTTATTTCGGTCAGACAAGCTAATGTTCAAAGGAGGGGGGGTTCTCAAATAGTGCAGGTAAGATGAAAAGAGAGGAGATCCTCAGCCTTATTCACCATCAGACCCCAGAAACGGGGACAAATTGTAGTAAATCTGCAATGTCAGTGGAGGCGTGTGCTACTTCTCAGGGTAATCACCCTGGGGGACTAACAATGGGCCTGTAACCGAGAAAATAAATTCCATTTTTTACCACAGAAAGGGATAACAAATAATTTACAATTACCACCCGACTGTCCCCTACATGTTATTGTTTTGGAAAATGTGCCACCCTTAACTGATGGATGGAATGGGGACTTGCATGTATTAAGAAACAAGGACACATTGGCTTTAAAACCATTCTGGTTGGTTGACAGACCTGTGTGACAAGATCAATATGATCAGAATGGTGGCACGGACAAGTAATGGGGCTGAAACCATTTTGGGAGATTGTGTGGTTGTAAGCTTTAAAAGTGGCATTCTGGTTGGAAATATGTTCCATAGGTTACAATTTGTGGGCATCACCTCTAGAAAACATTATGCTAATTAACTTTTAGCACAATATATTTGACCATTCTTGTATGTTGAAACCCTAGACTCTGACATAGTTAAACAGATGAATACATTTCAGAGTCCACCATCAATCATGTGTGTGGGAGATTTTAATCTTACAACTTGCAGGTTTCATAGTAAAAAGGTATGTGGTTTCATTGACATGAATGAGATAGGTCTGGCCCATTTTAGGCACAATCCCTAATTAAGGTTGAATCCTTAAAAACCTAATTATGAAACATAACCTACGCTTCCCTTTTCAAGATAATACCTCTGTCGATGACCCAGGCCCCCATTTACAGGAAAAGGCTTGCGGAGCTCCATTACTTTCATTTTATTTTTCTCAACCTTAAGCACTTTGGTTCAAAAATGTTATGCAATTCCTAAGTGCTAAAACGATCATAATCCACTCTCACTCTCCATTTTTATTGGTGTGGAATGTAATCAGGAAAAGGGGCTGGTGATTAAATATTCTGAAAATCAAGGTAAAAGTCTGAAATGGGAGAGAATTGATTTCTCTAGGTTTTTTGTTGACTTAGTAGGTGATGAAGGAGCTATTTTCAAGAGATTGATTGTGGGAAAGACCCTTTTGATATAGTTTGTGCTCTTCAGTTCAACTGTATGGCCATTCACCTTCGGCTAACTGCAATGAATCACCGCCTACATGAAGTTAGAAGCAGGTGGTTCAACCATGCTAGCTCTAGTGCTCATAAACAGCTTTTAGTAGCCCTCAAAAAAGTGCTATTATCTAGGGGTGGAATCAGGGATTGAAGGCTTTTTTACTGTAAGACGATAACAAGAGAAAGGATGAGATCAGGACAAAAGCCTGTCAAGAGCTTGAGGCAGCTGCAAACTGTAAAGACATTGGAGCTTTCTGGAGGGTGGTAAATGCTCCCTATTTTAGCAATAACGCCTTGCCAATCTCGGATACCATAATTCCTGCTGCTAAATAGGTGGAACACTTTAAAAAGAGTTTAACTCAAGGGACAACCGTGGTGTGCCATATCTGCAAGAAGCAGTGGCTGAAACAGAGGGGTTATTACACTTCTCCAATACTATCCAGAATCAGGAATTTAGTAATGATTTCTATTGAGCAGGTTTAGAACCAGATGATGTTCCAGTCAATGTTTTTAAATCAAATATCTCTTTGTTTTCTTCAATGTTGACAAATGCTATGCCTTCCGCTATCATAGGGATAATGCCACATAGTTGCAGAGATGCAACCAAAGTCCCCATCTTTAAAAAGGGAGACAAAAATCTAACTACCTGGTATCATCCCATATCTCTTCTTGAGTCAGAGCTGAAAATATTGGGTAGAGGTTTACATGTAAAGCTAGGGGCCTGGACTGAGGAAAGTGCGACTCTCTCCCAGATCCAATATGCATTCCGACAGGGATTAGGAAAGATGGAGCAATACCTCAAACTCCACCTGTTAACTGGGAAATATACTAAGGCTGAAAACGAATCAATCCATATGGTTTTTACCTATTCAACTACTGCTTTTGGCCTAGTGAACGACTTGAAATTCTGCCAGCTGATAGAATCATTGAGGTCCTCTAATATCATACCCTGGAGGCTACTTCAGGATAAAAAGATTGGACTGTCAAGAGGGGTTTCTTATTTCCTGTATATATTAATGGTCTGCAAAATTTCTTAGCCGAAGGAAAGATTAGCAACAGGATAGCAAGTTGCCCTGTGGCAGTATTATTGTATGAGGCTGTGCTCCTCTCTGGGACAGCTACCTGCCTCCAATCTTCATTGGATGCCTTCTCTCTTGTCATGAACGATTTGGAACTGAATATGTATCTAACCAAATCTTATGTTAAGACGTGTGGTCTAAAGGCAACGAAGATCATATCCCACTATATGTCTAATAAAGAATTAGGGAGAGTAACCCGGTTTTCATATTTAGGTTTACTGTTTGCTTCATTCCTAGATTGGAGGCCATGCTTACTTTTAGAACTCAACAACTGCTGATCTCTACTTCGGCTGCATTTAGATTTGCAAATAAACTATTTGCTAACCCGGTCAAAGCTATGGTGGAGATACATAAATCTAAATGTATTTTTGTGGGCACATGTAGGGCTGGGATGTGGGGCTTTGAGAATCCAGACCACCTCCAGAAGGTTGAGAACAACTTTCTACATCGCCTTCTGGCTGTACCGAAATCATACCCAATCCTATCTGCCATTGTGAGATTGGCCTACCCTGTATCGCTGGTTTTATAAAAGCTCAACCCATCTTGTTGTGTGTGACAATTTGTCCAAAACTTGAAACCGGGTTCTACAAGGCAGTTATTAAGGATTGCATGTCATTGTACAACATGAAACCTCTCTTCTGGCTAAACAGACCTTCGCAGCTTAGGGGGCCTGACTTGTTTGAATATCCAAACTGATCAATGAAACTAGTAAATTAAGACTGACTCATTTGTTTTACGAACATCACAAGGCTAACACAAAGGCTAATTGAAAATATGAAACCGATGGTGAGGGGTCATTCAGTGCTAGTAACGTTACAAGTACCTTAACCTTATTTTTTGTGCATTTGAAATGCTCAGTATAGATTCTATTTAACATGTTAGGATGAGTACACCACACTTTCTCGTACCATTTCCAGTCACCGGAACTTGGTTTCAAAACCTTCCAGCTTGCTCTTGTGAGCATTCGAACAAAATACACTGCACATCATGCTATTTTGCACATAGTATAGTTCCCCCAGGAGACGTTCCCTTGTCCCAATTTTTAATGAGCTAAAAATTAGGAAGCATAAATTGGCAATGCATTTTATTCAATAGCTCTGCTCAGACAACGTTTGTATGGCGGTAAACAGTTTTATTTATCTAGCTTTGAAAACTCAGAAATTTTATGGACCTGACAATTTTTTATCTGTTGCTGATTAATTGAGAATTATGATTTCTTTGTGTAATTCAACCCCTCATATACTTCTATAACAAAATTGTTGTCCAGAGATTTTCACTTTTTTTTTTTTTAATCATTAGAGAAGTGATTTAGCATGGGTAGACATTGATGATCTGGGCTGAATTTTTCTGAATGACATTTTCAAAGTTGGCAGATGTGTTGCAGTGATGATATAATATTTCAGGAACCATGTACTTCATTTTGGTGTCAAAACATAGGATTTAGGTGTCAAGTAGTCTTAGAGAGACAGAAAATAACTCCTCAGAGCAACACTTCTGCCATTTTCCAAAATGGTAGCTGTAATAGAGGAAGAAGAGACATGTGGAAATGAAATAAATAATGATGGTTTTTAATCCTTTTATGTATACACCAAACAATGTTTATGATTTCAATATGAAAAACTAATGTTTATCACTCATGTATTAGACACATTTTCATAGCTCACTTTATTTATTTGTTTTGGCAATCGCTTGTACACTTGCAGAATGCTGAATATTTGAGAAAAGCATATCTTCAGGGACAGCATTTTGTAGCACAAGTTTGGCAAGTACATGTACATGTAAGTTCTGTGGCTAGAGGCTTTAGAAATTTCATAGTTACACATCTTCTGATAAAGTAGAATGCTCTTTTAAAGTGTCCACGCACAAAATATGATGTCGGTGGAAGGTAATTTAGCCAGACTGAACTCTTGAACTCACTGTACTGAAGATCGTCAAATGTGTGACAGTCAAAACTTGTTTCCCACACATGTGCAAGGTTTTTTTCTATGTCCTTAAAGTCACATTCTTCTTCTGGCTCAGCAAATCATTTTAGAAACTTTACAGGTTTAGCAGTTAACGCTCCAACCTTTGTTCCAATTTTGCTCATAGTATCATCACTGGTAAGAACATGTGCCTTGATAGGAGCACTGGGCATCTCTGGGTCAAGGTTTTTGTACAGAATATGAAGCAGGATAAAGTGTATTTTCTCACCTGTTCATTACGTATCCATAACTCTGACAATCCTTGACTTATGAACATTGCAACAAATCCAAGTAGCACAATAATAACATCTGTGTCATTTGACAGTACAATGACTCGATTGGAACCATTTCGAACAGCCTACTAAACATGTGGCACAACACAAAGGTCAGCTTCCTTCAATTTGCTGTTAAGTTCTTGAACAATATGGCCCCTACCTTTTGAATACATCTCTGCAGACACCAACTCCTCATCGACCATCATTCCACCTGCAATAATTGGAAATTCAGAGTGCACTGAAGCATCAGCAATGTTTTGGTGAGTTAATATTTCCAAGTTCATCCTGTTCGATGTTGATGACCAGTATTTATCAAGTTGCACAGGTTTAGATGTTGAACTTTTTGATGCAGGCAAGGTCAATTGTTCCACTTGTAGACATTCATCTGATACTCTCACATTCTTTGACCAATAGTTCAAGATAACTGTCAAATTGTTTTTGCAGTTCTTGCAAAGTGCACACTGACTTTGATGTCTGTACAACAGTCTGAACGACCTCTCCAAAGTTTTGCATGGATGAAATTTTGACCATTCTCAATTGTGACATATAGTCCACAACAACAGCAGTTTCGAATGATAACGCCTTTTCAAATTGAAATTCTTCAGGTGAATTGTTTTTCGAGCTCTTGTACGAGTTTGTGCTTCACTGGTTTGGTTGCAGCATCTCCATCAAATAATGCCTTTGTTGGAAGAAGATCATGGAACATAATTTCCTTGATAAGTTCACCCCCTTCTTTTGCTACATCCATCTCTCCATGTGCTTGCGAAAGTTGTTTTTTTGTAACCTGTTTTGTAGTGGCTGGTTGGGCGAAACTCTTACTATGGCAAAAAAACATGGAAGTTTAGCTTTAGTGATTATGTCAAACAGATTTTTCTTTTTCAATTCAAATCTCTCCTGCTTCAGTTCTGTGTATAGGTTTGATCCATATTCCAGGACACCTAGTAGATGTGTCTTTTTATTGTTATTCACATAATGTTTGGTCGCAAAGTTGTGTAGTCGCACTGGCTCAGTCATTTCAAAGGGGTTTCCTTGCTGCTGTATGAAATGAAGAAGGATGTCAACATGTTTATTAAAACATTCCCCTCTTCTTCCCCACAAGTTTGTCGTGAGGAACAGATTCACCATGGTCAATTAATTTTGGATTTGTCACCTCTATGAAAATATTGCAAATAGAAAAGACTTCATGGTAAACTAGCTGCCACTGAGCAACTTGTTCACTTTTACATGTCTGACCAACAATGCCCTTGGAGCTTTTCTATGATCTCTGGAACGTCTGGTCCAGTTTCATATCTGGAACCACAGCATTGAACCTTCCATATCTGTCTTTCACCACAAAATGTTTTGGGATAAATTTTCTGTAGAGGAATGATTTTTCCACCTCTAGCTTCTTCACTCTTTCCAATACCAGGACCCATATCTCAGGTAGTTTATGCACTCAAATTCATAAAACACAGTATTCAGTGACTCCACAGTCTTCACATGCAGCTCCCAATCACCTTCCCAATCAGCATGTTCCAAGTTTTTCACTAGAGCTATGATCTGTAATATATTTCCCCAGTAATTGGAAAGTTCTTATTTTTGTTCACATTCTTTGACAAACTCTACGGACTTGGTTTTCAAGTTTTCTGATTTTGAACTCAGTGTATTGAACATTGCTTGGCTTTGCATTATGTCTTTTGAAAGAAGTGCACCCTGTGCATTGTTCACTTCCGAGGTGTGATATGCAAAACCTAATTTGTCCTTCTAGTTCCAACACGCATTTCAACGCAATTTTTCTATAGCCTCAGATATGTAACAAACTAACATATTGAGTTCCGTTCAATACTGACTGGACAGTTTTGCCTCCAAAGATTGCAGCCTCAATAAGTGCATCATCTATGCCACATCCACTGAGATAACTTACTGCACACCGCAACACAACTTTTGTCATGTGGCAAATGCCAATCATTGGCTAAGGATCATCAAGTTCTATTGGATTGCTCATAAAAATGTCAGCTACAATACAGAAAATACCTTCTTCACAGAAAATAGTCAAGATAGGCTGGTATTCAAGTTGAGCACTCACATTTTGCAAATTTCTTAGAGCTGTTTATACTATTGTGTAGTTTGTGAGTGGAGATTGTACTAGTGGTGAAACCCATCCTTCTTCAGTGGGCTGGCATTCTGGGAGATAGGAGCATGATTTCTAGCCCATGGAGGAACTGTTTTTTCTTCATCCTTCATTCCTCACTGAATAGGCGATGTGATAAATTCAGTTAAACCAGCTTTGTGGACTGCAGCGTCAGGTATAAAAAGATCCATGTCCTCAACCACTTTGAAACTTTCTGGGAGACTGGGACGTGTTGATAGCTTGTGGGGATTCGCACACGTTGGCAAGGAAGTTGGGTTATAAGTTTGCAGCTTCATTTGTTTATGCCTACAGCTGACACAGCTTGTTTTTCAGCAGCTACTTCATCGGTACACTCTTGAAAAAACACATGACAGCATCATGTGTGCTCAATGTTCCAGACAAAGAAGAGCTGTCTTCAAAATCAAAATTATCAAAAGCAGCAATTTTAAATCCTTTCTGGTAAATTGACTTAGAAGTGGTGTGCTGTCGGATTCACAAGATTTCATAGCATGAGCTGCTAACAAGGTCCTGCTCCGTACTATGTCATTATAACTTGTTGATACACCAATCCTATTAATTGAAGAGATTTTTTCTCTACTTTTGCACTTGTCATAGATTGAGTGGGCAGTCATCATGTGTAGCAGAGATTTTTGTTTGCCGTGATGTAATTTATAAAACATGATTTGGAAAAGACAGTACATTTGCACAGCATAAACTTGTCGGTTTATGGGATTGTCTTCCACTTCTTCACTTTAAATTTCAAAGCATCAACAATGTTGTCAGCTTCTGTTCCTAACTCAAGAACTTCAGTTTGTAACAGTTTTGCTTTGCTGATATTAAACAATGATGCAAAAGATATTAGGACAAACCAAGGCATTCTTGTTGACTCCCATGATTTGTGGAGCTCTGGGGCATCACAAATTTTTCATTGAGTCCAAAGTCTAAATCTTACAGGACATTTCTTAAAATGGCTCCTGATGATTTTACTGCATCCTATGATCTGCAGGAACTCCAGGAGTCAAATCAGATGAGTTGTTAGACTAACAAAAACAAATTCTGTCATTGTACATTCTCACCAGAAACATCTTAATTTCATTATTATTGATCAATACAGTTTCATCATTATTTCTCTGATCTCACTGATTATGAACCCACAGTCAGCACTCAAGAGTGGCTTTAAAGCTTCATTTGCTTTTTCAGAGTTCAAACGTAACTTAAGGCTGGTGGTTATGTTGCTCCTGGGAGCTCATTGTACAATCACATTTTTGAAAGTATGAACTCATGCAGTTTGGGTGGACATACAAATCTGCTGCAATTACATTCACCTAGCTATTTAGATCAGCTACTCGACTGAAAACGTAATCTTGGACGAAGCTAGCTGCCTATAAAAACATGGTTGCCCTTTGAGACTCACGTACTCTATACTTCGTTCTTTCATCAATCCCTTTGGCCCGTGTTCTGGCTAAACTACAGATAACACATTGAAGATCCTCTGCTTTCTGATTAGTTGTGGACGAGGGCTAGCCATCGATCTTCTAAGTGGATGGGCATTGGGTTTGGTTGTCATCACTTTCTCAGAAGACTCAGTTTCTTGTTGTGATTCACTGGTTTCTGCTATTTTTTGACAATTTTGTCCCAGCTTTTTTTTCCATTGTATATGACTTTTAGTACTTGTTGTTACAATTATAAAATATGTGCTCGTCTTCACCCATCACTTTTAAACCTTTGTGAACTTTGTCTTGCAGTATTTCTGCAGCATCTTGAACTCTCTTCTGTCCAGCCGCAGTTGATGTTAGCTTTTCTTTCAGATTAGTTTGGCATATGACACATTTTTTTGTTGAAGGAGTCCTCAGACCCTGTAGTTAGCAAAACTCTGGCCCTCATTACGAGGCTGGCTATCATGAGACCGCCAATCTCGCCGTGATGGTTCTTCCGTGGCAGAGCCGGCGGTAAGGACAGACACATTAAGAGTTGTGAGGCTTGGCAGATGCCAAGCCCCCACAAACCCCGCCTGGCCCATTGGTGCGGTCGCACCATTGTGGCCAGCAGGGAGCACCTCCAACCCAACGGCCTCAGCCTGCCGTCCGGATTACGAGGTTGCACACCGCTAGGCTTTCTGTGGCAGTCATCCCACCATCAAAACCCTGGTAGTCACGTACCCGGTGACAGGAATCTTCATTCCTGTCGTCAGCACACACAAACATGCATGTCACCACACATCCCCCCACCCGTCCACAAACTCAAACACCCCTACCCCTTCACGCTTGGATGCATTGACATACACACACATGCCGCACACACATACATGCACTCAGATACCCCCACTTACTCGCATTCATCCACACAGACACTTCCACTTACTCACATTCATCCACAAAAACACCCCAACTCACTCACATTCATCCACACAGACACCCCATACACACGCACATACACGCACACCCTTTCGGATGCTCACTTACCTTCCCTGTTGAAGGGGACGTCGGGATCTTCCCTCGCCACCACCACCACCACACAAACAGGGCTCCGCCAAGCCTTCTTATGGCTTGTAATATGGCGGGAAGAGTCCTGCTGGTGTTCGGTGCCGGCGAGGGAACTGCCTCTGCAGCGTCAACCTCCAGCATGACTGCAGGCTGCTTTCCACCTTAATAATGGCAGAAAGCAGCCAGCACTCGTAATATGGCGGTCTGCTGACCGCCAGAAGTGGCGGTTGTCTGGCGGTTGGGCTTTGGAGGTCAGTGAAATTGACAGACAAAGTCCAAATGAGGGCCTATGTCAGGAGGTAAAGATCCTCTGCTACCACCTGCTTCGCTCTTGTTTATGAATTTGAATCAACGGAAATCCTGAAACAAAAACAGGATTAAAGTAAATGACTAACATAATGGCTAAAACACATCATTGTAGAGCCGTCATTTTGGAAAATGGCAGAAGGGTTGCTCTGAGGAATTATTTTCTGTCTCTATAAGACTACTTCAGTCCCAAAACCTATGTTTTAACAGCAAAATGAAGTATATAGGTCTCATAGTTCCTGAAATATTACATTATCACTGCAACACATCCGCCATTTTTAAAAATGTCGTCCAAAAAAAAATCGGCCCGGATTAGCAATGTCTACTGAAGCTAAATTACTTCTCTAATGACACAAAAACACAAATCAAAAATGAAAATCTCTGGACAACCATTTTTTGAGGAGGTATATCAAGGGGCCAGGACTAGTTGTTTTACCTGTATATCATTTTATGCATCAATTGTATGCATCATCCTACTTTTACGGCTTATCTACAACTCAATAAAGACTTTTATGAAGATGATGATTATGATGATGAATGTTGTGACTTAATTTTAAACTCACAGTATTCATCCTGTGTTTGAATAGCCTCACCATTCGATGTGGGATTAAGCACACAATTCATCTTACAAATAAGATCCCTACCTTACAGATTTGCAGGACTTGTGTCACATACTATGAGTTTGCGATCATACACTAGTGGGCCAATTTTTACAGGAACATTTGCTGAATCCTGATTAGTAATTTGCTTGTTACTAATCCTAAAAACATGGACTTGTTTTTCCAAAAGGGATAGGTTCAGAAACTCCAGGGGAAGAACCTTGGTGGTTGTAGCAGGTTGTAAAGATTAAAAATGATACTAAGTCGCCATTCTACATATGGGCTACTTTCATCTTCCTTTAGGACTGCATTCAATCCTCCTTCCCCCTCAGGCAATGTCAGTTCGACTGAATAGGACAATGGGATTTAAGAAAGTTGCTGACATTTATGGAAAATCATTATTATTCGTAGAAGGATTTTGTTGAAAATTAGGATTTGGTTGCATTTTATTTTGCATGTTTTGCTGAATCACTGGAGCCATAGGGATGGTGACATTGAATTTCCTCTGGTTCTTCATATTCTGCACAGAAGCAAGTTGGGTTGGGTCAACTACCCCAGTTGACTGTGCTAATTGGTTTGTTTCTGCTGAATTTGGGGAACAAAATAATTTTGCATTTCATCTGGATTCTTTCTATATTCCCATTTCCAGTGTCTCCAATGCACCCACAATAATGACAAAGAGTGCTTTTCTTTAACATGTTAATATTCACACTCATCCCATTTGAGTTATTCACAAAACCTCTATCTGTACTTTATGAAACCACATTTGGCACACTATTTCCCTGCATACTTACTAACTGCATGTTTGGATTTTCAACAAAATCCGAATCAGAACCTGCGATATGAAAATTGGTAATCAACTACTCACAGTGTGACTTCAGTACCCATTCACCAATTGCAGCGTAATCCAAGGCAACAACCAACCGATCACAGTGCAACTCACTGTGACGATTCAGCAATTGCAATGTTGCTCACTATGATGCATTGGTACCCTCACAGGACCACAAACAAAGAAAGAACCAATTCAGAACAAACCTTCTTGTCTCCTTTAACTAATATGAAGGGAAGAAAAAGCAATGTCGCTTGGAAAGAGAATGCAAAACTACTAATCACACTAGGGTAAGTTTCCGACTAGCACCCACTCCCGGTTAGCGAGTCTGTACCTGTGCACCACAGAATACACAAACACCAATCTAGGTTAAAACACATTTTTTAGTAATTAAAAAAACTTCTAAAGTTTGCCACTACAACCTTTCTTACTCCACCAAATATCACTCTATTCACTATTTATTACCCAACTACTCCCCAATTCCTCTCTTCTATCCCCACTTTTCAACAGGTCATTGCCACCTGCACCTCTTTGCTTAAGCACTATAACCAATTGCTACAGTATAATGAAGTTCCCTGTCCACTCTCTCCACTTTCCACATCCCTCAAAACTTTCTAAGTCCATCATCATTCTTCCTGAGAACACTCCCTCAGTTGGGGGTTTGATGAGTAGACCAGATTTGAAATTTCTTGAATGTAGAGACCCTAGAGGCCTCTTATCCCTAGACCCTCGATCTTTGACTTGAAAATGTATTCAGGTTATTTGTAATGTGTGTTGCTTGGAATGATGGATAATGCTTAAGTAGCTCTATAGGTGTGGTGGCAAACTTGTAAAGTGGCAGTCAAAACATAGGCCCTCCTTACAACCCTGGCGGTCAGTGATAAAGCGGCTCTGATACCGCCAACAGGCCGGCGGTAACAAAAATGGAATAATGACCACGGCGGAAACCGCTCAGCCAGACAGCCACTTTAACACACCGACTGCCATGGCAGTAGCAACAAGCACTGCGGCGGTAACCGCCAACAGCCAGGCGAAAGACAATGTACCGCCTACACTATTGTGACACACCTATCTGCCACCTTTTCTGGGGTTGTACCAACTAAATCAAAAGCACGGCAGAAACAGTACACAGAAGGCAAAGGACTCACACCTGGAGACACAAGGAAGAACCACGCCGCCATGGAGCCCGAGTTGCAGGTGTTCCACATGCTCGTTTATCTCCTTCTTCACTAACGCTGGCGAAGACGAACATGGTGAGTACTGCCACCTAGCGCACAGGGGAGGGGGGAGGAAAAAGAGAGTGACACACACACGCAACACGCAACACTCCCACCCCACCCCAACCCTCAAAACCATACACATAACCAGATGCAGTAACATTACATATTCACCTCGTACCCCTCAGGAATAATGCAAGGACAAAAGGAATTGATGAAAGTGAGTGTAATAAGATAAAAGTGTAGAAAATCGTGCTTCAAAATCAAAACAGTAAATACATATATACAAATGGAGAGACACTGCCCAGTCCACAATGTCCGTGGTCCACAGGGCCACATCACATAGGCCAAGGCCCCACTTGACTCCTGCAACAACATGGAGAGAACACCGCAGGGGCATCAGGGCAAAAATACACATGCACCTCAGGGGGACGGGGAATGGGGGGCACCTCATCTGGAAGATGGCACAACACCACTGGTCCTGGAGGGGGCTACATGCCCTGTGTGATGTCCTGGGGAGTGCAAGGCCACAGTCTCTCAAGTGGGTGATTTGCCCACTGCTTGTTCCTGAGGAGTGTAAAGCCACAGTCTCTCAAGTGGGTGGTTTGCCCACTACTTGGTCCTGGGGAGTGCAAGGCCACAGTCTCTCAAGTGGGTGGTTTGCCCACTGCTTGGTCCTGGGGCGTGCAAAGCCACAGTCTCTCAAGTGGGTGGTATGCCCACTGCTTGGTCCTGGGGAGTGCAAAGGCACAGTCTCTCAAGTGGGTGGTTTGCCCACTGCTTGGTCCTGGGGAGTGCAAGGCCATAGTCTCTGAAGTGGATGGCTCTCCACTGGTTCTGGAGGGGGCCTTGTGCCCAGTGTGCTTCATCCTGGCAAGGATGGGGTGAGTGGATAGCTTCTTCCACTGGCTCTGGAGGGGTCCTTGTGCCCAGTGTGCTTCATCCTGGAAAGGATGGGGTGAGTGGATGGCTTCTTCCACTGGTTCTGGAGGGGGCCTGGTGCCCAGTGATGCAGCACTTGGGGAGTGCAAGGTCACAGTCTCTCACCTGGGTGCCACACCCACAGGATTTGCAGGGTCCAGGGTGCACTACAGTCCATTGAGGCAGGACTACACACTGCCCGCCGGCGGTGATGGCTGCTCAGTGGTGACAGTGGCGGCGCTGGTGTTGGTGCTGGCAGTGGTAGTGGGAGGCTCCCGCCATTCCCCTGCAGCCTCGGACGGCTGCCCACTGGGGCAGCTGCTGCTGGAAGTGGTGCTTGTGGCGGTGCTGGCAGTGGTGGTGGGAGGCTCCAGCCCATACCCTGCAGGCTCGGACGGCTGCCCACTCAGGCTGCTGATGCAGGCAGTGGTGCTGGCATTGGTGCTGGTGGCGGTGCTGGTGTTGGGGATACCAGTGGTGGGGGGAGGCTCCAGCCCATCCCCTGCAGCCTTGTACGGCTGCCCACTGAGGCTACTGCTGGTGGCAGTGCTGCTGGTGGCGGTGCTGGTGTCAGGAATGCCAGTGGTAGGGGGAGGCTCCAGCCCTTCCTCTGCAGCTTCGGACAGCTGAACCGCCATGGTTGGTGCTGGGGGCTCAGAATCAGTCCCAGCACCAGGCCTCCTGTCCTTCCTGCCTGCAGGGGCAGGCCCCTTGCCCTTCCCAGCTGGTGGTGCCTCCTTGCCCTTGGCAGCTGGTGGTGCATCCTTGCCCTTGCACTTGGCAGCTGGTGGTGCTGTAGTGTAGCCATTTTTAATGTAGCTTTCTGCGCGTTTGCTTAACGTATTAGGCCTCTGTGCACTTTGCCCTAGATGCATTTTATTTAGCCTCGCACTGATATTTTATAATAACCAGTTTCACGGTCTTGTTTTATTTCCTTCTATCACAGTGTTTAGCTTACTTCAGCACTGTGTTCTCAAACAATACATTCTTGCTCACTCTCATACAGTCTGGTACACTGCCGATAGACGTGGTAGAAGTTTAGTCTTTATGGTTGGTAGAAAGTACACATCCTTACGTAGGGACGTTTCTTAGAACACCGGCGTGTTAGTTATAAAAACACTTTCTAGTCCTGATACACGTAAGAGGGAGATTCCGACCAGGAACCCACAACTAGTTGCTGACTGCCCTGTTGCAGATGCTGATCCAGATCACAGGCTTTTGCTCAGGTATGAGGGTTGATGTCCCCCCGGGGCAACCAGAAAGACAGGCTTAGAGCTTCACATTCTGTGCTCAAAATATAACTTAGAGAGAACATAATTTAGTTGCAATATGATAGCCTTATTCTTATGTTTCACTCTCCTCGTTACTATTTCAATCCTACTGTGTTGTATGGTTCTGGTTATTGCGGCTCACGCCTTGTTATCTAAAATGCAGTTGTTCTATTAAACCAATCTTTAAAACTCAAACTGCCTTTGTCATTTATATATGAGACCGCACTTTGTACGAGAGAACTGGTTGTGACCTGAGTGACCACGACTTCCCTGGGAAGCACTAAGATGTCATGCTCTCGGCTGCCCAGTTGTCTCTTCCCTTTGGGAGAGATGAGGCACTGCTAGTTAGCCGGAGCATAACCCGGATTTGGGGTGACAAGGGTCCTTCACCGTGGGTCAGACTTAGTCCCCCACACTGCGAACGATCCTGCTGCCCAAAAATCCAGTAGTCTCATTAGGATAATGAGAGCCTACGCGACATGGCGCCGCCAACGTTTGGTCTGGCTTGAATTTTCGGGTCCACCAGTTTATCTCAGTCTCATATAATATAATGATCCCTCAGTTCCTTTAGCGGAGATGTCCGTGGCACTGAGGATTTCCACCACCGCGGTATAGGTAATCCTATTTACAGCGGATGGTTATTCAAGCTTGAACCTTAAAAGGAAAGACCCCGTCTTGGTGTGCCTTCTCTGAACTCTCGCTGTTTTTCTAATGGCAAATCCCCAGGTAATACAAATAGCTCTTAACATGAGACAACCACTCACAGCACATTTGCTAGCAAATGGTCATACGATCCAGGGTGGTCCAGTCACGTTTGTGGTGGCCGCCCACGCAGCCTATAGAACAGAACTTTTTTACTCTTGGGTCATATTTCCAGCAGTTGACGGGAATACAAATACATTTCACACATAGACAGTTGCGAACGCGCCTTGACAGTACAGGGCGTATGCATACTTAGAGATACCTCTATCTTATCAAGAACATAATAATTGGCTTGATGGCGCCCTACCCCATACAATATTACCAGTAAGGTTAGGTCCACTAAGTAATGATGGTCCTACCTGGCCTTTATTGGCCACATATACACCACATCCTGCGGTCGCAAATATGGCGGTGGCTGAAGTTCGACGTTTATACACAGACTTGATGGCTACATATAGATGCTTAGTACAATTTGTGATGCAGACACTAAATACAAACCCAGCGCGTGCTGCTCCAGCGCAACCACATGCAGTAACACCAGTTATAAACCTGGTGACAGTACACTCTATTATGGGTAAAGTCCCAGCAAAACAGGAGGAGACTCCATTTTGGCTGGCACAGAAGATGAATACGCTGGAGGCGGTATTTCCCCATACGGGACCTCAGGATAAACATAGAATACTAACTATGTGTTTACCCTTTGGGATGGTTCCCACAGTGGAACATTGTAATACATGGGGCCCGGTGTTTGCTGCACTCTATACAACAGCACACGGTACACCGACATTGGCCAACCTACCGGAAGTGCTTAAACAAATTCAGGATGAATACGGGGCAGCGCCGGCCTTAGATTTAGGAATGCAACTGATGGGCAACTTTGCCACGGTTTCTTCAATAATCCTAAGCAATCTTAAAGGGGAAGCAGTTGCACTTGCTGTGCGCATGCGTCTTCGTGCCGTCCCGCAACAAGATCAGGAGCGGGAACTGCCTAAAATAATAGCGGAAACATATTCCAGTATCGGTCGAAATAGCCTAGGTGCTAGACCACAAAAACCTCAATTTCAGAGAAAAATTCGTAAAGAAAATGCTAAACAGCAACCTGAGGGTAATAAGAAGCGCTGGGAGAAAAAACAACAAACACCTAAAAAAGAAAGGGGAGAATCTCCACGTTCGGAGACCCCGCAGAATAGGTATAATCTCAGAAATAGAGATAATATAAAAACGCCTGATAGAATCAAAATACTGATACACGCCAATCTCGTTCCTTTCAGGACTCATCGGAAAAGAGAAATGAGAGAGGTGGGCGGTCAGAGCGGAGGACAGAGTACGTGAAACCGAGACAGGAATCACAACGCTCTTCGGAGGTTTCTGTCAAGAAGGAAGAGAAACCGATATAAGAAAAACAACAGTGTAAAAAGAAAAAGGTGGCGGCAGTCTCAGTTAGACATGCCACTCAGGAAGAGAGTTCTCTTGAAGAACAAGACATGGGCACTAGCACTGCTAGACAGCGCGGCAGAGGTCACAATTGTTCGCTGGAATCTTCTAGAGCATCTGGAGGTGAAAGCAACTGATGACTTCATACAAGTTGAAACAGCAGATATACGTGTCTCCGAACCCGATAGGGTGTATACAGTGACTTTACAATTGGAAGGAGACATTGAGCGCACTATACACACAATCTTTTGGGATCGTGTAGTTAAGATATATGACATCTTGTTGGCTGAACAAGATTGGCCGCCTGATTTTGTCCGCACCTGCCCAGTTGGGGAGGAGGTTATTAAACCTTCCTTCTCGCTCCTTGTTCCATTGGAACTCGCAGAGTCCTATTGCATCAAATGGGCTCTAGCGCAAGCACCTGCCTTATATAGAAATCATGTAGGATGGGACAGGGATTCTCCATATCATGTAATCCCGATTAAAGGTGAACCTCAGCCACAACCGCAGTATCCCATAAAGCACAAAGCAAGGGCACCGGTGAGAGAAATACTTACACAATTAGAATACCAGGGAGTAATTGAACCCTGTGTCTCAGCGATGAATAATCCCTTATTCCCTGTAGCTAAACCGGACCATTCATATAGAATAGTCTTAGACTACAGACAATTGAACAGACATACATGTACATATGCTGTACAGAATTCGCATAGCGCAGCACTAATGAGTAACATAGTGCGGAAAAAATATAAAACGACTTTGGATATCTCGAATGGATTCTTCTGCCAGAATATCGCACCGGAAAGCAGAGATTTAACAAGCTTTAGCGCGCTAGGCTCCCAGAAAAAATTCTGTTGTTTGCCTCAAGGGTATAAGAACAGCCCAGGACTGTTTGAAGCTTGTGTGACTGCAATTTTACACGAGTTAGACCCTGAAGCATTGTCATATGTGGATGATATATAACTCACGGATTGCTACAACATTTAAGATGGGTAGCCCGCATTGTTGTAGGGCTTGCCAATATTGGCTATAAATTTAACTTCAAAAAATAGAAAATTGCCTTCCTCAGCGTCATATTCCTGGGATTTGAGCTGTCGAATGAGGGTAAGAGCCTAGCGCGACAATTTTTAGAAAAGTGCGCACAATTGCAACCACCAAATGCGATTAAGAAACTCCAATCATTGTTGGGCTTTCTGAATTTTGGCAGAACATACATTCCTGAGTATACTACACGCATAAAACCATTATATGAATTGATACGTCCTGATTTTTCAAGCAAATTCTGGACAATTGAAAATACACATACTCTTCAGGACTTACAAGCAGATTTACTATCCGCAAAACATTTACACACACAGGACAATAAGACGCATTTGGTCAACAGGGTGATAGCTGGGGCCATTGGGTTTACTTATGTCACATTTAATGAAGGTGAGACAGTCCCGATTGGATACAAGTCGCACTTGTATTCGGCTGCTGAACAACGATTTGCACCCACAGAGAAAATTCTTACTGCTGTACAGATGGTTGTTATTAAAGAAATACCTCTTGCCCAGGGAAAACGCATTATTGTTGTTTCTCCTATTCCGGCCCTCGAGGCTGTTACAAAAGCTAGCGTTCCAAACGCAAAAGCACTTCACCCGGGATGGATGCAATGGGCTACATCTTTAACAGCCACTGATGTAGATTACATTTTTGACTCAAAGTTACAAACTCAGGAATTTCTGCAATATGAAGTTGAATATCCAGTTCCCGCTGACACGTTGCCTATTGATCAATATCAGGTAGTCATGTACACCGATGGCTCTGCGCAACCGGCGATTGGGACAAAACACCAATATTCGACTGCATGTGCGGTAGTGAGCAGCTCTATTGTGATGCTATTAATTGTGTTTGACCAATGACTTGTGTTTCACCAATGTGCATATTAGTTGCTCAATGTACACCAGCAGCACATTATGGCCCTCATTACAACCCTGGTGGACGGTGTTAAAGCGGCGGTAAGACCGCCAACAGGCCGGCGGTAAAAAAATTGCAATTACGACGTGGCGGAAACCGGCAACAAAGACAGCCACTTTAACACTCAGACCGCCACAGCGGTACAAACAAACAGCGCGGCGGTCACCGCCAACAGACAGGCGGGAGACCATGTACCGCCCACACTATTATGACAGGCCAATCCGCCACCTTTTCCGGGGCGGATTCACCGCGGATAAAAACACGGCGGAAACAGGAATCCCGAAGGAAAAACGCTCAGCTCTACATACCCCACGAGGAACGAGGACACCATAAAACCGGAACTCCAAATTCTATCTGCGATAGTCTTCCTGCTCCTCTACCAGGAGCACGAATGCCGGCGGTGAAGACCACGGTGAGTACTGCACCTACGACACGGGGGAGGGAAAAAACAGGGACACACACACGCAAAACCCCCACCCCCAAACCCCCACCCACTACAACACACACAAATGGATATCAATACATCACAGTTACACCCCCCAAACCCTCAGGAAGAGTGCAAAGACAAAAAGAAATGATTGTAACGATTGTAATCTATTAAAATCCAGTACTCCAAAATATATATACACCATAAACAAATATATACACCAATAATACAAGTCCAGGTATTGCACCATTTATAGTGCGTGGACCACTGGGCCCAAAATGCATGGCCGAGGCCCACACTTGATACCCGATCAAAACAGAGAGAACACTGCAGGGGCATCAGATAGAAATACAACAGGCACCTCAGGGGGAAGGGAAGGGGGGCACCTCAGCCGGATGAGTGTATGACGCCAGATCCACGAGGGGGCTCAATGCCCACTGTTAAATCCTGGGGAGTGCAAAGCCACAGTCTCTCAAGTCTCTACAGTGGGTGGGTTGCCCACTGTTCAATCCTGGGGAGTGCAAATCTACAGTCTCTCAAATCTCCCAAGTGGGTGGGTTGCCCACTGTTCAATCCTGGGGAGTGCAAAGCTACAGTCTCACAAGTCTCTACAGTGGGTGGGTTGCCCACTGTTCAATCCTGGGGAGTGCAAAGCCACAGTCTCTCAAGTCTCTACAGTGGGTGGGTTACCCACTGTTCAATCCTGGGGAGTGCAAAGCCACAGTCTCTCAAGTCTCTACAGTGGGTGGTTTGCCCACTGTTCAATCCTGGGGAGTGCAAAACCACAGTCTCTCAAGTCTCTACAGTGGGTGTGTTGCCCACTGTTCAAACCTGGGGAGTGCAAAGCCACAGTCTCTCAAGTGGATAACAGTCTCCACTGGTTCTGGAGGGGGACTGGTCCCCAGAATGCTTCATCCTGTGAAGGACAGAGGTAGTGGATGGATCTCTCCACTGGTTCTGGAGGGGGAGTGGTGCCCAGAGTGCTTCATCCTGTGAAGGACAGAGGTAGTGGATGGATCTCTCCACTGGTTCTGGAGGGGGACTGGTACCCAGAGTGCATCACTCACCCCGTCACGGACCCAGTTGCGTCAGTGCCCCTGCCGCTCATGGGCTAGCGGTGCTTGAGTTGGTGGTCCTTCATGGCCCAGCGGGTCTTGTGCTGGCGGTGCCCTGTTCAGCGGTGCTTGTGCTGGCGGTCCTTCATGGCTCAGCAGTGCTTGAGTTGGCGGTCCTTCATGGCCCAGCGGTGTATGTGCTGGCGGTCCTTCATGGCCCAGCGGTGCTTGTGCTGGCGGTGCTCTGTTCAGCGGTGCTTGTGCTGCCGGTCCTTCATGGGCCAGCGGTGCATGTGTTGGCGGTCCTTCATGGCCCAGCGGGGCTTGTGCTGGCGGTCCTTCATGGCCCAGCGGGGCTTGTGCTGGCGGTGCCCTGTTCAGCGATGCTTGTGCTGCTGGTCCTTCATGGCTCAGCGGTGCTTGAGTTGGCAGTCCTTCATGGCCCAGCGGTGCATGTGCAGGCGGTCCTTCATGGCCCAGCAGTGCATGTGCTGGCCGTGCCCTGTTCAGCGGTGCTTGAGTTGGCGGTCCTTCATGGCCCAGCGGTGCATGTGCTGGCGGTCCTTCATGGCCAAGCGGGTCTTGTGCTGGCGGTCCTTCATGGCCCAGCGGGGCTTGCGCTGGCGGTGCCCTGTTCAGCGACATTTGATATTCACCTACAGGTTTAACCGTGCCACAATCCAGGAACTGTGTACCCAGTTGGAGCCAGACCTGATGTCAGCAATCCGCCATCCCACAGGAATCACCCCTCAAGTGCAGGTGCTGTCAGTGCTCCATTTCCTTGCAAGTGGGTCTTTTCAAACAACTGTGGGCATGGCATCAGGGATGTCCCAGCCTATGTTTTCCAACGTATTGTCCAGAGTGTTGTCTGCCCTTCTGAAACACATGCGGAGCTACATCGTTTTCCCTCAGGTGGAGGATTTGCCTACATTGAAAGGTGATTTCTATGCCCTGGGACATATCCCCAACATCATAGGTGCCATTGATGGGACCCATGTGGCTTTGGCCCCCCCCCCACAGGAGTGAACAGGTGTACAGAAACCAGAAGAGTTATCATTCTATGAATGTACAGATGGTATGTTTGGCAGACCAGTACATCTCCCATATGAATGCCATGTTCCCTTGCTCAGTGCATGACGCCTAAATCCTGCGGAATAGCAGCATCCCTTATGTGATGGGTCAACTCCAGAGGCACCGTGTGTGGCTATTAGGTGGGCACCTGGAAGCAAGACAGTGGGAATGGTTGTCTGGGTATATCCCTACAGGTTAGTGTGTGTCTAACAGTTGTCCCTCGCCATTTGCAGGCGACTTTGGTTACCCCAACCTGTCATGGCTACTGACCCCAGTGAGGAATCCCAGGACCTGGGCAGAGGAACGCTACAATGAGGCCCATGGGCGAACTAGGAGGGTGATTGAGCGGACCAGTTTCAGGTGCCTCCACATGACAGGTGAATCTCTATTCTACTCACCAAAGAAGGTGTGCCAGATCATCGTGGCCTGCTGTATGCTTCACAACTTGGCTTTGCGACGACAGGTGCCTTTTCTGCAGGAGGATGGTCCAGATGGCAGTGTTGTGGCAGCTGTGGAGCCTGTGGACAGTGATGTGGAGGAAGCAGAGGAAGAAGACATGCAGAACAGGGACTCAGTGATCCAGCAATATTTCCAGTGAAACACAGGTAAGAATACAATCCTGCCTACTACATGTACTTTTACACTACTACCTCTCTCCTGTCTGTCGTTTTCACCCAGTGTATGGTCACTGAGTTGTCACTTTCCCTTACGGTTTCACAGATGTGGGTCCCACTGTGTAACATCTGCTTAAATTCCTCATGGACTAGAGCTGTGTGACATAGGTATGTTGACATTACTATTTCAAAAACATTTTGTCACTGTAATTGCAAATACACTATTTCGAAATCACAGACAGACTCCAGATCATTTTGTGCTTTAGGTGTTTTTATTTAAATGCAAAATATTGGAGGGGGAATTTAAATGGTGAGGGGTGATGGCAGAGGAGTGTCCATGGCAGAGTCCAGTCTATTAGTCTCACAGGTGCATTGCCCATATGGGCATAGGAAGTGGAGCTGGGGCAGTTTAATTATGGACAGGGTGACAAAGTGTGACAGTAGGATGACAATCAGGGTGGTCTCATTTCTTGGCAGGGGTTTTGGCATCGTTCTCTGTCTTGTTCCTGGATCTCAGGGACCGTTTGCGGGGTGGTTCTCCATCTGCAGGGGGGTGGGGTGCTGGTGTGGTGGTCCTGTGGTGGGGCGTCCTGTCCACTAGCGCCGGCGGAGGTGGTGGGCAGTTCATCGTCCATGCTAGTGTCAGGGGCCCCTTGTAGTGCCACAGTGTCCCTCCTGGTGTTGAGTACTTCCTTCACCACCCATACGATGGTGCCCAGGGTGGAGCTGATGGTTCTGAGTTCCTCCCTGAAGCCATATACTGTTCCTCCTGCATGCGCTGGGTCTCCTGAAACTTGGCCTGTACCGTTGCCATCGTCTCCTGGGAGTGGTGGTATGCTCCCATGATGGAGGAGAGGGCCTCGTGGAGAGTGGGTTCCCTTGGCCTGTCCTCCCCCTGTCACACAGCAGCCCTCTCAGTTCCCCTGTGTTCCTGGGCCTCCGTCCCCTGGACCGTGTGCCCACTACCACTGCCCCTAGGTCCCTGTTGTTGTTGGGATGGTGGGTTATCCTGGGTTCCCTGTAGTGGTGGACACACAGCTGATTGACGTGTCCTGGGGACGGAGGTATGGGCCCGCTGGGTGGGTGCTGTGCTGGTGTTTCCAGAGTGGGGAAGGTCTGTGGTGGCTTGTGCCTGTGTCTGTGTGTCCAAAGGTCCCCGATGGTCCGGGCTGGTCATCTAGATCCAGTTGGACAGAGCTGCTGTCATCACTGTGGGCCTCTTCTGTTGGTGGTGTGGACATGTGTGGACCCTCCTGTCTGGTGACGTTGGGTAGGGGTCCTGCAGAGGTATAAAAGGATGTTTGTTAAATCTGTGTGTGTAATGGTGTGCAATGGGGGGGTGACCATTTAACCCAGTGCTAGCATTCCTATGTGGGAGCTTGTGTGATGGTGGTTTAGGGGGGTGTATGGCTATGTGCAGTGGGCATGCTTTGGTGATGGGTGTCCATGCTTTGGTGTTGCATGCAGGCCTTGGTGTTGGGATGTGCGGTTTGTGAAATTGGGACATTTGTGAGGAGTTGGAGTGATGGGGGTGAGGGCGAGGGTGGGGGTATGTGATAGCATGCAGGTAGGGTGGGGGATGTAATAGTAAAGCTTTGACTTACCAGAGTCCATTCCTTCACCTACTCCTGCGAGGCCCTCAGGATGCAGAATCGCCAAGACCTGCTCCTCCCATGTTGTTAGTTGTGGGGGAGGAGGTGGGGGTCCGCCGCCAGTCTGCTGAACCGCCAGGTGGTGTCTTGAGCCCACGGAACGCACTTTCCCCCGTAGGTCGTTCCACCTTTTCCTGATGTCCTCCCGATTTCTTGGGTGTTGTCCCACTGCGTTGACCATGTCCACTATTCTTCGCCATAATTCCATCTTCCTTGCAATTGAGGTCTGCTGCACCTGTGCTCCGAATAGCTGTCGCTCTACCCGGACGATTTCCTCCACCATGACCCTGAGCTCCTCCTCCGAGAACCTGGGGTGTCTTTGCCGTGCCATGGGGTGGTGTAGGTGATGTGTGGGGTGGAGTGTGTGGTGATACGTGTGGTGATATGTCGTGGTGTGTTGTGTGAGGTGCGTGGAAGTTGTGTGGATGATGGTGTTATGTGCCTGTGAATGCTGTTGTACTTGCTGGCGGTGTCTCTCTCTGGCCTTCTTTCTGAATTTTTTGTTGTGGGGGTTTGTGAGTGATGTGGGTGTGTGTTCTATATTGTAATGGTTGTGTGGGAGTGGTGTGTGTATGTGTCTCAGGTGTGTGTATTTTGAATTGTCCAATGTGGGGATGTTTTGTAGAAGTGTGTGTATTTTGAGCACAGCGGTATGTACCGCCAATGGAATACCGTGGTTGAAAGACCGCCGCGTGGATTCGTGTGTCGTGATAGTGTGGGCGTATTTCTGTTGACGTGACAGTGGAGGTTTTGTTATCGCCAGTTTATCACTGACCGTTGGTGTGGCGGACTTGTGTGGGTGTCTGAATTTTGGCGGATTCCGTGATGTGTGTCATAATAGCTGTGGCGGAATTCCGCGGCTGCGGCGGTGTGTTGGCGGTCTTCTGCACGGCGGTAAGCGGCTTTTACCGCCAGGGTTGTAATGAGGGCCTATATGTTTTGTTCAGTTTAGCTGCCTATTGGCTTTGACATAGTGTTAGCCATTACATTTTGTATTCAGTTCAGCTGCCTATTGGCTTTGACATGATATTAGACATTACATTTGATATTCAGCTTAGCTGCCTATTGGCTTTGACATGATATTAGACATTACATTTGATATTTAGATTAGCTGCCTATTGGCTTTGACATGGCATTAGACATTAAGGTGGTCATTCTGACCTCGGCGGTAAAAGGCGCCTACCGCCGGTCAGAAATCCTCCAGAATCCCGCCGCGGTCGCGGAAACCCGCCACGGTCATTCTGACCCGCAGAAGGCAAACCTCCGAAAATCCGACCGCCACAACAGACCGCCAGACCAGCGGTCGGCGGAAAAGTGGAGGTGACAAAACCTCCACCGTCACGCCAACAGAAATACGCCCATGCCATTACGACCCACGAATCCACGCGGCGGTCATTCAAACGCGGTATTCCATTGGCGGGACACACCGCCGCGGTCAGAATACACACAAACGAACAAAACTCAGCCACATTGGACGATTTGAATCCCACACACCTGATACACATACACACACCACTCCCACACACACAATACAATATAAAACACCCACCCACATCACCCACAAACCCCTACGCTAAAAAATTCGTAAGGAAGGCAAGAGCGAGACACCAGCATCCAAAAAATAACAGCCACAGCCACTCAACACCATCACCCACACACTATCCACACACAAAACAACACACACCACCACACTCAACTCACTTAAATACACATACTCCACCCCACACATCATACACACCACCCCATGGCACCCCAAAGACAACCCCGCTTCACAGACGAAGAACTCAGGGTCATGGTGGAGGAAATCGTTCGGGTAGAGCCCCAGCTGTTCGGCACACAGATACAATACACCAGCATTGCCCGGAGGACGGAGCTATGGCAGAGGATTGTCGACAGGGTGAACGCAGTGGGACAGCACCCCAGAAATCGGGAAGACATCAGGAAGCGATGGAACGACCTACGGGGGAAGGTGCGTTCCATGGTATCCAGGCACAACATCGCCGTGCAGAAGACTGGCGGAGGACCCCCACCTCAACCCCCACAATTCACATCATGGGAGGAGGAAGTCTTGAACATCCTGCATCCTGACGGCCTCGCAGGAGTCGGCGGAGGAATGGATACTGGTAAGTTGAAGCTTCAATACTGCTTCCCCCCCACCTGCATGCCAAATCATACCCCAACCCTCACCCCCATCCTCGAACCCCACCCTCACCCCCATCCTCGAACCCCACCCTCACCCCCACCCCCACCACCATCCTCACCCCCACCACCATCCTCACCCCCACCCCCAGCACACCTATTCCCCGCCAATGTCTCACCATCACAACCCACACATCCCAAAATCTAGGCCTGCATGCGTCCACTAAGCATGGACACCCATCACCAAAGCATGCCCAATGCATATACACATCCCCCCCACAAGCCACCCTCACCAAAGCCCCCACACACGAATGCCAGCACTTGGGGACACGAGAACCCACAGATACACCCATATGCCACACATTGAAACTATAACCATACCTCTATACCCCTGCAGGACCCGACCGTCAACACACCGCGGCGGAGGGGCCAGAATTCTCCACACCCCCCACCCAAGAGGCCGTCAGCGATGACAGCAGCTCTGTCGACCTGGACACCGATGACCAGCCCGGACCATCGGGGACCTCTGGACAGTCGGTTCCCCTCACACAGGCCCAGGCCACTACAGACCCAAACCCCTCTGGGAACACCAGCACAGCTCCCACCCAGCGGGCCCATGCCTCTGTCTCCAGGGCGCGTCAATCTGCGGTGTGTCTACCACTACAGGGCACCCAGGATAACCCACCACCCCAACAACAACAGGGACCTGGGGGCAGTGGTAGTGGGCACACCGGCCAGGGGGCAGAGGCCCAGGGAAACAGGGGAACTCGAAGGGCAGCTGTGCGACAGGGGGGGGAGGAGAGGCCCAGGGAACCCACTCTCCACGAGGTCCTCACCACCATCATGGGAGCATACAACCGCTCCCAGGAGACGATGGCGACGGTACTGGCCCGGTTCCAGGAGATCCAGGTACTGCAGGAGGAACACTATCGGGGGTACAGGGAGGACATCAGAGCCATCAACACCACCCTGGTTACCATGGTAGGGCTGCTGCAGGACCTCGTCAACAACAGGGCGGACACTCAACAACACCCAAGGGCCCCTGCCACTAGCCTGGACCAAGAACAGCCAACCACCTCCGCCGGCGCTAGTGGACAGGAGGCCCCCGCACAGCAGCAGCCCACCAGACCCCCACCTCCTGCAGGAGAAGAACCACCCCGCAAGAGGGCCCTGAGATCTCGCAAGAAGACAGAGTAGGATGTCAAGACCCCCGCCAGCAATGGATACCACCTGATGTCATCCCACTGTCCCACATTGTCACCCTGTCCATCCTTGAACTGCCCATGCTCCATCTCTCCACAGGCCTCTGGACAATGCACCTGTGTGACTGTTACTCTGGACTCTGCCATGGACATTCCTTCACCATAGCCCCCACCCACTTGAAACCACCCATCCCATTTTGAGCACTTAAATAAACACCTATTTTGCACCAAAATATCTGGAGTCTGGCTGTGATTTCAATATATTGTAATTGACACGACAGTGCAAATATGTCCTTGTACATGGTGAAGTCAACAAACAGCTGCCACAAAGCTGTAGTCCATGGGGAAACGAAGCACAGGACTCGTAGTGGGGACCCCAGATCTGAAATAGGGAGGGAAAAGCCAAAACTCAGTCATCATACACTGGGGCAAATAGACAGGCAGCAGAGATGCTGGAGAGTAGTTAACATTTACTAAATTCTCTTTGAAATGTTACCTGTGTCCTATTGGAAGTACTGTTCAATGATTCTGTCCCTGTTGTCTGTTTCAGCCCCGTCGTCTTCCTCCTCGTCACTCTCCTCAGGTTCCACCGCTGCCACAACACCACCGTCTCGACCATCCTCCTGCAGGAAAGGCACCTGGCGGCGCAAAGCCAGGTTGTGAAGCATGCAGCAGGCCACGATGATGTGACACACCTTCTTAGGTGAGTACATTAGGGATCCACCTGTCATATGCAGGCACCGAAACCTGGCCTTTAGGAGGCCAAAGGTGCGTTCGATCACCCTCCTAGTACGCCCATGGGCCTCATTGTACCGTTCCTCTGCCCTGGTCCGGGGATTCCTTACTGGGGTCAGTAGCCACGACAGGTTGGGGTACCCAGAGTCCCCCACTAGCCATACACGGTGTCTCTGTAGCTGTTCCATCACGTAAGGGATGCTGCTATTCCTGAGGATGTAGGCGTCATGCACTGACCCTGGGAATTTGGCATTTACATGCGAGATGTACTGGTCAGCCAAACACACCACCTGGATGTTCATTGAATGGTAATTTTTTCTGTTCCTGTACACCTGCTCCCTGTCTCTTGGGGGAACCAAAGCCACATGGGTCCCATCAATGGCACCAATTACGTTGGGAATATGTCCAAGGGCGTAGAAATCACCCTTCACTGTAGCCAATTCGCCCACCTCAGGGAAAATGATGTAGCTCCTCACGGATTTCATCAGGGCAGACAACACTCTGGATAACACCTTCGAAAACATGGGCTGAGACATCCCAGAAGCAATTCCCACGGTTGTCTGAAATGACCCACTTGCCAAGAAATGGAGTACTGACATGACCTGCACCAGAGGGGGAATCCCTGTGGGTTGGCGGATGGGGGACATCAGGTCGGGCTCCAGCTGGGCACACAGTTCATGGATAGTGGCACGGTTAAGACGGTAGGTCAGGATAATGTGGCGTTCTTCCATTGTCGACAGGTCCACCAGCGGTCGGTACACGGGAGGATTCATCCGTCTCCTCGCCCAACCCAGCGGACGGTGCCTAGGAAGGACAACATGGAGCACACAGTCAAGCAACCCACAGGTACGTACTCACAGCTAGCACAGTATACGATTCTCTATGCAGTGAATGGCGTGTCTGAGTGGCTATGCAAGGCCTAGGCCTGTGTGACGCAGTTGAAATTGAGCCATGTGGGCCCTGGAAATGGCGGCTGCCTGACTTGTGAAGTGTGACAATGGGATGTGAGGTCAATGCGCTGGCGTGGCACACCGCGGCGGGCGGCGGGCGAAGACCGCGGCGCAAAGCCGCATTGGTTAACATTGAAGCCTATGGGTTTCAGGAGCCAATGGCGAAGGGCGCCGGCGGTGGCGGGACGCACCGCCGCGGTACGCACCGCCGCGGACGTCACCGCCATTTTCTATCTACTTATCCACTTGCGACTTGAACTTTCACAGGAGAGGACCTATACTGCAAGTGTTGCTGTGACCTCGGTCTGGAAGGGACAATGGCTGCTGCGCCTGGGGAAAGGGCCCCTGCCTTCACTGGAGAGGAGTTGGAGAAACTTGTGGATGGGGTCCTCCCCCAGTATGCGCTACTCTACGGTCCTCCAGACCAACAAGTGAGTTTAATTCAATATGGATTTGGGGCCACTGGCTGGCTTGGGGGCCTGGCGGGGGGCCTGGCGGGGATGGGGGGCATGTTGGGCCTGGCGGGGGGCCTGGCGGGGATGGGGGGCATGTTGGGCCTGGCGGGGGGCATGGCGGGGGGGCTGGCGGGGATGGGGGGCATGTTGGGCCTGGCGGGGGGCCTGGCGGGGGTCCTGGTGGGCATGTTGGGCCTGGCGGGGGTCCTGGCGGGGGGCCTGGCGGGGATGGGGGGCATGTTGGGCCTGGCGGGGGGCCTGGCGGGGATGGGGGGCGTTGGGCCACTGGAAAGGAAAATGCTGACAAACTTGAACGTGGTATTTCTCCCTCCCTGTACGTGTCACATAGGTCCGCGCCCATGAGAAGATCGGGATTTGGCGTGCCATCGCCAAGGAAGTCCGGACCCTGGGGGTCCACCATCGACGGGGCACCCACTGCCGCAAGAAGTGGGAGGACATCCGCCGCGGGACCAAGAAGACCGCCGAGTCTCTGCTGGGGATGGCCTCCCAACGTAGGCGGGGTGCCTGCCGTCAACTGAGCCCCCTGATGTTCCGGATCCTGGCGGTGGCCTACCCTGAATTGGATGGGCGCGTGAGGGCAGCGCAGCAGACACAAGGGGGTGAGTACAAGCATTATCTACTCTGTTGTCGCGCAGTGGAGGTGTCTGGGTGGGGGAGGAGGGCTGGGGGTCCCCCTAGGCCAGGGCGATATCTGTAGGCTGGGCACCCCTGTAAGCCCCTGTGTCCCCAGCCACCACCCTCAGAAGTGTGTCAGTACAGCCATCCCTGGGCCGTGTCATCCATGGGTGCAGTTGTCAACTCTAGGCGTGTAGGGCATGTTCCACGGAATGCGTAGCGGACCCCAAGTGCGCAACTTAGTGCAGGGGACATCTGTGTCTGTCATGTCCGCTAACTGTACCGGAGATCCATGTACTCAATATCCCTTTATTTCTCTCTCCCCCCCCCTTTTTGTTTGTCTTTCTGTGCTTGTGTGCATCAGCATCATCAGGCGGAGGAGAAGTGGCATCGGGGCAGGAGGGAGCTGCATCTCACATGGCCCAGGAGGGCCATGCCACAGAGTCAGACTGGACCAGTGAGACGGAGGGCGAGGGGAGCTCCACGACGGGGACGACTGGACCCTGCAGCGACACGGACACGTCCTCGGAAGGGGGCTCCCTTGCGGGGGTGGCACCATCCGTGCCCCCCGCCATTACAGGTACAGCCGCCACCCAGCGCACCATCTCCGCCCTCCCAGAAGCCCCTCAGCGTTCGCCCCGTGCCCGCTCTGCCAGGAAGCCGGGCATCTCCTTCGCCCCAGGCACCTCAGGCCCTGCCCCTGTTACCCCCGCTGCCCTCAGTGAGGAGGTCATTGACCTCCTCCGAACGCTCATTGTTGGGCAGACTACCCTTTTGAATGCCATCCAGGGGGTGGAGAGGGAGGTTCATCGCAGCAATGCGTACCTGGAGGGCATTCATTCGGGTCAGGCTGCCCATCAGCGATCGTTCCAGGCTCTGGCCTCAGCACTTACGGCAGCCATTGTCCCTGTCTCCTGCCTGCCTCTACTAACTGCCTCCTCCCAGTCTCCTGTTCCTCTGCCTGTCCCACCCACACCATCAGACCAGCCTGCACACACCTCAACACCCAAGAGAAGCTCATCCAAACATAAGCACCACAGATCACGCAGACATTCACACACGCAACATTCCGATGCAGACATGCCAACAGTCACTTCCACCTCTGTGACCCCCACCTCCTCGTCTCCCTCCTCCCTCCCTGTGACGTCTACACTCACACCTCCATTCACCTCACCATCAGCCAGTGTTTCCATCACCAGCACACCCTCCACTCCAGTCCGCACACGTGCAGTCACCACCCCCACTGCCATTTACACGTCCCCTGTGTCCTCTCCCACTGTGTCTGTCACCCCCTCTTCCACACCACAAAAACGCAGCCACCCACCCACCCAACAGCCATCCACCTCACAGCAGCCTATCCCTCCTGCACCTGCACCCAAAGACAGCAAACGTGACTCACCTACAACCACATCCTCTCCCTCCACTCCCATTCCCACTGTACCTACCACTCTCCATTGTCCCAAGAAGCTCTTCCTCGCCACTACTAACTTCTTTCCTGACCCTGAGCCTCCCCCTCCTTCTCGTCGGGGTAAGAAGAGCACCTCAGCCACCACCAGCCCTGCAGCCCCCTTGACAAGGGTGCAGGGGTATTGGAGCCCGCCAGCCCGCATGTCTGGATCTTCGCCCAGCAGCAAGGGGACAGCCAGCCCACCCCCTGGGAAGAGGAGCAGAAGGCGGAAGGGGCGCCGCAGGAGCCCGCCTTCTACATCCCCCCCGGACACCACCCAGAGACAGTCACCAGCCACAGCTCCAAAGGGAGGAAAGGGCCACAGGCCCACGACTAAGGAGGGCAAGGGCAGCAAGTCGGAGAGGTCAGGCAGCAGGCCTGCTGCCCAGGAGGAGCCCACAACCCCCATAGCCGCTGCCCCGGGAGGAACCGGCACAGCTGCCCCGGGAGAGCCCACCACCCACATAGCCGCTGCCCAGGGAGGACCCAGCCCAGCTGGCCAGGAGGGCCCCACCACCCACAGCCCAGGTGGGCAGTGAAGGAGCACCATCCCCGCTGCCCAGGAGGGCACCACCAGGCAATTAGCAGTTGGCCATAGACCGGCCGCCGTCTCAAGAACCGCTGAACTGGGCCCTTCAAGGCAAGGAGCGCTGAACTGGGCCCCGCCGTCTCAAGAACCGCTGAACTGGGCCCCGCCGTCTCACGCACCGCTCCGCTGGGCCCCGCCGTCTCAAGAACCGCTGAACTGGGCCCTTCAAGGCAAGGAGCGCTGAACTGGGCCCCGCCGTCTCAAGAACTGCTGAACTGGGCCCCGCCGTCTCAGGAACCGCTGAACTGGGCCCTTCAAGGCAAGAACCGCTGGCCCTTTGGCAGACGTGGCAGGGCAGGATCTATCTCGGGCAGGGCTGCAGGATGTCCTCTGGCCAACTTGCCTCCTCCAGTGGCAGTGGGGTCTGTTATGGACTGTATGGACTGTGGCTTTGCTCTCCCCAGGATGGCCCAGTGGGCAGGCCACCCACTGTATGGACTGTATGGACTGTGGCTTTGCTCTCCCCAGGATGGCCCAGTGGGCAGGCCACCCACTGTATGGACTGTATGGACTGTGGCTTTGCTCTCCCCAGGATGGCCCAGTGGGCAGGCCACCCACTGTATGGACTGTATGGACTGTGGCTTTGCTCTCCCCAGGATGGCCCAGTGGGCAGGCCACCCACTGTATGGACTGTTTGGACTGTGGCTTTGCTCTCCCCAGGATGGCCCAGTGTGCAGGCCACCCACTGTATGGACTGTTTGGACTGTGGCTTTGCTCTCCCCAGGATGGCCCAGTGGGCAGGCCACCCACTGTATGGACTGTATGGACTGTGGCTTTGCTCTCCCCAGGATGGCCCAGTGGGCAGGCCACCCACTGTATGGACTGTTTGGACTGTGGCTTTGCTCTCCCCAGGATGGGCCAGTGGTCATGGAGTCCCCTCGTGGATCTGGCGTCGTGTACTCAAGTGGCTGAGGTGCCCCCCCTTCCCTTCCCCCTGAGGTGCCTGTCCTATTTTCTTTCTGATGCCCCTGCAGTGTTCTCTCCGTGGAGTTCTTGTCGTGGGACTGGGCCTTGCCCCTTTGCACAGGACCCCTGTGATCCACGGACAGTGTTTGGACTACATTTAGTAGCTGTATATATTTTGTACATAGTTTATTTATTTATTGGGATTACTGGTGTACATATTTCAATATATCTGCCCGTTTATGATCTCTTCTTTTGGTCTTTGCATTATTTCGGAGGGGGGTGGTTTGTGGGTTGTGACAGTGATCTGTGGGAATGCATTGATGTGTGTGTTGTAGTGGGTGTGGGTGGGTGGGTGTGTGCCGGTAATCTTTTCCCTCCCCTGTGTCGTAGGTGCAGTACTCACCGATGTCTTCCGCGCCGCCGGGCGTGCTCCTGGTATATGAGCAGGAATAGGAGTGCGGGGATGACCTGCAACTCTGGTTCCATACTGCCGGAATCTCGCGTGGAGTGCGTAGAGGTGAGCGTTTTCCCGTTCGTAGTCTGTTTCCGCAGTGTTCTTATCGGCGGTGCTCCCGCCCCGGAAAAGGTGGCAGATTGGTGGGTCGTAATAGGGTGGGCGGTACATTGTCTGCCGCCTGGCTGTTGGCGAGAACCGCTGCGCTGTTTGTTTGTACCGCCGTGGCGGGCGGAGTGTTAAGTTGGCGGGCTGTGTTGGCGGTTCCCGCCAGGGTCAGAATTGCATATTTTAGACCGCCGGCCTGTTGGCGGCTTGGCCGCCGCTTTATCACCGACCGCCAGGGTCAGAATGAGGGCCTAAATTCTGTATTCAGTTTAGCTGCCTATTGGCTTTGACATGACATTAGACATTACATTTGATATTTAGGTTAGCTGCCTATTGGCTTTAACATAGGGTTAGACATTGCAGTTGAGACATTACAGATGTCTGTGTTTTTCCAAGCTGTGTTTTTCCACAAGATGGACCAAGCTGTTTTCTTCACACCAGACCTTAGCTGATTAGAGCACATAGATTTTGTGTTTACCTCGCAATCCAGTCTGAGAGCGAATTTGCTCAGGAGAACTGGCCCCTCTCCAAGGTTATTCGGCTCTCACACTGAGTTTGCTTTTAAGGATGACTCTGGGCTACAGTGAGTTAGATTTGAATCTGCTTGACTTCAGACTGGAACTAGAGGTCAGTTGCCCGTCTCCCGTTTGGGTAGAGAATCTCTTTCTTGCAGTTGGCCGGAGTCATCCACTTGCAGACCCCAGAAAGATGAAACTGAGTATAGGCCCTACCGCCTTGCCCATACGGTGATGAATTTGACTTTTATGCTTTGCTTTGCAGTTATGTTATACTATAATCACCTATATTTGCTGTGTACATTGCAACTGAGAAGTACTTTGATATATTTTGCTTTCATTGCTGCGACTACTTTTAAACGTGTGCTTCCAATCTACTAATTTCGTCTCTCAGGAACTTGTGGGTGGGGGAGAATTAACAACGATAAATTTCTTCTTTAAAATCAGAAGTGCATTCTAGAGAGGTTCTGTAAGCTTGGTTATGAGATAAGTGGGAAAGCAGAACATCTATGGAGGGGGAGAAATTCTGCCCCCAACCTACTTATACACAGACTTTAGGGGATTGTACAGCACAATTAGCTGAGCTAAAAGCTCTACTAATGGCGCTAGAACATACAGATCCAACGCAGTTCACACTGATTATTTGTGATTCGTATTATTGCGTCCAGTCTTTTAATGAATATCTACATTACTGGCGCTTGAATGGGTTAAGAGATTCAAAAGGCAAGACACAGACTACTGTGGGGGAAGGTAGCAGACTTGAAAGAAACACTACCCAAAGTCCATGTTGTACATACACTTGGACACCAGTGCGTTGGAATACACGTTGCTGGAAATACTTTGGCTGATGAAGCCGCAAAGTCGGCAGTGGCAGTTGCCACTGTAGCTACAGTGACTTGTTTGAGTTCCAAACCAGACACAGAGATTATGGCTGCCTTAAGGGCTACGGTTGATGGCACGCCTTATCCTGAAGGATTTCCTAATAAATACCAATACTTCATGGGAAGTATGCTGAACGCTGAAGTTAAAATTCCTAGCGTAGGTGTACGCGACATCCCCATTAAAGCTGTGAGACTGCAATTGATTAAAGCAGAGCATGAGGGAGTGGCATCTGCACATGCTGGCGTGGCCGCTACAATTTTGCTATTACAGGCCCGTTATTGGTGGCCTGGTCTCTATAAAGAGACTAAGCAGTATGTCCTTTGTGGTGACATCTGTCAACAAATTAAAGTTTCAACAGCTAAGCGCCCGCCGCAGACACCCCTCTTAATATCCAACAGACCATTACAATGTGTGTACTTGGACCATTGCGGTCCACTAACACCTGATAGTGCATACAAATATATACTAGTCGCTGTTGGTTCTTGCTCCAGATTTGTGTGGGTGTGGCCACAGCGCTCGGCTGATGCTCGGACTGTTATTAAAGATTTGTGAGTCTTTGTCGGTACATATGCAGTTGCGGCATTCTATTCGGACCAGGGCCCTGCTATTGCCTCAAGGGCATTCGGGGACACCATGGCTTCATTGGGTGTCCAGCTCCAGTACTCGTCTCCATTTCATCCCGAGGGAAATTCTGTCATGGAGCGATTAAACCGCGATTTAAAGCAATCCTTAACAGCCAGGGTCTTAGGTACGGGTCGTAGTTGGCTAACCCACCTGTATGTAGTTCAGAGAGCACTCAATAACCTGCCTAGAAGGTCCCTGGGGGGTCGAACTTCATATGAGTGCCTGTACGGAACACAAATGTTTGTTCCGGATCTTGATGGTCCTGGTGTGGAGGCGGCGGAAACGCCTTTTGACATAAATGATTGTGTCACTGTTTTACAGGAATTACATCAGTTCCGTGAAGATAACTCTTCTAAATGTGCTGCCTCCACAGGAATTAAGGATGTGCCAGTAATACCTACCGGCTGGATTCCCAGGGTTGGGGATCTTGTGCGTGAAAAGGTCGCAGTGAAAAAAGAAGTTGGCCCTTCTTATCGAGCACCAGTCCCTGTGTTAGGGATACACGGAACAAGAACTGTTCTTTTACCACCGTTGCCAGGTGCCAAAGAAAACCACTTTGTTTCTATTGACAATGTCAAGTTACAACATGTGGCCGATTCTACACAGCAGACCAAGAGGAACGTCCAGTAGTTCCCGAATCCCTCTCACTACTGGGGAAGATGTTCCGCTTCAAGTTATCTATACCAACCTGTTGCCTTTCCGAGCTTGAGGAGGGTGGATGATGATCTCGCATTAGTTCCACTAACAACAAATAACTTAGAAACATTTGATCAAGTCACCATGACTACAGACGTGACGGATGGTGGTATCTACAGTGTACCACCGTGAGAAACACCAACTCCTCCATTGAAAACGGCGACGCCTTTTGCACGAACTGCCTCTGGTTACTTTGCCAATAATAACGATGGTCTATCGGACTCGTTTGCCTCTTCGACTACTGACCTGTCAGGTCCACGTAAGCTGATGCGTTGGCTTAAAGATATGTATTTTGTTTTTCCATGGAACTATCTGTGGATTTTATTGACTATGCTAGCGTTTTTTCTTTGGATTGTGTTTGTCATTACCTTTTAACTGTTGATACATGGTCATTTCTTCCTGAGAGATCAGCGGTTGAACAGGTGGAGGAGGTGTTGAAACCACATTTTTCATCACATAGGGTCAGAAGAGGCTTGTCATTTGTGAACATTTCTGCAGTACCAATTCAGGATGGGATTGTGTGGGATAAAGTAATGTTTAATATATACGGTCCCACTGAGATAATTCAAATACCGTATGTTCTATAGTTATCTAAGAATGATATGGTAATACCAGGCATTGTATCTGATGATTGGGATGTGAAGACAGTCTATTCAATGATGAAAGAATTACGATATTATACTGTCTATGAAAATGAAGATGTTTACCAGTTTAAAGACAATTATGGTGACATGTTTTCCTATAATTATTATGGGCACCATTTCATACACAAAGCAAGTAGTCCAAAAACGATATTTGACTATACGCAATGGGAACATTGCCCAACTCCCCCGCAAGGGAGTTCCAAAATTTACTTTGATAAATTTACGTATTTTTCTGGGCATCATCAAACGAATGCTAAGTCATATTATTTTAGGTTAACTCTGTCTAAAGATAAACAAATGATGTTGACTAACACGAAATTCATATATTCAGATTCCTTTGTTTCCCGACTGTCAATTGAAGGTTATGAATATTGGTAAAAAAAATATTGATTTGAAAAGTGTTTGGGAAACAAAACATTGGCAAACAGAGGATAGAGAAACATTGTTTAGAGCATGTCTCATTCCCGTCCAAATGATTTTTTTGAATGAAACTGTACAACAGACTACAGTAGCTGTTTCGGCTTAGCAACAGTCAGAGAATTGAACATGCCTAGTATACCTGTCCCTGCCAAAATTAATAACTGGCAGAAATACATAAATGCCACTTTTAGTGAACTTACAGAATGGGTCCAGAATGGTACATTTAACATTTCATTGACACCTCCAGGCGGGTGGTTATTGTGGCCCATAGACACCAACGGGTGTCATCAACTTTTTGTCACCTCCTCGGGGGGTTTCCAGATGAGTAGGTCAGACCCTCGCTATATATCACCAGAACATGTTGAAATAATTACTACATATAGGGCCTGATTCTAACTTTGGAGGACGGTGTTAAACCGTCCCAAAAGTGGCGGATATACCACCTACCGTATTACGAGTTCTATAGGATATAATGGACTCGTAATACGGTAGGTGGTATATCCGCCACTTTTGGGACGGTTTAACACCGTCCTCCAAAGTTAGAATCAGGCCCATAGTGTGGGAAAATCGTGCCAGCAATGGTTAAAATCATCCTCGCTAGATGCAGTTAAGACACATCTCACTCTCCTGTCTAATAACACTGACAAGATTTTTTGTCAGGCCCGAGGACACCACGTAGGAAGCGTTTCTTGTATGAAGTATACAATGAAATATGGAAACTTTCCCAGCAGGAGGCTGCAGCCCGGTTAAAGCAGATAGATCAGGAAAATTTGAAAAAGGCATTAGCTGTTGTGGATAATGGAATTCACACCTTGTCCGACCGAATATATACAATTAACAACATTGTTTCTTCTGCTATAGACATTATACGATCTGATATGTCTTTTTTATATCATAGGCAGAGTCAGACCAGGTCCATTATGCAGTTGGGTTGGACACTTCAGACATTGAAGGCGGGTCGCGTTCCGTGGCAGCACATCAGTGCCAGGGACATATATTTTTCCTTTAATTTAACGCAACAACAACAACTAAGGGCTAAGAAAGAGGCGATTTATGTCATGCTTAACATTGAAAAGTTAGAAAGATTGGCCGAGATTCCCTCTGCAGAGTGGTTAATACACGGAGTTATTAATCTGCCTATTTCTACATTACAATTCACTTCTTGTCTGAAACATGTTCCGGTAGGCAGATATGAAAAGTTGGGAGATAGTTACATCCATGAGGTGTGGGAGCTTCCCTTCTTATACAAATGCCAGAATGGTATGAAAGAGGTCTTTCTTAGCGGTAGTGAATGCGAGACTTCGGTCAGCCATTCGATGATTTGTAAGCAGCTGTCCTTGCATGGGGCGTGTAATGCCTTGGTGGTGAACTTGGCTTGCTATCTGAAGGGAGTTCCGGTCCCCCTGATTAAACGCACATTCCAGGTGCTTTCAAACGACAGCTACGTCCTCCTCTATAGTGACGACTGTTGTGGCATGCGGGCCGGAATAGTTTACGTTGTTTCTGTCACTAAGGCCGTTACTTGCTGCGGGAGTGTGTTGTTTCCCCCACTAAAATTAGGGAGGTAGCGGATATTTGGCCTCACATTGCTACTTCCAAGGTGAATTTCGACAAGTTAAGTAGACTGAAGGCTTTATTGTTTCAGAAGCATGTGGCCCTTACATCTGCACGCAAGACCTACGCTCTTCAGGTGGCAAGGTCATCAGCGGAAATACAGTCCCTGTTAAATACCAACTTTCCGAGCCACTTTGGTGAACTCGTGGGACGTATATTTAATGCGTCCAGCATGGCTGGATTAGCACATTTTTTCAAAGCCGTTGGTGTTGGTTTCGTTCACACCTTCTCTTCCATATTTGGCTTCACACCTTCGGCTATTCATTCAATTTTCTGAATCATTTTTGGGGGATTTCCGATAACTTTGGCTGTTGCTGTTGTTTTTCCGCAATGGCTGTCCCGCCACAACAAGGACGAATGTGGGCGCTCCCATCAGCGCAGCTGTGTCGTGAACGCATGATGCAGCATTTTGGAGCAACACTCCTGGAACATTTGGGGTGTCACTGGTCTCTGTCATTCAGACCGGTTTTGGATTGTGTGCAGCCCGTGTTTCGGTGCCATTGGTGCTCTTTTGAACATGCACTAGATGTCTGTCTCTCACAGCAGTGCTCCCCAGTGGTTGATGCTGACCTTTTTATGTTCCCGATGAGGGCTCGTTACCAGACATGCGCGCTGCGGCTGCGTTTGCTTCGAGAGGCTGATTATGAGATACCCTTCCTGGAGGAAGTTGATATTAACTCGTTTACGGCTCTGCACGGGATGCCGCCTTGGTTGACACTGGGGCTTTGGAACACACCTGGGGCCAGATGTAGCAAAAATAAAAATTGCGACTTGCATTTTGCGAGTTGATGCGAGTCGCAAAATGCGAGTCGCAAATTGGAATGCCAGAAAAAAAAGCGATCCGATTTTGCGACTCGCAGCCGGACTCGCAACGCTGTGTGCGAGTCCGCAGTTTGCGAGGTCGCTGTTTGCGAGTGTGCAAAAACGAACTCGCAATTAGCGAGTGGGTGTCGCAAATTGCGAATACCTTCAAAATTGCTTGCAGATGCAGCAGAACACTCCAGAAAGCATACCAGAACACCCTGGAAACACTTCCTGGCACATGATGATGACATCACAGCCAGGAAGTTAACAAATACACCTGGGAGGAGGGCTCAACAGTGAGCAGTGTCTCTGCCACTCACAGTAGGGTGCTGAGGAGTGGTAGGCACAGCACCATGGACGCAGCAGGGACCAGCCAGGCTGGCAGGAGGGGCAGGAGATCATAGATAACAGCCAGGACAGATTCATGTGGCACATGGCGTTAATGTGCCACATGACTGGTTGGCATTTTCCTGCCCATGGACAATTTCAACTTGTATATAGTTTCTTCATGACATTAATAAAACAGTTATTTTTGTTCCACCTAACAAATGGTTAATAGGTGAGTATGGTGGGAGTTGATACGTACCGTCCAGAATATTGCGTTGCAATGTGGTCCCGTCTCAGTCTGCCTTGATTAGCTAGACTCCAATCCCCATGATGGCGATGTGGTTGTTCTTGCTCTTCATCATCAGGATCTGGGTCTGCAGGGGTGAGAGGTAGCCACGTCGGGTGGCTATGTTGTGGAGGATGGCGCATGCGACCACAATTTTGAAGGCGGTAATGGGGGTGTATTGGAGGGCGCCTCCGCTGCGGTGGAGGCATCGGAATCTTGCCTTCAGGAGTCCGAAGGTGCACTCTATGAGGTTCCTGGTCCACTTATGCGCACTGTTGTATTGCCTCTCTGAATCATTGCTGGGTGTTAAAAATGGAGTCATGATCCATGGCCTTAGAGCATATGCACTGTCACCTGTTGGGCACAAAAGTACACTGTTAGTAAGTCCAGATAGTCGTGCACAGTGACCTGTGTGTATGTCTGCAAGGTGTATGCAGCTCTACCTAGGAGGTATCCGTCTCCAAACTCCCCACGTTCCAGGCGTTGATGTATCCCACTATGTCTAAAAATGTATGAGTCATGGGTACTGCCTGGAAACTTAGCTACGATGTCCGTGATGACGTAATGGGCATCACAAACAACCTGTATGTTGAGTGAGTGGGTACACTTTCTGTTGCGGAAAATATGTTCCAGATTAGCGTGGGCATATTTGAATGTGTGTCCCATCTACACATCCAATGACATGGGGGAAGTGGGCAATGCGGTAAAAGTCCAGCTTCGTGCTGTTAATTTCTGCCTCATTCCTTGGTAAGCATATGAACTGAGACCTGTGCGCTACTAAGGCATCTAGGAATGCCCTGAGGAACCTTGACACTGCACTTTGGGATACCCCACCTGCCACGGCAATGACCCCCTGATAGCTCCCTGAGGCCAAGAGGTGCAGAGCGCATAGTACTTGCACATGTGTAGGGATGGCGCAGCCACGCAGAGTCTTGTGTTCTAGCTGTGGTTTTAGTAAATCTATTAATTCTAGAATGGCAGCGCTGCTAAGGCGGTATTTATCATAGATCTCCTCTTCAGTTTGCTGGAAAAGGGTCTGCCTTGTTCTATATATCTTCTCCTGTCTGTGGCCCCTCCTCCTCCTCTGCTGGGCTGCGTAGACTCTCCTCCTCACTGCTATCAGGTATATGTCCGCCATCTTGAGTGACCCAGATGCCTTCTGGGTCTCCTTTTATACTTTGGTAATGGTTACCACCTGCTCTGAGTTAGTGGTAAATGCGACTTGCAAACTGGGCTTTTTGCGACTAGTCGCAATTTGCGAGTTGCAATTGCATAAGGTTTGCGACTCGCAAATTGCGACTTGCAAATTGCGGGTCGCAAAATGGGGTCGCAAACGGGTCCCATCGCTTTTTGCGAGTCGGAAATGGGCTTTTTGCATCCCATTTCCGATTTTGCACTGTCGCAAATTGCGAATCGGCCCGTTTGCGAGTCGCAAACGTTTGCTACATTTGGCCCCTGCTCCCTAATAGTCTTTTGCGTAGATCTTCCGGTTTTGTCATCTGCTGAAGTGGAGAATCTCCTGCTTTCCATGACCACTGTTTGAATATGAATTCGGCATTTTGCTGCATGCGCATTGTTTAAATTGAGGATTGATATGCTTTGAGGTCGTCTTAACTTGTTGAAATTTGGTAGGGTTTTAATCATCTTTTAGCTTAGGGCATTTTTAGCTTTGACTTAAACCACTTTCTACCGACAAGGGGAGGGTGTAGTGTAGCCATTTTTAATGTAGCTTTCTGCTCGTTTGCTTAACATATTAGGCCACTGTGCACTTTGCCCTAGATGCATTTTATTTAGCCTCGCACTGTTATTTCACAATAATCAGTTTCACTGTCTTGTTTTATTTCCTTCTATCACACTATTTAGCTTACTTCAGCACTGTGTTCTCAAACAATACATTCTTGCTCACTCTGTGCTTCAGTCAAGGATACAGTCTGGTACATTGCCGATAGACGTGGTAGAAGTTTAGTCTTTATGGTTCATAGAAAGTACACATCCTTACATAGGGACGTTTCTCAGAACACCGGCGTGTTAGTTATAAAAACACTTTCTAGTCCTGATACACGTAAGAGGGAGATTCCGACCAGGAACCCACAACTAGATGCTGACTGCCCTGTTGCAGATGCTGATCCAGATCACAGGCCTTTGCTCATGTATGAGGGTTCATGTCCTCCCGGGGGAACCAGAAAGGCAGGCTTAGAGCTTCACATGCTGTGCTCAAAATATAACTTAGAGAGAACATAATTTAGTTGCAATATGATAGCCTTATTCTTATGTTTCACTCTCCTCGTTACTATTTCAATCGTACTGTGTTGTATGGTTCTAGTTATTGCGGCTCACGCCTTGTTATCTAAAATGCAGTCGTTTTATCAAACCAATCTTTAAAACTCAAACTGCCTTTGTCATTTATATATGAGACCGCACTTTGTACGAGAGAACTGGTTGTGACCTGAGTGACCACGACTTCCCCGGGAAGCACTAAGATTTCATGCGCTTGGCTGCCCAATTGTCTCTTCCCTTTGGGAGAGATGAGGCACTGCTAGTTAGCCGGAGCATAACCCGGATTTGGGGTGACAAGGGTCCTTCACCGTGGGTCAGACTTAGTCCCCCACACTGCGAACGATCCTGCCTCCCAAAAATCCAGTAGTCTCATTAGGATAATGAGAGCCTACGCGACAGTGCCTCCTTGCCCTTGCCCTTGGCAGCTGGTGGTGCCTCCTTGCCTTTCCCCTTGCCAGCTGGTGGTACCGCCTTGCCTTTCCCCTTATCAGCTGGTGCAGGCACACTGTCAGTGCTAATGTCTGGTTTCCTGGAGCCTCTCACACCTGCAGTAGCTGCCGACATTACTGTGGCCGTGGACTGGGTGGCTGAGGTGCTCAGTTGGGTTCCGACCACCCTGGCCCGACGTGAAATACAGGGGGGAGGGGTAGGGAAGAGGTCAACGGCAGAGAGGAAAAGCTTCTTAGGGTTACTGGGGTGGGAAGAGGGTGAAGGTTTCGGACTGGAGGAAGAGGGAGTGGTTGTAGGAGGGGCCTGTCTGCTCTGTTTGGGTGCAGGTGCATGGGCTGGATGCTGTTGTGAGGTGGATGGCTGTTGGGTGTCTGAGTGCTTGCGTTTGTGTAATTTGGGAGGAGGGGACACAGACACAGTGGGAGAGGACACAGGGGACGTGTGCATGGATGTGGGGGTGGTGACTGCAAGTGAGGGGTGTGTAGTGATAAGCATGATGGTGATGGGGTAGTGGATGAGGATGTAGTGCATGCAGGTGTGAGTGGAGACGCTACAGTGAGGGTAGTGGACGAGAAGGAGGAGGGGGACACAGTGGAGGCAGTGGGTGTTGTTGTGTCTGCATCTGGATGGTGTTTGTGTGAATGCCTGTGGGATGATTTGTGGTGCTTGTGTTTGCCTGAGCCACTCCTGTGTGTTGTCTTGCGTGCATGCTGGTCTGAATGTGTGCTTGGGAAATGTTGGGGTTGTGGGGAATGGCACTGGGTAGAGGAAGTTGGAGGGGGGAGGCTAGAGACATGGACACTGGCTGCCATCAGGGAGGAGACCAGAGCCTGAATTGATCTCTGTTTGGCTGCCATGCTAGAGTGAAAGCCCTCCAGGAATGCATTTGTTTGTTGCAAATGGCCTGCTAGCCCCTGGACGGTATTCACTGTGGTTGACTGCCCAACAGAGATGGATCGCAGGAGGTCAATAGCCTCCTCACTCAGGGCAGCAGGGCTGACTGGGGCAGGGCCAGAGGTGTCTGGGGCGAAGGAGATGCCCAACCTCCTGGATGAGTGGGCACGGGAAACTAGCTGAGGGGCTGCTGGGAGGGCGGTGCTGTTATGGGGGGTGGCAGCTGTGCCTGTAGTTGGGGTGGGCACAGAGGTGACCACCACCAGCAGGGAGCTTCCATTGGAGGAGGTATCACTGTCAGAACTGTCCCCTCCTGTCTCCACCGTCTTGCTCCCCTCGCCCTCCGTCCCACTGGTGCCCTCACCGTTGGTGGATTCGGCCTAATGGGCCATGTGGGATGCAGGTCCCTCCATCGCCGGTGCCACTGCTCCTCCCCCAGATGATGCTAATGCACATAAGGACAGGGTGACAAAACAAAAAGGGAGGGGGAAGAGACAAAGGATACACTTGATCAATGGCTGCCCTAACAACACCATTGGCGTACACAGTACCCTCACACAGGGAACAGGCCTACTCACTATGCAATACACTACCAGTCACAATGCTAGTCACCAGCCCAAGGACAGGAATACCTAACGCTGATAGCAGCATACCTTACACCCACAGACCCCTGCCCAGTAGTGGATGCCTACTAGCTTTGTAGGAGGTGGTGTTCATCAGCCCCTGCCCAACATGGGACCTACCCTGCAATGTCCGGCCTGGCCTAGGGGCACCCACAGGCCCACATCCCCCACCCATAGACCACCCCACCACGTGCAAGTAGTAGATTTGGAAACTGTACTCACCCCCTTGTGGCTGCTGTGATGCCCTTAAGTGCCCATCAAGCTCCGGATAGGCCACCACCAGTATGCGGAACATCAGAGGGGTCATGGTTAGACGGGTACACCTTCCTCATTGGGAGGCTATCCCCAGCTGAGCCCTGCCGTCTTCTGTGCCCAGCGTCTCAGGTCCTCCCACCATTTGCGACAGTGGGTGCACATGTCCTTGGTGATGGCACGCCATATATCCTTTTTTTGATGAGCCCTGACTTGCAGAAAAATACACAAAGAAAAATTGACCAGCCATACGGTCCGGCCTGTTACACTCATGTCCCACCATAGCCCTCCCATCCCCTTACTCACAGACATTGCCCACCATACATGCAGCACGCTGCCCAGGACACTTCCACCAACCCGCCTTACACAAGGCCCTCACACAAAGCACTACATTCATTCATGCCCCATGCATTGTGCTCACAGTTTACTCACCTGTTGGTCTGGAGGCCCGTACAGCATTCGGTACTGGGGTAGGACCCCATCCACCAGTCTGTCCAACTCCACAGCAGTGAAGGCAGGGGCCCTTTCCCCAGTGACTTGAGCCATAGTCGGTTCCAGACACAGGTCACAGCAGCACTTGCAGTGTAGGTCCTCTCCTGATGAATTTCAGGTAGCAAGTGAGAGAACAGATAGAAAATGGCAGTCACGTCCACGACGGTGCGCACCGTCACTGCCGGCGTACTTCACCACTGGCCACTGTAACCCATAGGGTCTAATGACAACCAATGAGGAGTTGCACGGAGGTACTCAACCACCTTCTGCAACGATGCACAACGTCAGCGGCATTACCTCATTTCCACATGTCCATCCACACAGGACAGGCGGGTGCCATTTCAGGATGGGGCAGGCCATGGCACCTAACTGCATCACAGTACACATAGGCACCATTTGGGCCTATCCAAAAACATACTGTTACTGTCACAATATGCAATACAGTGTACAGTTTGGAAATGTGGAATACTGACCAGCTGCTCACTCTTTTGCCCCCTAGAAAACAACCGCTACAGATGAATAGGAGATGGAGACATCCCCCCGTGTACAGACCCATGATGGACTTGGAGACAATGGAGGACAGACACATTATCCTCACCTATAGGCTGGACAGGGCCACAATCACAGAGCTGTGTACCCAATTGGAGCCAGACCTGATATCTGCTATCCGTCACCCCACTGGGATCCCCCTCTTGTGCAAGTCCTATCAGTGCTCCATTTCTTGACAACTGGTTCATTCCAAGTGACAGTCGGCTTGGCAGCAGGAATGTCTCAGCCAATGTTCTCAATAGTGCTGACCAGAGTGTTGTCTGCCCTGAGTAAACACATGCACAGCTACATCGTTTTTCTCCAGGTGGAGGATTTGGCCACAGTGAAAGCTGAATTCTTTGCAATGGAACATATTCCCAACATTATTGGGGCTACTGATGGTACGGATATTGCATTTGTCCACCCTGGAGAAATGAACAGGTGTTCAGAAATTAAAAGAGCTTTCACTCCATGAATGTGCAGATAGTGTGCCTGGCGGACCAGTACATCTCCCATGTCAGTGCAACGTATCCTGGGTCTGTGCATGATGCCTTTATCCTGAGGAATAGCAGCATCCCATATGTGATGGCTCAACCCCAGAGGCACTGAGTGTGGCTACTAGGTGAGCCCATGGTTCCAACCCAGTATATGTTGGTGTATGGGTATGGTGTTGGCCCTAAGGGTTAGTGTTTGTCTAACAGGTATCCATCGATATTTGCAGGTGACTCTGGTTACCCCAACCTCTCATGGCTACTGACCCCAGTGAGGAATCCCAGGACAAGGGCAGAGGAACATTAAAATGAGGCACATGGGTGAAAAAGAAGAATAATCGAGAGGACATTCGGCCTCATGAAGGCCAGGTTTCGTTGCCTCCAGCTAACTGGTGGATCCCTGTGCTACTCACCCAAGTAGGTGTGCCAGATCATTGTGGCATGCTGTATGTTGCATAACCTTGTCTTGAGATGCCAGGTGCCTTTTCTGCAGGAGAATGAGGCAGGAGATGGGCTTGTGGCAGCAGTGGACCCTGTGGACAGTGATGAAGAGGAGGCAGAGGATGAGGATGAGGACAACAGAACATCAATCATTTAAAGTACTTCCAGTGACACACAGGTAAGACACTGTACCTTCACCTGCCATTGACAGTTTTGTGTTGGACATTGTGCATGGCAGGCTGATTTTCCCACTACTATTGCCACTTACTGTACCCTTTGGCATCTTTAGTTACAGATACCTGTGCCCCACTCTGGCACCTGGTGTGTTGACTGCTGCCAACTACAGGTCATACCTATGTATACATTACTGTACAGTTGAATTGCAATATTTACAACTTGTTAAATGAATACATATTTCAATTGACAGACTCCATACTTGTATTTGTTCCAAGCGTGTTTATTTAGGTGCTAATAAGTGAGGGTGATTGCAATGAGCTGGGTTGCTGATGGAGGAACGTCGAGGGTAGAGTCCAGTCTATTGGTATCACAGGTGCATTGTCCAAGGGGACATAGGAAGTGGAGCAATGGCGTTTCAAGGTGGACAGGGTGACTGATTAGGACACAAGGCTGACATTCAGGAGAGTCTTATTTCCTGGCGGGGGTCTTGGTAATGTTCTCTGGCTTCTGCCTGTATCGAAGGGACCGTTTGCATGGTGGTTCTCCTTCTGCAGGGGGAGGGGTGCTGGTGGCCTTGTTTCTGTGGCGGGCCTCCTGTTCACTAGCAGCAGCAGAGGTGGACGGCTGTTCATCGTTTTGGCTAGTGTCAGGGTCCCGTTGGTGTGCCACTGCCTCCCTTATGGTGTTGGCCATGTCTGCCAGCACCCCTGCAATGGTGACCAGGGTGGTGTGGCTGTCCTCCCTGATTCCCAGGTACTGTCCCTCCTGCAGCCGCTGGGTCTCCTGCAACTTGTCCAGTATCTGGCCTATCGTCTCCTAGGAATGGTGGTATGCTCCCAGGATGTTGGTGAGTGCCTCCTGGAGAGTCGGTTCCCTGGGCCTGTCCTCTCCCTGTCACACAGCAGTCCTCCCAGCTTACCTGTTGTCCTGTGCCTCTGTCCCCTGAACCGTGTGCCCACTGCCACTGACCTCAGGGCCCTGATTGTCCTCTGTTTCTGGGGTGGCCTGGGGTCCCTGTAGTGGTAGACACACTGCTGATTGACGTGTCCTGGGGACAGTGGTATGGGCCAGCTGGGTGGGTGCTGTGGTGGTGTTTCCTGATAAGGGAGGCTCTGTGGTGGTATGGGACTGTGCCTGGGTTACCAACTGTCAGGAGGTCCCTGATGGGCCAGGTTGATCATCCAGATCCAGGCGTCCAGAGCTGCTGTCATCACTGTGGGCCTCTTCTGTGGGGAAACTGGATGTTGCTGGCACCTCCTCTCCCGTGACGTTGGATGGGGGACCTGTGGGGATGTAAATGCAGTGTTATTGTTTCTGTGTGTGCCATCTTGTGCATGGGTGTGTTGCTTTCTATGGTTGTTATTGCCCTGGCAGCTTATCCTTGTGTGAGTAGTGATTTGGTGGGCTAGGTGATTGTCTCTAGTGTGCATGCTTTAGTGATGTGTGTCCATGCAGGTCTGTGATGGGGGTCCGTGCATTGGTGTTACGTGCAGGGCTTGGTATTAGGATGAGTTGGTTGTGATGGTGGGTGTATGTGAGGTGGTGGGGTGATGGGGGTGAGGGCAGGGGTGGGGGTACGTGATGGCATGCAAGTAGTGGGGTGATAGTAATAGAGAGTTGACTTACCAGAGTCCAGAGTCCTGCTACTCCTACCAGGACCTCAGGATGCATGAGTGCCAAGACTTGCTCCTCCCATGTTGTTAGTTGTGGGGGAGGAGGTGGGGGTCCACCGCCAGTCCTCTGTACTACTATCTGGTCTCTTGCTGCCACGGAACGCACCTTCCCCCGTAGGTCGATCTACCTCTTCCTGATGTCATCCCTTGTTCTTGGGTGCTATCCCACGGTGTTGACCCTGTCCACAATCCTCTCCCATAGTGCCATCTTCCTTGCATGGGTATTGTACAGGTAGGGGTGATACTTGGCCATTGAACGTGACTCGACCGTCAACATACATGTAAGTATGTTTATATTTTTGTTCTTGGGGTTGGAATATGTGTGGTCATAGGTTGTCACCTACATTTTATGCAACACACCTATATCAATACATATATCCAATAGGACACTATCCCTTCCGTCGCTAAACTGCCACTGTCATACCTCATGTACAGTGGGAACATCTAAACCAGGGTGGTAGTAAACCATGAGCCTGATGGCTGCGGAGTCCAATTGGCCAGCAAAGGGAAATGGACACCGTGGCGGTATGTTTCCCAACCGCTTAAATTCAGCGAGCGGGACACCGCCGATGTGACGCTCTTTTCAGGCCCGCAGCAGGACATGGCTTGGCTGCAATGAGCCGACATCCAAATCAGGCCCTAACAATTTCACCAACTGCTTCTACCAGTACGAGTATGTGAACTAAGAAATGTGTCTAGAAAGTATTAATCGCTATTCTATTCACCCTTTGCAGAACTCAGTGCAAATTAACACTGCATCAGCAGCAGCTGGCAATCTATTAATTAATGCAGCTTGTGAATACAGAATAATGGCTCACAGCTTTAGGGTCTGAATTGACTCACTTAGTACCAGCCAATGGTTCTCTTGTTTCAGAAAGAAAGAACCAAAAACTCAAATTACTCATCATGTAAAGGGAAGCAGCCATCAGGAAAAATAATTCATTTGATAATATAGGCCCTCATTACGACCTTGGCGGTCTGTAATAAAGTGGTGGTAATACCACCAACAGGCTGGCGGCAACTACCGCCAAATTGTGACCATTTCGGTGATATCTCCAAAAGACAGCCAATATGCCACACCGACTGCCAGGGCGGAAACTACAGGCACCACGACGGTAGCCGCCTATAGCCAGACGGAAGACAAAGTTCCACCCACCATATTATGACATGCCAAACCGCCACTTTTTCCAGGGTGGTACCAACGCCATCATAGCCCGGTGGAAACATAGCACAGAAGTGAAAGGACTCACCATTGGAGACACAGGGAAGAACCACGCGACCATGGAACCAGAACTGAAAGTGTTTCTGATGATCTTCTACGTTATGCTTGTCGAGATGGTGCCACTCACCTGAAAAGCAGGATGTCTGCAGGAGCGATGGTATGCCCCGACCGCCTGGAACTTTCTGGTGAACACAGAAACCCAGGAAGGTGTTCCAAAAGGAAAGGGGGAGTGGAAGAGAAAGATACAAAACACTGCCACATCTTGCCGGTCCAGCCAGGCACCCTGTATCTTTAGGGGGCAGGTCTTGTTGAAAGAGTGATAGTAGAGTTAGTGCACTCAACTTCCTTGAAACTGAATCTCTTTGTCTGATATGGGCACAGGAGTGGTAGAAGAACACTGGGATGCTCCAGCACTTTTCTTGGATAATAATAACTGTTGGCACAATTACTAACACTGCATTACCAAAAACCCAAACTGAGTACCATAACAATAAGTAATGCAGCACTAGGGCTGGCTTCACAGAGATTCACTGTTGCACAATACAATTAGAACTGTGGTTGCACTTATCATGCACAAGAAAGACAAACAAGGGCATTAATTATATCACATATAACTTTCCTGCATGCATAGGGTTAAAGTAAAAGGAACAAAAACAATCCAAGAAATACAAATGTCCACTCTGGTTCAAACAGTTAGGGTGGCACAGTTTGGTTTGGTTTCACTCTGTGTGTGAAAAACCCTTCAAAAAGCTAATTCCGCAAACCTGAAACACAGCCATGAATGACACAGTTTAAATCCAAGAGTTATGCTATTAGAGAAATAAAAGTCACGTAAATGCTCTTTTAAAATTGCACTGTCCCTTTTTGTAGTACTTGAGCTCAAGCAGATTTCCTGAAGCACATTTAGGCAAGTAACTACAATAATAATGTAGACTGTTCAGGAATGCATTTGTCTATTCAAGATAAGCACTCTGCCAAAATACGAGGTCTGAAATACACCAGCTGTTCTAGGAAAGCGTGGCACTCAAAGAGCAACCTCCCTGGAGAATACTAGTCATTTAGCTGCAGTCTTTTCCGGAGTGCTGGAGGAATGCCTGGTGTCAGCTGGTACGGGAACAAAGAAAAGAATTATCTCAAAAGTCCTGAATACGAGGATGACAGCAGGGGCTGGACTGCCAAATCAGATGCTGATATCAGGAAGCAAAACAAAGCCAAACATGGAGGCATGCTTAGCACTGCTATTTATAGCCAATCAGGAAAGCAGTTGAGTTTCCACATGTGGATGAGTCACCACATCCAATTAGAAGCACATGTCTACACCACACCCAATTAGCAGCACATGTCTACACCTCCTCACATTAGCAAACAAGCATTGGTAAAACAAGCATTGATAAAACCAATTGTGTAACACAGCACATTATGGCCCTCATTATGAACACGGCGGTAAACACCGTCGACCGCCGTGCCGACGGCGAACAGAAGACCGCCATTGACGGTGAACAGATACCCGCCATATATAATGAGACAAAAATCTGAATCTGACAAAAATCACCTTTCCACCAGTCACCGCTAGGACCTCGTCGGTGGAAATGCTGGACCTTCCACCCTGCCACCGCTGAGCACACCAACACCCCGCCCTCCAAATAATGATGCACAAATCAACGCATCGGTCAGTGGAAGGCGAACGACCATTGGCGGTGCATACCGCCATGGGCGCCAAGTGGACCCACCAGTAAGAAGTGCACACATTGGATAAGTTAGAAACCCACACACCTGACACACATCCACAACATTATAAAACACTCATAGACACACCCCACAATCCTTTGCAACGAAAGTAGGCCAACGAAGACAGAGAACACCAGAAGCAGACACCGAGCGTAAGAGCACCCTCACCTAGATCCACACAAGACACCATTCACGACACTCACCATGGCACCCCCCAAACACCCACGCTTCACAGAAAGGGAGCTAAGGACCATGGTGGAAGGGATCCTGAAGGTCGAGCCACAACTATTCGGGGCACAGGTGCAGCACACACCCATCGCCAGGAAGATAGAGCTATGGCAGACAATAGTCAACAGGGTCAATGCAGTGGGACACAATCCACCCACTAGGTACGACATCCGCAAGAGATGGAATGACCTGTGGGGGAAGTTCAGGGCCATGGCATCTAGGCACCACATTGCAGTCCAGTAGACTGGGGGAGGACCTCCACCAACACCACCCGACTACACTGACTGGGAGGAACAGGTACTGGCCATCCTGCACCCTGAGGGCCTCATGGACTCACTGGAGAAATGGACTTGATTAACCCATATCCATCACACCTCTAATGCATGCACCACCCTACCCCTTCAACACCCACCAGGACCACTACCCCACCCATCCCACAAGCACTTAATCCACTCCCCCTGCATGCCCACAAACCCACTAACAGGGCCCCATCCCTCCTCCTGTGCACAGCCACCCTCCCCTGCAAGGAAACACAATGGCCTATAACACCCACAATGCAGCTCCACATCCTAAGCTAAAAGAAATGCTAACCTCACCAAAGCATCCTGCATGGCCCCAAAGTGTGTAAGCTGCACAAACCCGCCAAGGCCTCTGCACCCCATCCGACCATGCTAATGTAACAGACATGTCCATTTCCCCCAACAGGCACCACCACCCATGCCACCCTGACGGACAGGACAAGGAGTGGCAGTGCCCCACAGGGAGACAGAGGCACCTCACAGGACACTGGGTATGGAACCCTGGACACTGATGATCAGACTGGCCCCTCACACAGTCCTGGACTGTCACCATCCAGCAGCCCCACCCAGGATACCACTGACACCCCTACCACCCAGCCAATAACAACAGCCTAGGGCAACTGTCCCCACACCTGTGTATCCGGGCCACAGACTGGTGGAACACAAGTACAGAGGCCACAGTCACCCCCTACCAACAGGCAGGAAGACAATGGCTCCAGTACAAGTGGTACCACCAGACCTGTGCAGGGGACACAGGCACAGGGGGCTAGGCCCAGTGGGAGGGCATCAGTGGCCCGGGGGGAGGTCACAGGATGGATGCTGCAGCCTAGGATGTGATTTCTGAGGTCCTGGGAGCCTACCACCATACCCAGGTCAGATTGGCCCAGATTGTATCCACCTTGGAGCAGAGTCAGAGGATGCAGCAAGCACACCACCAAGAGGCATTGGATGCCACAATGGCCAGCATAGCAGGTGTGCAGGTGCAGCTTGTCCAAACACGACCTGAGGCCCACACAGAACAGGAAGCCCCCACTGCAGCACAGGATACAGACTGGACAACAAGAGCATCAGCATCAACTTCACATGTACTATCCTCTGAGGACACACAAGGGACATCCATCTCAACCCCTACAGGCCAACAACAGGTGCCCAAATGGACCCTCAGGCCAAGATATGGCACAGGAACACCTGCCAAGAACAAGACCCCCTCTACGAAGTGACTCTGCAAAATACTGTCCACCAAGTGTCTCACTCAATCAGCCACCAAACCGTGCCAGAAATAATACAAACTCATGTAAGCATTGGTGGACCTACCAATACTGCCAACAATGCTGCCACCATGTTGCCATTTTGGCTAACCACCATTAGCCCACTCCCATCACTGTAATCTGCACAATTTTATCCCTGCACCAAATAAAACACATTTTCACCTGTTACAATCTCCCCCATCATTAAGTTTGAACAACGTGAAGTATGGATGCAAATGGTTGATAACTCCTTTATTTGTATCTGAGTAGCATGAAAAGCACCACACGCCTTACATGTTGTTGTGCCTAAATATGTGTTGAAATAATAGACTAAATTGTAATCTGTCCTATGCAGACCTGATCACAGTGGCATTTTGTATTGACCCAACTCCCTCCTAGATGACAAGGCACACTGACAGTGTGATGCACAGACACCAAGCTCATCCAATTGTCCCATATAGTTACTGGAAGTAGAGTTGTATCAGTTGGGTCCTGGAATTTACATCTTCCCCTTCTTCATCATCACCATCACTCTCATCCTCTCTCTGAGGAAGCTGGTCTGGATATACTGCACCCTCCTCCTCCAAGAGGGGGATAGAATTTCTCACAGCCACGTTGTGCAGCATACAGCAGGCCACCACTATTCTACACACCTTTTCAGGCCCATAGGCCAGAGAACCGCCAGAGATATGTAGACAATGAAATCTAGCCTTCAGGAGACCTATTGTGCGCTCTGTCACCCTCCTAGTACGTCCATGGGCCTCATTGTAATTCCTCTCTGCATCTGTTCCAGGATTCCTCACTAGTGTCAGGAGCCAACGCAAGTTGGGATAGCAAGAATCACTTAGAAAAAGGTGCACAACACAACTTTAAATGACAAGCCTCAGAGGCAGACAGCCCAGCTGTCTGCTAGGTGGCAATAAGTGATAGAAATGCCTACCTATGATCCACCCTCTGTCCTCTTGTAGTTGTCACATCTTGTGTGGCACACTACTGTTCCTCAGCACAAATGAATTATGGACTGAATTAGGGAACATGGCATTCACATGTGTAATGTACTGGTCTGCAGTACACACCAATTGAATGTTCATGGAATGAAAGTTCTTCCTGTTTCTGTACACCTGTTCACTAACTCTTGGGGGAATGATAGCTATGTGGGTGCCATCGATGGCACCTATCACATGGGGTATGTTGGCAAAGGCATAGAAGTCTGACTTGATGGCAGGGAAGTCAGCACTTTGGGGAAACCTCACATAGGACTGCAGGTGTTGTACAAATGCATTCAGGAATCTTGACAGTATAATACTAAACATTGGCTGTGAAAAACCTGCACCCATGCCCACTGTCACTTGAAATGAGCCAGTGGCCAGGAAATGGAGTGCAGAGAGCACCTACACTTCAGGAGGGATGGCATGCTGATTACGATTTGCTGGAGTCAGTGCAGGATCCAGTAATGCACAAATTTCAAGAATAGTCGCACAAGTGAGTCTGTAATTGATAATGTTGTGACACTCCACCATGGTCCGCAAATCCACAAGTGGTCTGTACACCGATGGGACCCTTCCTCGCCACAAGGGTCTGTACCTAGGAAGAGTAGAAAACACGTGTGAGGAACACACATACATCGGCACACATTGCTAATCATTCAGCACTGCTGGCATGATTGTCATTGACACTAATGCATAGTGTGTGTGACATAAGAGCAACTTGACCACAATGATAGATGAGGACTGGTCAGGTGAGGTAATGGTAATTGTCACATGCCTATGAGTGTTTGGGGAACAATAGGGCCTGGATTGTGCAGATGGGAGTTTTACAAATACATAGTTTTAGCCAAAATGTCTGCCCCATGAAATCCTGAACTGTCGTTGTGGAAGTGACCTCATACTGCTAGCGGTTGACGTAACAGCGTAAGGTGGTGTTTACCGCCATGCGCAAATTAATTGGTTAACATGGATGTCAATGGGGAATCCTAGCGTATCATGATCGCCGCCTGCTGTGACGGTGCACACCGCCGTGGTGCATATGCAAACTCGTCACCCAAACTTCACTTGGCTCCCTGATCTCATGCAAGCAGGTCCTCCATTGAGTGTACTGCTGTGTCCTGCCTCTGGTCACGTGGCACGTGTTCCAGGGGAAAGGGCCCCAGCCTTCACCCAAGAGGAATTCAAGAGGCTCGTGGACGGGGTACTGCCCCTCTACGCCAAGCTCTATGGATGGCCAGAGGTACAGGTGAGTAGCAGGATTGGGGGCCATGGATGTGTGTAATGGTTGGTGTTGGCTGCATACATGTGTGCACCTCTGACACTGGATGGGCCAGGGTTCCTCAAATGTTGGGTGTATATGTGCTGTTAGTCGGTTTGTACTGTCTGTCCAATAGTGGACGTATAGCCAGCTATATATGATTGGCGAGTGCCTGACCTCTGTGTAATATTTCTGTGTGCCCACCTCTTCCGTCTCCCTGTCTGGCCCCTCTACATGCACACCCCCAGACATTGCGCCTTCATTCACTGTTGCTGAGCATATTCCTGCAGTCACCACAATAGCACAAATCCATACATGCACCCCAGACACCACACCTGCACTCACCACAACTACTTTAGTTGACACATGCAGCACACTCACCAGACTTGCAGACACTCAGACAACATACATTCACACTGGCAGCCTGTCTTGTCCCACTATGCCCACCCCCCTCCCAAGACACTCAAACACACCAAAACACCCACCCATCACACATCCACTACACCTCAGCATACTATCCAGTCACCTGCACCCACATCACACACACCTACACCACTTACGACCACTCCCTCTACCTCCACTCCCACCTCCAGGTCCAACCCAATTGCACCAAAAAAACTTTTCCTCTCCCGTGCTGACCTCTTCCAACCCCCTGGCCCACCCCGTCTTGTCATTAAACGTGCACACCTCCTTGCCCTGTCCACTCCTTCCATGTCACAGCCGGCCCCTGTCCGCCCTTCAGATTCCCGTGCCCCTTCCCCAGAGAGGAAGAAGCCCCGTGCTGAGCCTATTCCATCTGCCTCCACCCGGTCCAAGCACACTCCCCCACCTTCCAAGGCCAAACACAAACCCCCTCCACTTTCCGAATGAAAATCTAAGCACCACCCCGTCTTAAACCCCCACCAACCCCCTCCCCTGTTCCCTGAGGTGCCTGGATGCCCCATTGTTGCCCCTATGAGATGGAGTACCGTAGCACTTGTGGGAGTCAGGTTGGGGCCATTGTGGCCCATCGGACTTGTTTTATGAAGGACTGGCCTTTGGCCTTATATTCACTTTGGTTGCTCAGTGAGCATAATAAAGGTTAATGTGTGGCCTGTGTTGTTGGAGGCACACTCTGGATTCGTGGTCTCTCGTTTCATTGTTTGTGGGTGTAGGGCACATGTATGTACTTTGGACAGGTTGGATTTGCCTTGTGTCGGGTAAGCACCTCTTGCTGTGGGGTGTATGGCTTGTGCTGCTGTGAAGGGTTGTGGGAGCATTGCAGGGTGGGTGGAGTGGGTGGGTATGTAACTGTGCCCTTTCTTGCCTTGTTTCATGGGTTGCTGTACTTACCGTCGTCATCTTCGTCGGCGGTCTCGGTTGTGGAGGTATATGGCAAGGACCAGGACTGGCATGATCTGAAACTCTCTATCCATGTCTGCTTCAGCGTGTTGTGTGAGCCTCTGGTGAGTGTTTCCTTATATTTGGTTTGTTTCCGCCTGGCTTTGCGTGGCGGTGGTTCCCGCCCCGGAACTGACGGCGGTCTAGTGCTTCATTATTTGATGGGCAGTAGGGCCTTTCCGTTGGCCTGTGGGCGGGCTCTGCCGTCGCTGTCGGCACTCCTCTGCTGGCGGTGAGTGTTTTTCAGAATGTCTGTGTTTCAGGTGGTTCATTATTTGGCGGTCCAGACCGCACGTCTGTTGGCATTTTTTACCGGAGGCGGTGCGGTGTTTACCGCCGTGTTCATAATGAGGGCCTATGTTTACTTATAAACATGAAGGTTTAGCTAAGAACAGAGATATGATTTAACCCTAATCCCTGGGCATGCTGACAGATAACGCAGGAGGCACCTTGGGGATTCCTGACAGTCCTCCCCACCAAGGACCCTCTCAAAGGGTGGGCCTTGGAAGGGTGCAGGAGATGATTTTTTGCCAAAGACGTGGAGCATGAACTGTGTACGCGGGTTCCCAGGAATTGTCCTCAGGCCCATAGCCTTTCCAAGCAAATAAATAGTGTAGAACACCACGGACGCGCCTGGAGTCAAGAATTTCAGCTACTTCAAATTTCCATTGCCCATGTACTTTTACCGAGAGATGGGGTGGGGCATCGGGGGTATCAGGGGAATAGGGTTGGAGTAACGACACATGAAACACGGGGTGTACCTTGAAATCATCTGGCAATGTCAGTTCTACTACCACAGGATTGATGATTTTGGCAATAGGAAAGGGCCTAGAAATTGGGGATTTAATTTTCTGCATCCTACAAGATGGAAAATGTTTTATGAGAGCCACACCTGATCTCCTATCTGATAAGAGGGAGCAGGTCTCCTTCTTTTGTCTGCTTGTATTTTTGCTTGAGCTTGGTAGAGTTTTAAATAGTGTTGTACTTGTTTTTGTATCTCCTGTAACTCTTTATGGTGTGTCTGTACTGATGGGACTCTTGTGGATGTTTGGGAACCAGTTATAGGTAGCATTCTTGGGTGCAGACCAAACAAGCAGTAAAATGGGGATACTCCTGTAGCCATGTGGACACTGTTGTTATATACAAATTCAACAAGAGGTAAAGCCTTATCCCACGCAGTAGACCATGTGTCAATGTAACATCTCAGGATTTACTCCAGCGATTGGTTGGCACGTTTTGTCTGCCCATCCGTTTGTGGATGATATGCAGAGGACAAGCAGACGTCCATACCGACAGAGGAACAGAAGCTACGCCAAAACTGTGATATAAATTGGGGGCCACGATCGGAAACAATTGTGGTGGGCAATCCATGAAGCCGTACAATGTGTGGAAGCCGTAGGGAGGCATTTTAATGGAACAAAATGAGCCATTTTAGTTAGGTAATCTACAACCACCCATATGACAGTGTGTTCATTGGAAGCTGGGAGATCAAAAATAAAATCCATACTTATGGTATGCCATGGGGCCACCAGAATTGGCATGGGAAGTAACAATCTTGTGGCTGGAGTATGTGGGGTTTTGGCCAGAACACAGGTGTAACAAGTCTGGACATAGCTTCTGACATCCTGCACAAGTGTGGGCCACCAAAACCATATTTGACAGAGATCTAACATCTTTTTCTCACCCGGGTGACCTGCGAGGACAGAATCATGTCTACAATGTAACACTGTATTCCGTAATTCTTTGGTAGGGACATACAACTGATCAGCATGGTATAGTAAACCCTCCTTTTCATACACATTAGTTGAACAGGGAACCTTGTGTTGGGCTACCCATATTTTTTCAAGGAACTCTTGGGAAGTGCACACAGCCATGATTATTTCTGGGGGTATAATGCTTCTGACCTGTTCTAGCGCAACATCAGAGGAGAAACCCATCCTAGAGAACGTGTCTGTCTTTTGTTTTGTAGTAACTCACTGAGGGGCTGCTGGTAGGCTGTGCTGGTATAGGGGTGGCGACTGTACCTGTGGCTGGGGTGGTCACAGAGGTGTCCGCCACCACCAGGGAGCTCCCATCGGAGGAGGTATCAGAGTCTGTTTTGTCCCATCCAGTCTTCACCCTGGTGCTCCCCTCACCCTCTGTCTCACTGGTGCCCTCAGCATCGGTGGTCTCTGCTTCCAGGGTCCTGTGGGATGCAGCTCCCTCCGTCGCCGGTGCTCCTCCGCCAATGATGCTAATGCACATAAGGACAGGATGACAAAACAAGAAAGGGGGGAGAGAGACAAAGGATACACTGGGTCAATGACTGCACCAACACCACAGTTGGCGTACACAGCACCCTAACACACAGGGTACAGCCCTACATACTGTGCATTGCACTACCAGTGATATTGCTAGCCACCAAGGCATGAGTAGGATAACACACTGCCAACTGCAGCACACCTGGGACCCACGCAGCCCTGACCAGTAGTGGATGCTAACAAGATAGGTAGGCAGTATTTCCCCTTCAGACCCTTAGCCACCATAGGACCTACGCTGCTATGTCTGGCCTGTCCTAGGGGCACCCACTGACACACACCCACCACCCATATATCACCCCTCCAGCCATTTCCTCAATGATGGCCACTGTACTCATCCCCCTGTGGCTGCTGTCATGCCCTCAAGCACCCATCCAGTTCTGGATAGACTACCGCCAGTATGTGGGACAGGTCGTCTCAGGTCCTTCCACCGTTTCCGACAGTGGGTGCTCCGCTTGCCATAGACCCCCAGGTTGCGCATATCCTTAGCGATGGCCTGCCATATACCCTTCTTTCGATGGGCGCTGACCTGCAGAGGCAGTACAGACAGGAAAACACCATTAGCCAAACAGTCCAGCCTGTAGCACGAATGACCCACACATAGCCCAGCACTCGATGTATACCCAGCCAAAAGGACATGCCTCCCCCCTTCCATGATGCCTTCACACACACCTCCATACATTCATGCCACATGCATCGTGCTCACAGTGTACTCACCTCTTGGTCTGGAGGCCCATACAGTAGTCCATACTGGGGTAGGACCCCATCCACCAGTCTCTCCAATTCCTCTGAAGTGAAGGCTGGGGCCCTTTCCCCGGTCACATGGGCCACGGTAGGTTCCAGACACAGGTCACAGCAGCACATGCAGTGTAGGTCCTCTCTTATGGAAGGTCAGGAAACAAGTGAGGATGGAAAATGGCGGTCACGTCAGCGGCGGTGCATACCGTCACCGCCGTCGTAGATCACCATTGGCCACTGTACCCCATAGGGCCCAATATTAACCAATGAGGAATTTCACAGCGGTTCCCCACCGCCTCCTGCCAAGGTGCACAACGTGGCGGCATTACCTCACTTCCACCTGTCCCTCCACACAGGACATGTCGGACACCATTTCAGGGGAGATGCAGGCCTAAGGAATAATGCTGCATCACAGGAGAAATAGGTAAATACTTGACAAATCACACTGTCCCATAACATATTTACAGATTGCAGACTACTGTTGTGGCTCCATTGTTCAGTTTGTGACAGCTCCCACACTCTTTTGTCCCTTAGTTCCCTACCGCTGCAGATGAATAGGAGATGGAGACATACCCCTGTGTACAGACCCCTAGTGGACTTGGCTATACTGGAGGGCAGGCACATAAGGCTCACCTATAGACTGGACAGGGCCACAATCACAGAGCTGCGTGCCCAATTGGAGCTTGACCTGATATCTGCTATCCGTCATCCCACTAGGATCCCCCCTCTTGTGCAAGTGCTGTCAGTTCTCCATTTCCTGGCAAATGGTTCTTTCCAAGTGACAGTGGGCTTGGCAGCAGGAATATCCCAGCCAATGTTCTCAATAGTGCTGAAAAGAGTACTTTCTGCCCTGATAAAACACATGTGCAGCTACATTGCATTCCCCCAGGTTGAGGATTTGGCCACTGTGAAGGCCGAGTTTTATGCAATGGGACATATCCCCAATATAATTGGGACGATTGACGGAACACAGGTGTTCAGGAATCGTAAGAGTTTCCACTCTATGAATGTGCAGATGGTGTGCTTGGTGGACCAATATATCTCCCACGTCAATGCTAAGTATCCTGGGTCAGTGCATGATGCCTTTGTCCTAAGGAATAGCAGCATACCAAATGTGATGGGCCAAATACAGAGGCACAGGGTGTGGCTAATAGGTGAGCCCTGGTTCCCACCCACTATGTGTAGGTGTATTTGCATGTTGTTGACAAATGGGATAGTATGTGGCTAAATGTTGTCCCTCTATATTTGCAGGTGACTCTGGTTACCCAAGCCTATCATGGCTGCTGACCCCTGTGAGGAATGCCAGGACAAGGGCAGAAGAACGTTATAATGAGGCACATGGGAGAACCAGACGTATCATTGAAAGGACTTTTGGCCTCCTGAAGGCCAGGTTCTGGTGCCTCCATCTAACAGGTGGATCCCTGTGCTACTCACCAACGAAGCTCTGCCAGATAGTGGTGGCATGTTGCAAGTTGTACAACCTGGCCCTCAGACGTCATGTCCCTTTTCTGCAGGAGGAGGAGACTGGAGCTCCCCTGGTGGCAGCAGTTGACCCTGTGGACAGTGAGGATGAGGAGGCAGTGTATGAGGATGTTGACAACAGAACATCTGTAATCAGTCAGTACTTCCAATGACACACAGGTGAGACAGTGCAACTTTACATTTCAATGACTTCGGTTGTAATCTGTGTGGCATTGGCATGCTGGTATTTCCCACTTCTATGCCCACTTACTGTTCCCTCTGGCCATTCATTTTGCAGATGTTGGTGTTTGACATATACTCCTGCTGTGATCACAACAGCCAGCTACAGGTCATTAATTCTATGCTCATTCTATGTACAGTCCATTTGCAATGGTTGTATCTGTTTCAATCGATACATATTTGAAATGCATGACATACTCGAAATCGAATTTTATCAAAGGGTGTTTATTGAAGTGCTAATATATTAGGGGAATGTGCAATGGGATGGGATGATGATGGAGGAAAGTCCAGGGTATTGTTCCAGTCTGTTTATAGCACAGGTGCTCTGTCCATGGGGACATAGGAAGGGGAGCAATGGCAGTTCAAGGTGGACAGGGTGACTGAGTGGGACACAAGGGGGACAATCAGGAGAATCTAATTTCCTGAGGGGGTCTTGGCAAGTGTCTCTGGCTTCTGTCTGGATCGCAGGGAACGTTTGCGAGGTGGTTCACCTTCTGCAGGGTGAGGGGTGCTGGTGGCCTGTGAGTCCTGTGGCGGGGCCTCCTGACCACTAGCGGCAGCGGAAGTGGAAGGCTGTTCAGATGACTGGCTAGTGGCAGGTGCCCACTGGTGTGACACTGCCTCCCTCATAATGTTGGCCATGTTTGCCAGCACCCCTGCTATGGAGATCAGGGTGTTGTTGATGGCCTGCACATCCTCCTTGATCCCCTGGTACCGTCCCTCTTGCAGCCGCCTGTTCTCCTGCACGTTGTCTAGGATCTGGCCCATCGTGTCCTGGGAATGTTGATATGTTCCCAGGATCTCATACAGTGCCTCCTGGAGAGTCAGTTCCCTGGTCTTGTCCTCCCCCTGGCACACAGCAGTTCTCCCAGTGTCCCTGTTGGCCTTTGCCCCTGCCCACTGAAAGGTGTGCCCACTGCCACTGACCCCACCTCCTCTCCGGTGACATTGGGTGGGGTACCTGTGGGGATGTAAATGATGTGTTATGGTTAATGTGTATGACATATTGTACATCACTGGCTTCCCCTCTATGGTTGGCGTTGCGCTGCCAGCTTTTACTTGTGTATGGTGGGATTGTTAGTTGTCTATGCTGTGCATGCTTAAGTGATGAGTGTCCATGCAGAGCTGTGAGGGGTGTCCATGCATTGGTACAGCATGCAGGGCTTGGTATTGGGACTGAAGAGATGTAATGGTGGAGTGTTTGGGATGTAGTGGAGTGATGGGAGTGAGGGTGAGGGTATGTAATGGCATGCAAGTAGGGGGGTGATAATAGTAGAGAGTTGACTTACCACAGTCCAGTCCCCCTCCAACTCCGGCCAGACCTTTAGGATGCAGTATTGCCAAGACTTGCTCCTCCCATGCTGTGAGTTGTGGGGGAGGAGATGGGGGTCCACCGTCAGTCCTCTGGATAGCGAGCTGGTGTCTTGCGGCTATGGAACGTACCTTCCTCCGTGGGTCGTTACACCTCTTCCTGATGTCCCTTGTTCTTGGATGCTGTCCCACGGCGTTGACCCTGTCCACGATTCCCCGCCATAGCTCCATCTTCCTGGATATTGATATCTGCTGCACCTGTGCTCCAAATAGCTATGGGCCTTTCCTGACGATTTCCTCCACCCTGACCCTTAACTCCTCCTCAGTGCAACGGGGGTGGCTTTGGGGTGTCATGGGTGTTATGTGATGTGTGTTGGTTTGGGTGTGTTGGGTAATGTGTTGGGGTGTGTGAAGTGGGGTGCGGGAGGGATGTATGGGTGTATGTGGTGTGGGTATGTAGTTGTGTCAGTGGTCTTGGTGTATTCATAAGGGGTTGTGGGTAATGTGTGTGTGTGTTTTATAGTAGTGTGGGTGTGGTGTGTGTATGGGTGTCAGTTGTGTGTTGTTTGAACTGTCCAATGTGGAGTTGTTTTGTATGTGGGTGTTCATTCTGTGTGCGGTGGTATGTACGTCCAATGGTTTACCACCGTTGAATGTCCGCCATGGTGATTCGTGGGTTATGATGTGGTGGGCGTTGTTCTATTGGCGTAACGGTGTGGGTTTTGATACCGCCACTTTATCACTGACCTTTGGGCTGGCGGATTTGTGTCTGTGGCTGAATTCTGTCGGATTGGTGTTTGGTGTTTGCGTGTCATAATATGGTGAACTGGTATCCGTCGCCGCGTCGGTAAGTTGGCGGCAGTCAGTGTGGCAGTAAGCGTGATTTACCACCAGGGTCATAATGGGGCCATAGTTAGGTTACTTTAATTTTTTTTTTTATGGGGTGTTAAAAGGTATGCTGTAGTGGCAAAGAAAAATATATGGGCAAAGCCAAGAGGCAGGGCACTAGAAGTATGTAATTCTGTGCCTAGGGAGTTGTCTGCACAATTATGGATTTGCCACTTCTTGCCTCATAAGCTACCATCTACTGCACACGCTGCGGATTTCAATAAAAACATTTAGATTTTGAGCTCAAATGGATTAAACGTTAGTTAGAAAGCACCACGTGGGGTGCCCGATAGCGATAGATACTCTGCAAAGTTTAACTGGTCACATTTTTGTTTCTTAATGCTCTGTTCCCGTATTAAACGGTGCTAACGAGGTGAAGACTTTGCCTAGACTATTTAATGTGTGTTAAGAGCACGAACTATTGATGATGAAGAATACAAATTCCTCACAACTGAACACACGACTACACCTACCATCAACTTCCTCCCATAAATTCGGAATGATACAATAAACCCTCCTGGTTGCCCCATTGTACCCTCGTCGGAGTTGTTATTAAAAAAACAATCTCAATATGTGCACCACTTTTAGTCCCTCTTGTAAAGAATCTATGTTCATACTTAAGGAATACAAGTCGTATATTCACTAATTTTTAAATATTCCATGCAAATAAATCTATCAACTATAAACCATGGATTGGATTGCCCTATATAGATGGTTATAGCATGTTAAAGGTGTAAAGACATGCAAATACATTCTAAGACAGAGCTACGTATGCCAGTATGAACATATCAGAATGATTTTACAGATGCCTCAAATGTGCTCGACAAGTAATATCGTCCTCTTTCATCACCCACTGAATAACAAAAATCGCGGAACGCCAATAGGCATATCCTTTTCCCCAACTACTCATATCTAAAAATGAGTTAGTGTGATAAGGCTGTGCCCTCAAGCATGGAAAATGTAAGACTTTTGATAAGTAAAGAGAATAGCAATCAATAGCCTGCTTCAAGTGGAGGTACCATGAAAGGGATTTCAAAAGGAATATGCTCCAGGGAAATTTCTATTTCTAAAAAAAAAATGCTCCACAGAGACTGTTCACATTAAGCATACTAATGAAATTATAAAATATATAGGGTCATTGACACTAGTGGTAGTGGCAAATGCTTTACAAACAGGGCATCTGCACTATCATAGTCCACTACGCACCCCACTGATGTAAAAAGATAAGACATGTTTCCATACAACTTGTTTCTTTACATGGTCAAATTCATATTTCATCTAAAAAACACAATCACAAACATAGCTGGCAAACACATTTTTTTTAAATTAGACTGTCTCATATTGGTATTATGTAGACTACATTTTCAAAGGACACGTGGGTATCTGGATTCTTCATGTCTCACAGAACGGAGTTAGACATACCGAATAAGTTAAACACTTGCAAATAAATATTATGTGGGGAGTGTCTGGAAACCAATGCCTCGTTCCATATTTGTACTGCAATATGTTACAGCTCAGAGTTCTATTTTTAAAACAATCCCAAGATGGGTATACTACCCCTCAATCTGAAACCTACAATAATGTGTAGACGAGGAAGATTTTGTATGGCTGTGGTTTGCACTAGGCTGTGTGAGAAGGTATTTGTATGTCTGAGAGTATTAAAGAAAGTCTGACAGTAGCACTTTGTATCTCAAAGTGTACCCAGGGAAAGAGTATGTTGGGTCTATAAATGTGACGATCATTGTGGTGTTTGATCATATGAGCATGTGCTTGGTTGTCTGAGCTTGGTTGTGGTATGTCAGTATTTGATGGTTTTTTGACTTTTCATCCTTGGTGTGGTCTCCCTTAACTTTTTGCCTCTGTTTCCCAGGTTGTTAATATGTGCTGGACTCTGTTTTTGCTGTTTTTGTTACTCTGGGCACTTTACCACTGCTAACCATTGCTAAAGTGCAAGTGCTCCTATACAAAATGTATATGTAATTGGTTCATCCATGATTGGCATATTTGATTTACTAGTAAGTCCCTAGTACAGTGCGCTAGAGATGCCCAGGGCCTGTAAATCAAATGCTACTAGTGGGCCTGCAGCACTGGTTGTGCCACCCACCTAAATAGCTCTATAATCATGTCTCAGACCTGCCACTGCATTGTCTGTGTGTGCAGTTTTACCTGTAAATTCGACTTGGCAATTGTACTCACTTGCCATGCCTAAACCTTCCCTTTTCTTACATGTAAGACACCCCTAAGGTAGGCCCTAGGTAGCCCCAAGGGGAGGGGGCAGTGTATGGTTAAGGTAACACATGTAGGCCCTCATTACAACCCTGGTGGTCGGTGTTAAAGCTGCGGTAATACCGCCAACAGGCTGGCAGTAAAAAAAATGGGATCACGACCACGGCGGAGACCATCTTCATAAACAGCCACTTTAACACTCCGACCGCCACAGTGGTAGCAACCAACACCGCGGCGGTCACCGCCAACAGACAGGCGGAAGACAATGTACCGCCAACCCCATTACAACCTGCCAATCCGCCAGCTTTTCCGGGGCGGTACCAACGCCATCAAAAGCACGGCAGAAACAGTGTTTGGAAGGGAAACCACTCACCTCTCGACACTCAACGAAGAACCAGGATGCCATGGAGCCCAAGTTACAGGTCCTTCCCATGTTGGTGTACCTCCTCATACACCAGGAATATCAAAGGCGGCGGCGACGACCATGGTGAGTACTGCACCTAGCACACAGGGGAGGGGGGAGGAAAAGAGAGTGACACACACACACGCAACACCCCCACTCCCACCCTCACCCACAAAACCATACACGCAAACACATGCATCAACAACACATTTACACCCCGTAACCCCCTAGAAGACCGCAAGGAGAAAAGGAACTGAGTTAAACTGTGATATTGTAGAAATAGTCAGATATATGTAGCAATTAAAAAAACAGTATTCACAAAAATACACAATATGTACATAAGCTCCTACATTGTCCTTTGCAAATGTCCATGGCCCACTGGGCCAAAAACCATGGGCCAAGCCCACACTTGACTCCTGCCTCAATACGGAGAGAACACTGCAGGGGCATCAGGTTGAAAACACACAGGCACCTCAGGGGGATGGGGAAGGGGGGGCACCTCAGCTGTAAGATGGAATAACGCCACTGCTCCCCGAGGGGGCTCCCTGCCCACTGCGTGGTCCTGGGGAGTGCAAAGCCACAGTCTCTCAAGTCTCTCAAGTGGGTGGGTTGCCCACTGCTTGGTCCTGGGGAGTGTAAAGCCACAGTCTCTCAAGTGGGTGGGTTGCCCACTGCTTGGTCCTGGGGAGTGTAAAGCTACAGTCTCTCAAGTGGGTGATTTGCCAACTGCTTGGTCCTGGGGAGTGCAAGGCCACAGTCTCTCAAGTGGGTGGTTTGCCCACTGCTTGGTCCTGGGGAGTGCAAGGCCACAGTCTCTCAAGTGGGTGGTTTGCCCACTGCTTAGTCCTGGGTAGTGCAAGGCCACAGTCTCTCAAGTGGGTGGTTTGCCCACTGCTTGGTCCTGGGGAGTGCAAGATCACAGTCTCTCAAGTGGATGCCTGTCCTGTCTTCACAGGTTCTGGAGGGGGCTTGGTGCCCAGTCTGCTTCATCCTGCCAAGGATTCGGTGAGTGGATGCCTTTCTCCACTGGGTCTGGAGCGGGCTTGGTGCCCAGTGATGCAGCACATGAGGTGTGGCAGTTCACATTCCCTCACCTGGGTGTCTGAGGCATGAGATTTGCAGGGGACAGGTAACAGGAAAGTCCATGGAGGCAGGGCCAGACTCCATCCTGTGGCGACTAAGGCTGCAAACTGGTGGTTGTTGCGGTGCTGGTGGGGGGTGCTGCCAGTGGTGGTGGGAGGCTCCAGCCCATCTCCTGCAGCCCCAGACAGACGCACACTGGGGCTGCTGCTGCTGTTAGTGGTCCTACTGTCAGCGGTGCAGGTGGCGGTGCTTGCGGCAGGGATGCTGGCGGTGCTGCCCGCGGTGAAGGTGGCGGGGCTGTCGGTTTTGATGGTGGCCACCAGGCCCTCACCTGCAGGCTCCGACACCTGAGGTGGCTTGCCTTGGCTTTTCTGCCGCTTCTTCACCTTGGCAGCTGCTGTTGGGACCTTGGCTCTGGCAGCTGCAGTTTTTGAGGAGGCCTTGCTGGGTGGGTCGTGCTCCATGCCCTTGGTGCATGCTGTCCCCTTCGTCCCCGTAAGTGGCAGTATGGTATGGTCCTTTGCACGGATTGGTGGCACACTGGCTGGCCTGATGTGTGCCCCCTTGAAGCCCCTGGGAGTTGCAGGTAATACAGCGGATGCCAACTTGGTGGCTGAGGTGCTGGCCTGGGTTCTGGACACCCTTGCCCGAGGGGAAGGACGGAGGGAGGGGTAGGCAACAGGTCAATGTTTGCCAGGAAATGCTTTTTAGACACACTGGGGCGGGAAGATGGAGAGGGTTTGGGAGTGGAGGAAGAGGGAGTGGTTGTAGGAGGTGTCTTTCTGCTGAGTTTGGGTGAAGGTGCATGAGCTGGATGCTGTAGTGAGGTGGATGGCTGTTGGGTGGGTGGGTGCTTGCGTTTGTGTACTTTGGGAGGAGGGGCCACAGACACACTGGGAGAGGACACAGGGGATGTGTGCATGGTTGTGGGATCAGTGATTGCCAGTGAAGGGTGTGTAGTGATGGGCGTGCTGGTGATGGAGGTAGTGGATGGGGATGTAGTGCATGCAGGTGTGAGTGGAGATGATACTGGGAGGGGGGTGGACGAAGAGGAGGAGGGGGACACAGTGGAAGCAGTGGATGTTGGTGTGTCTGGATGGGGGTGGTGCTTGTGTGAGTGCCTGTGAGATGAAGTGTGGTGCTTATGTTTGCCTGAGCCACCTTTGTGTGTTGATTTGGGTGAATACTGGTCTGAAGGTGTGCCTGGGAAAGGCTGGGGTTGAGGGGATTGGGTCTGGGTGGAGGAAGTTGGAGGTGGGAGGCTAGACACTGGGACAAGGGCTGCCATCAGTGCTGAGGCCAGAGCCTGAAATGCTCTCTGTTGGGCCGCCACACCAGAGTGAATGCTCTCCAGGTATGCATTTGTTTGTTGCAAATGCCCTGCTACACCCTGGATGGTATTCAGTATGATTGACTGCCCAGCAGAGAGGGATCTCAGGAGGTCTATAGCCTCCTCACTCAGGGCAGCAGGGCTGACTGGGGCAGGGCCTGAGGTGCCTGGGCGAAGGAGATGCCCACCCTCCTGGGTGAGTGGGCACGGGAAACAAGCTGTGGGGCTGCTGGGAGGGTGGTCCTGGTAGGGGGGTGGTGGCTGTACCTGTTGTTGAGGTGGGCACAGAGGTGTCCGCCAATGCCAGGGAGCTTCCATCGGAGGCGCAAAGTCATGTTTCAGATTCTGTACTCACCCCCTTGTGGCTGCTGTGATGCCCTGAAGCGCACATCCAACACTGGATAGGCCACCACTAGGATGCGGAACATCAGGAGGGTCATGGTGCGATGGGCACCCCTTCCTCGTTGGGAGGCCCGCCCCAGCTGGGCCTCCGCCATCTTCTTTGCTCAGTGGCGCAGGTCCTCCCACCTCTTGCGGCAGTGGGTGCTCTGCCTGTCAAAGACCCCCATGGTCCGCACCTTCTTGGCGATGGCATGCCAAATACCCTTTTTCTGGTGGGCGCTGACCTGCAGGGAAAAGACAGCAGAAAAGGGAATTATTCATCGGACCGTCATACTCATTGCCCGCCAGATCCCACACATCCCCTGACGCACATTCATTGACCAACTTACATGCTGCACTCTGGCCAGGACCCCTCTGCCCCTACTACATGTGGCTAACACACAGCACTCCTTACATTCATGGCACACGCATCATGCTCACAGTGTACTCACCTGTTTGTCTGGAGGACCGTAGAGTAACGTGTACTGGGGTAGGACACCATCCACCAGTTTCTCCAACTCCTCTGCAGTGAAGGCAGGGGCCCTTTCCCCAGACACATGAGCCATTGTCGCTTCCAGACACAGGTCACAGCAGCACTTGCAGTGTAGGTCCTCTCCTGTTGAAGGCCAGGTAGCAAGTGAGTGATTAGATAGAAAATGGCAGTGATGTCCACAGTGGTGCGTACCGTCACCGCCGGCATACATCGCCATAGGCTCCTGGAACCCATAGGGCCCAATGATAACCAATGCAAATATGCGTGGCGGTCATCGACCGCCTACCGCGACGGCGCAGAACACCAGCGCAATTACCTCATTTCCACTTGTCCCTCCTCACAGGTCAGGCTGCCTCCATTTCAGGGGGGCAAAGGGCATGGCACCTAACTGTGTCACAGCAGACATTGGCACATCAACGGACTCTCGAGTTCACATACTGTTTCTGTAAAGTCAACAATTCATCATTAGTGCAATATTAGTGTGAATATGACCCTCTGCTCACCGTTCTCTTCCATAGGCTTCAACCGCTCAGGCAGATTATGAGATGGCGGCATCCTCCTGTGTACAGACCACTGGTGGGCCTAGCGACAATGGAGGACAGACACATTATCATTACCTACAGACTTGATTGTGCCACAATCCAAGAATTGTGTGCCCAAATGGAGCCAGACCTGATGTCTGCTATCCGCCAACCCACAGGTATCCGCCCTCTATTGCAGGTCCTGTCAGTGCTCCATTTCCTGGCAAGCGGTTCCTTCAAAACAACAGTGGCCATGGCATCAGGGATGTCTCAGCCAATGTTTTCCAATGTGTTGACTAGAGTGTTGTCTGCCCTGCTGAAACACATGCACAGCTACATCGTGTTCCCCCAGGTGGAGGATTTGGCCACAGTGAAAGCTGACTTTTATGCCCTGAGACATATCCCCAACATCATTGGTGCCATTGATGGTACACATGTGGCATTTGTCCCCGTCCCCCCCGGAGAAGTGAACAAGTTTACAGGAATCTAAAAAGTTATCACTCAATGAATATACAGATGGTGTGTTTGGCGGACCTTTACATCTCCCATGTGAATGCCAAATTTCCTGGCTCAGTGCATGACCCCTATATCTTGAGGAATAGCAGCATCCCATATGTCATGGGCCAACTCCAGAGGCACCAGGTGTGGCTAAAAGGTGAGCCAAAGGTCCCTACACAGTATGAGTAGGTGTCTGGGTATGGGGTTGTCCCTAAGGGTTAATGTGTGTCTAACAGTTGTCCCTCGATATTTGCAGGTGACTCTGGTTACCCCAAACTCTCATGGCTACTGACCCCTGTGAGGAATGCCTGGACAAGGGCAGAGGAACGTTACAAAGAGGCCCCATGGCGGACTGGAAGGATTATAGAAAGAACCTTCGGCCTCCTGAAGGCCAGGTTCCGGTGCCTACATCTGACAGGTGGATCTCGGTACTACTCACCCAAGAAGGTGTGCCAGATCATCATGACATGTTGCATGTTGCACAACCTGGCCTTGAGATGCTGGTGCCTTTTCTGCAGGAGGATGAGTCTGAAATGGTCTTGTGGCAGCGGTGGAGCCTGTGGACAGTGAGGAAGAGAATGCAGAGGAAGAAGATGTTGACAACAGAACCAATATTATTCGGCAGTACTTCCAGTGACACACAGGTAAGACACTGTAACTTCACTTAACATTTCAGTTATCTGTTGGACATTGTACAAGGCAGCCTGTTTCCCTGTGTCTATGGCCACTGACTGTACCCTTTGGCATCTCCATTTTCAGATCTCTGTGCCCCACTCTGGCTCCTCCTATGTGTACTGCTGCCCACCAGAGGTCATCCTAAAGTATATTTCACTGTATTTTTGATTTGCAATGATTTGATAATGTTGTATTAATACATATTTAAATCATTTGACAGACTCCAGATTGGTATTTGTTCCAAGGGTGTTTATTTAGGTGCTCATAAGTAGAGGGGGTGGTGCAAGGGGCTGGGCTGATGGTGGAAGGAAGTTCAGGGTAGAGTCCAGTCTCTTGGTATCACAGATGCATTGTCCAATGGGGCATAGGAAGGGGAGTAATGGCAGTTCAAGGTGGACAGGGTGACAGTGTGGGGCAAAAGGGTGACAATCAGGAGAGTCTTTTTTCCTGGCGGGGGTCTTGGCAATGTTCAATGTCTTCTGCCTGGATCGCAGGGACCGTTTGCGGGGTGGTTCTCCTTCTGCAGGAGGTGGCGTGCTGATGGGCTGTTGTTCCAGTGGCGGGGCCTTCTGTCTACTAGCGCCGGCGGAGGTTGAAGGCTGTTCCTCAGTTTGGCTAGTGTCAGGTGCCCGTTGTTGTGCCACAGCCTCCCTCATGGTCTTGCCCATGTCTGCCAGCACCCCTGCAATGGTGACCAGGATGGTGTATTTTTTTGTTAGGTCATCTCTTATCCCCAGGTACTGTCCCTACTACAGCCACTGGGTCTCCTGCAGCTTGGCCAGTATCTGGCCCATCGTCTCCTGGGAATGGTGGTATGCTCCCAGGATGCTGGAGAGTGCTTCGTGGAGAGTGGGTTTCCTGGGCCTGTCCTCCCCCTGCTTCCCTGTTGTACTGTGCCTCTGTCCCCTGAACCGTGTGCCCACTGCCACTGACCCCAGGTCCATGGTCGTCCTGGGTTTGTGGGGTTGCTTGGGGTACCTGTAGTGGTGCACACACCACTGATTGACGTGTCCTGGGGACAGTGGCATGGGCCAGCTGGGTGGGTGCTGTGGTGGTGTTTCCTGTGGGGGAGGCTCTGTGGTGGGTTGGAACTGTGCCCGGGTACCCGACTGTCCAGAGGTCCTGGGTGGGCCAGTTGGTCATCGAGATCCAGGCATACAGAGCTGCTGTCGTCACTGCGGGCCTCTTCTGTGGGGGTACTGGATGTAGCTGGCTCCTTCTCTCCGGTGATATGGGTCCTGTGGGGATGCAAATGCAGTGTTAGTGTATCTGCGTGGGTCATATTGTGCATGGGTGTGTTTCTCTCTATGATTGTGATTTCCCTGTCAGCTTGGCCTTGTGTGAGTGGTGATTTACTGGGCATGCTGTGGTGATGGGGGTCCATGCATTGGTGTTGCATGCAGGGCTTGGTATTGGGATGGGTGGGTTGTGATGGTGGGGTATATGTGAGGTGATGGAGTGATGGGAGTGAGGGTAAGGGTGGGGGTATGTGATGGCATGCAGGTAGGGTGGGGGATATAATAGTAAAGATATGACTTACCAGAGTCCAGTCCTCCTGCGAGGCCCTCAGGATGCATTATCACCAAGACTTGCTCCTCCCATGTTGTTAGTTGTGGGGGAGGAGGTGGGGTTCCACTGCCTGTCCTCTCTACGGCTACCTGGTGTCTTGCAACCACAGAATAAACCTTCCCCCGTAGGTTGTTCCACCTCTTCCTGATGTCATCCCTTATTCTGGGGTGCTGTCCCACGGCATTGACCCTGTCCAGTATTCTCCGCCATAGCTCCATCTTCCTAGCTATGGACATCTGCTGCACCTGTGATCCGAAAAGCTGTGGCTCTACCCGGATGATTTCCTCCACCATGACCCTTAGTTCCTCCTCTGAGAACCTGGGGTGTCTTTGGGGTGCAATGGATGTGGTGTGCATGAAATGTGTGAGGATATGTGAGGTGATGTGTGGGGTGATGTGTTGTGGTGTATGCTGTGATGTGTGTGTATGGTGTATGGGTGATGGTGTTCGGTGCCTCTGATTGAGTGGGTGCTCCTGCCTTGTCTCTCTCTGTGTGCTATCGTTTTTTTCGCTGTAAAGGGTTGTGGGTAATGTAGGTGTCATTTTTATAGTGGTCTGAGTGTGTGGGCGTGGTGTGTGTATGTGTGTCAGGTGTGTGTAGTTTGAATTGTCCAATGTATTGTTGTTTTGTAAATGTGTGTGTATTTTGAGCACGGCGGTGTGTAGCGCCAATGGTTTACTGCGTATGAAAGACTGCCACAGTGATTCATGGGTCGTGATACTGTGGGCGTATTCCTGTTGGTGTAACGGTGTGGCTTTTGCTATCGCCAGTTTATCACTGACCTTTGGTCTGGCAGACTTGTGTGGGTGTCTGTATTGTGGAGGATTTCTCAGTGTGGGTCATAATACCTGTAGCGGAATACCGCCACGGTCACGGTATGTTGGCGGCCGTCAGCACGGCGGTAAGCGGCATTTACCGCCAGGGTTTTAATGAGGGCCATAGTAATGTGTTTTATATGTCCTGACAGTGAAATATTGCTACATTTGTTTTTCACTGTTGCAAGGCCTGTCCCTCTCATAGGTTAACAGGGGGTCTAACTTTAAATTTGATTGAAGTGTAGATTCCCTTGGGGAGCGGATAGTCATATGGAGTTTGGGGTCTCTGAGCTCAGAATTTAAAAATACATCTTTTAGCAAAGTTGATTTTAAGAATGTGTGTTTGAAAATGCCACTTTTAGAAAGTGAGCATTTTCTTGCTAAAACCATTTTTGTGATTCTGCCTGTTTGTTGATTCCCTGTCTGGGTCAGTTTGACAATTGGGCTGGTTGCACCTCTCTCTAGACAGTGACTCAAAGGGAGCTGGGGTGTAGCCTGGGGTGTAGCCTGCATATCCTGATGAGCCATCTGTGCTAGGAGAGAGGGAAGGAGTAGTCACTCACACCTCAAAAGACTGTGCCTGCCCTCACACAATGCGATCTCCAACCCCCTGGTGTGTGTCTGGGGCCTGGCCTTGGCAAGGCACGATTTCACAAACAAGAGAGACTTTTCTTTGAGGTAAGCCTACTTCAAAGGCCAAACTGGGTATAAGAAGGGCACCCAAAACCACAGACTTTAGAACACTTCTGGAAACCAAGAGGAACCTCTGCCTGGAGAAGAGCTGAAGAGCTGAGGAAGAAGAGCTGCCCTGCCTGTGCTTTGTGAAGCTATCCTGCAGTTGCTGCTTCTGCCTGTGCTAGAGGACAAAGACTCAACTTTATGTTGCCTTCCTTCTTGTAAAGATCTCCAAGGGTTTGATTTAGAGCTTGCCTCCTGTTATTTGAAGTCTCAGGGACAGCAAAGACTTCTCTCTGTCAGCACCTGGAGTCTCTGGAGAGACTCCTACCCTGCCAAGTGGTGCCTGTCCAGTTCCTGGGACCCTGAAAGGAGAAGCTGGCAGCCCAAGAGTAAGAAATCCACGCACAGAAAGCCGTGCAGGGAAAAGACTGATGCAACTCCGCCTGCGGCTGAAAAATCTACGCACCTCCGGCTTCGTGGCTGAAAATCAACGCTCGCCTGCAATGCGACATGAAGATCGACGCTCGGGGGCTGGAGAAACGACGCACAGCATCGCTGACAGAAACTGGTGAGATCGCAACCCACGCTGTGGTTTTTCAGATCATCGTGAGGCTGGGTTTCTGACGAAACACTGCTGGGTGTCTAAAAACAGCGCAAGGCCTGCCCGGACACGAGAGTGCTGACCGGATCAATGCATCACTCTCCTGCGGAGAGAAGAAACAACCCACGCCGACCCGACTAAAGGAGAAACAATGCAAGGTCTCGCTTGTGAGTTAAATTGACGCATCACAAGCCCTTTTTGATGCACACTCGCCCGTGCGGGGTTTCATCAACACAAGCTTTATTCGATCAACAGACCATCAAAGTGATACAAACAATAAATATAATCATAAAATATAAAATAATACAATTCTATTCTAAAACCAATGTTCAACAATAATTAAAAAAAACAGTTGCTCAGTCTGAAAATCCCATCTAATCTTCCTTAAGATTCATTGCTTACCATAAAGGTTACGTACGTGCCATGCTGGCACTAAAAACTTGCTAACAGCATAAATTAAAACATTAGAGCAGTGGCTTTTTAAAACCCTCAAAGCTAAAACACATTTCCTTATTTTCATTTCCCACAAATTTTACGGATCCATTTGGACCTAGGGGATGAATATGCAGTGCAAAAAAACATAAAATGTTCGACTGTTTCAGGGGTAATACCACACGCGGGACGTATATCAGTTGTGGCATTTGGTCCCCATCTACTCATCAAGGTCTTCAATGGCAGTGTCCTGAAACGAAATCTAGCATATAGTCCTTTGCCTAGCATATCAGGTATAATATCTAAGTATGGTTCAAACTTTAAAATTTAAAATCAATAAAAAGATTGGTTAAGCGACCATGGGATTTGCGGCTAATACAGTCATTTCGTACATAGGACCAATATACACACTTCAATACTTTGGTATGAGATTTCTCAAGTTTGTAGGGGTTCTCCCAGAAATCTTCTAAGTCCAGAGTACAGAACCAGCTAGATATGTGCTTAACCCATGGAATAGTGGCAACATTTGGGCACTTTAGCAACTCTAGAAGTGAGATCTTATATATAACCAATTCAGGAACAGTCCATAGCCTTACCCAGTATAGTAGGGGTCTTAAAATAATTAAATCAGCTATCCGTTTTAATCCCAGGTCTAGGAACAATGGAATCAATGGGGTACTGGGAGGGCACGCACATAGAGCCCTCGCAAAACTGTTCTCACCAGTGGTTAGCCTATTGCTGTCAAAGAAGCCCCATACCTCTTCACCATAGACAGCAGCTCCCTACGCCCTGGCCACATAAATCTTGATTGCTGGAGATACGGCTTTGGTCGTCGTACTCCTATAAAAGCGCAGTATGGATGCTGCACTATGCTGCAGAAGTCGAGCACTTTTGCTAACCTGTTCTTCCCAATATAATTTGTCAGTGAGCCTTACACCCAAATAATCAATAGAGCTAACCTTGTCCAAGAGATCGCCATCTAAGCTAATAATGCATTTCTTCCGTGGTCCAGAGTGAAGTACCATCAGCTTCGTTTTCTTAGAGTTCAACTCCAAGCCATAATTCCGAAAGAATAGGTTAAATATATCAACAAGGATTTGTAGACCCATAGTGGTCTTTGAAATGAGAAGTGACTCATCTGCAAAGAGAAGGATAGGGATTTTCTGGCCAGCCAGAGTAGGAGCGTCATTCTGGCATGCCATCAAAACCTGCACCACCTCATTGATAAAGAGAGAGAACAGAAGAGGTGCCAGCATGCAACCCTGGCGAACACCCCTATTTATGGGGATTTTGTCAGTCAATTCGCCTTGGTTTGCCCCATCTCACTTGCGCATATGTGTCTTCATGCAGTCGCTTCATAATGGGAATCTGTCCCCCTTCAGAAATTTTGTTTGAAAGTATATTAATGTACCAGGTCCATATAGCTGGCTCAGATCTATAGAGATCACCTGGAATCTTATCTGGTCCTGGAGCTTTGCCAGGTTTTAAAGAATAAATTGCATCAGCGGTTTCTTCTATAGAAAAACAAATGTGGTCCTCAGGGTCGTATAGACCCCCACCTATGGGGGTGATGGCAAGGTTTGCATCTAACAAGGAAGGGGGATCTTGTCCCACATCATAAATATCAAGGACCACAGAAGTGTCGATTTTATCATAGAGGTGTGAAAAGTGTTCCACCCAGCTTTCGGGTTGGATATGGTTCCTTAAGCTATTCCTACCCCCTTTCTCTCGTTTGGACAGCAATTCCCAGAACAACGTATTGTTGTTGGATTTCGTGGCATCCAACAATTCCTGCCAAGTTGAGTCTTCCCAGAATCTCTTTGCTCATAGAATAGTCTCCTTGTAAGCACATCTAGCTTGTTGTATTTCCCCCAGAGTCCCATTCATAATAGCTTTTTTTAACCCAGACTTAGCCCTGGAACATAATTCGTCAAACGATCTGTTGTTCGCCGGGATCCCACCTCGCGGTCTTTCCCCAACCTTTTTGTAAAAAATACTTTGCAATTTTGCGACCATAATTTCATGTATGCAAAGAAGTGGAATATCCTTAGAATCGTGATCTTCGTAAACTACCAAGTTATCTATAAATGTTTGATAAATCTTGCGTAACAGATAGGGGTTCAACATCACCTTTGGCCACCCAACCTTCATAGATGAATTGTTCAGGATGGGAGAGGGAACCATTGTATGTTGTATGTTCGAGGTTCTTCCAAAAGCATCCCCAGAAATGGAGAGTAGCAAGGGGTAATGGTCACTCTCACATCTCTGGTCCATCCTCATATCTCTCAACAGGGGCCATAATCTCACATCCACTAGAAAATAATCAATAACACTTGTCATTGTGCCTCGTTTGAATGTAGGTGCAATGTTTAAATCGGAAGGCATACGACCGTTGCAGGCCCTAAGGCCATACTTTAAACATAGGGAAGCAAACTGAACAGCCACTCGAGAGCGTGGACAAGGGCAATCGCTATTCAGCTGTGAAAGCCCCCATAATTCATCCTCCTCCACTGTCAGACCACTAAGTAGCACAGATGGTTCAAAGGTGTAATTTACATCCCCAGCTAATATTTAATAAAATGTTGGTTGTAAAGTATCTATGAAATCGGATAGCAAGGTAAAGGTCTGAGATTCTGATCCTCGTGGGACGGATCGGGCATAAACATTGATAAAAATTACATTAAAACTCTGTTGAAACTAAATTTGCAGCCCCATCAAATCAACACAATCACATTTTAAAATCTTGTGATCACATAGCAGTTTTTTGTTTAAAAGGATTAAAAGCCCCCCTTTTGCACGACCTGTCGCCTTTGCTAATGGTTGGGCAGGAATGTTAAAAGAAAGAAACTCGTCTATATTAATTCTATCCTCAGCCCAAGTTTCTTGGAAGAGACATATATCTTGGGTGTTTGTGTATGTAGACCAATCCAAATCATCCAATTTCCTCGCAAGGCCAGCTAGATTCCAAGTCATTATTGATAGGCCATTATTGTCTGGCTCAACTCCATATGTCTGGGGACTGACATCCTCTGGAATCGTCTCCTTCATAGTGGGCCCATCGGGTCTGTTCGTATATGGCTCCTCTAGACTGTCCCTAGAAAATACTTCCTGAGCTGTAAACAGTCATACAGATTTGGACTGCGTGGACTCAACAGACTCCAAGGGATCCCTCCTAGTATTGTGGACCAAGTGACCATGTGCAGGAACCTGGCTTACATCATCTATTTCTGACACTAAAGTAATACCTCCCTTTTTTGGCCCCCTATGCTGACGAGTACGTACATCAAAAGCAATAAGTTGATCGACCAAGGTCTTGTCTAAAAACTCAATTTAAATTACATCGTAGTTCAACCCCCAGGGGCTCCATCTCTTGACTTAGGAGATGTCCGTACGTATGACCGAAGACAATTCCGTCGGAAGCGTAACCAATGGGTAACCTTGTTAATCTGGGACTCATGGTCCTCAATAAACCCTGGAGGCAACTTCGGGACATTGTTCAAAAAGAGAGTGTTATTCCCGGACTTGATACCTAATTTTTTTGTCGACATAGCTGGGCCACTGGAGTCTGTATAAGAGGAGGTATCGCAAATGGGATCACAAATAAAAGGGGGTGCAGGTAACCTATTAACATCAGAGGAGGTACGGACCCCTTGCCTACTGTATTGGCAATGGCTTTACGCCTCCTAGATGTCTGACTGTTCAAGGGGGCAGAGGGGCGACCAGTATTGCCAGCACAATTCGCCATAGAAACCCCATCCATAGAAATGTTTTTGGAACCCAACCGCTCATTTGTGAGATTATCCAAAGGGTGTATTTTATTAACCTCTGTGACGCCCATATAGATCCCTTTACTTTGGGGGTGGTTGGCTGGTCCCCTATATACAGTAGGGGTGGATGGGATCGGATCAACCACTGCGATTCCTCCCTTTCCAACCACCTCTAACAATTGGCATTTGCATCCACATGGATATACCATTTTTCCCTGCAAAAAGTTAGCTAGCTGCAATACCAGGTTCCTAACTTCGTCCACTCTCTGCAGAATAAGGGACATGCTAGCTTCAGTGACGGGTTGCTCCGAATGGGTGGTGGTAATAGAAATAGGCAGAAGAATAGCATCCTCAATATCTGGCTCAACCGTAGGATGTTCGTGAACCCTAGACAAATCACCCTCCTCAGCCAGGGGCCCAAACCGATTTCAACAGGGTATATTTGGAACCACCCTTATCTCAGGGCTCAGTGGAAAAGGTATGCTTTCTACGTCTTCTACTCGGGATACCCCATGTCTAGGCGAAAAGTTAGTAGCACTAACCACAGTTCCCTGAGGAGAAAGATGGATAGTATCGATTATGTTGGACGACTCCCTCCTCTGTCAGTCTGGATAACAGAGTCAGAGGTTTGACCATTCTTCTTCCTGTTATTAAAAAACTCTTGAATCTTCCTGGGTTGTGACAGAGCCTTCTTAGGGGGCAGGGCTCCATTGATATCCATTTCACTATTCAAAATGGCCTCCACTTCCTCAAATAGCTGATCTATCTCGTCAAGTGATGTGGGGCCACATCCAATGGTATTATTGGCTAGTTTTCTGGGACGCTTTTTCTTTTTTTTAGTGTCATTCGGAGGTACCGGCAAATTGGCAGCCTTCCTCTTCCCCATAGATTCGGTAGTAATTAATGGCAACCCAGTGTATAATAAAAATACAGTTCTTACTTGTTGGCTGGATCTGCTGCAAAGAGATTAGGCCCGGCCCGGCCTTGATCGGGCGATGATGGGCGAAGACGGGCCCATCTTGGCCCGGTCTTCGCCCCCGTGCACATGCCTGGACGCATCCCGCGAGGGGCGCGTCTCCTTTATAGCAGCTGGGAGAGGCAGGCTGGGAAGTGAAGCCCGTTCCCCCGGCAACAGCAGACAACAAACGTGTCCCGCGAGGGGTGCGTCTCCTTTATAGCAGCTGGGAGAGGCAGGCAGGGAAGTGAAGTCCGTTCCCCCGGCAACAGCAGACAACAAAACCATGCGGGGTTATTTTTGTAGCACCCAATGTACATTTTCACTCTAACAGCATTAGTTTTGTGTTTAAAATTACATAAAGACTCTTTTTGCATTTTTAGTGATAACTTGACTTGTGTATTGTGGATTTTTGTCGTTTTGGTCTTGTTTTGTTTAGATTAATATTTTGTGTTTTTCTAAAGCTGTGATGTGTCATTTTGTAGTGTTTTCATTAAGTTACTGTGTGTGTTGGTACAAATACTTTACACCTAGCACTCTGAAGTTAAGCCTACTGCTCGTGCCAAGCTACCAAGGGGGTGAGCAGGGGTTAGCTGAGGGTGATTCTCTTTTACCCTGACTAGAGTGAGGGTCCTTGTTTGGACAGGGGGTAACATGACTGTCAACCAAAGAACCCATTTCTAACAATGGTGAACATGTCAGATGGCTTGCACTTGTGTGTGAACATGTGTGTGAGTGTTCCCTACATTTGAAACATATGATGATTTAGGTTTAAAACTGATTTAACCCCTTTAAATGTTTTGCTTAAGAACCACACTGTTTTTTTAGCTTTGTTGTGAGTGAGTCTAACTGAGTCTAAGTTACTGTAAGCTCTGCTAAAAGGGATTTGACTACTAATCTCCAGTGTGCACATTTTAATATAATGTCCGCAGCTACAGCTACACAGATGGGTAAGTGGGTCTGCACCAGTTACATGTGATCACATGTTGACACACACATCTGAACCCATGTATGAGCTGAGCAAATGGGACTAATGTTTAGCTCAACCCAGTATCTGTGCATTGGAAGGCTATTGGAGATGGGATGTTTAAAATAATTGATGGTAACCTGTACAGCCCTCATAATTAAATTGCCCATTCAATAGAAATCTCACGTTTTTACTATAAGGATTCATGCAAGTTTGGGGTGCTTTACTGTATTTACACTCTGAACCAAAGTGAAAGCTGAAGCAAAATACTAGCTTTGCATTGACTGAACATGGAGGAAACTTTAATGTTTCTGTCCTTAACTAAAGATCTGATTGAAAATACAATGTAAATCTGCCCATATTTCCACTACTTCGTATACTTTGGTTGTTCAAGTATTTTCCTTAGTAAGTCTCTAATGATTCATGCTTAGAACTACCCTGCTAGGCCAGGTTGATTACTCTGCAGGCTAGCGGGTGGATCAAATTCTTCCCAATACACTAGATCCATTTGGAAATATTAGTCTGTTCTTGGGAACAAAAGAGATTGAGGGAGAAATCTGCAGGGGCTGATTAACCAACACTTACTGGCAAGACTGAGCATGCCGTGCCAGGGAAAGCCAGAGCTCTGGAACCACTCACAGGAGGAGCTTTACTTTAATGTTTTGGAGGGAAGGGATCAGGTTGATTTGTTGGATGGGGTGGAGCGAAGAGCTTTAGAAGTGTTGCGACTGCCCAAGACTTGATTTTATCATGTTGAAAAATTATTTCATATAATGCTATTGGCATGTGTCGTAGATGAAGGGATGATGTGGCTTCTTTGCGTAGGTCAGAAACGCTCACCTTCTAGAGCTCTCCATCTACACTGTTAAACCCCAGCACAAGAGAAAAACTCTGAGAAGCAATGGAAACTGCAAATGCCAAGGAAGGAATAAGCCCTCATGGATGAAACACTGTCTGGAGTGAAGGGACAATTAGGCTTGTACTGATTTTTTTTTTTTTTTACCTGTACTCTATGCACTGGCTCACCCACTACCTCTGGTGAACAGACGAGTAGGAACTTGCTGGTGACCATGGAGGAGAGGGTTCCCAGGAACCTCTGTAAACTAGACTTGTGGCAAAAAGTAGAGGCTCTTGTTACTAAAACTAACACTTCTGGTGGCTGAAGTTTGCCATCAAGGGCAACACACAATAGGACCCTTGCCAACTCAACCATAAAGTTATCCAACTTTATAACTATTGCTTGAGACACATATTGCACCTATTGCACCCATTGGCATATTAGAAGAGCACTGCTACTCAGAGATTCTCAGTTGCAGTTTTAGCGAATGCACTTTATTCTGTGTTAAGACATTAGTCTGGTTTATTTTATTCTTGGTAGCTTTTAACAGATTTTAATTCTTTTTCTTGGACTTAAGTGTTTTGTGTGGGGGGGGGGGGGCGCCGGACGTGGCCGCCTGTTAGAACGTGCCACTTCCTTGAGGACATTTTTGTTAGCATTCTGGTTGTTCGGTGGGACTATAAATTAGATGCTCTTGTGCGACCGCGCAGCTTTTCAGTTGTGGTTTTAGCGAATGCACATTATTCTATATTAAGACATTAGTCTGGTTTATTTTATTCTTGGTAGATTTTAACAGATTTTAATTCTTTTTCTTGGACTTGAGAGCTTTGTGTGGTTGGGGGGACGTCAGACGTGGCCGCCTGTCAGAGCATGCCACTTACAGGAGGACATATTTGTTAGCACTCTAGTTGTTCGGGGGCACTATAAATTGGCTATTTCTCATTCCAACCTTATACTGCTAGCAGACTTCAATCTCTGGTCAGATTCTCACCAGTTAATGGCCAACCCTACTCATATTAAAGGTCATATCTTAGAGCTTATATTTGTCACAGAATTTGTAGTTTCTGTTGATAGTATCTTGCCAGTTTGTTGGTCTGACCATGCACTCACTGATAATTTATCAGCACCAGGGACATTATACACCCCACTTGAATAGATATTGGACTAAACCCTGCTTCAAGAGAGCTTGGATTAAGCTCAGAACGTGTTGCGCTCATAAATATATTTTTACATCTCTGTTAAATGTTGATACCAGTATTTGGTTTAGGAAAACTATATGGCAATGGAAAAAGCTATTATGGCTACTTTGGATGTATAAATTCCTCTGAAGGTGGCAAAGACACAATAGAGACCTTCAGATACCTGGTACACTGAATCCTTGAAACCTTTGAGGAAAAAAATGTAAAAAAGATGAGAGAGTTTGGTTCCATGGTCAAAGAGAGGCGGATACATTGTTTTTGAAGGAAGGCATACACAAATATAAAAATACTGTGTCTAAAACTAAGGCAGAGTATTTTGCTAATGTCATCTTGGCTGTGCCAAATAGCACAAGAAAGGTATGTGATATCATGAAAGAACTGGTTAATCTGCCCTGTCTTAATAGATCAATAAAATATTTCAAGCCCATTCTAATGAGCTTGTACTCTTTTTAAAAAATAAGATCAGTAAAATTCTGGAAGAGATTAATTTGACTACAACTAGTATTCCGGCAGATGGCTATCAAGAGGCCGGTCTCAACTCCCCTCAGTTCTACACCCCAGATACTAGGAGCTGTCATTCTAAGCTTGTTTCCTTCGGTTTACTTTTGGAAGAGATATTTTTCAAATTAGCCATAGCCACTGCCTCAGGGTCTTCTATGGACCTGTTACTACACTACATCTGGAAAGAGCAAGCAGAGGGACTTTTTCCTTGGCTATGGCAAATTTGCAATCAGTCAATACAGTTAGGATCAGTGCCAGTCTCATAGAAGAAAGCTATTGTGAGGCCTATTTTAAAGAAATCCTACCTGGATCTGCCAATTTTAGCAACTTATAGGCCCATATCCCTGCTGCCCTATCCCGTGAATTTTCTGGAGAGGTTTGTCAGCCAGAGCCTATCACAATACCTGGAAGACAACAACTTCCTGGAAGAGGAACAATTTGGGTTCTGTCCAGGCCATGGTATGGCGAAGGCTCTGTTGTCAGCTCTCGATGGACTCAGAATGAGGGCGGATGAGGGACATACTGTGGTATTGATCCTGCTTCATCTCTTGGCCGCATTTCATACGGTCTGTCATATGACCCTCCTTTGTCAGCTGAGGGCAATAGGGATTGCATTACAATGGTTTTGCTCATACTTAGAGGACAGGCACCAGGCAGTGGCACTTCCTCCTTATCGCTCGGAATTCAGGAAGATCTGTCAGGTAGTGCCACAAGGCTCAGCCATTAGACCGATACTTTTTAACATTTATATGGCTCCATTAGTGGCCTTGATTAAACCCTATAGCATTCAATTGGTCAATTATGCTGATGATGCTCAGCTCATCTTATCGCTGACAGGTGGTTAGGAGCTTGATATGTTCCACAATTGTATGAGAGGGATTAGGCAATGGCTCCATACCAACTCACTTAAGTTCAATGGGGAGAAAAACAGAGTTGATGTGCTGTCCAGGTCAGTAGGGGCCTTCTGGCCCCCCTTTGAACTTTTGGCCTTTTCCTTCTGATGGTAACGTCATGCTGGTGGAATCGGTTTGGAATCTGGGAGTGATGGTTGACAAAATGATTAGCCTGAAATGTCATATAAACAGAACTGCTAGTGCATGCTTTGAACGGCTGAAAGTTTTATGTAAGATTCTCCCTATACTTCCCCCTACAGTCAGAACTTTGGTAACACATAGGCCCTCATTACAACCCTGGCGGTAAATCCCGCTTACCGCCGTGCCGACAGCCACCAAGATACTGTGCCCGCCACGGGTATTATGACCCACACAGAGAAACCGCCACAATACAGACACCCACACAAGTCTGCCACACCAAAGGACAGTGATAAAATGGCGATAGCAAAACCCACACTGTCATGGCAACAGGAATACGCCCACAGTATCACGACCCACGAATCAATGCAGCGGTCTTTCAACAGCAGTAAACCATCGGCGGTACACACCGCTACGCTCAAAATACACACATACTTACAAAACACCACCACATTGGACAAGTCAAAATACACACACCTGACACACATATCACTCACACCACATCCATGGCACCGCAAAGACACCCCAGATTTTCAGAGGAGGAGCTAAGGGTCATAGTGGAGGAAATCATCCGGGTTGAGCCACAGCTATTCGGATCACAGGTGCAGCAGATGTCCATTGCTAGGAAGATGGAGCTATGGCGGAGAATCGTGGACAGGGTCAACACCGTGGAACAGCATCCAAGAACCAGGGATGACCTCAGGAAGAGGTGGAATGACTTACGGGGGAAGGAGCCTTCTGTGGTTTCAAGACACCAGATTGCTGTACAGAGCACTGGCGGTGGACCCCCGCCTCCTCCCCCACAACTAACAACATGGGAGGAGCAAGTCTTGGCGATCCTGCAACCTGAGGGCCTCGCAGAAGTAGCAGGAGGACTGGACTCTAGTAAGTCAAATCTTTACCATTATATCCCCCACTCTACCTGCATGCCATCACATACCCCCACCCGTACCCTCACTCCCATCACTCCATCACCTCACATATACCCCACCATCACAACCCACCCATCCCAATACCAAGCTCTGCATGCAACAACAATGCATGGACACCCATCACTGCCCTACATGGACACCCATCACCACAGCATGCCCAGTACAGAGACTCACCCAGCCCACACAATCAGCACTCACACAAGGCCAAGGCGACAGGGAAAGCACAATTATACAGGGAAACACACCCATTGAACAAGATGGCACACACAAATACAATAACAATGTATTTGCATCCCAACAGGACCCCTACCCAACATCACTGGAGAGGAGGTGCCACCAACAACCAGCACCCCCCCAGAAGAGGCCCGCAGTGATGACAGCAACTCTGTACGCCTGGATCACAATGACCAACCTGGCTCATCAGGGACCTCTGGACAGTCGATTTCTCTGCCACAGTCCCGACCCACCACAGAGCCTCCCCCCTCAGGAAACACCACCACAGCACCCACCCAGCGGGCCCGTACCTCTGTGCCCAGGACACATCATTCAGAAGTGTGTCCACCACTACAGGGACCCTAGGCAACTCCACTAACACAGGACGATCAGGGATCTGGGGTCAGTGGTAGTGGGCACACGGTTCAGGGGACAGAGGCACAGGACAACAGGGAAGCTGGGAGGTCTGCTGTGTGACAGGGGGAGGACAGGCCCAGGAAACCGACCCTCCATGAGGCACTCTCTAACATCATGCGAGCATACCACGATTCCCAGGAGACCATGGGCACGGTATTGGCCAAGTTGCAGGAGACCCAGTGGCTGCAGGAGGGACAGTACCTGGGGATCAGGGAGGACCTCACAAAATTCTACACCATCCTGGTCACCATAGCAGGGGTGCTGGCTGACATGGGCAAGACCATGAGGGAGGCAGTGGCACAACAAAGGGCCCCTGACACTAGCCAAACTGAGGAACAGCCTTCCACCTCTGCCGGCGCTAGTGGACAGGAGGCCCCGCCACAGGACCAACAGGCCACCAGCACCCCACCCCCTGCAGAAGGAGAACCACCCCGCAAACGGTCCCTGCGATCGAGGCAGAAGACAGAGAACATTGCCAAGACTCCCGCCTGGAAATAGGACTCGTCTGATTGTCATCCTTCTGCCCCACTCTGTCACCTGTCCACCTTGAACTGCCATTACTCCCCTTCCTATGCCCCATTGGACAATGCACCTGTGATACCAAGAGACTGGACTCTACCCTGGACCTTCCTCCACCATCACCCCAGTCCCTTGCACTTACCCCCATAGTATTTAGCACAAAAAAATAAACACCATTGAAATATAAACCATACTGCAGTCAGTGTAATGATTGGAAAGATGTATTCTTACAACATTCTCAAAGCATTGCAACATCTATGTTTATTGAATTATACCAATGCATGACAGTTGGTGGGCATCAGTACATATAGCAGGAGCCAGAATGGGGTTCACCGATCTGAAAAAAGGGAATCCAAAGGGAACAGTCAGTGGCCATAGACAGAGGGTAAGAGAATCTGCCATGTACAATGTCCAAAGATATACTGAAATGTCAGGAGGAGTTACAGTCTCTTACCTGTGTGTCACTGGAAGTACTGCTGTATAATGTTTGTTCTGTTGTCCACATCTTCTTCATCTGCCTCCTCTTCCTCACTGTCCACAGGCTCCACCGCTGCCACAAGAACATCACCAGGCTCATCCTCCAGCAGAAAAGGCACCTGGCGTCTCAAGGCCAGGCTGTGCAACATACAGCATGCCACGATGATCTGGCACACCTTTTTTGGTGAGTAGTACAGGGATCCACCTGTCAGATGGAGGCACCGGAACCTTGCCTCCAGGAGGACAAAGGTCCTCTCAATAATCTTCCTTGTTCGCCCATGTGCCTCATTGTAACGTTCCTCACTGGGGTCAGTAGCCATGAGAGGTTGGGGTAACCAGAGTCACCTGTAAATTTCGAGGGACAACTGCTAGACACACACTAACCCTTAGGGACAACCCCATACTCAGACCCCAACTTATACTGTGTGGGGACCTTGGCCTCACCTAATAGCCACACCCGGTGCCTCTGGAGTTGCCCCATCAGATAAGGGATGCTGCTATTCCTCAAGACAGGCGTCATGCACTGAGCCTGGATATTTGGCATTCACATGGGAGATGTACCGGTCTGCCAAACACACCATTTGCACATTCATCGAATGATAGCTTTTTCTATTCCTGTAGACCTGTACATTTCTGCGGGGGGACAAATGCCACATGTGTACCATCAATGGCACCAATGATGTTGGGGATATGTCCCAGGGCATAGAAGTCAGCTTTCACTGTGGCCAAGTCCTCCACCTGGGGGAAGATGATGTAGCTACGCATGTGTTTCAGCAGGGCAGACAACAATCTGGTCAACACGTTAGAGAACATTGGCTGAGACATCCCTGATGCCATGGCCACTGTTGTTTGAAAGGAACCACTTGCCAGGAAATGGAGCACTGACAGGACCTGCACTAGAGGGGTATTCCTGTGGGTTGGCGGATAGCTGACATCAGGTCTGGCTGCAATTGGGCACACAGTTCTTGGATTGTAGCACGTCTGTATGTGATGATAATGTGTCTGTCCTCCATTGTCGACAGGTCCACCAGGGGTCTGTACACCGGAGGATGCTGCCATCTCATCATCTGCTTCAGCAGTTGTAGCCTATGGAGGAGAACGGTGAGCAGAATGTCATTTACCACATAGATAGCACAACTGTTTTTTAATTAATGTCACAGAAGCAGTGTGTGAATTTGAGAGTCAATATATGTGCCAATATGTGCTGTGACGCAATTAGGTGCCATGCCATGTGCCCCCCTGAAATGGCTGCTGCCTGACCTGTGAGGAGGGACAAGGGGAAATGAGGTAAATGTGCTGGCGTGTGCTGTGTCGCGGAAGGCGGTCGAAGACCGCCGCGCAACTCTGCATTGGTTATCATTGGGCATTATGGGTCCCAGGAGCCAATGGTGATGTACGCCGGCGGTGACGGTATGCACCCCGTGGTCTTCACCGCCATTTTCTAGCTATTCACTGACTTGCTACCTGACCAGCAACAGGAGAGGACCTACACTGCAAGTGCTGCTGGAAGCGACAATGGCTAGAGTGTCTGGGGAAAGGCCCCCTTCCTTCGCTGCGGAGGAGTTGGAGAAACTAGTGGAAGGGGTCCTCCCCCAGTACATCTTACTATGCGGTCCTCCAGACAAACAGGTGAGTACACTGTGAGCACGATGTGTGGGCAATGCCTGTTTGGAGTGGTGTGGATGTAAGCCACATGTTGGGGAGGTGCTAAGGCCAAAGGGTATTTGGCGTGCCATCGCCAAGGAGGTGCAGACCCTGGGGGTCTATCACAGGCTGAGCACCCACTTCTGCAGAGATGGGAGGATCTACGCCGCTGGACCAAGAAGACGGCGGAGGCCCAGCTGGGGCTGGCCTCCCAACGTGGAAGGGGTGCCCGTCGCACCATGACCCCCCTGATGTTCTGCATCCTGGCGGTGGCCTGTCTGGAGTTGGATGGGCGCTTGAGGGCATCACAGCAGCCACAAGGGGGTGAGTACAGATTCAGAAAGCTGACTTTGTGCACTTTAGGAGGTAGCTGGGTGGGGGATGTGGGCTGTGGGTGCCCCTATGCCAGGGCGATCATGGCAGGGTAGGTCCTTTGTTTTTAGGCTCTGAAGCACTCCTACTCCAATGGTACAAGTGGCCAACTACTAGTGGGCTGGGTCCTGTGGGTGTCAGGTGTGCAGTTGCTGGCATTAGGCATTGTACCCCATGGGCTGGTGACTACCTTAGTGACTGCTTGGCCATGGCCTAGTGCATAGGGCAGCTCAGTATGTGTTGTGTACGCCAACTGTAGTGGTGTTGCTTGCATTCACCAAGTGTATCCTCTGTCTCTCCCCCCCTTCTTGTTTAGTCAACCTGTCCTTGTGTGCATTAGCGTCATCTGGCGGAGGAGCAGAGGCATAGGCAACGGAGGGAGCTGCATCCCACATGGCCCATGAGGGCGAATCCACTGAGGGTGAAGGCACCAGTGGGACGAAGGGCGAGGGGAGCTCCACAATGGGGACAGGAGGGGATACCAGTGACAGCGACTACTCCTCTGATGGAAGCTCCCTGGCAGTGGCGGACACCTCTGTGCCCACCCCAACAACAGGTACAGCTGCCACCCCCCTACCAGCACAGCAATCCCAGCAGCCCCTCAGCATGTTTCCCTGTGCCTGCTCACCCAGGAGGGTGGGTATCTCCTTCGCCCCAGGCACCTCAGGCCCTGCCCCAGTCAGCCCTGCTGCCCTCAGTGAGGAGGCTATTGAACTCCTGAGATCCCTCACTGTTGGGCAGTCAACCATTCTGAATGCCATTCAGAGTGTCGAGAGGCATTTGCAACAAGCAAATGCATACCTGGAGGGCATTCATTCTGGCATGGCGGCCCAACAGAGAGCATTTCAGGGTCTGGCCTCAGCACTGATGGCAGCCATTGTCCCTGTGTCCAGCCTCCCCGCTCCAACTTCCACTACCCCGACCCAATCCCCTCTACCTCACCCTGTCCCAAGCACATCTTCAGACCAGCATGCCAGCACACAAAAGTGGCTCAGGAAAACATAAGCTCCACACATCATCACACAGGCATTCACACAAGCACCATACCCATGCACATATACCAACATCCACTTCCTCCACTGTGTCCCCCTCCTCCTCTTCATCCATCTCCCTCCCAGTAGCATCTCCACTCACACCTGCATGCACTACATCATCAGCCACTGCCTCCATCACCAGCACGCCCATCACAACACACCCCTCATGAGCAATCACCCCCCCCAACCATGCAGACGTCCCCTGTGTCATCTCCCAGTGTGTCTGTGAGCCCTCCTCCCAAAATACACAAACACAGGCACACACCCACTCAACAGCCATCCACCTCACAACAGCCTCCAGCCCATGCACCTTCACCCAAACTCAGCAGACGTACACCTCCTAAACCACCACCTCTTCCTCAACTCCCACACCCCCTCCATCTTCCCGTCCCAGTGTGTAAAAAAAACTTTTCTTGGCTAACGTTGACCTTTTCCCTAAGCCTCCCCCCATCCTTCCCCTAGGGCCAGGATGTCTAGATCCCAGGCCAGTACCTCAGCCACCAAGTCTGCGTCCGCTGTGGTCCCTGCAAGTCCGAGAGGACCGAAGGGGGCACCCATCAGGGCTGGCAGTGTTCCACCTACCAATGCAAAAGACCACCCGATTCGGCCACCTGCCAAGGTTAAGAAGGGGCCGGCATGCAGCACAGAGAAGACACACCACCCACCCAGCAAGGCCTCATCCAAAACAAAAGAGGACAGTGCCAAGGTCCCAGAACCATCTACTAAGGTGGGGAAGGGACAAAAAAGCAAAGGCACAGCACTTCAGGGCTCGGAGCCTCCAGATGAGGGACTGGTGACCACCATTTGTCCTGATAGACCAGCAACCTGTACCACAGTAAGCTCCGCCGCAACGACCGCCACCTGCACCGCCACCTGACAAACCATCTGCACTGCCATCTGCACCGCCATCTGCACCGCCCCTGCACTGCCGCTGCCACAGCGACAGTCACCAGCATCATCTCCAGTGGGCAGCCATCTGAGGCTGCTGGAGACGGCCTGGTGTCTCCCTCCACTACTACCAGCACCTGCACCACAGGCAGTACCGGCAGCATCTCCGCCGCAGACACCGCCAAAGGCACCGCCACCTGCACTGCCATATGCACCGCCACATGCCCAGCCAGTGCCACTACATCGGACATCAGCAGTATCCCCAGTGGGAAGCCGTCCGAGGCTGCAGGAGACATCCTGGACCCTGCATCCACCATTTGAGGCACCAGCACTGGCACTACCAGCAGTTTCCAGCCTAAGTCACCACAGGATGGAGTCTGGCTCTGCCTCCATGGAGTATCATGCTACCTGTTCCCTGCACATCTCGTGCCTCAGACACCCAGGTGAGGGAATGAGAACTGCCACACCCCAGGTGCAGCATTACTGGGCACAAGGCCCCCTCCATAACCAGTGGAGAGATGCATCCACTCACCCAATCCTTGGCAGCATGAAGCAGACTGGGCACAAGGCCCCATCCAGAACCAGTGGAGAAATGCATCCACTCACCTAATCCCGGGCAGGATGAAGCAGACTGAGCACAAGGCCCCCTCCAGAACCAGTGGAACATGTCACCCACTTGAGAGACTGTGGCCTTGCACTCCCCAGGACCAAGCAGTGGGCAAGCCACCCACTTGAGAGACTTGAGAGACTGTGGCTTTGCACTCCCCAGGACCAAGCAGTGGGCAAACCACCCACTTGAGAGACTGTGGCTTTGCACTCCCCAGGACATCGCTGTGGGCATGTTGCCCCCTCGAGGAGGCATAGTACCATCTTCCGGATGAGGTGCCCCCCCTCCCCTTCCACCTGAGGTGCCTGTCTTTTTTTGACCTGATGCCCCTGCAGTGTTCTCTCCGTTTTGAGGCAGGTGTCAAGTGTGGGCTTTGCCCATGATTTTTTGGGCCACTGGTCCACGGACATTTGCAATGGACACTGTACATTCCTCTGTACATATTGTACATATTTGTATAAACTGTTGTTTGCAATCGTTATATGCATTTTCTAAATATCACAGATTTGACTCAATTCCTTTTGTCCTTGCGTTCTTCCAGTGGATTACGGGGTGTATCTGTAATGTTGTTGGATCTGTTAGTGTGTATGGTGTTGTGGGTGAGGGTGGGGGGTGGTCTGTGTTCCGTGTGTGTGTCACTCTCTTTTTCCTCCCCCCTCCCCTGTGTGCTAGGTGCAGTACTCACCGTCGACGTCACCGCCGCCTTCTTTCAAATTCCTGGTGTATGAGGAGTTACACCAGCATGTGGAGGACCTGCAGTTCGGGCTCCATGGTGTCCTGGTTCTTCGTTGAGTGTCAAAAGGTTAGTGGTTCCCCTTCAGTGTACTGTTTCCGCCGTGCTTTTGATTTTGTTGGTACTGCCCTGGAAAAGCTGGCGGATTGGTGCCTTGTAATACGGTGGGTGGTACATTGTCTTCTGCCTGTCTGTTGGCGGTGACCGCTGCAGTGTTTGTTGCTAACGCCCTGATGGTCGGTGTGTTAAAGTGGCTGTCTATGTTGGCGGATTCCGCCGTGGTCGTGATCCCATTTTTTTGTCCGCCAGCCTGTTGGCGGTATTACCGCCGCTTTATCACCGACCGCCAGAGTTGTAATGAGGGCCGTAGTGTTACTCTGAGCTGCCTGGATTATTGCAATTCTTTGTTGCTCTGGGCCCCAGAATATCTGCTATATCGACTTGCCAGGTACTGGCTGAAAAATTGACTCTGAATAGGTTAAAAAGGGAATCGGCATCAGCAGCCTTGAAGGAATCTCACTGTTGTCTATTAAGGAAAGAATACATTTCAAATCCCCCTGTATTATGTTCCAAACTTTGCGGGGAAAAGGTCCTGCTTTATTGCATGACAGCATGAAGAGTTACATTTCAGCCAGGGTTCTTCGCTCGTCATCGGCTAATTTGGTTCAGGTAGTAAAAGCTAAGAGGGCCAGATTATATGGTGGGTGCAGCCAGACTTTGGAACTCACTTCCGGGACTGCTGAGATTATCTATGAGGAAGTCTCTGAAGACTTGACTTTTCCTAAGTAGCTATAAATTGGAATACGGCAGGGAACAAGGAGGGCATAGCACCCGATTTCTTTCTGAGTTTTAGCTTTTTTGTTGTAAGTGCATTTATATGATAATTGCTTCTGTTTATGGCTAGCACCAATATACTTTTATGGTGACAGAGCACTTTTTAAAACACAAATGCAAACATACATACATATTCCCCACACTACTCATTCTCCAAGGAAAGGCCAGAACCCCTAGAAGCATTGTTGTGTGGCTCACCCACTTCCCATGCCCATGTTTGGAGGGGAGACAGAGCATACTGCTGTCAATATCCGCTTGCATAACAAAGTGGGCAGAAGGGAAGAAGACACCAGCTCCTGCACTGGCAGAGAAGTGTGCCAGTCAAAAGGGGGTGGGGGTGCGGGGTTGGCTTGGATGCGTGGCCTTGCACTTCTTTGAAGCCTTCCACAAAGTAACTGGGTGTTTAGGAAATAGAAATAAATGCACCAGCAGATGCTTCGTTTTTCTTTACCAAAAGGAAAAAGTGCCCCATTGACGGGTTCAATATATATATATTTACTTCTATTTCCTAATTATAACTCCCTGTAACCTTTGTTTTTACAGTGAATTTCTATGTTTTTTAACGTAAAGTAATTTTTGTTACTATATATTAACCCAACCACTGCTGTGCACACCCTCCATTTGTCTATGCGTGGCAGAGGTTGGCCAACCCCCATAACCACCCAACCCTGCGCCGCAGGCCTGTCTCGCCGGGTGTGAGAATAGTTGTGAGAGGGTGTCTCTGGGTGCGGGAGTGGTGTGAGAGTGTATGTCTGGGTGTGAGAGTGGGTGTAAGAGGGACTATGAGTGTGTGAGAGTGTCTGTCTGGGTGTGAGTCTTGATATGAGAGGGTGTCTCTGGCTGTGAGAGTGGGTGCATGGTCCTTGCGGACATGTGGCCAACTCCTGCTGCGCAGGGCCAAAGGCAGAGTGCAGCATGGGGTTGGATGGTTAGGGGGGTTGAACTCAGGGACTGGCTGCAGGTCGTACTCTCCTGCAGGAGCCAACATTGCTGTCACAGAGAGAAAGCTGCTAAAGCTGGTAGTTTGGGCTGGACTGTTCCCATGGGGAACAGGGTCTGTACTGATTTGCATATGGCTGGGTCGAAACTGGAATGACATGGCAAGCAAAAAAACTGATGGATTAAACCCAGATCTGTGACTGGGGGGTGAATATTTGATTTGTTCTGCATTCTGTCCATCATCTGTTGTTTTTGCAATTGATTTAGTAGCTCCCCACATTGATTTAGTTTAAAGCCCCAGGGAGGTTGCGGTCCCCAAGGCTGCAGGGGGGACAGGCAACCCCCCTATTCAAAATGTAAATGCCAATGGAACCTGGCCAACCCCGGAGCTGCATTTAAACATTCGCAGGAGCCCACACTTGTTTTTTTTTACATTTCCACAGATCTGCCACATCTCCTGCAGAAGTTTAAAAAAAATGCTTTTTTACTCGGGGGTGGGGAGTAGGCAGGGCCCCAGCACCAGAGCTATGGGGTCAGGATGTCCCTTTTTAATAGCTGAAGCTGAGTTCCAGCATGGCTGCCAACACTTCTTTTTTGAATTGTTGGCAGCCAATCAGATCTCAGCATGAGATCAGGAGGGTTTGTGGAGCATTCGTGTCCCTATTTATACAAATTAGTTTTTTCTTTAATTACTCAAAAATGACTAAATGGATTTACACCAAATAACAAAAAGTCGCTTTCTGGACAAGAGCTACCTTTCTGCCAAATTTGGTGTAATTCAGCCCAGTGGTTCGGGCGCCATTCCTGTGCAAATCCCTATGAAAAAAAAACATGAGGGAAAAGTGTTTTCTGACCCCCATTTTTCATACTCCCCACTTCAAGGATCACCTCATTGTATTTTTTTTGGAAACTTTGGTGAAGATTCATCAAATGTTGCTAAAGTTATTATCATAATAAAAAATGCTTTTTCTACAGAAACTAGGGGCCAAATGTATCAAGCTTTTTTTGCATTCGCAAATGGTGCGAATTGCAAAATTCGGTCATTTGTGAATGCAAAAATGCCTTTCACAATGAATGAAAGGCATTCGCAGTGCAATTTAAAGGAATCGCTAAAATAGCGATACTTTAAAATTGCGACCCCATTTAGAGAATCGCAAAATGCGATTCTCTAAATTGGAAATCACAAATAGAGAACTCCTATTTGCGATTTTCAAATCAAATGTATCAAGCATTTCCTAAATGCGAATTGGGCATTTTGGAAATGCAATTACCACAAATAACAGTTTGGTGGTAAGCATTTGCAAATTTTAAAAATGCATAACAAATGCATTTTTAAAATTGACATGTAGCGCACACATGCCCCTAAGGTATATGTGTGCTTCACATGTCCGTAAAAATATTTTCGGGGTGCAGCAGAGGGGCCCTTAGGCCCCCAGCACCCTGGGATTTGCATTTCTTAATTTGCAAATTCTTAACTGGAATTTGCAATATGGGAAATGCAAAAACATTCGCAACAGGCCCATAAGTGCGAATGGGGTCGGATTCTCTATTTGTGATTCAGTGATAACAATTGCGATTTTTAAGAAATCGCTATTACTGAATCGCAAAAATCATACATACCATTTTGCATTTCTTAAATAGCGTTTTCTTAAAATTCACTATTTAAGAAGCGCAGATCGATTTTTTGATACATCTGGTCATAACTATACCTACCTAATGGTGACCACCACTAGGTTATATATATATATATATATATATATATATATATAGCCAGTGGTAAAACCACAGGTTAAAGTAACTTAAAGTTGGGTTAATAGCAGTGCATGGTGAGGTTGCGAGTTACAATTACCTTAGGGCACAAGTCCTCATTCCTTAAGGCAAAAGTCTGTACACATCAGGGGCTTGCTCGTCCTGTGGTCAACCCACCCACCGAAGGCTGCCACCACCATGCTATACACAGTCTTTGATGAAGTGGTGGAGGGTTAGCTTTCGGGCCACAGGGAACCCCATCTCCCGGGGCCAAAACATATATATTACAGTGAAGGGACATGCAGCTCCCTCCTCAAGCCGTATCAGTCCCGGGAACCCAACCCTCCAGGGCCAAAGCCAATAAAAAAGAGGAGGGGGCTTTCCTAGCCTTACTAGGGGATACTATGATACTATAAAAGGGAGAGGGACCCCCACTCCATGAGCCTCATCAGGCCACAGGGAAACCATCCCTTAGAGCTGTATTTTATTAAAGGGGGTGGAACGGTGCATAGGACCCCTTGACCAAACATTCATAGGCTTCCGGAACCCCATACCCCAGGGCCATACCTTATGTGAAAAGGGAGGGGGGTACATGGCCCTCCTCCCTGAGCCAATTATGGCCCGAGGGAACCATCCCATGGGAATTGCCTTAAACATAGGTGCGTGCCCCCGTACCCAACTGGGAAACCTACCAAGTACCATGTTGGGAGCTACTGGGGATCCCCAAGGCCCCTGTGGCTCTAGCCAGCTCCTCCTATAGTATGAGAGCTGGCATGGCTCCCTCCCAGAAGGAACAGTAATATTCTGCCTGCTCCCTCCGGGCAGGAGAAAAATATGTTCTGTTTCCCTGCCTGCAGGAGGTAGGAAAGTTAGGAAAATGTTCTTCATTGTTCCTATACAAACCAAACTTAAACTACACAAACAGTAGTACTGCTAAGGTTATAGTTATACCTTAAATTTATAATTAAAGTCCCACCTTTCAAATAATGTAACTTTATTCATTCTTTGATAAAAGGAAAAATTAAAACTATACTAACTTTAGAAATTCTAAAGATATACATATCCCTTTATCTGTAATATACGCGAAATCTTCAAATTATTTCACCTCAAGCACCTCCATGCACAGTCTATTTAACTCCCTTTTATATTATAGAATGTATAGTATCTAAAATTATGGAATTTACAGCGACACTTATGATGAGGGCTGGACTGGGAAACCAAAGCAGCCCTGGCAATTTTGTCTGATCAGATCCCGGGTGGGGGGAGGTGTGCAAGTATGAAGCACTGCTACCTTTGTTAGTGGGGGCTGATATTGCAGCGAAGTTGCAAAACCACCCCCCAGTAACAAAATCAGCCCCCACCACTAAGAAAAAATGGCCTCCACCCTTCCAGAATCATAGGATAATGCCTGATGCCCGCTGCGGGCAGTCTGGCCCTGATTATGACAATCACATTATTTGTGAGAACAGAATGCACGGTAGAGTGGTGAGTTATAGTTGATGTATTGTGAGCTTCTGTGTTGTATAGAGTGTGCAAGGAGGTGCTTGAGTATAATAATTCGAAGATTTTACATACATTGTAAATTAAAGGTGCAAGAATAACTTTAGAATTTCTAATTTTTTTTTATATATATATGTATATATATATATATATATATATATATATATATATATATATATATATATATATATATATATATCATGACATGTTCTAATGCATCATCAATAACACCACTGAAATGACAATATTGATGACAATCCTGTGCATTGCGGGGGTAAGAAATGCCCTGTGCCCATCCCCTCGATGCCAGCCAACCCCCTGCCATGTACAGCTTTTGTCCTGGGCCAGGAACTGTGCCCAGCTCCCTTGTGAGCAGCCACTCCTCTCTTTTGCCGTCCATAGTGTGGGACTGGCTGCAGGCCTAGCCTGTTGCCAAGCCCTGTGCCCACGCCAACAAGGGCAGCCAAACCACTATTGCATACTTCATTTCACTGTGCACAACATGCCATTGGTGGCCACCATCTTCAGAAGTGTGCAGCGTGAGGATGGCTGCAGGGCCTGGATTGTGGCCAGGCCTTATGGCCAAACCCCTTCAGGTGGCCATACCCCTCTTGCTGTGCATGGCCTTTGGCTGTGCGTGGCATGGGTTAGCCAAGAGCCAATTGTTATTTCAGGGTAACCCACCCTAGACACTAAGGCCCATCCCTTTTTAAAAAAAAACTTTTCCCAATCCATTCGGCCAATCCCCTAACCACCCAACCCTGAGAAAGTGAGAGATTGAGAGAGAGAGAGAGAGAGAGAGAGAGAGAGAGAGAGAGAGAGAGAGATTTAGGCTTTGACGAATGATATACTTTGAATGAGATATTTCCGGACAAATTGAAAAGAAAAATGTTTTTGTCAATTAAAAAGTGTAAGATCAAATTTCAGAGAGTAACTTCAATATTTACAGTTGAAAGGAAACCAAAGCAGGAAATGACCACAGACTCACCTACACTAGGCCCCTTAACCTTTAGTGTGCATGTCTGAGAACTTAATCACTAGGCCAGAGGGGACTTTTTGCTTTGCAGGTTCCAGGCTTAGCTGTGATTTTCAACCCACAGATTGCGAGGGGAAAAAGGCTTTAGGCCCGTATTTATACTCCGTTTGCGCCGAATTAGCGTCGTTTTTTTCGACGCAAATTCGGCGCAAAACGAACGCCATATTTATACTTTGGCGTTAGACGCGTCTAGCGCCAAAGTATGGGCAAATAGCGTCATTTTTTTGCGTGAACGCCTTCCTTGCGTTAATGAGATGCAAGGAAGGCGTTCCCGTCTAAAGAAATGACGGCGACGCAAATGCGTCGTATTTATACTCCCGGGCAAAAATCACGCCCGGGAGGTGGCGGGTCAAAAAACCCCGCATTTGCGCCACTATTTAACGCCTGGGTCAGGGTAGGCGTTAAGGGGCCTGTGGGCTCAAAATGAGCCCACAGGTGCCCTCCCCTGCCCCCAGGGACCTCCCCTGCCACCCCTGCCCACCCCAGGAGGACACCCAAGGATGGAGAGACCCACCCCAGGGACATTCAGGTAAGTTCAGGTAAGTATAATTTTTTATTTTTTTAAAATAAAATTGGGTGGCATAGGGGGGCCTTATTTGTGCCCCCCTACATGCCACTATGCCCAATGACCATGCCCAGGGGACAGAAGTCCCCTGGGCATGGCCATTGGGCAAGGGGGCATGACTACTGTCTTTACTAAGACAGGAGTCATTTAAATGGCGTCTGGGCGTCGAAAATAATGGCGCAAATCGGGTTGAGGCGCTTTTTTTGCCTCAACCTGACTTGCCCCATTTTAAGACGCCCTAACGCCATTTTCCCCCTACGCCGGCGCTGCCTGGTCTACGTGGTTTTTTTCCACGCACACCAGGCAGCGCCGGTCTGCTAGCGCCGGCTAACGCCATTCCATAAATACGGCGCCCGCATGGCGCTTCAGAATGGCGTTAGACGGCGCTAAATTTTTTGACGCTAAACTGCGTTAGCGCAGTTTAGCGTCAAAAAGTATAAATATGGGCCTTAATGTTCCATCACTAGGAATGTTTAGCAATGAAAACACTAGAAAATAAACAGACACATTGCCATGTGATACTAGGATTGCAACCTTCAGTCTACTGAGTAACAAAACAAGACCTTGGCCATTAGGCCAGAAGTGACACTGTTCTGCTCTGCATCCAAACATAACTGTAACATTCTTATCAAACAACTTGCTAGTCTGACTCTTTGAAGTAATTGTATGGAGTGATCATTGCAATAAAAATCTTTCTCTCTCTCTTCCATTCCATTATGGGATGGAAGAGGGAGAGAGGGAGAGAGGGAGAGAGACAGAAACTGAGAGATTGAGAGAGCAGGAGAGAAATTAAGAGAAAGAGATTGACAGAAAGAACTTGAGAGGGAGAGAGAGAGGGAGAGAGACGGATAGCTGTTTTTTAGGCTTTGATGAATGATATACACAGAAAGAGATATTTAAGGACAAAATAAAAATAAAAGTGTATTTGTCATTTAAAACTAATGAGATCACCTTTCAGTATGAACCTTAAACTGTTGAAGTTTAATAGAAACTAAAGAAGGCAAATGACCTCAGCCAAACCTGGAATAGAACCCTCAATGTGAGCCTGTGACCTACACCTTTAGGCCATAGGTGACCCCTTCTTGTGGTGCTTCCAAACATTGCTACAACAGTCAACCCATGCATGTGATTGGGAAAAAACAAATCTGTTCCAACACTAATAAGGTTTAACAGTTAAAACACCAGTTAATAAACAAACACACTGCCAAGCGATTCTGGGATTCGAACCTTTAGCCTACGGATTTGCAACACAAGACCTTGATCATTAGACCAGAAATGACTCTGATTTGCTCTCCATCCAAACGTAACTATAACATTCGTACCAGCTATCTTGCTAGTTTGTCTTTGAAGTCACTGTATGGAGAGACCATTGCAATGACCATCTCTTTTTCTCCCATCCCATAATGGGATGGAAAAGAGAGAGGGAGAGAGAGAGAGAGAGAGAGAGAGAGAGAGAGAGAGAGAGAGAGCGTGACAGGACCTTGGGGAGAGCCTCAAGGTCCCTGTGGTCCTAGCCGGCTCCCCTCATCCTACAGGAGCTGGCATTGCTCCTACAAGCATGGAGCTGCTTTAAATAGTAGGTCCCTGCTTGTGGGAGCAATATTTTTATCTATTTCCCTGCATGCATATTTGTGTGCATGGAAACAGATGAAAATGTCACTTTCTGCAAGTGAGAGCTGCTTGACAGCTCTCACTTGCAGAAAGTAAGGTGTTTACGATGACTTGGCGGGAGATGTCAAAGCTCCCGCCATGTCAGAGGAGACTCCTATGTCCCAGGGGTAGGCACCCAGGACATAGCAGGAGCCGTCCCTGGCATTGGCCCCCCCTCCAACTTATAGAGCCCCAGGGAGATTGTGGTCGCCAGGGGTCCATAACAGACCCCTTAATTATTTAAACTGTGCCCTGGGGAGGTGGTGGTCCCTGGGGCTGCAGTGGGGGTGGGTGGCCCCCTGCATTTGTTGACAATTTGTGCCCCGGGCAGGTGGCAGTACAGAGGGCTGCGAAGCCGTTGGATGGTCACCCCTCATTTCTTGACAATTTGTGCCCTGGGAAGGTGGCGGTCCCTGTGGATGCAGGAGGGCCACATGGCCCCCTGCGTTGCATTTGATCAGAGCCCAGAGAGGTGACCATCAAAGGGGAAGTAGGGGGGGGGCGTTTGAGAACCAGGAAGGTAGCAGTCCCCAGGGCCAGGTGCCCCCCATCAATTTAGTGTAGAGCCCCAGGGAGGTGGCAGAACTCAGAGCTGTGGGGGGCTAGCCACCCCGCATTGATTTAGTGTGAACCCTCAGGAAGGTGACGGTCCACGGGGCTGCAAAAGGGGCACTGGGCGTTACGCCTGCATTTAAAATTTAAATGCCCTTGGGAACTGGTCCAATGTTTTGCTTAACTACAGATCAAGAGGAACTACACAAACACTGGAATTTATGAAATATGACACTCTCAGTCTGAGAATTGCATTCATTAGAGCAGTCTGCAAGGTCCGCAGAAGAAGGTTAAACGAAAACAACCAAAAGCGTACGTTCAAAAATAATCAAAGCAATTGAAATCATAATAATCCTGAAAACATGCGGAAAGGATATTCTACTTCAATCTATAGACAGCAATTTTATATATATATATATATATATATATATATATATATATATATATTCATGCACAATGCAAAGCAGAAAATAAAGTAAAAAATGTATCCCATGGGGCAGACTTGAATTCGCTTAATTTCTTTGCCAGCAACGGGTCGTGAACCCAGTCGACCGTGAAGAGACAAAAAGTACCCCCAGGGAATTTGAGACAGACACAGGCATCCACGTTCTGCAAGAGGTCAATGAACTTGCTGGTATGTCTGGTTTGAGTCTCTTATATACCTTAAACAAGCCAGGGAGGAGAATTCTGGAAAATTCCTCTTCCCATCGTGTGAATTACTGTTCAAAATGCTGGCTATATCAGGTCAGTTTAGAAAGAAACACGTTGAGACTGGCCAAGATCCCACAGCGCTTTCCTAAAACTAAAATATTCCCTTCCGTACCATCAACATCATCCTAGTACATCCTTATCTCACTCTGACAACCCCATATTATGTTCTAGTCCTTGGTGAGAAAGAGCACACAGAGTGGAAACACACATTCCATAACATGTGCACGGAAAAATACCTGCATGGTGTTTAAAGCTAAGTTACGTACAAAATGGAGTCTGCAATCAAAATGGAGCTGTGGTCACCAATGTGATGATGTGCAGCTAGGCTAAGTACAAAGTGGGGTCAGTGGTCAAAATGGAGCAGTGGTTAAGTACTAATATCATTACACCCACCCGGGGGCTTCACTGAAACAAGCCCAGGAGCCCAAGTTTGGTTTATTTTTAATTATCAGCTGATCCATTGCAACTCCAGTTTTTAAAAATAAGTTTTTGCTCCGGGGGGGAGGGGGAGGAGGGGCTGGAGGGCACAGCACCAGAGTAAAGCGGTCAGGGTGTCCTTACCATGGCACCTTTTTTTAATATTTTTTTTCTGAGTCATGGCTGCCAACACTTCCTTGTTGAAGTGCTGGCAGCCAATCAGATCTCACACGAGATCGGGAGGGTTTGCAGAGCCTTCGTGTCCCTATATGTACAAATTAGTTTTTTCTTTAATTTCTCAAAAACTATAGAACGGATTTACACCAAATACCCAAAAGGTCACTTTCTGGACCAAAAGCTACCTTTATTCCAAATTGAGTATAATTCCATCCAGTGATTCGGGCACTATTCCTGTTCAAACTCCCTATGGAAAAATGCATGGGGAAAAAGCGTTTTGGGACCCCCCTTTTTCTCGGCCCCCACTTGACAGATCACCCCAAAACTTTACAGACAGACGCTGAAATGAGCATCGTATTTTCTTCAAGGTGATGTAACTGCAACTTAAGCCTTGAATAAGATTTGCTATGCCACGCAGACCCACCTTGCATGGCTCTGCATGGCATAGTAAACCTGTAGTAACCCAGCACAGTGCTGTCTTGCATTACTCTGCCATGAGAAGGCATTACATGGGTGGAACGTGTGTTCCCTCACATCCACCCATAGATTTTGACAAATTCCCAGATTTACTGCAAGAATTAAACCTGGTAATGCGTTGAAAAGAAAAACACATGATGGACGGGATGCAGAACCAATCAAACATTCACCACCAGTCACAGATCTAAGTTAAATCCATCCATTCTTTTGCTCACCATGCCATCGAAGTTTGGACCCAGCCCTGTGCAAATCAGTCTTGACCCTGCTCCCCATGGGAACAGTCCAGCCCGAACTGCCAGACCAGGTCCTCCCTGGACCAGAAACAAACATCCTGGGACCCGTTTCTGGGTGTCACCCTTGATCAGCCAGGCTAGCTTGAATCAAGTGTCACAGTGAGCCCGGGACCCAAGTCTGGGCATACCCAGCGCACTTATAGCGACAAAAGCAAACAAACACAAATGATGGATGGAATGCAGAACCAATCAAACATTTACCCCCAGTCACAGATCTGGGTTAAATACATCAATTCTTTTGCTCGTCATGCCACCCCAGTTTGGACCCAGCCATATGCAAATCAGTCTTGACCCTGTTCCCCATGGGAACAGTCCAGCCTGAACTGCCAGGCAAATGGGGTGTTCCCCCATTAGGGGGCTGAAAAAATGGTGTAAAGAAATCTAAGAAATATCGTCCTGTCATTTTATGCACTTTTAATGCCTGCCCATAGCAGGCGTCAAAAGGAGGCACACCATTGTTTACAATGGGCCTCAATGGGCTTTGCAGGATTAGCATCAACATTTTTTACGCTAAAACTGCAAAGTGCCAAACTAGCATAAAAAATTCTGATGCTAGTTCACTAACTACTGCTATGGTGCGCCGTATCTTAGATATAGCGCACACATGGTGGTGTTAGAGGACGCTAAGGAGCACAAGGAAAGTGGCGTGGTAGAAGGTGCAGCACCTGGAACAACACTTTTATTAAATCAGGCCCCAAGGGTGCCTGCTTTGGTGCTTCTCCGCACTGTGTGCACCAGCACAAGGAAAGAGCAGTCATTTGCAATATTATAGTAGATATGGTGCCCTCCTGACCTCTCCATGTGATGCAGGAAAACAAGTTGTCTTGGTGTGTTGCACACATCTTTATAAACCTGGCCCACAGTCTCTGGATAAATATTGGGGGTCATTCTGACCCCGGCCGGCGGCGGAAGCCGGCGGCCTGGCTGGGACCTCCAGAATACCGCTGTGCGGTCAAAAGACCGCTGCGGGTATTCTGGGTTTCCCGCTGGGCTGGCGGGCGACCGCCAGAAGGCCGCCCGCCAGCCCAGCGGGAAACACCCTTCCATGAGGATGCCGGCTCCGAATGGAGCCGGCGGAGTGGAAGGGGTGCGACGGGTGCAGTTGCACCCGTCGCGATTTTCTGTGTCTGCATGGCAGACACTGAAAATCATGGTGGGGCCCTGTTACGGGGGCCCCTGCAGTGCCCATGCCATTGGCATGGGCACTGCAGGGGCCCACAGGGGCCCCACGACACCCCATACCGCCATCCTGTGCCTGGCGGCCAAAACCACCAGGAACAGGATGGCGGTATGGGGGTCGGAATCCCCATGGCGGCGCAGCAAGCTGCGCCGCCATGGCGGATTCCCCAGGGCAGCGGAAGACCGGCCGCGGTCAGAATGCCCAAGGGAGCACCGCCAGCCTGTTGGCGGTGCTCTCGCGGTCGTTGGCCCTGGCGGATTTTACCGCCAGGGTCAGAATGACCCCCATTGTCTTGTATATTGGTTAATATATGAATACACGGAATCATGCATACATATACTGGGATTCATGTAAACAAATACAATCACCTTGTTATAACAGAGAAGGAACCTTACCTGGTTTTGTACATAAACAGGTCTAAAATGCGTTGGAACATGGTGGACATGTGGCCAGGCCCTGTGACAAAGCCCCTGTGAGTGGCCAACCAGCACTGCCTTTTGCCATGTGCAATGTGGGTTGGCCACAGGGCCAGTCCACAGAAGACACCCTTTTTTAAAATGGTTTTCCAAGTCTGCAGGACTCTCAGGGAAGCCAGTGCTGCCCCTGTGCTTCCAGGAATTAAGGGGGTTGAGATGGCTACCGAATCAGCCCAAGATTGTGGCAACCCTAAAAACGTTTTTTTTAATTTAGCATTGGGGACGTCCTTCTGGGATCCCTCACAATGTCTAGGGGGTCAGTGTACCCTACCCTGCCGATTTCTTTTTTTCATTTTCAAAACACGGAAACGGAGTGTCCTCTTCATGTTGCGACCAGCCAACCAGAGTGCACACTCCAGGTGGGCTCCAGGAGCTTTTCATTCCCAATGAGTGTGAGGCAGTTGATGGGAAAAAAACCTCCTTAGCCAATTAGATCACTCTATGATTTAAAGTTGCATGCCCTCAGAACTGCTGCAAAAGTCCCTCAAACCCAACTGTTCCATAATCTATGAATAGTGAACCTACATTTCTCAAAAACTACTAAATGGATTTAAACTAGGGGTGTGCAGGGAGGTCTGCTTCGCTGGCAGAGCTAATGTCCGCGCTCTGCTTGGAGCGAAGAGTTAGTGCAAAAACTCTGCTAGCCCCGCCAGCTGAGTGGAGCCCACACTGTGCACACTGCAGCCCATAATTGGGCTGCAGCATGCACTAAAACAGAGGCCAGAGGGAGGCAGCCGCCGCAGACTCAGGTAAGTCCTCATCTCTTTCTTTTTTCGTTGTTTGTGCACACTGGTGCACAAACAAGGACTAAAATGGCAGCTTTCGCTGCCTACGGCCCTGGCCTGAATAATAATGCAGTCACAATCTCCACTGTGTAGTAAGGACCTAGTTACCATAGGAAAAGAGTGGAGTGGAGACTGACTAAACCTTGAATCTATTCAATAAGAATACATACGCAAAATATTATATAAACAGAGCACATTCATTTTAAAAAAGGGTCACTGAAATATTGCCAAAAATGGAGGCGTACCCCACCAAATAAAGTTAAGGCTTCAGAGGCTTGATATAAAGTTTGGGTGATGAGTTACTCAATTATTCACAAACATAATGGATATCACGTTCACCATATTACATGTGCATTTTATCCTTTGTAAGGCGCACCGGATATCCATCACGCTTTGTGAGGAGTACCTGATCACCAAACTCTAAATTAGGCAGTACGTTGTCTATGAAGCAACTCAGACTCCAAGACACTGCTATTTTGGATAAATCTCTCATAAACATGTAGCTACTACACTTGATCTTAGCCAAAAGGCTGGGAAGTGATCTCATGAGCATGTAAAAACAAATATTGACTCAATGTTAAAACCTAGGTGTCTGAGACAGGGTCTGGATTGAAACTGTGTTTCATACCAAGACTTGTTTAAGTACAATGACTAAAGACATTAAACTTGAGGAATTTCACACTTCCATTTCAGCATTTAGAGCAAGCAACAGACTAAACAGAGAGCAAACTATTGTAGCATTTTCATCCGTCACAGGAATTAACGCTTTTTGAAGTAATGAATCCTTGGACCCAGTAAGTAGTGTGGTAGAAGCATCAACAAAATTTCAACATGAACCCAAAGAATTTAAAACACCATGATCAATGTGGCCACGGAAGGAAAACTCCAATAAGGAAATAAAATAACAAATGTATTACAAGCACAAACTCAAAGTCATGTTGACATTGTGCAAAATGAAGTTGTAAAGATACATAAGCACCAAGAGTTGCCAAAGGCGTTGAAATAGATTCAGGCGAACTAACATTAAGAAAACTGAGTATTCAAGAAGAAGAATGTATATCATCAGTAAGAATATCTGAGTTACAGAGATGATACGTTGCTCAGAGTTAACAACCATCAGTCAAATCAAATTAGCAGAGTCCATAAACTTCAGCTGGGCACAGGTCAACCCTATAACTAACCAAATCAGGGAAATATATGTGCAGGGAGAAACACATATGGGGAAAATGACAAAAAGCACAAAAAGGACAAGAATAGTTTTTAAAAAGATAATTTATGAGTGCAGATCACTAACTAAGTTAGGCGAAAGATAAGTAAAAAGGGAAAGCGTCAGAATATCAGAAGCTCAGTCTAGAGTCTTCTGATGGGAACATAAGAGAATTTCTAAATCTAAACAGGCATTTCAAAGGGCAATGGTAGAGAGGGAGATACCTCGCCAAGTGATACAGCATTCAGGAGTTTGTCATCAGCAAAGCATCAATATCAACAAGATGTCTGCAAGCATCAGGAGCTCTCTGCAAGCTGCTAGGTACTGGCCAAAGTTCAAATGTACATCAATATTTTAGAATTAACAATGCATTCTGATTCATCAAAGATATAATTTAATGTCACGTTGAGTGGGCATCATCCAATCGAAATTGATAATGCAACTCCAAATTGAAACAGCCCAGTTCTTTCCAAGGTTTGTAATGGGAGCATCTTCCACCCATACGACTCTACGCAATTTTGAAACAATTGTATACAATGTCAATCAATGTCCACAATGTTCTTCTTCAAGGACGCTATGCTACATTCTCTCTATGCTTAAACAATAGAGCCTATTACCAACTAGCTAAGCTTCTCGTGAAAACATAACCTAAAAGAATGTTCACATTAGGAAACTAATCTGCATTTCTAGCATGGTCAGGAACTGCAAACTTCAAAAGTCATCACTCATGCTAACACATGAATAATAATAATGATGTAATTAATATGTTTTATTAAAACACATATAATATGCAAACATAAATTCAGCATTGCTAATATTTTGTTAATGAGTCATGCATTTCATTTCAAATGAAAGGCTCTGTTACTGTATTTTATTAAATATAACAGAGTTGTGCATTTCTCTCATCATTGCACATATTTTTAAAACATTAGTTATCAGAAATTCAATATGGTTTCTATATGCACTGTTATCTGTAATCTAAATTACACTCTGACATCACTTTTATCCCTCTACCACTTAATTCGAACTCTGAAATACAAGCTAGTGCAAAATTAAATTGCGTGTTAGTGCAGCTTCTAATGTTTAACTGTTAGAACTTTGATTAACATAAGACGGAAACCATCACATTCTGATGACTTTATGACACAAGGGGCTGAATTAAAAGTCAGACCACATCAGTCCCCCCTTTAATGACCACTAAGTCATCATAAATTACTCCCATTCTAAATTTTAATGAGACAACCCAAAACTTCAGAGGTTCATTTCATGTAAGAACTTGTGAAATCCTCTAACTGGGTAAATTACTGTAATACAGATTTCTCCTAGTCTCTAGATTTCTCCTAGTCTCTATTTCTATCCCTCCCCCTCTCTGTCTACTCCTCGTTCTTTTATCCTTCAGTATCTTTTATAACTTGGAAAATCCAACTACAACTAGTGCACCTAGAACCACTATCAATAGGGGTCTCAAAACTGTTCCCACAATATCTCTTACTAGATTTCAAAACCATCTATCAGTGGCTGTAAAACAATTTCCTATAGCCTCCCATACACCTGTTGCTGTGAGTTCTTTCAGGCCTTGTTTTGAGTCAGTCATGTTTGAAATGTACTGTCTTATCTCCTTACTGTTGTCAGGTATGTATGCACAACATTGTTGTGCATGTAGCATTTTGTAAACTCCACCTTCCTTTGAGAGCAATATGTCTAAAGCAAGACGATTTTGCAAAACCATTGACCTCATAGCTATCATTTCTGTGTCAATTAATGATACTGCACCTGTGGTATCTGCAGATAACTTATCTATTATCGTTGATAACTTTATTATCTTGATATCATTCAAGATCACACCTACTAATGGAAATATAGCACCAAAATATCTCCTGTAATCTCTGAAGCACTTGCTCCTCTTTTGATGTTGGAGTTTTGTTTCTCACTCCAAAGTGGATCATTAAAATGGTCCATATGATGGATCGTTAGAAAACCTGCTCCCAGGCATCATGTACCATACCAGCCTTTTGGCAGCTTGTAATAGGCATTTTTCCCACATATGACATAAACAACTGATATAGCATAAAAGTCCAAACACCTTTAAGCAAAAACACATGTCTACACTCACTAGTACCTACAAAATGTATGTCAATCTTAGATTTTGGCCTATATACACAAAACTTCCCTACATATTGCCAATCAATAGCCATGAATCCTTGATTTGCAGCCACTGAATGTGTCACATCTTTCTCCCAATTCTGTAAACCTACTCCTTTTTTATTCTGGCTTTCATTGCTCTCATTCTCTTCTGAACTTGTCCACTGAATTCATTTTCTACAGGGCTAAGAATACATGTTAACTTATTCTTGTGTGCATATACTGTTCCAAATGTCAATTTAGGTTCCAACAAACCTCCCACATAAGCAATGTTCTTTGTCTTTGCAATGCTACTTAAATGTTTCAGAAAAGAAGCAACTGAAAACACAAAATCATTATTTGTGTAGAAGTACTGGTAATACTCCTGCTGATAAAACAATATTAATAACAGACTCCAGTTAATTCCATAGATTAGGGGTAAACGGCATTACGTAATTCCTTCACTAACTGATCAGGTAGCTGTGTGCACACGTAACAGTCTCTAACTTCCATTGTCTTAACAGACTAATACAACAACTTATAATAAGAATTTGCCAATAAATCACCTTTAGAACTATCAGTGTGTAAATACTTATCATGTACGTGAAATTAATTTTGATCTGCCAGGGTATTTACTAAATTTTAAACAAGTGTGGGTGCAGTCTGATCTCACTCATTTATTATGGGCAGACTCAAACCTTTAAACAATAATGCGATCATGATAACTGTCACTACTGCTAGACCTATACATATGTATTGATACTTTTTACCTCTATTGTGATTTGGCTCCATGAGTTCTCTAATTCTTGACCAAAAAATCTGAATTCAAAATCAAAAATGCAAAGCAGGTTTGGCTTATCACTGTCTCTTTTTAGTCCTTTTTATTTGTGTGCAAAGCAATAAAACAATAGTCTTCTTCAAAAATGCAATTATCCAAAAAGATCCTTGAGCTTCCAGAAATTTCATCAAGGGCTTCCTCTACTTGCAATTGTTCAAAAGCTTCTCCAAACAGTTCAGAGGTCTCTAATAAAGGCACTGTTCGCAATCACTTATAATCACTTCTAAAACATAACGTCTCTCTACATCGGCTAGCAATGAGTTCAGTTCCAAAGCAATATCAGTCTCAAGAACATTGCACTGGATTCAAATTGTTAGCACGAAAGGTAACACACTCCCTAGTCATCAGCTAAGTTATATGTCCAGTTAGGTGCTGAGTACTTTCTGCCTGGCACTCTTTTTCTTTTTGACCTTCTGTTTACTTGACTCTCAGCATCACTTTCAATTTGACTCAACTCCAATTTCTTCAGTAATAGTCGATTGCACTTTTACAGCAGGCGCAGTTCTTACTTTAGGCTGGTAAACTGGCACAAATCTTTTATTTAGCTAGACTGATCTTTTGTCAGCATCCAAGCTTGCATGAGTCAACTGATTCTGCATCACCCCTTCTGTATCATCCACTGTTGTCACTGTTGTTGACTTGCTCAGAACCCCATCAGACCAAGTCTGTGCAGCAGCCACTTGTCCAGACCCAAACTGCTTGGCTAACCTGATCCCTCACACTCACTGTAACTGAGCCTTTTGGAACATGCGCTGTTTCATCAAAGGGACCTGGAACTTTACGAGTGTGGCTAGCACGTACCCAGTTTGGGAAACCAGAGCACTTCACAGCTATTGCCATCATGAGGATCATGTGGTAGGGGCCTTTCCAACATGATTTAAAGCATGTCTTCCTTCCATGCTTCTTAAGCATAACCCTGTCACCAGGACATAGTTCATTACATGGTTCCTGCTACGGCTGTACAGTAGCCTCTCAAACCTGATGAGACAAAGAATGCCCCACTTCAGCTAGTTCTTTGCAATAATCCAGCACCAAGTCATCTGTAATGTTCGAAAGAGCATTTGCAGGCAGTGCTGTCAATCTCATAGTGCACCCCATGATGATTTCATGCGGGGACAATTCTGTCTTCCTGTTGGGGGGGAATCCAAACTAAGGTATCAACTATCTAAGTAACAGCTTCGCTACTGTCATACTATCATTTCTCTTAGTGGGATAAGCCTCAACCCAGTGTGAGAAAATGCATACAATAACTAAGACATATGTCACTTCATAGCACACTGGCAGCTCAATAAAATTCAACTGCATTCTGTTAAAGTGTCCTCCTGATTTACCTATGTGACTCAGTGCAACCACTGGGTGTTTTCCTACATTCATCTGTTGACAGGTGACACATCGCTGACGTGTGGCTTCAGCAATCACTCTGAACCTAGGGTTAAACCCTGTTTGTCTGAATGTTCTGATCATTGTGTTTCTACCTATGTGTGCCTATCTATGGTCATGTCCTGCCAACGGGGACAGTAAGCTATTTGGCAACACTACTCTTCCATTACTTAAAACCGAAACATCATCTTCATTTCTTTTGACAAATCCTGCTCTAATCCATCTTTACTGTTCTTCCTCTGTCACTTTTTCCTGCACATTTTTCACTTACTCCCACATGTCAACAGCAGTCATAAAACATTTTTAGCTTTTCTCATCCTATGTATCACTGTTTCACTCTCCATTAGAGGAGGTACAACTAAGGGTGCACTACCTAGGAACTTCGTCTGCATAGGTATTACCCAGGGTAACATAATTAGTTGACTTCCTATGAGTTAGGCATTTCATAATGTTATTTTTTGCTGGTAACTGTAATGCATTCAACAAATGATAAATGTCACTGTTTCAGGTTGGGAAACCAGAGGAGGTCATAAAACCTCTCTGGGACCATAACTGTCCAAATTCGTGACCAACACCAAACCCACGTTGACTACGAGTGACAATTGTCACTTTAGTCTGTTCAGAAACACAGCATGCTCTAGTAAGAGCAATCAATTCAGCTATTTGAACTGAAAAGACTTCAAAGTCTGGAGGCTTCTATCACACCTGAGACTGTGCAAACTGCATAACCTGCTCTCAGGGTACCACCTTTATCTCGCAAACAGGAGCCATCAACTAACATTACCTAGTGATTTTTGTTTAAGGGGACATCTTGAATATCGGGTCTTGGTTTGGTGCACAGTTCGGTCACATCAAGACAGTCATGCGCAACCTCATCTTCGCAGTCACTTGCATTTTCAACAGGAATAGGCAACAGGGTTGCAGGGTTTAAAATTGTGCATCTCTTAGTATTCACATTTGAACAGGCAAGGATAACTTGCTCATAATGGATTAAATAGGGACTCCTTATGATATTGGGATTTTGTATGAGTTTACAAAATCTCCCCTGAGTGGGGGATAAAAACGTTCAATAAATGTCCCATCTCAATGATTTCTGAGTGTTCTATGCTAACTCTGAGGTCAGCAACAGCTTTTAAACAACCAGGCAATGCTGCAGCTACAGGATCAAGTGAAATAGAACAATAAGGGCCAGATGTAGCAAACTTTTGCGAGTCGCAAATGGCCCGAATTGCAATTTGCGACCCCGCAAAATCAGAGATGGGATGCAAAAACCCAATTTCCGAATCGCAAATTGCAACGCGAGCCATTACCGACTCCCAAAAATTGCAACCCCATTTTGCGACCCGCTAATAGGAAGTCGCAATTTACGAGTCACAAACCATATGAAATAGCCACTCGCAAATTGCGACTAGTCGCAAAAAGCCCATTTTGCACTTCCAATTTACCAATAACTCAGAGCAGGTGGTAACCATAACCAAAGTATAAAAGGGGACCCAGAAGGCACCTGGATCACTCAAGATGCCGGAGATATATGTGATAGCAAGGAGGAGGAGAGCCCACGCCGCACAGCAGATGAGGAGGAGGAGCCAGAGACAGGAGAAGATATACAGAACCAGACAGACACTTTTCCAACAAACAGAGGAGGAGATATATGATAAATACAGACTCAGCAGTGCAGCAATATTAGAATTAATAGATCTACTCAATCCGCAGCTTCAACGCCAGACTGTGCGCGGCAGCGCCATCCCCACACATGTGCAAGTGCTATGCTCACTGCACCTCTTGGCCTCGGGTAGCTATCAGGGGGTCATTGCTGTGGCAGGTGGGGTATCTCAAAGTGCACTCTCACGGTTCTTCAGAGCATTCCTAGATGCCATACTCACACACATGTCCAGATACATATACCTACCCAGGAATGAGGCAGAAATCAACAGCACCAAGTTGGAATTCTACAGGATTGCCAACTTCCTGCATGTAATAGGGTGTGTAGACGGGACACATATACAAATATGCCCTCCTGCAAATCTGGAATATCTGTTCCGCAATCAGAAGTGTACCCACTCACTGAACATCCAGGTGGTATGTGACGCCCATTATGTTATAACTGACATGGTTGCCAAATTTCCAGGGAGTACACATGACTCCTACATTTTCAGGCACAGTGGGATACACCAACGCTTAGAACGTGGGGAGTTTGGAGACGGATACCTCCTAGGTATAGCTGAATACACCTTGCAGACATACACACAGGTCAATTTGGAACCCATCTATGCCCTGCTAACATTGTTCATTTTGTGCCAAACAGGTGACAGTGCATATGCACTACGACCATGGATACTTACCCCGTACTTAACACCCAGCAATGAGACAGAGAGGCGATAAAACAGTGCACATAGGAGGACCCGAAATATTATAGAGAGGACCTTTGGGCTGTTGAAGGCAAGATTCAGATGCCTCCACAGAAGTGGAGGTGCCCTCCAGTATGCCCCAATAACAGCATTAAAGATCGTTGGCGCATGCGCTATACTGCACAACATTGCCACCAGACGTGGGCTACATCTCACCCCTGCAGACCCAGATTCGGAGGATGACGAGCAAGAGCTACCACATCGCCATCATGGGGATAGAATCTTTGCAAATCAAGGCAGACAGAGACGGGACCACATTGCAAACCAATACTTTGGAAGGTACGTGGTAACTGTCACCACACACACGAATGTCACACACAAAGAGCCCAGGTGTGAAGTGGAACAAACAAGAACTTTAATGATGTGAACCAATAAACTGTTTAAATGAACTATTGATCAGGGGCTGTAAAAGTCCACCTGCTATGAGGACACATTAACCTCATGTGCCTCCATTGTATGTCAGTGCGTAGCTCACACTCTATGCCTGGGACGCCCAGCATGGCTGGTTCCTGGAGCATCTGCAGTTCCCTGCCGTGCACTTCCACTACGCAACACCCTGGTGTCTGTGGCAGATGCACTACTTATGGTAGAGCCCTCCTCACTGTCCTGCGGCGTGTCTGCTGCACCCCTAGCCACCTGTTGTGCCTCCATCATGTCCACTGCGTGGCTTATGAGTCCCAGCCCACGAGCCACATCGCTGGCAAAGTGGCCCATGTCCACCTGTAGGCTGACTGTGCGGCGTGACAGCCCTGTGGTATTTACAGCCAGGCGGACGATGGAGGCAGCCATGCGGTCTAGGCGGTGGATTAGTTGCCGGTCACGGCGCCTTGCACCCTCTCTCTCCGTGACAAGTTCAGCCACTAGTTGTCTGATTGAGAGCGCAAGGTCACCTACATTGCTGTTCAGGTGTTGTAGCTCTGTGTGGACCTGTTGCAGCCCTGATGTTTGATTCCTTTCCATTCGCCGCATGGCCCCTGAAATCAGTCTCATTTGCCTTGTCTGCAGGCGCTGACCATGGATGAGTGCAGCCTCGGCGGCGGAAATGGAGGCATCCCCTACTTCTCACTGTGACACTGTAGGGACAAGGACACGTCGCCTGCGACGCGGTGGTGGATCTGTGTCCTGTACGCTGGCACTGTGGCTGGGACCGGGTGCTGCCTCTATCTCCACTATGGCCACTGGTGCATCTGGAGGGGACTGTGGTTGGGTGGTGCAGGTCCCGGTAGTGGCTGCTCCTGGGTCCTGTGCTGCCTGGTGGCTGACCTCTGGGCCCTGGACGGTGTGGCTGGAGGTGGTGTCTTGTGGAAGCCCTGTTGGACATAGGGAACACACTGTCAGTATCTAGCTTCTGTTGTATGCTTCCTAATTAACTGTTGCCTATCAGCTGCCTACTTGACTACATTTCCCATAATGCAACATTCTAGTGGTTGCTACTCTGAAATGGAGCTATTTTGGTTGTGCATGCTGCTGTGTACTAGGTGGGTGGGGGTATGGCAGATATGGGTGTACATCCATGTTTCATGGTACTCACTGGTTGATGGTCCTGGCGCTGACGTATCCAGCTCTCCTATTCCAGACACTGCCTCTGGCTCCAGGGTCTCTTCCACTCTTTCCTCCAAGGGTGTGGGTGGTGGTATGGTAGATGGTCCTCCTCCAGTGCCCCTCATCTCCCGGAGGCGCTCTGCCACCCTCTCCTTGGTCCGGGAGCGCAGGTCATACCACCTTTTTTTAAGTTCATCAATGCTCCTGTGGCTCACACCCATTGAATTCACTTTGTCTTGGATTTCAGTCCAAATCCTCCTTTTCTCCAGCTCTGGCACACTGAGGGCTGCTCTCCCAAAGAGTTGATCATGGTGCTGGCAGCATTCATCCGTCAGCATCTCCAGTTCTTTTTCAGAAAATGTTATCTTTCTCTTTCTGTCTGATTCCTCCATTTTTGCTGCTGTTCCTCCTGTTGGCTGTTCAGCAGTTGGAAATGGGTGTGGTCCTCCCTCCTCCTAGGTGTATTAGTAAACTTCCTGGCTGTGATGTCATCATCAAGAGCCAGGAAGTGTTTTCTAGAGTGTTCTGCTGCACCTGCATGCAATTTGCGGCACAGTCGCAATTTGCGACACCCACTCGCAATTTGCGTGTTCATTTTTAGCGAGGTCGCAAAAAGTGACCTCGCAAACAGCGGACTCGCAATCTGCGGTGCGACTTCATTTGCGAGTCGCAAAATGAAGGCGCTTTTTCTTGTTGGATACCATTTTGCGAGTCGGAAATTGCGAGTCGCAATGACTCGCAATTTCCGACTCGCAATTTTTTAGCTACCTATATCTGGCCCTAAGTCACAGGCTTGTTTGCATTTCCATGCAACTGTGTCAAAACTGAAAGTGCACATCCATCTCTTTCACAACAAGAAAAACATTTGTTATAATCAGGCATTCCCAGAGCTGGTGCTCGGCATAGGCTTCCTCTCAGCTTAGTGAAGGCATGCATTCAATTGTCATTCAATGGTACCGGATCAGTCACATCGTTATGTGTTAGCTTCTGTAAAGGCTTAGCCAAAAGGGAAAAGTTTGGAATCCACTGATGACTGTAGCTATCCATTCCTAAAAAAACATTCAGACTTGTTTCTGTGTTACTGGAGGATTCATTTTCATGATAACTAACCTTCTTTCTTGTGACACTTTACTCACACATTATTCATTGTGATGGCCTAAATACAAGACTTCTTTCCTGCAATATTGTAATTTTGCAAGGGAAACTTATTAGCCATTCTCTCCTAAATGATTCAAAAGGGCAATTGTGTCTTTTCTGCATGTTTCTCTAGTATGTGACACAACCAACAAGTCATCTCTGTACTTCACTAAGACTGAATGCAAGAGCATTTTAAAGGACTCTAGATTATTTTTCAAGATCTGGTTAAAAATGGATGGTGACTTTGCATACCTCCGAGAAGTTCAGCACCATGCCAAAACTTGACTAGCAAAGATCAATGCTGTAACCACTCAGCTTCACAGAATCACTGCATGATTCTGTACCATGGGACAACATAGAACGACAATCTTGTTTAAGTTTCTCAAACCTAGAATCTATGCAGTATTTTTCCACCGGGCTTAGGCAATCCTAAAATGTGAGAGTTACATGGACTTCCCATGATTTCTTTTAAGATATCCTACTCAATTAAACAATTAATCAAAGGGGTGATCCAGCATTTGTCTCTGGGGACATATTATACAGGAGTGTTTTTGGATACACTGCATTTGGTTTCACTATTATTTTAATGGGCTCAACACCTTTAACGAGTCCTATTTCCTTACCTGGAAAATGCCAAACTTCAGGTGTCACAAATTCTTTTAAATCTTCGGACAAATCATTACATGTCATCATTGGGTATAAAGGAACACTTGGGTACTGTTCTACAATTTTACAGGACACATCTTCCTCGTTTGTCTGAATCACTATTCCTTTAGGTGTGCAACTGATGGAACAATTCAGCTTACACAACAAATCACATCCCAGCAAACCTACCGGACTTGAATCACAGGCCACCAATTGGTGCTCATCTTCAAGTGAACCTATTTTAAAAGGAACATACTGTTAGAGGATTTGTCAATTGCTTATTTGTTACTCCTAATGCTTGAATCCGTTTTCCTGAAATGGGAAAATTTGGTACTGCAACTGTTGTGACAGTGGAATGTGTAGCACAATAGAAAGTATTAAAAGGTGATTGAGTTCTTGAAAAATAAAGTGCCCCGAAAGATATTGATTTGCAGAAAATTGACAGGACAGCACAGGAGATGAAAGAGACGATTCATGCTTAATAAGAGAGATTATTGCAAGCTCTCAAGCATTACAGAGGTACTGAGACTATAGAAGCTATGGATAGGGGTCATTTTGTGTTCAGATTTGTAAAGGGATTGAAGCCAGACATAAGTGAGATGATTCAGCAGCACCTGATTTTTTGGCAGAATAACCGATGAATGAGATTCTGTGTTATGCAAAATCTGAAGTAATGAGATAGAGTTGAAACAGAAAAAGCTGAAAGAAATGTCATGGTTTTGCAATTGACGGCTGCACAGAAAGCAAATCATAATCCACAGATAATGGTGAATACTAGTGCAATGCAAGAAGTACTGCATGTGGATCATTGGCAACAGGAATGTCCATATAATAATGTGAATGTTTAAGTGCAGAATGTTGGAGTTTCTCAGTCTCAAGGTAATAATCAGATTCAAATTCAAAGAGTCCCCCGAGTTCAGAATGTACCCCGAGTTCAGAATGTACATGTGTCCCGGGGACAAACAGCAGCAGGTACCACATGCCCGATGACACAGCAGCAGGTGATTCTTTCTCAGTAAAACGTGAATCAAATGGCAAATGCAAACGTGAACTAGATAGCATCACAATTTCCCTTAAATGATTTGAGTGATGAAGAATTTGAAGAAACGTTTCACAGTGATAGTTCTGATGATGAGTATTGTATGTTAGTGCCTCCTTAAAGGTAGCTCATCATGGTCCCTATGTAAATGTGAACATTATAGGCCATGATGTGTCATTCTTGGTTGACACCAGAGCTACACATTCCACTGTCACAACAGTTGCAGTACCAAATTTTCCCCTTTCAGGAAAACGGACTCAAGCATTAGGAGTAACAAATAAGCAATTGACAAATCCTCTAACAGTATGTTCCTTTTAAAATAGGTTCACTTGAAGATGAGCACCAATTTGTGGCCTGTGATTCAAGTCCGGTAGGTTTGCTGGGATGTGATTTGTTGTGTAAGCTGAATTGTTCCATCAGTTGAACAGGCACAGTTTTTAGCCACTGCTAATTTTGAAGTTTTGGGCCACAAAGTTAGTTTTTTTGGCTGCAAAATTTGCCACCCAAAGCTGCAAAATCCTGGGGTCATCTGTATACTGATCTCTACATATCCCAGCAGATGTAACTGGTATTTCAAAAACAGTCATTAAATGGGCCTTACTTCCAGTACTACCTGAAGCATACAAAGGAACAACTGGATCTATAGTCACTGGGGCGGTTAATGCATCACGACCCATAGAATTTGTCTGATTTCTAGGAATTGACATTCTTGCAATCTGTCCTGTTAAAACAGTGATGAAACTTTGCCCTGTTTGACTCTGGGTAACATTTGGTATTGATTGAACTGGACTAAACATTGGTACTGACTGGTGTGGAGTACAATTTTGAATGGGATGATTCACATAAGGTGTCTGCACTGTTTGACTCACATAGGGATCTGGGACAATTTGATTCACAACTGGACTTGGAATGGTCTGAACTGTGTTAACAGTCAAAACTGGTGGATAAACCACAAGCACTTGTGTCACTACATTTTCCGGTGTATCTGAAACTATCTGATTCAGGGTTTGTGCAACTAGAGCAGATGGCACATTCGCAACTACATTCTGTATTGCTTTGCCTCTCATTTCTGTCTCAACTGAATGATACAGTGGTGGACGATTCATCAATAATTGACTTATAAACTCATCATCTGAATCACTGTCATACGTTGCTGTCTTTTTACGCTTGACATCTACTGCCTGTCCCGCTTTCTCTTCCTGTTTCTTTCGAGTCTTTGGTTTTGTACTCCAATCACCTTCCTCTGAAATAGATGGAAACATTCCGACTCCATCTAATATATCTGCTCTCCATATCTTCTGTTCTGCATCCCATCTAGCTTTTGAAAGTGTTAATTTCTTTCTGCATTCTGTTCTCATATTTAGCTGACATTCTGTCACGAGCAACAAGTTCCCAAATTAAATTGTGCAGGTCTTGGAGGCGGTCTCATTTCATACATTATTCGCCTCAAACTGTCTAAAATTCTCAAATTAAATGTTCCGTATCAGGGACAAGTTAATGCACCTGCTATCTCAGTAATTTTACTCCATTGTTCAAGCCAAAGACATTCATGAAACCTTTTAGTGGATGATACAATATAACTTAGAGTTCCTTCGGGTGGAGTCTCTATACTTTCTCTAATTGGAACAAATACATCTCCCCTTAACGTACTCTAATGCTTTGAAAAAATTCAATTTTGGTAACATTCAATTAATTCCTCAACTTGTGATGGAATCAGGAAGTTTTTTTCAATCCCACAGTCCTTTGCTCTGAACCAAAAGCAATGTGACACTGTCCACCAACACTAGAGCGGCTTCACAGTAACTGACCTATACCAGCACGGCACTCTTTGGGGTCACACTCACTTCATTCAACAGTTGCAATGGCTTTGCAATTGTCTATCACACAATCTCTCACTCACACCGAATGAAAAATATTGCAAGCAAAAAACAAAAACTTGTTTGCACACTAAGGATAGGATTTTAATCATTCCAAAGCTGTACGTGCTTACACTTCTCCGACTGTAGCTTTCACACATACACAGTGAGTGAAACTTGACCAGCAGTTCTTACTCCAGTTGATACAGATGCTCCATAGGTCCTTAGGATTCACCAAATACCAACCAACAACTCACACTCATTCAAGGAAAACTATTGCCACTGTCAATGACGTCACATGACAAGTACCTCACTCCAGAAAATAAATTAACCAAGTGTCTTCTACACTTTTGTGCTATCTTAGGATCTTAGGCCATCAACAAAAACTGCTGACATTTTTGAGCAAGAAGTGCCACAATCACTTTGAGTACGGCCACTGTGCAAAACACTTCACAACATCACACTTCCCCGCAATCTTCCAGCCAAAGCACGCAAGTTCAAAGCCCTACAAGTACTCACCCAACCATCACTTGTAGACATGACGCTGAAACTTCATCAGCCTTCGAACCGAGCCATGGGCAATCTTTAGACTGGACATTCACATGTCAGTCCTATCTCCCAAACACCACACTCAAATTGTTTCCCTCATTATTAGACAAAACCATCTTCTGCTATCAGAACTGTTGTAGCATTTTCATCCTTTGCAGGAATCAATGCTCTTCGAAGTGATGAATCTTTGGACCCAGTAAGTAGTGTGGTAGAAGCATCTACAAAATTTCAACACAAACCCAACCAATTTGAAACACCATGACCAATGTAGCCACAGAAGGAAAACTCCAATCGGGAAATAAAGTTACAAATATATTACCCGATGCCAGCTCAAAGTCATGTAGACAATGTGCAAAACCAAGTGGTAAAGATACATAAGCACCAAGGGTTACCCAAGGCATTGAAATAGATTTAGGCAAACTAACATTAATAAAACTCAGCATTCAAGAAGAATAGTGCATATCATCAACAGGAATATCTGAGTTACAGAGGTGATATATTGCTCAGAGTTAACAATCATCAGTCAAATCAAATTAGTCCATAAACTTTAGCTGGGCACAGGTCAACCCTATGACTAACCAAACAGGGAAATATATATGTGGGGAGAAACACATGAGGGCAAAATGACAAAAAGCACAAAAAGGACAAAAATAGTTTGGTAAAAGATAATCTCGGACTGCAGATCACTAACTAAGTTAGGCAAAAAATAAGTAAAAAGGGAAAGCGTCAGCATATCAGAAGCTCCCTCAAGAGTCTTCAGATGGGAACATAAAATAATTTCTAAATCTAAAAAGGCCTTTCAAAGGACAATGGCAGAGAAGGAGACACCTTTCCAAGGCATACAACATTCAGGAGTTCTTCATCAGTGTTAGAAATGGGGTCTTTGGTTGACATTCAGGTTACCCCCTGTTCAAGCAAGGACCCTCACTCTAGTCAGGGTAAAAGAGAATCACCCTCAGCTAACCCCGGCTTACCCCCTTGGTAGCTTGGCAGAGCAGTAGGCGTAACTTCAGAGTGCTAGGTGTAAAGTATTTGCACCAACACAGACAGTAACTTAATGAAAACACTACAAAATGACACAACACCAGTTTGGAAAAATAGAAAATATTTATCTAAACAAAACGAGACCAAAACGATAAGAATCCGACATACACAAGTCAAGTTATGAATTTTTAAAGATTAAACCCAAAAATAGCACTTAGAAACACAAAATGCTTCGATGAGGTGTTAACACGGCGTCATGACGGAGTCGTTCCCAACAAGCCGACACCAGTGGCACCGGTCACGGAGTCACGTAGACCCCCAAGTACAATACCTTTGGTGAAGAGTGAAAACAAGTCGATGCGCGAAGTCGGGGATCGCAGTGACGGTGCAAAACGTTGAATCAGCACACTTCGAGCGGCGTCGGTCACGACGTGGTGCGGCAACTTCCACGGAGTCGCGGACTTCAGCGGGGCTGCAGCAGTGTCAGGCCTGTGAAGGTCGTCGCGTTCCAGCGAAGATCACGGAGTCGGTTTCAAGGCGGCATCACCGGATTCAGCAGCAGTGTCGGCCCGAAGTAGTCCGAAGTCAATTTCCTTGGATTTCTACCAGCTTTCCTTTCAAGGGCCCAAGAACTGGATAGGGCACCACTTGTCAGAGCAGGAGTCTCTCCAGAGACTCCAGGTGCTGGCAGAGAGAAGTCTTTGCTGTCCCTGAGGCTTCAAACAAGAGGAGGCAAGCTCTAAATCAAACCTTTGGAGATTTCTTCACAAGATAGAAGGCACACATAGTCCAGTCTTTGCCCTCTTACTCTGGCAGAAGCAGCAACTGCAGGAGAGCTCCACAAAGCACAGTCACAGGCAGGGCAGCACTTCGCCTCAACTCTTCAGCTCTTCTCCAGGCAAAGGTTCCTCTTGTTTCCAGAAGTGTTCTAAAGTCTGTGGTTTTGGGTGCCCTTCTTATACCCAAGTTCCCATTTGAAATAGGCCTACTTCAAAGTAAAGTCTCTTTTGAATGTGAAATCCTGCCTTGCCCAGGCCAGGCCCCAGATACTCACAAGGGGGTCGGAGACTGCATTGTGTGAGGACAGGCACAGCCCTTTCAGGTATAAGTGACCACTCCTCCCCTCCCTCCTAGCACATATGGCTCATCAGGAAATGCAGTCTACACCCCAGCTCCTTTTGTGTCACTGTCTAGTGTGAGGTGCAACCAGCCGAACTGTCAAACTCACCCAGACAGGGAATCCACAAACAGACAGAGACACAGAAATGGTATAAGCAAGAAAATGCTCACTTTCTAAAAGTGGCATTTTCAAACGCACAATCTTAAAATCAACTTTTCTAAAAGATGCATTTTTAAATTGTGAGATCAGAAACCCCAAACTCCACATGTCCATCCGCTCCCAAAGGGAATCTACACTTTAATCAGATTTAAAGGTAGCCCCCATGTTAACCTATGAGAGGGACAGGCCTTGCAACAGTGAAAAACAAATTTAGCAATATTTCACTGTCAGGACATATAAAACACATTACTATATGTCCTACTGTACCCATATACTGCAGCCTGCCCTTGGGGCTACCTAGGGCCTACCATAGGGGTGCCTTACATGTAAGAAAAGGGAAGGTTTGGGCCTGGCAAGTGGGTACACTTGCCAAGTCGAATTTACAATTAAAACTGCACACACAGACACTGCAATGGCAGGTCTGAGACATGATTACAGAGCTACTCATGTGGGTGCCACCACCAGTGCTGCAGGCCCACTAGTAGCATTTGATTTACAGGCCCTGGCACCTCCAATGCTCTTTACTAGGGACTTACTAGTAAATCAAATATGCCAATCATGGATAAACCAATCAACAATACAATTTACACAGAGAGCATATGCACTTTAGCACTGGTTAGCAGTGGTAAAGTGCTCAGAGTTGAACAGCAACAGGTCAGAAAAAATATGAGTCAGGAGGCAAAAAGATTGGGGATATTGGGGATGACCCTGCAGAAGCAAAAAAGTCCAACAATCAGCAAAGCATCAGAATCAACAAGACATCTGCAAGCTTCAGGAGCTCTCTGCAAGGTGCTAGGAATTGAACAAAGTTCAAATGGGCATCAATATTTTAGAATTCACAGTGATTTCGGATTTGTCAATGGTATCAGTTAATGTCATGGTGAATGGGCATTATCCAATAGAAACTGATCATACGACTCCAAATTGAAACAGTCTAATTCTTTACCAGGTCTGTCATGGGAACATCTTTCATAAGTGTGACTCCACACAAGTTTGAAATAATGGGATACAATGTTCTTCTGTCAGGGACACTATGCTGCATTCTCTCTATGCTTAAACAATAGAGCCTATTACCAGCTAGCTAAGCTTTTCATGATACCATAGCCTAAAAGGAAGTTCATGTTAAGAAATGAATCTGCATTCCTAGCATGGTCAGGAACTACAAACTTCAACAAGACTCACTCATGCTAACATAAGAAATTATAATCATGCATTTAATTGATATGTTTTAGTAAAACACATAGGCAAACTTATAAATTCAGCATTAACAATATTTCATTAATATGAGTAATACATTTAATTTAAAATGAAAAGGCTTTGTTACTTTATTTCATTAAATATAACAGAGAAGTAAAGTCATCTCATTTTTACACATATTTTTAAAACATTAATCATCAACAATTCAATATTGTTTCTATATGCATTGTTAAACATTTTTATCCTTCCAACATGTGCTTTAATTCAAATACCACCTAAGTCGAACTCTGAAATACAAGCAAGTGCATATTTAATTTGCGTGTCAGTGCAGCTTCTAAGTTTAATTGTTAGCACTTTGATTAATATAAGATGTAAACTGTTACAATCTGATGACTTTTGTGACGAGGGACTCTACTAAAATTCAGAGTACATCAGTACGTTTCAGGTTACAGACATGTTCTACCATACAGATCTGTTAAGGTGACTAAATGCTTCTGCACTAATCATTTTTGAGGCTGCAGTTTGGATTAAGTACAGGGTTGTAAGTGTCCTTAGAATAGCAGGTACAGTGATACCAGGATCCAGGAGCATGAGAGTTCCACTGTAGGTCTCATTATGTCTGTATTTCACTAATGCAGTGAGTGGTTACAGAAACTCACATGCAGAGAGTCCAGAACATGCTCCTGAAGAGTACATGTGCTTCAGCTGAAAGTGAAGACACTGTCATGACATGTCCCTGCAAGTGCATAGGTGGTGCAGCTGAGAGTCTAACAGTAAATAAGCAATCAGTGTCTATGGGAAGATATACTTCTGTGGTGCATAAGTGATTGCTTCATTTCATGACAATACATGCATCAAAAGTGCAGGGATACTGCATCTCGTGATGTGGGCTACGGATGCCACTGTGGTTCATAAGCACTTCAAATAGAGGTGGTAGCATTGCATGTTCCCGCAGTGCCCTGGTACAAGGGTGAAGGCTTTTCATGCTCCTACAGGGTACAGGATGTGTATGCAGCAAACGTCTGTGTATGTTTTTGCAGTATAGAAGAGATGCAGCTGAGATTAAATGTAGCCAGGCATGTTTGCCCAGTGGACGGCTGCTGCAGTTTGAGGCAAAAACAAGACAAAATGTATTTTATGATTTCAAACACTAAGGGACTAACTTAAAATATCTTGATGCATGGCAGGGCCGCAAGCCTTCTTGTGCGCGCGCTCCATCAAAACAAAAAAGCAGGAATGGACTGTATCTACAAGATATGGCATATTCCTGTCCTTTTCCGCTATGATGGCTCACAAATTGCTGCCATGTGCCAATGCAGGCACCCTTGCACAATAGTACAAGGGTGCCTAAATTGCAGGGTTGATTGTTTTTGTGCAGGATGGGAGACCTTCCTGCAAAAAAACAATCATATGTGGCTTTGTGTGGCCTTGTAGATATGGGTCAGCAGCATGCACCTCCAGTGTGTCACAAAAAGTGACAACAAGCAGCACAGGCCGCTTGTAAATAAGCCATAAATGCTTATTTGCAGGAAGTCAAATGTGCTGTAAACTGCCCTTCATAAAATACAGTGTCAGTACTGGTCCCTTCTTCTAATTGAAATGCATCGTTTTCATCCAACTTTTCAGTCTGCCCTTCAGTCTAGTGTCAACAAAAGTCAGGCTTCGGTTCCTCAGCTATATTTGCATGTGATGCACTAATAAACATTCAGTCACCCTCACTTCTCTATTCACCGTCCTACAACACAAGTACTACATGCATCATGCCCTGTGGCCTGAATTTAGAGGGAGCCATTCTGGGAAAACAGCCACTGCTATGCAACATAATTGCCTATCTCATTGGTCACTGTGGTGCATACAGAAACCTTACAGGACTAGCATCAAAAGTGCAGGCATGTTATATTGTATTTGTATTTACATAGCACTTAATGCACCTAATGAGGCATGAGCGCATTAGTGGATGGATAGTACAGAACATTGTAGGTGTGCTTATCTGGAAGGATGTGGGTTTTTACTGTCGCATAAATAAAACACATGCTTCATATTATTGTGGGATGTGGCTGGAAGCATATGATCTGCGAATGTGGGCAATGTGAGAAGTGTTTTGATAGTGTGTGCTAAGAGTAGTGATTTCCTCTTATATCACTGAAGCTGTGTAGCTCCATGTATGTCTGGAGAAGAATGAAGCTGAGTGATAGAGCAAAGACTTAAAACTGTTGAAGCATTTTCGTCCTTCTCAGGAATCAAAGCTCATAGAGGTTGATGTAATGTACAAACTTTAAAATTCAGCATTATTAATACTTCATTCATATGAATAATACATTTCAATTTAAACAAAAAAGGTTAATTAATGCATTTCATTAGATGTGGCAGGGAGGTACATTTCTCTCATTTTTTATCCATCTAACATGCAATTTAATTCAAACACCACCTAAGTTGAACTCTAAAATACAGGCAAATGCACATTTAAATTGTGTGTCAATGCAGCTTCTATGTTTAGCTATTAGCACTTTGATTAGCATAAAATATAAGTTGTCATATTAGAATTAATTTTGTGACAAAAGGGACTTCACTACAATTTAGAGTACATCAAACCTATGTGCTTGGTAAGAGAAATAGATTCCTGTTGTTAGGATGGATATGGTTTTAAGTTGTCAGATGCCCATGCCCTCCAGGTGTGGGAGAACGGTACAGTTTATTGCTTAGTGCAATATTACACCCAGGAAGAGCCAGGTCTTTACCTCTTTCCTAAAACACAAGAATGGATATTTCTTGACTGTGTACACGGAGAATTCCATAATTGTGCTGCATTTAATGTAGAGTGAGGTTGCACTGATGTGTTTCTCTATGTAAGTGTTGTGAACAGCCAACTGGAGTGTTTTTCTCTGTAGATTTGAAGCTTTACTTTGATGAATGATGACCCATTGCTGAAGGTGACTGCTGAGTAATGCAGAGTGCCTTGAAGGTGATGCTTCAGGCCGTTTGGAGCCAGTAAAGTACTTGAAACGGGTGTGATGCATTTCCGTTCGTGACGGTGTAGGGGGTGTCTTGCTGCTTCATGTTGTATAGTTTACAGTTTTTAATGTAAGATGAGCAGAGCCTCCAGATGAAACCATTTGCTTTGGCAATATGAGATATGACTAGGGCAATGGTGACTTGTAGCTTCTATGGAAAATCTAGACAAGGAAAGATGCATTGAGGAGTTTGCATGATATTGAAAGTAGTTCATATGGGGAAGCTGGGTGATGCTGAAATCTATGATTGCTCCCAAATTTCCATAGGTATCTTTGAGTATCTATGAGCTCTCAAAATGGATAAACAAAAAGACAACAATCACACAGGGACAGAAAGGGAAAGGTTGGGGATAGTGTTCTGAAAATCATTTTCACTGTCTTGGCTGGTGGGTCAGTCTTTAAGGTTTGCATTTGCTCCTCTTATTGGTGCCCTTTCATTTCTGTCCTTCTTCCGAGTGCAAATTGTCTGCTTTCTTGCCATTGATTTCAGTAACAGCTCACTGCAGCCTAGCCAGCCAATGCTTCTGAAATGGGCAGTCATCTTGAATTTGCACTGTTCTTAGCGTATCAATGGTTTACCTTTTCAAGACTGGCATTTAGAATCTGCTTGATCATCTATCAGTGCAACAGTGATATGCTATAAGCAATATTGTTCAGAGATGGCCATGACCTAATGCCTTCTGCGCAGCTATTTTAGAGTGGCAGTTTGCAAAGTGTGTCTTTGTTTGTGCCATGATGGCCAATCTATTTGTTTCTAGATGTGGTGACCAGGTTTGAACATTAAATGGTCATCTTCTATTCATAATAATGTTCCAATAATGCTGTCTTTGTTGTAGTGATGCCCCTTGCAGCACAATAGTCTCCTGCCCAGAGCACCCACAACAGAGGCACAAAGAGGATGAACTTTCTGCAATTGTATGTCATCAGCCCATTACAAAGTAAGATCAAGGAAGACAAAAGGCAGAGCCTCATCTAAAGGTCTGCTGTACCTTCCAGAACAGCATCTACAGTTTCCACATATCACCCCTGTCATGTACTGCTTCAGGAAGTATAATCAGCAGCCCCTTGCTAACAAAGTCTTACTTACATTCCTATAGTACGCCCTGTCACTGTCACCTGTTACCATCCTACTTATCTCAGTCTCTGGATCTCCATCCTCCAACCACAGGTATGCAGGGAATGGACTTCCAGTCTGTGGAGAACTGTCCTTGCCTGCCATATCAAACAAGAGGCTTCCAAAATGGATTACACTTTATTTTGTAATTAATACTATGAACCAGACTTGAAGAAGAACATATGAAAACATGTGTTTCAGCATTTGTAGGATCTTCTTTTCAACGTTTTGCACTGTTTGCATATTTATTTTCTCACATTGCTATGATCTTGAGGTTGCTGCTTCCTCAGAGCACAGGTGAAAGTTCACCTCTCCAATAATTACTTTATGTGTCTAGTCATTACGTTTAACCCTTGAACTGATCAGGTGAACTTACTGGCTCAGTTTAACTAGTTTACTTGTTTAGCTAATTAAGCAGAAAACTCAGACTAGAGAAAACTTTATTTGGCTGCCATGTAACCACAAAAGTACAGAAAATGACAAGTTGTACAGTGTAAAACCAGAGTTCTATCGTAAGAAAAAATTTATCATGCACCACCTGATTACAATAATCATATCTACTTTTAAAATAAAAGAAATATAAACATATATAAAATGCTATGTACATCATATGTTACTACAGTACATTATCCTAAACATGCACTACTTCAAATCATAACCAGTAGCTTAATCAGGGTGCATTGAGGTGGTCATTTCAAGTCTGGCGGTAACCAGACTGCCACACTGGTGGTGGCAGTGAGACTGCCGCCAGGGGGGTGGTGCAGACCGCCACATAACGAGTAAGGCGGTGAACCCAACACAACACAGACAACTTACCGCCAGTACAGCCACCGCCGAGGTGCAGCATCCAGCGGCGGTAGCCAACTTCAGGCTGGCAGGGACCAATGTCCCGCCCACTATATTATAAGTCAGCAGTCCACCAGGATATCCGGGGCGGGCCGACCGCGTAAAAAATCTCAGTGGAAACTACAAAAGGAGACACTCACCTCGAGGTACACAGAGGCGACCGCGGCTGCCATGGCAAATGAACTGCAAGTCCTCTTAGTGTAGTATCTCGCCATACACCTTCAGGGCCAGTGACAGCGACAAAGACGACAACCGTAAGTATGCCTAGCACAGAGTGGAGGAAATAGCAGTGATACACACCCACACATAGCACACATTCCCGGCACAGACAGCGAAGGCCATACACACATGCGTACAAATGTACCGTAACAGCACACACATATACACACACACATGCACACGCAAAATACATAAAAGCCAAGTACCCAATACACACAAAGCCAAGCAGATATGTGCCAAGCACACAGCACAACGCACACAAACACCATCAACACAGACATACACATCCATACACAACACTTCCTAATAACACAATGACAAATAGACCACAAACACCTCAATGCAATCATAGACAGGCACGTTGTGAAACACCACACATCAACACATACTATAAACTGTATGTAGCAATGGCACACAATCAATAGCAGTGAACACACATCCAAACAATGACACAGGTGATACATCACCTGCAACCAACATACCAAGAAATCCACAGATGCAGCACCATACACATGGATGGACATGACATCCGATACAATCCCACAAGCAAGCAGTCAGACACATAACAACATGCACATGACACAACCCATCTACCCAGAGCATGCAACAACACAGACACAACCCATGCACAGATCTCACACACTGTTGCACACAGATGTCACACCACCGTTTAGAAGGAAACCAAGACAAGCATCCCAACTTGCCAACAACAGCAATGTGGGCAGATGTATTTGGAAACATCAATAAGAAATTAAATATATACAAAATGTGCCAAATGGCAATTCCAATTTGCAGAAATGCAGGACACATAGTCCCTATATCATGGCCCCAACATGGCTCTTGATAGCAAAAAGGCATCCATGTCATAGGGGCATCAATTGGACATGCAAGCACCTCAGGGGTTTGGGGGTGGTGGTAGTGTGCGTGGCTTGGATTTGGAAGGGGGATGTCTCTGTTTGGACTTGGGAGGGGGACTTTGGCTCTTGGAGGGGTGGATTTTTTGCTGGGTGGAGGAGTAGGGCAAACACCAGAGGGGGCACCAGAAGAATGGGAGGTGGAAGGGCCTGGGAGGGGCAGGGGGACATGACATTTGAGGATAACACTGGGTGGGAGAGAAGTAGTTAAGAGGTCAAGGTTGGCAAGGAAGACTTTTTAGGTACACAGGGGCAGTCACATGAATGAGGGATGGGAGTAGAGGTAGAGGGAGTGCTCGTGTGACGTGTTTTTGTGCTGTACGTGGATGCTGGTGTGTGCAATGTGTGCATGTCTGTGGTGGGTGTATGTTCGATGGGTGAGTGTGCATATCTTGGGAGGAGGGGGTAGAGATGCAGGAAGAGGGAATAGAAGACATGTGAGTGAATGTTGAGGTGGTTGGTGCAAGTGAGGTGGATGTGCTGCAAGTGGCAGAGAAGGTGGTCGTGGTGAGCACGGATGTGGTTTGTGGGGTGAGTGTCTGTGAGTCTGCTGTTGTGGTGATTGAGGGCATTACAGGAATGCTAGCAGGACCAGTGTGTGATGATGCAGTGCTGACAAGTGTAAGTGGTGATGTGACTTTAAGGGAGGCAGTGTGGGAAGTGTCTATTGTGTATGCAGATGTGTGTTGTGTGTGTGCATGCCTGTGGGTTTGTTTGTGGTGCTTATGTTCGTCTTTGCGCACCCTGTCTGTTGTAGTGGGTGTATGCTAGTCTGTAGGGGCACCGTGGATGGGTGTAGGGAGAGGGGTTGTGGATTGGGAACAGGAAGCTGGAGGTGGGACGGAAGATGAAGGAACACTGGCTGCCATCAACGACGAGGCCAGACCCTGAAACTATCTCTGTGAATGCCTTCCAGGTAGGCATTGGGCTGCTGCATCTGGGATGTCAGTGCCTGGATGGCATTCACGATGATTGTCTGCCCCACAGAAATGGACCTTAGGAGGTCAATTTCCTCCTCATTGAGGGCAGCAGGGCTGACTGGGGTAGGGGCAGGGGTGCCTGCGGCAAAGGAGACACCCACCCTCTGGTTGAGCGGGTACGTGCAACTGGGTGGGGAGCTACAGGGAGGGCAGTGCTGGTAAGGGGGGTAGCAGAAAAGGATGGTGCTGGGGTGATCCCACATGGGTCAGACACCACCACGGAGCTGCTATTGGAGGATGAATCTGAATCAGATGTGGTGGTAGCTCCAATCTCACCTGTGCTGCTTCCCTTGTGCGCTGTCCCACTGGTCCCCTCAGCTTCGCTGGTGCCAGCCTCCTAGGTCCCGTGGGCTGCTGCATCCCCACTTGCAGGTTCTCGCCCTTCCTCCTTCACCAGATGACGCTAATGCACACATAGACAGAGGTGGAGAGAGAAGTGGGGTGGGAGAAAAAGAAAGGGAGTAAATGGTAATAACCCACACATCTACTTCACATACAAACAGTACATACAATTGCCCCTGTCGGGAAAACAACAGACTATTTTGCAGTCATGAACAATAGAGTCCTGCAAGCCATACCCAAACTTATCATCGATTACCTCATCCCTGCAGCCTAGACACCTGATTGAAAAGTCCTACATGCCTGTCAACTGGCTAAACGACTAATCCAACAATTTAACCCATTAACATACCCAACCACATGTCAGTCATGACTGGATGAAACAAATCTGACCTCAGAGGAACTGTGCACACAAACTAAATGACAGGTATGTGTGGATTACATTTGGTTCAGATGTCCATCAATATTGCAAATAAATAAATTACAATGCTAACTAAACATACCTGTCCATACCCAAATACAGTGCCAATAAGATCACTTTGGACTACTACAGTATATGCAGAGATGGAGTATGAAGCCAGCAAAATGCCTCAACATTTGAGTAACCCATATGTACACTACAATGTGTGTTACAGTACCACCACTTCTGTTCCTGCATTGCTCTACACAGCTAACATGTTACATTTCAACATGATTGGTGTGACAACAAGGACTGTATACTCCCCAAATTTCACCTGACCTTGTAAATACCAAGTCCAGTGAGAGTCACAGTAGACAATCATGCAGAAGTCACCTAACAGTCTACACTTACCCCTTGTGGCTGCTGTGCTGCCCTCAAGCGCCCACCCAACTCTGGGCAGGCCATTAGGGGGTCAGGGTCCGACAGGCACACCTTCCACGTTGGAAGCCCATCCCCAGCTGGGCCTCTGAGGTCTTTTGGGCCCAGAATCTCAGGTCCTCCCACCGCTTCCTGCAGTGGGTACTCCACCGGCTATGAACCCCCAGGATCCACACTTCCTTGACGATGGCTCTCCACAACCCTTTTTCTGGTGGTCATTGACCTGCATGGGAAACATTCTGAAAATAGAGGACATGATGTAAATGACACCAATACAGCAGCAACCTTTGGCGACACACAACATACACGGACCATGCACAGACAGTCATCACATGTCAATGTGCACACACATTCACCGTCAAACCCCACCAAAATGTGGGACAAAGGACGTTGTACTGACCTGTTGCCACTGAGCCCCATACAACTGCCCGTACAAGGGTAGGACCCCTTCCACCAGTTTATCCAGCTCGTCAGCTGTGAAGGTTGGAGCCCTATCCCCTGCAGTGCGTGCCATTGTTGCTCCAAGATTCAGGACACAGCAGCACACGAAGTGGAGGTCTTCCTTGCCCGAATGCCAGGAGTTAAGTGAGCTTGCCCATACAAAATGGCGGTCACGACTGCAGCGGTCATGACCGTCATCGCTGGCGGTGATTGTCATTGGTCCCAGTTTCTTATAGACGTCAATGTTAACCAATGAGGAGTTGCATGGTGGTTCCGACTGCCTGGGTTCACACTGCGTCATTACCTGCATGTCGTCACAAAATGCTCATGTAGGCTACATTTTGTGGTTAATCACAAATCTAGTGGGGTGTCAGGTGACATCACCACATTTGTCATTACATATATGTCTGTATTGGCAATCCGTATGGTGGAACACATTGAAAGTGTATGTTTACATGTCCTGTACACGTTCCTTGTCACAGGGATTAAGTTGCATTGTCTGGCTAGGAATGTAGAGTAATGTGTCTTTCCATTACATGACAGCCAACTTACATGACCAATACTTCATGATTGTTGTTTGTTATACCTGGTGCACAACATTGTGAGAGGTGCCCAGAGGTGCCCAGATTGTTGTTTGTCTCCCTGCCTAGATACCAGCAAAATGGAGTGATGAGGAATGCACCAGTTTACCGGCCCCTAGTAGATCTTGAAGAGCGCCACATCATCCTGACCTAATGACTGAACCGTGTGTCCATCAGGGAACTGGTCACCCAGTTGGAGCCAGACCTCCTACCCGCTTTGAAAAATCCCCATGCCATCCAACCAACAGTCCAGGTGTTGGCAGTCCTGACTGTTCTGGCAAGTGGCTTCTTTCAGGTGACTGTGCCATTGGCTGCAGTGTGTCACAGCCCAAGTTCAGCAAGGTGTTATAGGATGTGCTGGATGCCCTACTCAAGCATGTGAGCAGGTACATAAGGTTCCCACAACGTGCTGAAACAGGCTTCTACGATATATCACATGTCCCACATGTAATAGGGGTCATTGATGGGACTCACATTACCTTGGTACCTCTGAGGGCCAATGAACAGGTCTATAGAAACCGGAAGAGTACATATTTGCTCAATGTACAAGTGGTGTGTTTTGCAGACGAGTAAATAACACATGTAAACATGAAATTCCCTGGATCAGTACATGATTCTTACCTCCTGAGGAACAGCAGTGTCCCTGCATTGATGTTACAGCTACAGGGAGAAAGGGTCTGTCTGCTACGTATGTGTACTGCTCTCCATGTCAGACGTTTGATACCCCTCCCTACACAGTCTGCACTCTGCCTAGCATTGTTACTTATCGTCATTTCTCCTCTTCCACACATTTACTCCAGATACCCCAACCTGCCCTGGCTCCTGACACCTGTTAGACATCCAACTACAGGAGGGCAGAACAGGTACAATGAGGCAGATGGCTGGATAAGGTGTGTGATTGAGAGGACTTTCAGCCTCTTGAAAGCCAGAGTTTGTTGCCTCCATGTGTCCGGTGGTGGCCTACAATACCACCCAGGGAAAGTCTGCAAGATCTTTGTTGCATGCTGCATGCTCCATAATCTGGCCCTCAGAAGGCACATTTCACTGTTGGAGGAGGGGGACATTAATGCTGGAGCAGTGGTTGGGGCCGGTGACTCTGATACTGAGGAGGAGGCATACGAGGATGAGGCACATGACAACAGGACTGACCTGATTCGTCACTACTTTCAATGATGAAGAAGTACATATGATTTGTATGTCATGTGCAATTGGACTATGTATTGGTAAAGCCAGTCTGTACTCAGATTTTGCATGCTTCAAGGTGTGTGTGGGGGCTACTGCCTTCTATCTTGGTTTTTGACCCTGAAAGGTAGCTGACCTACCATGAGGGGTAGTGGAAATGCTTTGCTGCCAATGACATGTGTGAGATGCTGGTGCCATAACGGAACATCCCTATGGTTGTACCAAAGGTTATGGATTGTCAGTCTGCCTGTTTGGGTAAATGTAAGAGGGACTTATCAGTCTTGTCCTGCTGTGTAGGCCTATCATGCTGCATTGTCAGCTGCTGTGTGACAACTACCTGCTCCTGACTTCTCAGGGAGGTGATTTGTAGAGGACGTTACCTATGTGAAATCATTACTTTTGTACACATATGTGTGAGTGACAATGCAGGCCCTTACATATGTGGTATCATAGCTGCTGGGCAGTCATCCTGTATTTGTGTTGATGTATGAATAAGGAGTACATGCCTTACAACATTGAGCCTAATTCCATATAATTTTCCCTGTTCAGGTCATATGTCTGATTGCAAGCTGATTGCAGGTTGACACTGGATGCTACTACAATATGGATGTACTTACACACCTGCTGGAGATTCCTACTACATCTGTCACTTTGACATTCTTGTAGTGCCGATATGTGTATTTGATTGTTGCTTGTAAACAGAAATGTCACTTTAAACAATGAAGACACATGCATCATGACTTGTGCAAATTGGTGTTTATTGAGTGTTTTACATCACAGTCCAGAACAGCGGGAACTTGTTTTAGTTGAAGATCAGAGTGGGTGGTCTAGCTGTTTGTTTGACAGGTCCTGTATCCATTAGCCTTGGGATGATGGGAACCTGGCATTGGACAGCCAACAGGGTGTAACAGAGGCACACAAGGGTGACAGTTCAGGAGAGGGATCACTTCCTGGTGGGAGAATTGCTTTTTGCCTCAGGTCCTGAAGGATGTCTGGATGGCTGACCTCTTTTACGGGGGTCCCTCAGCTGCAGGGGCAGGGGAGCTGGTAGCCTGTGGGTCCTTCTGCTGTGCCTCCATTCCAGTAGCAGGTGCTGATGTATAGGGCAGTGGTGTTGTTTGACTACTGGATGGTGCCTGCTGTTGGATGGAGGATGTACGCAGGAAATTGTTGTGTTCCTTGAACTGCCCTAACATGGAGACCATGGTAGCATCGAGTAGCTGCCACTGCTGCATGACCTCCTGGTGGTATTCCCCCTGCAGTCTTTGGGTCTCTGGGATTGCTGGTAGGCTCCCAGGACTCTGGAGATGGCCTTCTGGTCAGTCGTTTCCTGTTGCTGCCTTGTCCTTTGGTCCATGATTGCCCTCCCACTGGTCCTTGCCCCCTGTGCCCCTGGTGCAGTGTGCCCCATCCCACCATCCAAGGACCGTCATTGTCTTGGGATTGCAATTTTGACTCATGCCACTGTCCTGTGGGGCACACTGATGTTTGATGTTACCTTGGGACACAGGTTTGGGAAGGCGGGCTCTGCTGTGCAATGGATGTCATAGGGAAGGTGGTTTCAGTTGTGGGCAGGGTGAGGCTGGTGGTGGTGGATTGACCACTCATGCCTGATGGGCCAGGTGCGTCATCCCTATCCAGACATCTAAGGGATTCTTCCTCTATTGGACCTGCTTCCAGCCTGGTCTTTCTGTCACTGGCATCCTCCTCTGCTGTGTGGAAGGACTTGGGCGACCTGTGGAATGAGAGGTATTGTATCAGATGATGGGATTGTACAAGTGATACACATGGTTGTATGCCATCATTGACAGGATTTGCAGAACACTAATGGCATTAACAGTTACTAGACTACTGCTTGTGTTTCCATCAGGGGAATGTTGTAATGGTCTTATTTTGGGCAATAGTTTATATTGGCCTTGCTACTGTCTTTGCCATGTACTGATGTGCATTCCAATTAATTGTTGTTGAAGGGGAGTGACATGGTTTAATGTGCAAGTGCAGAGATGTGAAGTGGATGTAGCAGTCATGCAAGGGTAGGGAGTGTTGCATCGTGGTAGTTGTAGTACTTGCTGCAGTGTGGGGTATCCATGCAGCAGGTGGGTCTGTGAGGAGATGGTGTTAGTAGGAGCTGTGGCATGCAAGGGTGGGTATTGGGTTGATGGTGGATTTGTGCACGTTAGAGTGGTGTGAGGCAGTGAGAGGGCGGTGGGGGTACATGCTGTGCACAGGGGACATGTTGGTTGGGGAGTGTAGTTAACTTACCAGTGTCCATTCCACTAGGTATTCCCGTCAGCCCCTCTGGGAGTCGGATGGCCAAGACCTTCTCCTCCACAATGATAATTCTGGGGAGATGGTGGGGGCCCACCACCAGTCCTCATGACGGTGATTTGGTGCCTGGAAGCTTGGCCCGTACCTTTTCCCTGTAGGTCGTTCCACCTCTTCCTAATGTCTTCTCTTGTGCATGGATGGTTCCCCACACGAAGTGGAGGTCTTCCTTGCCCAAATGCCAGGAATCAAGTGAGCTTGCCCATCCTCTGCTGTCTTATGGCACAATCCTCTGCCATAAGTCATTTTTCCGGGCTATGGATGTTTGCTGGACCCGTGCTCCAAACAGTTGCGGCTTCACTCTGACGATTTCGTCGACTGTGACCCTCAGCGCCTCGTCTGTGAATTGTGAACTTTTTTGTGGTTCCATTGTGGTTGTGTTGTGGATGGTGGGGTGTGTGTTGTGCAGGGATGCTGGGTGTGATGTTTGTTGGTGCGAGTTGGGGGTGATAGGATGTGCGTGTGGGTTGTGGTGTTTGTGTGCACTGGTGATTTGTGTATTGTGTTTCTCTTGATTTTGTGTGCTGTGTGATGTGTGTTCAGTGTGATGATGCCTATGATATCTAGTTGCCGTGCCTTCTTTCCGTGTGCTCTTGCCTGGCTCTGTCTAACCCAAAGGGTTCTGGATATGTGTGGAGGGGGGGTGTTTTGTAGTGCTGTGGTCAGGTGTGTGTGGTGTGTGTATGTGTATCAGGTGTGGGGTATTGATATTGTCCAATGTGGTGCAGTGTTCTGGTGGAGGTTCTTTTTTGCCACTGCGGTTCGGACCACCAATGGATTGGTGCCGTGCTAAGTCCGCGGTGCCGATTTGTGATTCGTGATTTGGCGGGCGGTATGTTCTCGGCTTATTGGTGCTGGTGGTGCAGATACCTTTTTCATGCCGTAGTTCAGGCTGACGGTGTCATTTTTTTGGTAATTTTTTTGCGGTGTTGTGTTGGTGACTCGTAATACGTCGGTCTTCAGACCACCATCACTGGCGGTCTTTTGGTGCCTGCTTACACAGCGGTCTTTGGAAAAGACCACCAAAGTCAGAATGACCACCTGAGTGTCGAGAAAGTACAGTCACCCATTTAAACAGTCTTACATAGCTGCATATTTCATATCCTGAAGTTGTTTTTAAAAAAAGCAATGACTACATGCAGGGCGTCAATTTTCTGGACTTCATAAAAGGCATTAAAAACATTTGAGAATATTTCTGATAAAAAAAGAAAAAAAGTAAAATCTAGCATTGACTCTTAAGAGTATTGTTACACAGGCATTCAAGCGATTCTAAGTTGTGCTGGAAGCCTAGCAGAAAGCAGATTAGATATTTAATTGTATCTGCCCAGAAGCGCAATATTATTGAGCATTCCCATCTTCCTCTCCCATCACATAAATATTTACTAAGGGCACTTTTGTGGTTCACTGAAAAATAAGTAAAAATGGAAGGCTGTCATCCGTGTAAAGGTTACAGCAACCATCCTGCACAGGGCTCCAGGAGGCAGACCCTGTGATTTCTCACACTTGCGCCTTCACTGCTGGCCTCAAAGTGCTATAATGTGCGGTGCTTCACAGGGTCGGCTTTAGGGCGGTGCGAGTGGTGTGGCCGCATCGAGTGCTCACCTGGATTGGGGGGCGCTGACCTCAAGGGGGCTCTGTGTTTAGCAATCAACTAATGAAACTTGTGATTTAAAAGCACCTGCTGAAAAGTTCCTTTTGCGTCTAGCCTTCAGGAAGCAATTTAAATGTCAAGATAACTCTTGTGATTAATGTTCCTGCTAAGGAGAGAGATGGAGGTTTTGTCTGATGGCAGGTTTGACTCGCCATAAAGCAACATAGAGGGTTAATATGCCTGCTGCAAAGAACAGAACAATATTTTATGTGGATAGCTGAGAAGATTCTTAAAGCCAGACTTTACAAGCGCTTGTAAAACAAATGAATCTATGTGAAAGGGGGGCTATGGAAAGATGAGGGGCACATTTGCCAGATGGTAGTGAGGGAATCCAAGGAGGTGGTCATTGGGTGAGAGGGCACAAAAAACCACTTTCGCACAGGGCACCACCAGTGCTGAAGCTGGCCCTAGTTCTTTATCCCACAGTGCGGGAAGGCTGTCATCTGCATAAACGTGGGGGACTACAGCAACTATTCTGCAAAGGGCCCCAGTAGGCGGATCCCTTGATTGCTCACACCTGCTCCCACACTGCTGGCCTGAAAGCACTATAAAGCTCATTGCTTCGTCCCACAGCGCGGGAAGGCTGTCACCTGTGTAAAGGCAGGGGACTACAGCAACCACCCTGCACAGGGCCCCAGGACGCGGATCCTGTTATTGCTCACACCTGCACCCTCACTGCTGGCCTCAAAGTGCTATCAAGCGAGGTGCTTCGTCCCGCAGCGCAGGAAGGCTGTCATATGTGTAAATGTGTGGGACTTCAGCAACCATTCTGCACAGGGCCCAGGAGGCGGACCTTGTGATTGCTCACACCTGCACCCTCACTACTTAGTTAATTGAAACCATTGCACTATAAAAACTCTCAGTACAATAAAATCCATCTAATACAACTGTAAAAGTTATACATTCTATCATTTGTTCATTGTTGGTTAAAACATTCGATAATAAACAAGGTGCAAATCTCCAGATAAGAGTTCAGATATTATTTAACTAGATGGCCCAAGTCTCTGTGAATAGTAAACGACAAGTTAGACCTCCAATTATTATAAGATAACTTCCTGGATATCAGCCTGAGTATGAGTACGGGAGGTAAGTGGAGGGTGGCTGCTAGAACTGTGCACATTTGATCTTTAATGTAGTAGGCAAAAGCAGCTAATACTCTCTCCCAGTAAAAAGAGGCATAATGTGTGAAGAAAGTTGATGTAATGTGCATTAGTGACAGTCCACTAGAAGAGTTTCCATTTTTGTGCAATATGATCTATCCAGCTCCTAACTACTGACATATCAATTAGTGATAGCAATGCAAAAGTGCAAATGTTCCTAAACATTATACAGCCCCTACATTTCACTCCTTTAATTGTGTCAATAATGCTCCATGTCAGGGCCACGCCCTACTCACTGGTCCTCACTGCTTCTTTTGCATTCTACAGCTAGGGTCTTTTTCCCCACTACCCTAAGAAATTTTACCAGTGCACAGTTTAATCTTAAATCTGTCGAATTAAAGCACACAACAACTGCATCTCTGCATGATCTTTTCCCTGTCTTGATGAGTTCTTTGCATAGCATTTTCCGCCGTTCATTCAGAGTGGCTTTGCAGAGACTGCAGAGAAATGAATAATGTCCTCTGGTGTTTGTTCATAGAACCTACAGAGTTCCTCAATTTCCTTTCTTCTCCAAGGTGGATAATGTTTTGATACAGGCAGTATACACAGTCTGTAATTTAAAAACTGCTACTTGGTGTAATTACTATAAGTCGTTGCTAAGCAATCTTGAGCGGAGACCTTCATGTAATTGCTGAACGTTAACCATCCCTCGCTCTTCATTGATAATAACAGCTTGTCTTTCAGAAGAGATAGTGCTTTCATGCTTAGTTTTATTGTTCTTTACAGTTCACTACGTCTCAGATTTGAGGCCAATATGGATGAGAAGCCAAGGGTGGTAAGTGACTTTTGTAGGAAAGCTCTCATAGGTGAGCGATCCTTCCGCAGAGAAGTATTGCCAGTATTTCCAGCCATAGATGGAAGCCCAGAGCGCTTTCCTTTTTTATTTTAAGGCTTCGGCAGCAGTTGGCAAAAGCTGCCTGCCTACCAAAAGATTTTTTTATCAGGCCGAACACCGGCCTGATTTGTACTGGGGACGTACACATCAGCAGGTGGAAAATAGACTTGAAGATTTTTTTATAGCTGTTTTCTAATGCGGTACTGTCCTGGACCCTCAGAGTCACGCTCCCATGAGCCAACAGAGGGAGAACTTTGGCTTTTACCACTCCAGGATCGGACAGAGTGAGGAGCCCTTCATCTTCCTGTGCAGCAAAGTGAGTCCGAACGCATGTGCTTTGTCTTTCTTTTTGATGTCTTCTATTTGCAATGCAAACCTGCAATTAGAGTTAAATAGTCCAAGCTGGTTCAACCTTTTCATTGCTCAAATACCAGTTATGGTTCAGTTTTTTTCTCTTGAAATGTTAGCGTTTGAGTTTTTCATTTTTGTGCCCATCCCATTTTTGTCCGAGTATTCCAAGGTTGCGTCAAGATGATGTTGCAGCCCCACTTTTGTCCTGCTGATCAGAGCTAAGTTATCTGCATACAACATGCTTGATAGCAAGATTCCTCCCATTTTTGGCGCATGACTATTGACTTCATTTAGTAAGGGAGTAAGATCAGCAAGAAACAAGTTGTACAGAATCAAGGCCACTAGGTGATAATTCTCAGACTTACCTTTATCACCTCTTTGAATATTGGCGAGATCACAGAGCTATTCCAGGAGGTAGGGACACTGCCATTATCTAGGACGAAATTGTAGAGTGGTTCTAGCTTCTTAACCCAGTAAGATGGTTCTTCCTTAAAAATTTATGGTGCAATCCCATTTGGACACGGAGCTCCTTTTTGGTCCTCTTTGGAAATTTGCTTTTTGATGTTTTGCGTAACAGGATCAGAAGTCTTGTGGTAGCCTAGCACTGGGCAGACTGTTTGTTTGATTCGAATGTCTAAAAGTTCTGACTATAGCACTATCTTGACATGCAAATGTTTCTCTCCAGCATCTTGCATCCTCAAATTGCATTGTCTCAAAAAACCATCTGCTATATTCCTGTAAATCCAGCATTAGAAACTGACGTTTGCTTAAAGCTTTTGATTGTTGTCTCACTTTTGTTCTTTCAAATACCCTTACATTATTTTTCGTGCCCTACATTCCACATCTTTCTGCACAGTCTACCCTGTTGCACGCATATTTGCATTAATCTCTGTTAAACTATTTCTACAGTTTGAAGACAACTCAATTCAAATATCGCAAACTTTCCTTTGAAAGTTATATCCCTCCAACCTCACAATAACTAATCTCCTCTAACCAATCTGTCAACTCCATCAAACAACTGGAAGAAGTCACACACTCCCCACAAATGTTCACACCTAACTTGTGTCAATTTAATCCACCCCAGAGAAACTGACTCTCAGTGTGTCACATGTCTTTAGCACATAGTCCCCACGAGGCTGAGACACCATTCAGCTGAGAACTTTTGAGTTGATCTTCTAATCTGAGAGTCCTGAGACTGCAGTTATGTCGATCTTTCATTCAGAGCTGGCCAGGCTACTTCTGCCATGCTGCTCCTATCTTGTTGCTAGGTTCTGGAAGGAGAAGCTGAGATATGGCGTGGCCAGCAAACAATATCCTGCAAATATTGCCATACAGTACCACTTTAAAGCCAGTTCTATTGGCAATGTCAATGCTTGTTATCTCTTTTTCTATGTATCCAATATGGACTCCCAGTACATGGATAAAAATGAACAGTATATAGAAGGACTTTGTAGATGTCAAAGCATGTAGGGCACAGCTCCCATGCTTTCTTCTATCTCACATGTACAATGCCAGTTTTGTGAAGTGTTCTTTCCACCACACGCTGTACAGTGGGTCCTTGGCAATATTTGAAAATAACCTCCAAGTGGCTTCAGAATCCACTTATCCTTCAGTGAGCTATCTGTTCTTTCTGGACCTGTGGGTGCCCTCACTGTGCGCAGCATGACACTTTGGCATTCAAGGGCTTTGCACTGGATTCTCCTGCAAAGCACATACCTCTCCACCCAATATATCATATCATTGCTAGTCATCCTTGGATCATACGTAAGATAACCCATTATTTTGCTTACTTATTTACAGTAACTCCATTACTGGTATGTTGTAAGCTATTGGCTTATTGGTTTATTGCCATCACTACTTATGCATGCACCCATCCAGCTACTTGTGTGTGTGTGGTTAGGGGATATTGCCACTATAGACATGATGGCCATTGAGCGCCACAACAGTGACCATAATGCCCTTAACCTGACCTTCAAGGGGTTTTTACCTCTATTCCATCAGGGAAGTATCCCCAAGTTACCATGGGATTTGGCCCTCTTGAAGAACAGGCAGGGTCTATAATGAGAGTTTGTCTGGAGGGCCCCGAAGGTGCTGGTCTTGATCTATGGGCAGGTAACTGACAGCCTGGAATTACTGACTTCCAGTGATTCGTGTACCCCAACATTTTGATCTTGTATCTAAATCACATGAAAAACTGTTTATCTGTCTCCAAAGTCTCTTAAGTAAGAATGGCAGCAAGGTGACTGAACCCCATTCTTGCTGTCTGTGGTTGGATCAACATTGTAGGGAGTCAAGATCCACTCTTATACAGACACTAAAAGCAGAGAATAGAATTGACATTCCTAGGGCAAGGAAAACCTATGCATTAGTGCAGGCTAAATCGGCATGGGGAAGTAAGGTCTGCAAAGTCCTGGTAATAGCTGCTAGGGTATGGGATAGTAAATCACTTTTGGGTATAGTGTCCCATGGCAGTTATTATGCTACTGCGCAGTTGATTTACAATCTACAACCCGAGACATGAACCATTTCCAGAAGACCGATGCAGCTAAGCCTAATTCCACATACAGTGATACTGAAGTACCCTTCACTCCTTTAGAGAGGGAAGACGTTCTGTTGACTCTCCAGTTCAAAGATATTTTGGAGGCAATACAGCTGATTCTTCTCCATAAAGCTCCAGACCCCTATTCTATCCATGACGACATGCTCCAACCGCAACTTCACATTTGGACTGCCTATTTCTTCCTGTTGTTTTGTTCTATCCTGCAATGTGGCCTGATCCCGGGTTCTTGGCAGTCTGCTGAGATTGTCCCAATATTTAAAAATGGATTTATGATGATCGTGGAATTACATGCCTATTAGCCTAATTGATGCATCCCATAAGTTATTCTCCCATCTTACTGAAGGGAAATTGATGGAGTGGATTCAGGAGAATACTACCCTCTCAGCTATGCAGGCAGATTTTAGGAGCAAGGTTAATACTGTTGACAAAATATACAGTTTTGTAGCATATATTGGAAAACCGTAACCCTTGACAAATGCCACGTATATGCTGTCTTTGAGTCTATTCCGAAAGGTAAGCTGTGGGAAGTAATGAAGCAAATGGGTGTCCATGATAACATCTTGTCTGTTCTAGTTAGGTTGCATGCTTCCAACACTGCCGGTGTTAGATATGGGAATAGTGGAGAGCTCACAAATCCCTTCAAGATCATGACTGGTGTCGACCAGAGGTGTGAGCTGGTGCCAACATTATTCACACTTTACTTCAATGATCTAGTAAAGGAGCTTTATTTCCCTGGCAAGTAAGCACTTAAACTGGGCTCTTATAAAAATGTCCTCGCTGCTCTTCACAGACGACATGCTCTGAATTTGCAAAACTCTGCGCGTCCTGCAGGCAGTAGTTGATCGCTCTTGAGCTTCTGTAGTCCCAGGGCCTTGAACTTAATATTTAAAAAAAATGATGGTCTTCAATCATTATAAAGCAGGTAGGGCACATATTTTGGTGCAGGGTGTGCCCATGGAGCAAGTTCAGGAGTTTTTCTATCTTGGTGTATATTTAATACATCAGATGCTTTGGTCCACGCACATTATCAAGAGCTTGTTGAAACTTCTGCAAGAAGCAGGTGAAGTGATTAAAATGCGTAAAACTGTCCAGGCCTCTTCTCTTGCCCTAGCAGTGGAGATCTATAACCTAAAAGCGAACGCCTCAATTATGCACGGTGCTGAGCTCTGGGATTACATGAGGGCCGATAATCTTGTTAAGACTGAAAACAGGTTGGTTAGGAGTCTCCTCAATCTCCCGCAGAGTGCTCCTTACCTTCCACAAGTTATAGACATTGGTACCTACTCGATTAACCGTAGTGTGATGCTCTGACCCATCATGTATTGGCACAGGCTCTGGTCCACAATTGAGCTGGACTCATTCAGAGTTGTGATTAAGGTGCTTTTTGCAAACACTAAATCCATGCTTTATGAGATCGGCTTGGCCTCTCTTTGGGACACCCCAGATCAAGCTATGCCAGTCAAAGAATGCTTAACGGAGCATCTTTGGCTGCGAGAACTGAAGGGTGTGAAGGCAAGGAGCTTAACTGGCCTGTTTTTAGATGTCAAGATTACCACTGCATATGAATCACTGCTTGATATTTTCTGGGATGCATCCCTGTAGAACTGTATTGATATTGGAGGTATGGGGTCTTCCTTGGGAACAGTTTTTGTGCCAAATGGTTTGGGAAATATTACAATACCAGGAAGTGCCTTCTGCCCGAGTTGATGAAACTCTGTACCATTTTGCTTTTTTCTGCCTTGCTTATGCACGCTCTCCTAAAAAATGGCTCATACCCATATGCAATCTCTTGGGATTCACCCAATTTGTCCCTATATGACTTGCAGTACGCACTGACATGAGAGAACTGATAGTTACTGTAGTGACTATATTTCTACATGCTGCTTGACTTATTCACAACCATATCATCTGTAGATGAAGGTACGATACATGTTTAACAGTACAGGTTGATAGGCACGAACTTTTATTAAAATATTTTTTTTGGCATGTACACTTTTATTTCATTTTTTACTTGATAGTTGCCGCTATTTTACTCATTTTAACTTGATTTTATGACTTCATGCATTTTGTAGAACTTATTATTGTCAGTGTGTTTAATGAGGCTGATGAAGATTTTATTATGTAGTTTGCCCCATTTTTTGTATTTTTTATTTTTCTGAAAGCGATGGCATTGGCACTTTGCATGTGATTGCTGACATTGTTGGCGCGTCTGACCTTAATAAGTAAACTTACAAGGGGACGCAAGGAGATCGATGAACTTTTTGACTCACAATTAAGATGCTCCCACCATAACTCGAGTACATGCTGATCAATAATCAATCAAAAACATCAATAATCTTTGATAATTAATGACATTAGTAATCAGTTGGAGTCAGTAATTGTCACACACCATGACTGAGGGGTCATGAATAACCACACCTTTAAGTAAAAGTTAGAATATTTATTTCCCTGCATTAACAATGCTAATGTCATGTAAGATAACCTCAAAATCAAATGATACTCACACAGAAAAAACACTGGCTGTCCAAAGCGATGAAAGAAACGTAATCTAATCAAAGCTTGAACCACTACACATTGTAAAGTTACAGTTCAAATTAATAATGATTACAATTGCGCAAACAATATCACATACATTTAGATTCAGCAAAGAAATGACATCAAACATTATTCCCTGCAGCAGACTTTCATTAGTAAGGATCCCTTAACTAACACAAGATTAGCATCAGCATGTTGGGCTTCATGTAAAACAATTTAGAAATACAACTTTGGAAAATATCTAACTACGGCTCTATCAAAATAGTGCGGTTGGTATCTAGTAAGAAAAAGCAAAACATACATTGCAAGTCACATTTGGTAATTTGTATACCGCTCCTCAAATGGATCGGCAAGCTAAGATACATTTTGTCATCAGGACATCAGTTAGGTCAGCAAGGCATCAGGATTCAGCATCAAAGTTAAGAAAAAGCAAAGTCTTTAAGCAGTTTGAAAGAAAAGAAGTAAACGCTCAAGAAGACTGGGGAGTATGGAGAACGGCAAATGCACAATGGCAAATGACAAATGCTGGTTTCTTCTCAGTGCAGTCCCGCTAAGTTAGATTCCCTAAAACTACTTCCAAAGTCCCTATTGGTCAAGGGATCCCATGTTCACACTTTGTCCAATAAAACTAAAACACCAAATCTATGATTTCTACCACTACTCAGTTCACATGTCACTGATTGGCTTCTCTCGTAATGTCCTCATCATCCGGCTCATCAGGTAACAATATTGTTACAGCTTGTACTCCAGTCCGTGTCTTTATTTTTTCCTCCTGAGAAAATTCAGTTTTACACACCTTACATTTATACTGTTACATTCAGCAAGAACAGCATCTTCTAGCAATCGGTTCTCACGAGAAAGAATTTTAGCTACAAGCACATTTAGACAGCACAGTGGAAAATCACATTTTAATTCTCTGAACAGCCATTTTATTAAATGTTAAGAAATACTGCTTGACATGAGGCCATGCAAATAGGCCAAGACCTCCGCTAAATTAAGCCCTACAATTAATAAAACTAATACATAATGCATAACCCCTAATATGATGGATTACTATAGTAATCAAACACAAGCTCTGTATTTCATATTAATAAGCCATTGATAAGTATACTTCGCGAACATTGGCAGCCACTCATCGTGATCACATTTTCAAATGCATGCCTTATTTTCTCTATATTATTACATTTTATATGAAAATCCATTACTCAGAATACATGAATACTCATTAATATTTTTATTTAAACACCTGCTTCAGCAAACCCTCCTCTGATGACTAAGGGGGTCATTATGACCCCAGTGGTCAGTAATAATGTGGCAGTAGTACCGCCAACAGGCTGGAGGTACATGCTGCCACACTGTGACATTGGCGGGTTGGCCGCAGCCAACCTGCCAATATACCACTCCAACCGCCATGGCGGTAGCAGCTGCCGAGCCGCAGATAACAGCCTTCAACCCAGTGGCTGCTATTGTACCGCCGGCGGTATTTTGATCCTGCCTACCACCATGGTTTTCGTGACGTTACGAATGCCACGAAAACCATGGCGGTCGGCCCTACCAGTGACAGGGAATTCCAACCCCCAAACACTCCCCAGATGCCCCCATCCCACCTTCATCCACGCTCCCCCCCTTCTGATACCCCACCCACCATTCACACACACTGGCGGACATGCACCACTCATACACACGCTCACTCACACAGGAATACACGCATTCGTTCATGCATGTAAACATTTATTCACACATTCACACTGATACACAAAGACACATTCACATTTCCATTCATACACGTATTCTCACACATGCATACACACATGCATACAGCACTACACACACATTCGCATTCAGGCACACACTCACACATTCATGCACACAACCCCACACACACACACAACACCCCAAACACCCCTCTCCCTGTCGGAAACCCAACTTACCTGCATGCAGAGGGTCTTCCGGCAGGGGACGGGATAGGGTGCTGCCACCGCCAGCAGAACACCGCCAGGCCGTATTATTTGTCATAATACAGCTGGCGGTCGTCTACTGGTGTGGTTCTGCTGGTGGTAGCAGCGCCACCATAACACCATCTGCCAATATGGCCACAGCCGGATTTCTGTCCTTCTTGTGGCGGGAATCTGTCTGTGGTCATAATTTGGCGGATGGATATTAGCCGTGGCAATGATCTTTTGCCGGCCGTCGCCGCGGCGGTAGGCGGCATTTACCACCAATCTTATAATGAGGGCCTAAATATGTCATTACACCAAACTATCACTCACAAATGTTTGCATCAGCTAAAATTCTGTCATTTCAATCCTTTCATACTTTTGTTCCCTTTTCGAATTTTCCCCAAACAATCTTTCCCTTTTCTTTTCTTCCCTCCTCTGATCATTCTTTGACCTTTTCAATTGTATTCTTTTACACAATTTATATATCCCCTATATTCCAATTAGGCAAACCATGACAATTGTTATCCCCCTGTACACCAATTCCCACTGAAGCAAAACCTGTGCCAACCTTTTCCCAAACACCTTGCTCTTTCAATTCTTTCCAATCAGCACTTTCATTAGTCAGATTAGTAAGTAAGCCTCTAATTTCTTTACTATTATCAGGAATGAACGAACAACGTTGTCTAGAATTAAGCATCCTACAAACTCTGCCATGCTTTGCTAATGAAAGCCTAAAGCAAGGCGATTCTGAAGAGCAGCTAATTCAGTATCTATCAGGAGTATGGCTCCTGAAAAATTAGTCAGCGTGTTTTCCACAATAGTAGACAACTTTCAAATCTTTGTTAAGTTCAGAACAACTCCCATTGAAGGAATCATTGCTCCAAATATATCTCCCACTATACCAGAAGGAGACTCTTTCCTCTGTCTCATATGATTTAATTCAGTCACTTTTGGAAACTTCTTTAAGTCATCTATTTGAAAAATCTTTGGGAAAACTATTCCCAAGTAACATGCCCCATGCCATCCTCTTGGAAGATGGTAATAAGCATTAGGACCACAGATATATCACAGGAATTGCCAGATCCTGTCCATTCAACAGAAATGTCTATTAACTCTGAAACAAAAACACATGTCTACATTCACTCGTTCCCACAAATAATATGTCAGTGCGTGATTTAGGCCTATATATACAAACATTCCCTACATGTTGCGCATCTAGAGCTAATTTTACTTGTGTTTTAATTCGACTATAAGCATAATAATTTTTGTAAGTCCTTTTCTAACTTCTCCTTCAATGCCTTTCTCCTGTCATCTGTGGGATCTCAGAAGCTCTTCTCTAAAGGTGTAAGCAAGCATGTTAGATTGTTCCTGTGAACATACACTGTGCTAAATGTCAACGTAGGTTCAAAGAAGCCCCTAACTAATACTATGTCATTATCCTTAGCTATTCTACTCAAATACCTAAGTATAGGGACAAATGAAAACATAGTTTGAATAAAAGTACTGAAGATACTCCTGGTTATGGAATCTTATTAGTAACAGACTGCAACTTATCCTATGTGTTAGTGGCAAACTATGATAAGTAACTCCTTCTTCAACTGATGAAGGAATCTGCGTACACACATAACAATTCCTTGCATCCATTGTTTCAACATACTCACTCAGCAAGAGATAGAAGACATTAGACTAAAGTTCTCCTTGCGCTTTAGTGCCCTCATGCAAATACTTCTCATGTAACGTAAACTTCTCTATTGCTGTTAATGCAGTAGTCGTTTCAAAAGCAGAAGCATGGTTGGCTTCACTCTTATCACGAACAGTAATTCCCACAATCAATACCACAAACAATATCCCACATGCAATCGCCAAACCAATACTAATATATGTACAGCACCTAATTTTCCTATCCTGCTGGCTAATGTTACTCATGATCTGTAAAGAATCAGAAAGCAGAACAGATATTTAGAAAAACTCAGCAAAAATCAAAAACAAAACAAATTCTTCTTTCAGCAGTTATTTCCAGCTTTCAGTCTTTCTTCCAGGATCCCTTGTCAAAATCAGTAAGCAGCTTGTCAAAATCAGATTTCAAAAAGTCAAAGCAGGCTATTATCGATGTGGAATATCTCTATCAAAACAAAAAGACAAAAATACTTTCTGCCATTAACTTGTAGTTGCATGTTCCCATTCAGGACCTGTGCATCTTCGACTTGCTATTCTCTTTCTTTTCAACTTTCGATCACCATTCAATTATCCTTCACTGAGATCTTCTCTGCTTGTTCTATCCACTTCTTCTTCAATTGTTGTTTCAACAACTACTCCCTTTTTCTTTGCTTGTGATTCAAGCCACTTATCTCCTTTCAGTGGACTCTTAGTCAATGTTCTTTTCAGTGTTGAACTTGTAACTTCTCCTTGTTCTATGGTGTTTTCTCTTGAAGGACTTGCAACTGGTTCAGGAGGAGTCAGATCACAGTGACTTTGGTCCACTTCAACTCGTTCCCCCTTGGGGTCTAGCAATTGCTCTGTTTGCCTCTCAAAATCGTCCGCTTCTGGGAAAGCCCTCCTTGGACTAGGCTCTCCTGCTATTGAGATATGCTCTCTGTCACCCTCCTGGAGGTCTTCTCCTTTGTCTCGCACAAGAGTGACTGAACCATCCTTAACGGGCTCAGATCTGATCTCAGTTCCCTTTTTTTCTCCTACTGGCCCTGAGTCTGGTCCTATCATTGTTGGAACTCCCACCAACTCATTTGCATTGTCCAGAGGACATGACCCTTTCTTTGTGTGGCTGGTGTGGATCCAGTTCGGAACTCTAGCGCACTTCACAGCTGTGGTAGTTATCATAACTACCTGGAAAGGTCCTTTCCAACAATGCTCCAAATGCGTGTTTCCGGACCACAACCCAGTCACCGGCTCTCAGGTTGTGCCCTGGGTCATTGATCGGTGGCAGTGTGGTGGCTTCAAGCTGCTGAGAGAAAGAGCGAACCACATCAGCCAGACCTTTGCAGTAGTCCAACACCATATTATCTGTAATGTTGACAAGTTCATTCGCTGGCAACCTCATGGCTCGGCCCATAAGGATCTCATGCCTTGACAATCCTGTCTTCCCGTCGGGTGTCTTTCTCATTGCCATTAGAACTAAAGGCAGTGCGTCAGGCCATTTCAGATTTGTGGAAGCACAAATCTTTGCAACTCTTGACTTTAAGGTACCATTCATCAGTGCCTGATGCTTCAGGACAGTAAGTACAATGAAACTTCTGCTCAATGTTTAATGCTGCACACAATAATTTAATTACTTCATTGTTGAAGTGACTTCCCCTATCTGATTCTAAAGAGATTGGAAACCCGAAACGTGGCATCAGTTCCCCAAGCAGTAGTTCCACTACTGTGAGACTGTCATTTCTTCGTGTAGGGTACGCTTCAATCCAGTGACTAAAAATGCACACAATCACCAACACATATCTCAAACCTCCATACACTGACATCCCAATAAAATCCATCTGCATTCTGCTGAAAGGTCTTCCTGCTCTCCAATGTGGCTCAAATTAACCATTGTCCCTTTCCCCGTGTTCATTTGCTGGCAAAAAAACGCAACAATGGCAAACTGCTTCAGCAACCTGTCTAAACCTTGGGCTGAACCAATCATGCTTGAACAAAGAAATCATGGCGTCCCTCCCAACTTGAGCTTGACCATGGTAATGCCTAGCCATTTGAGATGACAGACTATTAGGCAAAACTAATTGACCCTCCTCTGCAACCCACAATTCATCTTGTCTTTGAACACATTTCATTTTACTCTATGAATGTTTCTCTTACCTGTCAACATTCTTCTGCAACATTTTCAATTCCTCGAACATGTCAATCACTTTCAATGCAAAACTTGGACATGTTTCATCTTCTTCAGGTAACAGTTCCCACTTATCTTTGAATGATATACAGTTCAATGCACAAAACCTTGCAACTTGAGCCGCATATCCATTTCCCAATGAGACGAAGTCCTGAGACTTCAGATGTGCACTGCATTTCACCATGGCAATCTTTTCAGGCATTTGAATGACATGCAACAGTTCTCTAATTCTCTCACCATTTCTCACTGGTGAACCAGAAGAGGTCATCTGTGACCACAACTGGCCAAAATAATGGACTATTCCAAATCCATACTGGCTATCTGTAGAGATGGTAACCTTCAGTTGAGCAGAAACATGGCACGCTCTAGTAAGGGCTACCAGTTCCACCACTTGGGCAGAATACACTCCTCGAAGCTAAGAAGCTTCCAGGATACCAGTAATTGTGCACACAGCATATCCTGCTCGCATTGTCCCTGTGTGGTCTCGTAGACAAGAACCATCACCAAAGAAAATTAGGTCATTCTCATCCAATCGAGTATCTCTAATGTCAGGTATCGGTTTTGTGCATAAGTCAGTTACTTCAAGACAATCATGCTCAATGTCCTCCAATTTTTCTATTTCAACATTCTCATTTTGAAGTTAGGTTGCCGGGTTCAACACTGTACATCTTTTCAATGACACATTTGGTGACCCTAGAATACTCGTTTCATATCTGGTCAGTCTCGCACTAGACAAATATTGGGTTTTCGTCTTTGTAAGTAGGAGCTCAATAGAGTGAGGGACCAATATAGTCAAAGGATATACCATCACAATGCCCTCACACTGTGTAAAGCTTTGTCCAACCGCTGCAACTGTGTGCAAACAGCCTGGTAAGGCTGTTGCAAATGGGTCCAAATTAGCTGAAAAATATGCTACTGGGCAGTTTACACCTCCATGGACCTGCACCAAGACAGACAAAGAATATGCATCACGCTCATGGCAAAACAATGTGAAAGGTTTTGTGTAGTCAGGCATTCCCAAAGCTGTAGCCTTGCACAGGCTCTCTCTCAATTCAGTAAACGCTTTAATTCCAGCCTGGTCTAACACTATGGGATCAGTGACTTCTTTATGAGTCAGCTTCTGTAATGGCCTTGAAATAACTGAATAATTGGGAATCCATTGGTGACAATAGCCCACCATCCCTAGAAACATTCTGACATCTCTCTGTGTGGTCGGGGGATTCATCTGCAATATGGTTGTAACCCTTTCTCTGGATATCTTTCTAGATCTCTTCTCAATCTGTTGACCCAAGTATTTCACTTCTTTCTGACAGTATTGAAATTTAAGTGGGAACACTTTATGACCAACTTTTCCCAAAAGGTTCAGCAAAGCAATCGTGTCATACTTACACTCGTTCCTTGTTTTGGACGCAATCAGCAAGTCATCAATGTACTGTACTAAGGTCAATTGGAAAGGTAATTCTAACGACTCCAAATTCGTTTTCAGGATCTGATTGCATATGGAAGATGACTCTGAAAACCCCTGAGGAATTCTGCACCAACTGTAAACTCAGTCCAAAAATTTGAAAATGAAGAGAAATTGGCTGTCCTCATGAAGAGGCACAGAAAAGAAAGCTTGTGACAAGTCAATGACAGTGAACCACTCAGCATCACATGGAATCTGAAACATTATCACAGCTGGATTTGGCACCACAGGACAACATTTGACCACAATGTCATTTATTTTTCTCAAATCTAGGACAATTCAAACTTTCCCACAGGGCTTTTGCAAACCCATTATCGGTGAATTACATGTGCTGCTCAATACGTCCTTCAAAACCCCTTGTTCTACAAAGTCTACAATTATTTGGGAGACCTTCATACGAACATCTTGTGGCATGTGGTACCAGGAAATTTGAGGAAAAACAGCATTCAGCTTTGCAGTAGATTTAACTGGCTCAACTCCCTTTATCAGACCTATCTCTTTTCCTGTCACCGTTCCCTGTAAATCAGGATGAAGCTCCTTCACCATGAACACAGGAAAGAAATTAATCAGAGCGTATTCCTCATTTATTGTCTCATATCCTGTCTCTGGAGCTGGGTCATCTTCATCATCATTATACGTCTGAATCTCAATTCCATCATTTGAACAGGTAATCGAGCATCTCGTTTTACACAGCAAGTCTCCATCCTTAAGGAATACTGGACTTGAATCACAGACTATGAATTTGTGCAATCCCTGGAAGTTGCCAATTTTAACCTGAATTGGTTCTGTAATCGGGTTGGTCAAGTACTGATTCGCTACCCCTACAATCTGAACTGTTTTACCTGAAAGGGGCAAGTTCGGGACTTCAACTGATCTTACTGTAGAGCGTGTAGCTCCTGTGTCAACCAAAAATGAAACTCTGTGACCCATGACTTTTCCCTTCACATAGGGACCTCTCTGATCTACTTCTAAGGAGGGTGCAAGCACACATGGCTCCTCATCTGAACTTTCGCTCACCCAATCATCATTTATTCCATTCTCTCTGTGCAACGGGAATTGGAGCACTATGTTATTACTTTAGTTAAGTTTCTCACCTGTGACCTGTTGAGAAAGCATAATTTGCTGCTGTTCCATTGGGGCTTGAGGTATTTGAATTTGCTCTCTAGGTACCATGGGAACCTGCTGCTGCATTGGCTGCAACTGTGTCATTTGTACATGTGACATTTGTCCCTGCTGCATGAGTTGAACATTCTGCACTTGATTCATATTATTTTGAAAATGTGGATTAGGACCTCTCATTCTTTGTCCTCTCATGTTCTGGAATGAATTGACATCATTAGTTTGCTGAACAACACCCTCCTGCATCAATATCAGACACTCCTGTTTCCAATGTACGACGGCTCCGCAACCATGACAAGGCAACCATTTCTTCATTCCTTGCACATCATTCTGAAACAATACAGTACCCAAATCTGGACTGCAATTCATATTACCTCCGGGACGTCTACCTCTCATCTGGGGCTGAAAGACCATGTTTCTCTGCTGTTGCTGTGGTAGCTATTGTGGAACATTCCCTTGGATGCCTGTCTGAGCAGCTTTAATCTGCATCACCATCGCCTTTTCTTTCAGGTTTCTCTGCTTTAACTCAATTTCATCACTACAGTACTTTGCATACTGCAACACCTCATCAATCAGGTTTGCTTGCAAGCAAATCAAATGACTCTTAACCATCTGGCTAATTTCAGGTCTCAATCTTTCCACAAATCTGACCACAAAATGAATCATGTCCTTCGCCTCAATTGCCTCTACCACTGCAATGCTAGAACACCTGTAGCAACCTATCATAATACGCATGTATCGACTCCTTTGCTTCCTGAGCTGTCCTGTCAATTCTCTGCCAATCAATATTCTTGGGCAAAGTTCTCGTTTTCAAAAATTCAATCACCTTATAGTAATATTTCATTACCTTGGAAGATGGTGCACCAGTAGTTCTATGTTTCTCTGGTTCTCTTGTTGGCCAATCTACACTCCTCTTACACTCTATCCACAGATCGCCTGGGACCCCTATTTCAAATAAAGTGTTCAGGTCCTCCAACAGGTATTTTGAAAGTTTAACAAAGCTGTCTTTCTGCTGGTACCACTCTACCAGCTTCTCCCTCAATTTTGGATTACCATTTGTAAATGATAGAATATCACTTCTGCTCCAAGGGATATGAACAAAATTCTCTCCTGGAACCTCTCTCATTGGAAAAATCTTCACTGGCTCTTGGCTTTGCTGCACATTTGCAGTCAACTCCCCAGAATCCCTTTTCTTTTTCTCTCTTTTCTTTACCCATTTGCCTTCCCATTTGTCTAATGCTCCCCAAGTCTGAGCACTTTGAAATAATTCCCTAAGGTGTGCCTTCATTCCAGCAGATCTCATGTGTTCAAAATCTTTAGTCTCGAAATCTAATCTGTAACTCCTATTTAAATGCTTCATTTTCTCTATTTCTATACTGTATTTCTCTGCCAGGTCTGACAGCTTCCGATGCACATTGCTCACCTCCCTTGTGATCTTCGGGGACAAATATCTCAACACTGCTTCTGTGTAGGATTCTAACCTGTTCTCTCCCATAGTTCCCTCAATTAGCTCACCCGCTTCCATGCTTAGCTTAGCGTAATTCAAATACTCCTCTCCCTTCGGAGTACTGTGCAGGGTATTCAGCTTGTCTAACCATTCAGTAAATTGCTGAGGAGCCAAACCTTGCAATGAGATGTTACTGGCTTGGATAGGTGGTACCTCCTGTGCAACTGCATTCAGGTTCTGCGGTGTCAGCAATTTCAAGCTCTGACTAATGTTTGACCCTACCATAGTATCTGGAAGTACTCTGAATGGACTAAGGTCTAACAATGACCTAGAGCCATTAAAAGTCTGTCCCAAAAGAGAAATTACTTGAGTATCTTCGTTATATCCTTCCCCATTACATTCTGTGTCCTGACACCCTGTTCACATACAGTAGGTTTCTTCTGTCCAAATAAGGGTACAGCCAGACCAACAGTAATAGGTAAAGATATAGCATCTGGGGTTTGTCTGTGTTGGAAAATGGGTCATTGGTAAGGGCAGGTAAGTACCTACACTTAGCAATAGGCCACTAACCCCCACTTAGGTCCAGTTAGGTCTCAGTAAATTAAACCGAGCACAACTCTTGGTAGCTTCGCAACGAGCGACAAGGCTTAACTTAGTAGACAGAGTGTAAAACATTCAAATATCACAAAACAGTAATTAAATAAAACACAGGAAACAGTTTAAAAATCCAAAATCAATTTATAAAAGTAGATTATATTTGTATCTTCAAAATGACACAGAAACGAATAACATCGGATAAGGGGAACCGAAGATATGAATTTTTAAAGAATTATTGTTTTCTAGCACCTAGAAACAAAAAGCACCAATCTGGTCATCTGGTCGCACCTCGACTGGGGCAAAGTCAAAGTTTAAGGCCGACCGCGATGGAGACCGGCTCGGCTACAGCCCGCGGGAGGCCTCGGTCAAAAGTTTACCTTAGGACATAGTCGTTTTTCTGAAGATTTTGTTCAGCGGGATGAACCTGTCAGTCCAATCTGACCTCCTGGAACTCTTCCTGGGATACGCGTCGCGGGAGCCCTCGGGGGAGATTGTTGCCATCGGAATTAGTCGGTTTTTTTAGGTGAAAATCCTTTGACCAGGGCAAACCTGGATCTTGATCCGATGTCCTTGGAGCCCTCCTCGGAAACGCTGGCTGGGAGGTCCCGGTCAACTTCCTATGTTCAGGCTTAGTCTCTTTTTTGGAGATTTTCTTCACCGGGATGAACCTGCAAGTCAGGCCGGGTCGCGGTTGACTCAATCCGGCTAGAGTTGCCGCGGCGGGTTGGTCCCTCTATGGAGCTTTTTTCAAAAGTTCTCCAAACTGATTCAAACTTCTGGATCTTCTTCCAGATGTTCTTTTACGATTCTTTTGAGGTCAACAGCTCACCGCAAGGTTCCAGAAGTGCTGAGATGCTCCTTGGGGGGTGTGGACTACAACTCCCAGAATGCACCTGGCGCAAACTCCTTTTTGGCCACTGGGCAGTGGTCAGCTGGTTGGTTTCTTCAGGAGTTGGTGCAGGGGACTCTGGTTAGCAATTTTGCACCTGTAGCAAACAGGGAGTCCCTCCTTGAACCAGTTGAAGCCAGGCAAAGTCCTTCTTGTGGTGAAGCCCAAGTGTGCAGCTGGTACAGTCGTTCAGAGTGCAGGGTCCAGGTGCAGGCCAGGGGTCCAGCAGGGCAGTCCTTCTTCTTCTGTAGTTCTTCCTGGTAGGGATCTGGCAGGGAACTGAGGTGTGGGTGCAGGTCTGCCAGTTTTATCCCTGCTCCTGGGTGAAAAACAGGGGGGTCCTGGTTCTCCCATCAGGTGCAGGGTCCTTCCCCCTGTGATGACCACTTCCTGGGAAGTGTGGCAAAAATCAATCCTAGGGAGCAACATTCCTTAAAAATCCATCATGGCTGAAAGTGATTTTTGGAGGTTACATCTGCCTGAGCCCACCCACTGGTGTGGCCAAAAATCCTAAACACACCCATCTCCTGCCCTCTCCTAATCTAATCAAGGGGGCACCTAATTGTCTGGGATTGCAGGATGTGAGGGTGTTGCTGGGTTGCTCCAAATGTCCTTCTCTGCCTTTGAAGACCAGTTTGGCAGCCCTCCCCCTTCCTCCCTCACCATCTGCTGAGGGGAGATCTCCTCCCCCAGACACATCTCTTTGTGTGGAGCCAGGCCACTTCACACCTCATCAAGGCAGCCTGGCCAGGCTGCCAGAGAATGGCCAATCAGAGCACAGCAGCAAGAACACTGCAGGGCTTAAGTTGGCAACTTTTTAGGTAAAGTTTAAAACTCTTTACCTGAACAAGTTATATTAAATCCCACAACTGGAAGTTGTGGGATTTATTATAACAATTAATTTGATACCAAACATCTGGTATCTGTCACTTAAGGGGACTTTTTAAAATTAAAATAAAGTCTCCCCATTCTAGGCTATGGAGGCCATTCACTACAATGAGGGAAACACAAATTTGGCTGTTTTACCTCACCAGGGCTTATAAAACTATTTTTATAAGGTCCCTGCTTAGAGTTACACGGCACCCAGCCCTAGAGGCACATAGCCCACACCTTAGGGGTGACTTATATGTACAAATAAGGTAGTTTAAGACTTTGGAACTACTTTTCATTCCAAAGTCGAATTTGTATGTAACTTTAATTTAAAAGCAGCCAGCAAGGCAGGCATGCCTTTAAAATGACACTGTGCACCTCAGCAGTGCACATATGGGGGCACTACCTATGCTTGGGTCCCTAAACCTCCATGCCCTTCCATATACTAGGGACTTATAGGTAGGTTGACTTAGCCAATTATAATTAGCCTAATTTGCATACTGATTTTACACAGAGCATAGGCCCTGGGACTGGTTAGCAGTACCCAGGGGACCATCAGAGTCAGGAAAACACCATCAAAAAGTGGAAATGGGGGCAAAAAGTTAGGGGGCCTCTGCAATCAGCCCTGTTCTCTCACAGTCTGGTACTTAACTTCTGTGGGAGAGTCTCGGGAAAACCTGTTCCCTAGGCACCATTAAGTTTGTAGCCGTTTCCATAATGGGTACATCAGGGTAAATTCAACAGTAATAGGTAAAGATATAGCATCTGGGGTTGGTACTTAACTTCTGTGGGAGAGTAAACCCCATATTCTGATTTATCATTGAAGCCATATCTGACTGTGTCCTGTTACTGGAGTGAATCTCGACATAACTTGCAGCTGCACTTGGGCAGTAAAAGTCGAGTTGTTTCTGTCTGAACCAACATCGGTCTCAGGAAAACCTGTTCCCTAGGCACCATTAAGTTTGTAGCCGTTTCCATACACCTGATTTTGTACCACTGGAGTAGTAGGTGCGTTAAGACTACCCTGCATGGTATTCTGTGTCAGGCTAGTATTAACCTGCACCGGACCCACTGTACTATTAACCTGTGTCGGAGCTGAAGGATCAGCACTGGTGCTCGGATCACTCTCTTGTGCTGCATATGGTGGTGGACGATTTCTCAATAACTGTAAAATAAATTAATCATCATCTGATTCTTCCTCCACTGATGAAGACTTTCTAGACACCTTACTTTCAGATGGGCTTCTGTTAGTCTTTCTAGTAGCTTTCCTTCCTTCCTTTTCATTGTCCTGCATAATCGCCAGAAACAACCTAATTCCGTGCAAAGTCTCTGTTCTCCAAACTCTCTGAGCACTGTCCCACCTAGCCTCTGTTAAAGTCTTTGCTGCCTTTCTCATTCTCCTCTCTAATTTTTGTTGCTGTCTGGCTTTTAGCTCCCAAATTGCTAATGCCTCAAACAGTGCTGATCTTGGAAGGGGCTTCGATTCATATAGCCCCATCCTTAAATGCTCTAAAACACTCAAGTTGAACATTCCGTTAGTAGGAAATGCTAGGTTCCCATCTTTCTCTGTTGCTTTGTACCATTGCTTTAGCCAAAGACATGGCGCGACACCCTTCTCCTCCATTACAATGTAAGCTGGTGTATCTTCTGATGGTGTAGCCTCGCCTATACTCGCTGTAATGTACGTATCTCTCCTTAAAGCACTGTTTAAAGCTTTGAAAAATGTCATAGTTCCGACCTTTTCGTTATTCAAAATCAAATCAGGAAGTGACTTTTAATCCCAGAATTCTCTTCACTCACCTTTCTCAACCAATTGCCTCTCACGGACGGCTGCCAATCCGTGCGCTACCTTCTCACTGACCGGCCTATCCCAGCGCAGTTCTAATGACGTCACACTCACGAGCTGCGGCTGACAAAGTCTTGCGGCTTGCCCTCCAAGACTTCGATTCACACAAAATTAATGCAAACTTTGCGAGCACTGACCCCAAAATCAAAAAACAAATCTGCTGGTTTACTACAGGAAAGGTAACACAATCGCTTCAGAAAATTTACGGATTTTCAATGACGGCTCTTCCCACACTTGCAGTTACTCCTTATTTCTCTGTTTCCCTGATTCGCAAGCAAAATTCAACCCTCAAATTTTACTCTCAACAGATCAGTGGGTCTGTCCTGGTACACACAGGACTCGCCAGATCTCAGTTGAAATTTTCTCTCACTTACTTTGACTCACACCATGACTTGTCGACCACACCCGATCGACCTATTAAACCAGACAAATTACAACATAAAATCAAGTGTCTCATACACTTTTCAATATACTCCAGAGTCTTAGACCACACAGGGTTCGTACATCAACAACCACGTGGACAATTTTTGAGCACAAAGAGCCACACACATGTGAAGTTCGACGACTTCCCTACTCTCACACTGCGGAGTATGCACACTCCTTCTGCAACTTCATTTGGAGTACGCAAACTCCCTAAGCCCTCACAAACATCACAATTCACCTACCATTTGCAAAGGCTGTACAAGCGCAAAACCTAATTAATTCACACTGTCACTAGAATGCCGAGAACATCCTCAAACAACCATTGGTGGGCTCGAAGATTCTGGGAAAGTCATTTCAGGACTTAGGGAAACATTTTCTCTCCAATTAACATCATTGAAAAATAAATCCAAATCTCAGTAATAATGGACTCTCAAAAGACCAAATCATCAAGCAACTACCATCTCCGTTAACCTTTATGTCTTTCTGCTACTTTCTGCTACCGTCTCTGTGAACACTTATGATAATTAATTAAAGGAGACCGACCATCAAGCTGTTACTATCTCTGTTAATACCTGTTATTCTATACCGGACGTCTATGATGGGCTCTTAAGGAGACAAACCATCTGTCGATGAACCTTTTGACTCACAATTAAGATGCTCCCACCATAACTCCAGTACATGCAAATCAATAAACAATAATCAATCAATAACATCAATAATCAATGATAATGACATTAGTAATCAATTGGAGTCAGTAATTGTCACACACCATGATTGAGGGGTCATGAATGACCACACCTTTTAGTAAAAGTTAGAATATTTATTTCCCTATTTTAGCAACGTTAACCTCATCACAAATGATACACATATAGAAACAACACTGGCTGTCCAAAGAGATGAAAGAAACGTAATCTAATCAAAGCTTGAACCATTACACATCCAAAAGTTACAGTGCAAATTAATAATAATAACAATTGTGCAAACGATATCACATAGATTTGGATGCAGCAAAGAAAAGACATCAAACGTTATTCCCTATAGTAGACTTTCATTAGTAGGGATCCCTTAACTAACACCAGATTAGCATCAGCATGTTGGGCTTCATGCAAAACACTTTAGCAAACACAAATCTGGAAAACATCTAACTATGGCTCTATCAAAATAGTGCGGTTGGTACCTAGAAAGAAAAAGCAAAACATACATTGCAAGTCACATTTGGTAATTTATATACCTCTCCTCAAATGGATCGGCAAGCTAAGATAGACTTCGTCATCAGGACATCAGTTAGGTCAGCAAGGCATCAGGATTCAGCATGAAAGTTCAGAAAACACAAAGGTCCTCATTACAACCCTGGCGGACGGGGGAGAAGTGGCGGTAATACCGCCAACAGGCCGGCCATGGTCATCCGCCACTTCTCCACTCCGACTGCCAAGGCGGTGATGACCGCTGGGCTGGAGACTTCGGTCTCCAGCCCTGCGGCCGTCACCAGACCGCCAGCGGTATCACAACCCTGAATACCACCATGGATTTCGGGTGGTTTAGAACTGCCATGAAATACATGGCGGAAGGCACTATCAGTGTCAGGGAATTCCTTCCCTGGCACTGATAGGGGTCTCCACCACCCCCACCCCGAGTCCTCCCCCCACCTCCCTGCCACCTCCCAAAGGTGGCAGGACCCCCCTCCCCACACCTACCCCCAACATGCACAGACACACCTCCACACGCACACATACACTGCAACAACACATACCCGCACACATACAAACAGACATGCACACAGAACGACCCGCACACATTTCCCATACACACAACACACCCCCGCATGCATACACGCACTCACACACCCCCTCTACATACTCACACGCACTCCCCCACGCACGCACACAACACACAACGTCACCCCACCCTCCTCCCCTAACGGACGTTCAACTTACCTTGTCTGTTGATCCTCTGGGAGGGGACGGGATCCATGGGGGCTGCTCCACCGCCAGCTCCCCGTCACCAGACGTGATTCGGTGGGCGGTGTTCTGATGACGGGGCAGTGGAGGTGGGGAAACCTCCACTTCCCCGCCGACCGCCAGTATGGCTGCTGGCGGCTCTCCATCCGAAAAAGGACATAGGGCTGCAAGCAGTCATAATACGCCGCGCGGAGAACCACCTGCACTGGCGGTCTTTGAAAAAGACCGCTGAGGTCGTAATGAGGGCCAAAGTCTTTAAGCAGTTTGAAAGAATAGAAGTAAAATCCCAAGAAGAATGTGGAGAATGGTGAATGGCAAATGCACAATGGCAAATAGCAAATGCTGGTTTCTTCTCAGTGCGGTCCAGCTAAATTAGATTCCCTAACACTACTTCCTAAGTTCGTATTGGTCAAGGGATCGCATGTTCAAACTTTGTGCAATAAAACTAAAACATAAAATCTATGATTTCTACCACTACTCAGTTCACATGTCACTGATTGGCTTCTCTTGTAATATCCTCATCATCCGGCTCATCAGGTAACAATATTGTTGCAGCTTGTACTCCAGTAAGTTCTGAGAAAGTCAGTCTTACACACATTACATTTATAATGTCACATTTAGCAAGAACAGTATCTTCTAGCAATCGGTTCTCGTGAGAAAGACTTTTATCTACAAGCACATTAGGACCTCACAGTGAAAAATCACAGTTTAATTCTCTGAACAGCCATTTTATTAAATGTTAAGAAACACAGCTCGACATGAAGCCATGCAACTAGGCCAAGACCTCTGCTAAGTTAAGCCCTACAATTAATAAAGCTAATACATAATGCATAACCCCTAATATGATGTATTACTATATTAATCAAACAAGAGCTCCGTATTTCATATTATTAAGCCTTTGATAAGTTTACTTTGTGAACATTGGCAGCCACTCATCGTGATCACATTTCCAAATGCATGCATTATTTTCTCTATATTATTACATTTTCTATGCCAATCCATTACTCAGAATACATGAATACTCATTAATATTTTTATTGAAACACTTGCTTCAACAACATCACGCATATGTATTGTTTTGTATATCTGTTTTGCTGCGTTTTGTGGATTGATTATCCAAAATAATCAGAGGATATTAGTGCTATGTCCTATTAATGGCCTTTCTTCTGGTGCCTGAAGGTGCCACCTTCCATGCAGGACAAACAGCAAACAAAAGCACAAATAAATTGATAAGGAGTTCAAACGAAAGTGTTCAGTGCAAGGCTGGACTTCAATGGCAAAAGTAGAATTACATTGCGCAATACAAACTCAATCGCCTTGCAAACACAAAATGAGTGGTAAGGTTAGCCAGCTCCATGACAATCTTTTTACCAACCTCAAAACAATCCACATTTGGGCCAGCTTGCTGGGAATATTAGCACGTGACCCCAAAGTTTCTAATTGACCTCTTCGGCAGGCGCTCATTTCACTGAGAGAGGTCAGAAGTTTAAACAAAAACATCAAGGAACATGACATGGGGGTGGATTTATCCTGCACACTTATGCTGTATTTTAATAAATATGACATGCATGGGCCCTGAGGTGGACACAAAGTGTACGTTTGCATGTCCCTCTCAGATTTCATTTTAATTAACACAAATAAGCCTGCAGAGACAATTGAGTGGTGGCACGGAAGCGTGCAGTGCTGGAGGCTCAAGCAAAAACAAACACCTCTTGTGGAGCAGAGGCTTGCTGCAATCATAGGCCAAGCTGACATTCTGCTATTATTTCTTTGGGCTGCAGGGTAGGGGCTGCTTTCAAGAACATGAATTTGCAAAGCAATGGGTCTCGGGTTTGCTCGAATTAAAGCTATTAGAGTTGTAAACTCCTAACCAGACTTTTCTTGCCACATAAACTGAAAATGAAAAGTAAAACAGTTTCACATAACTAACCAGACTTTTCTTGCCACATAAAGTGAAAATGAAAAGTAAAACAGTTTCACATAAGCAAGCCGAGGGCCGCCATGAGCGCAAAGTAGGCACATAAAAGGAAACAGAAGTTTGCTTGCAGTGAAACTTATCAGCAAAAGTGCAATTATCCATGAAACCTGCAAAAGTGCTATTATCCATGTGTTAGAAATGGGGTCTTTGGTTGGCAGTCAGGTTACCCCTGTCCAAGCAAGGACCCTCACTGTAGTCAGGGTAAGTCACACACAATCCAAATTATTCTGTGCCCACCCTCTGGTAGCTTGGCACTGAGCAGTCAGGCGTAACTTAGAAGGCAATGTGTAAAGTATTTGTGCAATAAATCATGCAATAACATAGTATAGCCCCACAAAAATACAACACACAGTGTGCAGAAAAATATATAATATTTATCTGATAAGATGCAGGTCAAAACGATTAAAATGCAATAAGTATATGTTGAGATATCACTGTCAAAGTGATATAAAGTGTCTTTAGTCTCTTAAAAACAATAAATGTCTCTTTCAAGCACAAAGTATCTGGTTCACGTTCAAAATCTCTGCAAAGAACCGCAGAGGTGGAAAAGCGTGGACAACAAGGAGGTGTGCGTCGCTTTCTCGGGCCGCACACAGCGATGCGTTGTTTAGTTTTCACGCAGGGACGGCTGTGTGTTGATTTCCAGCGCTCCGTCATGGATCTTCTTCGGGTTGCGGGGTTTTCAGATGCCTCAGGGATGATACACAGATTTCTGACGCTGACAGGATGAAGTCACAGGGGCTGCGTCAATCTGGTGGGCATTGCGTTGAAATTTCTACTGCGCTGCAGGTGCTGTGCTGATTTCTCTCTGGAAGTCGGGCTGTACGATTTTGCCTCAGCTGTGCGTCGATCCAGTGGGCCGTGCGTTGAATTTCCGGTTGGTACGCTGGGCTGCGTCGTTCCGGTTTGGCGTGCAGTGAATTTTTTACCACGATGCAGGCTGTGTGTCGTTTCTGACAGGCTGTGCGTCGTTTTTCGCCACACAAGGAATCCTTCTTGTAGAGATGAAGTCTTTTTGGTCCTGAGACTTCAGGGAACAGAAAGCAAGCTCTATCCAAGCCCTTGGAGAACACTTCTCACCACAGCCAGAGAGCAGCAAGGCAGCAGGGCAACAGCAAGGCAGCAGGTCTTTCACAGAAATCAGTCAGTTGAGTCCTTTGGGCAGCCAGGCAGGTCTTCTTGGCAGGATGCAGGTTCTTGTTCAGGTTCTCTTCTCCAGGAAATGTCTGAGTTGCTAGGGGCAGAGGCCCTGTTTAAATACCCAAATGTGTCTTTGAAGTGGGGGAGACTTCAAAGCGTGGCTTAGAAGTGCATAAGGTCCCTTTTCAGTTCAATCCTGTCTGCCAGGGCCCCAGTAGTGGGTGTGGCAGTCCTTTGTGTGAGGGCAGGCTACAGTCCTTTGACATGTAAGTGTCAGGCCCTCCACCCTCTCAGCCTCAGGGGGTGTCTGAGATAGTACACAAGGGAGCTGTCAACTGAACCCAGCCAGACGTGGATTGTAAGGCACAGAAGGATTTAAGTGCAGAGAAATTCTCACTTTCTAAAAAGTGGCATTTTTCAAATAGTAATATTAAATCCAACTTCACCAGTCAGCAGGATTTTGTATCACCATTCTGGCCATACTAAATATGGCATTCCTACTCCTTTCAGATCAGCAGCTACCACTCAAACAGTATATGAGGGTAGCCCCAATGTTAGCCTAAGAAGGGAGCAGGCCTCACAGCAGTGTAAAAACGAATTCAGGAGTTTTACACTACCAGGACATGTAAACTACACAGGTACATGTCCTGCCTTTTGCCTACACAGCACGCTGCCCTATGGGTTACCTAAGGCATACCTTAGGGGTGATGTATATGTAGAAAAAGGGGAGTTTTAGGATTGGCAAGTACTTTTAAATGCCAAGTCGAATTGGCGGTCAAACTGCACACACAGGCCTTGCAATGGCAGGCCTGAAACAAGGTTAAGGAGCTACTTAAGTGGGTGGCACAATCAGTGCTGCAGGCCCACTAGTAACATTTAATCTACAGGGCCTGGGCACATATAGTGCACTCTACTAGGGACTTATAAGTAAATTAAATAGTCCAATTGGGTATGATCCAATGGTACCATGTTAAAAAGGGAGAGAGCATATGCACTTTAGCACTGGTTAGCAGTGGGAAAGTGCGCAGAGTCTTAAAACCAGCAAAACAGTATCTAAAAAGTGGAGGGAGGCAGGCAAAAAGTTAGGGGTGACACCCTAAGGCTGTCAGGTCTAACACCATGTAGCTGGCAAAAGTGGAAATATCCATGTAACAGGGTCGATGTCACGCAACACGCTCGACTAGTGCCCAGTAAGATCGCGCTGCCTACTAAATAAAGAGAAAAAGTAGTCCAGAAACCATACTGAAAACATGGAGCCTCGTATGTTTTCAGTAGTTGGGCGGTGCGCTCGAGGTGGGCTAAACACTGGAAAAGGCAGGACATATGCATGTCTTTCACTAATTAAATCAAGCGAATTTTAAAAGGCAAGCCCACGAACAAACCAAACTGATGGGCGTGACATGGGTGTGGTTAAAAGCCCACAGAGAGATTACACCAGGGACAGAGCGTTTTGCGCTCAACCCTAATAAAACAAGCATTTGCAATGCAATGGCTCTCATGTTTGCTCGAGTTAAAGCTATTACAGTTGTAAACTCCTAACCGGACTTTTCTTGCCACATGAACTGAAAATGAAAAGTAAAACAGTGTCACATAATTAACCAGACTTTCCTTGCCACATAAATTGAAAATTAAAAGTAAAACAGTTTCACGTAAGCGAGCCAAAGGCCACTATGAGTGCAAAGCAGTGAAACTTATTGCCAAAAGTGCAATTATCCATGTAACCAGCTAATGTGCAATTATCCATGTAACTGGCAAAAGTGCAGATATATCCATGTAACAGGGTTGATGTCATGCAAAGCGCTCGACTACTGCCCAGCGAGATTGCGCTGCCTACAAAATAAAGAGAAAAGTTGGTCCAGAATCATGGAGCTTGATATGTTTTCAGTAGTTGGCCTGTGCGATCGAGGCGGGCTAAACACCAGAAAAGGCATGACGTATGCATGCCTGTCATTAATTAAATCAAGCGAATTTTATAAGGCAAGCCCACGAACCAACCAAACTGATGGGTGTGATATGCGCGTGGTTAAAAGCCCACAGAGAGATTACACCAAGGACAGAGCACTTGGCGCTCGATCCTAAAAATGTGGGCTGCCGTCACCCAACTATTGAGGACTCCAGCAGTGTGGGGATGGTATGGACATTTTACTTGGGCTGATTTTTTGTTTCCTGTCCTGCCTTGCGGCAATCCTGCAACCCCACACTAAAATGTAAATGAAGAAAAGTGTTTTAAGATTACGAAAGACTTTGGAAATGGAGCGGTGCCAGAGCCAATTTAATTCGAAAAGGATTTTTTCAGTTCACACCAGAGTTTAATTTTACGTGCGCTGAAATAGTTGTTACTTTATACAATTTAAAGTCTCATTTATAGTGTTGCACACAATCTTAAAGTGATACCTTAGAGGTTAAATTATGGTACCCTTGCTTGTTAAATCCTGATTAAAAGAATTGTGAGAAATACTCGGCTAGACTTGCAGTAATTGTGGTTATCGCAAGCATTTTCACATTTACTGCTTGTATTTTGCCAGTGATAATGATAATTTGTTTTGGCGCAAAACTGTACATGTGCGAAAGGAAAACGTGATGCAAGCGAGTTAATGCACATTTTCCCAAATAAACCAGATTACCACAGAGCTTTAAGACATCTTGTAAGCAGATGTCGCTTGCAGGATCTCAGAAAGCAACTAGCGCTTATTCAGCCGTTTCTAGGATTGTAACATCTGATGTACAGTTTACTTTCAGATTTCCGGACTGGGAGCCCAACCCACAAAGTTATCTGTCCGTTAGAATTTACAGTCTAAGCTCCGAAATTGTCCCATGTTTTTTAAACCTTCAGCCATTCCTTGGATGCTAGCCAACACATCCCAGTATTATTTTCACTGCGAAGCCTTAACACATCACATGGGAACACTTGGCAGCAAAGTACAGGACGTTGAAGGGTTGTATTAGCAGTTGTTTAACTCATGGCTTCATTTTACTCACACCCCATGCCTTTTGGATTACTTAGATCGTTGCAGCCGGCAACCAGCCAACTGAGAGGTAGAGTTGGTTGCTAACATCAGACTGGGTGTGGGTAGGGAAGGTTTCAATGTTGATAAAATGACACTGACACAAACAAAGTAGGTCTTATTTTGATCAGAATTTATCGTGTACTGTATGGTGCTTGGATGTAAACTTCTACTGGGGGCAGAAGCTTATAACACAAACTTTGAGAATGTTCGCTGCCTCTCACAAAAACCAAGAGCCACAAAAATAAATAAATCCTGGAGCCGGGCCTGGTTTTAAACGAAGTCATGAAATGCGCCACAGCTTTTCACTGACGTTCGCATCTCTGCCCGTCTTCGCAGAATAACGGAGCGTGCGCGTGAAGCAGTAGGATTGCAGCACATGACAGCTGTTTTATCAATCCCCTTATTCTGGCCACTGCTGTCAACTGCAGTGATGTCACACCAGTGCACAACTACACAGATTTCGCCCTGGTGTGATGTGGCATTGCGTTACCTGTCGGGGAGGGAATACACGAAGGAATGTGGAGCGAGGGCCCGATATGTCTGTAGGAGACATCATTAAGGACCGGCTGCCACATAAACAGCTCTCATCACTCCTTTCTTTCTCCTTGAGGACAGCTCAGTGGGTGTCAGCAAAGGACGCTGGGATGCTCTACAAGACATTGCAAATTGTTAAAATGATTGTTTTCTGTGTCCGTGTTCGAGGCTATGCAGACATATGATGCTTTGTTCTTCTTGAACATGTCACTTGAACGCCTTGATAAGTGTCTCGTTGTTGATGCTTATTCATACACAGTGCAATCTGTAGAGCACCCTACATGTATATAGAGAAATGCAGGATAAAGTGTCAGTCTTCACTGCCATCAATACTTGGAGGGTAGATCATTTACTGGCCGAATGTAGGAGAGCTTGAGAAGTTCGCAGAAAACACAAGTTGTGCTGTACATTGAGCTATCCAAGGATTTTTCCTGGCCACCATGTAAACCCTTTGTCAACAATATACCTTATGTTATATAATCAACAACCCATAGGTGATTTTACAAGAAAAAGTGTTTGATACTTTCATTGTCTTAGCTTTTACATTTATTATAGAGGCGTGATAGCTCAATGAATATGGTCCCACCCACTGGTCGTCATCAGTAATTGGGCCTTCTTTGAATACATTTTTTCACGTGGGTGGTGCACTCCTTTACGATTCTGCTAAAATTCTGCTTCTGTTTTTTATTATGTGTATACATTTGAAGTTTGAACCAGGCCTCTTGCTGGTTCCAACTGATCAGAACACACTGCAGTGTGGCACATGCCAAATAGCAAATACTGTCCAGAAGGCATCATTCTGCAGTCACAGTGGAATGCAATAGGTGTCACCCTTTCTCCAAAAACCTATGTAAAGAGAAAAATAATATCTTATGTTATGTTAATTTGATTTGTCCAGTCCCTGAAAACTGAAATTTCGTGGCGCTATAGATACACAGAAGCTCAGAAACCATATTCAGAACCATTAAAATTACTTCTAAACTAAGGGCCTGTTTTAGTTCTTGATGGTAATACCACCGTCCTGCCGTAGCGGTGGTCCAAAGTACTCAGTCAAGCCAACAGTGTAATATGTTTTGTCAGACTGTGTGTTGCGCTCCACAGATCATCCCTTTGCAATTGACAAGTCCCTTGTGTTATAGCAATGGAGGTTGTTGTACTCGAAAAAACAGGTTCAAATCTTCATCTGTTTGCACATGGAGGTATAGTGCTTGAAGTTGTATTTTCACCCATTCACATTATACACGTGTGTACACATTGTAAATGTGTGTTAATTTTCACTGTAGTAATTTAAATAGGTATGTATAACCCACTTTTTAACAATGATTTTAAGTGGTGTTAACAAATTCTAAGGCTACCATGATGATCTATTTTTGTCTCTGGAAAACAATAGTGCAATGTGATGTTGCTCAACCTCCCATTTCTTCCATATATGCACAAATGTCAAAGTTTTCTATGTTTGACATTCACCATTTCATGGTATATGTTAGAAATGGGGTTTTTGGTTGGCAGTCAGGTTACCACCTGTCCAAGCAAAAGCCGTCACTCTAGTCAGGGTAAGTCACACACAATCCAAGATTATCCTGTGCCCACCCTCTGGTAGCTTGGCACGAGCAGTCAGGCTTAACTTAGAAGGCAATGTGTAAAGTATTTGTGCAATAAATCATACAATACCACCATATAGCACCACAAAAATAAACCACACAGTGTTTAGAAAAATATATCATATTTATCAGGATAATTGTAGGTCAAAACGAATAAAGTTGCAATGTGAATTTGTAGAGATATCACTGAAAAGTGATATAAAATGTCTTAAGTCTTTAAAAAGCAAACAAAGGGGGTCATTCTGACTCCCGCCGGTGGCGGTAACCGCACGCCCGGCGGGAGCCGCCGAATGCGGCGGCCATTCTGGCTTTCCCGCTGGGCTGGCGGGCGACCGCCAGAAGGCCGCCCGCCGGCCCAGCGGGAAAGCGCCTTCAACGAGGAAGCCGGCTCCGAATGGAGCCGGCGGAGTTGAAGGCGTGCGACGGGTGCAGTGGCACCCGTCGCGATTTTCAGTGTCTGCTTGGCAGACACTGAAAATCAATGTGGGGCCCTGTTAGGGGGCCTCTGCAGTGCCCATGCCATGAAAGCCGCCAGGAACAGGATGGCGGTAAGGGGGTCGGAATCACCATGGCGGAGCTGCTTGCAGCGCCGCCATGGAGGATTCCCTGGGGCAGCGGGAAACCGGCGGGACACCGCCGGTTTCCCGTTTCTGACCGCGGCTGTACCGCCACGGTCAGAATGCCCATGGAAGCACCGCCAGCCTGTTGGCGGTCCTTCCGCGGTCGTTGGCCCTGGCGGTCGGTGACCGCCAGGGTCAGAATGACCCCCAAAGTCTCTTTCAAGCACAAAGTACCTGGTTTGGAGTGGAAAATCTCCTCAGAGGGCCACAGAAGAAGAGATACGTGGAATAAGGGTGTGTGCGTCGATTTCTCCCCAGCACACACGGACTTGCGTCGTTTCACGCGGGGAAGTCGTGCGTCGTTTTCCGGCGCGCAGACAGTCTCTTTCTGTGGATCGCGGGGATTACCAGATGTCCTGGGTCTGTGCGTGGATTCTCCTGCTTGTTTACCGGCTGAGCGTCATTCTGCGGGGCTGTGCGTTGAAGTTTCGCTCTCACAGCAGGCGTCGCGTCGATTTCTCCTCGGGAGGTCGGGCGGCGTTGTCCTTGCGAGGCCGTGCGTCGAAGTTCCGGTCGTCCCGAAGGCGTCGCGTCGATCAGCATCGGTGTGCGGCATTTTTCTCACAGCGGAACAAGCTGTGCGTCGAAAATTTCGGCGCACGAAGCTTCCAAGTGAAAAAGAGAAGTCTTTTTGGTCCTGAGACTTCAGGGAACAGGAGGCAAGCTCTATCCAAGCCCTTGGAGAACACTTTTAGAGCCAGACAAGAGATCAGCAAGGCAGCAGGGCAACAGCAAGGCAGCAGTCCTTTGTAGAAAGCAGTCAGGTGAGTCCTTTAGGCAGCCAGGCAGTTCTTCTTGGCAGGATGCAGGTTCTGGTTCAGGTTTCTTCTCCAGCAAGTGTCTGTTGAGGTAGGGCAGAGGCCCTGTTTTATACCCAAATGTGCCTTTGAAGTGGGGGAGACTTCAAAGAGTGGCTAAGAAGTGCACCAGGTCCCCTTTCAGTTCAATCCTGTCTGCCAGGGTCCCAGTAGGGGGTGTGGCAGTCCTTTGTGTGAGAGCAGGCCCTCCACCCTCCCAGCCCAGGAAGACCCATTCAAAATGCAGATGTATGCAAGTGAGGCTGAGTACCCTGTGTTTGGGGTGTGTCTGAGTGAATGAACAAGGAGCTGTCAACTAAGCCCAGCCAGACGTGGATTGTAAGGCACAGAAAGATTTAAGTGCAAAGAAATGCTCACTTTCTAAAAGTGGCATTTCTAGAATAGTAATATTAAATCCAACTTCACCAGTCAGCAGAATTTTATATTACCATTCTGGCCATACTAAATATGACCTTCCTACGCCTTTCAGATCAGCAGCTACCACTTCAATACTGTATGAGGGCAACCCTAATGTTAGCCTATGAAGGGAGCAGGCCTCACAGTAGTGCAAATACGAATTTAGGAGTTTTACACTACCAGGACATGTAAACTACACAGGTACATATCCTGCCTTTCACCCACACAGCACCCTACTCTAGGGGTTACCTACGGCACTCATTAGAGGTGACTTATATGTGGAGAAAGGGGAGGTTTAGGCTTGGCAAGTACTTTTAAATGCCAAGTCGAGGTGACAGTGAAATGGCACACAAAGGCCTTGCAGTGGCAGGCCTGAGACAAGGAAAAGGGGCTACTTAAGTGGTTGGCACAACCAGTGCTGCAGGCCCACTAGTAGCATTTAATCTACAGGCCCTAGGCACATAGAGTGCACATTACTAGGGACTTATAAGTAAATTAAATAGTCCAATCAGGTCTGATTCAAGGTTACCATGTTTTAAGGGAGAGAGCATATGCACTTTAGCACTGGTTAGCAGTGGTAAAGTGCGCAGAGTCTAAAAGCCAGCAAAAACAGTGTCCAAAAAGTGGAGGGAGGCAGGCAAAAAGTCAGGGGTAACCACCCTAAGGCTGTCAGGTCTAACATGTGTTCCCCCCAGCTAAAAGTAGGGAGAGCTACCCGACCTCCTGGGAGCTCTCATCGCTAAGGCGGAAGTATCTGGAGAGACCATCAGCATTGGCGTGGTCAACCCCGGGGCGATGTTCCACCGTAAAGTCCATCCCCTGTAGTGAAATGGACCACCTCAAGAGTTTTAGATTCTCACCCCTCATCTGCATGAGCCATCTGAGGGGCCTGTGGTCTGTCTGAACCCGGAAGTGAGTCCCAAACAGGTAGGGTCTTAGCTTCTTCAGTGCCCAGACCACAGCAAAAGCTTCTCTTTCAATAGCACTCCACCTCTGTTCCCGTGGTACTAGCCTTCTGCTAATAAAGATTACTGGTTGGTCTAGGCCCTCCTCATTTAGCTGTGCTAGGACCGCCCCTATGGCATGCTCTGAAGCGTCTGTCTACACGATAAATTCCTGGGAGTAGTCAGGGGCCTTGAGCACGGGGGCCGTGCATATGGCTTCCTTCAGGGAGTCAAAGGGTTTCTGACAAGCCTCTGTCCAATTCACCAACCTAGGTTGTTTCTTGGAAGTGAGTTCTGTCAAGGGTGACACAATGGTACCATAGCCATTGACAAATCTGCGGTAGTATCCTGTGAGGCCTAAAAAGGCTCTCACCTCAGTCTGAGTTCTAGGTGGTTGCCAGGCCTCGATAGTTTCAATCTTGGCCTGGAGTGGCTGCACCTTGCCACCACCCACTAGGTGTCCCAAGTACACCACGGAACCCTGCCCAATCTGGCACTTACTAGCCTTGATGGTCAGGCCTGCCTGTTGCAGGGCCTGAAGCACCTCCTTGAGGTGGAACAGGTGTTCCTCCCAGCTGGAACTATAGACAGCTATGTCATCCAGGTAGGCTGCACAGAAGGCATCCTTGCCAGCTAGGACCCCGTTAACCAACCGTTGGAAGGTAGCGGGGGCATTTTTCAATCCAAATGGCATCACCCGGAACTGGTAATGGCCATCAGGGGTTGAAAATGCGGATCTCTCTTTAGCCTTCTCAGTCAGGGCGATCTGCCAGTACCCTGAAGTAAGATCAAACGTACTCAGGAACTTGGCAGCGCCCAGCCTGTCAACGAGCTCATCAGCTCGGGGGATGGGGTGAGCATCAGTCCAGGTGACTGAGTTGAGACCCCGGTAGTCCACACAGAACCTGAGTTCTGGCTTCGCACCTGGGGCAGTAGCCTTAGGAACCAACACCACTGGGCTGGCCCAGGGACTACTGGATTTCTCGATAACCCTTAAAGCTAACATCTTGGAGACCTCCTCCTTGATGCTGGCTTTCACCTTATCCGATAACCTGTAAATTTTGTTCTTCACAGGGAGACTGTCACCGGTGTCAATGTCATGAACAAAGAGGTGGGTCAGTCCAGGAGTAAGGGAGAACAGGGGGGAGAACTGCTCCAACAGCTCATAGCAGTCTCATTTCTGGTTTAGAGTCAGGAAGTCAGAGAGGATGACCCCTTTCACTGACCCATCACCTTCTTGGGCAGAGAGGAGTTCGGGGAGAGGTTCACTCTCTTCTTCCATTCCTTCATCTGTGACCCGAAGCATGTTGACCTCAGACCTCTCAAAATGAGCCTTTAGTCGGTTGACATGGAGCACCCTTAGGGGGTTCCTAGGGGTTTGGAGATCCACTAGGTAAGTGGCCTCCCCTTTCCGCTCCTTTACTTCAAATGGGCCAGACCAGCGGTCCTGGAGAGCTCTAGGCTCTACTGGCTCCATTACCCACACATTGTCTCCAGGTTGAAACTCTACCAGGGTGGCCTTCTGGTCATACCAGTGTTTCATTATCTCTTGACTGGCCTCAAGGTTACTTTGGGCCTCTTTCCAGAAGCGGGTCATCTGGTTGCGGAGGGCCAACATGTAGCTGACCACATCCTGAGGGGGTGCCTTTGGAGCTCTCTCCAACCCCTCCTTGACAATGCTTAAGGGTCCCCTGACAGGGTACCCATAGAGAAGCTCAAAGGGACTGAACCCCACCCCCCTCTGGGGGACCTCTCGGTAAGCAAAGAGAAGGCATGGTAAGAGGACGTCCCACTTACACCTCATGGCCTCAGGGAGGCCACCAATCATGCCTTTCAAGGTCTTGTTGAATCTCTTCACAAGACCATTAGATTGGGGGTGATAGGGTGTGGTGAACTTGTAGGTTACACCACACGCATCCCACAGAGACTTCATGTATGCAGACATGAAGTTAGTGCCTCTGTCAGACACTATCTCCTTTGGGAATCCCACACGGGTAAATATCTCCATCAGAGTTCTGGTCACCACCGGTGCAGTTACGGTCCTCAGAGGGATTGCCTCTGGGTAACGGGTGGCATGGTCCACCAAAACCAGGATGAACCTGTTGCCTAAGGCAGTTTTGGGGTCCAATGGACCGACAATGTTGATGCCCACCCTTTCAAAGGGGGTGCCAACGACAGGAAGTGGAATCAGGGGGGTTTTAACCCTTTTCCCTGCTTTACCACTTGCCTGGCAGGTAGGACAAGATCTACAGAACTTATCTGAGTTGGTCCTCATTCTGGGCCAATAAAAGTGGGTGGCAAGCCTGTCAAAGGTCTTGCCTTGCCCCAAATGTCCTGCCAGGGGAATGTCGTGAGCCAGACCCAGTAGGAAGGTTCGGTAACACTGGGGGACCACCAGCGCACGCGCTGCCCCAAAGGCCGGAACCTTAGGCTCACTGTAGAGGAGATCATTCTCCCAATATATGTGGTGATCGCCAGAGGCTTCACCTGCCGCCTGGTCTGAGGCTTGCTTCCTCAGACCCTCTAGAGTGGGACATTCTTTCTGTGCCTTGCAGAATTCCTCCCTGCTGGGTCCACCCTCAACTTGCCAGCCAGCAAGCTCAGGTAGGTCACCTAGGGTGGCAATGTCTTCCCCAGTTGGCTCGAGAGCCTCCTCCTCAGGAGCCCCGTCAACGACTGCGGGAACTTCTGGGACCGGTTTCCCGCGCCCCTAGCCCCTCCTCTTGGCAGCTCTCTGGGCCATTGTTCCAGGCTCCAGACGCCCTTGACTTCCCTCTCGGTCAGCCATGGACCGTGTGGTCATGCAGACCCACTCAGGTAACCCTAACATCTCCAGGTGAGATCTGAGCTCCACTTCTTTCCAAGCAGTATGCTCAAGATCATTGCCTAACAGACAATCTACAGGCATGCAGGACTCACAGCTACTTTCAGAGTACCAGAGACCCCCCCCCCCCACTCAAAGGGAACCAGAGCCACCGGTAGGTGACTCTCACGATTGTCAGCGACTATGACCTGGTGGAATGTATTAGGGACTATCTGCTCTGTTGACACCAGCTGACTCTTGATAGTAGTCATACTGGCTCCTGTGTCACGCAGAGCCTCCACCTTCTGCCCATCAATGGTGACCCACTACCTGTACTTGGAAGTATTTTGGGGCATGTGGGCTTTGGGCACCATTTCTCCTTCTCCCAGGGACACTAGGGAAATCTCTACCTGTTCCCCAAAGCTATCTGGGTCCATCTCCCCCCGAGCGCTACACTAGTCAACCCAGGTGTCTGTCCGGTAGTGGACAGTGCTCTTTTGGAGCACTGGGGGTCGCCTTTATAGTGACCATACTGGTGACACTCCATGCATTTGGGGTTGGATTTCCCTGACCTATCATATGTCCCTGGCTTTTTCCCAAATCTGGAAAATGAATGGTTGCCACCCCCTCCCTGGGAATTCTTTTGGGGGCCTTTGGAGAGTTCCTTATCTGTAAGTTTATCTCCCCCCTCTTTCTTCTGTTGGGAACCCTGACCACCTTTGTGGGTGTCCCCCCCAGGTACCTTCTTGGACACTCTGGTGCTAACCCAGAGGTCCGCATCCTCAGCAAGCTTCCTGGGATCAGTCAGCTTACTATCCACTAAGTGTTGGCGCAACTCTGTAAAAGTAGTATTAAGCATATGCTCTCTCAGAATCAAGTCATATAACCCTTTATAATCATCTACCTTGTTGCCCTGCACCCATCCATTCAGTGCCTTACTGGAAAAGTCAAAGAAATCTACCCATGTTTGTGTGGTTTGTTTGGTGCTGTCCCTGAACCTCTGACGGTATCCCTCAGGGGTCAGCCCAAACTTGGCAAGTAAAGTGGCTTTCTGAAGTGGGTATGTGTTTTGATCAGGTTGATCCAATGTGAGAAGTGTGTCCCTCCCCAATGGCGGCACATAACCCCACATAGCTACCCCCCATTGCCCTTCAGGAACCTCATGAGCCCTTAGTGCAACTTCATAAGCAGCTAACCATTTATCCATGTCATCTCCCACCACAAAACTGGGCACCACATTTTTGGGTATACGAACCTTCTTTTCTCCAGCAGGTCCTGTCAGTAGGCTGCCACCATTATTGCTGAATTCAGACTGCTTTGCCTTGAGATCCAGCTCCTTGAGACTCAGTTCATGAGCCAATAACAGTTTCTTTTCAGCCAAGGCTCTCTCAGCTGCAGCTTCAGCTCTTTCAGCTTCAATCTGTTTGGCTGCTCTTTCAGCCTCAGCTTGCTTGGCTTCTCTCTCTGCCCTTCTTTCCTCCTGTTGAGCCTCAATTTTCAGTTTTGCCATTTGCAATTGGAACTCCCTTTCCTCTCTCCTTTCCTCTGCGGTCAGGCTTTGCACAGAGACACTGCTCCCTGGTCTGGAAGGGGGCACAATTGCAGTGGTAACACCATCCACAGATAGCAAAAAATCCTCTGAGGGGCCATTTTCTGGCTCCTCTTCCTCATCATTCTCTTCTAAATGGGCTTCTGCCCAGGCCCTCAGCGCCACTTGAAAGTCCTCCTTTTTGGAGGCCCCTTGGGTGGGTACCCTCATTGCCCTGCAGAATCCTTTTAGTTGTTTGACCGTATATGTATCCAACAGGACTAGGTCAAAGTCTCTTATCTGAGACCCAGTCAGAGACATGTTGAGTGAGGATTTAGTTTTTGAGAATTGTCAGGAAAAAAAACGAATTTGCAAAAAGAGATAAAAATCAAGTTGACCTTTAATTGTGGGTTGGTAGTGAAATACTTGGGCCCCATGACACCCCATACCGCCATCCTCTTCCTGGCGGCCACAACCGCCAGGAACAGGATGGCGGTATGGGGGTCGGAATCCCCATGGTGGCGCAGCTGGATTCCCCAGGGCAGCGGAGAACCGGCGGTACACCGCCGGTTTTCCTTGTCTGACCGTGGCTGTACCGCCGCGGTCAGAATGCCCAAGGGAGCACCGCCAGCCTGTTGGCAGTGCTCCCGCGGTCGTTGGCCCTGGCGGATTTTACCGCCAGGGTCAGAATTACCCCCAAAGTCTCTTTCAAGCACAAAGTACCTGGTTTGGAGTGGAAAATCTCCTCAGAGGGCCACAGAAGAAGAGATACGTGGAAAAAGGGTGTGTGCGTCGATTTCTCCCCAGCACACTCGGACTTGCGTTGTTATTTTTCACGCGGGGAAGTCGTTCGTCGTTTTCCGGCGCGCAGACAGTCTCTTTCTGTGGATCGCGGGGATTACCAGATGTCCCGGGTCTGTGCGTGGACTCTCCTGCTGGTTTACCGGCTGCGCGTCGTTCTGCGGGGCTGTGCGCCGAAGTTTCGCTCTCACGGCAGGCGTCGCGTCGATTTCTCCTCGGGAGGTCGGGCGGCGTTGTCCTTGCGAGGCCGTGCGCCGAAGTTCCGGTCGTCCCGAAGGCGTCGCTTCAATCAGCGTCGGTGTGTGGCGTTTTTCTCGCCGCGGAACAAGCTGTGCGTCCAAGTGAAAAAGAGAAGTCTTTTTGGTCCTGAGACTTCAGGGAACAGGAGGCAAGCTCTATCCAAGCCCTTGGAGAGCACTTTTACAGCCAGACAAGAGTTCAGCAAGGCAGCAGGGCAACAGCAAGGCAGCAGTCCTTTGTAGAAAGCAGTCAGATGAGTCCTTTAGGCAGCCAGGCAGTTCTTCTTGGCAGGATGCAGGTTCTGGTTCAGGTTTCTTCTCCAGCAAGTGTCTGATGAGGTAGGGCAGAGGCCCTGTTTTATACCCAAAGGTGCCTTTGAAGTGGGGGAGACTTCAAAGAGTGGCTAAGAAGTGCACCAGGTCCCCTTTCAGTTCAATCCTGTCTGCCAGGGTCCCAGTAGGGGGTGTGGCAGTCCTTTGTGTGAGAGCAGGCCCTCCACCCTCCCAGCCCAGGAAGACCCATTCAAAATGCAGATGTATGCAAGTGAGGCTGAGTACCCTGTGTTTGGGGTGTGTCTGAGTGAATGCACAAGGAGCTGTCAACTAAGCCCAGCCAGACGTGGATTGTAAGGCACAGAAAGATTTAAGTGCAAAGAAATGCTCACTTTCTAAAAGTGGCATTTCTAGAATAGTAATATTAAATCCAACTTTGCCAGTCAGCAGGATTTTATATTACCATTATGGCCATACTAAATATGACCTTCCTACTCCTTTCAGATCAGCAGCTACAACTTCAATACTGTTTGAGGGCAGCCCCAATGTTAGACTATGAAGGGAGCAGGCCTCACAGTAGTGCAAAAACGAATTTTGGAGTTTTACACTACCAGGACATGTAAACTACACAGGTACATGTCCTGCCTTTCACCCACACAGCACCCTGCTCTAGGGGTTACCTAGGGCACACATTAGAGGTGACTTATATGTGGAGAAAGGGGAGGTTTAGGCTTGGCAAGTACTTTTAAATGCCAAGTCGAGGTGACAGTGAAACTGCACACACAGGCCTTGCAGTGGCAGGCCTGAGACAAGAAAAAGGGGCTACTTAAGTGGTTGGCACAACCAGTGCTGCAGGCCCACTAGTAGCATTTAATCTACAGGCCCTAGGCACATAGAGTGCACATTACTAGGGACTTATAAGTAAATTAAATAGTCCAATCCGTTATGATTCAAGGTTACCATGTTTTAAGGGAGAGAGCATATGCACTTTAGCACTGGTTAGCAGTGGTAAAGTGCGCAGAGTCTAAAAGCCAGCAAAAACAGTGTCCAAAAAGTGGAGGGAGGCAGGCAAAAAGTTAGGGGTGACCACCCTAAGGCTGTCAGGTCTAACAGCATACATGAAAATTACTTCTCTTGTGTTGAACCAGTAGGTTGTCACCTTCTGCTTACTCCACTGAATTGATCTACTTGCTTGCATAAATCATACTTTGCTGATTCAAAAGTTTCCAATCATGTTCTGTGGCATGCTGAATATAAGTAGTATTGATATGTGTTAGACTTTTGAGTTTATGCAGGGTCATCTCCAATCTTTTTGCCTCCTGCCTCCTATTTTTTCTGGCCTGTTGCTGTTGGCTTTTGAACTCTGAGCACTTTACCACTGCTAACCAGTGCAAAAGTGCATATGCTCTCTGTGTAAATTGTAAGGTTAATTGGTTTATCCATGATTGGCATACTTGATTTACTAAGTAAGCCCCTAATACAGTGCACTAGAGGTGCCCAGGGCCTGCAAATCAAATGCTACTAGTGGGCCTGCAGCACTGGTTGTGTCACCCACATAAGTAGCTCTGTAATCATGTCTCAGATCTGCCACTGCAGTGTCTGTGTGTGCAGTTTTAACTGTGAATACGACTTGGCAAGTGTACCCACTTGCAAGCCTAAACCTTCCCTTTTCTTACATGTCAGGCAACCCTAAGGTAGGCCCTAGGTAGCCCCAAGGGCAGGGTGCAGTGTATGGTTAAGGTAGGACATATAGGCCCTCATTACAACCCTGGCGGTCGGTGTTAAAGCGGCGGTAATACCGCAAACAGGCCGGCGGAAAAAAATGGGATTACGACTGTGGCAGAAACCGCCAACATAGACAGCCACTTTAACTCTCCGACCGCCACGGCGGTAGAAATAAACACTGCGTTGCTAACCGCCAACAGACAGGCGGAAGGCAAAGTACCGCCGACTGTATTTCAAGACACCTATCCGCCACCTTTTCCTGGGCGGAACCAATGCTATCAAAAGCACAGCGGAAACAGTACACAGAAGGGAAACCACTCACCTCTCGACACCCAGCGAAGAACCAGGACGCCATGGAGCCCGAACTTCAGGTGTTACCTATGTTGGTTTACCTCCTCTTCTACCAGGAGTACGAACGGCGGCGGCGACTACGGTGAGTACTGCACCTACAACACAGGGGAGGGGGGAGGAAAGAGAGTGACACACACACGCAACACGCAACACCCCCACCCTCACCCTCACACACAACAACATACACACAAATACATGCATCAACAACACATATACACCCCCCACCCCCTGGAAGAACACAAGGACAAAAGGAAATGATTGTAATGATTGTAATCATGAAAAATCCATTAGTCAAAAGTCAAAATTCAGTATATACAAATATGTTCACCAACTACACAAGTCCAGTTAGTGTACCAATCATTGTCCCTGGACCACTGGGCCCAAAATGCATGGGCGAAGCCCACACATGATAGCGACTGGAAACGGAGAGAACACTGCTGGGGCATCAGATCAAAATGAAACAGGCACCCCAGGGGGAGACGGAGGGGGGGCACCTCGGCCTGATGAACGCATGACACCACTGCTGCACGAGGGGGCTCCATGCCCACTGCTGTATCCTGGGGAGTGCAAAGCCACAGTCTCTCAAGTCTCTCCAGTGGGTGGTTTGCCCACTGCTCCATCCTGGGGAGTGCAAAGCCACAGTCTCTCGAGTCTCTCCAGTGGGTGGTTTGCCCACTGCTCTATCCTGGGGAGTGTAAAGCCACAGTCTCTCAAGTCTCTCCAGTGGGTGTATTGCCCAATGCTCTATCCTGGGGAGTGCAAAGCCACAGTCTCTCAAGTCTCTCCAGTGGGTGGTTTGCCCACTGCTTTATCCTGGGGAGTGCAAAGCCACAGTCTTTCAAGTCTGTCCAGTGGGTGGTTTGCCCACTGCTCTATCCTGGAGAGTGCACAGCCACAGTCTCTCAAGTCTATCCAGTGGGCGGTTTGCCCACTGCTGTATCATGGGGAGTGCAAAGCCACAGTCTCTCAAGTGGATAACAGTCTCCACTGGTTCTGGAGGGGGCATGGTGCCCAGAGTGCTTCATCCTGCCAAGGACTGAGGTAGTGGATGCTTTTCTCCACTGGTTCTGGAGGGGGCCTGGTGCCCAGAGTGCTTCATCCTGCCATGGACTGAGGTAGTGGATGTATCTCTCCACTGGTTCTGGAGGGGGCCTGGTGCACAGAGTGCTTCATTCTGCCAAGGACCGAGGTAGTGGATGTATCTCTCCACTGGTTCTGGAGGGGGCATGGTGCCCAGAGTGCTTCATCCAGCCAAGGACCGAGGTAGTGGATGTATCTCTCCACTGGTTCTGGAGGGGGCCTGGTGCCCAGAGAGCTTCATCCTGTCAAGGACTGAGGTAGTGGATGTATCTCTCCACTGGTTCTGGAGGAGGCCTGGTGCCCAGAGTGCTCCACGTGCAGTGTGGCCGGTACTATTCCCTCACCTAGGTGTGCGTGCCACAAGATTGGCGAGGTTCAGGTAGCATGATACGCCATGGAGGCAGCGACATACCCCACACTGCTGCGGCTTCGCCTTCCACCTGCAGGTGCGAACAGTGATGGAAGTCATGCCTCATGGAAGCTGCCCAGGGTCCAGGAACTCTCCTTCAGCCTCAGACGACTGACCACTGGGGATGGTAGCCATGTCAGCGGTGATGCCAGTGTCCAAGGACGCTGTGGGGTCGGTGGCGGTGCTTGCGGCGGTGTCTGTGGCGGCGGTGCTGGCGGCGGTTGCATGGGTCAGCACCACCTGAGGGACAAAGCAGGACATCTCCTGCAGCCTCGGACGGCTGCCCACTGGGGAAGAGGCTGGGGACTGTTGCTGAGGCTGTAGACATGCCTGGGGCGGTGCAGGTGGCGGTGCAGATGGCCGTTGTGGTAGCGGTGTTCGCCGCCGTACAGGTTGGCGTGGTCGTGGACAGAAGGGGTGACACTGGTCCCTCAGTCGGTGCCACCATGCCCTGTCCTGCTCTTCTGCTTTGACCTTTGATGGTGCCACAGTTGTCTTGCCACTATCCCCTTTGTTTTTGCTGAGCCCTTGGTGGCTGGTAGTTTAGGCTTCTCCCTCTGGGATGTGGGCACCTTTTTCACCTTGGCAGGTGGCGGAATGTCCTTGCCCTCGCTATGTGGCACACTGGCAACCCTGATGGGTGGCGCACTCGATGACCCCGCAGTTGCTGGCACCACTGTGCCTGAGGATGTGGTGGCTGAGGTGCTGGGCTGGGACCTGGAAAGCCTGTCCCTAGGGGAAGGACGGGGGCGGAGGTGTAGGGAAGAGGTCAATGTTAGCCAGGAAGAGTTTTTTAGACACACTGGGATGGGAAGATAGAGGGGGTTTGGGAGTGGAGATAGAGGTAGTGGTTGTAGGAGGTGCACGTCTGCTGAATTTGGGTGAAGGTGCATGGGCCGGAGGCTGTTGTGAGGTGGATGGCTGTTGGGTGGGTGTGTGCCTTCGTTTGTGTACTTTGGGAGGAGGGCTCACTGACACACTGGGAGAGGACACTGGGGATGTGTGAATGGTAGTGAGGGTGGTGAGTGCACGTGAGCGGTGTGTGGAGATGGGCGTGCTGGTGATGGAGGTAGTGGCTGAGGATGTAGTGCATGCAGGTGTGAGTGGAGAGGAGACAGGGAGGGAGGAGGAGGACGTGAAGGAGGGGGACACAGTGGAGGCAGTGGATGTTGCTGTGTCTGCATGGGAGTGGTGCTGGTGTGAGTGCCTGTGGGATGTTTGGTGCTTATGTTTGCCATGTCCACTCTTGTGTGTTGATGTGTGTGCATGCTGGTCTGATGGTGTGCTTGGGATAGGCTGAGGTACAGAGGATGGGTGGAGGAAGTTGGAGGGGGGAGGCTGGACACAGGGACAATGGCTGCCATCAGTGCTGAGGCCAGAGCCTGAAATGCTCTCTGTTGGGCTGCCTGCCCAGAATGAATGCCCTCCAGGTATGCATTTGTTTGTTGCAAATGCCTCTCTACACCCTGGAAGGCATTCACAATGGTTGATTGTCCAACAGTGAGGGATCTCAGGAGGTCAATAGCCCCCTCACTGTAGCAGCAGGGCTGACTGGGGCAGGGCCTGAGGTGCCTGGGGTGAAGGAGATGCCCACCCTCCTGGGTGAGCGGGCACGGGGCACACGCTGATGGGCTGCTGGGAGGGCGGTGCTGGTAGGGGGGGTGGCGGCAGTAACTGTTGATGCAGTGGGCACAGAGGTGCCCACCACCGCAAGGGAGCTCCCATCAGAGGAGGAGTCGCTGTCACTGCTGTCTGCTTCTGTCCCCATTGTGGAGCTCCCCTTGCCCTCTGTCCCACTGGTGGCTTCAGACTGCATTGCTTCACCCTCCAGGGCCAAGTGGGTTGCAGATCCCTCCTGCTCCGGTGCCAATGCTCCTCCGCCTGATGATGCTATTGCACACAAGAACAGGGAGACCACAAAAAGGGGGGGAGACAGATGAAAGACATGTTCAGTGCATGCAACACCACCACCGTTGGCGGATACAACACACATGGAGCAGCCCTCAGCACTACGCCATGCACTGACAGTTCCTAGAAATTTCAGCTGACCATGGGGTACGAGGCCTAAGACCAATTGCTGCACACCTGGAAGTCACAGGAGCCTGACTAGGTGTAGATGGCTCTTACCACTGGTGGGGTTGGAGTGCCACACAGTCTGCCTCACAAGGGACCTTGCCTACCAAGTTCGCCCTGGCCTAGTGAAACCCACTGCCCACCTCCCCCACCCAGATACCTCGTAATGCGTGCAGAGTCAGCTGAAGGAGAATGTACTCACCCCCTTGTGGCTGCTGTGATGCCCTCAAGAGCCCATCCAACTCCGGATAGGCCACCGCCAGGATCCGGAACATCGGGTGGTCATGGTGCGACGGGCACCCCTCCCACGTTGGGAGGCCATCCCCAGCTGGGCCTCCGCCGTCTTCTTGGTACAGTGGCGCAGGTCCTCCCATCTTTTACTGCAGTGGGTGCTCCGTCTGTGGTAGACCCCCAGGGTCCAGACGTCCTTGGCGATGGCACGCCAAATACCCTTCTTCTGGTGGGAGCTGACCTAGAGGAATGGTACATGGGGAAAGGAAATGACTTACCCGTCTGGACCGTCATAATCATTGCCCACCAGTTCCCACCCATGCCCTGACACACATACACTCACCATCCGCACATGCAGGCCTCAGCCCCACGCCCCCATGTATCTTCCATCCACACCACTCAAAACAAGCATTGCCCATGCAGCATGCTCACAGTGTACTCACCTGTTTGTCTGGAGGACCGTAAAGTTGCGTGTACTGGGGGAGGACCCCATCCACTAGTTTCTCCAACTCCTCTGAAGTGAAGGCAGAGGCCCTTTCCACAGACACTGTAGCCATCGTCGCTTCCAGACACAGGTCACAGCAGCACTTGCAGTGTAGGTCCTCTCCTGTTGAAGGTCAGGTGTCAAGTGAGTGAACAGACAGAAAATGGCGGTCACGTCCACGGTGGTGCGTACCGTCACCGCTGGCGTACATCATCATTGGCTCCTGGGACCCATAGGGCCCAATGTTAACCAATGCAGAATTGCGCCGCGGTCTTCGACCGCCCACTGTGACGGTGTACAATGCCAGCGCAGTTACCTCATATCCCCTCGTCCCACCTTGCAGGTCAGGCAGCCGCCATTTCAGGAGGCCACATGGGATGGATGTTAACTGAGTCACACCTATCTAGGCCGGGAATATAGACAGATACCGGCACATTACGGATTAATAACGTTTCTGCAAATAACAAATTGTGATACCTCAGTGTTGGGTGACTGTCTGCTCGCTGTTCTCCTCCATAGGGCACGTCTGCTGGGGCAGGTGATGAGATTCTTCTTATTCTGCTACTTTGGTTACTGAAGAGTGAAAACAAACTCTTGTGCTAGCCCTTTGCTCAAAATGCAGTCTTGAGGCAAAGCTGTCATGAGTAGCTATCACCCTATGTTTCTCTTGCAATTTATTAAGATAGCTGAGAAGGAGGTGCATGCCCCACTCTACACCGTCAACTCTCTAAACTCTCTGTAAGTCTACACAGGCAGGGTTTCGTAGAAACCTCAGCATGTAGAAGCACAAAGAAGAAACTTATTGCAGTACAAAATAAGCTCCATATCATCTTACATCAGGAAAGCATGGCAAAAGCCCATCTTGCTTGATCCGTCCACCACTTTTGATACTCTGTCTCCCAAAAGATATTTATTGGTACACTGTGTAGGTTTCTGGGAGTGAGACATTGTTGGGAAGTGCTAAGGATTTTACAATGTGACACAGAGGAATTAATTGTGTTTGCCGTATCATGTTATTTGTACTTGGAATGGAAGATAAAAACTAAAGTAGCCCCTAGCTCTAACACATAGTTGTATGGGCTAGATGCGACCACAAAGAGGACCATTGCTGCCACTAAGTATTTAAATATAGATGGGCTAGTAAGGAGTTGATAACCGCTATTAAGCACCGGTTATTTGGGAGGGCTGGAAAGGTGTTACCTAAATTATTAAATTCATTCTTTGCCTGAAAATTACTTGGCGAAGTGTGACTTTCCATTGATGCTACACACTAGGGGTAAACTTATGCTCCTAAAAGCATTGTTGTTAAATTTGATTGTATTATACTTGAATTCAATAGTATTTTTGAATTTGCACCATTGTATATGTCTGTTTTTAGATTTTTAATTTTTATTTTATTAATGTGTAAGTAATATTTGTCATTTATTGTGTGTGATACTTTTATGCCTTTTAGACAAATAAAGTGTTATTGAACTCAAGCTAACTGCTATGTCAGGGGACAGGGGACATACACTGAACTGGTTTTCCTCATTTCTATCTGAGCAGAGTCAGAACTCCTCTTACTGCTCTATCGCTCCTCCTCGGTGTGCCTGACCTGAGTATTCCCCTGAAGACCCCTTGTTCACATCCAACTATTTATTATTATTTAGGTTGCCCCACCTAACTAAACTCATCTGCTGTCATGGATTGACATCCATGCTTTACACAGATGATACCAAGCTGATCCTCAAGATGAATGGGTAAACAGAAGCTGCTGGTCTTACGTTTTTCATGTGCCTCACCACAGCAGCAGCATGGATGAATGACAGTTGCTTAAACCTTAGTTATAGAACAGAGATGGCATTAATGATTATTGCCCCCTCCATTTGATCCTCTGCTTGGTGGCCAGGATCTGTTGGACGGTGCCCCGTGACTTGTAAAACAGTCAAAAAATCTTTGTGGTATATTTTGATGACAAACTCTCTTTTAAGTCTCAAGTGTCTCAACTCAATATAATTATGGTGGTTCTTCCTTATAACAGAACACCACAACTTTAGCTTCATTCCAGTGACCATTGACTCACAATAATAAATAATGCTGTATACATGGGCCTACCAGCTGCTACAGCTCATTTACTACATTTGGCCCAGAATGCTGCAGCAAGGTTTCTTCTTAAGAGTCTCCACTTTGCATCCATTTCCATTCACTTAAAGCAGCTTCATTGGCTTACTAGTCATAAAGATACAAGGTTCAAAAGTCTTTACCTCTCCTTTCAAGCACTAAATCACAAGAGCCCTATGTTTTTATAAAGGTGTGTCTGTTATGTTTCTGCCCACACCGTTCGCTCTGCACAGCCCTTCTTGTCATGCTTACCTAATATCCATAAAGTTCATCAAGGCAGTTGCATCTTTTTGCTCAAAGTGGCTTCTCTCTGGAATTCCCTTCCTCTGAAACTATTTGGCATGACTTGCAACATAAAAATTCCTGAATGGCTTGAAAACCTGAATCGTTCCGCTTTAGAGCTTTATTGCTCTTTGCCTCTAGTACACGTACCAGGATGCTTTTAGACATTTGCTTGCTTAATATACCTATATAGAAAATAGAAATGGTCTATAGCTCTTTATTTCCTCTGTACCCACTTGGAAGCTGAGTTGAGGTGCAAACAAATTTTGTCTGCCGGTAGTTATCTGGTGGGAGGTTGGTCGTATGATGATTCCATGTATCTTTGGATAAGCTATCATCATGGATGCAAAATGCTCCTCTTCATGATGAGGAGGAGCAAATGAGACCATGATGAGCCAAAGCCAATTGAAGGAAGACCTAAGCAGCAGACAGGATCGCTTTGGGGGAGAGGTGGTTATTTTTAATGAAGCCGCATCTACAGCAGTGAGTTGAAGCTGCATAATACTGCATTATTAATGTGAGGAGTATTACCATAGAGGTGGTTATAAATGTATTTATGGATAGTGAAGAAGCTATTCACAACTGTCTGAAATAGTTTTCAAAGAGAGTTGTCCTGAAATCCCTTACAGATCCCCTACCAAATGATTGGTAACTCAGTCAATGGTATTAAATTTCCTGAATTTTCCTGCAGTTAAAATTTGGATATGTAGCTCCAGTGCATCTGTTTTTGTATGGTGTTGATGTATCCTCCAGGTGATCCTCACTATTCATTTTAAAGCTTCAGTCAGTGCTTAATTTGAGCTAATGGTAGCCGTAAAGTAAAAAAGATGGAAAAACCATCACAAAGGGGGAAAGCATGAACCTCCAAGAGAGAGATAAAGGGACATGATAAGGGTTGAAAACTATGCAACCTTGGTAGTCAGCGCACTCATTGTTTTTTTTTGTTTGTTTGTTTGTTTTTTTGCAATTAAGCACTGGCCTCAAGCATTGCTCAATACTGAGATCCATCATTTTTTTGTATTCTCTAGGGAGCAATGTAATGCAACCAAATCAATTCGTACTGTAAAATAAATGTATTATGGACAGGAGGCATTGTTACACTCTTATGCAATTCGTATCTTGTAGGTCTGCTAAAAAAGATTAGTCGACCAACCATCTTTTTATACTTAGGGAGAAATCTAAATATAATACAATTTAACACATTTAATATTTTACTTTAAGGTTATACTCCCAAAGCGCTGTTGCCACTGTAAAATGCTGCTATAGATAATAAAGAATCCTTCTTCCTCTTTCCTATTCTTCTATGAGCTTTCATTATCAGATTTTTCAATTTTAGTAATAGAGCGACCAGTACTTCAATTATAACCTATTACTGGGCTTGTGTGCCTTTGGAAAGTGCGAAGTGTACTAACTGTTGAATTGTTAAATGGTGGTATAGCTCTTTATTAGTATTTTTCCCTACGCATAATGATGTTAATCTTCATTCCTTAATGTTAGCTTTGAGATCTAAATGTTCCTCTAAGTGAATGCAAAAATCGACACAATGCAGTTTGGTTAAGATTGTCATGAACAATCCCAGCTTTACAATCCTACTAGGGAACCAGAACATGGAAGATATCAATGATATTGCAATTCATAAACGAAAGTACAAAACTACAGTTTTATGAATGCAAAAAATATATTTGCATGAAAAGGAAAAATTGGTCATTTCATTTGGAAGAATCACTTAAAATCAGTGCCATTCTTCCCAAAAGCCTGGGTGAAAATCACTGAGACCGAATCAGAAGAGCATTATGAGTATGAAAAGTAGTACTACAGGAGTGTTTTTACATACTCTTACGTGCATTATTAAACTGGCCTCACAACGTCCATCTCCCCTACAAAAAAGTGTAAAGAGAGCACAGTACTTTTTACTTGTAGTAGCTGCACACGAATACTCCCTGAAAATTCCCATTTTATTCCAATTTTAGACATTTGGGGCAAACTCACAAAGAAGTGAGAATGCGTAAAACAGTACTGCAATAACTCTCTCTGTCTGCCTGTCTTTGAGGTGAGTAATTTGGAAAATCTACAAGCAACTTTGGAATGTGGAAAAGTGTTCTGACATGGAAAAAAATGCAGACTTGAGGAAAAAGCAATTCAATTGAAACTGATTTGTATTAACAATTCTGTTTCACGGGAACGTTTGGGCATAGAATAATTAAACGTAAAGACACAGCAAAATCCGCTGAAAAGGAAATAAAAGTAATTGTACGATGTATAAAAGAGTAAATTTGACAAGCAAGTGTCTAATGTATTATAAACTTAGCACTGTGTTCCAGGGTTAATAGGTCCTCGCGACGTAGAAACACAGTAAGACGTGAGAGGGAAAATAATTCATTAGAGTTTATTAAGGACAATGAAAATCAAAATGAACCAAAGTTCACAAAGAGGTTTCTTCTTTACATCTCTCATCGCAACCCCATTTACCACGGATATGAATGGGTCTCGTGAAGAAAAACCAACATTGGTGATCCCAAGTCTTAAGAAGTGAGCCTAAACTACCAGCTCTAAAAAGTGATTTCATGCAGAGTGGCAGCATTTTTCTTTCTCTTCATTGCTACTAGTTCCTTTTCCATTGCCTACGCAATGTTGGGAATCCATTTCTGTCAACAAACAATTCAATAATTTTTTTTGTTTTATGAACAACAACCTGCACCACTATCTTAAAAAGCGTACTTTCTACAGCTTTATAAGCTGGGCACAAAGTATAAAATGCTTCAGGTCCTTGGGACCACATCCAAAACCAAGACAATGGTTTACTTGTGCTGATGTTCTTTTAGTTTTTGTGTCTCCATGTTTAAGTTTGGTGTTTCTCTCCCGGGCAAGTAACCGCTTTTCTTGTAAATTTGTACGGCTACTCATATGCGGTTGTAGGAAAAAGGATTCCAGGTAAGACACTTGACGGAATGTTGACAATTGTGCTGAGCCAAGTTGATATTTGCATCCACTTCATTTCCTTTAGCCTCCCCAGCAGTAAACAAATTTTTAGGTTTTGCCTGCACAACGCTTGGGCTGTGCTTATTATTAGCACTTTGTTTCCGAAGTCTTATGTTACTAAGAAAAAATGTTTCAAGGGACTTAAAACCCGCCCCTACTTTGCCCCTTACTATCCTGAATTTCCCTTTGTTCATTCAAATGTCGCTTGAATTTACTTGTTTTTTATTGGCTAGCAGGCCACTTCCTGTTCTTCTGTCCTGCTTTCTGTACTGCTTTTGCCGTCACATGGAGCATGGCCGAAGAACACCTTCTTTTTCTTGGTGATTGGTTACTTATTAGTGTTTGTACGCGCAAAGATGAACTAAACACATGTCGATTTGCGTTGAGATGTGTGTATACATGTCAGCTTTCTTGCAATGGAGTATCAAGTGCATAAATAAAGGAAGCAGTGAGTTGGCTCCTTATGTTGTATTTTTGATTATGTAATAAATACATTTTTGATGAATAACAGTTGTAAGTATTAAAATTATTTGTGTGTTTGTTTCTTAAAATACCACTTCCACTTACTTATTTTTAAAGAAAAGCCATTTGTGTAAATGGGTGACTTTTTATTTTGAATTGTTTTTCCCTTAGTGACTTATTAACAGGCAGTCACAAGTGCAGTTATCTTGCAGGCATTAGGGTCATAATTTGAATGGTGCAGCAGTTGCAGTGGCACCAGGCCCAAAAGTTGTCAGAACTCCTTCAAACACCAAATATTGCTATATTTTACTACTAGACAGGCAGTCACCCTGCAGGCATTAGTCATGATTTGAATGGTGCAGCAGGTGCAGTGGCACTGTGCCCCAAAGCTCTAGGAACCCCACTACACACAAATTATTACTAAATTTAACTTCTGAACAGGCAGTCACAAGTGTAGTTATCTTGCAGGCACTAGGGTCATGGCTTCAATGGTGCAGCAGGTGCAGTTTCATTGGTGCCACAAGGTGTCAGAACCCCTCTAAACAGAGATTAGTGCTAAAGTTTACTACTAAACAGGCAGTCACGGGTTCAGGTATCCTACAGTCATTTAGGTCATGATTTGAATGGTGCAGCAGATACAGTGGCACAAGGGCCAAAAGTTGCCATAGGTCCTCTAAACACCAAATATTGCTGTATTTTACTACTAAACAATTGTGGTTATTTTGCAGTTAAAAGTAGCATGATTTAAATGGTGCAGCAGGTGCAGTGTAACTTTACTAACTACACATTATTATACTCTAATGCAATGCCATGTTAACTAAGGTACTAATTATGAGTTAGTTCAACATACATCACAACATAAACAACTATTAACAGTTTATCAAATTTAAAACAAACATTACTATAACCCTTTTCTAATATTATTAACCAGTTAGTAAGATAAAATGCAAAAGAAAAAACAAAGGTGAACCTATTGGCTTTACCAATGCTTGTGTTGAATAATGGAACTGAAGGACTGCTTGACTCCTACAACCTAGACAAAACCAAGGAACTCAACCATTTCAAGGTCTCCATAATGTGTTGCATTTTATGGAATGTTGACAGCTATTCTTTTCTTCCCAGATGCTATCCACAAGATGCTTGGTCGATGACATTTCTCGCTTTGGACCAAAGTCTTGAGGGTTCACAGCCATGTCACACTCCAATACCACAGTAGGAAGTAATGAAAATGTCTTCACACTGTGCATGTAGGTCCCAGTATATTTTGATAAAGCTATTAGATTTGTTGAATTCCCTGCATTGCACATGCCATGTTATGTCTCTTGATTTGATATTTCTTTGTGTGCTGCTTCCATCATGGAGGCTTTATTGGATAACGCATGCTAAAGTGCTACAATTTACAGGGACTAGCCCACCAACATCACTTGTGAAAAAGGAGGAAATGAATGGCCTTTTGAATGGATTGGCTAAGAACCAGTAATTGGGGACAATACCTTTCTGAGAACATTCTGTCAGTTAAGTAGGAAACAGCCATTACCACATAGCTGTAATCACAGACAGCCCTAACCATGTGTGTGTTACAACGCATGCACCTTTACAATGCATGACCTTAACCACACATGTCTTACAACACACATGCCTTTACCACTCATTTCTTTACAACTAATTAAGTTGTAAAGGCATGCATTGTAAGGGCATATGCGTGGTTGTGGTGGTTGGAGCATATTTTTGGTAAAGGTGTGTAAAAGGCTATTAGCGTCATTAGAGGAAACAAACACTTTTTGTTTCCTCTTTACAACCTGCCCGGAGAGCTGCTTCCTCGTGTGGAGAGTGAGGTAAGAGGAAGGGGAAGGGAGGGGGTGCAAATTTAGGACTCAGGGGGTTAGGCCTTCGGGCTTTGGGCAGGGGGACAGTGTTAGGACTCAGAGCAAGTTTTTTTTAAAGGTTTGGGGGTCATGCTAGGGGTCAGGTTTTACAGCCTGATGCGGGGTATAGGTTTAGTGTTGGGGCAGGGGGCATAGTTAGAGCTCAGGGCGGGGGGAGTAATTATTTTTTTTAAGTGGATGGGGGTTGGGTTGGGGGAGGGGATCACGCTGGGGGCAGGTTTTAGAGCTTGGGGCGGAGGGTATATGTTTAGTGTTGGGACGGTGGGCTGAGTTAGAGCTCAGGGTGTGGGGGCAGGTATTTTTTAAAGGGTTGGGGGTCAGCAGGAGGAGGTTATGCTGGGGAAAAGGCTTTAGAGCTTAGGGCGGTGGGTATATGTTTAGTGTTGGGGAAGAGGTGGTGTTAGGGCTTAGGGAGGGGATTATTTTTTTAAAGGGTTGTGTTCAGGGGAGGTGGTCGCACTGGGGGTCAGGTTTTAGGGCTTGGGGTGGGGGTATAGGTTTAGGTTTGGAGAGTGTTAAGGCTCAGAGCGGGGGGCAGGCATTTTAAAAAAAAAGAGTTAGGGGTTGGTGGAGGGGGTCGCACTGGGGGTCAGGTTTTAGAGCTTGGGGTGCTGGAGTATAGGTTTAGTGTTGGGGCAGGGGCGGTAATAGGACTCAGGGTGGGGTGCATGCATTTTTTTTAAAGAAAGGGTTGGGGTTGGCAGTGGGAGATGGTTTTAGGACATGGGTGGGGGGTAATGTTAGAGCTCAGGCCAGGGGCAGGTATTTTTTTTAAAAAGGACTGGTGGTCAGGGAGGGGTTCGTGCTAGGGTCAGGTGTTAGGGCTCAGGGCAGGGGGATTTGGCTTTAGGGTTTGGCGGACAGTTTTATGGTTCACGGCACGAGTCGCTATGTTTTGAAAGGGCTGTGGGTGGGGGGAACCAGAGGTCTATTTTTATTGTTAGGAAAGGAGCCAGGGAAAACCTTAACCACGTATATGCATAACATACCTGCTTTTTCAACAGAATGCGTTGTGAAACCATGTGTGGTAAATGTATATTTGCTGCTTAATATGCATTGCATGGTTCAGGTAATGCAGGGTAATGTAAAGAAATCTGACAGGGTGTCTACTAGAAATGGCTCTCACAGTATCCCACCCCAAATCGCAAAGCAACAAGGTCTCCACAGTACTCCTGGAAGGGAAGAAAACATCCCACTCCCCCAGAAGTTTTTTCAAGGAAAAAAATGATATACACAATCCAAGGCACTCGTAACAAATGATTATAGTCCTCATCCATATCCACGTTTTCGAGAGATCCACTTGTTTTTATTGGATGTGTTCTTCAATCCCAGCCAACACATGTTTCGTCATGCCAACAATACTCGCTTTGACTTCCTCAAGGCTGGAAATCAACAAAACTGATCCCAATATAATTCCAAACAAAACTGAAATTCATACTGTTTATAGCCAATCTCCATTACAAGCGTGGTCAAAATCTATAATAATATTTTTTATTGAAATAATCCATAAATGTGCTTTGCTCAACATTCTAAATTAGATATTCAAAGTAGAGTTGAAATAACAAGCAAAATGGTGGGTAGTGTGCAAGCAGTTCACTCCAATTGTGTCAACAGAATAGGAACACTAGTTGTACGTGACCAATTAAAACACTCCAATCGTGCTGCATCCATAAAGGTGAAGTGCATATTTCAATCACCTGATGTGCTACCGTAATGTTGTCCATTATAATACTACCGAATGTGCTCTACAAGTATAACTTGCCTTTATAAAAATATCCAAGGATCAATTATCCTAAAATCGGCCACAAGATCCTCATAGTTCACCTACAAAGACAGAAATAAGCACAAAAAAACTAATCAAAACAACCACACTTTCCTTAATAACAGATGCTTTTCATGTGAAACTAATTCATAGAAAGACAAAAAACACCCGTTTTCCCCTTACCGTTATAATGTTATGTTCTTAGATTAAGTGGTGTTCCAAGCACTACTGTCATAAATTCACATCCTTCACCTTGCTCATCTATCCAGCAAATATAAAAATAGAACTACAACAGTGTAACGTCTCCGCCATATTGAAAGTCTGATCTATTGTACTGCATCTAACGCATTTAAATGAATATCTCACATAGAACACAGGTCGGGTTCGTAACATGCAAATCACCCACAGCTCTTGAGTAAACTAATATCATGCTTCCCAACTAAATTACTCTACAAGCTCCTGTTTATATACTACTATATACTCCATGTAACTATGGCCATAAACTCATATCAGCCTGAAAAAAATAATGACTCATAGTAACCCCTACTTAGAAAACATATTTGAAGGAAACGAGTTCCATCTATAATGTGCTTACTGGTAACCTGCAGCGTTAGCATGTGGTTCAGCAATTCAAAAGACGTGTACGCATTGAGTCCTCTAACTCGACTCCATGTTTGCCACGCTTACAAATACACCAAGAGTCAACATAGACAGCTGACTAACATGCCCTAGAGCGTCCGCCATCTTGGAAGTGTAATCCGATCGTGTTAGATCAAAGCGTAGCGAGACGAGTTCTTTAAATTTCCAACTCACTCACATTGTTAGTTCCTCAAATTCATATTCAAGTATCAATGCCGTATTGAACTATCAAGTTCATATAGTCTTCTAATTGTATATTGGACTATCAGGTTCATTTAGTATTCTAATTGTCAGTATTTAATAACTTGCCAATAACCCCCTGAATTGCACAAGTATATATCATTATTCTACCTCAAAAATATCTTATTGGATCTCATCAATATGTACCAACAAGATTATGAATACGGAGACAAAATTACGCAAACTTCTGAGCAGCCCCAGATAAAATATGGCTTATGCATCGTCGTTTTGTAAATGGATGTGTCCCCACCAAGTATGGAACCAGCACAATTTGAAACTAAATTTATAGAAAATAATTCTAAATCGGGTAGTCAATATACTTTGAACATTAGGCTCAAATTGTGTTCTTCTTCTACAATATACAATATTCGAATTTCCATCACATTCAATAAATGCTTGATCCTCATGATCTAAATGTTTATTTCCCTTAAAGTCAAATTTTCAGTACTTAAAATATTCATTTGTCTCTCAACTTATTCCCTTAAAAAGAATTCTAGCTCATGATTAGTATTTAAGCCCTCTTCTACTGCTCTTAGTCTCAGGATCCAAATGCATTCTCTCCTTCTGCGTTGTAATTCTCTATTGCCCCCACTGGAGTCTTTTTGCACTTGCTCCAAACCAAAGAATTCAAAATTCTTAACTAATCCTTGCCCCGAACACAGTCTCATATACAACAATAGGATACCTAGTGTCATCCTGTCTCAAAGCTCTATAATGTTCACTGATCCTTACCCTTAAGGTTCTGACAGTACTCCCCACATACATGCTGTTGCATTTACATATAATAGCATAAACCACATAATTACTATTGCATGTAACATTAGTACGGACTTGAAACCTTTCTCCGATACTATTACTAAAAGTACAGGTACCATTCCGGGCCCATCTACACATCCCACAGTGCCCACATTTATAGAAGCCTTTCGTTTGAGTTGTTAACCAATTAGTAACAGGTTTTCTCGTAGGATAACTGGGACATAAGATGTTTTTCAAACTCCTTCCCTTTTCGATAGGTGAGATGCGGCCGATTCAAAATACATTTACTCAGACTATTGTCCGCATATAACACATGCCAGTTTTTAGGCATACATTTAAGTAATAGCCCCGATGCCCGTGTGTAATCCACTATACATCGTATCTTGTCACACTTAGGCCCTCATTACAACCCTGGCGGTCTTTGACCTCCAGGGTTGTTTTGGCGGATTTCACCACCAGCAGGCTGGCGGTGAAATCCGGGGGATTACGTCCGCAGCAGTCCCGGCGGGAGTAATCCTCCAGGGCAGCGCTGCTTGCAGGGGATTGCGAGTCCCCTCCCGCCAGACTTTTCATGGCGGTTTGCACCGCCATGAAAAGGCTGGCGGAAAGGGGTGTAGCGGGGCCCCTGGGGACCCCTGCACTGCCTATGCCACAGGCATGGGCAGTGCAGGGGCTCCCTGCCACGGCCCCGTACAGCTTTTCAAAGCACGACAGGTTCAACTGCACCCGTCGCACAGCCTCAACACCGCCGGCTCCATTTGGAGCCCGCTCCTGTGTTGCGGCCGAGATCCCCACTGGGTCAGCGGGCGGAAACCAGTGGGGATCTCCTGATGGCCGCGGCGGGAGTGCGGCCGCATTGGCGGCCGTCCGGCGGTCCAACATTGGCAGGTGGCTGAAGCCGCCCGCCAAGGTTATAATGACCCCCTTAGTCTTATAATTTTGTTTGAGAGTATCTTTTCTAGAAATTTGCAGAATAATGCAAGATAATAGCATTCACGTTATAAGGCATGGTTGGTAAAAGCATGCGTTGCAATGGAATGTGTTGTTCTATCACACAACCCGGTTGAGTAAGTCAAAGAAACCTTGGTGCATGAGCTTCACCTGTTAGCTAGAAATGCTGATTATGCTGCTCTGAGTCTGAAAACACTGTAACCTCGATATTGTCATGTATTGAACAGAAAGAATACTCAGAGATTCCTACACTATGGCCCAATCATAAATGGGTGGTTAATCACAAAATGGTATTGCCTCCCAGAAGTACTGATTGAACTGGAATCAGTACCTCTGAAATGGAGAAATTTCGGGCTATTATGAAATTGCACCTGAGAAAAGGTGCAATTTCACCAAGGATTTATGATTCCGCACTGATTCCCACATGGTTCCCCTATCTTTAGGCAATTTCTCTCTGTAGCTATTCCCTGCGGTTAGCAGATGAAATGTGTGAGTGTGAAAAAATATGGGATGCGTGTTCCTGGATTACTCATGCTACTTATTCGTCCAGTCACTCCTATGACAGCTAAATTGGGATTTCCTGGCAATATATAATTAGTCCATATATGTGAACATACATTTCAATGTGAATGTAAGAAGCCAGTATAAATTTGGTCAAACCCTAGCTCAGAAGATCGTTGACACATGATACAAAATGAAGCGCAAAGATAATTTGAAGAAATTGCAATAAGTGATGGGACTGGTACTCTTTGACATACTTTGTTCCTCTGTTCTGACCTGAAAATTAGAAAGATGCCAATGTAAGTATTTTCTACAACTAAGACAGAAATTCTAATAAGATGTTTGCTTTAATGAATCCAAGTAATGTAAAGGCTGTAACTATTTAGCCAATTTTTGTCATATATTTACATATCATGTGGCTAAGAAATGTATTGTATGGAAGATGTGTATTGTTATTGACTTTAGTACACCACATATAAATTATTCCCTTTAAATAATAAAAGTTAAGGATGAACAGCTGTCTACTACTGGCAGATATAGACTCTAAAGATAAGATAGCACTGAATTGCTGAATCTGAGCACAGTCAATGCATCTGAAAGTCTTAACATCAAAAAGCATGTCACTCGGTCCACCATGTACATTATTCACTTGTTGCTTAACATCATAGCACCTACCCATGATGGGTGCTCATTTCCACGAAGTCATAAAAAACTTAACATTGACTTATTTAAGCTTAACCAATTTCTATAATAGCCACAATGGCTGTCATTGGGGTGCTAGGTGGAACACATCTCTACTATGGCTGCTCAGATTAATACAGCGGCTGCTTTGGTGCTTAGTTTGTAAAATATTAAGTGGCAGGGCCCAAGGTATCTAACATATGTCTTCTGCAGCTGACACTACTAACATGTAGATTTAGGTCCTAGTTTTACCATGTGTCATGTACGTATCAAGTAATTAGGATATAATAACTAACTAATGCAAACACCAGCACAAACTAAGCGCTCTAGTTTTCCTGCAAAAGTGGACTGTGATACTGGTTAAGGAATAACTGAGGCCATGGAGAGGTATCTGTAGCTACAAAGTCAGCTGCAGTGGAGGTGCAGTGGCTGATAACCGAGCAACCACTGTGGCCTTAATTAGCACAAGAACAATGCCAAATGTTCTTATACTGCCAACAAGCAACAAGCAGAATATACTTCTGAATGCAGAAGGATGCTCTATATGGATCATCTAAATCACTAAATATGAGCACTCCACTTTCTACAAGACGTGCAAACGTATTCTGTAGGAGTACTATTGACATTTCATGTGTTCTTCGTACAGTACATGAAATCTTTTCAGTTGGAAAGAAAAACTTCAACCCAGAACAGCCAAGATGGTAATGAAAAGCAGCCACACTGTCTAGCTATGAGGCCTCACCTCCAGTTGACCTTCACTTTAATAGAGGAAAAAGACACATATTCATCAGTGTGTGCTAGGTGTCAAAACAGTTGACAAACTGTGGGGCTATATGAATTACTACGGAATATATAACGTACCAAAGATAGTGTTCAACAGAAAAAGCTACACTAATGTAGTGATAGAAACTAGGAGCAGCAGAGGGATGACAATGGCATTGCATCTGCTGCACCCTTCTACAACTACAGAATTTCGGATGATTTGGTGATCTGTGAGAGAAAGACAAAGTAATAGTTTTGATGAGGATTCAAACTGTCCTATCTGAACATTCGGTCTACGTTGTAAGGTTGTCCTTGTGAAACAAGGAAAGTCATGGCTTTTTGCACTAGAATGCATCAGTGAAATCTCACAGGCACAAACGTATTCAAAATGCCACCGAGCCAGGATTTCCCAGCTTAGAGCACTGGCACATGTGGATATGTTGGCACAGATCAGTTTTAGCCTGTTTCGTGTGTCTTCTTGCCCATGCTGCTCTCCCAGGGCACTCTGCAGTGCTCCATACTTCACTGGAGGCCTGAGTCTGATTTATCAAAAGCTGATAAATCAGAAAGCCTGAGGCAAACTATTCCTTCTGTAATTTTTCTAATTGGCCGACTTTTGTCCATTCTGTATTGAACCCTATATTTGGTCATTCAAATTGCCTATTGTGTAGACAATTGGAATGGTGGAAATACCATGTCGAAGTTCATGTGTGTCCCAAAAAGGGAGAGTAATCATCGCCCCAAGTTGTTCATGCCCCCATATAGCCCATTATTTGTCTGGGAGTGCAGAATCAGATTCTGAAAAGGACAGATCCACCTGTGAATATGCATCAGAAATCTGAGAGTGCAGACCATTGGTTTCAATCCATCCTCACATGTGAGCACATGCTCAAGAAGCAAAGTAAAATCCTAATAAGAAGCTGTAATGATTTCAATGCAGATGTGAGCCTCTGCTGCTACCCCGACAAGGAATGTTATCAGGTGGTTGCTTCAAGCTATTAAGAAAAAGTGGCATCAGTGAAGCTACATTCACACAATAGAAGGAGACATCTTTTGGACAAAAAATGTACAGCATTTTAAGGAATCAAGCAACTACATACTGCAGGTGACTTTCTGACAACTTGTCTCACACATTATCTGTGAGAGAAAGTTTTTATGTAAAATTTAATTAAATGAGTACAATTTAATACCAACGTCTTTGCTTTATTTTAAACCATATATGGTGTGTATGATATAGTGTGTGCTTCAAAATGAATTTTATTACGAGTAGGTCTTCTCGAACATGACTTTCATGTCTTTTAGAGTGTCACCTGGGTGCAACCCACAGCACTAGAGAGGGTGCAGAATGGACTTATGGGTATTCAATGTGGACAGGTGATCAAAGGTGTGAGAAAACAGGGCATCTTGCAGTGTCCCTCCACTTTTTGCTCCTATTTGTGACTGATACTGGTGTTTTCTGACTCTGATTGCGTCCTGGGCTCTGGTAACCAGGCCCAGGGCCAGTGCTTCATTTAAAAGGTATATGGTAATTAGGCATAATTAAAATGAGCTCTTACAATCTATCTGTAAATCCCTAGTATAAGGTAAGGCATGTAGGTTTAGAGGCCCAGTAGAGTTAATGCACTAAAGTGTGCACTGTTTTGATGCCTGCTGTCATTTCAAAAGCCAGCCCTGCCTTGCAGGCTGCTTTTAAAATATGTCTATGTCCAAATTTGAATTTGGAATCGAAAGTACTTCCAAAGTATTAAACAGCCTTATGTTTACCCATACATCATCCCTACAGTCTAACCTAGGTACCCCAAGGTTAAGGTGCAGAATAATAATAAGCAGGGACATTATAAAAGTTGTTTTATTAGCCCTGGTGAAGGAAAAATTGCCAATTTCGTTTTTTCCCATTTTATCACATTAGCTCCATAGGCTAACATGGGAAGACTTTATTTAACATTAATAAAGACTATCTTTGGATAGAAGTGAGATAAAATTAAATTCAAGGTTTGAAATTATTAGTTATGTTAAATCTAACAACGTGCCAAGATTAGATTTATTCTAACTTTTATAGGAATTCAGTTTTAGAACTGCTTTCCTAAAGTTACCTACAATCAGCCCTGTAGTAGCCTTTCCTGATTGGTCATGGTTAGTAATGGGTTCTCTGGTTCGCAGTCACTTTGCACTCTATCCAAGCAGGGACCTTTCCTCTAGTCAGGGTAAGGGAGATACACTGTTCAGATAACCCCTATGCACCCCCTTTGTAGCTTGGCACAAGCAGTCAGGCTTATCTCAGAGGGAATGTTTAAAGTATTTGTACAAACACACACAGTAACACAGTTAAAACACTACAGAAGGACCAGTTTAGAAAGTTATTAATTTTTAAAGATTAAACTTGAATATGGCACTTAGGAACACAAATGCTTCAGTTTAGCGTTATTGCGTCATCATGACAGAATCATTCCCAACAATCTGAGGCCAATGACGGAGTCACACGGACCCCCAGATACAGTACCTTTGGTAATGAAGAAACAAGCTGGTGCATGGAGTCAGGGAGGAGAGGTGTCGCTTGGATCCGGTGCGGTGTTAGTTCTTTATTGCGAAGCAGGAGAGGTGATGCAGGATCGGTGCAAAGCGCAGGTCCCTTACACTCCAGCAGGGTCGATGTTCGGCGGTCCATGGTGAGGTGACCTCATGGGGTGTCAGGTGTCATTGATGTCAGTGACATGCACTCGAGTCTCACAAAGTCACAGGATGTTAGCGGGCTGCAGCGGCATCAGGCCTACGATGTTGGCGGGGTCATCGCACTCCAGCGGAGACCACAGCTTTGGTTGCATCTGATGTCGCAGGTCTCAAGCAGCGGCATCGGTCCGAGCATCGTCCAGAATAGGTGCACTGTTTTTTCTTGTGTTTCAACCAGCTTTCACTACCAGGGACCCAGAGACGGGATTAGGCACCAACTGGCGAGCTCGGGTCCACAGCAAGTAATCCCAGAGGCCAGTAAGTGAAGTCTTTGCTGTCCTTGAGACTTCTTAACAGGAGGCAAGCTCAGTCCAACCCCTTGGAAACACTTCACCAGCAGGATTGTAGAAAGCAGAGTCCAGCCCTTTCCCCTGTTAGGCAGAAGCAGCATCAGGAGGCCATCAGAGCAAAGAAAGAGGCGGAGTGGCAGGTCCTCCTCAAGCTTTAAGCTCTTCTCATTGGCAGAGGTTCCTCTTGGTCCAGAAGTGATCTGAAAATCTGAGGTTTTGGGTCCACTACTAATACCCAGTTCTGCCTTTGAAGTGGGCAAGATTCAAAGTAAAGTATCTGTTGTTCACAAGATCCTCCCCTACCCAAGCCTGGCCCCAGACACACACCAGGGGGTTGGAGACTGCATTGTGTGAGGGCAGGCACAGCCCTTTTAGGTGTAAGCCACAGCTCCTCCCGCCTCACTCTAACCCAGGAGACTCATCAGGATATGCAGGCTTCACCCCAGCTCCCTTTGTGCCACTGTCTAGAGGGAATTCACAAGAGCCCAACTGGCAGTCTGACCCAGACATGGAATACACAAGCAGGCAGAAGTACAGAATGGTTAAGCAAGAAAATGCCCACTTTCTAAAAGTGTCATTTTCAAAGTGACAATCTAAAAACCAACGCTACCAAAATATGTATTTTCAAATTGTGAATTCAGAGACTCAAAACTCCATAGCTCCATCTGCTCTCAATTGGAAACTGCAGTTAAAAGATATTTAAAGGCAATCCCATGTTAACCTATGAGAGAGAAAGGCCTTGCAATATTGAAAACATCACTAGATGCCCTACCTTTTAAATACACTGCACCCTGCCCATGGGGCTACTTCGGGCCTACCTTAGGGGTGACTTACATGTAGTAAAAGGGAAGGTTTGGGCCCGGCAAGCAGGTGCACTTGCCAGGTCAAATTGATAGTTTAAAACTGCACATGAAGACACTTCAGTGGCAGGTCTGAGGTATGTTTAGGGGGCTACTCTTGTGGGTGGCACAATAAGTGCCGCAGGCCCACTAGTAGCATTTGATTTACAGACCCTGTGCACCTCTAGTGCACTTTACTAAGAACTTACTAGTAAATCAAATATGCCAATCGTGGATAATCAATCACCAATACAATTTAGACAGACACCACTTGCACTTTAGCACTGGTTAGCAGTGTTAAGTACCCAGGGTATCAAAACCAGTGAAAACTAATTGCAGCAAAGGGTCCAAAAACAGCAGATCAGAAGCAAAAGGTATGGTGAAACCACACAAAGAGCTGCCAGGCCTAACAGTCAGTCTTTGGCAGGCTGAGCCAACATGCCTTGATGAGGTATGAAAACAAAGGAGACATCTGGTGGGAGGAGATCTGCAGCAGCAGATGCCAGAACAGGAAGAGCTGCTTGGTAGGCAAACTTGTCTTTAAAGTGGAAAAAACAGTTGGGACAGAAACCAACCCCCCTCCCCCCATGTCCTGCACCCACAGCAAGGTGGGAGCCTCTCTAATTAGATTAGGAGAGGGTCTGAAAGGAAAGTGTAAGGGAAAGATAGCCACACCTGACTCCCTATCAGCAGCAGGTACAAAAGAGCTACCAGGAGTCACTTGTGTCATATCCTGCAAGAAGAACCCAGCTGAACAGCATCTAGTGGACTTTTAAGGATTTGACCAAGTGCACTGTGGGAATTGTAGTATCAACTCTCGAAGGAGCAACTCAGAGCTTCTGGAACATTGGCCGGTGTTGTGGATACATCAAGACCCCAAGAAGACCTTCTGGAAGAAGATCCAGAAATTTGAAGACTCCATAAGTGGACTGACCCGTCGACGAGAGGCAATCTGGTGTAGTCGAACCACAAGTCAACTTAAAATTCAGGTATACCCCACTGAAAGCTCCCGAGCTCTTCCCGTTGATGACAAAAACTAAGACCTCTAGATTTTCACTGAGGCCACACGCTGAGCCAAACCGATGATGATGACTCACAACCTGGCTTGCTTTGGAACTTTTGACCAAGGCCTACTGCTCATGGTATCCTACTTGGGCTCCATCGAGGTCAGCCTCAAACTTTTACTTTGACCTGGTCAAGCGCAACCACATAGTCGCAGTTGTTACTTTTCACTTTTAAGCACTAGAAAGCACATTTTTTTTATTTATTCTTTAAACATTCATAGTTGAAGTTCCCTGCATTGGATTTCATTTGTTTGTGGTGTTTCACTTATTTACTTTTTTGTTGACAATAAATGGTTTATACTTGTCTCCTAAGTTAAGCCTGCTCGTGAGCCAAGCTACCAAGGGTTGAGCAAGTATTCATTTATTTAGACTTTGACTGGACCTTATGTGTGATTCGTACCTTACTACTAGCGGTAGGTACCTACCTGCGCCTACTAATAAACCACTTTCCAACAAAAGAAATATAATGTGTTTATCCTATGAGTACAGGCATGGAATTCTAGATTAATTTCCTTATATGCACTTTAAAATACACACTTCATGGCTTGCACTTCAACAAGTAATCTAACAAAGCATTTTAGACGATTTTCTTTATCTTTCTATGTTTAATATATTATTACTGCTTATGATAGAGATTACTTCACTAGTGTAATGTTCTTGGAAAATAATTTTTTAACACATTTATTTATTTGAAGATTATTAGATGTGTGTTTCATAAATAAATAGACATTTGAATAAAAACAAGTTGCAAAAACTGATTTGAACTACAGGTCAATACAGACGGAACACATCATTCAACTGAGACTGTTAGAAAAGAAAACAATCCAATCCAAACACTTATCCATTGGAACATACTCCTAAGACAACCAACAGTACAAGAATGGCTTTCAGCGATGGACTGCTTTTCCACCAACAATCAGACATCTAGGAGTTAAGGGGTTCCACATTGATAGATCTGTGGACTTCAAGATGCTCACTGCTGAAAATACTCCATCATGTCATACCTGGCTGACAAGACCAAGCTCTCCAGTGGCAAACACAACACTCACAAAAATAACATTGCTAGGCTACACACAAAAAAGTGAAAGAAGACTTTACCTTTGACTCTGTATGGTACTTGATGACGCAGAAATGAAGGTTTTACATTTATTAGCGCATAAAACGTAGTGCTGCAATAATCAAGTGTGACTTTAACCAAACTAATAAAGATTGTACGGGGACAAATGTGCCCTCAGAGTAGTTCGCCAACATTTATAAGCGTGCTTTATATAACGTGATGTATTAGAATTGTACTAATCTGACATAACCGTAAACGTGTGCCATGATTTGCTTGTTTGAAATGTTTTAACTTAGCATAACTTTAGTGGAGGCTTCGGCCTAGTTGCCTTGTCTCACGGTTTAGATGCTCGTGTTTTTCTAATGTGCTAATAAAACGTGTATTCTTGCTTGAAGCTGTACTTTTCCAGTGAGATCGGTTCACATGCTTATCTTTAAGGTTTCGTGCCAGCCTGGCATCTTCTTCTTTGCTCCAAGGTCAATCTGCAGGTGCAGACAATGGAAGCTCTGAAAGTGAGTTAATTGGTAAAATATGTTGCAACTTACGTTCCCGACTCCAAGGATAATGTATGCCTAGGTAGAAGCTTGTGAATTGTTGTTTTTGATTGGACAATTTGAAGCAAACCTATGAACCCTCCAATGGAAGACCCTACTGGATTTGAACTGTTGTTTATTTAAACCTGGTGCACGAGAAGAAAGCAGCCATTACCCATTGCACCCATTGAGAACATTATTAGCCATTAGCCATTACCCGCCATTTGCAGGACATTGCAGCCATTATGGCCCATCTTGCCGACCTCGTCATTTTGCCATCTTCTACGATGCCAATTGATGTTCGACGCCATTTTGAATGAGACTTTGATGCTTTCTCTAATCGAGAGAAAGAGACTTTAAGTAATTCTCGCCCTAGAGACTTTAACTTTGATTTGCCCCTTTGCATAAAGTAGTAGTTTTGTCCTTTTATCTTGCCGCTGTGAGGCAATTGCCCCGTCCATCCTGCCCCTTTGCCCCCGTCCCATGCTGATCGAAACCGGTACCTGTGAGACGAAGACTTCCTTGAATGCTGATTGAATTTGGTAAATATGAAAGGAAAATGTACAATTGCATTGTGTTTTTTTTTTAGGTAACCAACTGCTGATTTTTTATAAGAGCCCTAGTTAGGAGTTTTCCAAATTAATGTTGCTAAATTGTTTTTGCATGAAATCCCACATGCAGATGCTAATTTGAGGTTAGATGAGGATTTATTTGTTGCACGATGCAATTTGAGACCTTGTTATGCTGACTAATGTATGCAATTAGCCCATTACAGATTATAGTTTTAGTGGTTTGCGTTGCTATTATCGAATGCATTGTTATTCAAATGCTGCATAGATTGCATCTTTTTCGCCGTTATGGACAGCTATTAATGTTCATTTACATATATCATTTGGTGTTGAGACACATTTATATCGTGCTAGCTGTGTTAATACAGGGAAATAAATTCATTAACTTTGAATGAACTGGTGTGGTTATTCATGGCCGAAAGGTCATGGTTCGCCGAAATGTTTTCTGGATTAATTGTGAAGTGTTATGTTGATCAGGGCATTGCTTATGTTCGTTATTGATTATTGATTTGATTAAATTGACTAATCTCGGGTGAAGAGAGCCCCACTTGGTCAAAAGATTCATCGACCCAAGAGCGTCCAAATACAGGTAATTTATTAGGTCAGAACGCTCTATCAGTAGATGGTAGCAGAGGACGGTTTCGCCCTTTGGGACCCCACTCGAGAGGTAACGGTTTCGCCCTTTGGGACCCCACTCGAGAGGTAACGGTTTGGCATTTTGGGACCCCACTGGAGAGGTAACGGTTTCGCCCTTTGGGACCCCACTCGAGAGGTATATGGTGTTGAATTGAAGGTTACGCTCTTTGAGACCCCACTCAAGAAGTATATGGTGTTGAATTAGATTTTTCTTGGGTAAAACAGATTGAGAGAATGATGATGCCCTAAGTCCCCCGCGACTTTCCCGGGATCTCGGAGCTTGCGAATGGAGAGAATGGAGGTGTGAAATCGGCGTTGGCGGTACTAGTGACGGTATGAGTGAAGTCAGGATTTTGCGCTTGCACAGCTTATTGCCGCAGATTGTTTGAAAAGGTTGCGAGGATTTTAGAGAATAGCGGAGGTGCGACTCCGAGTGTGAGAGTAGGGAAGTCGTCGAACTTCATGTACATGTGGCGCTTTGTGCAGAAAAAGGTCCACGTGGTTGTTGTTGTTGAGACGGGCCCTGCGAGGTCAAGAGACTCCGGAGTATGTTGAAAAGTGTATGAGACACTTGTTTTATGTTGTGGTCTGGTCGGTTTAATAGGTTGACCGGGCGTGGTCAACGAGTCGGTACGTGTGTTAAGGGAGTGAAAGAAAACTTCGACTTCGGGCTTTGACAAATTCTAAGTGCACTAGAATAGATCATTGACAAGTTGAGAGCAGAGTCTGCGGGTCAGAATTTGCTTGCGAAAGTGGGGACCGAGAAAGATGGAATAACTGCCGAGGCTAGTGAAAAATCCCTAAGGTCCTGAAGCGATTGTGTTACCCTTCCTGTAGTAAACCGACAGATCTGTTTTATTATTATTTGGTTGCTCGCGATACATGCTGGAAGTTGTTACGAGAGGAGCTGAGTGAAGGAGGACAAGCCGCAAGGCTTTGTCAGCCGCAGAGTGTGTGAGTGTGACGTCACTAGGAGCCGCGCTGGGATAGGTTGGTTGCAGAAGAAGGGTTGCGCACGGATTGGACGCTGTCCGTGGGGCTCGATTGGAAGGGGAAAGGCAAGCGAAGAGTATTCCGGGAATTAAAGTCACTTATTGATTACAAACTTTGTGAAATAAAAGACGAGAAAATGAAATTTTTTAAAGCATTAAAGAGTGCGATGAAGGGGGAGTCTTACATTAAAGCGAGCGTAGGAGAGGAGACGTCACCCGAAGGTACACCAGCTTACATTGTAATGGAGGAAAGGGGGGTAGCTCCGTGCCTTTGGCTAAAGCAATGGCACAAGCTGACAGAGAGACATGGGAGCGTAGCGTTCCCGATCCATGGGACATTCAATATAAGGATCCTAGAGAATTTGAGATTCGCGATGTACGACATGAAGGTACCTCCAAGGCCAGCACAGTTTGAGGCTCTAGCGATTTGGGAACTAATGGCTAGACAGCAACAGCAAAAGAAGTTCGAGAACAGGATAAGAAAGGTAGAAAAGACACCAGCGGACGCTAGGTGGGATAATGCACAGAAGGTGTGGAGGTCAGATATATTGCAGGGGATAAAATTGTTTCCCGCAATTGCTAAGGAAGAAGATGCGACAGGCAAGAAAGCTACCTGTAAGACAAACAGGAGGTGTTCCAAAGATAGAGAGGACGAGGAAAAGTTAAGGAGAGAAGACGAGTCAGAGGATGAGGAGTTCATTATGTAATTGCTGAACGACCGTCCACCACCTTATGCAGAGAGTGAACAAGGTCCAAGTACCAGTTCTGCCCCTCCAGCACCGGTACAGAATAATGAAACTCCGAATTCAGAAACGCCATCGGGATCTAAGGACCCGAGTTTACTGTTCACCCCGCAGATACCGCAGGTTAGGAGAAAATATCCAGATGTGCCTATATTGAAAACAGCAGAAAATTATCAGCCGCAGGTCCCAAGGTACTACAGCAGTGACAACAGTACGGGAATGATTCTAGATCCAACCGTAATGGGAGTACAGAATGGTCGCAACCCAACATTGGCACAAGCTGAATCAACCCAGCTTTTGATGCCTCAAAAGCAGATGCAGGGGGGGACCGCACATGCTCAGATGACGGGGAGTCAGACGGGCATGCCGGCAATGATGACCCATAGTGTGGGAATGAACATGCCTCAGAACCTGGGGAATGGACAGAACCCAGATGCGATATCCCTACCCATTACTGTAGGTCCACCGGTACCTTTGTACATTCAGCCTAACTCAGGTATGAGCGGTCAAGGATCAGTGGTGCAGAATGGGACGGAAAGGAGGTACATAGAAAACACTCCAGAGACAACTCCGATAGCGGCTCTGCCAACTGGATCTGGGTCCTTGATGGAGTTTAGTCCCATATGTGCTCAGTCAACAGTGGTGAGGTCGAGTCCCCCACTGATGATACCGCTATCATCGAACACTGAAAAGTTGCCGCAACCATCAATGGCAGTCGATGTGAATGCTACACTGATGGGGTTGAATGCGCAACAGCTGACACAGTGGTTCAACAGTCTGAATTCCACACAAAGCTCAGCCAGTGGGAAGGGAGAAGACTATCTGAATAAGGTCAGGTTGAACATGGAAGCAGAAGAATTGGTGGAAGGGACTATGGGTTTGAATAGGTTAGAGTCCTACTCGGAAGAAGAGCTGAGGTATCTATGTCCCAGGATTACGAGAGAAGTGAACAAGGTACATAGAAGGTTGCAAGAAGTAGCTGACAAAAACGGGGTTGAGATACACAAGACAAAACACTTGAGCAGGAGCTATAGATTGGATTTCGGGACCACAGACTTTGAACACATGAGGTCAGCAGGCATGAAAACGCACCTTAGAGAATTGCTGCAGAGTGCACAAGTGTGGAGGTGCTTAGACAAATGGGAAAGCAGATGGGCAAAGAAAAAGGAAAAGAGGAAAGACAGTGTCCCAGAGTACAACGAGAAAAGATCACAGAGTAGTGATGCAATAACCATGTTACCAATGAGGGAGACAGCAAGGGGAAAATTAATACATGTACCGTGGCACAGAAGCAACATTCAGTCTTTTACGGATGATTTTCCCAAACTGAGAGAGAAACCGATTGAATGGTATCAACAGACTGATAGGTTTGTGAAGCTTGCAAAATGTCTTTGGGAAGACCTGAACACCCTCTTTGAGATTGTGGTTCCGGCAGACTTGTGGGAAGACTGCAAAAGGGCTGTAGGTTGGCCGACAAGTGAACCAGAGAGGGACAGGGATACGGGTGCACCATCACCTATGGTAATGAGCTTGTACTATAAGGTGATTGAGCATTTGAAGACGAAGGTTGCCGCGAAAAATGTGGATTGGCAGAAGATTGATCGAACTGCCCAAGAGGCTAAAGAGTCGATTCATGGTTACTATGAGAGGTTGTTGAAGGCGTTCAAGAACTACAGTGGCACGGAAACAATAGAGGCGAAGGACATGCTTCATTTTGTGTTTAGATTTGTGGAAGGGCTGAGACCAGAGATAAGTCAGATGATAAAGACGCATTTGATTTGTTGGCAGTCGAAACCGATTGATGAGGTGTTGAATTATGCGAAATACTGTAGCGACGAAATTGAAGTGAAACAGAAGAGGTTGAAAGAGAAAGTGATGGTGATGCAACTTAAAGCAGCTCAGACAGGTTTGCAAGGGTTGCAAGGGTTCCAACAGCAGATGCCGCAGCCGCAGCCGCAGCCGCAGCCGCAGGGAAACATGGTGTTTCAGCCACAGGCGAGAGGCAGAGGCAGAGGAGGCTTTGGGAGTAATGGTCCGGATTTGAACACTGTTGCGATTCCGAATGGTGTGCAGGCATTGAAAAGGGTGATGCCGTGTCACGTGTGCGGAATCGTCGGACATTGGAAACGCGAGTGCCCGATGGTGGTGCAGGAAGGTGCAGGTGTTGGTCAGCAAAACAATGATGTCAATGCATTCCAGACAATGAGGGGACCGAAAATGAGAGGTCCAAACCCAAATTTTCAGACCATAAATCAGCTGCAGGGATTACAGCCCATGCAGCCGCAGCAGATGCAGATGCCCCGTACGCAGATGACGCAAATGCAGCCAATGCAACAGCAGTTTCCCATGGTACCTAATCAGCAAATGCAAATACCTTTGGCACCAATGAGTCAGCAGCAAGTGATGGTTCCTCCACAGGTCTCGGGTCAGGTGATGAATACAAATGGCACAGTACAACAGTTCCCATTACACAGTGAGAATGGAATAAACAATGTATGGGAGAGTGAAAGTTCAGATGAGGAGGGAAATTGTGTGCTTGCAGCATCCTTGGAAGTTGATCAAAAGGGTCCATATGTGGAGGGAAAAGTTATGGGTCATCGTGTTTCATTCTTGGTTGACACAGGAGCCACACGTTCAACTCTTAGGAGCATTGAAGTACCGAATTTGCCACTCTCAGGGAGAACAGTTCAAGTAGTGGGAGTAGCAAACAGGCACCTGACGAACCCAATCACAGATCCAGTACCAGTCAGAATTGGTAACTATCAAGGGTCACATAATTTTGTGGTATGTGACTCAAGCCCGATAGCACTGTTAGGGAGAGACCTATTGTGCAAATTGGGATGTTCGATTATGTGTTCGAACGATGGAATTAGAATTCAGACGAGCAGTGATGGGGAAGAAGAGGACAGTGTAGAAGGGGATGAGATGGAAACTGTCGATGAAGAATATCCTCTGATTAACCTTTTTCCGATGATAACTGAAGAAGATATTCCAGCTGAATTACGGGAAACAGTCGGAAAGGAAGTGTGGGATATGACAGGAAAAGAGGTGGGATTGGTGAAAGGAGTGGAACCAGTGAAAGTGACCGTAAAACCCAATGTAACCTTTCCCCAGACCCCACAATACCACATGGCACAAGACACCCTCATGAAAGTCGCCCAACTCATTGACGAGTTTGTAAAACAAGGAGTATTGAAAGAAGTGTTAAGCAGTCCATGTAATTCACCAATCATGGGACTAATAAAGCCGAGTGGAAAGGTCCGAATCGTGCAGGACTTGAGGAAGATAAATGACATCATAATTAAATGCTGCCCTGTAGTACCGAATCCAGCTGTGATAATGTTTCAAGTCCCTTGCGATGCCGAGTGGTTCTCAGTCATCGACTTGTCACAAGCATTCTTTTCGGTGCCTCTTCATGAGGACAGCCAATTTCTCTTTTGTTTCAAATTCTTAGACAGAGTTTATAGTTGGTGTCGAATTCCTCAAGGGTTTTCTGAGTCACCGTCAATTTTCAATCAGATTCTAAAGAAAGACTTGGAAGCGTTAGAATTGCCATTCGAGTCAACCCTAGTACAGTACATTGATGACTTACTGATTGCATCTAAGACAGAAAGTGGCTGCACAGCCGACACCATTGCTCTACTGAACCATTTGGGAAGGAATGGACACAAGGTGTCTCCTTCAAAGTTGCAGTTCTGTCAGAAGAAAGTAAAATACTTGGGTCATCAAATAGAGAAAGGGTCACGGAGAATAATGAAGGAAAGAATAACAAGTGTACTTCAAATGAGTCCACCAAAGACGAGGAGGGAGGTGAGGAAGTTTTTGGGGATGGTGAGCTACTGTCGCCAGTGGATTCCCAACTTCTCAACTCTAGCAAAGCCTTTACTGAAACTGACCCAGAAGGATGCCTTGGATGAAATTGAGCTGAAAGGAGATGAGATGGACGCTTTTATTGAATTGAAAGAATGCATGTGCAGGGCTCCAGCTTTAGGTATGCCTGATTACACAAAGCCTTTCACATTGTTTTGTCATGAACGTGATGCATGTTCTTTGTCTGTCTTGACCCAAGCCCATGGTGGCATAAACAGACCAGTAGCGTATTTTTCAGCTACTTTGGATCCGGTCGCAGCAGCACTGCCAGGGTGTTTGCGCGCCGTAGCAGCAGTTGGTATCAGCCTCACTCAGAGTGAAGGAATAGTGATGGGACACCCATTAACAGTCATGGTCCCTCACTCAGTTGAGATACTTTTGACCCGCTCCCGAACGCAACACATGACTGGAGCAAGACTCACAAGGTATGAAACAATAATTCTGGGCTCACCGAATGTGCAGCTGAAAAGGTGCACTACGTTGAATCCAGCAACCTTGCTTCCCGGTGAAAATGCTGAAGTTGAGAACGCTGAAGACGTCGAGCATGACTGCCTCCAGGTGACTGAATTTTGCACAAAACCCCGACCTGATATTAGGGATACTAAGCTTGATGAAAATGACCATATTATTTTTGTTGATGGTTCATGTCTAAGAGATGGGTTGGGAATTTTGAAAGCAGGATATGCTGTATGTACTGTAACAGGTGTCATGGAAGCGTCCTGGCTCCAAGGAGTCTATTCCGCACAAGTAGCAGAGCTTGTAGCCCTTACAAGAGCATGCCAACTGTCTACATTGATGAAGGTTACCATTTACACTGACAGTCAGTACGGGTTTGGAATTGTGCACGACTTTGGGCAACTATGGTCACAGAGAGGTTTCCTGACCTCTTCAGGGTCCCCAGTGAAAAACGGGGAGAGAATAAGGGAATTGTTACACGCCATTCAGATGCCAGCCGAAATTGCAGTGGTAAAGTGTAGTGCTCATACAAAAGGACAGGACTATGTTTCCCTGGGAAATGCATATGCGGATCAAGTCGCAAGATTTTGTGCCTTGAACTGTATATTGCTCAGGGATGAATGGAATTTGATAAGTGAGCCAGAACTCGAACCAGCTGAAGCATTTGCCTTGAAGGTCGTGGATACAATGGATGAACTAAAAGCATTACAGAATAGCGTCAGGGAGGATGAAAGAGTTTCCTGGATTAAGTCGCAATGTACAAGGAGACCAGATGAGTTATGGGTTTCAAATGAAGGAAAATTTGTTTTACCAAATAGTCTCTTATCGCAGCTAGCGCGGTTCTATCATGGGCAGGCTCACCTAGGGAGAGATGCCATGATAAGATTGTTCAAAACTGATTGGTTTAACCCCAGATTCCGTCAAGTTGCAGAAGCAGTTTGCCATCGTTGTGTCATTTGTCAGCAGATGAACCCAGGAAAGGGAACGGTTGTGAACGTGAGCCACATTGGCAGGGCGGGTGGCCCGTTCAGCAGAATGCAGATGGACTTTATTGAGATGCCTGTGCATGGAGGTCTGAAGTATGTGTTGGTGATTGTGTGCATTTTTAGTCACTGGATTGAAGCATACCCCACACGTAGAAATTACAGCCTTACAGTTGCAAAACTCTTGTTGAGGGAGTTGATACCACGTTTCGGATTCCCGACCTCTTTAGAATCAGATAGAGGAAGTCACTTCAATAACGAGGTGATAAAGTTACTTTGCGCAGCGCTGAACATTGAGCAAAAACTGCATTGTAGCTATCGCCCTGAAGCCTCAGGACTGGTGGAACAAATGAATGGTACACTGAAATCAAGAATGGCGAAAATATGTGCATCGACAAATTTGAAATGGCCTGACGCATTGCCTTTGGTGTTAATGTCAATGAGAAACACCCCTGACAGAAAGACTGGATTGTCCCCGCACGAAATTCTCATGGGCAGGGCCATGAGACTTCCTGCAGTTCCCGCAAACGCGCTTTTGAATATTACAGATGATATGGTGTTAGACTACTGCAAAGGTCTGGCTGATGTGGTTCGCTCTTTCTCTCACCAGGTGGAAGCAACCACCTTGCCACCGATCCAAGGTCCAGGACACACACTGAAAGCAGGTGACTGGGTCGTGATAAAGAAGCACGTGAGGAAGTCGTGTCTGGAACCCCGTTGGAAAGGCCCTTTCCAAGTGATCCTGACGACCACTACCGCTGTGAAGTGTGCGGGAGTTCCCAACTGGATCCACGCCAGTCATACAAAGAAAGTGTTGTGTCCCACAGATGAGGAAATTGAAGCGCTGAAACTGCCAGTACCTGATAACAAAGTGCCGAGCGCTGAGACAGAGCAAAACAGAACTAGAAGCGAACAGGCAGAAATAGAGGAGAGAGAAATATTCTCTGAGGACGAAACAACTGATTCACTTGGGGAAGACCAAGGAGAAACCTCAGACAGCGACGAAGCAGCTGAAGGTAACAAAGAGCCTGAAGCAGCTGAAAGTGACAAAGAGCCTGAAGAGAGTAACGGTGACAAAGGGCTCGAAAGAGGTGAAGAAGCAGGAGAGCCTGATCAGAGGAGGGCTTTCCCAGAAGCAGACGGTACAGAAAAAGAAAAGGAAAACCTGATTGACTCCCCAAAAGGAGGGGACAAGGCAGAACAGAACGAAACTGTTCAAACTTCTTCAGAAGAGATCGCAGGTCCATCAAGTGGACACAGTGCAAAGAGAAGACCAAGTATATCACCAGTAAAACTAAGAACTAGAGAAACGTTGAACGACAGTGAAGGGCCAAGAGTGAAAGAGAAAAGAAAGGAAGTGTCTGTCGTGGTACCAACATCAAGTGAAGAAAAAGACTTGGCCAAAGAGGAAAGTACCAGTGAGGCAGAATCAAAGAGAGATGCAAAATTGAAAAGGAAAAGGATACCAAACAGGAGATATTCCGGTCCAGAATGGGCATATGTAGTCAATGACGATTGGACGGACGAATTTGTATCTCTTAGCCTCGAGAACGAAGAAGAAGAGATACCAATAGAAAAGAAAAGTTTTATGGACACTGTTGACTGAAAAACTGATAAATGACATTGCTTGCTATAATCTAACGTGATACAACCAGCTGAGACATTGCTAAACCGGATGAGACATTTGCTAACTTGATAAGACTTTGATAACCTGATTGACTCTTAAACCCGATTTGAGACAACGTTGCTAACTGGTAAAAGACTGAGTTATTGCCGAATTGAGACGAATGCTGCTAACCGATAAGTGACTGGGCTCCTGAAGAAAACTGTGTGAACATTGCGCTCGTTCAGCTTTGTAACTAATTGCTAAATCGTTTCTTTATAAGTGCTTCTAGCTCTCTGATTCTATACAGATCATGACTAGGTACGCTACACAAAACAGTAGAGTGAAATATTGTAAATATGCGTGTATAGGCTTGATAACTGCATGTGTACTAATAATAATGGCAATAGTGCTTGCAACGCGTGGTAAGGGTGAGAATGAGAAAATTGATGCTTCTACTTCTGCTCCTGTTACTGTCACTGAACTAACCGCATTGAAAAGACTAGAATTAGATGAGAGACACTTGCATGATAAGAAAGAACTTTCGTATAATGTTTTCTATCGCCTACTAACAGAATATGTTGAGACTATGGATGCGAAAGATTGTTATGTGTGTACACAGATACCGACATCGGTAACAGAAGGGGTGACTTATCACCACATGCCTCTTACATATGGGATTACATGTAGTTTAGTAACTTCTAGATTTTATGGTCAAACTAACATACAGTATTTTTATTCAAATTATGATGTTACCTTTGCATATGTTCCTATAATAACGCAACTAAGCCAGATTGCTAAAAATTGGGATGCTAAAATAATGGGGGAATTTTTCGAGCCAATGCAACCTTTTGAAACAGCTCACGCTCATAGGGAAAACCTTACCTGCTCGCTCTCTGCAGTAGAAATAAGCTTTTTAGATCGCACAGATGATAGAAGGGCACAAATGAATGCGAAATTAGAAAAAGAACTAAGTAAGAGGACTTCAGTAGATAATTATGCTTTTGCCGCAATAAAAACACAAGGAAAAATTGCTTTAGACGCTTGGCATGTAGGGAAATTTTGTATATATCGTGGTGAATCTTATTATGATAACATTTTTGTGGGAGCGAGTGAATGTAAACATACGTTTATCTTTAAGGCCAAATGGACATTCATGCTGAACGGACTTGACCCTGTCATACCTGGTGTATATTACATTTGTGGGCATAATGCCTATTATCGTCTTCCAAAGGGATGGTGGGGGAGATGTTATTTGGGTATAGTGTTCCCAAAGGTTTATCAACTGGATGACCTATCAGTGATTCCAAAGACGCCTGGATCTCATCGTATCCAGAAAAGAGAGACCGCAGCTGCTGTGGTAGAGGATATATTTGGAGCCATGATTCCTTCATTGGGAGTTGTGTTGAATTCCATCAAAATAAGAAAGTTGTCTACTATAGTGGATAACATGTTGACAAAGTTTTCAGGTGCTATAATCCTGATGGATGCTGAACTTGCAGCAGAAAGAGCTATGACTCTTCAAAACAGGCTTGCCCTAGACATTCTTTTAGCAAAGGATGGCGGCGTTTGCAAAATGCTTGGTGCGCGTCACTGTTGCACGTATATACCAGACAACAGTGTGAAGATTAAAACAATGCTTGCAAATCTAACAAAAGAGAGTGCAGACTTGAAGGAATTGAAAGAACCAGGAGTTTGGGAGAAGGTTGGAAAGGGAGTTGCTTCAGTGGGAAATTGGCTTGGTGGCATTTGGAATGGAATATTACTAAAAATAATACAGGGAATACTAATAGTACTAATTTGCATCTTTGGGATTTGGGGAATAAAGAGGGGAATACTAATGATCATGGAAAGAATTAAGAGAAGGAAGGAAGAGAAAATGATGAAAAGAATGGCAGAAGAATACAAGGCAAGAACAAGGGGAACTAAAAGGCAAAGAGAACTGACAGAATTTTAATGGAATAAAATTTGTGGGAATAGTTTTGTGTGATGACAAATAGTCATCAGAGGAGGGATTGATGACGCAGAAATGAAGGTTTTACATTTATTAGCGCATAAAACGTAGTGCTGCAATAATCAAGTGTGACTTTAACCGAACTAATAAAGATTGTACGGGGACAAATGTGCCCTCAGAGTAGTTCGCCAACATTTATAAGCGTGCTTTATATAACGTGATGTATTAGAATTGTACTAATCTGACATAACCGTAAACGTGTGCCATGATTTGCTTGTTTGAAATGTTTTAACTTAGCATAACTTTAGTGGAGGCTTCGGCCTAGTTGCCTTGTCTCACGGTTTAGATGCTCGTGTTTTTCTAATGTGCTAATAAAACGTGTATTCTTGCTTGAAGCTGTACTTTTCCAGTGAGATCGGTTCACATGCTTATCTTTAAGGTTTCGTGCCAGCCTGGCATCTTCTTCTTTGCTCCAAGGTCAATCTGCAGGTGCAGACAATGGAAGCTCTGAAAGTGAGTTAATTGGTAAAATATGTTGCAACTTACGTTCCCGACTCCAAGGATAATGTATGCCTAGGTAGCAGCTTGTGAATTGTTGTTTTTGATTGGACAATTTGAAGCCAACCTATGAACCCTCCAATGGAAGACCCTACTGGATTTGAACTGTTGTTTATTTAAACCTGGTGCACGAGAAGAAAGCAGCCATTACCCATTGCACCCATTGAGAACATTATTAGCCATTAGCCATTACCCGCCATTTGCAGGACATTGCAGCCATTATGGCCCATCTTGCCGACCTCGTCATTTTGCCATCTTCTACGATGCCAATTGATGTTCGACGCCATTTTGAATGAGACTTTGATGCTTTCTCTAATCGAGAGAAAGAGACTTTAAGTAATTCTCGCCCTAGAGACTTTAACTTTGATTTGCCCCTTTGCATAAAGTAGTAGTTTTGTCCTTTTATCTTGCCGCTGTGAGGCAATTGCCCCGTCCATCCTGCCCCTTTGCCCCCGTCCCATGCTGATCGAAACCGGTACCTGTGAGACGAAGACTTCCTTGAATGCTGATTGAATTTGGTAAATATGAAAGGAAAATGTACAATTGCATTGTGTTTTTTTTTTAGGTAACCAACTGCTGATTTTTGATAAGAGCCCTAGTTAGGAGTTTTCCAAATTAATGTTGCTAAATTGTTTTTGCATGAAATCCCACATGCAGATGCTAATTTGAGGTTAGATGAGGATTAATTTGTTTCACGATGCAATTTGAGACCTTGTTATGCTGACTAATGTATGCAATTAGCCCATTACAGATTATAGTTTTAGTGGTTTGCGTTGCTATTATCGAATGCATTGTTATTCAAATGCTGCATAGATTGCATCTTTTTCGCCGTTATGGACAGCTATTAATGTTCATTTACATATATCATTTGGTGTTGAGACACATTTATATCGTGCTAGCTGTGTTAATATAGGGAAATAAATTCATTAACTTTGAATGAACTGGTGTGGTTATTCATGGCCGAAAGGTCATGGTTCGCCGAAATGTTTTCTGGATTAATTGTGAAGTGTTATGTTGATCAGGGCATTGCTTATGTTCGTTATTGATTATTGATTTGATTAAATTGACTAATCTCGGGTGAAGAGAGCCCCACTTGGTCAAAAGATTCATCGACCCAAGAGCGTCCAAATACAGGTAATTTATTAGGTCAGAACGCTCTATCATACTCCACTACCGTTCTGCTAAGTTTGCGTTATCCAAATACCACATACTTTTATACATACATAGACGGCCAGAAGACACTCCTTTTCCTGATATGCACTCAGTAATTGGAATACCATAACCACAAAGATCTGTCAAGTAACATCTCTCTTTCATTTTGAAAAGAATTGCAAACACAGCTCTTCAAGAAACATCTCTTCCACAAGTATCTACGGCACTCCCAACCCAACTCGAACGCTAAGTGAAGGTTACCCTATTGTCTGTAAGGTGCTACTTACAGCTAAGCAGTTAGATTTGCGTCTTATTCGTACAGATCAGTAAGTGACATAAGACTTTTGTTTGAAGAAGTGCGGAAAATGGGAAATTATCTGAGCACATGGGCAAGAGAAGTGGGTGTTTCACTAAGAACTATAAAACTCCTAAAAAATACACACTGTGCGCTTTATTACATGGCATAATATTCTGTTAGGGAGTATAGAACCCTAAAATGGACATATATTTGTATCCCGAAGCTGCAACGTTGCACTTTATAAAAACAACCATTCTTGCATTAGTCTCAAATGACACATATCTCTAATTTTCAAATGTAGTTCAGTTACTTGGCCAGCTGAAAACAGTGAGATGTGCCCAGACTTTTCCTAGTTATTAAAGAGTGACTTTGCGCAGATCGCTGAATCAGAAAATATTCTTAGCCCCTGGGACGACAGTCACCCCAAACACCAAAAGGGTTAATAACTACTGATAATTTTGGCAGGCAATTTACAGTACAGTACATGATGAAAGACACTGGGGAGTAAATGGGAATTGAGAAAAGATATCACAGCTGTTGTCGAAGACATTTAATGGAACTTTAAAGTGAAATTAATGTTCTGTGGTAATTCGCTACAAGAATGTTTCAAGGACATTTCATTTTATGTAATTTAATTTATATTATGGTAGGAGGAAGTTATTTTGGACAGCGAGGCTTTGTCAGCATTATCTCGAAAACATTTTCTCCAACTTATTATGACTTAATATTTTATTTAAATCCAACACCGAAATGCATCGACAGCAAAATTTAAGTTCTTGACTTTGCATGAGCATGAATGTGCGCACAAGCAAACACGAAGGACCGCTGCTATCACGGCCGTGTTTGGCAGATATAGGGCCAGATGTACAAAGCGTTTTGCATGGCGCAAACAGCGAAATTCGCTGTTTGCGCCATGCAAAACGTGCATTGCGATGCTCATTCCCATTTTGCGAGTCGGTACCTTGATTACCGACTCGCAAAATGGGAATGCGACTCGCAAATAGGAAAATAGGAAATAGGAAGAAATAGGAAAATAGGAAGAAAGCAATTCGCAGTTAGCACCCATGTGACGTGGGTGCTAACCCATTCACAAAGGGGAAGGGGTCCTATGGGACCCCTTCCCCTTTGTGAATGGCTCTGAAAAAATGAAACCAAATGGTTTCATTTTCTCGAGTGTATTGCAACTCGTTTTCCTTTAAGGAAAACGGGCTGCAATACAAAAAAAAAAAAAAAACCTGCTTTATTAAAAAAGCAGTCACAGACATAGTGGTCTGCTGTCTCCAGCAGGCCACCATCCCTGTGAGTGCAGGGAATCGCAAGGGGGTCGAAAATTGCAACCCACCTCATTAATATAAGAGACACCATTCTGCATATGGGTTTGCGACTCGCAAATTGCGAGTCGCTCCGACTCCCAATTTGCGACTCGCAAACCCGTACTTACCTACATCTGGCCCTTAGTTATTAATAAGGCCAGTTTCTGCAAAAGCTTTTGTACGGAAGCTTTTCGCATAACCTAACGGCCCAAATTGCAATTTCGGCCCAATAAGAAATGTAAAACAGCCTTTTCCGATGTACATAGGGCTCTGTGGTATCGCAAATTGTTATTTCAACCATGGAGAATCGCATTTTGCGATTACCAAAATAGAAAATCGCAAATAGGGATTCCCTATTTTCCGGGCCACTGGAATTATGCGATTGTGCGGCTGCGACTATTTTTGCATAATTATAGATTTACTGCATGTGCCACAAAATTCATCATCTGCTGCATATTCTGCAGATTTTGTTTCTAGCTGAAATGATTCAAAAGTTACAAAAAATGCAGCAACACATGTTGTGGTGCGCTATACTGGTCTACCATTGCAAAACCAGATTGGTCATCTTTATGTTGCTTTCTGTTATATTTTGGTTTTAATCTGGTACTAATAAAGTGCAACTAATGCCCAGACAGTGTTACCAAGTTTATAAAATGACAAAATAATGAAGTGATACTATTACAAAATGTGCTGCGTTATGCTGTATAATTTGCGTTTCCTTGCTGAACAATCTACTAAACCCTGCCGCATAATTTAGCCTTCTCCTGCCGCATAATTAGAGTGGCCCTGCCTATTTGCAATTTCCAAATCCCATGTACAGATCATTTCCAAATGCGAAATGAGCATTTAGGAAATGCTATTACCATCATGTCCAATAAGATGGGAACCATGTGCAAATTCAAAAAAGGCACCCAAAGTGCACTTTTTGCAGTGTCTTGATGCGCACACTTGACCAAGGGCATAGGCACACTTTACAAGAGCACCACTTTTTCTTCCCTTAGACTTAAGGTAGGGAAGAGTTTGCATTTCCAAATGGGTGACTTCCTATTAGGAAATCACAAATTTGGAACTTAATTTGCATTTCCAAATTTGTGATTTCCTAATGACGATTGTGACTCCATAGGAATCGCTATAAGGAAATCGCAATTTTAGCACGTTCCAATTTGCATTTTCTAAATAGCGATTTCTTAGGATTGACTATTTAAGTAATGCAAATTGGAAGTTTCGTACATATGAGCCTTAGATGTAAGCATGCGTACTCCTACTACATTTTCGCCTGCATATGCAGTATGAAACAGTGTTTATAAGCACAGCCTATTAAATAATCTATCTATCTAAAAATGTGTTTTGTAACAGAAAAATTATCCTCATGGGTGCTGGTCATGACCAGTGGCCCGACACCAGGGAGGGGCTTGAAAAATCCTCTAGATTTTTATTTATATAACTCCCCTTCAGGAGACATGGAAGAGCTTCCGTGTCTAACCCTCCACCCGCCCCTTTGTGACGTAAGCGCGCAACAAGGTGTGCTGACATGACACCTGTTTTCCCCACTGGAGCAGGAAGTAGCAGGTAAGGCCGCTTCCTACTCAGGTGGATGAAACGGGTCCACAAGGGCCTCCCTACCATTCAGGAAGGCCTTGTTTGAAAAGGGAGATGCTACCCTTTCAAACAAGGCCTTCCTGAAACCCAATTAGACACCAGAGATTTTACTTGGGGGAGTCGGCCCCCCCTGAAAACAGATAGGTCCTGTTCCCCCAGGGCCATCATTTTTAATAAAACATGTTCGTTGACCCCTGTGGAGGGGATGCGATTGCGCCCCTCCCAGGGGTTAAAAAAATATATTTTTTTTTCAATGAAATTGGCAGGGGGTTGTCTGTGTGCAGGGCATACAGCTATTAAAAAATATATAATTCTCTATATATGTGTAGATCTATATATAGATATAGTTATTTATATAGATATAGCTATCTAAATATAGATATGTATATCTATATATGTAGATATGTATATCTATATATAGATCTCTCTCTCTACATATATATATATATATTATATATATATATATGTGTGTGTAAAGAGAGAGAGAGATCACTTTTGTCAATGCATGTGTGGTTTACCTGGGGGCTCTAATCTGCTCCCAGGAAAACCACACCCATATATATATATATATATATATATATATATATATATATATATATATATATTCACCACCAGTTCTCTTGTAGTTGCTGCTTGCGTCTTCAAAGCAATGCACATACTTCAACCAATACAAAAGTCAAGTAACTCTTGTGATTATGTTTCTGCTACAAAAGGATCTGACTTTTGTGTAGTGGCAGGTTTGATGCCATACAGTAGTGCAAAAGGTGTATATGCCTACTGCAAAGATCAAATCTGTATTTTATGTAAATAGCTGAATGGATTAGTAAAGCCAGCCATTACCTGCGCTATATTACAAACAAAATGTATGTGCGAGGGGGGCTATAGAGAGATAAAGGGCACTTTTGCTGGGTGGTAGTGAGGGAATCCGAGGAGGAGGTCAAGGGAGTGGGAGCACGAATAATGATTGCTGGACTGGGTGCCAGAGGCGCTAAAGACTGTGATGATTGGTATGTGACAAGGTGAAGTAATAATGTGTCTTTCTTGTTTTTTGAGTGTCTTGAGAGAAGGTGCTGATCGAGGGAAGAAGCGAAGGTAAGGTGACTGACCTTTACTGTGGCACGCATCACACACACACCCACCAGCAATTTTGTGACTGTCTATATAGGCTAGTGTTTTATAGTGAGAGTTTAGCCAGTAGCAGAGATGACGTCTTGTTGGATGACTGCTGCTTAAGCCCTAACTCAGGTGATGGAGGACAGCTCTGACGTAGGATCAGAGACTGAGACAGCAGATACTGAGACAGCATCTGAGGGATAGGACAGTGGTACAGACTCTGGGAGTGATTTTTTTGACAACTCCTCTTCCAATGATTTTGAGGGAGGTGATGAGTTCAGTCCTGCTGCCCCTTTGCAGTTACAGTCTGTGCACCAGGACAATAACGGGTTAGGCTAACCCAGAGAGCAGGTGCATGTGGCGGCAAGCACAGAGAGAGTGCTCTCTTGGGAGCTCCCCAATTTAGTTCAGTCCCAAATACCACCGCCCAAATCGTATTGTGGAGACATCAAAATTATCTATCACAAAACAACCTGTTTTTTTTAAGGCAGGCACCTGTGTTTTTGTTCCCAGGCTCGGTGGCCATTTAGGCAAACCTACCAAACCCAGACATTTCTGGAAACTAGACACCCAGGGGAGTCCACACAGGTGTGGCTTGTGTGGATTTACCCAAGGTGTTCCTACCCAGAATACCCTGCAGAGGTGAAATGTTGAATAAAAACTCTTTTTTTCTTGCATTTCTGTCACATAAACTACAGGAATATGCTGGGATCCACAAAATTCCTACCAACCAGTGTTTCCCTACCTGTCCTGATAAAAATGGTCACCCCACTAGAGTGCCTGTACCTAGTGCCTACAGGGAGTGCAGAATTATTAGGCAAGTTGTATTTTTGAGGATTAATTTTATTATTGAACAACAACCATGTTCTCAATGAACCCAAAAAACTCATTAATATCAAAACTGAATATTTTTGGAAGTAGTTTTTAGTTTGTTTTTAGTTTTAGCTATGTTAGGGGGATATCTGTGTGTGCAGGTGACTATCACTGTGCATAATTATTAGGCAACTTAACAAAAAAAAATATGTACCCATTTCAATTATTTATCATTACCAGTGAAACCAATATAGCATCTCAACATTCACAAATATACATTTCTGACATTCAAAAACAAAACAAAAACAAATCAGTGACCAATATAGCCACCTATCTTTGCAAGGACACTCAAAAGCCTGCCATCCATGGATTCTGTCAGTGTTTTGATCTGTTCACCATCAACATTGCGTGCAGCAGCAACCACAGCCTCCCAGACACTGTTCAGAGAGGTGTACTGTTTTCCCTCCTTGTAAATCTCACATTTGATGATGGACCACAGGTTCTCAATGGGGTTCAGATCAGGTGAACAAGGAGGCCATGTCATTAGATTTCCTTCTTTTATACCCTTTCTTGCCAGCCACGCTGTGGAGTACTTGGACGCGTGTGATGGAGCATTGTCCTGCATGAAAATCATGTTTTTCTTGAAGGATGCAGACTTCTTCCTGTACCACTGCTTGAAGAAGGTGTCTTCCAGGAACTGGCAGTAGGACTGGGAGTTGACCTTGACTCCATCCTCAACCCGAAAAGGCCCCACAAGCTCATCTTTGATGATACCAGCCCAAACCAGTACTCCACCTCCACCTTGCTGGCGTCTGAGTCGGACTGGAGCTCTCTGCCCTTTACCAATCCAGCCACGGGCCCATCCATCTGGCCCATCAAGACTCACTCTCATTTCATCAGTCCATAAAACCTTAGAAAAATCAGTCTTGAGATATTTCTTGGCCCAGTCTTGACGTTTCAGCTTGTGTGTCTTGTTCAGTGGTGGTCATCTTTCAGCCTTTCTTACCTTGGCCATGTCTCTGAGTATTGCACACCTTGTGCTTTTGGGCACTCCAGTGATGTTGCAGCTCTGAAATATGGCCAAACTGGTGGCAAGTGGCATCGTGGCAGCTGCACGCTTGACATTTCTCAGTTCATGGGCAGTTATTTTGCGCCTTGGTTTTTCCACACGCTTCTTGCGACCCTGTTGACTATTTTGAATGAAACGCTTGATTGTTCGATGATCACGCTTCAGAAGCTTTGCAATTTTAAGAGTGCTGCATCCCTCTGCAAGATATCTCACTATTTTTTACTTTTCTGAGCCTGTCAAGTCCTTCTTTTGACCCATTTTGCCAAAGGAAAGGAAGTTGCCTAATAATTATGCACACCTGATATAGGGTGTTGATGTCATTAGACCACACCCCTTCTCATTACAGAGATGCACATCACCTAATATGCTTAATTGGTAGTAGGCTTTCGAGCCTATACAGCTTGGAGTAAGACAACATGCATAAAGAGGATGATGTGGTCAAAATACTCATTTGCCTAATAATTCTGCACTCCCTGTACGTCAGGAATGGATCACCCCAGGATCAACAGTTGCCCTCATGTAAGGACTAACATTGACTGTTATGTGATCTATTCCTGAGACGGGCACAAGCCTACCCACACAAGTGAGGTGCCATTTTATTGGGAGACTTGGGGGACAGCTGGGTAGAAGGAAATTTGTGGCTCTTCTCAGACTCAAGAACTTTCACCGAAATGTGAGGAAAAATAGTTTTTTTGCCAAATTTTAAGGTTTGCAGAGTATTCTGGCTAAAAGAGCCTGGTGAGAGCGCCACAAGTTACCCAATCGTGAGTTCCCCTTACAGGTTTGGTAAGTTTTCCTATGTACCAGCTAAGCTAGAGACCAAAATCCACAGCTGGGGACTTTGCAAAAAACAGGTCAGTTTTTGATGTAAAAATTTTATGTGTCCATGTTGCATTTGGGATGTTTCCTGTTGTGGGCACTAGGCCTACCAACACAAGTGAGGTACCATTTTTATCAGGAGACTTTGGGGAATGCTGGGTGGAAGGAAATTTGTGGCTAATCTCAGATTCCAGAACTTTCTATCACAGAAATGTGAGGAAAAAGTGTTTTTTTTTGTTGTCAAATTTTGAGGTTTCCAAAGGATTCTGGGTAACAGAACCTGGTGAAAGCGCCACAAGTTACCCCATCCCGGTTCCCCTAGGTGTTTAGTTCTCAAAAATGCACAGGTTTTGTAGGTTTTCCTAGGTACCGGCTGAGCTGGAGACCAAAATCCACAGCTAGGCATCAGTTTTCAAAGTAAAGATTTGATGTGTCCATGTTGCATTTGGGGTGTTTCCTGTTGTGGGCACTAGGCCTACCAACACAAGTGAGATACCATCTTTATTGGGAGACTTTGGGAATGCTGAGTGGAAGGGAATGTGTGGCTCCTCTCAGTTTTCAAAATGTGAGGAAAAAGTGTTTTTTTTCCAAAGTTTGAGGTTTGCTAAAGATTCTGGGTAACAGAACCTGGTGAGAGTGCCACAAGTTACCTCATCCTAGGTTCCTCTAGGTGTCTAGTTTTCAGAACTGTTCAGGTTTGCTAGGTTTTCCTAGGTGCCGGATGAGCTAGTGGCCAAAATTCACAGCTAGGCACTTTGCAAAAAACAGGTCAGTTTTCTTTGGGAAAATATGATGTGTCCATGTTGTATTTTGGGGAATTTCCTATTGCGGGCACTAGGCTTACGTACACAAGTGAGGCACCATTTTTATCAGGAGACTTGGACGTATGCTGAGTGGAAGAAGGTGTGTGCCTCCTCTCAGATTTCAGAACTTTATGTCACTGAAATCTGAGGGAAAAGTGTTTTTGTTGTCACATTTTGAGGTTTGCAGAGGATTCTGGGTAACAAAACCTGGTGAGAGCCCTACAAGTCACCCCATCCTGGATTCCACTTGGTGTCTAGTTTTCAAAAATGCATAGGTGTTGTAGGTTTCCCTAGGTGCCGGCTGAGCTAGAGGCCAAAATCCACAGCTAGACACTTTCTAAAAAACACGTCAGATTTAAATATGAAAATGTGATGTGTCCATGTTGCATTTTCTGTCGCGGGCATTAGGCCTACCCACACAAGTGAGGCACCATTTTTATCGGGAGACTTGGGGGAACACAGAATAGAAGGACACATGTTATTGCCCTTTGTCTTTCTCTACATGTTTTCCTTCCAAATGTAAGACAGTCTGTAAAAAAGAAGTCTATTTGGGAAATGCCCTGTAATTGACATGCAAGTATGGGGACCCCGGAATTCAAAGATGTGCAAATAACCACTGCTTCTCAAGACCTTATCTTGTTTCCATTTTGGAAGTACAAAGGTTTCCTTGATACCTATTTTTTACTCTTTATGTTTCACCAAATGAATTGCTGTATAACTTGTATACAATGAAAACCTATTGCAAGGTGATGCTCATTTATTGGCTCTGCGTACCTAGGGTTCTTGATGAACCTACAAGCCCTATATATCCCAGCAACTAGGAGAATCCAGCAGACGTAACAGTATATTACTTTCAAAAATCTGCCATAGCTGGAAAAACTTATAGAGGAAAACTTGGCCAGAAATGGCTCCTTTTTTCACCTCAATTTTATTATATTTTTATTTTAGCTGTTACTTTCTGGAGGAAAACCTTGAAGGATCTACACAAATAATCCATTGCTGAATTCAGAATTGTCTACTTTTCAGAAATGTTTAGCTGTCCGGGATCCAATATTGGTTTCACACCTATTTCTGTCACTAACTAGAAGGAGGCTAAAAGCACAACAAATAATAAAAATGGGGTATGTACTAATAAAACCCTAAAATTGTGTTGAAAAATGTGGTTTTCTGATTCATGTCTGCCTGTTCCTAAAAGCTTGGAAGATGGTAATTCTAGCACCACAAACCCTTTGTTGATGCCATTTTCATGGAGAAAAAAACAAATGCTTCCTTTTGCAGCCCTTTTTTTTTTGCATTTTTCTGAAAAAAAAATTAAAATATAGCTATCTTTTGGCTAATTTCTTGGTGGACCCACAAACTCTGGGTATCCGTAGGATTTTGGAAAAAAGGACACAAATTGGCGTGGATAGCTAATGTGGACAAAAGTTATGGAGGCCTAAGCGCAAAATACCCCAAATAGCCAGCACGGGGGGGGAAGGCTGAGCAGCTAAGTGGTTAATGAAAATGACGTCTTCACTCAGAGAGGAAATGCTAACATGCTGGGGATGTTTTGGCAGATAATAAAAACATGTCAGGAAACATTAACAATGGTCCTCCCAGAAAGGCACACACACAAAAGTCTACTGTCCAAAAATATAACAAAGCCAGACCACCAAGCAAGAGGGTGTGTCAAACTCAGGTTCCAGGCTTCTGGGACCAAAGTCACTGTCCATTCCCTTGCTTTATTTCAACCACAATGTGAAATCCTCCTCTCATGGAATGTCAAATAGCTGGCCATGGTAGGACCAGACACCCCAGGTTAAGAGCGAAACAGTGGGGTAGCAGGGAAACCAGGGATCAGAAAGGAATTGCAAGATGGGACTTCAGGAGATGGGGTGGTTTGGGGAGGCAGACAAGACATAACTGCTGGCAGTGTGCTTGTGACACCAAGTTTGGAGCTGCATAAAGACCATCTCTTGGAGCATCTGGACTTTCCCAACTACGTCCTGGATATCACAAGGCAGCACTCCCTGAACCTCAGCAGCTGGCATTCAGGGTCTTCTTAGGAGCAACCATTTACACAACTTCTGGGGAAAGGGATTAGGCAGTTCAAATGGTGTGGTGGGCATTGTGGCCAGAAGTGTCCCTCAACTCATGCAGTTCTTGGCAGGTTCTGGGAGAAGGAAGTAATGCATGAGCAAGGGGTGCAGCTAGAGGCCTTGAGGGAAAGGGGACCTCAGGATTTGAGGAGTGGCTGGGTGCCGAGCCAGGTGAGGCTGGGGACTGCTCTTGGGACACCACAGAATGGGGGCGTTCAAGATGAGGAGAAGAACCAAGAGCTTCCTCCCTTTGGCTGGTGGCATCCACATCCATTGCCCCTTGTTAGACCTGACAGCCTAAGGGTGATCACCCCTAACTTTTTGTGTCCCCCCAGCTGAAAGTGGGGAGAGCTATCCAACCTCCTGGGAGCTCTCATTGCTAAGGTAGAAGTATCTGGAGAGACCATCAGCGTTGGCGTGGTCAATCCCCGGGTGATGCTCCACCGTAAAGTCCATCCCCTGTAGGGAAATGGACCACCTCAAGAGTTTAGGATTTTCACCCCTCATCTGCATGAGCCACCTGAGGGGCCTGTGGTCTGTCTGAACCCGGAAGTGAGTCCCAAACAGATATGGTCTCAGCTTCTTCAGTGCCCAGGCCACAGCAAATGCTTCTCTCTCAATAGCACTCCACCTCTGTTCCTGTGGGAATAGTCTTCTGCTAATAAAGACTACTGGTTGGTCTAGGCCCTCCTCATTTAGCTGTGCTAGAACAGCCCCTATGCTATGCTCTGAAGCGTCTGTCTGCACAATAAATTCCTGGGACTAGTCAGGGGCCTTGATAATGGGGCCGTGCACATGGCTTCCTTCAGGTAGTTAAATGCTTTCTGACAAGCCTCTGTCCAATTCACCAACCTAGGTTGCTTTTTTGGAAGTAAGTTCTGTCAATGGTAGTAACCAGTGAGCCCTAAGAAGGCTCTCACTTCTGTCTGTGTTCGAGGTGGTTGCCAGGCCTTGATAGTTTTAATCTTGGCCTGGAGTGGCTGTACCTTGCCACCACCTACTAGGTGTCCCAAATACACCACGGAACCCTTCCCATTCTGGCACTTACTAGCTTTGATGGTCAGGCCTGCCTGTTGCAGAGCCTGAAGCACCTCCTTGAGATGGAGTAGGTGTTTCTCCCAGCTGGAACTATGTTTTCTAGGTAGGCTGCACAGAAGGCGTCCTTGCCAGCTAGGACCCCGTTAACCAACTGTTGGAAGGTATCAGGGGAATTTTATAACCCAAAGAGCATCACCTGGAACTGGTAATGGCCCTCAGGTGTGGAAAATGTAGATCTTTCTTTGGCCTCCTAAGTCAATGTGATGTGCCAGAACCCTGATGTGAGATCAAAAGTACTGAGGAATTTGGCAGCGCCTAGCCTGTCTACGAGCTCATCAGCTCGGGGGATGGGGTGACAGTCAGTACATGTGACTAAGTTGAGACCCTGGTAGTCCACACAGAACCAGAGTTCTGGCTTGGAACTGGGTGCAGCAGCCTTGAGTACCAGCACCACAGGGCTGGCCCAGGGACTGCTGGACTTCCCAATAAACCCTAGGGCCAGCATCTTGGCAACCACCTCCTTAATGCTGGCCTTCACCTTATCTGACAACCTGTACATTTTGTTTAGAGGAACTGTCTCCCATGTCAATGTCATGGACACACAAGTGGGTGAGTCCAGGAGTAAGGGAAAACAGGGAAGAGTACTGCTCCAACAACTCGTATCAGTATCCTCGTTGATTTAGAGTCAGAGAGTCAGAGAGATTGACACCCTCCACTGACCCATCACATTCTTTAGCAGCGAGGAGGTCAGCGAGAGGATCACTCTCCTCTTCCATGCCCTCATCTGTCACAAGGAGCATACTGACCTCAGACCTCTCAAAATGAGGCTTGAGTCAGTTCTGGTGACAAACCCTTAGGGGGTGTCTAGGGGTCTTGAGGTCCACTAGGTAAGTGGCCTCCCCCTTCCACTCCTTGATTTCAAATGGGCCTGTGCAGCGGTCGTGGAGAGCTCTAGGCTCTACTGGCTCCATTACCCAAACCTTGTCTCCAGGTGACAACTCGACCAGAGTGGCCTTTCCGATCATACCACTCCTTCATCACCTCTTGACTGGCCTCAGGGTTACTTTTGGCCTGTTTCCAGAAGCGTTGAGTTTGGATGCGGAGGGCCAGCATGTAGCTGACCACATCCTGGGGAGGTGTCTTGGGAGCTTTCTCCTAGCCCTCTTTCAGTATGCTTAGTGGTCCCCTGACAGGGTGACCATAGAGAAGCTCAAAGGGGCTGAACCACATCCCTTTCTGGGACACCTCCCTATAAGCAAAGAGCAGGCATGGCAAGAGAACGTCCCACTTACGCCTCATGGCCTCAGGTAGGCCAGTGATCACGCCTTTTAAGGTCTTATTGAATCTCTCAACAAGCCCATTAAATTGAGGATGATAAGGGGTGGTAAACCGGTAGGTCACCCCACACTCATCCCACATGGACTTCATGTACGCAGGCGGGAGGTTTGCGCCTCTGTCAGACACAACGTCCTTAGGGAATCCCACACAGGTAAATATTTCCAACAGGGCTCTGGTCACCACTGGTGCAGTCACTGTTCTCAGAGGGATTGCCTCTGGATAGCGGGTGGCATGGTCCACCAAAACCAGGATAAACCTGTTGCCCAAGGCAGTTTTGGGGTCCAAGGGACTAATGGTGTCGATGCCACCCTTTCAAAGGGGGAGCCAACGACGGGGAGTGGGATCAGGGGGGCCTTAAGCCCTTTCCCTGTCTTCCCACTAGCCTGTCAGGTGGGGCAGGTCCTGCAGAAATTATCTGAGCCTACCCGCATTCTACTAAATCACAAATGAGAGTACGGGGTTCTTGTAACGTAAGTAAGTCGGTAGTGTATCAATTTGTGACACAAGACCACTCGTGAACCTCAACTAGAGGTGAAATGTGGGTGAGCTGTAGTGTGGTGTGTGGTCTGTGAGGGGGATTTCCTTTACGGACTAGGTGGTCTCACACACTATATAGTGTCATGCTTCATCATATGACCACCTAGCCCCACCCAGGTAGGACAGTGCCACCTGGGCGGACTCAACCTCACTGTTAGAAGAACAGGAGGGAGTGCGTAAATTAATTTAATTTCTGGAAAAGGGGATCCAGCTATGCTAGGGAAATAAAAACACCTACTCAGATACCCGGGTGGTTTTTAATAGAGGGTTCTGTGTGGTGTGATAAAAAGGAATGGGGAACCGGTGTGAGAGCAATGACTCACAAGGTCACCTATCTAAAAGAAGTAGCCGACATGTTTCTGCCCTTATAATTGAGCTATGGAGGGTTTCTGGGCATTCATCAGGGTGTTGGATCCCTGTTGCATCTGCTTCTTGAGCGCTGCACAAATAATCACAATAGAAAAGGGGGTGGAGGAATGGCCTACCTTAACCAAGGGAATACCTGGGGAGGACCTATAGTAAATAGGATAAAAACAGACCAAAAAATCACAGTGATAAGGTAATACACAGCAAACCACAGCACACGTGACATAATTCATGCAAAACGCAGAAGTACTGGTTGCAGTTTATGAGGTAGGTGACTCTCACGATTCTCAGCGACTATGACCTGGTGGAATGTATTAGGGACTATCTGCTCTGCTGACACCAGCTGACTCTTGATAGTAGTCATACTGGCTCCTGTGTCACACAGAGATTCCACTCTTTGCCCATCAATGGTGACCCACTGCATATACTTTGAAGTAGTGGCAGCCATGTGGGCTTTTGGCACCATCTCCTTATCTCCCAGGGATACTAAGGACACCTCTGTCTGCCCCCCAAAGCTAACTGGGTCTATCTACCCCCCTAGCGCTACACTACCCAACCCAGGTGTCTGCCCTCCAGTGGTGGGCTGTGCTCTCTTGGAACACTGGGCGTTGCCCTTAGAGTGTCCATGCTGGTAGCACTCTAAGCATTTGGGGATGAACATCCCTATCTTCGTATCGAAGTACCCTGGTTTCTTCCCAAACTTAGAAGAGGAATGGTTACCACCCCCCTTGGCAATTGTTTTGGGGGCCTTTCCTCTGCGGTAAGGCCCTGATCAGAGACACTGCTCCCTGGTTTGGCAGGGGGCAAAATTGCAGTGGTAACAACATCCACTGATGGCAATAAATCCTCTGAGGGGCCATCCTCTGGACTCTCCTCCTCAGCATCCTCCTCTGAATGGGCTTCTGCCCAGGCCCTCAGCGCCATTTGAAATTCCTCCTTTCTGGAGACACATTGGGTGGGTACTCCCATATCTCTGCAGAACCCTTTCAGCTGTTTGACAGTATGTGTCTCCAGCATGGCTAGGTCAAAATCTTAATTTCCAGCTTGAGACCCAGCCAGAGACATGTTGAGTGAGGATTTTAGTTAAACAATTGTCAGGTAGAAAAACGAAATTGCAGAAAAATATAAAAAATCAAGTTGACCTTCAACTGTGAGAAGGTAGTAAACACTTAGCTATTGTATGTTGCTGCACAAATACAAGTCCTATCCTCACCGCTGATCACCAATACAAGTCCTATCCCACCGCTGCCACCAATGTTAGAAATGGGGTCTTTGGTTGGCAGTCAGGTTACCCCCTGCCCAAGCTAGGACCCTCACTCTAGTCAGGGTAAGTCACACACAATCCACATTATCCTGTGCCCACCTTCTGGTAGCTTGTCACTGAGCAGTCAGGCTTAACTTAGAAGGCAATGTGTAAAGTATTTGTGCAATAACACAGTTTAGCACCACAAAATACACCACAGTGTTTAGAAAAATATATAATATTTATCAGATAAGATGCAGGTCAAAACGATTAAAATGCAATGAGTATATGTTGAGATATCACTGTAAAAGTGATATAAAGGGGGTCATTCCGACCCTGGCGGTCCATGACCGCCAGGGCCGGGGACCGCGGAAGCACCGCCAACAGGCTGGCAGTGCTTCATGGGCTATTCTGACCGCAGTGGTAAAGCCGCAGTCAGAAAAGGGGAACCGGCGGTTTCCTGCCGGTTTTCCCCTGGCCCAGGGAATCCTCCATGGCGACGCTGCTTGCAGCGCCGCCATGGGGATTCCGACCCCCTTCCCGCCACCGTATTTCTGGCGGTTCTTACCGCCAGGAACAGGATGGCGGGAACGGGTGTCGTGGGGCCCCTGGGGGCCCCTGCACTGCCCATGCCACAAAGATTTTCACTGTCTGCTTAGCAGACAGTGAAAATCGCGACGGGTGCCACTGCACCCGTCGCACCCCTGCAACTCCGCCGGCTTCATTCGGAGCCGGCATCCTTGTTGCAGGGGCTTTCCCGCTGGGCCAGCTGGCGGGCTTTTGGCAGTCGCCCGCCGGTCCAGCGGGAAAGCCAGAATGGCCGCCGCAGTCTCCTGACCGCGGAGCGGTCATTCAGCGGTAACCGCATGGCGGGAAGCGACCGCCACCCGCCGCGGTCAGAATGACCGCCAAAGTGTTTTTAGTCTTTAAAAAGAAATAAATGTCTCTTTCAAGCACAAAGTACCTGGTTTGCGTTCAAAATCTCTGCAAAGAACCGCAGAGGAGGAGATGCATGCAAGGGGTTGTGCGTCGATTTCTCGGGCCGCACACGGCGATGCGTCATTTCGTTTTCAGGCAGGGACGGGCAGGGTCGATCTCCGGCGCTCGGTTGTGGATCCTCTTCGGGTTGCACGGTTTTCAAACGCCTTAGGGACGATGCGTGGATATCCGGCGCTGACTGGATGGAGTCACAGGGGCTGCGTCGATCCGGTGGGTGTTGTTTGTAAATTTCTACTGCACAGCAGGCACTGCGTCGATTCCTCTCTGGAAGTCGGGCTGCATTGTTCCAGCTTGACTGTGCGTCAATCCAGTGGGCCATGCGACAAATTTCCGGTCGATACGCTAGTGCTGCATTGATCTTCTCACTGTGAAGTCATGCTGCGTCGTTCCTGTTCAGCCTGCAGTGAATTTTGCACCGCAGTGCGCCGTTTCTGGCAGACTGTGCATCGATTTTCACCACACAAGGAGTCCTTCTTGTAGCGATGAAGTCTTTTCGGTCCTGGGGCTTCAGGGAACTGGAGGCAAGCTCTATCCAAGCCTTTGGAGAGCACTTCTTCAGCACCGCCAGAGAGCAGCAAGGCAGCAGTCCTTCACAGAAAGCAGTCAGGTGAGTCCTTTGGGCAGCCAGGCAGTTCTTTTGGGCATGTTGCAGATTCTGGTTCAGGTTCTCTTCTCCAGGAAGTGTCTGAGTTGGTAGGGACAGGGGCCCTGTTTAAATACCCAAATGTGCCTTTGAAGTGGGGGAGAGTTCAAAGGGTGGCTTAGAAGTGCACAAGGTCCCCTTTCAGTTCAATCCTGTCTGCCAGGGTCCCAGTAGGGGGTGTGGCAGATCTTTGGGTGAGGGCAGGCTACTGTCCTTTGACATGCAAGTGTCAGGCCCTCCACCTTCCCAGCCCAGGAAGATCCATTCAAAATGCAGATGTATGCAAGTGAGGCTGAGTATCCTGAGTTTGGGGTGTGTCTGAGTGAATGCACAATGGAGCTGTCAACTAAACCCAGCCAGACGTGGATTGTAAGACACAGAAGAATTTAAGTGCAGAGAAATGCTCACTTTCTAAAAGTGGCATTTCTAAAATAGTAATATGAAATCCAATTTCACCAGTCAGCAGGATGGGGGCGTGGCCAAAATTCGCATGGAATAGGCAGCAGACTACGGGAGCTCCGGGACCCGCAGCTGCCTGTTCTCCCCCAATGTCCATCCTGAGACGAAATTAGAGCAGGGGAGATACTGCTGGTCTCCCGAGATCCCTGGGATACAGGCAGAAGTTACTGGGGTTAAATTTATAGACCCAAACTAACTCTTTTTGGCCATGAACACGCCCCACTCAAAATGGTGGCCACCACTGTGAATCGAGAGCTGGGGGTGACGCTGTGAAGCGGAGCACCCTAAGGATGGCGAGTTCCTCCAGGCGTCGAAGCCAGAAGGAGATGGCGACTGAAGAGCCCTGGCGAAGCAAGCACGGGACTCAAAGTAAACGCCCAGATCGGCTGACACTCACACGCCTAGGCGATCAAGCGTGGCCGTAGCTAAGAGCTGCGGAGCTCTTCAAGGAAGTGTGACAGCCGGGGTGGATCTGGAGTCTGCAACCCTGAGAGGCACAAACCCAAGTACTGGAGCCCTGCCCAGAGTCCCATGTTCAGAGGGTCTGGGGCAGCGCCGACTCGGCTCGAATGCCCAGACCCCGGCAAACAGTGAGGGACCGGCGGAAGACATGAGGAGATGGAGTGTGCGTCCCAGACGACTTGGCCGGTAAGAGAGAGGCATGACGGCGGGGACCTGAATTACTCATTCTACTGAAGATTTGTGCATACTGGGGAGGGAACTGCCCCCTGGGGGTTCACAGGGACACTTACACCTGGGGCTCCTCTAACAAGCGCTTTACCATAGATGGCCAAAGATCCCAGTAAGAGGTGGGGGCACTTGGGACGGACCCCACAGCTCGAAGAAAAACGAAGTGAACTCGTCTGGTACCACTGAAGTAGGATCGGTTTGTTGGATCCCAGGACCGGTGGCTGGGCTTCAGAAACAGTGCACAGTATGCCACTACAGACCCTCGGGCCCTCCAGGGGAGGAGAGGCACTACAGATAGGAGATACTTTCAAAATTGTAAAAGTGCAGCATTGTGAACCTCCAACTTAAGCTAAAGATTCATTTTATCACGGGACAGCGCTACTTCATCACTGTATAATCCAGATTCACGGATGGGAGTGAGCAGTGAGAGACCGATCCTTGGCATACAAATAGGGAAGACACTTAAAGAAAGAGAAGACTGTGACATGGGTGGCCCCTTACGCCTCAGACCACGCACGGGGGGGACGGACTTGATCACACATACTGTACCCGAGAAAGAATCCACCGCCCCAACACTCCAGGATGTGCTTTAAGACATAGCGGCCTCCCAGACAGTGCTGGAGGTTAAAATTGATATGCTGAGTATAGACCTGGGCCTCCTACAGGACGATCATAAGAGACTAGCAGAGCAAGATACTACAATGGAACGGGACTTGGCGGATGCGATTCCCACCTTGGCCCTAGCGGATAACCGGTTGAATACTATAGATAACCACCTCAAAGTACTGGAAAATAGGGCGGAAGACACAGGGAACACAGCGAGATGCAATAACATCAGAATTATAGGGATTCTGGAAAAGAGTGAAGGCCCTGATATGGTGGAATTTCTGGAGAACTGGTTGCAGACTGTAGTTGCCCTGGAGGGTCTGTCCACCTTCTTTGCCCTGGAAAGAACTCACAGAGTGCCTAGCAGGGCACCACCTCAGGGGGCTCCTCCGAGACCTGTGACAGCGAGATTCCTCTATTTTCGAGATAGGGACCACATACCATGTCAAGCCCGGCAAAATGGTGAGATGACAATAGCAAACAGTAAAATTTCCATCTTCCCAGATTTTTCTCTAGAGGTGCAATGACGACGAGCAGAGTATAACTCAGTGAAGCGCAAACTTCGTGACCTGGAGATTCCTTACTCAATGTTATTTCCAGCCAGACTCTGGGTAGTCGTGCCGTCTGGAACGGAATTTTTATCTACACCGGAGGAAGCCTAGGCCTGGATGGAGTCGTGCTCTGCTTCAGATCCGAATAACAGATCTCACTATAGCAATAAGAGATGGCGGTCTAGGTAAAGAAGGTGACAGACATCACATAGAGTTGACCAACACACCCCAGATGAAGTACAGAAAGAAAGACAGTGGGTGATGGAGGCGGTGGCTCTGTTTGGTGGAGCGCTTGGAGGATCAGATGTGGCTTCACCCTCGAGCCCACCGAAGGAGGATAGACATTTGGACTCTGACGGTGAGACTGCGACCTCTACTCAATCGAGCTTAGTCCTACCTGTGATCACTCCTGGAACAGCTGATTAAATATTTTAATTGGAAAAAGCTGCCACAACAAGACTACATTAACACTATGCTGAGTCACTCAGCAGGCAAGCTCTTGAATAGGATGGTGCGACTGATGGAGTACACTATGCCCACACCACTAATGTTTATAGACTACCTATGGGAATATTATCTCATCATACCTGCTACATAAACATCTGACGAAGGGGGGCAGGCCGGAGACACCCCGGAGCTTCCAGCTGTCGAATACTGAGACTGTCACCCCCTCAATTACTGTGTGTACACAGTAGAGACTATGATCACTATTGAAATACTGTTGTTGTTTAATAGTTTGGGCGAAGACATCATGTCCTTTGCTCTGGGGAAGGGGACTTGGGATTTCAGTTGTTTAGTTATGATCCAAAACACGCTGTGTTGCCTGGGCAAACTGCATACTTATAGAATGTGGGGTGATCAAATCATTATTGATGGGTAGTCCACTGAGCCTGAAATTCCCTACGTGGAATGTTCGAGGGATACGCTCCATGGCCAATCATCATAAGGTATTCTCCTCTCTCACTAGATGGGAAATCCACATAGCGATGCTCCAGGAGACACATCTAGATGCTAACGAGAGTCGTGCTCTTCAGAAGCGTTGGAGAGGTCAGGCCTACTGTACCACCTATTCAGCTTTTGCCAGAGGGTCACTGATTTGAGTTAAGTTGGGAGTACCTTACCAGCACATGACTTGACCTGTTGGGTCGCTATACTGTAATTTCAGGAAAACTGGATGGTAGAGAGATAACTCTAGGTAGCATATATGGCCCTAACACAGATCAGGGTGGATATTTGGCCTCCATGACTACAAGGCTGGCAGCGTACCTATCGGGACCGGTAATCTTGGGAGGGGACTTCAACTATATAGCAGATATGACGTTGGATATATCACACCCCCCTTACCTTCATCCCCAACCATTCGAACAACCCAATCATACAGGACATGGCAACAAAACTGGGGACTAGTAGATATTTGGCGCGTCCAACATGCAGAAGATCGGGACCACTCATTTACTCACCCATGCATGATTTATATTTCAGATTAGACACTTTCCTCTCCTCACCAGGGATACATGGGCTAGTTCACATGAGCGAATACTTCAATCGTACAATTTCAGACCATAGCCCACTTCCCCTTAGTCTGAGATGGTCCTGAGCACGGACACCAATACCTACATGGCGGCTCCAGGATTCTGTGCTGGAGGACGAGGCATTTAAGCACACCATTGGTTTACCAATAGACACTTATTTTGAGACTAATGAGGGCTCAACTACTTCAAAATTGTTAGAGTGGGATGCGTTTAAAGTGGTCATCAGAGGGAATTGTCTTTCTGCAGTAACCAGTGAAAGGCGTGCACTGCTTCGTGATATAGAAGAGGCCGAACTGAATCAGAGAGGGATAGAGCGGCAATGCCCCAAGATCCCAGAATTGAGAGCGTCACTCTTGTCTACGCAAGAAACAACCACAGAGTGAATAGACCGGCTGCGCTGTTATGATTACAGGGCCTTTTTGACATGAACACACGCAGAGGGTGACCGTGCGAGTTCCTTTTTGGCAAGGCTAGAGATTCCAGAAAAGAGAGGCTCAGTAATATTAAAACTCATACAACCCGGGGCAACTTGTATTGGTTCCCAATCGGCTATTAACAATGAATTCCGTAAATACTACGCTGACTTATACACAAGTAAGGTACATCCTTCAGAAGAGGAAAGACAAGACTTCCTGCGCGATCTACCACTCCCTACAGTATCGGCTCAAGACGCAAATGCACTGGGTGCACCAATTACAGTGACAGAGGTGAAAGACACCATAACTTCGATGGCACGCAATAAAACACCTGACCCAGATGGGCTCCCAATAGAATTTTATTCGACTTACTTATCCAAGCTGGGGCCTAGACTGGCAGTGGTCTATGAGGCAGCGGTTGAATGTCATACCCTCCCAATGTCTGCATGGGAGCCCTGATCATACTATTGTTGAAATCTGGGACAGCACAGACGGATGTGGCTTCGTACCGCCCACTATCAATGCTTGCAGTAGATTATAAAATACTGAGTAAAATATTAGCGCTCCGCCTCATGCGTTACATGCCTCACCTGATACATACAGACCAGACTGGATTTATTCCAGGACGCCAAACGGCACTGAATATGCAACGCCTTCTTGCTTTAATACATGGTGATGGATATGACAAACGAGAAGCGGGAATCTTTGCCATTGATTTCGAAAGAGCTTTTGATAGTCTGGAATGGCGTTATTTATATGAAGTTCTACACAAGTTTGGGCTAGGAAATCGCTTTATAGCCTGGACAAGACTGTTGCCCGTCGGCTAAAGTCCGAACAGGCAATACTATCTTTGAAAGTTACGAGGTGGCTAGGGGAACTAGGCAGGGTTGCCCTCTTTCCCCTCTGCTCTTTGCATTAGCAATAGAGCCATTGGCTTGCATGGCCAGAGAGGGTAGAGCTTATAGAGGTATCACGCTGGCGGGCCACACTCATCATATAGCATTGTATGTAGATGACCTCCTACTCTTTTTGAAGGATACGGAAAGTGATCTGCGGGGGGCTCAGACGTTGCTAAAAGAATTTGGTGCCTTGTCTGTGCTGAGGGTGAACTGGCAGAAATCCATCCTATTCCCAACTATGGAGGGAAGAACCCCCCCAGACATAGGGGAATTACAGTGGGAACCTAGATGCCTGACATATTTAGGGGTCCATGTCTACCAGAATGTCCAGAACTTGTTTGAGGGGAATGTGCAGTTGGCTCTGAGGGGCATTAGGGGCTCCATGGTGTTCTGGGCTACCCTGCCAATTTCAGTCACGGGCAGGGTGGCGCTCTTGAAGATGATAGCCCTCCCCAGACTGCTATATCTTTTTACGACGTTACCAGTGTGGATCCCGGGGTGTTTCTTTAAAGATCTGAATTCTATGATCACGGGATTTATATGGGGAATGGGTAGACGAAGAATGGCGCTCGCAGTGCTACAACGTTCTCTCGAGGAAGGTGGACTGTCTGTTTCAGACTTTGAAGCTTATTACCTGGCAGGTCAACTACAATGGTTGACCAGAAGGATGGCGAGCTGTGTGATGCCCGGACATGAAGTGTTACCTTTCACCCCTGAACTACCCACATTGGCCAGGGTCATCTTGGGTCTTGGCCTCTCAGCGACCTCTAGACTTCAGGCATTGGAGGTAATCCATAAATGCTGGAGACGCCACCTCCTTAGGATAGGGTGCCCAGGCCTTATGCTCCTGAGACCCTGATGCAACACCTGTTAACGCTACCGCATAGGGGAAACTGGGGGGGGGAGGAATCAGAAGATGGCGGGGGCCACTACCCTGGGTGTCTTATATGAGGCAGACTCTTTATTGCCTTTTGAGGACTTTCAAACCCGATATCAGATTCCAGCAGGGAATTTCCTACTTCATCGAGCGATCATAGATATGATGGGCAGGCATTGGCAAACCGGGAGTACGGAACCCCTTACCTCAGAGGTGACTCAATACCTCGTAAGTGCCACGGGGACGCATAGGGCTGTCTGACTTTATAGAAAAATAAGAACCACAATGTCCCACCCACTGACAGATCTTAAACAAAAATGGGAAATGGATTTGGGAGCCACTATAGAGGACAAAGATTGGGAGGAAATACTGACTTGGAACTCGAGAGCCTCTAGGAACGCTCAATTTAAATTGATCAACACATATGTTTTACACAGAGCATATCTGACCCCGGGTAGAATCAAGAGACACTTTGGGGCCCGGGGGCAGGATGTCCCAGATGCGATGAGGAACGTGTTGAATTCATCCACATGTTCTGGCTCTGCCCAACATTACGGGAATACTGGCACGAGATGACGCAGCTCCTCACTGACATTGTTGGACGGGAGGTACCTAATGACCCCAGATACTGTTTGTTGGGAGGCTATTGCCGTCAGCCTAAATATACTAATCAATTTCAAGATTTGGCATTGGTTTTGGCCAAAAGAGAAATTGCAATGACATGGAAAGTAGCAGCGGGACCACGGTTACACACATGGAAAAGGGAAGTCCTAAAATGGGCTAAAGCTGAGGAGATGATAAGGCACCGGGAGGCACGGAAGGGCCAGGGTCCAGTGGAAAGAGCTAGGGCTTGGAGTACTCTAGTAAACGACTGGGAACCGCGAGAGGAGGACACATTAAACTCCTGAATACCTCACAGGGTTACAGAACTAGACTCTAGCACAGACCCTCGAAACTACCCACACTACAATAAAATAAATATGTACTGAGACAGGAACGAACCAATAAAACGAATTAATAGGGTATATAAATTGTCACCTCACAGGGAAACACATCTACCCTGAAATCTTTTGACACATAGCATTGACCAGGCACACAAGCAGCAAGTGGGAAGGGAGGGGGGAGAGGGAGTTTGATCCCCTCGGAGAGCAGCCCATATCATAGCAATGAAAGGAAGGGTCACTTGGCTAATCCTTGAATCTAGACTTACAGACTCTTTAATGTACACTCGTGCATAAATTGCGATTTAATGGAAACTGCAAACTATATGCCAAATTGTGACAATGATACAGCTGGATTGGCATACTGCCTTTAAAGATTGATATAATTTTTCATTGTTGAATTCCGGAGCCCTCTTTGGGGGAAGCGTTTAGTATTCTCTATTTTATAACAAAAACCATTCTGGTCATCCTAAATATAACCTTCCTACTCCTTTCATATCAGCAGCTACCACTCAAACAATATATGATGGTAGCCCCAATGTTAGCCAATGAAGGAAGCAGGCCTTGCAGTAGTGTAAAAATGAATTTAGGAGTTTTACACTACCAGGACATGTAAACTACACAGGTACATGTCCTGCCTTTTGCCTACACAGCACCCTGCCCTATGGGTTACCTAGGGCATACCTTAGGGGTGACTTATATATAGAAAAAGGGCAGTTTTAGACTTGGCAAGTACTTTTAAATGCCAAGTTGAATTGGGAGTGAAACTGCACACACAGGCCTTGCAATGACAGGCCTGAGACAAGGTTAAGGAGCTACTTAAGTGGGTAGCACAATCTGAGCTGTAGGCCCACTAGTAGCATTTAATCTACAGACCCTGGAAATATATAGTGCACATTTACTAGGGACTTATAAGTAAATTAAATAATGTAATTGGGTATGATCCAATGTTACCATGTTTAAAGGGAGCAAGCATATGCACTTTAGCACTGGTTAGCAGTGGTAATGTGCGCAGAGTCTTAAAACCAGAAAAAACAGTATCTAAAAAGCGGAGGGAGGCAGTCAAAAAGTTAGGGGTGACCACCTTAAGGCTGTCAGGTCTAACACCCATCTCTCCAGATGACTATTCAGCCCCCGCATGAAATCTCTTGGTGACAGATCTTGTAATTCTTTAGGAGGGATCATTACCCCTGCTGGTGGTTGCTTCCTCCTTCTCACTAGTGAGGTCAATGGTTAGAGCAGCAGACCCTGATGCAGAGATCAGGCCTGGGACCAGGGTTCAATTCCCACCTTGGTGGGTCTTGGGATAAATTCCCTTGGACCAGATAATTCTCGCATTGGTGCCTTATCTAATTAATGGGTCCCGCTCTGTAACTCTGGGCAATAGCTTGCTTAATCTCCACAACGGCCCTCACAGCGCTTGGATGCTTGGCTTCACCCTTGGGCTGTCCAGGAGTGGGCGCCACACAGGGAAAAGCCAGGAGGGGTTCCACAGCTGTATGCGTACAGCGCCTGAGACCCTAACAGATGAGTAGTGCGCTATACAAGTGTGAAGTTTTACATTAAATAATGTATGACAAAATAGACAAATACATATGTGTATCTGCTGACTGAGATAGGGCCATATGTCTGAGCCCTGTGACTCGTACCTGTACAATACATCATGGCACATGTGCAATGCAAACCCCCAAGTCACACATTTTAAGATAGACAAAGCCACACTGTGAGGCATAGAGGGGTGCAGAGCAGCACACAAAGTGACCTTGCTGTGCTGCCCTGTGACACAGGGAAAGGGCGGAAATGAACTGTATTCATGAAATACATTGCATTTCTGTCCTTTCCACCAGTGCTGGTGCACAATTTGCTACCTAACGCCAATGCAGGCACCCTTGTACCCTTGCACCATGGTGTAAAGGTGCCTGCATTGCAGGCAGGATTGTTTTTTTGCAGGAATGGACGCCACCCGGCACAAAAACTATCCAGAGAAGCATTTTCCTATTTCTGTGTGTGCTGCAGGATGCACAAATACATGTATAGAGTTGTGGGTGTAGCTATCACCATAACCAATAACATAATTGTTTTAGTTTAGTTTTTAGCTGACCAAGATTATGAGTTGCAGCCATGGGTCATGAACCCCTTTGGACATCCCCACATAGAGGGTGAATGCCAGTACAAGCAGGCATTGGGCAAGACCAGGTGTATAGTCGAGCAAATATTTGGGGTGCTGAAGTCTCCCTTCTGCTGCCTGGACATGTGGGGGGCAGATCTCTATCCTATGGTGTGCAAAGTAATCCTGGTATGTTGCATACTAGAAAATATATGTTTACAGGAATTGAGATATGAAGTTGGTAGCACGAAGTTAGTGTATAAACATATATTTACCTTTTGCATACATCAGTCCATAAATCAAAATCAAGCCCATCCAGAGACAGAACATTTATGAACAAAAGTTCTGAACAATGTTGTTGTGTCTCCGTGTACCACCAAGTGATTGTTAAATTTTTCCTCCATCCTAATCCTCATCCATTCCTTCCTGTTCCTCAGGGGACAACACTCAAATCCCCTCAACTAAAGTAAGGCCTATCCCAAAGGTTTGTTGCTGGGTCATACCCCATCACAACATCATCAAGACCCAAATTAGTATGCATATCATCACCATGTGGCAAAAGCATGTGTCAGGGCAAGACAGAGACTACTAACATCTAGCAATCTGGAACAGTGTGCACATTCTTAAAGTGTGTGTTCTGATTGCATGTTCACCTTGACACTCAAGCATAGCTCTAGGGGAATCTGGATCCAACCATTGTGAGCTTAATGGGTGAGTGTGCTGTTCATCATGATGTTGGTTAATCATCAGACACATGGGCATCATTTTTGCATTTGAGCCAATGTCCTGTGATTGGAAACAGAGGGGAAAAGAATGTGTGTAGGCACACAGTGCAGCACTGATTTACTCCTTAATGCATGGCTCAATCTGAATGGACATTTTAAGTGAAGTGATGTCCATAACTGGATACAAAACATTCATGCATTTTCCACTGTCTCACTGATGTTTTGTCTCACTATTCATGAGGGGAATCCTTTTGATAACGGTAATATTATGCATGCCTTATTCCACCATCTTTGTGTGATGCCGAACCCAGCTCACATAGAGAACTAAAATGGCTGAAATTTGTGGGTACAAAACAGTGTAATTTCACACATGGAAATGTATCTTATTAGCACATTTTCCACTTCATTTGTTTTGTTATATATGACAATGAATATGTTAGTATTGTCTGTGCATGGGTATATGCACGCAACACTCAAGGAGGCTATGTCTTGTGCAGCAAGAGCCAATACATTGATTGGTGACAGATAGGGACAGATTTAAGAAAAGTGGCGCTTCATTCACTTTTCTTGCGCCCCTTAGCACACCCCTAATGCCACCATTGTGCACCATATTTAAGATACAGTGCACCATGGCTGTAGTTAGGGAACCAGCGTCCAAATTCTGGATGCTAGTTCGGTGCTTTGCAGGATTAGCGTAAAAAATGTTGATGATAAACCTGAAAAGCACATTAAGGCCCATTATAAATAATGGTGTGCCTCCTTTTACCGCCTGCTGTGTGCAGGCGATAAAAATGGCTCAAAAATGGTCCAAAGAAATCTTTTATATTTCTTTGCACCCCCCCAATGGAGGAACCACTTCCGTGCATACATTATGCCTGGCGCACGCATTGCGCCACTTTGCACACCTGGTGCAGCAATTTTGGCCTTGTTGGGCCACATTAGCATAAAAACATTATGGCCCTCTTAAATCTGGGCCATAATGTTACTCAGTGTGCTTCACAATGTTTATGCCTACACCAGCGGACTCTACATTTGTAAGCAACTGGACACTGCTCTCTGTTACACTTACCTGACAAGTGCTTCCAACCGTCCACAGCTGTGCTAAGTACCATTCATGACTGGGTGTACTGATGTTTCAATTTCATAACCACAGTCTTTCTGTAACATAGAAAGTACTCATAAGCCACTGTAATGTTTATGTGCTGCACGAGGTTTATGTGTTTAAGTAAATCTGGGCCATCATCCAAATCCATGGGTGTTGTGTGGCTAAACACCACTTGGGCTCAGAGTAAGGCAATGCAGTGACTTGTGCTACTTTTTCTTATGTCATTTCTATGAGGCCATTTAAAGTCATGCAAACGGGCTCTGCACGGCCTCATAGATATGGCAGAGAGACTTGTACCACTGGAGGGTCACATAGATTTACGTTCCAGCAGTGCAAGCCTCTCTTACCAAAAATTGTCACTCTATATGTCACATCTAAGAGGGAATTATGTCATACATAGGCACACTTAAACCAATTAACTGACACACATAATCAACCTTTGTACATGCATGCTATAAGTGTAATACCAATGGAATTGTGTCCAAGCCGTGAAATGATGTATCTCACTCTTTACATTACATCACACATATTGGGCCTGTAGCACTCGTTGGAAACCACACCTTGTCCCTGGTTCATGGCACATTGCACTAGTTACACTGATTTTAACAGCGCTTCAAGGCCAAAGCATGTACAAACCAGTATAAGTTCCAATGCGCTGTGCGTTTGTTTTCTAATACCAAGATCAACACTGATGTGTCAGAAAACATGTGCATTTGCAACTCAGGTGGAGAATGAAGCAATGGGTGTGAATGTCTACAAACTAGCAAGTGTGAAGTTAATTTTACTTTCTATTAGTCTGTGAAGGGTGCTGGTGGTGTTTGAGAGTTATGTTAGATTGGTGGTGTTTTGGTCCTGTCTATATGTGCTCTGTGTTCCTGTAAAGCGTATTATTGTCCAGTCTTGTCTTTTTTTCCACTTTTGTCCATTTATTGCCACTGTATTGTTTAAAGTTAATCTTTTTGTGGGGTTTTATTATAGGGGTAGGTTTAGTAGTTGAGGTCATTTGCTTAATAATGCATCACCTACCATGGATGGTTGCAGCTGGGGGCAGGTGAACCAAGGATACCCTGCCAAATATAAGAAGGACCATTGGGCGAAAGTACAATGGCATCACGTCAACACAGTTGAAGTAGATCAGACCGCTCGCCAAATGAAGCATCAGTGGGCAGACCTGGTGGGACATAAGGCTGACCTGATTGAGCTTCTGGGCTTGGAGATTGGTGGACCTGTCGGTATGTATGGTTATTCACTCTGATGTCTGTAAAGTAGCTAGTTACAATATGTTGAATATGTTCTGCACATCATAATGAAGATACTTTCAATATTGACAATGTCCAAGATGTTTGCAAAATGAGATGATATCATGTACATATTTAATCTGAACAACATTTGTGTTATATAACTGAGAGTGTGTTTGGGCATTTGCATCACTTTTCATATTGCAACACTGACGCTAACCTCTCACCCATATCTCTGAGGCCATGTGAGTCAACTTTATGTGTCTAAGTTTGGCATCAAAGATATGGAGTAAGGCAATGCTGTGTTTAAGTATGTTTTGGCTTACTCTGTGTCAGAGAGGCCTTAATTGGATGTTGTGCTGGCTGATCCCCTTCAACACCCATGGTTTGTTAAGTTTCCCCAAAATTACATTGCCATGTATAATTTGTGATGCGTAAATAACTCACATCTACCCAGGGATGTTCAGCACTGAGCTTTTCAATGATACCTCCTTGTATCAATCATACTTCCATGTGTGCTGCATCTTGCACCACACATAGAAGCTGATGATTGCTCACAGGATGTTTTTGATCCAGGTATATGCCCATCTCTGTGTCAAAAATATGCAACATGGCAAAGGAGATACCCTAGAACTATGGTGCAAGGATGCCTGCATTGGTGCAAGGCTGCTGATATTGCACAAGTGCACGATGAAATAAAAGTAATGCCTCATATGCTATCCAAATGGCACATTCCCGCACTTTCACTTTGATGAGGGCCAGTGAAGCACTGTGTCATGCTAAGGTGTATTCTGACATGATTCTGCCCACCATACGTATGTACATCACATTCCTGAGCCATGCGATGCATACTGACTGGCTGTGTTCAATGTTGTCATTGTTGGATATTTGTAACTGGATTCATAAATAATTCTTGATATGTGGGTTAGCATAGTTTATAAGATGGACATGTGAGCATACGTGGAAGCAATGTTTAGAATGCTATGTTCCAATTTATGTTTTTCAAGGGCTCATCGACCATTCACCCTTGGCGAGATGGACACATTCCATGACCCCAATGATACCAATACGCTTCATGAGCACATGCATGTTAAATGTTTATGTCTGTGTGTGATCAAAGTTACATGTGAAATTGTGATGTGTTGTGATAGGGAAAGATCACCTACCACCAAATTGCTGTCAGTGTGTGAAACACGGTGGAACCACAACACACATTATTAGGGATGAACAAGGAAGCCTGTCATTGTGGATGTAAGGTGTATGGAAGCAGGCACACATGATGTAAGCTTGCAACCATTTGGATGATGTATGCACATATATTGTCATGCGGCTTTAGGAACACTCAACATTACCTGTTGCAGACTGCATGTGTCCAACTTTAACACTTTACTCAGAATTGGCAGGAAGCTATACTATGAAGTTTGATGTATGTAGTAGCACAGTGAAATGTGTTTTGCTAAGCATGTGTAGCTAGCGGTTAGTTCCTTATGTGGAAAATAGGTTTGGACACACATACAGAAGTTGCGCATTAAGTTTACACAGACGCTGATAGTATGCATGTACAGCACTGAGCCACGCCAAGCAGTATATAAATCATGATGTGTTCATACAAATGCAGGCTTGAGGTGATGTGCATATTGAAACATGTGGAAATACGAATAAGCATGTGATTGGCTACAAATGTCAATCATAGACAACATGCCGCAAATCCTAACAATTGATTAAGGCTACATAAATTAAAGGTAGACCAGTCATGTTTTGAAGGAGATAACAGACATTCACATATCCAAGTATGGGCTACCAGTCACTAAAAACGTTAAGTCTGACATGCATGGTAGCGTTTGTGACTCCAGTTGGGGTATGCAACATAGAGGCATACTACATGGATTGTATCACCTCACCCACTTTCACATGTGTTTAGGCTAACCACCCTGCCTACTTGCATAATGCAAACATTCAACACAATTTACAGATTCAGGACACACTTAGAACCATGTGTCCTTTATGAAACTGTACATCATCATAAGTGAGAGTCAAGGTTATGTTTGATCTGGTGTACAAACCCATTGATCGTATTTACAAAAAGGTAACCTATAGAAATGGATGCAGATGCTATTTTCCATGATCAATTAGGGGATGCCCATGTAGGAACAGTATTGTGTGCATATATCCTTCATAGGTAATTCAGTAGCTCTGGTCATGCACATATGTATGTGTCATGGAGTAAACTATTTTAATATACATCTAGCACATCTGCTGCTTTTGTTAACAAAGTTTGACCATTTTCACCCTAGCCAACATGTCTGCAGACACACTACGTACATTTGAAATACAGAGGGGAGGGTTCCTCAATCTCTGGAGGGTAGCCAAGGGGTACAGGAAAATGGGTAATTACTACACCAATGCCTAGGCAGCAAGGGCATGGAGTGTCTGAGGTTTCCCATGGCCAACACCAGCAAGGCCCACAACTGCATTGTCTGCCATACCAGGACCAAGCCAGCAACCGTCCCAGGTTCCAGCAGCAACTTCAAAAGTGGCAGCACAAATGCTCACACGTGCAAGGAGGCCCATTCAGAGGAATTACTCTGTTTTTAATTATTCTATCTTATGTGAACTACGCATAATATGCACCACCTTGGTAGAGATTAAGCAGGAGCAGGCCGCACCGAGGCAATGTTGAGACAACATTGAGAAGGCCCTGCTCCAAATCTCACAACTTATGTGAACTTTCTATTCTACCTTGGGGGGTGGATGTAGTGGGCTTTAGAGTTTGTTAGTATTTTAGGATATAGTTATTTATAGAAATAGTTTTAGTGTAGTAGTTCTAGTGCAGTTAGTTTTTCACTTTTACATATTTTTATAGTTAAGCATTTCCATTGGTTTTAGTATATTTATTAGAATTTGATAGGGTGGTGGTCAATGTTTAGGATAAGTGTTACAACAGATTTGTTTTTTTAAATACGTATTCGTTTAGCTTAGTATGTGTAATTAGTTTATGTTTTTATATTTAGGAATGGTTACAGTCAGTATCGTGAAAATACATGTGTGTTAAGAGAGGTGGGGGTTTAATGTCCATCATGTCTTTTGTGCTAAATGTATAGGCTAACATAGGGTTAGTTAAGTTAGTGTTTAGGTACTAGATGTAGATTAATTAGGTTAAGTTAGGTTAGGTATAGATTGATGGTATTACTTTAGTGTAGGCTAGGTAGGATAGGTAAGTTTAGGTTTAGGTACTGTATATTAAGTTACTATAGGTTACTATAATTATTTTGTTCATTTCAAAAGTCAGATTTATCAATATTTTTCATATTTACATGATTTCATATTCATTTAAGGAAGAAGATTGCTTAACATTGCTTAGGATGAGTTGAGTACATGATGTACCAAATGCCTCCATTGTTAGTAGATATGTGTAATGTTTTGTGAGGCCTATATACAAGTGTCAATCTAACTCACACTTGACTCACTTATGTTAGCTTCACCATTCTTTGGACACTGTGAGTGCTCCTCTTCATGTGTTGTTACACCCAGCCCAACATAGATAGTCACCCACAGATGTAGCATGTATAGTATAGGTGGTTCTGTCTTTTCGAGATCACCTCTTCCTGGATGTGCTGGGACACACACTGTTGACAGCCACTTCCACACTCACCCTTGCACCATTGTAGTGTTACCTCAGTGTTGTTAGCTTTTTGTAAATACTGGATGTGGACCCCAACTGCCTGAATTACCTCAATCATCCTTGATATTGAGTATTTACTAAGTGGTGAAATTATTGCATGTGATGATGTGAAACTACTTGCTAAGTTAGTAAACCATAATTCTCCCATTTCCTCTTACTATAGGGGTGTGTAGCTTACTATGTGGGTGTGTCACCTGGCTCCTAAATATTTGTGTCTATATTGTACTATTTAAGTGACATGTGGTTACACACACACTACATTTGTGCAAGTGCTCTCAGAGGCATTGAAACACATTGGCCCTAGGTATTCCCATGTGCTTTCATACACTATTCATAATTGACACTGGACCACCAATACATAGTTGTTGTAGTTAATGCTTATTGATATCCAAGGTGTTACACAGACCTGCCACATCCTTCAGTGGGACATCTATGAGGCAAATTCTTAAGGAGTCTGACCATTAGTATCTGCATGTTGTCAGTGTATCCATTATTATGGTACTTATGGGATCTCTTCAATGTAAGAATTTCGCCAGGAATATATGTGAGCTGGTGTTGTCTTGCTCGATTAGCAAGATATCTGTGGTTGTGTCATGTGACTGTGTTACTGGCTCACGTGCCTCACAGTACAAATTAGTGTCAGGTAGGCATCTTTATGATGAAATAGCCTTGTTTACTGTGTGCCATTGAAGTAAATGATGTTTGTTATCTCACCATAACATTCAAAATTGAATGGGGGTTTTTATATAATGCCCTGGCAGAGGATGGACATGATGCTTGCCCATGTTTACCCTGGGCATGTGATGTGGATTGGGGCATGATTGTCTTGAGAAGCAAGGAAGTGACTTTCATATTGACACATTCACCATGTTCTGGTAAATCCTATATGAAACAGACAAGCAACACACAGGTTCACGGTGTGTGCAATTTTAATTTTATTCTAGCAGTTCTTAAAGCAACAACCACAAAAATGTTGAACTCCAAAAGGATGTCCAGACAGGGTCCATAGGGGCAGTGCAACATGCCATGTCACATGTTGAGTTGAGGATTATTCCAGTGAGGGTGAGTTTCAAACTGTCATGATCGTAATTGTAATTGTATTTATATAGTGCTTACTACCCCTGACGAGGAAATGAAGCACTTTTCAGCAAGATGCACTCTACTCCAGAACCCAAGAGAAATTAGTGGTAGATTAGAATAGGGAAATATGAGTACAGTATTAGTATGAGTTAATTTGAACGAAGGATATGTGAGTTTGTTAGCTGAACTTGACTACAGTAATGGAGGGATAGGACAGGGAAGAATCCAGAAGTGGTTATTGGAAATTTAAAGTAATAGGATGAGGCTTGGGATGAGTAGAGGAGAGACAGAGGAGGGAGGAGTCTGTGGAAAGGGGTTAGGGAGATCATTGTAGCGGAAGGGGTTTTGGATGAGTCAAAGGTTAGATAAATGAGGATGAATTTAGTAAGGTTGTTTGTGAGATCATAGTAGTATATTGAGGTGTGGGGTGAGCCAGGAGCGGTAGAGGAGTGAAGAGCTTGGGCAGGGACCTTTTGGTGATCAAAGTAGTAGAATGGGTTTGGGATGAGTCATAGTTAAGATAACATTTGCTCGTCGTGATGTAAAAAAGAAAGCAGGGATTCATAAGTATCTAATATAACAACGTATATTCCAAGGTATAATCTGAGGTGGGGGAAGATGCGTTACAGAGTCTTCAAGGTGATGAAGCTTGATCGTGTTATCTTGTCCTCTTGGGCATTCATTGTTAACTTGGAGTCCATGGTAATTCCAAGGTTTTTAACATCCTTCGATACTTGAGGAGGTGGTCCCAGATCGTCATGTCAGGCACACAGTGGGTTATCCTTTTTTTCAGTCATCACATGTGAGTATTTCCATTTTGGAAGCATTCAGTTTGAGATGGCTCCAAGCCATCCACTGATCAATTGCTCTGAAGCAACTGAAGATTTGTGAGTTTTCAATGTCTTTGGGGCATTCCAATTTAAGTAGTATTTGTGTGCCATCTGCATAGTTGTAGCATGTGAGTTGAAAATCATTGATCAATTCTGGTAATGACACCACCCACATAAGTAACCCCTTAACCATGTTTCAGGCATGCCTTTGCAAGGCGTGTTTGTGCTTTTTCACTGCCCCTTCGACTTGGCATTTCAAACTACTTGCCAAGCCTTAAAATCCCCTTTTTCTACATATAAGTCACCCTAAGCAAGGCCCTAGGTAACTTAGAGGGCAGGGTGCTGTGTGGGTAAAAGGCAGGACATATATCTGTGTGTTTTATATGTCCGGGAAGTGGAAAACCCCTAAATTCATGTTCTACTGCTGTAAGGCCTGCTCCTTTCATAGGCTAACATTAAGGCTACCCTCAGAAACTGTTTGAGTGGTAGATTCTGAATAGAAAGGGGTAAACAGGTCATATTTAATATGGCCAGAATGGTAATACAAAATCCCGTTGACTAGTGAAGATGGATTTTATATTACTATTTCAGAAATGCCACTTTTAGAAAGTGAGCATTTCTCTGCACTTAAATCCTTCTGTGCATTACAATCGACATCTGGGCTGGGCTAGTTGACAGCTCCCTTGTGAATTTCACCCAGACAACCACAAACACAGGATGCTCAGTCACACCTGGACGCATCTGCAAACTGAGTGGATCTTCCTGGGCTGGAAGGGTGGAGGGCCTGACACTTACATTTCAAAGGACAGTGGCCTGCCCTCACACTATGGACTGTCAAACCCCCTACTTGGACCCTGGCAGACAGGATAGTATTGAAAGGGGACCTTGTGCACTTCTAAGCCACTCTTTGAAGTCTCCCCCACTTCAAAAGCACATTTGGATATATCAACTGGGCCCCTGATCCTACCAACTCCGACACTTCCTGGGTAAGAAACTCTGAACCAGAACCTGCAACTTGCCAAGAGAAGCTGCCTGGCTATCCAAAGGACTCACCTGGACTGCTGTGCTGTAAAGGACTGCTGCCTTGCTGTTGCCCTGCTTCCTTGCTGGCCTCTGGCTTTGCTGAGAAGTGCTCTCCAAGAGCTTGGATTGAGCGTGCCTCCTGTTTCCTGAAGTCTCAGGGCCAAAAAGACTTCAACTCTGCAACGATCTCCTTGTGTGTTGAAAAGTCGACGCAAAGCCTGACGGAAACAATGCACAGCCTGCCGGAACAAACCGGAATAATGCAGCCCAGCACCCAGAGTGGAGATTGACACACCACCAGCATTGTGACCGGAACATTGACGCACAGGCACTGGATTGACACATCGCCGAGCTGGAACAACACAGTCTGACTTCCTGTGAGAGGAATCAATTCAGTGCCTGCTGTATGACAGAAACTCCGACGCAATAGCCACCAGATCGACGCAGCACCTGTGACTTAGTCCTGCATGCCCCAGATTTCCATGCATCGTCCCTGGGTGTCAAAAGACTCGCATTGCAAAGAGGATTTAAGCCTGCGTGCCGGAATTCGACGCAAAGCCCTTGCCACGTGGAAAAGAATCGACGCATTGTCTGTGTGCACCTGGAAATCCAATGCACACCTACCTTTTTCAACGCATCTCCTCCTCTACGGTCTTCGTGTGTCTAGTTTTGATACAAACCAGGTACTTTGTGCTTGCAAGAGACCATTGCTACTTTTAAGAACTTAAAACTCATCTTATCATTCCAAAAGAGATATTTCAACTTGTATTTATCAAAGCTTGATCATTTTGACCTTAATCTACTCAGATAAATAGTCTATATTTTTCTAAACCTGTGTGGTGTATTTTTTTGGTGTTTTCACAGTGTTATTGCATGATTTATTGCACAAATACTTTACACATTGCCTTCTAAATTAAGTGTGACTGCTCAGTGACAAGCTACCAGAGAGTGGGCACAGGATAATTTGGATTGTGTGTGATGTGCCCTGACTAGAGTGAGGGTCCTTGCTTGGACAGGGAGTAACCTGGCTGCCAACCAAAGACCCCATTTCTAACACATTGTTTAGACAACACTGCATGAGAAGGTTGACTTCATGTGCCATGACAACCTAAGAAACACAATAACCCAGCTTGCAGCCATACCCAGCCTCTGAGGATGATCAGAGGTAAAGTACACATCTGACTTTGTGGATTCACATCATTTTTTACATGAATGGTATAATAATTATTGCTTCACTTCTTGACACCACTACTGTTCAAATTGAACAAAGTTAGCAAGGTGCCTGCATCCCCTCAAGCTACTACTCAGCCCACATCTCCAGAGACAGTGTTGTAGGTTTGTCCTTGTAATAGGTTGGGTCTTACAGTCTACCTTACACACTCTACACTAAGCCAGGATGTCATATTGTCCTGTCTTACATTCACAATGTGTATTCATTTGGCCAAGGGCTTATACTTGACAGACATCCATTGAGCTCTACTGAGCTAGCAACCAGGCAACAGTGCAGGTATGCGTAAGGGTATGTACATACAATAGATTTACAGATTTATGTGAACACATGACAAATCATTACACACACACAGTTGTCACCCTAGTTCAGAAGAGCTGTCACTGTGTCAGAATTCTGAGGGGACATGCCCAATATATTTAAGATATTTACAGACACTGAGACTCACACCATTTTGTCTCTGAAAGCTTTTGTTATCTGCAGAGTATCACACTTCTCTGAATTAAACTCCATTCACTTGTCACGGAACATGTGTCTTCTGACCCTCCTCATGTAAATGCTGGGCCTCAAATTACGGAATAACTCTGGTGCCACCCAGGTCATAAATGGTCTCTCATTTTAACACAACACCAACAATTTAGGTAACCATACGCAACAATAATTGTTGAATCACTTCCTCCTGCTTTTACATAGGTGTCTTAGACATAGTCAGACAGATTTTTGTCCAGCTCCCACATGTGATATATCGTCACACATCTCCACATTCCATGTATGAAATGGGACACCCATGCCCTCTTCTTTGCCCTCTGCTGTGGCATCCCTTCACAGCTGCTACAACATGTGTGAGACAATCAGACACAGAAGTGTAAGAGTATGACTCAGGATACCTTGCAGTACACAAATCATAACATCACAACTCACCTCCTTAAAATGCAGTCTCCCCATTCAGATACAGTGTCATATCCATGTTGTCAGTTACACCTACTTTGTGCTATACTGCCAAGGGCGAACCAGGCTCACACACCATCTTTTCTTCCAAAAAACACTTTCCTCTGGTGTGTCTCACTTACATTCACCACCACCCCAAGTCTACATGTGTAGTTGACAATAGGTAGTATAATGTCAACCATGTTAGACAGCACCTTTGTGCTCTCACTGTAGCATCCTGACAGCTGTGTGCCATGTATTTTCATGCTAGTGATTGTACACACAGCTATTCACATTAGCCTACATGATATAACTTCACATACACCACAGTTGAATCCACTCTAAAGTGAGGAGTTGATCCTCTATTAACCCCATTCCCATCCTTTGAATAACAGTCAAGATGTCATCTGCAAGGGCCCAGAAATAGACTCAGTGGTGAGGATTTGTAAAAAGCCTTGTGGCACCAAAGGATAACATTTTTGTAGCTCCTGCGCCACAAATCTCACAACCATGTCTATGAGGCAAGGCAAAGCCACTCTGCATGGCATGCGATAGCCTCATAGATATGGAGTAGGGTATGGAAGCAGAAGTCATTGCGTTGCCTTACTCTGTGCAAGGAAGCCGTGCCATGGGCAGTGGGTTGGTGTTTCAAATTATACAACAAGGGGCCATATTTACGAGACCAGTGCACAGTCGAGAATTTACTTTTATGCTACGGTGGCGCAGACTGCAGAAACATACATATGAGGCCACAAAAAGCCACTTTGTGTGCCTTTTTTATGGCCTCATGGATATGTAGTAAGGGGAGGCAGGACTAGGCGTTTACTCAGCACCAGCGAGGTGTTCCATGGATGTTGCAGTGGGTTTTTCTACGCAACTACCATGGGTTTTGACACATACCCAGATTTACAAGGACTTGTAAACCTGGGACTGCGTCAATATCTTTTGCCTCCCCGTAGAGGCGTGGCACGTTTTTCCTTGTTTTTTACTCTTTCTAAGTGTGTGCATTTTGCAGCACACATAGAAAGAGGAAAATGCCTCCATGGGTTGTTTCTCTGCAGGAAGTTGCCCCTTCTTGCACAAAAAACAATCCTGCATGCAACGGAGGTACCCTTGCACCATGGTGCAAGGGTGCCTGCATTGGCGGTCGGCTACCTAAATTGCACCAGCGTAGGGGAAAGGACAGCGGTGCACCGTATTTCGTAAATACGGTGTATTCCTGCCCTTTCCCTGTGGAAACTGGCTGTGCTGCCTGCATCATAATTCCAGTAAACATACCCGATGGATTTAGTAGCTGAACCAGATTTGATGATTCACATGAACCTCGGGCAGCAACAAAACCTTAGACCAACCCAGAGCAGGCACAACAAGTATAAAGATTCTGAATTCTTCTCTGATTTTCTCCTTCCCATGTGTGTTGCATTCAGCAACACACATAGAAAGAGGAGGAAAATGCTTCCCAGGCAGCATGACAAAAGGCCCCCACAGTCGCCATATTGGGGAGGGGGTGGGGTCCTGCGCACCAGGGGCGCAATCAGCACAGTCTACTGGCCTGAGAGACACTAAGCGCATCCAGAGGGGGGCCCTCCATGTACTTTGCAGGGGTGCCCCCTCAAGATTTGTTAAGCCACTGCTTGTGTGACTTTTTTTTTGCAGAAAGGATGGTCGTTCCTGCCCAAAATGGTCCTGCATGCAACAGAGGTAACCTTGCATCATGGTGCAAGGGTGCCTGCATTGGTGGAAAATAAACATATGTGGATCAGCACAGTGGAAAAGGACAAGAATGCACTGTATTACATAGATATGGCCATTCCTGCCCTTTCTCATTGGCTTACGGCAGTGCAGCAAGAAGACATGCATCACTGTCCTATGGCAATTCCCCCTAAATAAGCCCAATCAAACATATGTTACAAGATAGCCAGCATTGTCTAAGTCAGTTTGGGCAGGCTACACATCATATGGGGTTTAAGTACATGTATGATGTGCAGTTTCAGTCAAGGTATTTTTCTTTGTATTTTGGGACTTACAGACCTGGTCACTCATGTTATATGTTCAACAAGAAGTCACAGTATACAAAGGTGTACCTGGACTAGTGCGGCACATCACACAGGGAATGGACAAAACTGATGGAGGTGGACTGGGCTAAACAACATGTAACTGGGCATGTTGACTTACATTAATATAATGTGTGACAGGACATGTACTTGATTGCTGCCATTTGGCTTGCACACAGTGCAGTACAGTGCAAGAACATAGATTTCTACCCTTCATATTCATATTCATATTGCTGCTTGTTGCCACTTACTCTATTGGTATTGCTGGTCCTCAGCACCAGCTCTGTCCTGCCCTTCCACTCCTGACACCAACTTTGCTGTCATGGCTGATGCCACCTGCTCCTCCAACGGGTCCAGCTCCTCCTGCTCCTCTGGTCCTCCCCCGGTCCGCATGGCTGCTCTGGGGTCCTTGGTAAGTTTCTCTGTGGTGCCAATCCTACAATCATGCCAGGGCTTCTTTCACTCTGGCAGTCCTTTTTGTTTGCCCTACACTGTTTATCTTCTCCACTATGGACTGCCAAATATTTTCTTTCTTCCAAAATAGCAATTTTGAGGTGACAAAGAGCTGATGTTCATGCTTTGTCACCTGTGTTACTAGTATGTCATTATCCTCCTCAATTAAATTATTCTTCTTCCCCTGGGGTTCTGTCTAGACATCCTGGCTGGAGTTGATGTTGTTAAGATTGTTGCCCTGACTGCCGCTGCACCTTGTTCCATCTCTCCCTTTTGGGGCATCTGAAACATTTGTTTTGCCAATGCATCACTTTTTAATGGTGTTTTAATGCATGACACACTCCATTGTGATGAAGTAGTGATTTGTGGCAGATAAGCATTGGTTCACGACCCGCAAAGCTGCCTTATGTCACTTTTCAGACACATGTGTAAATTTTCACTGAGACATCTGTCCACATATGCGTCAGTTTTTTTGACGCACCATGGACCATCACGCCGTACCATAAATGTGGTGCATCGATGTTGCAATGAACCGGCGTTCCATAGCACAACTTTATATGATGCATTGTGTCCTTGCCGCAGCGATGCAGCAGTTCTCATAAACATGGCCCATAAAGCATAGCAGCAAAAAGAGACCCAGGTGCCCACTGCCAGCAACTAAAGGCTAGTGCTATTTGCACATAATAAAGATGTGCAAGCATATGTTTTATGTTCCTTTTGCAATGAAGAGCATAATAAAGGCATGTATTTGACTCCGAGTTCTATGACCCTACTAAAAAACCTGGCCTTTGGCCTCATTCCTCTATATGGTCAAGGAATCCCTTGACTTGGAGTATATGTATAATGAGCGACCAGGGGGACTTTATCCCATAAACCTTCAAAATCTTTTGATAGTCAATATTTTGGCTACAATATTTTTGGAGCCCAATATTTTTATGCTCGATATTCTGACATACACCACAAGAAAACACCATGATTTAACCAAAGAAAATATGGTGTAGTGAGGACATTACATTTTTTGGGCTTTATACAGTACTGAAAAGCGTAGTATGCAGCAGAAGAGTGTGCCCAAAGGGAGGCCCGGTTACAAAGATTTCTACCAGTCTAAAATGTACCAGTGCACTTGTTCCAGTTAGGTCAAACTAGCTACCCTCACTTCTGATTAAATGCAGACCTACGCATGCTTGCTCTGGTTCTTAACAAACATTTGCATATATAAAAAGAAATAGAACAAAAAGGGCTACTGTTTAGTATAGAGCTACATTGGCATTAAGGGTTGCTCTGTAGCACATTTACAGTCTGCAAGGCCGAAGGCCGAGTAGTAGATGGCAATATAGAACTGTGCTACACATCCCTTGTTAGACCTGACATCCTTAGGGTGATCTTACCCAGACATTTTGCCTTTTTACCTTCTGTTTTTAGCTGTTTAATTTTGTTGGTCTAATGACTCTGAGCTCTTTACCACTGCTAACCATGCTAAGGTGTATGTGCTTCTCCTCTAAACATAGTAACATTTGTGTATCTATAATTGGCATATTTCATTTACTTGTAAGTCCCTTAGATTTATATATCCTGGTAATGAAAAACTCCCAAGGTCGTATTTCATTACTGTGAGGCCTGCTCTTCTCATAGACCAGCACTTGGAATTCCTTAAAAACTTTTAAGCTGTCATTTCTGATCAGAAAATAGTAGCTGCATCATGTTTAATATCTTTGAAATGGTAATGGTAAATACTCTTTATTCGTAAAGTCGGATTTGTTAATACTTTTTTAGAAATACAGTTAGGAAATAGAATTTAAAAAACATAGAAATTCACTTGAAAAACCAAAGGTTACAGGGCCGTTATAGATAGGCTCACATTTTAAACATACAAAACCATAGAAATTCACCTGTTATAGTTATCTCACATAACTATAACTCATGCCCTATGGTAACTATAAGTTGCGCCCCTGCTCACCTCAAATGTATCTTTTTCTAGGAAAGTGAGGGGTTGCTTTTGCTCATTTCAGGTTGGATTGTATTGTATCAGTCCAAAGCTATAATACTGTGCCTGGAGTGGTGAAAGACTTTTGTCAATTTACAGGTCATCAAGAATGCCACTGGGCCAATCTTATGCTTAAAGATTTTGCTGTACTAATGGAAAAAGTCTTTGACGCTTTCTAGATCGGCGTGGATGGCACTGTGCCAATCCTATGCTTAAAAACTATGCTAGAAAAAGAGACATTTGAGTTGAGAAAATCTAGAGTGTGGCTGATGTTGCAGGGTGCTCCTTATCGAGCCGCTCTCCACCTGAACTTGGGAACTACCCAGAGTTATCTCCTCCATTTAGCATAATGTATGCTTCACTCTAACCCTGAAAGGGTTTTGTTTTGACCTATACTGGGTGCTCCCTTGTTTCTGGACAAAGCTAAACCTCTCTGAAGAGATGTAATCACATTGAGACACATGTCAGGGGAAGCTTTTGCTTACTCCAGGTTGGCATGGATGGTATTTGACCAGTCCAAAGATGAAGTATTGTGCCTGGAGTGGTGAAAGGCTTTTGTCATTTTACAGCCTGACAAGGATGGCATTGGGCCAATCCTATGCTTGAATATTTTGCTGTACAAATGGCAAAGGACTTTGTCGCTTCCTAGCTCAGCATGGATAGCACTGTGCCAATCCTATGCTTAAAAACATTGTTAGCAAAAGAGACATTTGAGGTGAGAACATCTAGAGTGTTGCTGGTGATGCATGATGCTGCTAACTGGAGCTGCTCTCCACCTACTATATATATATATATATATATATATATATATATATATATATCACAAAAGAAAAAGGGGATTGTACTTGCACACTCAGGATTCAAGAAAAATTCAGTTTATTCCAAAAAAACACACAACGCTTTTCGGCTGTCACAGCAACCTTGATCACATGACAATTACCACCAATGAAAACCCCCTTAAATACTTCCTATCCATTAACATAGAAATAGGACCATAAATATATAAATAGAGATCAGTAAATCAAACCAAATAAGTAAAACTGAGAAAATAAAGCTAACAAATCCCAAGTGAATAACCTCAATATATATATATATAAATCTAAATACCAAACAATACCTAGCATTTATTAATTTCTATTAAACCTTATTATAGAAAATTTGTTTTTGTTTTTGTTTTATTGTTTTTTAGTTGTTTTTCAGTTATTCGATTAGACAAGATAATTTTATATCCCTTTATGTTCCTCACAAAAGGAAATAAAATAAAATAGGACAGAACAATACAATGTAAATCAACCAAGTTAATATTCCCCGGACCATATGATAAATAAACCTATATTATGTACTAAGGTCCTGTTTGGAATAAAAATACCTAATAAAACATCAAACATTGTAAATCCATATTTCTATTTGTGTAAATACAGGGATCCTGTCATCAAAACATATAAAAACCAAACATACTGCTAATAGGTAAAACAGTCTTATCCAAAAATGTGCAAAAGGAAATCACCCAACAGTAACATGACACATAGCGAAAAAGAATAATGAATTTCCATCCGACCCGTCACATCTAAAAAGAGAGAATTACATATATAAATATAGAATATAGATATAAGAATGTAGAAAAAGAGACACATATATATATATATATATATATATACAAATAAATAGATAAATATCTCAATAAATACATTCAACGGTCATAGAAACAACATCATAAACCCATCCATTTCTTAGTAAAATATTTCTTAGTAAAATATTATCAATTTCATCCATATTCATAAAGAAACTAAAATACGTCCACTAAGAGACCTATAGATGTTAGTAAAAAATATATATGTATGGCAGTAGGATAAATCATAATAGAATACATAACATCTCCAATATACTATTAGATATCACATAGGTGGGTTTTCAGTTCTTCCCCCATGTGTCTTAGTCTCTAACTCCAAAATAAATTTTGACTCTTTTTTCCTCAATGTTAATTCTCTGTTTCCTCCTCTATGACATGGGGGAACATGTTCAATACCAAAGTAGGATAACTTAGTGCAATCAGAATTGTGTCTTTCTTTAAAGTGTCTTGCTACCGGATAGTGGTCATCACTGAGTGTAATCGCACGCATATGTTCTAAAATCTGTTTTTTGACATTGTGTTTGGTACTACCAACATACCATTTGAGGCAAGGACATTCTAGTATGTAGATCACGTATGGAGTACTACATGTAATGAATTGATTGATTAGCCTGACTTTCCCAGGTTTGCACGTCGCATGTTGTCTCCGCATCACACTATTGCGGCATGCCTTGCAATGTCCGCATGGAAAAAAACCTTGTAGGTTATGTTGCCTCACTTGTGGGATTGTAGTGATATCATTTGATCTAAGAATATCATGTAAACTACGTCCTCTTCTATAAGTGATTTGTGGTGTTTTTTGTACTACATCTCCAATGACGGGATCACTCTTCAGAATTCTCCAATTCTTAGAAATAATATTCTTAATCTGTCTTGTATCCTCATTGTAGGTCATGATAAGTCTAATACCTTCCTTATCATCCTTCTCTGATTGAATGGTATTGTCAAAAAGGGTATCAGATCTTTTTATCCCTTTTACTTTATCGATCGCTTTCTTAATTACCCAATCTGGATAACCTCGCTGTTTAAATCTTCTAACCATCTCTTCTTGTTCTATTTCAAAGGCCACATCAGTACTGCTAATTCTTTTGGCTCTTAGTAGCTCACCATAGGGAATACTCCATTTTAGATTTTCTGGATGACCACTGGAGGCGTGCAAAAGACTATTACCTGCAGTCTTCTTACGAAATAGCTCAGTGGTGATCTTATAATCACTGATTTTTATGAGAGTATCCAGGAATTCAATACTAGTACTGTTTATATTGTAGGTCAGGCCAATATTCATCATCAGCATAACAAGCTGCGTGCGCTTGCTGCACCGCCTCATGGCTACCGTATTCCACAGGGGATTATTCACTTGCTCACAACCTGAAGAGATGCAGCGCATGCCAAAGGACAAATGACTGCAGTGCCACCTAGCAGCCGCGTGTTGCTTCACTTCTCGCCACATTGGTTTGGAGCAAGAACCTGACAGAGAGGTCCCACAGCATGACTACACATTGCCTGCAACAGCGGACCCATCTGGAACCTGAAGTGTGGCCACAGTGCCCTCAGCACCAACTCTCCAGGTGGAATTAGTGACATGAATATTGCCTTGTCTCCCATGCTGTAGCAGAGACCACAAGTGTAGGAGAAGGGAGATATATTGCCCTCAACTTTGCCTACGCTGTGCCTCCAAGTGAAGGCATGAGAAGGAAGTGGATAGCATTGAATGCCCCTAGTGGGGGACCGCCACTACCGCGAGAGAGAGAGAGAGCGAGCATGCCAAGCGCCAGAAAATGGCGTCGCTGGAGAAAGACGGAGCGACTATCAGAGGAGTGCAGATGACCGCACCAACGAACAAAAAAAGTATTTATTGTGTTGTGGTTTGGCCTTTTCCACTGTTGTGGTAGTTTTAAATGCTATAGGCATTTTCTCTAAATTAATCCTGTCTTCTCTGTACAATAGCTTTTAGGAGTTGAGTTCAGGTTTACATTATTGAAACACTGTCATAGACCTCATGGGTTGATGACTTGATTAGTTGTGGTGGACTACCATCCTCCTCAATTAACAAATTAACTTTATTACATCCCTGAACTTACTTCTTTGGCTACTCTGACAGTGCTGTATCTGTCCCTGCTGGGGCTTGCTTGCTGCTTTCAATGCTGGAACAGGTAGTGTTGCACATCCTTTCTATCTTCCTAATCTATTTCCTATTTGTCTTCCAGTTCTTGGTTTCTTTCCTCAGCCAGAGGCTGGGCCAAAATCAGGAGCAAGTTTTGGATAGAGTTTATTTGACTGGGTTGTGTTGGAAGCCCAGGGGAGCAGCGAAAAAGGGATACCTGACACACTTGAAAAGAACTTCCACAGTTTAAGCGCCCTGATTTGACAGCCTTCACTCTCAAACTCTGTCTGTTGCTACGTATTGAAGCCTGCAACCACCTCAGAGCACTCTTGAACTTAGCTGAGTTAAATCTTTGAAATATGCAAAGAAAAATCACCAAGTCATTAGGACCTCTTACCTCCTAGGCAACTGCTAACATGCCAGAGCTAAGAAGCCTGAGGGACACTGGTATGACTGAAACTTTATGTTTACTCCTAAAGTAGTGTTCATATCTGAGTACTGAAGAAAATGAAAGATCAGAAACATGATTTTCAGGGTCCCAAGAGAAATTGGGAAGTCAATTAAGCATAGAGGACAGCAGTGACAAATAACATGCAGCTGTTATATATACAGGTATGAAATAGCAAATCGTAGAAAAGTATCAGATAGGCCAAAATGAGCCACCTGTTGAAAGGATATAGGCATGATATGAAGGATTATAATACTTACTAAACTGACATAGCCCACTTATGCCATTTGTCTAATCTCGAGATACTTTTAATAGATGTTAATTGCTGCCCAACTCATGTGAGTGATCTCACGATCACAGCCTGAGTGGATCCACCAGGATTTTAATGTGTGACCTTTAGGTTACACATACATATATCTCTAAATTGGATGCATTCATCCTGTGAGCTCTCATATAATCTAGCTTATGTTCCAATGGAGTCATGAGCAATACTGGAGGGATAACAGGTGGTGACACAAGGGAAAAATGGGGAAGCTTAGGAAACCATCCTGAAAGATGTCCTACACTTTATGTCTCCAGACTAAGATCTGGAAATCAGAGAATTAAGGGTCTGCTTTATATTTCAGCAAATGGGATACTCCATCACAAATGTGATGGATAACCAGTCCACTATATTACAGTATGATAACATATAATGCACTTGTAATACGATGGACAGGATGTTTGCCACTCTACTGATGGAGTATCTCATCTGCCGAAATATAAATCAGGACTTGAGTCACTTTTGGATAAAAGCCTAAGACCTGAAGTGGTGACAAAAGATGTTTTCAACCCTGTATGCCCTTTATAAAGAAACCGTGGTCATTGAAAATGCAAACTCAATGGATTTCTTTAATTTTCCTGGATTCCTAATCAAACCCTGGCTTATACCGATAGTCTGATTTACCCTATTTCCTATAGTGAGTTCAACAAAGCAATTAAAACTCTGCCTTTATGGAAGGCCCCTGACAAGATAGATTTTTAATAATTAAGAGGAGCATGCGAATGTCTGTTGTCTGATGTCATTCATAGAAGCGACACTGCATATTTTTTGAAGCCTGATTAAGAACCTGCAAAGTGCACTTGATACAGGTTCTCATTTTTTATCATAAAATAAATATGAATATTAGGGGTGTGCTAAATTTTCTTAATTTGCATTTGTGTCAGTACTTGACATTATGGAAAAAATATGTGAAACTACTCAAATTGATACAATATGCTAAACTGGAATTTAATACTATATGAATGAATAAATGAAATGCTACTTGTGTAGCCTAGCTGCTACTCCAAGGAGTGTCTCAGTGCTTTGCTCCTAGGTCACCTTACAGAGTATAGTTGGACTGTATATTCCTGCTTAAAAAGCCAGATTTTCAGCTTTTCAGCCACTGAACATATCTCGAGGGGGAGATTGTTCCATGTAGATGGTCCTAGATAGGAGAAGGAACGGCCCTCAGCTCTAGTGTGGCAAATCCTAGGGATTCTAACCTGAAAACTGTTGGTTAGTTGCAAATTTCTCGAGGGGACATAAAAGCTGATTCTTGTCATAAGGTAGCCTGCACCTGTAAGATAAAGTGCCTTGTGGATCAAAACTAGTGATTTTGAACAGGATTCTCTCTTCATTATTGGGAGCCAGTAGAGGGCTCGTAAGTGTGGGAACACATGCATTCTTGGGGGTAGGCTACGATGAATGCGAGCTACAGTGTTCTGGACCACCATCATCCAGGGTGGGAAGGTAGTGTGATTTGTTAGTGCAAACGGTGATGTATGGTAGTGCAAGATGTGTTGTTGTATCCATTTTGAAAGCAGTATGACTACTCAACTCTTCATTGGCTCCCGACATTGCCACAGCAATCCCAGTTGGCTACAAGATCTCTCAACAGGACCACCTTAAAAAGCCGGGAGGAGGACTCACTATCATCTACAAGGAATCTATCAAATTCACAAAATCTACAGGGAACACAACCCCATTCATGAAAAACCTGCACTTCACGCTGCAAATCTCAGAAAACTTCACCCTGAACAGAACCCTTGCCTACCAACCACCTGGACTATGAGCCACCTTCACCAACCTCATTGCTAACTTCATCGCTCAGCTCACTATCAGCTCTAGTGCCTACATTCTTCTTGGTGAACTCACCTTTTACTTGGAGGGCCAAAACGACCCCTGCTCCACAACACTCCTTGAAAGCTTTAGCAACAACACTCACCCAGCTTGTCCGAGAACCAACACACATGGTAGGACACACACTGGACCCCATCTTCATCACAAGCGACAGCATTAAACACAACTCGACTAACCGCTCATATGACTGATCACTCCATCATCCACTTCCAAATCAACACAACTCAAATCAACACCTACTAGGTTTAGCATTCTAAGCCACAGTTGGGGCACAATCACGAAGCACACTGGCTCAGGGTCCTCCGCACGGATCAAACTATCCATATAGACAACCTCGACAAGGACATCAACAACTTCAACAACAAGATCAATCATTACGTGGACTCTCTCGCAACCCTAAAACCCAAAAAGCATAGTAAATTACACAAGCAGGCCAGCTGATACACAGATGATCTTCTAGACACCAAATAACACTGTAGCCAGATAGAAAGGAAATGAAGAGCAAGCCATGACACCACTGAGAGATCTACCTACAAGGCTGCACTCAGCGGCTATCACCAGCAAATAAGAGACACCAAGAAAAAAGCATTGGCTGCAAGAAGATCTTCCTGATCAATAAGGATTTTACCTCACCCTCAGGCACTGGCATCAACATTGCTGCCTCCCAGCAACTCTGTAACAACCTACCCAACTTCTTCTACAGAAAAATCTCAAACATCTACAGCAACTTCACACACTGACCCAACCCAAGAGAACCCGTTGCTGACCTACCAACCACCAACCAAGACGGCCAACTGACCAAATGGACAACCTGCAAAGATACAAAGAAAGGTACTCCACGTGATGGTGCAGTGGAAAAGTGATATAAAAGTGAACAATTACACGAAATGAGTCTACACACAAAAATATACAATATCATACAATGCACCATGTACTCATTCCTCCACAGATTATTCTTTGTATATCTTATTTTTTTAATATACCAGTTTTTGAAAAGAGGGTGTGATTTAATATTTACCCTGAAAGGTGAATTTTGATTTATGTGATTAATTTACATTACATTCATGTCTTGTCTATATAATCTATTGTTTTTTCCCGGGAAACTACAGCGCAGGGTGTGGTGTTGGTGGCACTTTTAATCATAAGTCAGATGTGAAAGGTCCCCTTTTGTTTCTGCTTTGAACACTGAGAAATACTGATAAAAGTCACCCATTCACGTCAGAGGTTCTAGACAAAATTAACCTAATTATCTCTATCGCTGGATACGATTCATACCCATCATGTAAATGAACTAATACATTTCCTTTCTTTGTTTTTTGATTCTCAAGAGAACAATGACTCCGAAAATTAGCATTGTAAACACTATTTCTATAGCTCATTGTTTGGTTTGGTAAAGAGCATAAAACAGCGAATTAACTGAGTTTGATCTATGACTAGAAGTAAACTGACTGGAAGAAACCTTTCTGATTGACATTGGGTCGGGAAATGCCAGAGTCACTGCAGGACTTATAACAATAAGGAACTCTGACCTGGACTCCTTTGAGCAATCCGCAGCGTTTTGTCACCTCCTGTAAGGGAACATTAACGCAGCCTACTTGTCTCATATGTCCCTGATTAGCACCGAGGCCTAGATAAACGCTGTATAAATCACACATTGTGCTCGTCGCGTCGATATGAACAGGCTTTGTTTTTATTTGGGAAGACGTCCAAAAGAATTAAAATGTTGTAACTTTTGTGGCACGTTCTCTTGGCAAAATACCAAGCCACCTCATAATTGGATGCTTGCTTTCATGAACTCAAAAGATATTAATGATTTCGTCTTTCCGAGATGGGAAAGACAGGGGCGACGAGCTAGAATTGTTCTCATAACATTGTTAATGTGCAGATAAACAGAGAAGCGTCAGGGGGTTGTCGTCATTATGCAGTTCTAAACTGAGAGACGATCCGCACGCGATATTTACTTTGAGACCGAAGCGCGAAGCAATATCTGGCAAATTAGGTTTTCTTTCTTCCAAACCCGATTGCAACTTCTCAATATGGCATCAACAATAACATTCACGGTGGGCCCACGCTGCGTTATTCCCATCAGCATGTCAAGGTTCTAATCAAGGAGGACATTAAAGACTTATGAAGGGCTATTTGGGAATCACACTTAAAACATAACATTTTAAGGACTTTTATAATTACATCTCAATAATAGTCTTTCACCTGCTATATTTGGAACTGCTTCTGTCTAAAACAGTTGCATTTTCAATTAATAGGTTTAAGCCACTTAGAGTGCGCAATGCTTGGCTCTTGCTGCCTTGAAGGAAATAGCCTGATTAATTTCTGTTACTCTTCATTACGCCAAGCCCTTGTCTTCCTCATCCTTTGTGAAGATTAAGTGCGCCTCGTACAGAAACAGGTGTGCTATTACATGTTTGATGTCTATTTCTCCTCAATAGAAAGTCTTTTTACACGTTCGATATTTTTGAAATCTCACCTTTTCTCTTTATCCTTATCCCTCCACCCCGCAACCCATCTAAAATTTCGAAGCATAGAACATCAGCGGAAAAGTCGAGAGGAGGAAATTCATAAGACTGGGGGGCAGGAAGGGGACATGAAATAGACTAGGAATCAAGGTAGTGAAGCAAACAGCACATTACCATTTTCTCTATCTATTTTATCTCAACCCTAAGAAAAATGAGGATGCACCAAGCCAATCACTGACTCACAACAGCCAAAGGTGACAGGACCCAGGATGCAAACCCAACAAATGTATTAAAGAGCCAAGATGACAAAAAAAGCAGCTCGCTTGCAGAACCCCAGAGAATTTCCATCATATTCAGGCAACTGTAAAAAGTAAAAGTGCAGGGGTGAGAGAAAGTGGAAACTCTACAAATCTTGTGTAAAGGGATGCTGTTTGCCTCTGCCTCAGAGGCCAGAAAACTCTGATTGGAGTAACTATAGGATTCCACTGTAGCATGTTGCTCAAAAAGACAGGGCAGGGAGATAGCAAATTACGCCTATCTACTCAAGGTAGCAGTAGTAGGTTTTCTCTCATGATTACTTCAACTATAAGACACAAACATTGATTTAGAAGAGCACTATTCCAGGGTTCTGTTCAAATAAATCAGTAGAGCTCAACAAACAATTCTGAGAAAGCAGAGTCTCATCATCGCCTGATGAAATAGAAAAAAGACAATCACTTGGAAAGTATGCAATTGGAAAGGTGTCACATAGGTAAACATCAGCCCAGGTTACATCACTATCTGATAAGGAGAGAAACGATGATTTGGGGCAGAGATCACTAAAGATCAATTTTTCTTAAATGATGGGCTTAAGGATGGCTGCCATAAAAGTCACATCCACCATACACCAAGGGAGAGTGCCTATGGCCAGTAATCCGGAGAAAGGACCCTGCAGATACCACAACACCTTGGGAAGATCACAGGAAAGGAAGGAGTGCGAAATACAAGTCTCCACTTATAGAACATTTTAAGTAGCCTGGCTTGGATGTCAAGAGAACAGCTTCAGCCACTTACCAAGAATTCCAAAACCTATTAATGGATGCTTGTTGATCCTCTTGGTAGATGGAGCAAGCCTGTTGGGAAACCAATCTTGCAGAAAGTCAAAAGTGTGAAATGTGTCACAGGCCAATGATCACCTCCTAAACCCCTGCACCAAACCTTAAAGTACAACCAATGCCTTACCTAACAAACAACTGTAGACAGATGCCAAGCAACCTGAATGAACAGAGCTACTTCCCGGGAGCATCTCAGCTCTGCAGCCCCCCTTTTAACTTCTGGACTGCGAGTTGAGGACATAGGAGAGCCTGCTAAATGCATCAAGGACCCTGTAGGGGTTAAGGATAAATTGGAATGTGGAAAGAAGGGCCCACAGCCAACCAGATAAGCAATGGAAATCACGGTTCACAAGGCCAATGTGATGCCCTCAAAATCATTGCCTCTCCCTGAATCTTCTCCAGCACCCTTGATTAGGGGAATGAGAAGGAAGGCATAAATCATCTCCAACGTTGGGGGAAAAAATAAAGCATGCACTCCATGTCTTGCTCACTAGGTCTTCGAGCAGAACTGTGGAAGGTGAGAATTGCTGTGGAATACAAAAAGGCTGAGGTCAGGAAACCCAAGTTTTCATGACAACATCTGAAACATTTCCTGAGACAGACTGCATGTAATAGAGGAATATTTAATCTTTCTGTCACATACAGTTTAGCAGATCAGCTGAGTTGTCACATCCTGGGAAATGGGACACCCTCCGGGTGAAGAGTTGACCTTTTTCACAGGAGCAGATATCTTTAGAGTCCTTTGCCGGTATCAACCAACTTATGTACCTCTAGTGTTTCACATAGCCTATTGCAACCTGGGTGTCTGTACAAGTGAGGATGCCATTCTCCAGCATTTATGAGGCAAAACCCTGAAGAACCAGAGGTGTGAATGAATGTTTCTTCCGTTTTGATCCATTTTGAGGACTTGTGTGCTTCATCTAAAACCCAATAAATCCGCAACTTAAGGTCATTCAAGGTTGCTCCCACATCGATGAAAATAAAACAGCCAGTCAAATGCTCAAATATATTAACAAAATAAGGTATTTATTTTGTACCTACCTATTGTACTTGTCCTTGGCAAAACATATCAGCAGCAAGCCTGTGTCTAAGGTTTGTTAGGTCTGTCAAAAAAATTCTGAGTTTTACCAACATGCAGTTTCTAAACCCTTTGAATGTGGCAGTGACTATGTAAGTTAGAGTCTGAGCAACTAGAAACAGTGAGGGTGGGGCGGAGTGGTCCAAGGTACTCACACCTGCACCTCCTTGAAAATTAAACACCTGGCCATGACTGACCAACTTCAGAGGTCATAAGAATTAGGTCTTGTAACCCTGGTTCTATAGATTCCAGTGGGAGGAGATGTGGCCAAATGGCTACTGCTGCCAACTTCAAACCCAGGAGTCTAGGTTTTCATCTTGGTGCTTGACTCCACATTGTGTTCTTTTGAACAAACACTTAGGCCCTCATTATGAGTGCCGCCCGCCAAACTCATCCCGCCAGAAGACCGACAGTGCTGTCATGACCCAGCTGGCCCTATTATGCGTTCACCACAGAGCCGGCGGGAGGAAACAGCGTTTCTGCCCGCCGGCCCTGTGGTGAACAGGGCCTTTACATTGACGCCGGTGGCAATGTGGTGGTGCAGCGGGTGCAGCAGTACCCGTCTCGCATTCCACTGCCCGGAATTCGATCAATGGAATGCACAACGGGGCTGTGCATGGGGGCCCCTGGGTCACCCATTCCACCAACCCTTCCCTGGAGGTGTAAACCACCATGAAAAGGCTGGCGGAAGGGGACTCATAATCCCCAGGGTGGCCCTGCATGCAGCACCATCCTGGAGGATTACAAACACTAAGACTGCCAGGCTGCTGACTGGCGGCAGCCTGGCAGTGGTGGCATTTCGACCGTGGTGGCTCTGCCATGTTCATAATATGGCGGGAGGACCGCCACGATTGCGGAGGTCCGCCCACCACAGTGAGTCAGACTCATAATGAGGGCCTTAATCACCCAGTGTCTAAAAATCTGAAATGTAATGCATGAATTGTATTTGCTTAATCCCCTGCTTGATAGACACAATCTTGTAGATTGCCTTCCATTCCCCTAAGTAATGCACAGCATTCTAGTGCTTTCTAGCTTGGTTTGTGCTATAAATATCAAAACATTACAATGTCAATATGAGTCAAGATAGGCAGAGGACTAAGGGTTTGGGACAAAGACTAGCCCAAGGGTCAAATGCTGTGGCCACTGCGATGAAGCCCTGAACTCTGAGCATCCCATGTGTTGTAGGAAGGTCAATTCAAGAGCACTCTTACAAAATGCCCAAGAGTGATCCTTACGTCTTCTGGCAGGAGGGCAGACTCTAGGTCTGTGATGAACAGAGTGCCAATGGAAAGTCTCTCCTAAGCTGGGGCCAGTCAAGGTCTGTCTACATTCAACAGGAAGCTTAGCCCTTTCAAGTGACTGCACACTTTCACGATGTACAACTTTGCCTTAGGAAGAGCAAAAATATCCAACCACCTAAATAAGGGGATATGTGAGATCTGTCCAGCTGGAGAGGAGTCACTGCAGGTGCCAATACCATGGTAAAAACTCAAAAGGCAGCCAACGGATAGAAAGTACCCAGCCCTAAACCCAAAAAATGCCCTTACCATCCAATACACTTACGCACCCACCCCAAAACCCTAACTTGAATTAAATTTTACAAATATATATATATATATATATATATGCATATATATATATATATATATATATATTTATCTATATCTATTTATATATATATATATATATATCTATACATACCTAGCTAGTAACATACAACAGAGGGATAATCACATATACATATATACATATATATATGCACACACAGATTAAATATACTTACTTTCATTGTAAAGGCATGCATAGTAAAGGCAATGCACGCACTAAAGGCATTGCATGGTAATGGATGTGAGGTAAAGTCATTTAATTGGAATGACAGTGTTATGAAGGCTGTCTCCCAAGAATTTGTGTTCCAAAATGCTATAAAAATCTATAAAAAGTGGCACATATACACAATCACTCACCGAATCACACTACACACAAATATGCTCATCTGAACTCTCTGAGAGGAGGCCCCCAAAGCTGGTATGTTCATCAAAGGGAAGCAGGTTGAAGGCTCATTTCTGGCCAACCAACTGAAGGATTTTTAAAATACCTGCTTTTTGAAACTCTTCAAGCGAGAAAAGTTGCTGCAAAAATGCGTCTCACTCCGCCATAAAATACAGTGCACACACTTCCAACTCATGCTTGGAGGTATTGCCTTTGTTTTGGGATGAGTTCATTCGTGATCACCCTGGTATGATGTATAATCTGTTACGATATATTAAAAAATCCATCCTCTGATAAAAATAAAAAAAAGCACTGACGGCTCATTCATCGGTCTAACACTTTTGTGATCTATATTAACCACTAAAACAGACAATTGTACATTTGAGCAAAGTTAGCCTTTCGTTCGCCACTTCTGTTCAAAATGATTTGGCTGCTAGCTAAATAAGTACAATAGCCCCAGATATCCAACCTATCTTTATTGTTGCCTGCTAACATTTTGGCTCTGCTAGCAATGACAACACAGATAGTTTGTGTAGGTAAAACGTAGCATTTAGACTGTTTCAGTCTGTGCCAACGGTTGCCCAATACTCAACCTGCCTTTCTCTCCCAGTATGCAGCAGATACATAGTTTCCAAACGATTTCTTGGCACTGGGAAGCTCCTCTGTTATCCTCTCCTTCCAGTATCCCAGAGCCTCGTCCAACTTTGTCCTTTTCATGCCTTTCAGACGAATGCGTTGGGCTTTCATTCACTCGGGCATACTGCGGGCAGGGTACCTGGTTAGCGCCCTAAGCAAAAGAGCTGCCCAGTGTCCAGAAGCAATGCAGGGGCTGTCTTCCACAACCGTGGCATTTAGGCGTTAGCAGGAAAAGGTATTTTCATGAAAGCAAGATTACTACAAACAAGTATATTTTAGAGTGGCACAGGACAGCTACTAAGTAGGCAATTCTCACTATCTGATTGGTTTGCATTTGAAGTCTTTAAGTGGGCAGTTGTGCTACGTGCCCCCACTTTTACAAAAATGTGGCATTGAAAACTAAAAAAGGTAAGCGAAGGCCCTGAAAATCTCATCAATAGATTCCGGGCCAACCAAAATGGCTTCTGAGATCCACACCTCCTTCCAAAGTGAAGTCTTTGGCCTCTGCATCCATCTGAAGATATAATCACTATAGTGCACTGTGATCCTCTGCCACCTGTCACACTGTTTGCTGTTGCTGCAACCTTGTCCAGGTGCACCTGCATAGTAGTGTGCAGTCCTTTATGGGCCACTTACTTTGGAATCAAAGAAAGGCCATAGGTGCAGAGATGGAACAATCACCACCCAAACTACACCAGAACATCACCATAAACAATTATTTCCTGCTTTAGAATCTGCCCTCCATTGCAGAAGGAAATTAACATATTGTCGAATTCCTCCTGAGCTGAGGACACCTCACTTCTGCTGAGTGAATCTGCCAAAGTCGGAAAACCTCAGAAGGCTGAATGCAGGTTACAATCCTCATTAAACTCGATTACCCACACAGAAATCTGTGCACAGTGGACATTCACAGTGCAATTGATTGCACACAACGCATGAATGTAGCAGCAAAAATGAGTAGCCACCATTTGCTGTGCACGGCCAAAGCCCATGTGCAGCAGGGGTTTCCCATGCAGTACGTTGAGTACCATGCTTCGCCACAGGTTAGGCTCTGAAGCAGGAATTGATTGCTTAAAAACTTAGGTGCAGGACACTGGTGAACATCCATTGTGCATTGTGAACATCCATTGTGCACTTTAAAGGTAATTGACTGAACAAAGTGTTGAGTATAGTCAAATAAAATAAAAACAAGGAAATTGGATGTGGTACATCATTTGAAAAATGAACACGTCAATGAACAACTTAGTTAAGGGTAAGGTATTTTTGGCTCAGTAAGACCTTGACGCAGTTAAAGTGAGGTATTAGTCAAAACACAAACCCAAAAAATCCTGCTATTGGCCAGTAATGGCATCAATGTCATCAATGATGCCATTTGAGATGTCGTAAGTGATGTAATCAATGATGCCATTTAACATGTCATGAGTGATATAATATGTGAGGTTCTAAGTAGTGCATGACAGGGCAGATGTTAAAGTTAGGGCGCTGAACTATAACTGTCAAATTTCATGTTTTTTTTAGCTCTGACATTAGCCTAGACCTTTTGATTTTACCACAAATATTTGTATGATATACTTACTTGAAGAGTTTTTTTTCAGACTGCTCTCTTCATCCATTGATCTGTTTTTGTGCCATTCACAATATTTGCTTCCACCTTCTATATTTTGCAGCATGGGCCAAATATCAGACTACCTCAGCCACTAGCTAACTTAACTTTGAGTGGCTGCTTTTTTCTCTTTCATAAGGAACACAGCCGCTCACAAGATAGTTCGCTTCAGCCAGGTTTTTTTGTTTTTTCACTTCATGATTACTTTAGTGTTGCCTTCAGAGCCTTAAGTGATGGCAGGATGCTGTCAACTAGCTCTTCAGGTTGCTTTTATCTACGCACACAGCACATTCCAGTTTTATCAGAACCTTTCTTCAGCTACTGTGGTTGTAGATGCCCTTTAGGATGGTGAGTGTTTATCTGGCATCTTGACCACATTGTGTCCATTTGAAACCACTCTTGATAAAGTTTGCCTCTTTTTCGTATGCAGGCAATGAAATGCATTTATATTGCACTCATGTATGTTATGCTGGTATGAATTTTAATGGAGGTCCACAGCAATACATGTAAGCCAATTTAGTCTGTATCTCCTCCTTGCATGGCTTTCTAGTTTGCTTTTAGTGCTATTGTATGTTTTGCTTCTGTAGACGTTTACGTATTAGATTACTAAGTGAAGCTATCTATCTATCTATCTATCTATCTATCTATCTATCTATCTATCTATCTATCTTTCCATCTATCCATCCATCCATCCATCCATCTATCTTTTTGAAAATGTGTCTGTCTATCTACGCAACACTTTATTTGTATGTAGCTGTTTCTATTTAGTTATTCATCTTTGCACCATCCACTTATCAATCTATGAAAGCAGCACTATCTGCCTATCTATGCACCACTATCGAGCCATACAGCTCTTTATCTATACAACCCTCGCTGTCTATCTATCTTTGCAATCCACTTTACTTGTAATAAATATTTACAGAAAAAGCACTAGCAAAGACAAGGGTGTTTCCAGCCGGTGCCAAACTGATTGGCTTTTTTAAGTCTTGTGTTAGCCAAGGTCTTTTGATGTTATTTAAACTATGTATATAACATAGGGGTTTTCAGCCAGATGTCATCCGTTAGTATTGTTGTGTTATCCACATTTTTCTTCCACCCATACCAGCATGCACCATGGGCAATGGGGCAGCCAACTTTAACCACTGGCTGACATCACTGTGATTTCTGGTGTGCTTCCCTCCCACAGGGAACTCATCCGCAAGCAAAGATGTTCCCTTCTTTGCTAGGGACTACTGTTGTAAAGTGGGCTTTTTTAAACCAAAAAGTATTGTGACATTAGGCATTTTTTAATTGATGAGGGCTCAGCAGCATCCACAACCAATAACGTTTTGCAAAACCCATAACAGAACAACATCAGACATCGTTGCTTTGTCAATGCTTGATGGTTGTGTTTTGAAATCAGAATTTAAAAAATGTTTGCTTTTTTAACATATGGTAAGACCTATTACCAAAGCTAACTGCAAAACCACTTTAACCTTCCTTTTCTTCAGTGAAAAATACATTTGTATTTTAATTACATAGTGCCAGGCAAACAAACTTTCCCTTGAATAGGAATTTATTTATTTGGGTATTACTTTTGACCTCCTGGATAGGTTTGCACTAAAAATAGTAATCACTTTGACTGAGCACAAAGGTGTGGCTTACCAATTTTAATGAAAATATGTGCAAGGAAAAAAGTTAAGGGGAGTATCAAACACTTTGGGGCAGATTTAAGAGCCCCTAGTGCCACCTTGGTGCCACCATAGCATCATTTTTTTAGCTAATGCGGCGCTAAAGTGGAATTTCCCCACGCCATATTTGCAAAGTGGCACTATGTATGCATTGTGCCACTTTGAAAACACTTGCGCCAAATTATGCCTGCGCCAGGCATAATGTATGCAAGGGGAGCGTTCCCCCACTAAAGGGGAGGGGGGTGAAAAAATGACACAAAGAAATATAAGAGACTTCCTTGCGCTATTTATTTTGGCAGTTTTAATGCCTGCTCAGAGCAGGCATTAAAAGGGGGCTTCCATTATTTATAATGGGCTCCTATGTACTCTTCAGGAGTTGCACCAAAAGTTTTACATCAATAGCATAAACAAATGATGCTATTTCCCCCTACCCTGCGCCATGGTTTGCCGTATTTTATGTATGGGCCCATATGCAGGTTGTAGGGGGGCACTAAGGGTCACAAGTAAAGTGGCGCCACACTGGGTGCATCGCCACTTTTCTTAAATCTGCCCCATTGTGTTTTGTCATTTTAAATCCCATAGGAAAGTTTGTTGGCGCCTACAGCAAAAATGGCTGAACAGATTTACTCCAAAATTAGCACAATAATATAATTTTATTCAGAGGGTATACAGCCATTGGTTTGGTATAAATCTGTTCAGCAGTTTTTGGTTTATGAGTGTGTTGACAAGATGCCAGTGGGCTTGAAAGGGTTAACATAGCTCTACCATTAAAATCGCAACTCAAAAAATCACGAATCCTGTCAATCAGATCATATGTGAATGGCTATTTTTTCCGGCTATTTTAAAATTTGTGGTTATTAAACATTTTTTGATTTTTGCATTGTGTTAAAAACCTTTCCACAGCCATGGGTGCACTATGAGAAGTGCTTGACCCTGGGGGAGTGCTGGGGGCACTCACAGTCATTGAAAAAAGGCCCAAGAAAGAAAGAACATTTTTTAAAAAAAATTATACTTCTAATGAAGATTGAGATCTCATATCCACCATTTCATGGGGTTCAGAAAAGGTACTATTTTGTTCAGAAATTTGTCATTTTCCTTAAAATCCCTAGTTTTTCCTAAAAAAATGGAAACATTATTTTTATGTTAGAAAAAAAAACGGGGCAAAAAATGTAGGCGGCTTGCGGCAGACTGATAGCTAAGTCTGTCCAGGGGCCAAATCACTCAGTGATTTGGGCCCTGGGCCTCTTTGAAAGCCAGACGCAGTGGCAAACCCCTATTGCACATGACTTAATACTATATTTATTTTTCCCTCTGTGAACCCAGCACATTTTGTCATTCTGCTTCAAGGTATTCTTACGCCATCGAGAGACTAAATGCAAATAACCTACTTTAAGGTTTTTTAATTTAAGTTGGTAGATCAATTCATTTTTGATTGTACCGAACACGACTATTAAATGAATAAAGGAAGAATTGCCTAATTAGGCTTTTCGACTAAACGTCGGCTTCCCTTTATGGCTCATAACTTTGAATTGTAACGCTCAAAGGCAGAGGTGCATGTTCAGGCCCAAAATCATGATTTTCAGAATTGTTCCCACTCAATAAATGTTCTGTAAATTACATTATATGGAAGTTATTATGTAGGAGTAAATACCAACGATATGGGACATAGTTTCTAGCCAATTTCTGACAATATCCCTGCAATCATTTGAGTGACTAAGTATTCCTGGAACATGGAATAATAATCTAGTACATCATTTGAATATTACATTCGTGTTGATGTGAGAGGGCTTGGTGTAGATCTCAGAGCTGTCATTTTCAGCATGTTCATAAAGTCAGTAAAACTTCACATCAAGAAGCAGAATATAGGAACACATGAATCAGCAAACCAAATTTGAACATTTACACTCAAAATGGAAACTATAAAAATATACCAGACTGAAAAACATCGCTGCGTACCTTTGAAGCTCACGACACATTTTCATTTCCCAGGGGCACGGGTCTCCTCCACAGACTGCTTTGAATTCCTACACGTGATTTTCTGTAGAACCATACATTCTATCGCAGTGCTGTCAAGTGTCGAATTACTCAAAATACATTCAACTACAAATTGCTCAAAATTAATTCCACAAACACTGACATGTTTCTCTTAAAAACAATCTGATCATTTTTTAATATTTAATGGAGACAGAAGGATGAATAGAGGATGGTGAGGAAAGATGACGGAATCAGGTTACAAAGACAGATGATTGTGGAGGTGATTGGTAGAAGGACAATAATTTTTTACCATTTGAAAAGGAGATGGAATGAAGTGTTATGCATGGTTTCCCTATTATTCCTCTGCCCTTGTGTAGCTATTAAAAAGCAGGGGCAAATGATTTTGGGGAAGGGCTGGCACATATAACATACATTTTTAGATCGGTAAATAACAAATAAAGGGGGAAATGTTCACCTCTGAATTCTGAGTAGACAACTCAAACTTTGGTCTCATTGTTAATTTGATGCCACTCAAAGCCCCCCCTGTGAAAAAATCTCCCATTATTCACTGTCACCCATTTTTAATTCCATAGGTTATCCAATAAACATTTGAAAAATAACATGCTGCTTTAACTTTGAGAAAATGTGTAATTATAGTCCCAACGCTCATTGACCTTCACTGGGCCTGTGAGAAGTTTGAATTGGCTGCTCTCTGTGCCTTACAGCCTGCCTCCAATCCACACCTGGTCTGTGCTGGTTGACTGCTCCCCTTGTGCATTCCGGCCAAACAACCATAAACACAGGACACTCAGCTTCATCTGCATTCATCTGCATATTGATGGGTCTTTCTGGGCAGGTATGGTGGAGAGGCCCTCACACTTCAAAGGGTAGTGGCTTGACCCCACACAAAGGACTGAAACCCCCTCACAGATCTCCTGGCAGAGAGGACTGGGTTGAAAGAAGGGGAACTGGTGCACTTGAAAACCACTCTTTGAAGTCTCCTCCACTTCAAAGGCACATTTGGGTATTTATACTGGGTCTGTGACCCCCTAAAATCAGACACTTCTTGACCTACAACTGGACTCTGTCAGAAGGACTGCAGTGATACTGAAAGGACACAACTTAACTGATCTTCTGGATGGACTACTCTTCAGCTTGTTGCCCTGCTCTCTGCTGCTCCCTGCTTCTGCTGGAAGGAGTTTACCTTCCCACCACAAGTGATCTCCAAGTGCTTGTCAGCTTGCCTCCTGTTAAGAAGTCTTGGGGCCATCAAAGACTTCACCTAAAAGAGAAAATCCACGCCTCAAAGCGTTGTGCCAGAATAATTAACGCAAAACTTGTCACGTGGCTGAAAAATCAATGCAGCACCTGCAGAATCCACACAGCGCCTGTTTTAATGCACTTGCATCATCACAGTGCGCCTGGCTTTTCAATGCATCGCCCCTGGGTGTCAAATTCTCATCACCCCTGCACTGCAGTAAAGAACTGAAGATCTGAGTCTGGAAATCAGCGCACTGCCTTTCCTGCAAGGAAAGAATTGATGCATTACCTCCCTGCCAGTAAGGAACTGAAGCATCGCCTCACCTGTGAGGAGGGAATCAACACATCACCTCCCCTGTGCAGTAAGGAACCGATGCATCAGTTTGCTTTTCTGGTGCCTCAAGTCCCCTGTTGTCCTCATCATCTTTGTTTTTGACACATCCCAGGTACTTTGTGCTAAAGAGATACATCCATTGGTTCCTGTGGATTAAGACCTACTTAAACCTCTAAAAAGTGATGTCTTGACCGGTGGATATCGGATCTTTCTCACTTTGGTCTTGTTTTATTCTGATAAATATTATCTATTTTTCTAAACTGGTGTGGAGTACTTTTTGTGGTATTTTCACTGTGTTACTGTATGAGTTATTGCATAAATACTTCACATATTGCTTTTTAAGTTAAGCCTGCCTGCTCTGTTCCAAACTACCGCAGGGTGAGCACAGGATAATTTAGGTTGTGTTGTGACTTACCCTGACTAGGATTGTGATCCCTGCTTTGACGGGGTGCATACTTCTGCCAACTAAAGACCCAATTTCTAACATGCATTTAATTCAAATGCAGTAGAGTTTTAATTGGAAATGAGAACTTTCTAGCTTGGCTCTGTTCTGATTTTTAAAAAGCTTGAAGTGGGCTGCAGCATACTTCAGTGGTTCTCACTGATTAGTGAGAAGATTTTTTGTTTTTTAGCTTGCTGGATCAAAGAAGAGAAAACAATAGTTAACCCTAGGGAACAAAAGCAGGAAAGAACGGGACTGACAGAAGAATATTTCAGACATGCCGCAGCCTGACAAAGGCACCCCAAACCTAGTTACAAACTACTTCTTAATATTTCAGTTATAATTCATTATTTTCACTGTTTGAAAAACCCATCACTGTACTTTGCTAAGAAAAACAATTGGATTTGCTACAGACATTGCTTGTTTTCACAAGATCAAACTCAAACATAGAAAAACTCATGGGCAGTAACAAAGCAGATGTAAATATTAAGTCAGAGCTGCCAGTGTTTAGGGCTTGTGCTCATGCAGAAAAGAACTCTGAGGACAGTCATCTGTTGGAACGTGTGCTGCTGTGAAATGCAGGCAACGGTATTGGACCCAAAAACAGGAAGGAAAGTGCCTGATGTGCTTAAGAGCTTAATAAAGGTGCACTGCAATCCAATACCAAGAAGAGGGGTGGCACAGTCCTGACACCAATCTCATCAGCCAGAATTGAATATGAAGTGCACCACTTTGTAATAGATGGTCACATTGTGCAAGGACAAAATGCTGTCACTCAGGATGAGGGGCATTGATACATGAAAAGGGCTGACCTACTGGCCTGTGATGCATGCTGTGGTGGGCAGAAACTAAGAGTGAATGATAGTTGTATGGAATGATAATGTACAGCCCGGAGAGCCGCATGCAGCCCATCTGACTCTTCGATGCAGCCCCACGGTAAAGAGCTGCACTGGTCTGCTGTTTACGCAAATCAGCACAAACATTCTGAAGGTAAAGAAAAGAAGTAGCTAGGGAGTCCTGCATCACTTCAATCACCTTCATTTTTTAAAGACATCTTGCAGCAGATGTGAAAACAAATTGATAGTCTCTTCAAAATTCAAAAAGTGTATTTCATTAACATGCAGAAACATTTTACCTTAATATATTATTAGATGATATCAGTGCACTGAGAAGTATTTTGTTTTAAAAATTATAGGTTCCAAACATGAAATTTGAATCATGCAACCTCCCTCACCTCTCCCTCTCAAATCCAAACTGGCGACCCCCCTGATGGTATCAATGAGACTCTCAGTCACACCACAGACCAAACATCTTGGCCACTATGACAATATTTGTGGGTGCCTATGCCCATACAATTATGCTGTATGGAATGTATTTTTTAAAACAATAAACTGGTGAAACAGCTAAAGCTGTTTTACAGGCCAGACCTGAAATAGATCGTGTCTTACAGGCGTCCAGAAAAGGCAATAATGTACTTCTGAAGAGCATCCCAAACAGAGATGAGTACCCCTTAAAGAAGTACAGCGTGAATCAGGACGCTAATTGAGTATTACCTCGACGAATGTGTGCAGGAGCACCTCGTATAGACCATGACCAATTGATCAATTTCCCACAAATGCTCGTAGCTGTTACCAAATTGCAAACTGAGAGTAAGGAGTATAAACTCTTGGTGGGGGAGAGTTACATTGTAGATAATGCGACCACATATAGTCTTCCTTATCACATTGTTATTTTTGTCGAATGGTGACTCAAACTAATAGGATTTTCAGGTGTACATAAGTGTCATAGACACATCGCTGAACTGAGATGCTCAAGTTCAAGGTGAGGTACCTCCTCCCCCCGGGGTACCCAGCCTCTGATTTCAGAGTGTTGCCGTGGCCCGTGCACTGAATGTTTCCTTTTTCAAGCATCGATGATGAGATTGTGTGGGGGTGGCTGTGTTATTCTGTACCTCTTAATAATTGTTATATTTTTTTGCAGAAAGTTGGTAACAAACAAATCTTCTGCCAGCCATGGTAGCATTATAATAGCATTGAAATGAGGGCTATAAAATCCCTTTACGATTTGGGAAATTGGCCTACGCGGGGCTCAGAACCTTTCATCTCCTGGCACCGCTGCCCCCATTTTTAGGTCAGTCACTTGATGAAATGGTTTTGAGCTAGTAAGCACTGGCTTGCATACCCAGGCCCTTACACACACATTTTATTGACTCGGAATAGTGTTTTTTATTTTGACAAATTGTGCCGGTTTTAATGAGCAGCCAACACGGACCACTCTTGATGCACCGAGACAATCATTTGCAGCGTTACAATTCATGCAGTGTTAGCAGGAATTGGATTTCACACCAACGTGCTTTCTATCTGATTGCGAGCATTGCATAAAAATATCTTTGTTTCTTTTAATAAAGGCGGTTACTTTATTTCATACCCTTTATGATGCATTTGAAAAAGCGAACTGAATGGGGCATATATCGAAAGGGAACCCACGGACCAGATATAATGAAAAACATGGCAATGGAAGAGAGAACAGAATTCAAGATACTGATGTAGAATATTACAAGCAGCAATATATCGTATTGGAGAAGGCGTTAGTTTGCTTGGCACCCAGGATCTTGCGACTGGATTAGGAGATCCTTTGATTATGTATTTATACAGTTTTTTAAATGCTTCTCATTTGGTTTATTGATTTGAATTAGTATGTTGCATTTCTTTTCTTTCCAAGTATAACGAATCAGCTAGTAAAACTGCTTTCTTGTATCATATTTCTTTAAGGGGTGGAGGCTATGTAATCGACGGAGGAGCGCTCTCGCATAGTGACGATTTTTCCTGGTATCATTTTCCTGTTTGACCTTTGGAACTCTGTCGTGTTTTTTGATCCGGTTGACATGACTCACAGAACATTCAAGCTGCTAATCCCTTCCTCTGCATGTCTGCCTTGCGTCACACTAAAATGAATGCTTGATATTGTACTTTGTTTTAGATTAACACAGGGTATATGGAATTGCATGAACATCCGAGAGATCCCAGACACCATCATGCATTTACAGGCCACACATTTCGCCAAGTGGAGTGGCTCTCACCATCTAATCAGAGACAAGTTGCTTCGTACAGTGGGAGTAGCAGTGGGGAGGGCTTCTTTTCCAGTGCTGGTGCAAAAACATACGGGGCGTGTTGCACCACTAATATAGTTGCAGTTAGATTCTTTGAAGTGCCATGTGACGAGATTTTCCAAGTCTCTTGTCTCAACTCACCCACAATTTGGTGGATGTCTCCTTGTAACTCCTTCTTTAAAACCACAGCCATAACATTAAATAGACCATTCCTCAGGATACTTAGCGAAGTATCGGCCCTCCCTCTCATTCCATTTCTGCAAATGGTTAAGAGTAGAGTCATGCCTACACTGACCTTCGCCAGATATTTTTTCCTGGTTAATGCACCAAACGGCTAGTCTAGATGTGGCTCAGTGTCAAACATACATGCATCTCTTCAGAGTACTAGAATAGTCATAACCCGCTCAAGTGTGCCTAGGATTTAATCATTTTACACAAGAACATGTGCCTAGTATTTAATCATTTTATGTAAAAGCATTATCCTAAGAGCTTTTTTTTATAGCCTGTGCGAACCTTAGTGCAGGTTCATGAGGGTCCCTACAACACCTATTGTGGCAATCTGTCAAGGTTTAGGAGAATAAAAATCCATAGAACAAATACTTGGGGACTCACTTGAACTGTGCACTTTAAAACATTCTATAACCTGATTTTACCACCTCATCAACAAACAAATTGTGCTAAAACAAGCAAAATTCTCATCACAGCTGACTATTCCACCCAAGAAAAAAGTAACACAGCTGGATGACAAGTAGAAACATACGAAAACAATGCAAGACAGAAGCATTGGGATCTACCCTTTAGTTTCGGTAGCACAAGAAAGCTCATTAGAGTGAGATTCTGTTTACTCCCTTTGAGAGTCTTTCATTATGGTCATGTGGGATGCCAAAAGGACATCACATGCCGCCTCTGCAAAGTCAGTTGTTAATCATTGTGTCACACCATCTTTATATGTAAGAAGGTGACTGCCTTGAGACGGAAATTCTGCCGGCTATTCTTTTTGTGATTAAACCTCAGGAAATGTTTTGAAACAGTGAAAGCATGCTCGTTTGGAGCTGACCCCAAATTCACTGGTAGATTTTTAAGATTTGGGACACAGTCATATATGATCAATTTATTTGTGCTTTAAAATGCCTAATAACTCCTTTTAACGAAGACAAGGTCCTATTGATTTTTAGTAGAACCAAGTAACGAGTTTACTTGCATCCTATTGCAATGATTTTAAATAATTGTGCAATAAATATTTTCATATCTTCTTTTACCTGTTATATCCCCACCTCCCTAAGAGTATGATGCTATAGAGTTTGCTGGGGTCAACCAGTTTTTTGTTCAAAAAGTAATTATTGTCTATTCACCTCAATGGGATCACTCTCTTAAACCCTCACCTGATCCTCAATTTTGAATCTGATTTGCATTTGTTGCAGACAAACACATTATAAGAAGCAAGTTTAAATAATTGGTCTCTGTTGGACTTTTTTGCTTATGCAGGGTCATCCCCAATCTTTTTGCCTCCTGCCTCCTATTTTTTTCTGACCTGTTGCTGTTGACTTTTGAACTCTGAGCACTTTACCACTGCTAACCAGTGCTAACGTGCATATGCTCTCTGTGTAAATTGCATGTGATTGGTTTATCCATGATTGGCATATTTGATTTACTAGTAAGTCCCTAGTAAAGGCACTAGAGGTGCCAGGGTCTGTAAATCAAATGCTACTAGTGGGCCTGCAGCACTGGTTGTGCCACCCACATAAGTAGCTCTGTAATCATGTCTCAGACCTGCCATTGCAGTGTCTGTGTGTGCAGTTTTAACTGTAAATTCGACTTGGCAAGTGTACCCACTTGCCAGGCCAAAACCTTCCCTTTTCCTACATGTAAGGCACCCCTAAAGTAGGCTCTAGGTAGCCCCAAGGGCAGGGTGCAGTGTATGGTTAAGGTAGGACATTTAGCAATGTGTTTTATATGTCCTGACAGTGAAATATTGCTAAATTCGTTTTTCACTGTTGCAAGGCATGTCCCTCTCATAGGTTAAGATGGGGGCTACCTTTAAATCTGATTAAAGTGTAGATTCCCTTTGAGAGCGGATGGACATGTGGAGTTTGGGGTCTCTGAGCTCACAATTTAAAAATACATCTTTTAGCAAAGTTGATTTTAAGTGTGTTTGAAAATGCCACTTTCAGAAAGTGAGCATTTTCTTGCTTATACCATTTCTGTGACTCTGCCTGTTTGTGGATTCCCTGTCTGGGTCAGTTTGACAGTTGGGCTGGTTGCACCTCACACTAGACAGTGACACAAAAGAGAGCTGGGGTGTAGTCTGCATTTCCTGATGAGCCATCTGTGCTAGGAGGGTGGGGAGTAGTGGTCACTCACACCTGAAAGGGCTGTGCCTGCCCTCACACAATGCAGTCTCCAACCCGAGATTGTGTGTTTGGGGCCTGGCCTGGCAAGGCAGGATTTCACATTCCAAAGAGACTTTACTTTGAAGTAGGCTTACTTCAAAGGAGAAATTGGGTATAAGAAGGGCACCCAAAACCACAGACTTTAGATCACTTCTGGACATCAAGAGGAACCTCTGCCTGGAGAAGAGCTGAAGATCTGAGGAGAAGTGCTGCCCTGCCTGTGACTGTGCTTTGTGGCGCTATCCTGCAGTTGCTGCTTCTGCCAGAGTAAGAGGGCAAATACTGGACTTTGTATGCCTTTCATCTTGTGAAGAAATCTCCAAGGGCTTGATTTAGAGCTTGCCTCTTGTTGTTTGAAGTCTCAGAGACAGCAAAGACTTCTCTCTGCCAGCACCTGGAGTCTCTGGAGAGACTCCTGCTCTGACAAGTGGTGCCCTATCCAGTCCCTGGGCCCTTGAAAGGAAAGCTGGTGAAAATCCAAGGAAATTGACTTCATACGACTTCGGACCGACGCCGCTGCTGAATCCGGTGACGCCACCTGCAACCGACTCCGTGATCTTCTCTGGAACGCGATGACCTTCGCAGGCCCGATGCCACTGCAGCCCCACTGAAGTCCGCGACTCCGTGGTTGTCGCCGCACCACGTCGTGACCGACGCCGCTCGAAGTGTGCGGATTCAACGTTTCGCACAGAGGCCGCAATCCCCGACGTCGCACATCAACTTGTTTACACTCTTCACCAAAAGTACTGTACCTGGGGGTCTACACGACTCGGTGTCCGGCACCACTGGTGTCGGCTTGTTGGGAACGACTCCGTCACGACGTCGTGTTAACACCTGATCTAAGCATTTTGTGTTTATAAACTCAATTTTTTAGTTTAATATTTAAAAATTCATAACTTGACTTGTGTATGTCGGAGTTTTGTCATTTTGGTCTTATTTTGTTTAGATAAATATTTCCTATTTTTCTAAACAGGTGTTGTGTAATTTTGTAGTGTTTTAATTAAGTTACTGTGTGTGTTGGTACAAATACTTTACACATAGCACTCTGAAGTTAAGCCTACTGCTCTGCCAAGCTACCAATGGGGTAAGCAGGTGTTAGCTGAGGGTGATTCTCTTTTACCATGACTGGAGTGAGGGTCCTTGCTTGAACAGGGGGTAACCTGACTGTCAACCAAAGACCCAATTTCTAACAGTCTCCTTGAGAAAATAAAAAATGAAAACAAAATAAAGCATGGAGAAATTTGACACTGCTTTTAAATGTGAAGAAAGATACAGGCCCTGATTCTGACCCCGGCGGTCTGAGACCGCCGGGGCCAGGGTCGGCGGGAGCACCGCCGACAGGCCGGCGGTGCCCCGCAGGGCATTCTGACCGCAGCGCTTTGGCCGCGGTCAGATTTGGAAAACCGGCGGTCTCTCGCCGGTTTTCCGCTGCCCTTGAGAATCCTCCATGGCGGCGGAGCGCGCTCCGCCGCCATGGGGATTCTGACACCCCCTACCGCCATCGGAACAGGATGGCGGTAGGGGGTGCCGCGGGGCCCCTGGGGGCCCCTGCAGTGCCCATGCCAAAGGCATGGGCACTGCAGGGGCCCCCGTAAGAGGGCCCCACTTAGTATTTCAGTGTCTGCTATGCAGACACTGAAATACGCGACGGGTGCCACTGCACCCGTCGCACCTTCCCACTCCGCCGGCTCAATTCTGAGCCGGCGTCCTCGTGGGAAGGATGATTTGCCCTGGGCTGGCGGGCGGCCTTTTGGCGGTCGCCCGCCAGCCCAGGGCAAATCCCAAAATACCCTCAGCGGTCTTTCGACCGCGGAGCGGTATTTTGGTGGGGGAACTCTGGCGGGTGGCCTCCGCCGCCCGTCAGGGTCAGAATGACCCCCAAAATGTCTTGAATATCAGGTAATCTCCAATAACTGCCTTGGGAAACTAGAACATAACTTGATGCCTTCATGTGGCATTCACAACAATTTGGAAATGTATCCTATTTCATCAGAACTACTCCAGGTGCATTTATATAAAAGCATTTTAATTCAGACTGTCCATCCTTTTCAAACCATTGGTAGAATGCAACCAAAATCTGGAAATTTCCAGCCACATGAATTAGTATGTGCATTGAAAGGAAAAGTTGTTTTCCTTTCAATAGATTAGTACATTTTACCAACAACATAAAACTTTTGGGGTAGAACGCAAAATAGAGGAACCTTTAATGGTTTTAGTGAATGGAGTACCTACAAAAGACAAAAATGTTTAGCAACAGTTACATTTTAGGCAACAGTTTACAAGTATAGACTAAGTTCAGAAAGCAATACATAACCAAAAAAATGAACCCTATAGTGTAGACCCACTACAATCAAGAGACATGATGGGTGACGGTTTAAAACTCTATAAGATAAGGGAGGCTAAAGGAGAGACAACAATGTCTGGAAAAAAAAATCTAAACTAAGATATTATCAACAAGTATTTCCCACTGTGAAAGATGGAAAATAGGTTGATCATCCTGTCCAAATGTCTGCATCAAAGTACAGAATAACCAGATTATATTTGGAGGGTCCTCACTTTCATCAAGCTATTCCTTACATTTTCACACTATTGTATGAAAGTGAACTTTTAGTCACTTCTTTTGCTTGCACATGTCATGCAGAACTGGAACTGGCTTTACTATAGCGGTACAGGATTTTATTGAAAAGGTGCAAAACAAAGACAAGAGTCTAGAATATAACTTGGTCAACATTATGGAATTCAAACTAGGGGTACATGAGTGTTGGTTTTGAAGGCACTGAGAATCAAAATGCAGGCTGAGAAATTTAAGACCACCTACTTGGTTTACTACTTTAAACTGTGCTGAGTATGGATCGGACGGCTTGTATCAATGTCTACCTGAAGCAAATGGTAATATGACAGATATTATCTCCAACCCACACATTGAATTATGCTCTTTGGATGCTGCTAATGTTTGCAGATATTTCAGCCACATATTTCACCAATGCTTCTCTACTTAATTAACAAAAAGAAAAATCCAATTGGAGAGGTATTTGATTTCTTTTGGAGAAAAGGGTATCAAACAAGAGGTACACCACACATGTGTATGCTTTTGAAGATCAAAGGTGCACCTAAGTTTGGAAACGACTCTGATGAACCCGTTTAACATTTGAACATTATGGCCCTCATTATGATCATGGCGGTTTGGCCCACCATGCCGGCAGTGGCGGCTAAAGCCACCAGCCGGCATGGCGGGCCAAACCGCCATATAATATACACAGTGACGGCCACCAGCGGCTGCCGTCACCCACCGCCAGGCTCCCGCCATCAGGCAGCCTGGTGGCAGGTTGAAACACCTGTGCTACCCTGCAGATTATGTTTCATTTCCCGCCAGCCTTTTCCTGGTGGGATATCCCTCCAGGAAAAGGCTGGCGGAGGTGGCACCCCTGGGGGCCCCTGCACTGCCCATGCATGGGCAGTGCAGGGGCCCCAGTGCAGAGCGCCGTCACGCAGGCCACTGCCCGATTCTCGGGCAGTGATCTGCGTGACGGGTGCAACTGCACCTGCCACACACAGGCATTGACGGTGGCTCCATGTGGAGCCGCCGTCAATGTCCCGGCCAAGCCTTTCTGTGAGCCGGCGGGCGGAAACAAAGTTTCCGCCCGCCGGCTCACTGAAATGTTTATTATCTGGCCGGCGGGGTTCCGGGGTCTCTGGCGGTCAGTGTTTTGACCCCCAGCATGAACACGGTGGTTGTTTCCGCTGTGTTCATAATGACCACCTATGTCACTTTTAACATCCCAAAAACAGAGCAAAACAAGAAACTATTTGAGCAAGTTTTACTCATTCAATCACATATGTGCAGTAAACACTGCATAAGACAATATCAGAGCAAATCTAAATATTAATCAAAATGTAATTTGGGATTTTCAAGACCAGTTCTACAAAAAGGAAGAGTGAACAATTTAATGTCACCTGTAAGGCACACCATTACTGGAAATCACCAAAAAGTACTCATAATCTTAGGAGATCACATGCATCTCAAAGGGAAGAAATATCTGCTGAGCAATCCTTGACTAAAAAATTGTACAGATTCAGCCTCCAAATGCTGTTTCACTGTGAAGTCAGTTACTATGAAGCATGTTACCACTTGAGTTCCTCAAGCTTATAGGGGCAATCATGTGGCTTCGTTTCGTCATCGTCACAACAGAGAGTTCTGAAAAGTCTACCTGAAATTTAATACCGTGCACATTTGATACCACAAATAAAGACATTTTGAAAACAAATACGTTGGACAAGTCTTACTCAAAGAGAAGTCCCTTGTTACAAAACCTATCACTCTAAGAAGTTGCTTCGGTTTGAAATTATGTGGCAGAAGATATCAACGTTGGAAAAATTCAAATTAAAGGGACCAATTGATGTTTCATGTGTTATTCTGAACCTACATTTCTTATTCATTGGAAACTTACTTGTAACACTGGAGAAAATAAATAATTTACACATCTTCAACTAATTAAATCATGGAAAAAAGAAGAAGAAATTATAAGCCTTTAGGAATCCAATGAGGATGACATTATGGTGCTTTAATTTTAGACATACGTACATGTTAGAACAAGAAAGAGCAAAAGTGAATAACATTAATGCTGAAATTCAATGCAACACTTCATCAATTACTTATACTTCCGCTTCCAGGACTGGTGATCCACTTGGTCAACAAGTAATTGATAATGAAGTTATACTTGCCAAGGATGAGGTTCAACATAGTATGGACGAAGTGAAAAAGAACGTTGAGAATTTGATTACTTAGTGCCTGATTTAGGTTTTGGCAAAGGGGTTGCTTCATCACAATGGTGCCAGATATCTTGTCTGCCGAAATCTAAATTCCCTAGGGAACAATGGTATTTAGATTTTGGGGGACAGGATATCTGTCACAGTTGTGACAGAGTACCTCTCCACCGAAGACTAAGGGGGTCATTCCTACATTGGCAGGTGGCGGTCGCCAAAAGACCGCGGAGGCCATTCTGGCTTTCCCGCTGGGCCGGCGGGCGCCCGCCAAGGGAGCACCCGCCGGCCCAGCGGGAAAGGCCCTGCAACCCAGAAGCCGGCTCCGAATGGAGCCGGTGGTGTTGCAGGGGTGCGACGGGTGCAGTTGCACCCGTCGCGATTTTCACTGTCTGCTATGCAGACAGTGAAAATCATGCTGGGGCCCTGTTAGGGGGCCCCTGCACTGCCCATGCCAGTGGCATGGGCAGTGCAGTAGCCCCCAGGGGCCCCTCGACACCCGTTCCCACCACCCTGTTCCTGGCGGTAAAAACTGCCAGGAACAGGATGGCGGGAAGGGGGTCGGAATCTCCATGGCGGCGCTGCTTGCAGCGCCGCCATGGAGATTCAGCCCAGACAGGGGAAATCCGGCGGGAAACCGCTGGATCCCCTTTTCTGACCGCGGCTTTACCACCGCGGTCAGAATGGGCAGGGAAGCACCGCCAGCCTGTTGGCGGTGCTTCTGTCATTTTAGCCCTGGCGGTCGCGGACCGCCAGGGTTAGAATGACCCCCTAAATCAGGTCCATAGTATCTTAATTAAACACCGAGCAGCTAGAAATCTACAAATACATAAATCAGGCAGTTGGTCAAGGACTTCAACATGGAAATGGATTATATACTGGTTTTGTTTTATTTCTCTCTATCTAGCTGTTCTTTGCCTAGGTCAGCACTATGTTCTTAAACAAGACATTTCTTTCACTCTGTGCTTTTCTCAAGGCTGCAGTAAGATAGGTTGCCGGCAAACATGGTAACACTTTGTCTCTGGTGTTTATAGCAACATACACATCCTTACATAGGGACATTTTCTCTGAACATCAGCTGTTTTGTTATAAAACCACTTCTCTGTCCCATACACGTTAGAGAGAAATTCCAGCCAGATGACCACAACTGTATGCTGATTGCTGAAAGTTCCACTACAGCTACTTCTGTAGGCTACAGGCCTATTGCTCAGGTATGAGGGATGATGTCTTCCTAGGGGAACCTGAAGTGCAAAAATAGAGCTTAACCTGCTGTGCTCTAATATGGCCTAAGTAGGAATTAGTTTAATGATTCTAGTGACAACATGGTAGAGTTATTTTTATGCTTTACTTTCCTTGTCACAATTTTAATCCTATCATGCCTCATTGTCCTGATTATTGCAGTACATGCTTTATTATCTAAGATGCAGTTGCTTCATAAAAACCTTATTGAACATACACTGCCTCTGATTGTCCTTGTATAGGTGAGACTAATGTAATTGAGAGAAACAGGTGCGATCTTACTGACCATGATTTTCCTGAGGAATCAATTGTATCATTCGCTCGGCTGCCCAATCATCCCTGCTCTTGGGTGGAGATGAGGCACTGCTAGTTAGCCAGAGCAAAACCCAGATTAGGCCGACAGGTGTCACCTGTAATGGGTTAGGCTCAGTCCCCCACACCACAGGTGATTCTGCCGCTCAAATCCAGTAGTCTCATTAGAATAATGAGAGCCTAGGCGACAGGGCCGTATGTTAAATTAAAAGGGAGGAGTAGCCACACAGTCCCCCTTCTGAGCCTTTAATGGCCCCTTGGACCCCATCCCCAGGATCAGCTCAATTGCCGTGTCCCGGGGGGGCAACTCCCAGGGCACAGTAGTTTCCCTGTCCACATCATCATGGGCAAGGAAACATGTTTGCTCCTGTCTGGTGGGAGCATTTGCAAATCTCCCGCCAAATGGGAGCAAACGCAAAGTCTACTCACAGCAGGCGGGAGATTTAAAAATGCTCCAGCCAGCTGGGAGCAGACTTGAGATCTGTTTCCCTGCCCGCACAAATGTGAGCAGGGAAACAGAACAACAGATTGGTCCCACCTGGAAAGAGCAGCATAAATAGCTGCTCCCTCCGGGCTGGATCAATGGCAGTCCCACAACATGCGGGAAGCTGGCTGGGGCTGCAGGGTCCTGGGGCTCCCCCACAAACCCCAATGTGTGTGCATGGTGGATGTCCTGGATGGCCACTGGGGCACTCACCCATTATAAAGACAGGCCCTGCGGTATGAAGTCTCCGGGCCTTAATAGGCTCAGGGGAATACCGTGGCCTCATAAAGATATTTCACTGAACAAACAAAAGGTTACAGGGACGTTATAGTTAGGCTCACTTTTTAAATGCACAGAACCTTAGAAATTTGTCAGTTATAGTTAGACTTATCTCAACTGACTATAAATTGTGCCCTTAGGTAACTATAACTCGCGATCTCGCCTTGCACTGGTAATTACCCACAAATCATGGCACTTATGACATCTTTGATTACATCATTGATCAAATCAATGTAATGTTTGCAGTCAAATATTTGATGAAAAAACTGCATGGCGGGGGTGCGAGTTATATTTACCTTCGGGCACAAATTATAGTTAGTTGAGATAACTTTAATTATAACTGGCAAATTTCTAAGGTTTTGTATGTTTAAAATGTGAGCCTAAATATAACGTCCCTGTAACCTTTGTTCTTTTCAGTGCATTTCTATGTTTTTTTAGTTCTGTTTCTTAACTCTAAAGTCCCTGTAGCCTTTGTTTTTTTCAGTGGGTTTCAATGATTTTTTAACGTATAGTAATTTTCATTACTATCTGATAATCCAATCACAGCTGTGCACGGCGGTTGGCTACAGGGCCTGGCCTGTGGCCAGGCCCTCTAGCCAATCCCATATAACCACCTAACTGGGCACAGCCTTCACCCATGTGCAGTTGAGGTTGCCCGCAAGACCTGGCCTGCAGCCAGACCCTGCGGCCAACCTCTCTAATCAGCCAACCCCATGCTGTGCATTGCCCTTTGGCCATGTATGGCAGGAGTTGTCAGCGGCCTCTCTGGGTGTGAGGATAGGTGTGAGAGGGTGTATCTGGGGCTGAGAGAGGCTGTCAGATTGCCTGTCTGGGTGTGAGAGTGAATATATCAGTGTTTTAGTGGGTGCGTCAGTGTGTGCTTGGGTCTGTGAGTGGGTGCATAAGGATGTCAGCAGGTCTGTGAGTGGGTGTATGACAGACTGAGTGGGTGTGTGAGTAGGTGTAAATGTTTTAGTGTTTCTGTGAGTGGGTGCATGAGGGCCTGACTGGAGCTGTGAGTGAGGGCATGAGGGTCTAAGTGGGTCTGTGAGTGGGTGCATGAGTGTTTGAGTGGGTCTGTGAGTGGGTGAAGAAGTGTCTGAGTGTGTGTGAGTGGGTGTGTAAGTGTCTGAGTGGGTGTGTGAGTAGGAGAAATTGACTGAAAGAGAGAAAGTAAGGAAGAGAGATAGAGTTTTTTAGGGTTTGATGTCTGATATACTTACAATGACATATTTATGTACAATTTAAATTAAAACATATATTTATTATATAAAAAAAAGAAGAATATTTAAAAAAATAAAAATGAAATAAGAGTCCAGCTGGATTCAAACCCCCAATGCTCTGTGTGAAGGTCTGGGACTGTCAAACTGAGCTATGTTTCTTTTTTTAAGCCCTTTATGGGCTATCTGGGACTGCAAGGGAGCCCTCAAGGGTTCCCGCACGGTCCCTATATACTTATTTATTTGTTTTCTATTTTTATTTTTAAAAATAAAATGCCCTTTATGGGCTATCTTGGACCGCGAGGGAGTCCTTAAGGCCTCCCCCGCGGTCAATCCTTTTATATATATATATATATTTTTTAAATATATATATTTTAAACAAAATGTCCTTTATGGGCTACCTGACACTGCAGGGGAAGCCTCGGGGCTTCCCCTGCAGTACCATTGCTTCAGCAAGCACAGAGCTGCTTTGACAGCAGCTCCGTGCTTGCTGAAGCATTTCATCTCTGTCCCCTGCACGTGTGCAGGAGACAGAGGTGAAAGCTCTGCTGCTTGACAGAGGGACCTGCTTCAAAGGTCCAGCTGTCTAAAAGCAGAGTGTTTGCAGGGGCTTGGCTGCAGCGCTGCAGTCAAGCCACTCAAACATCTATGTCCCAAGGATGGCACTCCTGGGAGATAGCAGGTGCCGGCCCTTGGGGGTGGAGGTCCCCAAGGCCAACAGTGGCTCCAAGAGGGTGGCCACGCAGCCCCCCTCCAGAAACTATAGCCCCGGGGAGGTGGTGGCCCCCTCCAATGAGAATAGCCCCGGGTGGTGGTCTCCAGGGCTTGAGGGTCCCATAGGGACCCCCTTTCTTTTTTTAAGGATTTGCCCCAGGACAGGGGGGAGGGCTGTGCAGCCCCCGGCAAATACATTTTATTTTGCCCCAGAGGGTGGTAGTCCCGGGGGACTCGGGGGCCGCACACGCCCCCTCCAAATAAAGTGTAGCTCCGAGAACAGTGGTGGAGGCACTGGCCCCCTCTGGATTAATTGAATGGATAGCCCCGGGGAGGTGGTGGTGTTCCTCAGGGCTGTGGGGGAGGCCATTGGGTCTCCCCCACTTACTTCAAAACATTTTTGCCCCAGGGGTGGTGGTCCCCGGCGTGGGGGGGGGGCACGGCCCCCAACTCTTATTTGCACATTCGCCCCAGGGAGGTGGCAGTCCCCATGGCTTATTAAATCCCAAGGAAGGGGGCCCCAGGTGCCCCCCCTCCTCTATAATGTCCCTGGGGTCTGTCCTACCCGGGGGCAAGTAAAATAAATGTGGGAGACTGTGTTTTAAAAAAAAAAAATCCTAGAAAAATCCACAGATCCAACAGTGGAGTTTCCAATTTCTTTAAATAATATATTTTTTTTTAAGCCCTGTTAAGATCCCTCAGGGACCCCAGCACCGGGGCTAACGGGTCAGGGTGACTCAACCCTTGTCCTTTTCTTTTTTTTGTCTTTTTTACTGGGACTCTGCTGAAGCCAAGTCCTTAGATGGCTGCCAACACTTCATTGCTGAAGAGTTGCCAGCCAATCAGATATCAGCACGGGGACAGTGGAATCCACGGAGGATCCACGTCCCTATATATCTATATTTTTTGCCCTTAACTTTCCCTGAAACTACTGAATGGAGTCACACCAAATCACAAAAAGCATGATCTGCATAACAGAATCTAGCTCTGTGTCAAATCTGGTGTAATTCTGTTCAGTGGTTCGGGATGTAGGCATGTCTAAAGTTCCTTTGGAAAACTGAATGGGGAAAACGTGTTTTGGGACCCCCCCTTTTTCTCTGCCCTTGCTTGACAGATCACTCTGAAACCTACAAGATGGAAGATGAACTTAGCAGAGTATAAGTTTCGAAAATGTTGTGAAGATTCGTAAAGTGGTGCCAAAGTTATAGACAAAACAAAAACGCTCTTTCAATAGAAGCTAAAACTCCTAACTATAACTACCTACAGGCAACCATATATATATATTTAAAAAAAAGTTGTAGAGACATTATAGTTAGGTTCACATTCTACCCACACAAGACCATAGACATATAGCAGTTAAAGAGTTATAGTTATACTTATATTCTCCTTTGTCAGCACATAATTATAATTAGTAGACCCTTCCTTTTGAACAATTTCAGAGCAAGAGGTGCAGATTGTAGGAGTTGTCTTCAGCATACATGCAAATGATGGCTCCCTTATATCAAGGAAACCATTACATTTAGAGTTTGATAAACTGCCAAATAAATCCACGTTATGCCATGGCCAACAAAATCCTTAGTTGGGAAAATATCCCATTTTAGAAACAGCCACCACAATACATATACTCTTAATATGCCAAGGAGGAATGGCTTAGGGGGACCTGCGATGAAAGCGGAGGGAGTCAGTAGGTTCAAGGACTGGTGGCCAAAAGATTTGAGGAGCTGGACTCCAGACACACACACACACATACACACCTAGGCATAAAAGCATATACAGATAATACCCAAATAACAGCATGTACACACAGATCCATGCATGTTTAATTATATGTAGATGTAGGGAAGCCACACAAAGCCATGGATTCCTATATTTATGCACAGATATAGAGATGCATGCATCTTTTCATGTCATTCGACACCATATGCCCTATCATCATCCTTCCTAGTTGAAGGAAGCCGGTTTCATCAACATTGTACTACAATGGCTGCAATCCATTTTGAGCAAGGGGCAAGATTGTCTCTTTACAAGCACATAGTTCAGAATCTAAGAAGACAAACTTGATGTTTCTCAAGGATCATTACTGTCACCATTTGTATCTAACATTTGCATTGGTCTGTTGCCAAATTACTCTATCAGGTAGGGGTGCAGTTATACATGTGTACTGATGATACTCAGTTCACCTTTAGTCTCTCCCAAATGGAGGGACCACAGGGCTATCAATTTTGACTCACAAGCTTTTTGTGGTGCATTTATGGATTCCCGCCAACTTTCAGAATCTTATCTTGGCTAAGAAGGTGATTTTGAAATGCCCATTGGAGATTAAATGTGACCCCTAGATGGCTGTTTTGTTTTGTATCATCCCCCAAAGCCTTCAAACTCTCTGTCTCTGGAAACTTGGGTGCCAAATTTTAAAACTGGTACTGGTATTCTTCCTCTCTGAACATCATGCTGTCAATGCCAATAGACCAGACCTGACTATGGTAACTCAGCCTGGGATTCACTGTAAAAATTGTAGTTGCTTTAAAATGCAAGGGCTCAGATTCGTACAGCAATCTCACAGAGATCATGTAAATTCGATTTCCATACTCTCAATCCATCATCTTGATACATTGAGCAATTTTTCAATCATAACAAGACTATTTGAGATTCACACTTTAACAGTACAAACCGAACATCAGCTACAATATGCTTATGTCTTGCTACTTGAGGTCTTGAAAGCCAAACCTACTGCTTTTGGTGAGAGGACATTCTAGGAGGCTGCTGCTGAAGCATGAAAAACGCTAACACTATAGCTCCAATCGGAGTCTTCCCTGTTGAGGCTTCATAACGATTTAAAAACGTGGCTTTTCAACCAAAAATTTCATATCAACAGTCTTTATTTCCCTCTTTTATTGCCATCTCTAAATGGTGCTGGTACATTCCTTACTTTGATAGCAGCAGTTACACTCTATAGTGCTAAAGTCTCTTGCCTACACCGCACTCCAAAATAAATTTCATAGCCTTTTGAGGCTTGGGCACAATGACCAATTGCCCAGGGCCCCCACAATTCGAAGGGGCTGTGGGAAAAAAAGTGAATAGGACAGTCAGAGGACCCACAATAATAATATTTGCAAAAAAATGATTATGCCTTCTCTCAGGGGTCCATTATCTCTTCTCTCCCATTCAACATATACCTTATGGGAAGTGATAAGATCGTTCAACCTTACCTGATACAACTAGAGTTGTGAAAAATTCTCTTAATTTGCTTTAGAATAATTATGGGATAATTTCTGCAAATTTACCTGAAGTTAAGTGTAATTATGCAAAATGCAATTCTGTCATTTCTCGTTTTCTTGTAGCACAAAATGCACCCTCGGGTCAGTATTTGGCACAAGGACACATTTAAATAAAAACACGATTGGCAACTGCTGCTCACATTCCATTGTTCCTGTATGTTCACTCTAAATTAGAATGGTGCCATTTATAGTAAATATTTATCGTGAATGTCGCATAACCACGCGAATTGGAGTAATCGTGTAATTCTGGGAACTTTGTAAAACAAGCGTAATGAGACATTCCAAAATTATGCCGCTGTAATTTAAATTTCACCCAGGCCTAGTTACAATTATGCAGGAAGTATGCAAATCATTATGAAATGATTGTCCCAGGGGGACCTCTTCAAGACAAGACTTGACAAATTGCATCCGTGCCTTAGATGAATAGATGGTAACTAACTACTTAAAGGTCAACTACGTGAAGAAACCATGACCTGTGGACAATAGCACAAACATAGTCCCACAACCAAAGGACATAAAGAACATATACACCATAACCTACGTCATAAAAAGTGGAACATCATGGGTTATCATTAACAGATGTAGTCTGATACCACATATAAACAAAGTACTAAGGAGCACGTTATACACAATGAAAACAATGAAACACATCTTCCCATACCTTGGATCACAACAAAAAAACTACCTCACCTCTTCTCTTCACGGCTCTCTACCTCACTTATCTAACCCTCCTTCTCTAGCTCCCAAAAAACGTATTTTATTGAACAATCCCTTTCCCTACCTCTCTATTAATCTAATTCTATTTTCGCCTTCTCTCTCCTTCTGCTACTGTCATATTAAAACGTTTTGTGAAGTGCTAGTCCATCTAAGGTTTCTTGGTGAAGTAAATGAACAATGAGAGACAGAGCCTGGAGAAACTAGAATACATTTGAGAAAAGCTATGTTTTTAAAAGGGAACCGAAGGTGCTAAGGTTAGTTTTGGTGCAAATAGGTTTTTCTGTAACTCAAATCTACAATTTAACGAGGTATACCGAGAAGCTGTGGCTACCATTATATATTTGTAGTATTTGGGAATTTTTAAGAGACTGGCTACAGCAGAGTTTAATGACGATAAGTGCAGCATCTTTTTTATCCAGTTCATTATTGGCTTATAGACGGAGGACAATGTCTTAAACCCCATGCACTCTATTCTGAGAGCTAGAGGATTGGGCAGCACAGGACTCTAGAGGCACCTATAATTAAATGAGCTGGCACATTTTGAATGACCTGAGGTATCTGAAGTAAGTAAAGCAGTAAACCCAACTACAGAGAATTGCCATACACCAATCGAGAGACCATCAAGGCAAATAATGGCAATTGGTTCCAGTTTTAATTGAAAAAAGGATGTAGCTTCCTCAGCAGTCTTAAGTGGAAGAAGCAGGAGAAAGTCGAAAAGGAATTGTCAAGAATTATTTGTATTCAATTTCGACATTCAAGCTTTTAAGGAAGCTGGCTGGGGTGGGAGGTGCCTCCATTTAGTGTTGGAGCAAAGAATGGCTCTCCCATTTACTCCAGTATCTAATTTTTACATTAAGTTTGAACCACTTGCTTCTCATCAACTTCTATATCGTTTTTACTATTACTAGAAATGCCCGTGCGAGACAAGATTACTATCCAGCCGGAGGGACAGTTGCGTGTTTTTGATGTCCAAATACATGTTGACCCACAGGAGTCTGGCCGAGCACAAGGGTATATTTTGAACCGGTGCGGAAGATTGAGCACTGTGTGACACCAAATTTGAGTGGAAATTCTGTTGCATAATATGAAGGCATCCTGATAGATTGCAGACAGAAAGGACGTTTTAAAACCAGGCTAAGGCAATATCCATTATGTCAGCTGCATTTAGGGGGTTGCATAGGACTACATGCTCAACAATATCAAATGCATCTAACAAGGCAAGAAATGTCATTGAATTAATTATTACCTAGTCAGCTTCAAGGCAATTGTTCCAAATTGTGCTTTCAACGTACTTCCAGTTTGTGGTGGAAATCGATGTGAAACCCATTGGTGATCCCAGAAAGGTATACATGTCTGGAAATTAAACAAACTTCTGAACCTGCCACAAGAAGCCAGTTTTAGAAAAGAAAAACGGATTCAATCAACTCGACCAGGTCCAAGGATACCAGGCATGAGAGCGGGATTAAATTCCCACAGGAAGTCCCCAAAAGAAAATGTGTTGTTGAACAAACTCACATTGCTGTTAAGGACCTGCATCACTCCAGTGCAGTCAAGAAGGCTTTCTGTCCCCCTTGGCGACACCTTGGAGGAAACACCCTCCTATCTGCCCCCATGGGGGAAGATAGACGTTTGTGGCCAGATGGAGGGGAGAAGCTCTAGCTCATTGCCAGGGGGCTGCCCCCTCAAAAATGTAATCCCTGATATCAAGTGGGCTTTCTGCCCCCACAGTGAGGCAGATTGGAGGTAAACCCCTCCATTTGTGCCTTGGGGTAGAAAGTCTGTTTTGGCATCTGGGAGAGGGGTGAAGAAGTAGCCCTTTGCCATATAGGCCGCCACCCCCCCTCAAAACCTAATCTCTGGTGCCTAATGGCTGGACCCTGCTTGGGGATCACCCTCCTGTGGTAATCCCCGAGTAGGTATCCACTAGTGAAAGATAATTTTGAAAAGGGGAGAGTCTCCTCTTTTCAGTGGTACCTCACCCATGAAAACTGGTGTTGGGGGCTGTGATTTGCCCCGAGCACCAATGCAGTCAAAGTGAAATGAGCAGATCGCCTCATTTTACTTTCACTTTCAGTGAAATTACGTCCATGCTCCAGGCATCATTTCAAAAGACAAGAAAAGATAGCATCTGGCTGCTGGGGAAGCACTCTCCCAGCAGCCCTACCTGAAAAACAAACAAATAAGAATCCTTTAAAGCCCTCCCTTTGCGGTGAATGGTCCACGGGCGTACTGTAGAGGGAATGTGGGATGGTCCCACACTTTAGAGATTAACATGTTTCCAATTGCGGAAGGACCAATTCCTTTTTGCTGTTAGTCTCAGAGTGAATGTAATTTTGCGGTAGATAAGGAAGTGGTCAGACCACAGGCAATATTTAGTTTGCCATTCCAAACAATTAACACATGTGTGTCCTTTGTTATGTATTGCCTAGATAAATCTATGTCATAAATTCATCAATAGAAGTAAATTACAGAATTCCTTATTTATTGGATCCTTTATCCAGCCATTGACGTCACCTATATAAATTAACTTGGTAAGCGAGTTACCTAAAAAAATAGAGATTGGTCTGGCAGACCAAAAGCATGGATGGTGTGACTTGTGGAGTGGGTGAAAAAGACAAATAAAATTAACCTGTCCACTTCTCAAATAGGGGAAATGGGCTTTGTAAACACTGTGAGGTTTTTGCTAACAATGACAAGAAGTCTTCCTTTTCTCTTCTCCAGTCTATTTTATTTGAAGATGAGATAACCATCAGTGACCGAATCCATATTTTCTGGAGAATTAGCATCTAAATAATATGTGTCTGTTATTGGCATAATTACATTTTTTCATTTAATTTGAGATCCCTATTTAAGTAACCTGCAGTAATTAATGTGGAATGGTCCGTGGGGTAAAGCTTACTAGTACTAATGAGACAAACATTCGGGGGGTGCAATACCTAGCTCAGCTGTAGTTGCCAATGTCTCTGCATAGAGGAAATAGTGAATGTATTTAAGGCCTTCAGTTCCAGAGCTGAATGAGTAAAAAATTTAGCAATGTGGGTGGCCCCTGGTCCTTCATTTCTGTGGATGACCACAGGTAGGCTTGCCTTTGGATAACTCTGAGAGCACAAGCGTTTCCCTAGGAAGCTGGGGGGGGAAGGGGGGGAGATTTGTTACTTGGGGCTAGTTTTGCAGTAATCCTTCAATACTGGGTCCAGTAACGAAATTGGCAGGCCTGGCAAGCACTCACTTCTCTCTCTCATTGCAGAGTTCCTCATACATCAAGCAGTTTTCAGGCAGCAATAAAAGTGTCAAGGTTAATATATGTGGTGATTAATCTTCCTGCTGAAGAGAGATCTTTTGTCTATTGGCAGATTTGACTAATCTAAAGTAGCTGAGAGGGTTAATATGCCTGCTGCAGAGAACATGTACAATGCAGATAACAGAACTGCATTTAATGTGCAAAGCTCAGTGGGTACAACTTTGTCACAGAGATCCTTTTGTAATTTGCAGTTAATAAATTAAAGTCATAATCTAGCACAGTGAGCTATGAACTGCCATCAAAGACCTGCATGCAAACTGCGTGGTACTGGTTTGAGAGGTTTTTTTTTTCCTCCAGCCTTTTATTCTACTGTTGCTAAAACTGGTTTGTTTGGGTAGGAATACATTCTTATTAGTATATCCAACCCCAACTACTGTGTTAGCTTTTGAATCCTGAGTTTGTGCTTCTCCAGACCAAACACTTGTAAAAATGCCTACCTGTATGGATGACTTGTCAATCCTACACCTGGTATACTATTTTGTCTTATGAAACATTTTCTAAACACTGATTTACATATGTATGGTTCATTGTCTCTGTATATGTGTGATGTAAAGTGTTCTGACATCCTACACTAGTATGAGGGGCGCTTTTATACAAATGGAATACTTGTGAGAGAGGAGCTGTGGAGAAATGAGGGGCTCTGTTGAAGGGTAAAAATTAGGGAATCATTGAAGGTCCCTAACAATCGTTGTATTCTGGGGCACTGTACCGTAATCATTTACCATGCTTTAAAAGCAAATACAATTGAATATATAATGAAAAAAGTGTTGTAGAATGCAACATTTTTGCCATTTTTCCCAAATTTTCCTGGGGGAAAACCCCCCAACCCATCTTGTAGTGTTGAATCGCTCTTGCTGCGCTCGCTTGCTACGCACCGTACAGGGGCTGGTCTGACAAAATTTGCCAGGGCTGCTTTGGGTTCCCACCTCGGCCCTAGCCTGTTGTGCAAACACAGATCAGCTCCATTGAAATAAGCAAATGAACCCGTTCGTTCTACACCTCACCTTTCTTTCTGTCCTTGTCCCCTCTCTGTGTACCTTTTGCTCTACCTCACTAATCTCACTTACCTGTCATTCAATACCTTTTCTGATTGTTCTCATCTTTGCATCTCTCTATACTTCTCACACTACTACTTCTTTCTGTCCTCTTCTCTGTGCCTCTCACTAACACACCTCTCCTTCTAACTTACTCTCTCTTTTCCTCACCCCTCTGTACAAACCATCACTCTGTTTTCTTTTTCCTATTTCTGTCTAACTTTAAAACCTTACCCATCTTTCTCTTCTTTTCCTTCTTCTCCTTGTAAAATTCCTTTTTCACATTCTCTGCATCTGTCTATATCACCTTTCTGTATTTTCCTTGCATTGTTCCCTGCATCACCTTTCTCTCAACCTCATCTATATATACCTCCTTTCTCACTCTATTTCACCACCATTGCTATACAGTTCTCTTCAACACTCTGTTTTGTATTACTCAGCAGACGTGGAGGTCACTTTCTAGTGAGGTAACTGTACACACAAAAAAATGAGGGAGGAGACGGGTAGTGGAACAGAATTATAGAAAGTATTATTAACTTTTTATGTAAAAGAATAGTGGAAAATCCTTGGAACAGTGCTTTTACTGTTGCAGCAAGAGTGCTGGCAATGAAAGGTGATTTATTTGTGATTAAGAATGCCCTTCAATAATTATAGGTACAATTTAAAATTTAAAGCAATATGTGCATATGTCTTATATAATATCATGCATTAGCTCACTAAACATCTCCAAGTGATCCTTAACGTACCATTCGTACCATAGGAGGAACATGCAAAAAATCAAGATTTAACCACAAAAAGAGATTACTTTAATAATGCATGTTGAAGCTTTGTTTTGGTACTAGTTGGCTGGTGGGTGCTGAGCAGTTTGAGCTTTCTACTGTTTTTGCATGCCTCCGCTGCTGTAAGATTAATGTATACTTCAGTAATGTTTGGCATAATGAGAGCTTGAATTTACTGAAAATGAGTAAAACATTTAGGGTCAGGTTTTCAAGGCTCTTGCGCCTCCTTACGCCATATTAGCGTCATTCTTTCTGACGCTAATGTGGCATTAAGGAGGCCATTCCCATTCAACAAATTTACAAAGTGGCGGAATGCATGCATTGCACCACTTTGTAACCCCTTGAGCCACATTATGTCTGCGCCAGGCATAATGTATTCAAGAGGGGCGTTAAGGCACTGGGAGGCCGCTAAAAGTGGAACAGTGAAATCTACAAGAGGGAAATCTACAAGTTATTTTGTCCGTCATTTTTAACTTCTGCATAGGGCAGGCATTAAAGTGACGGGCCCATAATAACTAATGGGCCTCCATAGTTCTTAGCTGCAATAGCACCATAAGTTATGGCGCAAATACAGAAAAGAGCCACCATAGTGCCATAAATTATGATGCTATTGTGGAAACAAGTGCCATGGTGCACCATGTTATAAATATGCCGCTACCATGGTGTTGTTAGGTGGCGATGGGAGGGGTGCAAGAAAAGTGGCACATCTAGACCGATGCGCCACTTTCTTTTATATCTGGCCGTTAGGGGCATACTTACAAGCCCCTAGCACCACCAAAGCCCCACTTTTTGGGACGCTCCAATGACGCTGTGCACTGCGCCTTATTTACAAGGTGGTGTAAGCCCCTCCACATGCAGCATTTTACGTGGAAGGGGCGTGCAATGGGTGTTGCTGTGGGCATTCCACAGCAACACCCATTGCATTTTGACGCTGCACCAAATTTAGAAGAAACCATAAATCTGTGGCAGGGCCAAAATCAAATGCCACCACAGGGCTGATGTTAACATGGAGCAATGCGGGGAAATGCTTTCATTTGTTTTTTGCTCCTTGTATGTCTGCTGCGTTGTGCAGCACACATACAAAGAGCAAATCTCCTTTGAAGATCGTTTTTGTTCCTGAACCAAGGCAATCTACCCCGAAATGCAGCCATCCTTGCACCATGGGCCAAGGACGGCTGCTTTGGTGCTAGGCAATTGATTTAGCGTCGGAGCAGGGCAGAACACAGAGATGTGCAGTATTTTTGTTAATACGGCACATCCCTGTGTATCAGAACTAACACAGCACGGTGCTGCCAATTGTGGCGCAACGCTGTGCTGTACCAACTCTTTGTAAATATGCCCCATTAAAGTTGCTCTGAACAGAGACCAGAAGATATGTCTGGTCCTGGAAGCTACCACTGTATAAATTAACGTGACATGCATTCGGTCTTACCCCCATAAATGCCGCCTGAAAGTACGCAAATATACCACCCATATGTTACCAGGTTGCCTGTTCTCCACTCTCATTAGCTACAATGCCACACCGTCAACTCTGTCTTGTTCTCCCATGCCTACTAATGCCTCTACCGATGAAAGGCTCAGGCAAGAAGAAACAGACACAGCAGCAGCTTCCTCACTTGTGTGGCAGGCACAGGTGTGTTAAAGTCCTTGGTGTGACTGACAGTTAAGGCCTGGAAAGTATTGGCCAAAGACCATGCATCTTACTGATTAGTGCCCCGCGAAGAGCTGGACACAGTCCAGTCTTTTCGCTGGAGCTCTTGGGCCGGATGGAGACTAGGGAATAGGATAGGCGGGAGTACGGGCATGGGAGTGTCTTACGGAAGGATATTTAAGTGGGTGGGGTGGGACAATCGGCCTCTTCTGCACTTGCTGTTCACGCTGCGCGAAGGTAGGGCCGATCATTGTAGGAGGTAGACGTAGCTGTTTTTAGGCCACATGCGTCTAATCATGGCCGCAGGCCATGATTTGGACGCGATTCGGAACGCGCGTTGCCTGCTTGGCAAAGCCAGCCAGGGTGACCTACTCAGGCCTAGCATCCTGGACCAGGCCTGGGTAGGAATGAAGCATGCGCCTCGTACAGCGTCACAGGAGGTGGCAGCGGCAACCGCCACTTGCCTTTCCCCCAGGAAAGGTGGCAAGAAAAAGGCAAAAAAGGGGCGGGATGCAGCACGTCCACCCCGCCTTCCGTTTCCAACAATGGGGGGCCACAAGGGGAGCCTCGAGGGAGTGTAGAGCTAGGGGAGAGGCCCTGGGGGATGGGGGATCATCTGGAGATGTTTTAGGCCCTCTGGCCCAGGGCTCTGAGCAGGAGGAGCTTGCCTCACAGGCTAGACAGGGGGATGACGGCCTCCTGGGGCTAGAGCAGCTCCTATAATTTACACTGGCTGGGGCCCCAGCCAGGGGTTACAGAGGAGGAAAAGGACAGGGGCTGGTGTGCACAAAAGGGAAGGGGAAAAGGGTTAGTGCTGCAGCCCTGGGGATGCATTGCATGGCAAGGGTGAGGTACCTGGCACAGGGGAGGAGGTGCTGTTGGAGGAGAGCAGCAGGGCTAAGGAGGTGTTTGAGGCACAACACCCCGTCACCACAGATTGGGCGTCAGTTGACACAGAGGCCAGGATACAAGAGCAGTGAAAGTTGGTGGCAGAGACAGAACTCAGGTGGGCCAAGCTATGCAAGGAGGGGGGGCGGAATGGAAGTCTAGGAAGGCAAAGAGGAAATCAGTGGGGGTTAGTGGGGACCAGGACAAAAGGCACGGGGCTGAGAAGGGTAGTTCGGTGTGGATTCCACATGAGGAGCAAGGGTTAGTTCAGGAAGCTGGTGTGGCTGGTGGGATAGGCAGTGTGATGGCAGCCTCTGGTGCACACGGCCAAGTGCGGCGAGGTGAGTCAATGCCAGGCGCCAGAGGCTGACAGGAAGGTGGTGAAGCCAACGGGGCACAACATGGCCTCAGGACGTTGGTCGGAAGCGATAGAGGGGTCTTCAGCAGCCTTTTCTACACCGTGGGAACGCACGAAGTACACATCTGGCTTACGCCAGGGGGGTTTCAGGTTGGATGATGAATACGATATGGTGGATACAGCTGGTGCTGATGATGGAATGGGTGTGGATGAGGAAGAAATGATTGAACTGGATTATGAGGAGGATCTTGACGATTGGGAAGAGGGGGAACTTCGAGAAAAAGAGGTGAGCGGGGGACAAGGGAAGGGGCAGGGGCGCAGGAGCGGCACAACACCCTCTTCTGTTCATGTTTTACAGGCTTCAACAGCTACTGCTCAAGGGCACGAGGTCTCCCGCAAGCATGGAGGCAGGCGTAGACCAAGGCTGGACACTGCAACGACAGGTCGTGGGGTCCAACGTAAGGGAGACTGGTGGACACCATGGGGGGAATGGAGGGGCAAGGCCAGTGCGGCACAATACAAATTTCTTGGTATGGGGAAGATTCCATACACTTGCAGCCTGCTACAGGTGCGGCAGAGGCAGGCAGAATAGATAAAGGGGGAGACAGGGTGCTATTGGTGCAAAGGGGAGACAGAGATGCAGGGGTCAGTGGGGAGAAGGCAGAAGTCACATGTCACAGACAAGACCAAAGTGAGGATATGGAAACATGAATATGTTGATGTTTTCAAACTTTTTCACATGGATAAACAGGCAAAAGAAGGGTCTAAGGAAGAGGAGTGGGAACTGGTGCAGAGGCCTCGTGTTCCAATAACTATGGACAACTGGACCTCTGCCTTTTTGATTTATGCTAGTATATACTGTGAGAAATATCTAGACAGGGCCATTGCCATGTTTAATCACAGCACAGTCAGACTCGTGTGGCAGGGCACTGCGGCATTTTGAGCGGTTGGCACAAGATTTTGGGGTACCTTTAGCCCCGGAGAAAAGAGAGGGCCCGAGTTGTGTTTTGACTTTTTTGGGCATTGAACTCGACACAAGAGAGTTAATAGCGCGCCTACCGGCGGTAAAGGTTGAGGAGATTCTGCTATTTTTTAGGGGTATCAGGATGAAGCAAAAAATCGAACTGCACGTGCCTCAACAACTACTTGGTCTCCTGAATTTTGCATGTTGTCAGTGGTGGCAGGACTTTTTGTAGGCGTATGGGATTGGCAATGTCAGGTGTATCCCTCCCACATCACAGGATTAGGTTATCCATCGGTCTGCGAGAAGACATTAAAGTATCGGATCTGTTTTTGACACAGTTTAACGGGGTCTCCATGTCTTTCTGGGAGGAGGACACTGTTTGGCAGTTGCAGATTTTTTCGGACTCAGCAGGTGCATCTGATTTTGGACTACTTTGGGATGGTTGTTGGTGTGCTGAGACAAGGCCTGCACAATGGTTGAAGCAAGGGAGGAACATTGCCTTTTTAGAATTCTTTCTGCTGCTGGTGGCATTGTCGGTATGGGGGACGAACTGGCAAACAGGTTAGTGTTGTTTCACGTGGATAATTTGATGGTTGTTGAATTGGTTAACAGACAGAGGGCTAAGGATGTGAGGAGGTTTATGTTGTGTTACTTAACTTTGAATATCATATTTAAGGCTGCACACATTCCTGGGGTAAACAATTCCATTGCAGATTCCCTGTCTCGTTCACAGTGGCAGCGTTTGTGGCAGTTGGCACCCGGCGCGGAGGAACACAAGACAGTGGTCCCGGCAGACATCTGGGAGTGGGGCGCATGACAGTCATGAGACTGGTGGAGAGGTCACTAGCAGAATGAACCCTCAGGAGTTACTGCCTGGCATGGTTGGAATTTCAGGATTTTGAATCTTACGAAGGGTGGTTTTGGAAACAGGAACAAAGAACGCTAGAGGCTAGGGTGATGCGTTTTGTGGTGTTTTTGATTCGGAAGGGCTTATCGTCAGCCATGATTGGGGACAAGTTGGCAGGAGTGTCTTTTTATGAAAAGTTGTTTTTGGATGTGACCCGGCGAGGAATGGCATTCTAGGCAAAATGTTGAAAGGTTGGGGAGAATCTGCACAGGATCAGTTTTTGCTCGAGAAGCTATTACATTTGAATTACAATTGAGATCTTGCACGTCCTGCCAGTTTGCTGTTTTAATGCCAATGAAGTGGCTCTGTTTCATTTATGTATGGTATGGATGTTTTTTGGGGCATTCCATGTGTCTGAATTGTTGGGGGTGGGGGAAGCTGGTGGCTTGAAAATGAGTGACTTGCATCGTCAAGGTGAGAGGCTCGGGACCTGGTTGTGGTGCTAAAAAAAGGATCAATTGGGTAAGGGTAAGTGGATATGGTTGGAGCAAGGGGGAGTGTTGGAAGCATGCCCGGTACGAGAATGGGACAATTTCAGGGAGAACAGGGTGAGTCGAAGGGAAAGTGTGTTTATTCATGAGAATGGCATGAAGGTTACAGCTTTCCTGCTGTTGTTTGTTCAGAGGATGGGTTTGAGACGCCTGGGTAGACAGGCGGGTAATTTTAGTACTTACTCCTTTAGGGTTGGCGCAGCGACTGAAACTGTCTGGTTGGGTTGGGATTGAGATAGGATCAGGCGCATTGGATGGTGGCGTTCAAAATGCTGTGAGAGATATGTACGCTCTTAAATGGTTATGGGGACAGGTACGAGCAAGTTGGGGGTAGTGAGCGATTATCAAGTGTAAAGTTTTTGGTTTTCATTCTGACATTTGTTTCTTTTTCCAGGTTGCGTGAGTGGCCCAGAGAACCATAAGGTGATCACGTGGTTGGTTAGACACTCTTTCATTCATTGGGTGGTGAAATTCGCAGTGAGGCAGATCCATGGATGAACTTTGGGACTCCAGAGTAGCAGGCACGAAGTGCTGTGTTGGGGAAAGAGCGGCATGAGGTGGGGCAATTTGCTTCCTTTTATTACATCGATTTTGCCAATGTGGGGATGTCCTGATGTATTGGTGTTACATCTGGGAGAGAATGACCAGGTGCGTCTCTCTGAGCTCACCCTACTGCAACACATGTAACGTGATTTGGTACTGATGAAGCGCAACATGCATGGGACTTGCTTAGTATGGACAGAATTTGTGCCACAAAGGAAATGGCGTGGAGCACAGAAACATGGGGCTACTGAGAGGGCTCGGAGGAAGCTCAATAGGGCTCTGCGAGTCTTCTGCTGGGGGCAGCATATTAAGGTACTGACACACGAGGGGAGAAACGAAGAAGACAGTGTGCATCTTTCAAAAATGGGGATTGAACATTACATGATGGAGTTGCGTTTCATGCTGTCTTTTGGGGAGAAAGATTTTGGCGTTGTTTAACTGATGGAAAGGCATGAAGTGTTGCATTGGGGTCACTAGTGGGGCAGCAAAACGCCAATTGGATTTGTGCTGGGTGGCAGTAGATGGGGGAGGGTGGAGAGTCAGATGCAGGCTTGTCCACCCTTCCAGGGGGAAAAAAGAAGCAGGTGAAGGATGACAGGCTCAAGTCAGGCAGGGAATACGAAGAAAAGGGAGATGTGTGGGAATGGAAGTGGAAATTTGGTGATGGAATGAATTGAGGATGTAAGAGAGGAGTTACAAGTTTAAAGATAAAAGTTGTCATTCAAGTTCCGGTTACACTGTTGTGCTATTATGATAAGCAAGCCTGTCCTAATAAATGGCCTTATACACAAAAACAAGAGTGTCGGAATGTATGTCCCGATAGAGCCCTGCGAGGAGCTGGATGTAGTCCAGTCTTTTCGCGGGGGCTCTTGGGCCGGATGGAGAAGGCCAGGAATAGGACAGGCTGGGGTACAGGCGTGAGAGGGTCTTAGGGGAGGATATTTAAGTGGGTGGGGGTGTGATGATCGGCCTATTCAGCGCTTGCTGTTCACACTGTGCGAAGGTTGGCCACCTGCCCGCCCTACAGGTAACTAGCTGTGAAGGATGGGTCTGGTGAGGCAGGATGACAAGGTTGGGGGGGATTTTTATGCCGATTTTAGGGCAGGTTGCTTGGTGTTGGCAGTAGATGGTGGGGTGGAGAGTCAGATACAGGCTTGTCCACCCTTCTAGGGGGGAAAAAGAAGCAGGTGAAGGATGACAGACTGGGGGGAGGCCCGAGTCAGGCAGGGGATACGAAGAAAAGGGGGATGTGTGGAAATGGAAGTGGAAATTGGGTGTGCGAAGGATAAGTGGTGGGTTGAAGTGAGGATGTAAGAATGGGAGTTACAAGTTTAAAGATAAAAGTTGTCATTCAAGTTCCGGTTACATTGTTGTGTTATTATGATAAGCAAGCATGTCCTAATAAATGGCCTTTTACACTAAAACAAGGGTGTTGGAGTCTATGTACCGATGTGACATGGTGACCGGTGAGTGTTGCAGGCCCCTGTTTGATAGGACTTGTACATGTTGTACAGGTGCCAAGGCAGATTGGCATTATTAGATGTGCTAATATGTACAGGCAGCGCCATGGCTAATGAGGCACATTTCCAACATGGTGATATAGTTGTATTCATGCCTACATAGCCGCCAAGCTCGCGCCATATTAGGTAATCCGTCGGTATCCCTGTAGATCAATTCATTGCTGCTGGTGTGTGGAAAACATTTGGTTATTCAGACCCATAGGGAATGGACATCCCAAGATGGCCATTCGACATAAGGAGACAAAAACTGTTCTAATCATTGCATTAATACGATTAACATATTCATAATGCAGCTTGCCTAAACTGTAACACTGGTGGCACAGAATGAGCGTTTGCTTCGAATGTGTTGACAAGCCCTTCCATCAGGGAACAGCTTCCGAGAGACTTCTCCAAATACGTAGAGGCAGACATAGACTTTTTAAATATATTTTCCCTCATTATGCATGTTTTTTCTTGCTAATGCCACAAGGGATGATTTAATGACAGCGAGGAAATTGTGTGATACTCTCAGGAATTGTAATCAGCGAATCAAAGCAATCACAATCAGCCCCGGGTTACAAATAGCCTTGTGCTCATCTGCACTCTTGGACCTGGATTTGATAAGACTGGATGTGAGGCTGCGCTTTGGTAGCAGTAAACATGTCTTTTTCATAACAATCCGTTCCAGAGTCCACCTTTAGGAGACATTTGACATTTTATTCCCGGTCGTGTCTCCTTGGAAATAAGAAAAAAATAACAATAGCCACCCAAACGTTTACCAATTATATTTTATCATTTTCGTTCCTTCTATTGGTACAACCAATTCATAAATAAATTAAATAAAAGACACGCGTGCCCCGTGTCTATATTCTGAAATTAATTCCCAGAGCATCCGGCCAAATCCGGAGAATCTGGCAACCTATTCCAGATATCGAAATTTTACTGGCTTAAAATACAGGGGATACTGACACAGAGAATAGTGATGCCATCATGTGCAGTCATGACATGGGTGGACCCGGGGATTACTTTTAGAGAATGGGGCACACAATCTGAGACATTTCAGAAACACTCGGAAATAACAGAACATCATAGACACTGAAGTACATTTTTTTAAATCCATGTTTAAATGCATAGGATGAGGGGCAAAGGTCTATATATTTGTACTCCTAGAGAGAGGAACCCTGTTATTCAGCCCCGCTAAAATCTATATGGGCCACTAAACATGAGGCTTCAGAAGTAAATGCTGTGTGCTGTTTTTGACATTTCACACATGGTGTGTGGCGTCAAAATCATGTGTGGTGTCCATGAATTCCTATGGATGACAGCGTGAAAGTTACTCTGAATAGTGCACAGGTTGTTCTCGCCCTCTTTGTGCACATGAAAATCATAATGGTGCTTCAAATGGATTGCTTTCTCAGAGGGAGGACCATAGGTGTCTGACTAACTGGAGGAAAAGTCATCCTTTCATCCAAGGTCTAAGATCTCTACCCTGCAGGAGTACCTTGAGATGCTTTGCCCTCCGTGTTGTGCTCTGCTTTGCATAGCAATGGAGAGTCCGGGTCTTAAGCTGTCTATATGGGCTCTCCCTGAAACACGTAAACACTGTGGGCCTGAATTAAGAAGGTAAACTTCCACTTTTGTATACCTTTACAATTGTTTGCTATTCACAAAGGGATTAACACGTTGTAAGTATCTTTATGAGTGTGGAGTCTCTGCACATAAAAAGACAGGGCTGGTTCACAAAGGTACACTTACACTTTTCTGTAAGTTTAGAACTGTTTGCTACTTGCAAAGGGTTTTATGAGTAGTATTTTATGGGTGCAAAGTCTCCCCACATAAAAAGATAGATCTTTTTATTTGCAGGCACCCTTCATTCAGAAAGATAGAGATCCTGCACATATTGCATAAGATTTTCAAAATGGCTTCCCTAAAACAAGAGATACACCATCACTCAAGCCCTCATCACCAGTCGACTGGACTATGGAAACACCCTCTATGTGGGAACTGAGGCTCATCTAGTTTAAAGACTACAGGCCATCCATATTGCCCCAGCAAGACTCATCCTGGAACTCCCTCTTCACTGCCACATCACCCCCCACGTCAAAAAACTCCACAGGCTTCCAGGTCAGAAGCGATGCCAGTTCAAGCTAAGCTCCTTATTCAAGCGTTCAAGATGCAGCGCACCTGCAGGAACCACCGCCTGAGTTTCCCCAAACCCTCCAGACTCCTCCTCTCTGCCTCCCTCACACCTACAACGCAGCAGAATAGGAAGACACTTCTTCTCCCAGCCCTGTAAATGTCTAGTAATAAAGCTGGAAAAGTTGAATGGGGCAGAGAAAGGATATTTTAAAATGTAAGTGTAGCTGGGTCTTTGTTTTGCCCTTGTTCCAGCCAGTTCCTCTTAATTAGGATAATTACGGGGTGCCTCCATCCAATAATTGCCACTGCGTTTAGACCACAAGAACATGCTCTATTTTACTAGTGCAGAAGGGTTGTATGTCAGAACCAAACAAGCATTTATCACACATGCCTTAACAACGAGGTTCGAACCACAAATGTGTCTTTACAACACATTCCTTTACCATGCAAGTCGTTACAACAAATTGCCTTAGGCAAAGCAATGGATTTGGAATAGCATAATTTACTATTCCAACTCCAGTCTGCGCAGCAGTAGGGAAAGAGTTGGACTTAAAGCCCAACATCAGTTCAACAACGCTTTCCTTTAGGCAAGTCGTCGGAACAACTTGCGTGGTAAAGGAATGCGTATAAAGATTGATTCGTGATTTGGACCTCATTGTAAATGTACAGCGTGGTTCGATCCATGATGTAAAGGCTTTTTCCCATACAGAAGGGCTAGGCATTTATCTGTTTCGCCAGAAAGACAGGACCACACCTATAACCTGCTGTAGAAGTAGCTGAAATGCCCAGTGTGGCAAGGGATTGTCTACTGTCGAGGAGGATGAATGGCAAGGTCCAGTAGACACAGTCCTTCTTGGAGAACATCTTCAAGAATAAGCTGCCTTGGAACCATGAGGATCTTGCAGTGCAGGCGGTTGTACCTGACCTAACAACCTTTGAGCATGCCCTGCCCTTTTCATCTCTGACTGCTTGATGCCCATTTCCATTTCCGTAGTTACTGAGCTTTTATTTTCTTCCTAGGTCCTATGGTGTCCTTTAGAGCTGATGCCGGCACTAACACAAACCACAAGAGCCAAGGAACCTCCGTTAGCCAAATAGCGCAGCTTTTTGAAACACATAATGTGAACTCAAAACGTTTGAGATGGGTGCAATGCCTTCTGTTTTGCATGGCAAATTTTGGGATACATAGGAATCCTTTATTCTATAAACATTTGACCAGCTATCCAGCTTCTTGAGCTTAAACCCACTGTCTCATAGTGCACTTACAGCTATTAAGAAGCTATCTAGTAGGCTTGACACATTTCAGCATTTTATAAGGTACCTTTTTCTCTTGACTTACTACCACTGCCACAGCAAAAGACATGTGTACTGAGTGTTTCTATAGTCTAGTGTGGCAGAGCATTTCCACATAAGATTATGAACGCCAAAAACCTCCATGTTATTTCCATAAACTCTGTGCTGCTCTGGAGTGTGAGAGAAGTTTTCCATATTTGATGCAGTCTTGTAACAGAGAACTTTACTCTAATTACATTATAATAATAGTATACAGACTCCTCACTACTCGGTGGCATGCTGCTTCATGGGGATTGCACCTCACCAGCAAACAGGATACTAGGGGACCTCAACACAAGCTCTGTTTTGTGATAGGTTTTGAATACATGTGTCCGACACAAGGCTTTATTAATTGAAATTATATTATGTGGAAGCAAGAATTTTTAAAAAAAAATTCTTTCAACGCTTTAAGAAGGTTATAACCAAGAGTGTGATGGGGTAAATAGTACATTTTGAAACGTCCCTCATCATTACACTAATAGCCAGAATAATTCTCCCTAACTATCATAGCCTTGTGGTCAACAGGCATTCTTCAGAATTGAAAGAACCTTTCTACCTGGCTATCCTTACTATCCCTGTAATGTGTGTAGTGTAAAGTGGTAATTGCCAAATGCCAACTAGGACACCAGGGATGTACAGACTTTGTCTGTAGGAGGAATAAGTCTAGTAGGAATAAATGAAACTTCTACCTTACCGAACCGAGTCCAAGAAGCAGAAAACAGGTTTTGTACACAGCATCCATAAAAGTAATATATAAGCATGTAATACTCCTTGTGTGTTCTCAACTATACACAGCTTCCAAAAATACTTTCCAGCATCAGTGTTATCAATGCAAACTCAGACTTGTGAAATGCTCATAACCCCGCAACCTTAGCTTTTCCCTAAGACTCACAGAGGCTAGTATGTCTTATTAACTACCAGTCTGGAGTGGTAGACTACCACTCTCACTAAGCTAGAGAGTACATACCGGGAAGGAAAAAGGAATTGCCATTAGTTGGTAAATAATTTCAGGTTTGAATCACACTCACTTAAGGGATACAGTTCTACCTAGTTGCTGGTAGGCATGTACTGTATGTGGTACTGGTGCTGCCCCTTTAACCCTTTTACACAGTAGGGATGTTTTGGTGGTGGTGCTGTGTTTCAATGAAAGCAGCAGCAAGGCATAACCCATCTTTGCATCATTATGCACATAACAAGGACATACATTCAATATGAGTCAGTAGGTGTGAGCTAAAATTTGGTCAGATTTCTAGTTCCAGCTATTAATGACCTGCCTATGCAAACTGCCTGGACATAAATAAGGTATACTGTGCTCTCACTAATGATTCATAAAGGAAATTATTATATCTGCTCCATCAAGTACTAGGATTGGATTATTATGGAAAATCTTGATGTCTTTGTGTTGTATTTGGTTGCTCTATCCAGAGCAGGGTAGTCTGTGAAGCCTAGTTCTGTGTGTCCTTCTCTGTAATTTACAGCCTCTTAGATTAGGCTAGCCATATATGTTTTAAAATAGTATTCAATGTTTTACCCCAGATGTGTTTTTATGGCTCTCATTATAGTTACCTTTTGTTTTATATGGTATAAGAATCTGACATTTATTTATATATTGATGTGCTTTGTAAAGTATATAAATACCCTGTCCTAAATGGTAAGCTCATCCATACCATATTTCTCATGTAAAGGGAAAAGTTATTCAAGGTTGGACTAAGCTTATGTGAAATGTAAATAGGCTATTGATGGTTAATTCACAAAGACTAGTTGAGATTTAGATTAATCCTGTATCCCCTGATGACGGCTTTATGACAGTGCACTACACTGAACTTTGTCATTCAATACATTGGTATCAGTTGGTAATTTTAAAACCTGTTCCTGTTCTTTAGGGAGCAATTTTTTCAGACTTTGGTTATCACCTTGATTTGTAAGCTTCTCAATTACTGGCCACCATTATCAATTGGCTGTGTGAAGCTTCTCATTACAGTGCGTGACTAATTTTGTTTTTAATGTAGCATCCTCAGGCCCTCATTCTTACTTCAGCAGTCTTTGTGAAAGATGGCCGAAGCCGCTGCAGCCAACAGACTGGCATGCTGACCACCATATTAGGAGTCATTGGAGGACTGGGCGGAAGTTCGACTCCGAAGAGGCGGTTGCATCGCCAGCACCACCACACCAGCAAGACTCCGCCTGCTGTATTGCGAGCCGTAATACGGCTTGCCGGAGTCTTGCTGGCATGATGGTGCTGGCGATGCAAGACTGCCAGGACCCATCCCCTTCTGGACGACCTCCGCGACGGAGAAGGTAAGTGATCGTCCGAAAGGGGCGGGTGGGGAGTGTTTGGTGCATGTGTGTGGTGTGTTTGTGTATATGTGCGAATGGGGGTGTGTGAGTGGGGGCGTCTGTGTGCAAGTTTGCTGATGAGGAGGGTGTGCATGTGTAAGTGTGGGTGTGTAAATGGATGTGTACGGTAGGAGGGGTGTTTGTGGGTGCGTGTATGGGGTGCAGGGTGTGGGTGTGTGTGTGTCTGTCTGCTTGTGTGAGTGCAAGTATGTGGAGGAAGGTGGTGAATGCATGCATATATGTAATTGAATGTAAATGTTAGTGTGCATGCATGTGCGTGTGAATGGGGGTGCGTGTCTGCATGTATGCAAGTGAATGGGGGTGTGAGTCTGCATGTATATGAGTGGATGGGGGTGCCTGTGTGAATGAATGCGTATGCTGAGAGGGGTGCATGTAAGTGCATGTGTGCATGAAGGGGTGGGGGTGTCTGCATGTGTGTGGGCATGTTGGGGTGCATGTGCCGGAGACAGAAATGGGGATTCCTGTCACCTGGTGCATTTCTGCCAGAGTTTTAATGGCGGGGTGACTGCCACGGAAAGCCTGGTGGTCTGCAGCCCTGTTATCCAGCCGGCAGGCTGAGGCCTGCCACTGTGATGGAGGTGTGCACCGGCGGGCCAGGCAGCGTGGTGGAGGTTTGGCGTCTGCCAAACCCCACAACTTGTGATATGGTGGTCTTTACCGCCGGATCCGTGGCGGTACGTCTGCCACGGCGAGGCTGGCGATCTGATGACCACCAGACCCCTTAATGAGGACCACAATGTTTGATTTATAGTCAAAACCCTAATTTTCACTTTAAAGGTTGCTTCCCCAATGTACTTCAAGTTTCATGGACATGTCAGTATGTACACCACATGTTTCATCATAGGGCTCTCTCCTAACTAACAAGCAAGTTGCAAGGTGGGCTCATCCTGAGCTCGCTTCTACAAGTGGATGTGGATGCATGTGTCTAACACAGGTGTCTATTGATTAAACTGGTATTAACTGGTAGCCAACAGATTTTCTTTCCCCAATTATTTAGGTTTAAAAATAAAATATGGTGAACTAATTAGTTAAAAAACATCCCTCATCACTGCAGTAATGGTCAGTGTTAGAAACTGAGTATTTGGTTGGCAGTTAGGTTACCCCCTATCCAAGCAAGGACCCTCCCTCTAGTCCGGGTAAAGGAGAATCACACTCAGTTAACCCCTGCTCAAGCCCTTGGTAGCTTGACATGAGCAGGAGGGCTTAACTTCAGAAGCAATGTGTAAAGTATTTGTACCAACACACACAGTAATACAGTAAAAGCACTACAAAATGGACACCAAACTAGTTTAGAAACATAGGTAGTATTTATCTGAATCAAACAAGACCAAAATGACAAGAATCCAACATACACAAGTCAAGATATGAATCTTATTCCATAGAAAACAATGGAAATGTTGATTTTGCACAAACTACCTGGTTTGCGTAAAAAATAAAGCTGCACAGGCGAGCGTCAGGAAAGTCAGTGATGCGTCAATTCCTTACTTGCAAATGAGGCTGTGCATTGTTTATTCTCCTGTCGGGTCGACGATGCTTTGTTTTTCTCCCACGCAAGAGAGCGATGCATTGATTTTCTGGACGGGGCCCCTCGGATCCGCGCAGGCTCACGATGACTATAATGCCCAGGGACGATGCATGAGAAATCCGGTTGCACAGTGTTAAAAAACGGCGCTGCATGGGGTTTGCTTCATTATCTGCAGCCACAAGAGGGTGTGGCATGTTGTTTCTCCACCCATGATGCGTCTATCTCCCAGCAGAGATGCAGGTGGAGCATGTCATGAAGCGGTTGGCATGTCGTTTATCTGCTGCATTGCAGATGATGTGTCCAAAATTTCCCAGAACGCCGTTCTGTGCGTGGAATTCAGCTCTTGTTCTGCCAACTTCACATTTCAAGGGACCAGGGACTGGATAAGGCACCACTTGGCAGGGCAGGAGTCTCATCAGAGAGTCCAGGTGCTGGCAGAGGAAGTCTTTGATGGCCCTGAGACTTAAAAACAGGCGGCAAGCTCAGTTCAAGCCCTTGGAGATTCTTCTTCAAGCAGGAATGCACAACAAAGTCCAGTCTTTGTACCCTTTCACAGGCAGAAGCAGCAACTGCAGGATAGCACGACAAAGCTCTGTCACATGCAAGGCCAGCACTTCTCTTCAGCTCATCAGCTCTTCTCCTTGGCAGAGGTTTCTCTTGGTTCCAGAAGTGTGGGATTTTGGTTACACTACTTTCTGCCTTTGAAGCAGGAAAACTTCAAAGCACAGTCTCTGCGGTTCACAAGATCCTGCCTTGCCCAGGCCAGACCCAGACACACACCAGGGGGTTGGAGACTGCATTGTGTGAGGGCAGGAACAGCCCATTCAGGTCCAAGTGACCACTCCTCCCTCCACTCTAGCACAGATGGCTCATCAAGAAAGCAGGCTGCAGCCCAGCTCCCTTTGTGTTACTGTCTAGAGGAGAGGTGCAAACAGCCTAACTGTCAAACTGACCCAGACAGGGAATCCAAAAACAGGCAGAGTCACAGAATGGTTTATGCACGAAAATGCCTTTCTAAAAGTGGCATTTTGAAACTAAAAATCTAAAAAACAACTTCACTAAAAGGTGTATTTTTAAATTGTGAGTTCAGAGACGCTAAACTCCTTACTTCTATCTGCTCTCAAAGAGAATCTATACTTTAATAATATTTAAAGGCAGCCCCCATGTTATCCTATGGGAGAGATAGGCCTTGCACAGTAGAAACCGAATCTGGCAGTATTTCACTGTCAGCACATGTAAAACACATCAGTACATATCCCACGTTTAACATACTCTGCGCCCTGCCCATGGGGCTACCTAGGGCCTGCCTTATGGGTGCCTTACATGTATAAAAAGGGAAGGTTTGGACCTGGCAAGGGGGTACACTCGCCAAGTTGAATTGTCAGTTTAAAACTGCACACACAGACACTGCAGTGTCAGTTCAAAGCCATGTTTACAGAGCTACTCATGTTGGTGGCACAACCAGTGCTGCAGGCCCACTATTAGTATTCGATTTACAGGCCCTGGGCACCTCTAGTGCTCTGTTCTAGGGATTTACTAGTAACTCAGATATGCCAATCATGGAAAGCCAATTACACATACATTTTACATAGGAGCACTTGCACTTTAGCACTGGATAGCAGAGGTAAAGTGCCCAGAGTATCAAAAACAGCAAACATCAACAACCTGGGAAGCAGAGGCAAAAAGTTAGGGGAAAGCACGCCAAGGATGCCAAGCCTAACAATCATGCATTGAATTCAGTACTCTTTAAAAAGATTTAGAGCATTGGAATGTAATCCTCAGTTTAATTTTTTGCATTACTTGTTTTCCACTGCTCTAAACTGGCTCAGTCAGTGTTCCACTGGACAACTCCTGTGAATTGTCTCCTTTCAATCCCATGTAAAGTGTGGCAGGGCACTCCACCAAGCCTCAGCAGATAAAGGGCCTAATTACAAATGTGACGGATATACCACCTACCGTATTACAAGTTCCATAGGATATAATGGACTCGTAATACGGTAGGTGGTATATCCGTCACATTTGGGACGGATTAACACCGTCCTCCAAAGTTGTAATCAGGCCCAAAGTATCTGCATGCAGAAGGTAGTTGGCCATTGACCTTTAAGTTATTTGCCTCTTCACTTTGAGTGAAGGATGCAACCTATACCAAAGGTATAAAGTTGTATGCCAAAATGGGTAACATACGTAATAAGGCTTTGCAGCTGGAGAGTGCTCCAATTAGTATCACCTTTCACTTCGGTAATCAGATTGTGTGGTGGGGGCAAAAGGACCCCTATTGCTTAAATAATGTACAAAAAATCACACCAATTTTGCTGTATGTTTTGAGTATCCCTGGGCTTTGTTAAATCCCCACCCTGGGCCGCAAAGGCCCACAAACTCCGCAGTAGTGTTTGGAGTCCTAAATTTAAAAAAGAGGTCTAGCCAAAAGTGGTAGGCTGCTTACAGGGCGCTGTGCAGGTTGGTCACAGGGCTTGGATGAGGGTAAGGTCCTGTGGCCAATCCTCACTGGGCCTGGCCAGCAGCCATGCACAGCGGGGGTTAGCAGCCTATGGTAGGTTGAGTGCAGAGCGTGGCAAAGGCCTGCAGCAAACTGGTGCCTCGCACAACAATGGGTCACGCATAGCAAATGTTTGCCACCCATGGCAGTTGGAAAGCATACTTAACCAATACATGTATCCTTGATAATAAAATGTCATCTCACTCCTGCTTCGAAGATGTCCTACTTTATGAAGTAACAAACATTTGTCTTGACCACCCAAAGCTATACATTCTAGAGGACCTCAACATATGGTTGGACTCCACTCTAACCACAACAACAGGTATCACAACCAACCTTGAAGGCTTCAGCCTACAACAAATCATGTGTGGCCCAACTAATTATGCAGGACATAATCCAGATGTCATATTTGCACCCTTAGGAAAAGACTCAGTTACAGAAAACTCCCAAGTAAGCTGGAGTGACCACAACATCATCACATTCAGGATCAACACACCTATTAATAACAACTCTTGGACGACAACAAAAACAAACTACAAATGCTCATACAGACATTGGAAAAAAACAGACGTCCAACAACTCAACACCCAGTAAACAAGCGTCCATAAGAAATACATTCTACAATTGTATCCCCACTACACTGGACAAACAGATATCAACAAACACCACACTCCATGGTGGTCACAAAGAATGAAAACACATCTCAACATACTACAATGCCAATGGAGAAAATCTGGGGAAGGAGCAGACAAAAGCATGCTACATCCCTAAAACAGAGCCAGTGGCATAACAAAGGTCCCCGCAGCCCTCGCGGTGCGGGTAGGCCCCCGAGCGGGATGGGGTCCCCTGAGCACAGTGCACAGGTGACGGGTGACAGGCCCCTGATTGGGTCCAGTGGGGAAGGTGCTCCCTCCAGGGACTTCACGGGGGGGCCCTTCAAGTTTAATTACACCACTGAACGGAGCTTACGAAAGATCCATCAGAACCACAAAAGGCATCATTAATACTGGTGCATAACTGATGCAGACTGCCCTTCTAAAGAACACCATACATTTCTAACAGAGTTCTGCAATCTTGAGTGCCTACACACAGAAACACCATGATCACAAGACTTCTGTGACAAAATCTTTAATGCATTTATATAAAAAATGAAAAATATTGTAAATTACCTTAAGGAGAATGTGAACAACATCACAACATCACAACAACACACAACTTAAAAGCTATAGAAAGAGCCAGCAATAATCATCCATCATGCATTCTTTTATTACTCTGCCACAAAAAGCTTTCCTCAATATTATTATTGCAGCCAGACCAGATTGCACAACCCAGTGCAGTAACCAGATAAGCAGATTAGCTAATAGGAAACAACATAAAGGGATCTGCAGAGCTTTTCAAAGCTACCAGCATATTAAAAATCATAAAACTGTCCATTTTTGTTGAACCTGCCCTCTCTGCATAGTCAACCCCAAACTTTTTGCCTTTATCCTGCACTTTTTTGCTGAATTAATTTTTGCTGGCCTAAAGACTAACCTGTGCTGAAGTGTTTGTGCTCTCTCCTTAAAACATAGTAGGTTTGGCTTACACCAAATTAGCATATTGAATTTACTTATAAGTTTCTAGTAAAGTGGCACTACAAGTACCTAGGGCCTGTAAATTAAATGCTACCAGTGGGCCTGCAGCACTGATTGTGCCAACCACTTAAGCAGCCTTTTGAACATATCTGAGGCTACCATTTCAGCCTGTGTGTGCAGTTTTAAACTGCCATTTTGAACAGGCAAATTAAACATTTTGCCAAGCCCAAACCTTACTTTTTAATACACAGGAGTCACCCCTAGGGTACGTCGTCCTTGGCAGCCTACAGGGCATGTGCAGTGTAGGTAAAATGTTAGACATGTACTTTCAAGTTTTACATGTCCTGATGGTGAAAAACTCATAAGTTTCTTTTTCACTACTGCAAGCCTCACCTCTGCCATAGGATAACATTGGAGTTACATTATTACATTTATTTAGCTGTAAGTTCCAAATGGGAGCAGGCAACCAGTTCATATCTGGTGTCTTTGGACCTGTAATGAAAAACCCTAACTTATGGTGAAGTTGGATTCTAAATTACCGTTTTGAAAATGCCACTTTTAGAAAGTTTTATTTTTCCTGCCTTAGCCATTTGGTGTCTGCCACCTGTCTCTGGGTCACATGACTGGGTGTAGCTGACAGTTGGGCTTTGTGTATTCCTCCCAGACAGCTAACACAATGGGGTGCGAATGTGTGCCTGGAAATGCTACCACTATAAAACACACCCACATTACCCACAACCCCTTACAATGAAAAAAAAGAGACCAAGCACAGAGAGACAAGCAAAGAGCACCCACTCAATCAGAGGCACAGAACACCATCACCCATACACCATCCACGCACATCAAAGAATACACCACAACACATCACCCCACACATCACCCCACACATCCTCACACATATCACTCTCACCACATCTATAACACCCCAAAGACACCCCAGGTTTTCAGAGGAGGAGCTAAGGGTCATGGTGGAGGAAATCATCCTGGTAGAGCTACAGCTATTCAGATCACAGGTGCAGCAGACGTCCATTGCTAGGAAGATGGAGCTATGGTGGAGAATCGTGGACAGGGTCAACGCCGTGGGACAGCACCCAAGAACAAGGGATGACATCAGGAAAAGGTGGAATGACCTACGGGGGAAGGTGCGTTCCATGGTTTCAAGAAACCAGATTGCTGGACCCCCACCTCCTCCCCCACAACTAACAACATGGGAGGAGCAAGTCTTGGCGATCATGCATCCCGAGGGCCTCGCAGGAGTAGCAGGAGGACTGGACTCTGGTAAGGCAAATCTCTATTACTATATCCCCCACCCTACCTGCATGCCATCACATACCCCCAACCTTACCCTCACTCCCATCACTCCACCAACTCACATATATCCCACTTTCACAACCCACCCATCCCAATACCATGCCCTGCCTGCAACAACAAAGCATGGACCCCCATCACAGACCTGCATGTGCACCCATCACCCCAGAATGCCTAATAGAGAGACTCACCCAGCCCACAAAATCACCACTCACACAAGGCTAAGCTGACAGATAAAGCACAATCATACAGGGAAACACACCCATGCACAAGATGGCACACGCAGATACATTAACAATGCATTTGCATACCAACAGTATCCAACATCACCGAAGAGGAGGTGCCATCTACATCCAGCCACCCCCCAGAAGAGGCCCACAGTGATGACAGCAGCTATGCACGCCTGGATCACGATGACCAACCTGGCCCATCAGGGACCTCTAGACAGTCGGTACCCCTGCCACAGTCCCAAACCACCACAGACCCTCCCCCTTCAGGAAACACCAACACAGCACCCACCCAGCAGGCCCATACCTCTGTTCCCAGGACACATCAATCAGCAGTGTGTCCACCACTACAGGGACCCCAGGCAACCCCACAAACCCAGGATGATCAGGGACCTGGGGTCAGTGGCAGTGGGCACACGGTTCAGGGGACAGAGGCACAGGACAACAAGCCGAAGAATCCACGCACAGAACCCGGGACATCTGGTAATCCCGCGACCCACAGAAAGAGAGTGTCCACGCGCCGGAAAACCACGCACGACTTCCCCGCATGAAAAATAACGACGCACGTCCGTGTGTGCAGAGGAGAAATCGACGCACACACCATTTTTCCACGTAACTCTTCTTCTGTGGCCCTTTGCGGAGATTTTCCACTTTAAACCAGGTACTTTGTGCTTGAAAGAGACTTTGTTTGCTTTTTAAAGACTTAAGACACTTTGGGCCTGATTCTAACTTTGGAGGACGGTGTTAAACCGTCCCAAAAGTGGCGGATATACCACCTACCGTATTACGAGTTCCATAGGATATAATGGACTCGTAATACGGTAGGTGGTATATCCGCCACTTTTGGGACGGTTTAACACCGTCCTCCAAAGTTAGAATCAGGCCCTTTATATCACTTTTTAGTGATATCTTTACAAATTCATGTTGCATCTTTGATCGTTTTGACCTGCAAATACCCAGATAAATATTATATATTTTTCTAAACACTGTGTGGTGTATTTTTGTGGTGCTATATTATGTTATTGTATGATTTATTGCACAAATGCTTTACACATTGCCTTCTAAGTTAAGCCTGACTGCTCGTGCCAAGCTACCAGAGGGTGGGCACAGGCTAATTTTGGATTGTGTGTGACTTTCCCTGAGTAGAATGAGGGTTCTTGCTTGGACAGAGGGTAACCTGACTGCCAACCAAAAACCCAATTTCTAACATTGGTGGCAGCGGTGGGATAGGACTTGTGTTTGGGCAGTGACATACAGTAGCTAAGTATTTCACTACCTACCCACAGTTGAAGGTCAACTTGATTTTTCATATTTTTGCTTTTGGTTCACTGATGTCCTCCTGGATATATTATTGATATTTTGGACTTTGGATTTTGTTTTTTGCCTGTGATACCTTATCAGTTTGAGAATGGGTATCTACTGTGTGTCATACGTTGTGCCTACTGAATCCCCCACTAAGGCTGACCTAAGGAGGCTTTGCAGAAAATGGGGACTTCCTATATCAAGGAGATCCACTAAGATGGAACTGTTAGATATCTACATAACCTGGGGGGAAGAAAGATGGGCAGAGGAAGAGGCAGCAAAAAACCAAATGACTAAGTACTCCTCAGTTGAGTAGGAGGACTGCTCAGATGGGGAGGAATACTACTCAGATGAGGAAGGAGAACCAGTGAGAGATGAATATCTCCTAGCTGGAGAGCGGGAGCTGCAGGAGCTAGATGACTTTATTGAAAGGACTGAGGCAGCAAGACTCTTTGCCCTGGAAAAAGAAAGAATTGAAGCTCAGGAGCTGAGCTGTGAAGAGCTGCAACTGGAGGCCGGAAGGGCTGAGTCCAGTTCAGATGGTGGCAGCAAAAATCTTGCATCCAGTACTGCTGAAGAAGGGCACAAGCCCAGAGATGTGGTGCCCAACTTGAAGAAGGGAGTTGACACACCCCAGGCGGTTCAAGGGTATGAGGTAGTTCCCATTATGCACAGGGTCCCTGAGAAGGAATGGGGAACTGGCACAGCGAGTCATATTCCTACTGGGGGAGGGACACTTTACTGGCTCTAGAAGAGAGTGACAGGGAAAAGGGTTCCCCCTTGGTGGACGTCCGGGATATAGAGTGTGGAGAAATCCCAGAAGAGTATGGGTTGAGTGTCAAGGACAGTCAGATACTGTCCCACCAGTCTCAGGAGGGTGATGTAGAGTGCTTTTTCAAGGCTGAGTCACTGGATGGTTGGATGAAGGGTACTGTGGTTAATACATGTGAAGGGCAGAGTGATGTAATTGCTGGAGAGCATATGTCTGGTCCTTATTTTCCAGAGCTACGCCAACACCAGGTGGAGTGTGAGTTCTCTGACCCCAGGGAGCTTACAATGGAGGCAGACTTCTGGGTGCATACCAGAGAGTCTGAAGAGGCATTTGGGGGTGCTCCTGAAGGGAGTGGTCTAGGTGTTTCCCAACCAAGTGAGGTGGGAGAGGATTTTAGTGTCCCAGGTAGGTCCCAGGTCCTAGAGGGTTCCATTAGGGAACGCCAGGAGGGAAGCCTAGCCTGTACCGTAGGGCCACCTGTTGAAGGAAGCCCCGCAGTGTCAGAAGAACTTGGGGGGGGGACTGTAGCCAGCATCCCAACAGTTCTGGTGTCTGGAAGTACCACTCCTAGTGAGGGGGTGCAGAAGTCCAGACAGAGGGTTGAGAGGGGGTTGCGGACCCCAGTGGAGGACCTGGAGAGTCAGGGGTCAGCTCTGAGAGCAGAGCCCCCCAGGAATGACCCAGGTGAAACCGTTTCTGGTTTGGGGGAGATCCAGACTCTGCCGGATGGGCAGAGGTCAGGATACCTGTGCCAACCAGACTCTTGTGTGGCCCTTGGGGACAGTGTGTCCCTTGTGGGGGGTGAGGTGCCCCCCAGGAAGTCCTGACATGCCAGGCAATGGTTCAACCTCAGGGTGGTGACTCTGGGTTGGATAACCAGGTTCAGAGGTTAAACTCTGACCTGGTGGGGGGTAGGTGTGCCCCCCAGAAAGTCCTGGTGTGCCAGGCAATTGTCTAACCTCAGGGTGGTGACTCTGGGTTGGATGGCCAGGTTCAGAGGTTAAATTAAACTCTGACCTAGTGGGGGGGTCAATCTGCCCCCCAGGAAGTCCTGGCGTGCCAGGCAATTGTTCAACCTCAGGGTGGTGACTCTGAGTTGGATGGCCAGGTTCAGAGGTTAAACTCTGACCTGGTGGGGGGTAGGCGTGCCCCCCAGAAAGTCCTAGTTTGCCAGGCAGTGATCCAGTCGGAGGGTACAGACCCTGGGCTGGTAGATCAGGTTCAGGGTGTACCCCCGGACCTGGAGGGAGGGGCTACTGATAACAGTGCCCCTACCATGTTGTCTTCTGAGGAGGCCACTCATAGTTGGAGGGTGCTGGACCCCAGAAGGGAGGGCAGGGGGAAGGAAGCCTCACCCCGGGCCCTAGTCCAACCTGAAGGTACAGACCCCAGGTTGGAGGGCCAGTTGCATGTTAACAGCCCTGCACTGGTGGAGGAATGGTGCAGGGCGGCTTCTATAAGCACCCTGACCATGTTAGACTCTGGGGGTACCGCTCCAGGAGGGAGGGTACGGAGCCCCAGAGGGGAGGACCAGGTTCAGGCTGTCATCCCTGACCTGGTGGATGGGAGAGTCACACCCCAGGGGTAGAGGGGGCACCACCACTGTGTTGGTCCTGGTGGTACTATCCTGCTCCTGGGATACATCTGTGAGCAAAGTAAGGTTAGGTGCTGCACAGATGGTATCCGCAGGTAAGGAGAAAGGTTCCCCATGGGTTGGCTTAGTGGGCCCTGAGAGTATGGACAGATGGATCCAATTGGAGTCAGGAAGGCGAAGAACTGGAGCATGCCCCTGCTGCTGTGGGCCTGGGTTCTTGTTCTGTCGCCTCAAACAGGGAAGTACATCAGGATAGTGATTGTTCTCCCCTGGCTTTAAGCTGGTAGGGGGTCATGTTGGACCTGTTTTTTTGACAGGGTCATTCCCAAACTTTTTGCCTCCTTCCTCCTAACTTTTCTGACCTGTTGTTGTTGGCTTTTTGACCTCTGGGCACTTTACCACTGCTAACCAGTGCTAAAGTGCATATGCTCTCTGTGTAAATTGTACTGCCATCTACAATGTCCTAAAGATTACTGTAATGTAACGTTGTGTTACAGTCTCTTACCTGTGTGTCACTGGAAGTACTGCTGTGTAATGTTTGTTCTGTTGTCCACATCTTCTTCATCTTCCTCCTCTTCCTCACTGTCCACAGGCTCCACTGCTGCCACAAGACCATCTCAAGGCTCATCCTCCTGCAGAAAAGGCACCTGGCATCTCAAGGACAGGTTGTGCAACAATCAGCATGCCATGATGATCTGGCACACCTTTTGGGTGAGTAGTATAGGGATCCACCTGTCGGATGGAGGCACCGGAACCTGGCCTTCAGGAGGCCGAAGGTTCTCTCAATAATCCTCCTTGTATGCCCATGTGCCTCATTGTAACGTTCCTCTGCCCTGGTCCTGGGATTCCTCACTGGGGTCAGTAGCCATGAGAGGTTGGGGTAACCAGAGTCACCTGCAAATATCGAGGGACAACTGTTAGACTCACATACTAACCCTTAGGAACAACCCCATACTCAGACCACTACTTATACTGTGTGGGACCTTGGGCTCACCTATTAGCCACTCCCGGTGCCTCTGAAGTTGCCCCATCACATATGGGATGCTGCTATTCCTCAAGATATATGTGTCATGCACAAAGCCAGGATATTTGGCATTCACATGGGAGATGTACTGGTCCGCCAAACACACCAGTTGCACATTCATCAAGTGATAAATTTTCCTATTCCTGTAAACCTGTTCATTTCTTCAGGGGGGGACAAATGCCACATGTGTACCATCAATGGCACCAATGATGTTGGGTATCTGTCCCAGGACATAGAAGTCAGCTTTCACTGTGGCCAAATCATCCACCTGGTGGAAAATGATGTAGCTGCGCATGTGCTTCAGCAGGGCAGACAACACTATGGTCAACACGTTGGAGAACATTGGCTGAGACATTACTGATGCCATGGCCACTGTAGTTTGAAAGGAACCACTTGCCAGGAAATGGAGAACTGACAGAACCTGCGCTAGAGGGGGTATTCCTGTGGGCTGCTGGATAGCTGACATTGGGCACACAGTTCTTGGATTGTGGCACGATCAAGTCTGTATGTGATGATAACATGTCTGTCCTCCATTGTCGACAGGTCCACCAGGGGTCTGTACACCGGAGTATGCCACCATCTCATCATCTGCCTCAGCGGTTATAGCCTATGGAGGAGAACGGTGAGCAGAAGGTCATATTTCCACACAGATGTCACAACTGTTGTCGAATTTACATCACAGAAGCAGTGTGTGAAGTCAAGAGTCAGTTCATGTGCCAATGTCTGCTGTGATGCAGTTAGGTGCCATGCCATGTGCCCCCCTGAAATGGTGGCTGCCTGACCTGTGAGGAGGGACAAGGGGAAATGAGGTAAGTGCGCTGGCGTTGTGCTGCGTCGTGGTAGGCAGTCGATGACTGGCGCGCAACTTCGCATTTGTTATCATTGGGCCCTATGGGTCCCAGTAGCCAATGGCGATGTACTCCGGCGGTGACAGTACGCACCGCTGCGGACATCACCGCCATTTTGTAGCTATTCACTCACTTGCTACCTGAACATCAACAGGAGAGGGCCGACACCGCATGTGCTCCTGTGACCTGAGTCTGGAAGCGAAAATGGCTATAGTGTCTGGGGAAAGGGCCCCTGTCTTCACTGCGGAGGAGTTGGAGAAACTGGTGGATGGGGTCCTACCCCAGTACATGTTACTCTACGGTCCTCCAGACAAACAGGTGAGTACACTGTGAGCATGATGTATGGGCAATGCATGTTTGCAGTGGTGTGGATGTCAGCCACATGTTGGGGGGTGCTGATGCATCCTGGCCTGATTGCTGCATGAGAGGTAGTCAGTGTGCGTCAGGGCATGGGTGGGAACTGGTGGGCAATGAGTATGACGGTCCGGAAGGGTGAGTAATTTTCTTTTCCGCTGTCTTTTCCCTCTAGGTCAGCGCCCACCAGAAAAAGGGTATTTGGCGTGCCATCACCAAGGTGGTGTGGACCCCGGGGGTCTATCACAGGCAGAGCACCCACTGCCGCAACAGATGGGAGGACCTGCGCCTCTGGACCAAGAAAACGTCGAAGGCCCAGCTGGGGCTGTCCTCCATACATGTGTCGAAGTAAGCCTCAGAAAGGCCTACTAGTGCAAGGGGTTCGCCCTTCTCTGCACAAAGTCCTCAGACCATATAGGAAGAAGTTGGCACAGAAACTGGAATAAAAGACAAAGTTTATTAAACCCCATGAGGTGGTACTACAGTTCAAACAGCACCCTTCAGTAATGTTTGAAGTAGCACACTGAACTAAGAGAGCATGGTCCTTTTATACCCACGCAGGGGCTAAAAGAAGGAGGTACAATTATAGAAGCAAGACTTATATACATATAAGGTCATATGGAAATGCACAGTCTACACGTAGGAGGGGCTAACAGTTTTCAAGGACTAACAGCTGCAGACCTTACTGGGCATGTGCGAAAGTGGGAGATGCTAAATATAACTTGTCACTAGACAAATTTTCAAGAGTAGTTAACAGAAAGGTAGGACAGAGCACATGGCGAGCACATGGCAGAGAAAATGGCTGCCATAAATACAAAATGGATTCCCTCGAAATGTTCACAATAGTTGCTAAATACAAGATGTCTTCTGCTAATGCTTAATCTAATCGCTATTAAATTACAACAGACATGGAAGGGGTGCCTGTCACACCATGACCCCCCTGATGTTCTGCATCCTGGCGGTGGCATATCCGGAGTTGGATGGGTGCTTGAGGGCATCACAGCAGCCACAAGGGGGTGGGTTCAGATTCTGAAAGCTGACTCTGCGTGCATTACGAGGTGTCTGGGTGGGGGAGGTGGGCAGTGGGTTCCCCTATGCCAAGGCGAGCTTGGTAGGCAAGGTCCCTTTGAGGCAGGCTCTGTGGCACCACAACCCCACTAGTGGTTAGTGCCATCTACACCTAGTCAGGCTCCTGTGCCTTCCAGGTGTGCAGCAATCGGGTTAGCCCTTGTATCCCATGGGCATGTGATTAATCTAGGAACTATAAGTGCATGACGTAGTGCAGAGGGCTGCTGTGTCTGTTGTGTCCGCCAATGGAAGTGGTGTTGCATGCACTGAACATGTCTTCCCCCCACCCTTTTTGCGGTCTCCCTGTTCTTGTTTGCAATAGCATCATCAGGCAGAGGTGCATTGGCACCGGAGCAGGAGGGAGCTGCATCCCACTTGGCCCTGGAGGGCAAAACAATGGAGTCTGAAGCCACCAGTGAGACGGAGGGCGAGGGGAGCTCCACGGCGGGGACAGGAGCAGAGACCAGTGACAGCGACTCCTCCTCTGATGGGAGCTCCCTTGCGGTGGCAGGCCCCTCTGTGCCCCCCGCATCAACAGGTACAGCCGCCAACCCCCTACCAGCACCGCCCTCCCAGCAGCCCCTCAGTGTCTGTCCCATGCCAGCTCACCCAGGAGGGCGGGCATCTCCTTTGCCCCAGGCACCTGAGGCCCTGCCCCAGTCAGCCCTTCTGCCCTCAGTGAGGAGGCTATTCACCTCCTGAGATCCCTCACTGTTGGGCAGTCTACCATTCTGAATGCCATCCAGGGTGTTGAGAGGCATTTGCAACAAACAAATGCATACCTGGAGGGCATTCATTTTGGCCAGGCAGCCCAACAGAGAGCATTTCACGCTCTGGCCTCAGCACTGATGGCAGCCATTTTCCCTGTGTCCAGCCTCCCCCCTCCAACTTCCTCCACCCAGACCCAATCCCCTGTACCTCAGCCTATCCCAAGCACACCATCAGACCAGCATGTAAACACATCAACACACAAGAGTGGTTCAGGCAAACATAAGCACCACACATCCCACAGGCACTCACACAAGCATCATACCCAGGCACACATACCAACATCCACTGCCTCCACTGTGTCCCCCTCCTCCACATCTCCCTCCTCCCTCCCAGTCTCGTCTCCACTCACACCTGCATTCACTACATCCTCAGCCACTACCTCCATCACCAGCACGCCCATCGCTCACGTGCACTCACCACCCCCACTACCATTCACACATCCCCAGTGTCCTCTAACAGTGTGTCTGTGAGCCCTCCTCCCAAAGTACACAAACGCAGGCACACACCCACCCAACAGCCATCCACCTCACAACAGCCTCCAGCCCATTCACCTTCACCCAAATTCAGCAGATGTACACCTCCTACAACCACTACCTCTACCTCTACCTCCACTCCCAAACCCCCTCCATCTACCCGTCCCAGTGTGTCTAAAAACCTTTTTCTGGCTAACATTGACCCCTTCCCCACACATCCCCCCCGTCCTTCCCCTAGGGCCAGGCTTTCCAGGTCCTAGACCAGCACCTCAGCCACCACATCCCCAGGGACAGTGGTGCCAGCAACTGCAGGTTCATGGAGTGCGCCAACCATCAGGGCTGCCAGTGTGCCACGGAGCGAGGGCAAGTACATTCCACCACCTGCCAAGGTGAAAAAGTGCCCACATCCCAGAGGGAGTAGCCGAAAACACCTGCCACCAAGGGGTCAGGGAAAACGAAAGGAGATAGTGGCAAGACAGCTGCGCCACCTTCAAAGGTGTGGAAGGGCCAAAAACTGAAGGGCCGCCATAGACCCCGCAGCCAGCACCGCTGCCACAGACCCCGCAGCCAGCACCGCTACCACAGACCCCACAGCCAGCACTGCTGCCACAGATCCCGCAGCCAGCACCGCTGCCATAGACCCCGCAGCCAGCACCACCGCGACTGACCCCACAGCCAGCACTGCTGCCACAGATCCCGCAGCCAGCACCGCTGCCATAGACCCCGCAGCCAGCACCACCGCGACTGACACCGCCGCAAGCACCGCCAGCAACCCAGCGATGTCCTCAGACAGTGGCACCACCGCAGACATGGCTACCACCCCCAGTGGTCAGTCGTCCGAGGCTGGTGGTGAGTTCCAGGACCCTGGGCAGCTTCCATGAAGCATCACTGTCATCACAGTTGTCACCTGCATATGGAATGCGAAGCCGCAGCAGTTTGGGGTATGTCTCTGCCTCCTTGGCGTATCATGTTACCTGTACCTCGGCAATCTCGTGGCACACACACCTAGGTGAGTGTATTGTTCCAGCCACACTGCACGTGGAGCACTCTGGGCACCAAGCCCCCTCCAGAACCAGTGGAGAAAGGCATCTACTACTTCAGTCCTTGGCAGGATGAAGCACTCTGGGCACCAAACCCCCTCCAGAACCAGTGGAGTATCACATCCACTACCTCTGTCCTTGGCAGGATGAAGCACTCAAGGCACCATGCCCCCTTCAGAACCAGTGGAGACTGTTATCCACTTGAGAGACTGTAGCTTTGCACTCCCCAGGATGCAGCAGTGGGCAAACCACCCACTGGAGAGACTTGAGAGACTGTGGCTTTGCACTCCCCAGGATGCAGCAGTGGGCAAACAACCCACTCGTAAGACTTGAGAGACTGTGGCTTGGCACTCCCCAGGATAAAGCAGTGGGCAAACCACCCACTTTAGAGACTTGAGAGACTGTGGCTTTGCACTCCCCAGGACCAAACTGTGGGCATGGAGCCCCCTCGTGGAGCAGTGGCGTCGTGCTTTCATTAGGCTGAGGTGTCCCCCCTCCCCCTGAGGTGCCTGTATATTTTCTATGTGATGCCCCTCCATTTGGAGTCAGGTATCATGTGTGGGCCTCGCCCATGGATTTTGGGCCCAGTGGTCCACAGACAATGATTGGTGCACTATCCCCACTTGTGTAGTTGGTGTACGTAATTGTATATACTGGATTTTGCATTTTGATAATGATATTTCACATGATTACATTCGTTCAAATCCTTTCCTTTTGTCCTTGCATTCTTCCATGGGGGTAAAGGGGTGTATATGTAATGTTGCAGCATGTATTTGTGTGTATGGTGCTGTGGGTGAGGGTGGGGGTGTTGCGTGTGTGTGTCACTCTCTTTCCCTACCCCCTCCCCTGTACTGTAGGTGCAGTACTCACTGCCGTCGCTGCAGTGACCGTCGCTGCTGTCGTTGGAGCTCCTGATAGAGGAGCAGGTAGACCATCGCCGGCAGTATCTGCAATGCGGGCTCCATGGCGTCCTGGTTCCTCGTGGGGTGTGGAGAGGTGAGTGTTTTCCCTTCTGTGTACTGTTTCTGCTGTGTCTTTATTCACGTTGGTTCCGCCCCAGAAAAAGTGGCGGATAAGCGTGTTGTGATAGGGTGGGCGGTACATTGTCTCTCGGTTGTCTGTTGGCGGTGTCCGCCGCACTGTTTGTTTGTACCGCCGTGGTGGTCGGAGTGTTAAAGTGGCTGTCTATCTTGGCAGTTTCCGCCACAATCGTAATCCCATTTTATTTCCGCCGGCCTGTTGGTGGTATTACCACACCTTTAACACTGACCGCCAGGGTTGTAATGAGGGCCTATGTCCTGAACTATAAATTAAGGTGTAACATACTCTCCATCCAAGATTTTTTAATCTTTGTCAATAGATGTATTGACTCAAGATCTGATGTTATTCAAAACAAATATTGAATGACATCAAATGGAGGTAACAACATGTTCTCCATTAAATCTTTCTAATGGGATAGACTTGACACTATAAAGAAGATGTCACTCAAAATAATTTAACCCATTTCTATGTTGTTTGTCTCAACCAACCCTTCCCACTAACACAATAATGGTAAATAGTCTTCCCAGTAATTTCCTATGGAAAGTTAGGGTTAGACCTGGCATGTGTGGCGTGGTTTCCTGTAACTTTTGCCTTCAGACCTCCTGTTTTGCTGACCTCGTTTTTGCTTGCTTTAAGACTCCTAACAAGTGCTAAAGTGCATTTGCTCTCTGCTTAAAGCATGGTAACATTGTCTATCCACAATTGTCATATTTAATTTACTTATAAGTCCCTAGTATAGTGCACTACATGTGCCCAGGGCCTGTAAGTTACCGCTACTGGTGGGCCTGTAGCACTGATTGTGCCACCCCTTTCAGTAGCCCTTTAATCATAACTCAGGCCTGACATTGCAGAACCTGTGTGTGAAGTTTTAAGCTGCTGTTAGAACTGGGGTTTCTGGCTGTCAGAGTATGTACCCCCTACAAGCAGGAACCACCATTTCTATTCAGGGTAAGCTAGGTACACACTTGGAGATAACCAGTTCTCACCCTCTGGTAGCTTGGCACAGAGCAGGTAAGCTTATCTAAAGAGGCAATGTGAAAAGTGTGAGTGCAAACACACACACTCACACACACACACACACACACACACAGTAACCCAATGAGAACACCACAAAAAGACTCCACACAGATATAGAACATTACATAATATGTATCTGATTACAACAAGGCCAAAACAACAAAAATCCATTAAGTAGAAGTTGAGATATTGATTTTTAAAGATCAAACTAAAAATAGTGCTTAGAAGTCACCTGCGGTCGAAAGGTTACTTGAGGTTGCGAGGGACCAGTGCGAGTCCAAAGTTCAGGCTGACTGCAATGGAGGGTAGGCAGGCTACAGAACCAGTGCAGGGTCCGCTGAAAAATTACCTTAGATGGAGCAAGCGTTGACGTCGAGGAGCAAATGGAAAGGCAATTTGTCCTTATTTTCCACTCCATCAGGTCGCTGCATATTCGTCGAGCCTCGCAGTTGGATCCCACATGGACGTCGAACTCCATTTGAGAATATGATGCGTTGTCATGAAGCTGTGCAGAACGTCGTCATCATGCCGTGTGCAGGCAGTGGCTCAGCCTCTGCGTTGGCGTTGAACCAGTGATGCGTTGGTTCTGACTTCCACAGTAGTGATAAAGTTTTGGGGTATAGCTATAAACAGCAGCAAAACTCACCTTTGAGTCCCAGGACTGAAGGGGGCACCTCAGGCAAGGGTAGCACTCACAGATAGCAGAGTCTAACAGCACCAGGAGAGTTGCAGGCAGTTTTTGATGTCCCTGAGACTGCAGAAGAACAGAGAGCATGTCAGCAAGCCCCTAGAGTTACTGTGGGTTCAAGTGAGATAGTTCCAGTCCTTGTCCTCAGCAGGGTAGAGATCAGCAGCATCAGTGCAGCTCAACAAAGAAGAGAAGCGATTCCTTAGAAAAGTCAGTCCAGGCAGAGAGGCAATCTTTACAGCACAGCAGTATTTACTCTTCCCAGGTTCAATAGTGTACTGATGTGGTATAGTTTATTGATGTGGTGAGGTTAGAGTCCCAGTTCTTATATAAAAAATGTACCTTTGAGGTAGTGGTGACTTTAAAGAAGGATCGTTGAAGTGCACAGAGATCCTTTCTTCCTGGTCCTGGCTCCAGACAACCAGGAGAGGGTAATCAGCCCTTTTTGTGGGGACAGGCACATTCCTATTCAAGTGGAAGTGTCAGCTCCCCTTCATCCTTCCTGCTCAGGAAGGCCCATCAGAATGCAGATGAATGCAGATAAGTCCTTTGCCACACCTTTTCTTGTGTTTGTCGCTGTCTATATGGAATGCACAAAGTGTAGCTGTCACCCTGCCCAGACGTGTATTGGACACAGGCTTCAAGGCACACAGAGCAGTAAGAGCAGAGAAATGCACACTTTCTAAAAGTGCAGTTTTTAAAATACTAATGTTAAATATGACTATACCATTAAAGAGGATTCATAATTACCATTTCAAGGATATGAAACATGATTTAGCTACTCCTTTCTGATCAAGAATTACAGCTTAAAGGTTGATAAAGGAATTCCCAATGCTGGCCCATGAGAGGAGTAGGCCTCACAGAAATGAAATCCTGCTTAGGAAGTTTTTCGCTACCAGGACATGTAAAACTTAAAAGTACATGTCCTGTCTTTTACGGGATTTTTTCGCTACCAAAACATGTAAAACTTAAAAGTACATGTCCTGTCTTTTACTTACTTAGCACCCGGCCCTTAGGGCTACTTAGGGCCTACCTTAGCGCTGCCATATATGTAATAAAAGGAGAGTTTAGGGCTCTGCAAGAGGTTTTAAATGCCAAGTGGAAGTGGCCGTAAAACAGCACACACTGACTGTGCAGTGGCAGGCCTAAGACATGTTTAAAGGATTACTTAAGTTGATGGCACAAGCAATGCTGCAGGCACACTTGTAGCATTTAAACTACAGGCCCTGGGTGTATGATATACCACTTTACAGAGGTCTTACAAATACTTTAAATATGCCAGTTGTGGCTACACCAATGTTACTACGTTTAAGGTGACGCACAAGCACTCTAACACTTGTCAGCAGTGGTAAAGTGCTCAGAGTACTAAACCAACAAAAATATACAGCAAAAACAGGAGGTGAAAGGAAAAAGGTCTTGGGGGGGGAGACCACCCTAAGGATGCCAGGTCTAACAGCTGCTATGATGATCTGACAAGTTAACCCTCTTGCCAGGCCTACACCTTCCTTTTTATTACATATAAGGCACGCCTAAGGTAAGTCCTAGGCAGCGCAAGGGCAGGGTGGAGTGTTTTTTAAAAGTAGGACATGTACTTTAAATTTTTACATGTCCTACTAGTGAAAAACTCTTTAATATGTTGTTTCTGCTTCAAGGCCTATGTCTTCTACAGGATAACATTGGGATTACCTTATTACATCTTATAAGTGTAATTTCCAATGGGAAAGAGATGGGACCCCCAAATTTAGTGTCTCTGGAATCACAATTTGAAATCACAATTTATGGTAAAGTCAGATTTTAAACTGTAATTCTGAAAATGCCACTTCTGGTGTCTTCTGACTGTCTCTTAATAAATGTCTGGGTGAGTGACAGCTGGGCTCTTGTGCATTCTCCCCTGGCAACCACACACAAAGGGAGCTTAAGTGTGACTGATGGGCCATCGACAGCCTGATGGGCCATCCTGTTGAGGATGGGAGGGGGTGCTGACACTTACACCTGAATGGGCTGTGTTCTGATCCCACACAGAGGATTGCGTGAGCTCCTGTAGTGAGTCTGGAGCCAGAGCAGGAGGGGGAAGAGACTCTGTTCACTTCAAATGACTCTCTTTGCAGTCTCCCCTACTTCAAAATCACCACTAGGTATAACAACTGGACCTCAGACCCCCATCAACTCAGTAGACATCTGGACCTGTGGATACGCTGCCAGGAAGAAAGACTGCTGTTCTGTTGAAAGGCCTGTCACTCTTCTGGACTCTGCTGGAATCCTGTTATGCTGTACTGACCTGCTGCTCTCCTTGCCTGGTATTGAAAAGGACTGGGCCTGAATCTCTCCAACCCGGAACCATAGTGACTTCAAGGGCTGGCTGGCTTGCCTTCTGTTCTGCTGAAGTCTAACGGACATCAAATACTTCTCTTCATCCTGCAACATCACCTGGACTTTGATTGCTGCAAGTCTAACCCTGCCAGGTAGTGCCAAATCCATTCCTGAGCCCTTGGAAGTAGGTATATAGTGCTGCAACTGCCAGAACCTGTGCATCACTGCCATTTCAGTGTTTAGAACCGGCGCATCTCCATGGATGCCAACGTATTGTCGTTGCGAGTATTGAAGATACCATTTCGATACTGGTACATCGCTGCTGCTGAGAGGATCAGAAGGACTGCATCCATTCCTGACAAATCTCTGACTTCGCGTGGTTCACAACTGACACATCGCCTACACCCGTGGGATCGTCTCCAAAGCATTGCCTCTTTTGCACCTAGCATCTTGTTCTCGACCCCCACGCAACTCCAAACCAAGGTGCTGTTTTCAGCAGGCCAAGGCTGCTCCCTTTATCCGACCTGCTCTCTATCATGGTTGGCCTGACTCTTCAAATTTCACACAGTCTAACGTGACCTGATAGCCCCATTTGGAACTTTATGCTTTAAGCATTACAACTAAGTTTATTCTTTAGAAATTCATATCTTAAGTTCTACTAATTGGATTTTTATTGTTTTGGTATTGTTTTGTTCATTAAATTAAGCTCTACTTGTTTCACCTAACCATGTGTGGTATCTTTTTGTGTAATGTTTTCACTGTTTTACTGTTTGATGTGTTGCACAAATACTGTAAACATTGCCTTTTAAGTTAAGCCTGCCTGCTCTGTGCCAATCAACCACAGGGCGAGCACAGGTTAATTTATGGTGTGTATCTGACTTACCCTGACTACCATTGTGGTTTCTGCTTGGACAGGGTGCATACTTCTGCAAATTAGAAACCCCATTTCTAACAGTTGCTTTCATAAATATCTGAAAAGCTCTGGCTATTGGTTACCAAAGGAAGCATTAATCTATTTAATTTGAACCTCTGCCAGGATGCTGTCAGATTGACTCAAGCTCTCCAATGGTAACTTACCCCTCAAAACTTTATGCCCCTACCTTGAACAACCCTTCATAGATTTCTAAATGAGCATACAATCACAACGCCCTGTACAATCAATGATTTTTTTAAATCTCCTATGGATCATATTATATCAATAGCTACAAAATGTTATAAAAAAATCACAAGACCTTTGGACACACTAAAATAGATCTCTGAATTAATCAATTTTGCATACCAAAGGTATCAACACAACTATTGAAAGGCCATTCAGGAACACGTTGATGAATAAGAGCTTACCCACGATTAGTGAACTCTTTTAACTTGACACCATCCTGATGTACCCAAAAGATTTTTGGGTCACTCTTGGGAGAGTTCTCTTGGTCCTCAAACCCTGATGTTATACTTACCAGTCAGACATGGTGGAGAAAATAGACTTGTACCATGAACCTCTACCTTACATTAGTCTGAAGGGGAAGCCGATTTGAGATGGGCACTCAGTTTGTCATATAAATTGTAGCCTAGTTTGTGAATTCCACCAAACCTTCCCAATTTGTCTCACATAACCAAGCATGTTGTTCATGTACTATAATTGTTATATGTGAATCTATGACAGAACATTTGTAGTGAAATGGTGCCCAAGATCATATTGGCAATACTGAACATGACAGAAGTATAAAAAATGGAAAACCCAAACAAGGTATACAATTGCAGGTATATTTCGTAAGAAACAAGCTATTATTACTATAAGCTAAGTTCAGGCATCGTAATGAGTCAGAGAGTCACACACCTAAGCCAAGCTAAAGGTTGTCCAGCACTGGGCTAGTTAAGAGTGTCATGGTCTAATGTTGAAGATATAGCCTGTAGTTGTTTCCACCTTGAATTCCTGGACTGGACTGGACACTGGGAATTGAAAGATGAAACATAAAGCAAGGATCAGAATATCAGTCCTCTGAAGGAAACAACTGGAAAACAGGAGGAAAAATGTTCTGGACAGATCTTCTTGCAGCAGCATGGTCAGGAAGAATAGGGAGCAGGTAATTATCTGGATGTCAAGCAAGAGGTAGATAAAAGTCTGTTAAGGGACAGATATGAAGTACAGGAACAGACAACAACGGCCAGTAGGAGTAAAGAAGTGTTTTGAACTGCAAAGATTCTGGCAATCAAGTCAATGTTTGCTCTAAAGGCAATTACATCTTGAAAAGGTGCAATTTACTGAACAAGACTTGTAAACCCGGAACACTCATTAACAAGAGCTGGCAGAGCCTACAAGTCTAGGTTCCACTGCATTAGGAGCTCTGCTGAGAATTAGGAGGCTTGACGGCCTTCAGCAGCAGCTGCATTGGTGAAAGTAGCAAGGCAACGAGCCTCCTATCCTCCTACAAAAATAATATGTCAGGATTGGCAAAGCTGCCTCTGCTGTTGACAGATCTTCATTGGAATGTGTGAGCAATAAAGACCTTTTCGCCACATCGCTAAAACCAAAATGTAAATTAAATGGTACAGTGAAACAATTCACATTATGCTGCGGCCTGGTACTGATCACATTTACACTTGCAAAATTACTGTTAAAGCCATCTGTAGCCATACGCTAAAAGTAGGAACTCTCAGGAACATGGAATGGTAGCAGTTCTACTAGATAACTCTTCATATGATAAAGCAAGGTATTTAAAGTAGCCAAATACAGAATAGTATGATGGTTCAATGAGGATGTTTATGAGAGCAGGCCATGGGGTTGCCTAACCGAAAACATTTGTTATATATGTCACCCCTTAGGTAGCCCATAGGGCAGTGGACTTCAGAATTAAAAGGTTGGACATGTGCTTTTAAGTTTTACATGTCTGGTAGTGAAAAACTCTCAAATTCATGTTTCACTACTGCGAGGGCTACACTTCCTATAAGATAACTTTATAGATTCCTCATTACATTTAAGAAGCTGTACTTTCTATTTGGGAGCAGATAGTTATTTCATGTTTAGTACCCATGAAATTAGAACAACAAATTCTCTTTAATTGCAAAGTTGGATTTTTCATTCATATTTTGAAATGTCAGTTGTTTTTTCCTGCCCTTATCCCTTTTGTACCTGAACCCTGTCTTGGGTCACGACTCGGTGTAGCTGACAGTTAGACTTTGTGAATTCCACCTAGGCAGCCACACAATAGAGAGATTAGTGTGCCTGAATGGGTCAACTGCTGCCAGGTTGATGGTTCGAAGATGAACATAGCCCCACTTAAAACCGAATAGCCAGAGGTCTGCCTTCACACAAAGGGCCTAATAACCATGCATTGTTACTTCAACAAGCTTGGAGCCAGGGCAGGAGAGGTAGGAAATTCCATGCACTTCAAATCCACTGTCTAAAAGCTTCCTCCTCCATCCAGAACCACAGCACATTGGTATAAAAGAAGGCCCTCAGACACCCACATTTCAGTACACTTATGGACCTGTGGATGATCTACCAGGAAAAATGACTGCTGTGCTGCTACAAGGACTATGCTGAACTGCTGCCCTGCTGTGCTGACCTGCTGCTTGCTGCCCTCTAGCCTGAGGAAGAAAAGCTATGTCTTAAACCCAGGACCACATAGTGACTCAAAGTGCTAGGCTGCTGGCCTCCTGAGTTGAGCCCCAGGGACGTAACAGGCTCCCCAGCAGCTCTTAGATCCATCTTCAATGAGTTCCTGACCACAAGAGGTGCCCCTCAGTTCCTAGCTGCTTGGTGTGGCTCTGGAGCTCTTAAATTCAAGCTTTTGGGCTGTTTGCGACTGTGGACAGGCAAGTTCACACTGAAATTGCTCCACTGGCACAGAAAATCAGCTCAAGCCACTGCAGGCCCATCTCTTCACACAATAGCATCACCAGACTAATATTGTGAAGCTCCAGTCCGTGGTCTACAATGCCTGGCCTGCTCCTTGAGCCATGCTGCCTGCCGCCTGCAAAACTCTCCTTGCTCCTGTTAGCAGGTCTGACCTTATTGGTTATTTATCATTAGTTTTTAAGGGGACATGTTAGAGGTTCAATGGACCTTTTGACTGGGCTTAGAATATTTCCCACCATAAGACTCAGTTCCAATACAAATCAATAGCAATACCAATCAATTACATCAATAATCTTGGGAGTCAATAATTTCCATGCACCATAACCCCTTGGCCATGAATAACCACACTTTTATGTAGAAGTTAAAATGTTTATTTCCATATATTTATAGAGCTAATATCCCTTAACTTACCCTCAAAATCAAATGATACTCATACAGAAACAATACTGGTTAACGGAATCATCTAAAGAATCTCAATTTAATCAGAGCTTGGATCACTACACGTTCTAGAGTTACAGTACAAATCCATAGCAAGAGTAACTGCGCAATAGAAATGGCTTACATTTATGCAAAGAAAAGACATCAACTGTTGTTAGTATTTAGCAAGCCTCCTCAGTAAGTATCATAACTAACCCTCTGATTATAATAGCATGTTTGGGCTTCATGCAAAACAATTTATTCACCACAAATTTGGAAAACTATCTAACTATGGCTCTATCAAAATTAGCGGTTGGTAGCTAAAGACAATAGCAAATAGACATAGGAGTCAGTAACATTGTCTTATACCTTGCCTCAGTAAGGTTCAGCAAGCTGTGGCTGTCTTCGTCAGTCGGACATCTGTTCGGCCATCAAGACATTGGAATTCAGCATTAAAGTTCAATATAGAAAATGTCTCTTCATGTAATTCTGAAAGAATAATAGCTAAAATGACACATCTCCTCTCTGGACAGTTAGGAAAAAATGGGTCTCTCTCCTCACAGTGCAGTCTGGCTAAATTAGATTCCGTAAAACTTCTTCCCATGTTGCTATTGGTCAAAAAATCATACATTTACGTTAAATCCAATTAAAATAGAACCTCAAATCTAAGAATTTACTAAACCGTTGTTAACATGTCGATGATTGGCTCCTCTTCCCCTGTTCCCGTCATTGGGCTCGTCAGGTAACAAATTTGTATCAGCTCATACTCCAGTCAGTGCATCCATTGTTAATTCCTTGGAACATCGCCTTTACACACGTTAAGTTTTACAAAATATCTATAGCTACTACAACACATTCTAGGAAGCAGTTCTCATGGGAAAGGACTTTTAGCTACTAGTATTCAGTCAATGCAATGGAAAATTACATTTTAATTCTCTAAGAGAGCCATTCGATGATTCGTCTAACAATGCAATTTGACATAAGGTCGTGCAACTAGGCCAAGACCTTGCTAAATTAAGGCCTAGGATTACTAATGCAAATATATAATACTTGACCATTAATATGACATACTACTACATTAATCCAAGCATGAGCACAGCATTTTATATTAATAAGCAGGTAATAAGTAAATTTTGTGATTATTGTTGGTTACTCATATTTCTCAAACTCGTGTATCATATCTCTATATTAACTCATTTTCTATGAAGATTTAACATTCAGAATACATGAATATAGTAAACTTTTCAGTGTTAACAATCCCGATAACCTTCTCCTACGTGAACGGGACACTTGGCACAGAACATGACAAGGTAAACCTTTAGGTGGGTCAATTTGGGACTCTCTCAGACATGCGATCCATCGTGGTTGACCTGAACATTTCAATTTGACCTGGTCTACTGCAACCAAATATCCATGGTTGATGTTTTTACGTGCTATTTTACAGTTTATTCTTTATAAATTCATCAGTTTGATTCTACTGAGTGGATGTTTGTTGTTTTGGTGTCAAATAATGTATTAAAGTTTACTCAATGTTTCTAAATTGGACTGGGATTTTTCGTGTGCTGTGTTTTTACTTTACTACTGTTTGTGTGCTGCACAAATACTTTACATATTGCTTATAAGTTAAGCCTGAATGCTTTTTGTGCTAAGCTACCCAGGGTTAAAGCCAGGTTAATTTAGTGACTTTTTGTAGTTCATGGTGCAAGGGATTGTGGCTGATGCTTGACCAGGGCTCACATTCCAGTAAAACAACAACCCATTTTCTCACAACTTGCAAATTCATTTCTCAGAACAGGCGTCACATTAACCTCAACCTCAACTCACTCTGGGATGATTTCGATGCTGCTCCAAACCCATTTCATCATTAACAAAAAGTAAGCAAAAGCGTTTGCAAATAACACCTCACATGGTAATGGTAATACCCCCTCTATGTAGGGAGCAGGGGCGGCTCCTCTGTTAGGGCGGAGGAGCGTCCTCAACCCGCCAGCAGTGGCAGCTGCTAAACCTTTACCAGAAAACAATAAGAAACTGAGTTTATTGTTGTTTTCTGGTAGAGGTGCCTGTGCCTGGTGGTGACTAGCAGCGAAGGGGAGTGCTCAGCACTCCCCCTCACTGTGCATGTATGTTTGGCCGGCGGTCTCTGGCTGGCAAAACACACATGTGCAGTAGGGTGCTGGAGGGTCTGCACAGGCTCCCAGCCAATCCTGACGCTGCTCTGAGCAGCGTCAGGATTGACCGCAGGGCAGGCTGGGAGCCTGTGCCTGCTGCAGCGACGGAGGAGAGGAGCAGCACGGCGGTGAGGGAAGGTAAGTGTTTTTATTTTATTTTATTAAATTAATGTTTATCATCGATCTACCCTCTTGTACATGCCAGCCAAAGATTTTGAGACACACACTGTTCTTAAAATGTTAGTGGTAGGTGAAGCTGCATAACTTTTTTCCATATGTAGTTTACATACCTTCGCACGAATTACAGGTTTTCCACTAATATGGAAGGCTGGTCTTTCTGAGGAAACTGTACTTGAAGTATACACTTGCATACGAAACAAACGAGAGATACTAGATCAATGATTTGTCCATGGAGTTTCTAAAATCATATGGTGAATGTTGATAGTGAGATGCACCCCACCTCCTACAACAGAAAATTAAGCAAGCAGCGTACGAGTAAAGAAACCAGAAATTACTTGTAATAGTCCAATAACAGGTTTGCGGTAGTGCAATTGCTGTTGGGTAAATACTTGAAATTACAACAAAATTAAGTTAAATTACGTTGAATTATGCAAGGAGCTAAATCCTGCATTTGTTGTTATTTTGTTAGCACAAAATGCACCCTCACATCCAAAATGGTTCAGAGGATGCATTTTGCACTAAGAAAATAATGCTAAAAGCAACAGAAAACAAATAACAGCAGCCAGCAGTTGCTCACGCGCCTTTCATTTAACCTCACAAGAGTAGCACGAAATTTATTCCGATTACCCCAGTATAATTAAATTTTCACCCAGGCATTGTTTGCTGAAGATTACATTTGACTGTAAAAAATTACAATCCGCTATTGGAATTTTTCTGTAAGTGGTCTAGGGTACATCAGGAAGGTGAAGGAGGGTCTGATCTTTGCCAGATTTTGGAATATTCGGATAAGATAAATGCACATACTATGGATTTAAATAGCTCCCAATATTTAACTTGAAACTCTGCCATAAATCTCGCTTTAATGGACCTTAGTTGGACCCCTATGGGCTGAAAATAAAATTGTTCGTGTGGCTGAGCATGATGGATCTAAGTAAAATAATGGCAGGTTATTTATCTTTCTGTATTTCAGCATTTCATAGCTTCATTAGTGGACATTTGCTCCCTTACTCTTAATATGAGATTTGTATTTTAGAATGCTTTTCGCTGACTATATTAAGTAAATAATGGTCTGGTGCTGTGCTCCGGGCGCTTTCAATGATTGAACAAAAAAATGTAAATGTCATGTGGACAAATTAATTCTAATTCCAAGTACGCCTGTTTTAGAATGACATTTACCCCTTTATATCCATGCTCACAGCACGTCCTACCACTGTCATGTCACTGTGTGTGCTTGATGTAAAAACTAAGGCCCGTATTTATACTTTTTGACGCTAAACTGCGCTAACGCAGTTTAGCGTCCAAAATTTTTGCGCCGGCTAACGCCATTCTGAAGCACCATGCGGGCGCCGTATTTATTGAATGCCGTTAGCCGGCGCAAGCAGACCGGCGCTGCCTGGTGTGCGTGGAAAAAAAACACGTACACCAGGCAGCGCCGGCGTAGGGAAAAATGGCGTTAGGGCGTCTTAAAAATGGTGCAAGTCAGGTTGACGCAAAAAAATCGCCTCCACCCGATTTGCGCCATTTTTAACGACGCCCAGACGCCATTTACATGACTCCTGTCTTAGTAAAGACAGGAGTCATGCCCCCTTGCCCAATGGCCATGCCCAGGGGACTTATGTCCCCTGGGCATGGTCATTGGGCATTGAGGCATGTAGGGGGGCACAAATCAGGCCCCCCTATGCCAAAAAAAAAATATTAAAATATATATATATATACTTACCTGAACTTACCTGAATGTCCCTGGGATGGGTCCCTCCATCCTTGGGTGTCCTCCTGGGGTGGGCAAGGGTGGCAGGGGGGGTCCCTGGGGGCATGGGAGGGCAGCTGTGGGCTCATTTTGAGCCCACAGGTCCCTTAACGCCTGCCCTGACCCAGGCGTTAAAAAGAGGCGCAAATGCGGGGTTTATTGGCCCGCCCACTCCCGGGCGTGATTTTTGCCCGGGAGTATAAATACGACGCATTTGCGTCGCAGTCAGTTTTTGGGACGGGAACGCCTACCTTGCATCTCATTAACGCAAGGAAGGCGTTCACGCAAAAAAATGACGCTCTTTACTCATACTTTGGCGCTAGACGCGTCTAACGCCAAAGTATAAATATGGCGTTAGTTTTGCGCCGAATTTGCGTCGAAAAAAACGAAGCAAATTTGGCGCAAACGGAGTATAAATATGCCCCTAAATTCATAGACATGATCCTACTTTTAGAGGAGAACACACAACAGTTCAGGCTGCCAGTCTGCAAGCATGTCTGTACTCTTTTAATGTTATCCTGGCTCCATGGATCTGGGACGGTCATGAAGAAGCATGGGTGGTCACTGAGTTCAGTGGGGAAAGGGAAAAAATCACCAAAGGGATACTGGAAATGAGTTGTTTTAGTCACTGAAACTTTTGACATTTTAGAGATAGCAGCTATATATATTTAATTATGCTGAATCTAATGGAAAGACCAATTGGCCCTTTCTGATGCCCAGGGCCCAAATTCACTGTGATCGAAAGTACAGGCAAAATGACAGATGAAACTCCATGCCCAAGGCAGATCTACATGCAGTGCCCAAAGGGCACAGGGATTTGGGTACATGTGCCCGCTAGACATAGCCATGCCCAGTAATAACCACAGAAATAAATATTTGGTTACGGGCCTGCCTGTGGTGCATCAGCTACTGTTAGAAATGGGGTCTTTGGTTGGCAGTCAGGTAACCCCCTGTCCAAGCAAGGACCCTCACTCTAGTCAGGGTAAGTCACACACAATCCAAATTATCCTGTGCCCACCGTCTGGTAGCTTGGCACTGAGCAGTCAGGCTTAACTTAGAAGGTAATGTGTAAAGTATTTGTGCAATAAATCATACAATAACACAATATAGCACCACAGAAATACAACAAACAGTGTTTAGAAAAATATATAATATTTACTGGATATTTGCAGGTCAAAACAATCAAAGATGCAATAAGTAAATGTAGAGATATCACAGAAAAGTGATATAAAGGCCCTCTTTACGAACTTGGCGGTTTGGCCCGCCACGTCGGCAGTGGCGGCTGAAGCTGCCAGCTGGCATGGCGGGTCAAACCGCCATATTTTGAACATGGTGAGGGCCGCCAGCGGCAGCCCTCACCCACCGCCATGCTCCCGCCGTCAGGCAGCCTGGCTGCGAGTTGAAACACCATCCGCCAGGGGAGCGGCGATACCCTGCAGATAATGTTTCATTTCCCACCAGCCTTTTCCCACCAGGAAAAGGCTGGTGGAGGGGGTGCCCCTGCACTGCCCATGCACTTTGCATGGGCAGTGCAGTGGCCTCGGTGCAGAGCCCCATCGCAACTGCACCTGCCGCACAGAGGCATTGACTGCGGCCCCACATCAATGTCCCAGCCGAGCCTTTTTGTGAGCCAGCGGGCAGAAACCATGTATCCGCCCGCCGGACCACAGAAATGATCGTTATTTGGCCGGCGGGGTTCCGGGTTTCTGGCGGTCAGTGTTTTGACCGCCAGCATGAACACGGCAGTTGTTTCCGCCATGTTCATAATGACAACCAAAGTGTCTTAAGTCTTTTTAAAGCAAACACAGTTTCTTTCAAGCACACAGTACCTGGTTTGTGTGCAAAATCTCCAGAAAGGGCAGCAGAGGAGGAGAAGCATGAAATAAAGGGGTGTGCGTCGATTTCTCGGGCCAAACACAGTGATGCGTCATTTAGTTTTCATGCAGGGACGGCTGTGTATCGATTTCCGGCACTTGGTGGTGGACCCTGTTCGGGTTGCGGGAGACGCCCCGGGGTCTGTGCGTGGAATCCTGGGCTTGCTGAGCGAAATCACAAGTGCTGCATTATTCTGGTGGGCGTTGTGTGGAATTTTCTCTGTCACAGCAGGCGCTGTGTCGATTCCCCTCTGAAAGTCGGGCTGTGTCGTCCCAGGTCGGCTGGGCGTCAATCCGGTGGGCCGAGCGCGGTGTTCCCGTCTCAACGCAGGCACCGCGTCAATCTTCTCCTTGCAAAGTCACGCTGCATCGTATCGGTTCAGCGTGCAGTGAATTTCTCACCAAGGGGCAGGCTATGCATCGGTTTGAGCAAGCTGTGCATCAACTTTTTGGCGCACAAGGAGTCTAGTTGCAAGACAGAAGTCTTTTGGTCCTGAGACTTCAGGGAACAGGAGGCAAGCTCTATCCAAGCCTTGGAGAGCACTTCTTCACCATAGTCAGAGAGCAGCAAGGCAGCAGGGCAACAGTAAGGCAGCAGTCCTTCACAGAAAGCAGTCAGGTGAGTCCTTTGGGCAGCCAGGCAGTTCTTTTTGGCAGGATGCTGGTTCTGGTTACAAGTTTCTTCTCCAGGAAGTGTCTGAGTTGGAAGGGGCAGAGGCCCTGTTCATTTATCCAAATGTGTCTTTGAAGTGGGGAAGACTTCAAAGAGTGGCTTAGAAGTGCACCAGGTCCCCTTTCAGTTCAATCTGTCTGCCAGGGTCCCAGTAGGGGTATTGCAGTCCTTTGTGTGAGAGCAGGCTCTTTACCCTCCCAGCCCAGGAAGACCCATTCAAAATGCAGATGTATGCAAGTGATGCTGAGTATCCTGTGTTTGGGGTGTGTCTGACTGAATGCACAAGGAGCTGTCAGCTAAACCAGCCAGACGTGGATTGAAAGGCACAGAAAGATTTAAGTGCAGAGAAATGCTCACTTTCTAAAATTGGTATTTCTAAAATAGTAATATTAAATCCAACTTCACCAGTCAACAGGATTTTATATCACCATTCTGGCCATACTAAATATGACCTTCCAACTCCTTTCAGATCAGCAGCACCCTGCCCTATGGGTTACCTAGGGCATACCTTAGGGGTATCTTGTATGTAGAAAAAGGGGAGTTTTATGCTTGGCAAGCACTTTTAAATGCCAAGTCGAATTGGCATTGAAACTGCACACACAGGCCTTGCAATGGCAGGCCTGATACAAGGTTAAGGGGCTACTTAAGTGGGTAGCACAATCAGTGCTGTAGGCCCACTAGTAGCATTTAATCTACAGTCCTTGGGCACATATAGTGCACTCTACTAGTGGCTTATAAGTAAATTAAATAGTCCAATTGGGTATGATCCAATGTTTACCATGTTTAAAGGGAGAGAGCATATGCACTTTAGAACTGGTTAGCAGTGGTAAAGTGCGCAGAGTCTAAAAAACAGCAAAAACAGTGTCCAAAAAGTGGAGGGAGGCAGGCAAAAAGTTAGGGGTGACCACCCTAATACTGTCCGGTCTAACAGTTACGAAGTCAGGAGTAACATGATACCAAAACAAACACCAAATAGTACCAATCAGTGTGTTTTTATAGTTGGGATCATATTTATACTCTTCTTGCACACGTGGTTTTATCACTCATATGCCATAGCAATGGTGTCAGAACTAGGAATCCTTTATTTTCCATAACTAATGGAAAATGCGTGATGTGGCTGGAAAGGATTAGGTAGTATTGTTTCCATTACAATTTATTCTTAAAAAAATATAAAATGTAAAAACTACATAGGTAACGTGATATCATGGAACTGTGGTAACATTTGCTAAGCACTCGGTCATTAATGGATGATTATCTTATCAGGAGAACTTCACACTGGCATTACAGAACAAGGTTTCTGTGGATTAAAAACTCCAGCGTAGTTACCTAGCATCCCCACCCTATTCCATCAGACGTCCTGCAAGTATCCAACTGCATGGAATTGTGTTCTATGGTGTCTATTGGTCCAGGGGTCATGCTGTTCTACAATGTGCACAGCTGCCTAGGCCTGTCCCTGACAATAGGGCTGCAGGACCTGTCCTCAGACCTGGAGGGATACCAAGCATGTCCTACAGAGAGAGAGTGGATTAATACCTCTATCCTGGGTTTAGGAAAGAAGGTGGAGGTGGCAGAATACTGTTTTGTAATTCATAGCGTGGTAAGGCCTCTGAATCTATATTGGTGGAATGTGGTCTTCTGACCCCTCAGATGTAAATTTCTGCTGTTAAGTGAGAATCAGAAACTTGTGCTGACATCCAGTATGAGTGTCACGTCTTTGTGTACAATGATCACTTGGTGCATGCATGGTAGTTTGAATCTGTGAATGTGTGTGTGAATCTGAGAACTGAAGCTAGTGAGGTTCAGTTTTGGATTCCTATGTTTTGATACAGTACGAGACTGGAGGATGAAGAAAGCTTCCCAAGATAGTGAAAGTGAATTGTCTATATTCAAGTTCTGTATGGTGAGATCCAGACAATCAAGTGAGGAGAATGGAGGCATGGCTACCTATAGAAATTCAGTGAGAACTTTGTTAACAAAGGGCTGCTGATTAGTTATACCTGAGCACTGCCATTTGGTTGATGGTAGAAATGAGTCACAGGACTGCAGTTTCTGTGATGCAATGTAGAGAAGTTTCTTGATGAGTCCTGCCTTTTTGTCCACCCGTGATTCATGCTCAAAAAGGCTGTTGATGGACAAGTATAGAAACCTCACACTTCACTGTGTTCATGTTGTGGGTAGCCCTGTTCAGAGACAGCTTATTGCCACCTGCTGGGAGAAACATCACTTTACACAAATATTGTGTCTGGAAAGCAGCCCGAAAAAGACATTTGAGAAGAGATCCAAACCAAACTGGTTCCAAAGGATGAGACAGTGGATCCACATTTCCTGTCGTTAAGATGTATATAAAAAGAGAAACTGAACCACCCCATTTGGGCTCATTCCAACTTCTTCATGACCAAGAAAGGGAGTGCTGCACAGAGTACTCAAGGTACTGTTGTGAGATCAAGACTGGTGTCTGCCTGGCAGCCAGACTACTAGAAGTGGGGTGACATCACCTGAAGTTTACAGTTTCTGCTTGAAAAGCTAGGAGTCTGCCTTTTGCCTAGAAGCCTTCACGCTTCCTGTAGGAAAGTACCATCTTGCCTGGCATGTTACCCCCATATTTCACTGTATATATGTTGTTTTAGTCTATGTGTCACTGGGACCCTGCCAGGCAGGGCTCCAGTGCTCATAAGTATGTGCCCTGTATGTGTTCCCTGTGTGATGCCTAACTGTCTCACTGAGTCTCTGCTAACCAGAACCTCAGTGGTTATGCTCTCTCTGCTTTCCAAATTTGTCACTAACAGGCTAGTGACTACATTTACCAATTCACATTGGCATACTGGTACACCCATATAATTCCCTAGTATATGGTACTGAGGTACCCAGGGTATTGGGGTTCCAGGAGAGCCCTATGGGCTGCAGCATTTCTTTTGCCACCCATAGTGAGCTCTGACAATTCTTACACAGGCCTGCCAGTGCAGCCTGAGTGAAATAACGTCCACGTTATTTCACAGCTATTTACCACTGCACTTAAGTAACTTATAAGTCACCTATATGTCTAACCTTCACCTGGTGAAAGTTGGGAGCAAAGTTACTTAGTGTGTGGGCACCCTGGCACTAGCCAAGGTACCCCCACATCGTTCAGGGCAAATTCCCCAGACTTTGTGAGTGCGGGGACACCATTACATGCGTGCACTGTACATAGGTCACTACCTATGTACAGCGTCACAATGGTAACTCCGAACATGGCCACGTAACATGTCTAAGATCATGGAATTGTCCCCCCAATGCCATTCTGGCATTGGGGGGACAATTCCATGATCCCCCGGGTCTCTAGCACAGAACCCAGGCACTGCCAAAATGCCTTCCAGGGGTCTCCACTGCATCTGCTGCTGCCAACCCCTGGGACAGGTTTCTGCCCTCCTGGGTTCCAGGCAGCCCTGGCCCAGGAAGGCAGAACAATAGACTTCCTCTGAGAGAGGGTGTAACACCCTCACCCTTTGGAAATAGGTGTGAAGGCTGGGGAGGAGTAGCCTCCCCCAGCCTCTGGAAATGCTTTGATAGGCACAGATGGTGCCCATCTCTGCATAAGCCAGTCTACACCGGTTCAGGGATCCCCCAGCCCTGCTCTGTCGCGAAACTGGACAAAGGAAAGGGGAGTGACCACTCCCCTGACCTGCACCTCCCACGGGAGGTGCCCAGAGCTCCTCCAGTGTGTCCCAGACCTCTTCCATCTTGGAAACAGAGGTGTCTGTGGCACACTGGACTGCTCTGAGTGGCCAGTGCCAGCAGGTGATGTCAGAGGTTCCTTCTGATAGGCTCTTACCTCTCTTGGTAGCCAATCCTCCTTCCTAGGTAGCCAAACCTCCTTTTCTGGCTATTTAGGGTCTCTGCTTTGGGGATCTCACCAGATAACGAATGCAAGAGCTCATCAGAGTTCCTCTGCATCTCCCTCTTCACCTTCTGCCAATGGATCGACCGCTGACTGCTCAGGACGCCTGCAAAACTGCAACAAAGTAGCAAGACGACTACTAGCAACCTTGTATCGCTTCATCCTGCCGGCTTTCTCGACTGTTTCCAGGTGGTGCATGCTCTGGGGGTAGTCTGCCTTCTCTCTGCACCAGGAGCTCTGAAGAAATCTCCCGTGGGTTGACAGAATCTTCCCTGTGCAACCGCAGGCAACAAAAGACTGCATCACTGGTCCTCTGGGTCCCCTCTCAGCATGACACGCGTGATCCCTGGAACTCAGCAACTCTGTCCAAGTGACTCCCACAGTCCAGTGACTCTTCAGTCTAAGTTTGGTGGAGGTAAGTCCTTACCTCCCCACACTAGACTGCATTGCTGGGTACCGCGGGATTTGCAGCTGCTCCGGCTCCTGCGCACTCTTCCAGGATTTCCTTTGTGCATACCCAAGCCTGGGTCCCCGCCACTCTCACCTGCAGTGCACAACCTTCTGAGTTGTCCTCTGGCGTCGTGGGACTCCCTTTTGTGACTTTGCATGGACTCCGGTTCATACTTCTTCCAAGTGCCTGTTCAGGTACTTCTGTGGGTGCTTCCTGCTTCTGTGAGGGCTCCCTGACCTGCTGGGCGCCCCTTCTGTCCCCTCATCCAAGTGGCGACATCCTGGTCCCTCCTGGGCCACAGCAGCATCCAAAAACCCTAACCGCAACCCTTGCAGCTAGCACGGCTTGTTTGCGGTCTTTCTGCATGGGAACACCTCTGCAAGCTTCATCGCAACGTGGGACATCCATCCTCTAAAGGGGAAGTTCCTAGTCCTCTTCTTTCTTGCAGAACTCCAAGCTTCTTCCAACAGGTGGCTGCTTCCTTGCACCTTCAGCTGGCATTTCCTGGGCTCCTGCCCACTCTCAACACTGTCGTGACTATTGGACTTGGTCCCCTTGTCTTACAGGTACTCAGGTCCAGAAATCCACTGTTGTTGCATTGCTGGTGTTTGTTCTTCCTGCAGAAACCCCCTATCACGACTTTTGTGCTTTCTGGGGGTAGTAGGTGCACTTTACACCTACCTTTCAGGGTCTTGGGGTGGGCTATTTTTCTAACCCTCACTGTTTCCTTACAGTCCCAGCAACCCTCTACAAGCTCACATAGGTTTGGGGTGCATTCGTGGTTCGCATTCCACTTTTGGAGTATATGGTTTGTGTTGCCCCTATACCTATGTGCTCCTATTGCAATCTACTGTAACTTTACACTGCTTGCATTACCTTTCTTGCTATTACTTACCTAATTTTGGTTTGTGTACATATATCTTGTGTATATATCCTATCCTCATACTGAGGGTACTCACTGAGATACTTTTGGCATATTGTCATAAAAATAAAGTACCTTTATTTTTAGTACTGCTGTGTATTGTGTTTTCTTATGATATTGTGCATATGACACCAGTGGTATAGTGGGAGTTTTAGAAGTCTCCTAGTTCAGCCTAAGATGCTTTGCCATAGCTACCTTTATCAGCCTAAGCTGCTAGAAACACCTCTTCTACACTAATAAGGGATAACTGGACCTGGCACAAGGTGTAAGTACCTCTAGTACCCACTACAAGCCAGGCCAGCCTCCTACACTTCCCCAGAGATTGAAGGTGTATGCCTGACCCTGCAGGAGGAGAGACTGAATGGGATGTTCCTAATCTGAGGAACATGCAGTGAAAGAGGACTGAGAGAGCAAAGCTAGGAGCAACTGAAGCTGCAGTAGGTCTTCCAGTCTGTCTCTGCTCTGTCATTCCTGTGAAGAACTGCACCAGAAAGTAGTCACTTCCTATGTGCCCACTGCCTGCTGCTCTGGGTCATGATTTGGTACTATTGCCAATAGCATGATAAGCTGTGATGTCACTGAAGGAGGGATGATAGGTCTGGGAAGGCTGCAACTGCCAGGAACACTCATCATCTGCACAGGCCCTTAGGTGGGCTCAAACTCCCACTTGCCATGGGACCTATCCTGACTTGTCGGACTGTGGGCTGCAATTGCCTTGCTGTTGTGATTTTTTTCACTGGCCCGTAGGTGAGCTGCAACTCCCTTGTCATGGGAGCAGCCTGCATCAGCTTGTAGGTAGGTTGCAACTGCCTTGTTGTTGGAGCAGACTGCAACAGCACAGAAGTGGGTTGTGATTGTCAAACATGATGAATCACTGCAAAAAGGCCCAATCGAGCTGCACTTGTTTGAGCATCAAGTGATTGTGTCTCGTAATTGACTGTAGAGTGGTAAGCTCTTGCCACTCATTGCTTCCCTGGGAAGCCTATGCCTGACTGGCCAGGTTTGCAGAGCCTTAGTAGGTCAAGCCCAAGGACACCAGTGCCAAACACCCACAACCACCAAAATTGGGGCCCAATACACTGTGGGGGTCATTCTGACCCTGGCGGTAATTACCGCCAGGGCGGAGGTCGGCGGTAGCACCGCCAACAGGCTGACGGTGCTCCGCCGGGCATTCTGACCGCGGTGGTACAGCCGCGGCCAGAAGCGGAAAGCCGGCGGGCTACCGCCGACTTTCCGCTGCCCGTCTGAATCCTCCATGGCGGCGGAGCGCGCTCCGCCGCCATGGGGATTCAGACACCCCCTACCGCCATCCTGTTCATGGCGGCTCTCCCGCCATGAACAGGATGGCGGTAGGGGGTGCCGCGGGGCCCCTGGGGGCCCCTGCCGTGCCCATGCCAATGGCATGGGCACGGCAGGGGCCCCTGTAAGAGGGCCCCAAAAAGTATTTCAGTGTCTGCCCAGCAGACACTGAAATACGCGACAGGTGCAACTGCACCCGTCGCACCTTCCCACTCCGCCGGCTCAATTCTGAGCCGGCATCCTAGTGGGAAGGTTGATTTGCCCTGGGCTGGCGGGCGGCATTTTGGCGGCCGCCCGCCAGCCCAGGGCGAATGTCAGAATCACCGCCGCGGTCTTTCGACCGCGGTGCGGTGTTCTGACGGCGGTACCTTGGCGGACGGCCTCCGCCGTCCGCCAAGGTCAGAATGACCGCCTGTGTGTTTTGTGGCCCCCTGAATGGTGTCTGATAATAGAAATAGATATCCGGAAATCAGGTCAGTCCCCTACAAAATATCATATATGGAAGCTTGTGTGACATGGTAATGGATCTTTGGTATGCACATGGATGTATTTGCTTCTGACACAAGTGGGAAAACAAATACCATAGGCTTAGATGCTGCAAATGCCTGGCCACTATAGACCAGCAGTTAAGAGTCCGTTCGGTATAAACTGCAACACAAAAATATTTTGTAAAAGTATTGTAGTACATTAGCTAAGGTGTTTCTGAATAAACCATATTTGATTAGTACACTAAGGGGGTCATTCCGACCCCGGCGGTCCGGGGTCGGCGGGAGCACTGCCAACAGGCTGGCGGTGCCCCGCAGGGCATTCTGACTGAGACGGTTTGGCCGCGGTCAGAACAGGAAAACCGGCGGTGTCCCGCCGGTTTTCCACTGCCATGGGGGATTCCGACCCCCTCACCGCCATCCTGTTCCTGGCGGTTCCGAACGCCAGGAACAGGATGGCGGTGAGGGGTGTCGTGGGGCCCCTAGGGGCCCCTGCAGTGCCCATGCCAATGGCGTGGCAATAGCATGGGCACTGCAGGGGCCCCCGTAAGAGGGCCCCACTTTGAATTTCAGTGTCTGCTTTGCAGACACTGAAATTCGCGACGTGTGCCACTGCACCCGTCGCACACCTTCCACTCCGCCGGCTCCATTCGGAGCCGGGTTCCTCGTGGAAGGGTGTTTCCCACTGGGCTGGCGGGCGGCCTTTTGGCGGTCGCCCGCCAGCCCAGTGGGAAACCCAGAATGACCGCCGCGGTCTTCTGACCGCGGGACGGTCTTCTGGCGGTCCCAGCCAGGCCGGCGGCTACCGCCGCCGTCGGGGGTCAGAATGACCCCCTAAATCTTTTTTTCGGGTTGACCACCTGTATTGCTCCACAGCGCATAATAAGGCTTTGATTATTTAGGAAGAGTTATGGTGCTATGATTTTATTTTTGTAAATAAAAGTACCATAACTGATGCTCTTTGGTACCTTTGAGATCATTCAGTTCTATATTATATGCCTGGTTCAGCCTTGACCTATGTTTGTACCTTTGTTTATGCAGTTAACAGGTACATAACTGTGTTTACTATAGAGCACTTGCCACAGCAAATATAACACTTTTATAATTCTATAAATGGAAAATGTTGTTAGCTCAGTGATATCTATTATATCAATCTGAGAAGGATGAATGACTGAAATACCCTGCTGCAAATCAAAAACGGAGCTCGTTAAACAAACGGGCTTCCATGGGGCACGTACAGACACCTGAAAAAAAGTTGCATATCATGTGTACTAAAAAGAATGCATATTTGAGTTTTTAATTTTATTTGCCCTGAGAGAGAATAATGTACTGCTTCTGCATTATGAATGGCATCATAACAATTTAAACAAATTATACAAACATCTTCTGCAATGCATATTATCTTTTCACATGCCATTCTAGCTTTCATGTTTTTCTTTTGGAAAGCAAAAATTCTTCCACTTTAGAAAACACTGTCTGCCTTTTATCTTGCACTGGGAACCTTTTCTGAGTCCTTGTTTAAAAAAGAAACAGCAGGACATCCCTGTTATGTTCATACACAGGAGGAAGTTTCTTCCCTGCTGTGATTCTACACTTGTACCCTGAACACTTTCAACATCCAAAGTTACTGACCATTCTCCAAGGACAGAAACAGTTGAGCACTGAGGGTAGGCCAAGAACGAATGGAAAGTATTGAGCAGAAAAATTCCTCAAGATGTAAATGGTATTAGAAGGATGAGCAGCATACTTGCTAATGTTCCGACCAGCAGCACCAGCCCAGCCAGCCCTACCCACAGACCCTGATGAGAGAGGAGGTTTTTTGGGGGGGAGTGAGAGGGGTGGGGGGTTGTAAAAGGCCTCGTAGCCCAAAGGACGCACTCCTGCCATAGCCCATTTATAAAAGCTGAAAAACTCCAATCTAGTGCATGGGCTACAGATAGGGGTTCCTGAACTATGACGCAGACACGCCAGACTTTATAAATATATCACCTTTTGATATAGATAGGATAAGTGGCAATACAGGGGCCTAGCAAAGGAGTGTGACCAGTCAGTGCCTAAGCTACTGTATAGTGCAAGGCCAGAGAGAGCAGATAAGGTTTTATGCTGTGCTCTGCCACCCCACCCGCACCTACCTTCCACTCTAAAAACAAACAAAGGCTTTTGAAGCAGCCTTCCATGTCTCAGGTGCATGGGAGGCTGCTTCAAAATCCTTAATAGATTGTGTTTGTGCAGAGACCTCACTCAGGAGTTTGATGTCTTTACTATGGCGAGCTTTATAGCTCACCCTGTATTCATCATGTGCAATTGACAGTGGGTGACCGTGGAAGTGGGTGATCATGTGAAAAGCTCTAATTTTGTGTGACAAACAATGGCATCCTTCCAGTTGGTATGCCTGGTGCTGTCCACATCCCTTGCATTAACTTGGAGATTTTCTGAGTTCATGTATGGGCTGCAGACAAGCCAACTTTAGGAAAAACAAATCGTCTGACCTCATCTGTATCTTCCCTCCACTCTAAAGGGCAGCATCATATGGCCCCAATTGCTGATACATTTTGCTGGTCTAATAGTTACTAACTCGAGATTGTCTTGTAAGGTGGTTATTCTTATTTTTCTTTTAATGTAAGTGCTCCATTGAAATGTAATGACTCGAAATGTATGTTTTCACATTCATTTAGTGGTTGTTTTACACAAAGGGGGAGTATACCGTGCAGATAAATAGATTTGTTTTTATCATCGTTTTAACAATATTTTATTATTTAGGAAGCCATACCCTCATCAATATAAAAAATGGCTGAAAGCAGTAAATTTCCATTGGTCTCCAAAACCACACATCACCATAGAAGTCCCTAGCACTTAAAGGAGCTACTTTGTATGTTGATATGAGTGAGAAATTGGGTCGGTAGTTAGTTGAGTGGGGTGTTAACCCTGCTCAAGCAACAGTTACAATCCCTGTCACGGTAAACCACAAAAGTCACTAAGGGGGTTATTACAACTTTGGAGGAGGTGTTAATCCGTCCCAAAAGTGACGGTAAAGTGACGGATATACCACCAGCCGTATTACGAGTTCCATAGGATATAATGGACTCGTAATACGGCTGGTGGTATATCCGTCACTTTACCGTCACTTTTGGGACGGATTAACACCTCCTCCAAAGTTGTAATAACCCCCTAAATGTATTTGTGCTTAGCCCTCTGGTAGCTTGCCACAAAAAAGAATCAGGCTTAACTTACATGGAATGTGTAATGTATTTGAGCAGCACAAATCAGTAACAAAGTGAGAACACAAGAAAAGAAAAATCCCACCCCAATTTAGAAAATAGAGCAAATTTTAATGAATGATTTGGCGCCAAACTGATAAAGATCCAATAAGTTGAACAGCAATTATTAATTTTTACTAGTGCCTAAAAGATCAAAGAGCCAACCGCAGACATCTAGTCCCTCAAGACCAGGTCAAAGAAGTAAAAAAGGCCGAGCATAATGGAGCATGGGTAGGGTACAAAAAGTGGATTGAGCCTGGTTGGTGCTTACCTTTGGACTTAAAAGAAATTTCATTGAAAATGTCAGAGAAGGTAAGGTTCATAGGGGCACGTATCTAGGGGGTATCCGAGTAGGAGGCTTTGTCGTTAGTGAACCCCTGGACAAAGTTGTGGTGACGATTTCTAATTTTGGACTAGGGCCTGATGTAGAGTTTGGTGGATGGGGTTACTTTGTTAGAAATGTGACAGAGAACCTGTCCACTGTATTACGATCCAATTATATCCTATTTGAATTGTAATATGGCAGACGGCATATCCATCACTTTTATGACCTAGTAATCCATCTGCCAAACTCTAAATCAGGTCCTCAGTCTTTTTTTGGAAGACGAATATCCCCAGTGTGATAAAGCTACAGGCTGTAGACATCGAGGGCTCCACAAGATACGTTACCCCTTCTGTGCAGGGCTCCTGAACAGGATTTGCTGCTGCGGGGAAGAACTTAAAGGAAGCTGCTGCAAAAGCAGGCCGAACAGCGATGCATCTTGGGTGAATCAATGAAGAGGTAGTTTCCAGTCTTCTCTCGGTTCTCAAAGCACTTTTTAGCGAAAGATTTCCTAAGTCCCAAGTTTGGAATCTTAGCTATCTGAGCACCACCACTCCCAAGGGTCCAGGGCTACAGATGCACCACTTTGAGAATCAGGACTCAATCAGGCTGGGTCCAGCTACGGGTTCAGGATGGTTGGAGCCTTTTCTGTCACTGAGGTTCTAATGAAGAGGCCCGTCAACTAACCCTTGGAGTCACTTTGGGTTCAAGAGGTGAAACAGGGCTCAAGCAGCAGAGCAGGGCTTTGAAGGTTCAAACCAGGCTTCAGACAGTAGAGCAGTAGAGCAGTAAACCAGGCTTCCAGGTGCAGCAAAGCAGCGTTCAGGAGTAGAAAGCAGGCCACAACAGCAAGTCGTCGTCTGAGAGCCCTTCTGCAGATCCAAAAAGTGAACTAAAGATTGGGTCTGATGGTCCTATTTTTATACCTGGCTCAGTCTGTGAAGTGGTTTTAAGAGGTTGGAATTGCCTGCCTCCACTGCAATGGCTCCAGCCTAACTACAGGCACAATGAGGAGGTGTGAAATCTTTTGTGTGAAGGCAGGGCACTATGTATTGGACTGCAAGTGGGGCTGTGCCCAGCTCTGACCCCATGCTACTAATGTTGTCCAATCCAGGCACCCCTAATCCCTCTATTGTGTGGCTATCTGAGAATCAGATAGAAAGTCCAACTGCCAACCACACCCCGTCATGTCACCCAGGAACACGCTTCAGGCACAAAATAGCTATGGCAGGAAAATGCCAACCTTCAGAAAGTAAAAACAAAAAGCTGATGTAAGAAATGCTTGAATTAATCTCAGACACTGGTGATCTCTGGGACTTTAGCCCAACCGATTGTTTTTTTTGCTCACCATGCCACCTCAGGTTGGACCCAGCCATATGCAAATTAGTCTTGACTCTACTCTTCATGGGAACAATCCAGCCCGAACTGCCAGGGCAGGCTTGTCCTCAACTGAGATGCAAGCAACCTAGGATGGGGTTCACCCTAGTAAGGGCTTTTCAGACAGGTATAGCTTGGTTTCAGTGGTACAGCGAGACCGGGACCCACGTCTCTGCAGACCCGGTACAATTAGGGTTACAAAGGAAAAAACAACAAGGTGATGGATGAAATGCTTGAATTAATCTCAGCCACTGGCGATCCCTAGGGGACACATCCCAATCCATAATTTTTTTGCCCACAATGCCACCTTAGTTTTGACCCAGCCATATGCAAATCAGTCTTGACTCTGCTCCCTGTGGGAACAGTCCAGCTCAAACTGCCAGGCCAGGTCCTCCCTGAACCGGAACACATGAAACCTAGGACCAGTTTTGCCCTAGTTAGGGCTCTTCAGCCTGATATGCCACCAGGATACGGGTATGCTCAGATGTGGGACCCGTGTACACTGTGCCACTGGATCCAAGCTATACCCAGCTGATGAACCTATTACGTGCACAAAACTGATCCTGGGCTGCTTGTGTTCCAGTTCAGAGAGAGCCTGGGTGGACTGTTCCATTGGAGCAGCATAAAGACTGATTTGCATACAGCTGGGTTTAAATTGAAGTGATATGGTGGGCAATTTAACAATGTATTAGGATGTGGCGCAAGTAATTACTGAGGCTGAGATTAATTTAAGGATTCCATCCATCACTTTTGTATACTATAGGGTAATAAGGGCAAAGGTGGTCCTGGATTGCTTGTGCTCCGGTTCAGGGAGGACCTGGTTTGGTAGTTTTGGCTGGAGCAGGGTCAAGAATGATTTGTAGATAGCTGAGGTGGCATGGTGTGCAAAAATAATGATGGATTGGGATGTTGCCAGTAATTACCAGAGGCTGATATTAATTCAAGTATTCCGTCAATCACTTTTTGTATACTGTAGTATGTCACCCTCAGTGGGATGGGTATGTCCAAATGAGGGTCCCACACAAAGTGTCACTGGAGCCACCCATACCCTTCTGATGAGCTCATAACAAGGGCAATACCATTCCTGGGTTGTTTGTCTTCCAGTTCAGGGAGAACCTGGCTTGGCATTTTTAGCTGGAGCAGGGTCAGGACTGATTTGCACATAGCTGGGTTCAAACTGAGGTGACATGTTGTGCAAAATAATGATGGGTTGGGGTGCATAATTACTAGTGGCTGAGATTGATTCAAGCATTCCATCCATCACTTTTGTATACTTTAACTTTCCAAAAGTGGCATTTGCAAAATTTTAAGGAGCTTTAAAATGACAATTTCATAGAAACCAAACATTAATTTCCTACCTGCTCCTAATCAAACGTTAGCACATATTAATGGCAAAGCAATGTTATCCAATGGAAGAGGTATGCCTCACAGTAGTTAAACATTAGTTTAGGTTTTCTTTTACTACCAAAACAAGTAAAACTTAAAAATACATGCCCAGCCTTTAAATTACAATGTACTCTTCCAAATGGGCTACCGCGGGCCTATCTTTAGGGTTACTTATATGCAATAAAGAGGGAATTTAAGGCTTGGCAAATAAGTTATATTACCAACTCGAGTTGGCAGTTTAAATCTACATACATTTTATATTGGCAGACTTTGAGCATGTTGTACGAGACTACTTAAGTAGGAGGCAGAATAGGTGCAGCAGGCCCAGTAGTACCACTTAATTTACAGGCCCTGTGTACCAGTAGTACCACACTACTGGGGGCTTACAAGTAAAATAAATGTGCCAATTGGGTGTAAGCCAATTTCCCTATATTTTAGGGAGTGGGCACAACCACTTTAGCACTGGTTACCAGTGCTAAATTGCACATATTCCTAGGCAAACAAAACCAAATTCAGAAAAATAAGAGGTTTGAAGGCAAAGAGTTTAGAGAGGACCCTGCAGAGAGGGCCAAGTCCATTGATCTGTTTTTGATGGAAGGGCAGAATGGTGCCACTCACAATGGAGTAAGCCAATGATTGAAGCAGACTGCCCCATCTCCCCATGCTGAATGCTGCATTGGGTGAAAGAAAAATGTAATTGACACAATAGCAGAAGATGGTTGGCTGAAATCCCCTACAAGTATCTGTTATGAAATTCTCTCACACTGAGCTACTAGCATGAAAAACTGGATTCTAAATCAAGTAATTAGTTACCTTAATCAACAGTATCCAATAGAATATGTCTGGGCATAGAACTCCGCTCTGCCGGCAGAGTTTGCAGTATTTGGGCACTCTGCGCTACGCAAAGTAGTGTGGAGTTCCTGAATTCCACCCTCCAGCGCGGAGTGGACTTATTTCACTCTTGCAAGATTGGATTTGGCACTCTCTCCCAAATGCAATGATTCCCCTGGGCTGTTAGCGCGTGTGCGCGACCTTGCGCTCTTGTGTTGCTTCCAGCCATGCCAGCAGCCAAGTAGTTTTACTTCTCCAAAGCCACTAAGGGCCTGATTTTAACCTTGGCGGACGGCGGAGGCCGTCCGCCAAGGTTCCGCCGCCAAATGACCGCACCGCGGTCACAAGACCGCGGCGGCCATTCTAACATTTCCTCTGGGCCGGCGGGCGCTCTCCAAAAGAGCGCCCTCCGGCCCAGAGGAAATGCCCCTGCAATGAGGACGCCGGCTCAGAATTGAGCCGGCGTAGTTGCAGGGGTGCGACGGATGCAGTTTGCACCCGTCGCGTATTTCAGTGTCTGCATGGCAGACACTGAAATACTTTGCGGGGCCCTCTTACGGGGGCCCCTGCAGTGCCCATGCCATGGGCATGGGCATGGGCACTGCAGGGGCCCCCAGGGGCCCCGCGGCACCCCCTACCGCCATCCTGTTCCTGGCGGGAGACCCGCCAGGAACAGGATGGCGGTAGGGGGTGTCAGAATCCCCATGGCTGCGGAGTGCGCTCCGCAGCCATGGAGGATTCCCCCGAGCAGCGGAAAGTCGGCCGACTTTCCGCTTCTGACCGCGGCTGAACCGCCGCGGTCAGAATGCTCGTGGGAGCACCGCCAGCCTGTTGGCGGTGCTCCCGTGGTCGGTGGCCCTGGCGGCCACCGTCCGCCAGGGTCAGAATGACCCCCTAAATCTAGTTAAAAAGAGCTTTTCTGACTAGAGTTTCTTCTCCAATGGACCCTGCAATTTGTTTTTCAGATTGTTTTCCAAAAGAGCGCCCTCCGGCCCAGAGGAAATGCCCCTGCAACGAGGACGCCGGCTCAGAATTGAGCCGGCGTAGTTGCAGGGGTGCGACGTATGCAGTTTGCACCCGTCGCGTATTTCAGTGTCTGCATGGCAGACACTGAAATACTTTGCGGGGCCCTCTTACGGGGGCCCCTGCAGTGCCCATGCCAAGGGCATGGGCACTGCAGGGGCCCCCAGGGGCCCCGCGGCACCCCCTACCGCCATCCTGTTCCTGGCGGGAGACCCGCCAGGAACAGGATGGCGGTAGGGGGTGTCAGAATCCCCATGGCTGCGGAGTGCGCTCCGCAGCCATGGAGGATTCCCCCGAGCAGCGGAAAGTCGGCCGACTTTCCGCTTCTGACCGCGGCTGAACCGCCGCGGTCAGAATGCTCGTGGGAGCACCGCCAGCCTGTTGGCGGTGCTCCCGTGGTCGGTGGCCCTGGCGGCCACCGTCCGCCAGGGTCAGAATGACCCCCTAAATCTAGTCAAAAAGAGCTTTTCTGACTAGAGTTTCTTCTCCAATGGACCCTGCAATTTGTTTTTCAGATTGAGAAGCCTTTTCTTTTCAAACCGGAAGGAAGTGTATCAGAAACTCCAACTTCCTGTTACTGTCCAGCAGGCTCCTCCCAGTGCTTCGTCTACCCCCTGGTCACTTTTCACTTGGATTCCGAGGTGGAATAATCACTCTCTTTGTCAACTGGATTTACGTTTGGATTTAAGGACTTTGTTTTTATGAAATCATCACACAAGTTCTAAAACTATATTGAATAAGGGTGTTGTTGTTTGTTTGCTTGGGCATGCACCAGTATTTCTTTGTACTTTAATTTGAGTTGAAAATTTAAAGTGGTGGTCGGTAGCCTGGAGTTTAAGTATGGGCCTAGTTATTATTTGTTTTGAATTTCATTGATTTTTCACCTTTTGTAAAGCAAAATTGTTGCACAGCTCAGTACCTTTTATAAATGTTTCCATTTGCAGAATTATTTTAGCATGTGTCCTAAATTTCCAAAGGACCATTATGCCACTCGTCCCAGACCAGTAGTAGTAGTCATCAGTGCATGAAATAAATGTTTCGGTGTTATATGTTTTCAAAACTTCGTTTAGGGCAGGGATGGCATTGGATTAATTTAAATTTATAATGTTGGCTATTGTTTCCATGTCATTTTTTGTGCGAAAAGTTCATATATTGTGGGATAATAATATTTGATGGCCTAGGAGGACGTAGTTTGACCATGTAGTTGGCTGGCAGACATTTTGTCTATCCAGACAGTGTCATTTGCCATTGGCTTGCATGTGTTCATTGTATGCCATGCCTTCTTACTTCTTGTTATTGTTGTTTGACCATGTGGCTCACATCCATTTTATGCATGCAGCCTGTGTCCCTTTGCCAAAAGCTTGCATGTGTTTTTTGTTTGCCATGCCCCCTTGCTCATTCTTGTTGTTGTTTGACCATGTGGCTGTCTGGCAGCCATTTTGCCCATGCAGCCAGTGTCCCTTGTCATAGGCTTGCATGTTTTCATTGTTTGCCATGCCTCCTTGCTCTTCGTTGTTGTTGTTTGACCATGTGGATAGCAGCCATTTTGTGCATCCAGCCAGTGTCCCTTTGCCATAGGCTTGCATGTGTTCTTTGTTTGCCATGCCTCCTTGCTCTTTGTTGTTGTGGCTTGACCATGTGGCTGGCTGACAGCCAATTTGTCCTTGTAGCCAGTGTCCCTTGCCATAGGCTTGCATGTTTTCTTTGTTCTCTGTTTTTCTTCCTTGCTCTTTCTTGTTGTTGTTTGACCATGTGGCTGACTAGCAGCCATTTTGTCCATCCACCCAGTATCCTTTGCCATAGGCTTGCATGTGTTCTTCGTTTGCCATGCCTCCTTGCTCCTTTTTAGTGTTGTTTGACCATGTGGCTGTTAGCCATTTTGAGCATCCAGCCAGTATCCCTTTGCCATAGACCTGCATGTGTTCTTTGTTTGACATGCCTCCTTGCTCTTTGTTGTTTGTATTTGACCATGTGGCTGGCTGGCATCCATTTTTTCTATGCAGCCAGTGTCCCTTGAGATAGACTTACATTTTTTCTTTGCTCTCCGTGCTCCCTCCTTGCTTATTGTTGTTTGACCATGTGGCTATCTTGCAGCCATTTTGTGTGTACCCTGTGCAGCCATTGTGTCTTCGAGTTGACATAGGCTTAAATACAAACAACGTTAGTTATTGATCATTTGTTTTTAAAGTTTCTATTTTTTTTTCCATTTTTGTTTCCATTTTTATTTTTACTTGTAATTTTATTTTTAGCCCATCTTTAAGTTACTTTTTTATTTTAATGTTCATATTTCAGTTTTCTTTTCTTTTTTTTTTTTTTTACTTTTTTGCTTCTAATTTTTAATATCTTTTTTATTTTAATTTTTATATGTATTTTTTTATATTTTCTATTTTTTTACTTTCTGTATTTTTATTTTTACCTTTTTAATTTTTTTTACTTTTGTAGTTTATTTTTTTTAAAATCATTTTTAATTTTTTTAAACATTTTTAATTAATTCTGAATTTTGCCTTGATCCATCCATCCAATCCATTTCATTCCTCCTTCCATTCATCCACCAAAGCATTTCCCCTGAACTACCTTGCCGCCATAGGTTATTTTATTTAAAAGATTATTCCATTTACCCATGCACTTCTCTCTGACTGCCTCAGGTGTCTCCTAAAACAGATGTAATTAAATGTCAGGCCTGCAAACTCGGATATACGTAAAAATCTTCTTAGTTGATCATTTGCCTCTGCAGGGATCAATGCTTGTTTACAGAGACCAATCCTTGTTTGTATAGACCAATGCTTGTTGGAACTAATGCTTGTTAGAGACCAATGCTTGTTTGAAACACATGTTGCACAAGCCTCCAGCATTCCTACGAGTCAGACTTGGTGTGGCTCTCAATGACTCTGACTGAGTGTGGCTGGATGCAGCAGGTATTTAAACCACACTTGGCCTGAGTGAATTGTTTGCTCTGAAGGTCACCAGCTGCAGAGAAGGAATCTCTGCTCCATTGCTTTTCACCTTCAACTTCTGTTCTGTCCAGCATCTTGGAGGTCGCGTCTGGAATTAACCTAGAGAATTAACCCTTCGAAAAATTTAAGAACATTGATTGATAAAACTTGATACTTACTAACTTAAAAGTTGATAAGTGAATGTTCCAAGATGTGATGTGCCTAAAAGGGCACATACTTTGGTTTTAAGGTGATTGGGATGTTTGACGCTTGTCATGCTATAACACTTATTGTAGTTGCTTGCATTATACCACAGAAAGGAGTTTGCATTGAACAATTATTATGAAAACTGTTGGACCTGGCTTTTTGACAGGGACATCCCCAAACTTTTTGCCTCCTTCCTCCTATTTTTTCTGACCTGTTGTTGTTGGCTTTTGACCTCTGGGCACTTTACCACTGATAACCAGTGCTAAAGTGCATATGCTCTCTGGGTAAATTGTACTACTGATTGGTTTATCCATGATTGACTATTTAATTTACTTGTAAGTCCCTGGTAGAGTGCACTACATGTGCCTAGGGCAGGTAGATTAAATGCTACTAGTGGGCCTGCAGCACTGGTTGTGCCACCCACCTCAGTAGCCCCTTAACCCTGTCTCAGGCCTGCCATTGCAAGGCCTGTGTGTGCAGTTTCACTGCCACTACGACTTGGCATTTCAAAGTACTTGCCAAGCCTAGAACTCCCCTTTTACTACATATAAGTCATCCCTAATGTGTGCCCTAGGTAACCCCTAGAGCAGGGTGCTGTGTAGGTAAAAGACAGGACATGTACTGTGAGGCCTGCTCCTTTCATAGGCTAACATTGGGGCTGCCCTCATACACTGTTGAAGTGGCAGCTGCTGATCTGAAAGGAGCAGGAAGGTCATATTTAGTATGGCCAGAATGGTAATACAAAATCCTGCTGACTGGTGAAGTCGGATTTAATATTACTATTCTAGAAATGACACTTTTAGAAAGTGAGCATTTCTTTGCACTAGAATCTTGTTGTGCCCTTCAATCCACGTCTGGCTAGGTTTAGTTGACAGCTCCTTGTGCATTCACTCAGACACACCCCAACCACAGGGTACTCAGCCTCACTTGCATACATCTGCATTTTGAATGGGTCTTCCTGGGCTGGGAGGGTGGAGGGCCTGCCCTCACACAAAGGACTGCCACACCCCCTACTGGGACTCTGGCAGACAGGATTGAACTGAAAGGGGGCTTGGTGCATTTCTTAGAGACTCTTTGAACTCACCCCCACTTCAAAGGCACAACTTAGTATAAAACAGGGCCTCTGCCCTACCTCATCAGACACTTGCTGGAGAAGAAACCTGAACCAGAAACTACATCCTGCCAAGAAGAACTGCCTGGCTGCTCAAAGGACTCACCTGTCTGCTTTTCTACAAAGGACTGCTGCCTTGCTGAACTCTTGCCTGGCTGTAAAAGTGCTCTCCAAGGGCTTGGATAGAGCTTGCCTCCTGTTCCCTGAAGTCTCAGGACCAAAAAGACTTCACTCTTCCTCTTGGACGCTCCGTGCGCCGAACTTTTCGACGCACAGCTTGTTCCGCGGCAAGAAAAACGCCGCACACTGACGCTGATCAACGCAACGCCTTCGGGACGACCGAAACTTTGACGCACGGCCTCGCAAGGACAACGGCGCCCGACTTCCCGGGAGAAATCGACGCGACCCCTGCCGTGAGATTGAAACTTTGACGCACGGCCTCGCAAGGACAACGCCGCCCGGCTTCCCAGGAGAAATCGACGCGACGCCTGCCGTGAGATCAAAACTTTGACGCACGGCCTCGCAAGGACAACGCCGCCCGACTCCGCAGGAGAAATCGACGCAACGCCTGCCGTGAGATCAAAACTTTGACGCACGGCCTCGCAAGGACAACGCCGCCCGACTCCGCAGGAGAAATCGACGCGACGCCTGCCGTGAGATCGAAACTTCGACGCACAGCCCCGCAGAACGACGCGCAGCCGGAAAACAAGCAGGAAAATCCACGCACAGACCCGGGACATCTGGTAATCCCCGCGACCCACAGAAAGAGACTGTCCGCGCGCCGGAAAACGACGCTCGACTTCCCCGCGTGGAAAATAACGACGCAAGTCTGTGTGTGCTGGGGAGAAATCGACGCACACACCCTTTTTCCACGCATCTCTTCCTTTGTGGCCCTCTGAGGAGATTTTCCACCAGAAACCAGGTACTTTGTGTTTGAAAGAGACTCTATTTACTTTCTAAAGACTTAAGACACTTTATATCAATTTTCAGTGATATCTTTACAAATTCATATTGCAACTTTGATCGTTTTGACCTGAAGATACCCAGATAAATATTATATATTTTTCTAAACACTTTGTGGTGTATTTTTGTGGTGTTATGCTATGGTGTTGTATGATTTATTGCACAAATGCTTTACACATTGCCTTCTAAGTTAAGCCTGACTGCTCGTGCCAAGCTACCGGAGGGTGAGCACAGGCTGATTTTGGATTGTGTGTGACGTACCCTGACTAGAGTGAGGGTTCTTGCTTGGACAGAGGGCAACCTGACTGCCAACCAAAAACCCAATTTCTAACAAAAACGATATACTGTGAAAATGGTCATTATCGCTGAGTTTAATGTGGCATTACTATTGTTGTTAGCAGTACGATGTACTGTGAATACGGTTATTATCACTGAGTTCAAGGTGGCATTTGCATTATTTCAAATTGTTGCTGGCGATGAGAAACATTCTGTATGTGGCGCTTAAACAAGGTTGAAGCTTATCTTTCTCATGCTCAAAATTGCACTGCGATGTAACAGTGATAAGCTGGTTTTTCATGAAGTTGAACGCTAGTGCTTAACCCTATGTTTTCATAGTAATACAACATGAACCATAATCCTTGATATTAACCTTATGGTTTCAGTTTGATTTAAACACTGAATTGCATTCCTCGCGATACTAACACAATACAATGATTAACTCATGAATTTCTGGAGAATCTAATTCCCTGAGAGTTTGTTCTTATTATTGTTGTCTAAGTAAATGTCTATGAGTCGAGTGAGTCAGCATCTTGGGGAATCTCATCAAGGGGAAACACGCAAGATATCCACGGAAGGTCAAGGAACATCTAAGTAGGCTTAATTGAGGTGACGAGGGACGAATCTGTGATCACAGTGGGAGTAGTTATAGATAGTATAGGAGGTTTAAGGCTCTTATTTAATTACAGATAATCCACATCGTTTCTGAAAATTCCTAGCAAGAGGGATAGCCATCAAAAGTGGGAAAGGGGTCCCCAACAGGCACATCTAGCTTGCACATCATAGTTTAACAGTAGAGTATACATGGGTTATGAAATACAAATTATTTGACTGATGTGTAATTTAACATATTTAAGACTGGCTCTTCAAGAACCATCGCTAGGCACTCAGATACAGCCCGGTGACTCCAGTGTCTTTCTCCTTCTCTCATACATCATCTTTCCCCCAGGACATTGCTGTACCGATTATGTGTATTTAAGAGGGAAGCCTGCAACATTTAGGTGGAATTGGGAACAAGCAGCCTGGTCAACATTGTGTCTCCATGGGACGAACAGGTCAGTGCTTGACAATGAAGCAAAGAGCTAGATCTGCCTGTAGTGCTGTATGATTTCAAATGTCATTTTTGTATGGTGTAGTGGTGCGGTTTGCCTTTACAATAAATACAAGTTATATTACATAAGTAATCAACTACACTAAGTTTGCATTTCTCTGTACTATTTTCAACCTGCTGCAACAGTGGCATGCCACATTTCATTAACCATATGTTTTTCTTACTTAGTTGTTTTTAGGTGTACCAGAGAAGAGACCTTAGTTAATTCACAGTACTGCCAAAGATAAGGCCCTACAGTTACTTTGGACACAGGCACTAAACTCTTTCGCTTGTGCATTTTAGTGCCACTGCCAACCTAGAGCAAGTTAAAATTGCCAAAAGAAAGTTGGTCCCAAGAAAGTGGCCAGTGAGAAGAAGCAGCTTTCCGCCAGTGGGTTGCCAACCGCAACCTTTTTCGGGAGACGTGTGTCTGCTGCCACACCAACCTCCGGGGAGAAACCTGGAAGCACTCCTGCATGAAAAACAGCACCACCCCAACCAAAGCCAAAACAATGTCTGTCAGTGAGGCAGCCTCTGCAATCATGGCAACCCCAACGAGCAGTGATGTTGAATTGGATTTGTGCCTTTCACAAAGTAGTACCCAATCGGTTCATGAAAAAGAGGAAAGTGGACAGCAGCCACAGCCAGATCTTGACGCTGGAGTTGGAGCAAAACAGAAGGTTGAGTTTTCTGTTGAGGAATAACCTCATATTTTGGAGTCTCTAGCAAGAAAAAAGAAGGGTACTAATGTTATGCCATTAATTGTGTTTGACCAATGACTTTGTGTTTCACCACTGCGCATATTAGTTGTTCAATGTTCATCAGTAGCACATTACATGTTGTCATGTTGTATTCTGTTTAGCTGGCATTAGACATTCAGTTTAGCTGCTTATTGGCTTTAACATGGCATTAGACATTACATTTGGTATTTAGGTTAGCTGCCTATTGGCTTTAACGTGGAGTTAGACATTGCAGTTGAGACATTGCAGATGAGCTGTGTTTTTCCACATGGTAGACCAAGCTGTGTTTTTCAAATTGAATTCACACGAACCCTAACGTGATAAGAGAGCGTATATTTTGTGTTTTCCTTTCTACTCAGCCTTGGGAAGATGAGAGGATTAGGAGATCTGGCCAATCTCCAATGGCTTGTTTATTTCCCAACTCTGAGAGGAAGGGGCCTTTTAGTAGGCTTTTTAACGGTGTCCCTGGGCAGTAGAGAGGGGACATTTTCCAGGACTTCAGTCAGGAGCGGACGTCAGCTGCCTGACCTCCCATTTGGGTGGAAAATCTCTTGCAGTTGAACAGAAGTCATCAACTTGCAGGCATGAGAAGGATGACAATCAGTGATAGGCCCTACGGTGATTCAATTTTGACTTTTATTCTTTACTTTGAAGTTATGCTATAATATAATCACATGTATTTGCTGTGTACATTGCAATTGAGAAGTACTTTGATATATTTTGCTTTCATTGCTGCAACTACTTTTAAACGTGTGCTTCCAACCTACTAATCTCGTCTTTCAGGATTCTTGTGGTGAAGTAATAATAATAAATGTCTTCTTTAAACTAAGAAGTGCATTCCAGAGAAGTTTTGTCAGCTTGGTCATAAGATAAGAAAAGCAAAACAACTACTCCACCGTCTTCTCCAAGCACCACTTCTGCTGACAATGATAGGGACATGGAGTGGACCCGGCTGAGTCCAGGAGAAGATAAGAGAGGCAAGGGAAAAGAAAAGTTCCAGAAAGCCTTAGAATCATGGAAGGGGATGATGATGACGATGATAACAACAACACAGTCATTGTAGAAGGTGGCACAGAGGAGTCTGACAATACTATCCAACCTGCTACAAGCGATGTGGCATAGACAGCACTGCCAGCTCGCATATGTGTAAGGCCCCAGCAGAGACCTTCAAGAGCCCCTACCTCAGTACAAGTATACATTGTAGAGAGGCAATTGACACACACACAACCACCTACATCCAGTTCTTCATCAGGCATTGGCCCAATAAGAAAGTACACCTCCCCAGTTTGGGACGTTTTTATGATTAGCAAACAGGAGGAGAACATTGCCATATGCTCCATTTGCCACACGAGTGTTCGTCGAGTTAAGCCTGGTTCACATTATGGTACTGGACGGTAGATGACCCATATGAAAAAACATCACTGAATCTGGGGGGAGCAGCACCTTAAACAAGCGGGTCAACTTGGTCGCAGCAGTGAAGGTGACATGAGCCAGGAAACATTAGCTGCACCTGGTCAAATCACAGTGGAAGGAGAGGAAGAAGAGGGTGACATTATCCTCATGCAAAGCAGCCCTGTCCCCAGAAGTGCACCAGAATCACCTCACAATGGCACAGGACTCCTCAGAGTCAGATGGAGATACCACAGCATATGGTGACTGCAGCACCACAATGCGCACTGAGTCTACCACCACCTACATCTGAAAAATGCCTGCATCAGTGGTCCCACAAAAGAAGAAAATCCAGGTTGCAATTGTGGGAATTGTTAGGCAGGAGGGGCCATACGACCGCAACCACCCAAAGGCATGTTTGTACAATAGCAAGCTGGCAAAATTGTTAGTGCTCTCTTTTTCTTCTGTGGTAGGAATGTGATTCTAAGAGTTTGTGGCATCCCTCTGCCCAAAATTGAAGGTTCCAAGTCGGACCTATCTTGCCAGAGTTGCTGTTGCAGCACTGCATCATGATGTGCTGCAATTGGTTGTACAAGATTTGCAGCAGAGTGTTGTCCACACTATCCACCTGACGACAGACATGTGGACCAGTTGTCAGGCAAATGATTACATGTGCATCACTGCGCATTGGATCTCTTTTCTGGGGGTAAAGCAAAAGCTAACTATAGGTCTTGGCCCTGAGGACATTTTTAAGAGCATTCAGTGGCATTCAACAGTAGCCATTCTCACCATGTAAAAGTCACACACTCCTGCAAACATCTTGGAGAAATGTAAAAGCAAGGTGTCTGAATGGCTGTGACCCACATGTCTTTAAGTTGGATTTGTTGCCATGGACAATGGCAGTAACATAGTCAAGGCCATGGCAGACGGTGGCTATTTCAGGGTCCTGTGTTTGGCACACTTCATCACCCTGGTTGTGCAAGACTTTCTTAAACAAGAAAACATAGTCAGCAACATACTGACCTCCCGCAGACACATCTGCACTCATTTCAGCCATTCTTTTAAAGTCCAGAAACAGTTGTGGATTATTTAGTGTAATAACAGAGTACCAGTTAATGGCCTGATACAGGAGGTGCCAACACACTGGAACTCAACCTATTATATATTCCAACATCTGTTTTAGCAGTACAAACAGATCAGTGACTATGTCATTGAAAGAGGAGCTGATGCAATTGGGAGAGCTCTGACCATGGATGCAGACAAATGGGGCCTAGTCAAATGGCTCACTCAGATGCTGCTCTCTTTTGATGTTTTCATGTAGTAAGTTAGCAAGGAAGACAGGACAATGGGCCAAACTATCCCATTATTGCATCTGCTACAGGAGCAGCTAAAAAAGGTGTCTGAAAGGTTCGCATATGGGGGTGCGAACAAAAACCCAAAAAGATCATGCCTTGGTCACTTGCCTCAGCTATCGTTTGACTGCAAGGCTTCAAAATGACATCTTCTCGTCCAAAGAGTACATCTGTGCCAGCCTACTTGATCCACGCTACAAGAAAATTATTCCCGCTATCATTCCTTTTAATGGAGGGGATGTTTCACAATACAAGAGGTGGATTGTTGAGCAATAAGGAGAAATGGAAGAAGAACAACTGGAACTAAGAGTCCTTCTCTGCAGTTCTGGGGTGCCACCTTCACCTTCCAGAGAGGGCAGTTGTGTCTCATATACGCCAACTCCAAAAACAAGAAACAGGGTGACAACAGCAACAAAAGAATCAGACCCAACCTCTGCATTGGTTTGGTTTCAAGTGGCAGGTCTTAATTCCAGTGCAGAGGCAAAGGAAAAGTGGTTGAGCAGGTGGCAGCATCAATGACCATTCAGAGGATGTTCCAGGGATGTCTGGATGACCCAAAAGAGGTGTATGTGGATCAAAACCCATTAGTGTATTGGTATGGGAAGACGTGCCAATGGCCAGAGCTCAGCAGGCTGGTAATAAAGTTTCTGGCTTATCCTGTAACCAGCGTGCCCACTGAACATGTGTTCAGTGCAGCTGGTGCAGTTGTTACAGTGTGAAGGACCAGTCTCTATCCTCAAAATGTGGAGAGATTGACCATGATCAAAATGAACCAGCATTTCATACCACCTGATTACATCATTCCTGAAACACCATAGGTGGAAGAAGAGGATGATTGGTCTGAATCAAGTGTGTCAACCACCAGATTTGAGGACAAAATCTATTTCCCGGATTGAGTATGCCAGTGCGGCCACAGAATTTTTTTATTATTTCTCGTTCAGCTTCTTTTTTCTCCTTCTTTGTTTTAAAACAAATGCTAGTGCAAAATTATGTTTGTATCAGATTTATGCTGCCCCCATCATTGATTGTATAGTCACATACAAGCCCAGATAGGAGTTGGACCCATGTGCAGTAAAGAAGCCCACACATACCCTTCAGGACATTAGAGATGCTGCCTGCCTCCCCCACATGCCATTGCCTATCCCTAGCAGGGCTGCCCTAGAAGAATATTGATTAAAAGACTGTCAGTGCCAATGTCTAATTCCAATGTGTGGATACCATCAAAGAGGAGGTATTTTGTTCAACCACTGTGCTTGGATTGGAAGAGGTAACTAAGTAACAATTACACTAATGAGTGGTGATAGGGTGATTGATTGCGATTGTGAATTTGTGAGTGATAACTGATGTATGTGGTTGCTGACAGTGAGGGAGTGAGTTGAACAAAACTGTAAACTTGTTTCTGATGATTTGAAATGTTTGGGGGCTGATGGTTGATCATTTTTTCCTGAAAGTGAATGGCCTTTCAAAAGTAATGACATTTACCTGCAGAGTCTACTGCTTTTTTCTGGTTCCTTGTAACAAACCAGCCACTTTAGTTACAAAACAGAAACCTACACAAAAAATACTCCAGTTCTATTTCTGTATTTGTTCTTGAACTGTAGTGCACTTCAGAAGTCTACCTTGCTCATTTTGCGACTGGGACGGAGTTACTGTGAATCTGGAGGAGGAAGAGAGTAAGACTCCCTCAATAGCTAGAAAGGAGAACGTTTTCGACTTCAAAGAGAACCCATGATGATGGCAAAAACTCTGAGGCCTAGTACTCATCCAGCTATGTGAACGGAGAGAGGTGCGTTGATTTGGAAATGCTGCTGAATATGTGGTCGCTGCATTGCTAGCTTAAACATGAAACTACTCTTGTGCTCTTGCTCTGTGTCTGAGTCTTCTTGGTACACTTCTGAGTCATCCTGACTCCTCATGAAGCTTACCTTGCTCTCCTTTGTCTTTTTCCTTTATTCTATAATACAATACAGCTAGTGTTTTTTTCAGTACACAGGCCTTCTCCTAGTCCTCTCCTGCACAAACAAAAAACTTGTAATGCTCAAGACTCCAGTTTACCTATCGGACAGGTTCAGACAGGCACCAGAGTGATGGACATGCCAAAAAGAATGGAGATACATCACCCAATTTGACAATACAGTATCCTTTTACTTTTAACAATCATAATATTTAGAACTAAGTGGGTTACATTCAATCTTCCATATTGCAAACCTAGAAGACATGATGCTTAGGGAATACTGTCTGGGGTCTCTTTGGAGCAGAAGCACTGTTTCCAATTAATTTGCTGAACTGTGTCATACTTTCTTACTGTTAGAAATTAGGTCTTTGGTTGGCAGTCAGGTTACCCCCATCCAAGCAAAGACCCTCACTCTAGTCAGGGTAAATCACACACAATCCAAATTATCCTGTGCCCACCCTCTGGTACCTTGGCCCTGAGCAGTCAGGCTTAACTTAGAAGGCAATGTGTAAAGTATTTGTGCAATAATCATGCAATAACACAGTATGGCAACACAAAACTACACCACACAGTGTTTAGAAAAATATATAATATTTATCTGGATAAATGCAGGTCAAAATTATGCTATAAGTACATGTTGAAACATCACTGTAAAAATGATATAAAGTCTCTTTAGTCTCTTACAAGCAATGAATGTCTCTTGCAAGCACAAAGTAGCTGGTTTGCATTCAAAATGTCCACAAAGAACCTCAGAGGAGAGGCGTGCAAAACTGGGAGGTGTGCGTCGGTTTCTCGGGCCGCACACGGCGATGCATCATTTATTTTTCATGCAGGGAAGGCTTTGCTTAGATTTACGGCGCTCAGTCTTGGAACCTTTTCAGGTTGCGGGGTTTTCGGATGCCCCGGGGATGATGCGTTGAATTCCGGCGCTGACAGGATGAAGTCACAGGGGCTGCATTGATCCGGTGGGCGTTGCGTAGAAATTTCTAATGCACCACAGGCGCTGCTTCGATTCCTCTCTGAAAGTCGGGCTGCATCATTCCAGTTCGGTTATATGTGGCTCAACGAGGAGGTCAGAACAACGACCTCGTTCTAACCATTAATGCCTTTACCACGAATGCGTTTACAACGATTTTACTGTTGTAAACACATTCCTGGTAAAGGCATTAGCGATCAGCATGCATGGTTCCAGCATGCTTCCCCCCTACCCACCCACCACCAAAAATTACTGCGACACCCCATCCCCACAACTACCCCAACCCCCACCCCCAAAATTACCAGAACCCCAACCCCCTCCCCTAAAACCTAAACCACCCCAACCTACCCCTTAAACCTAAACACTGACCTCCCGCCCCCTAAACCCTAATCACCCCCAGCCCCCCACCCCACCCCAAAAACTAAAAATACCCTGAGTCCCCACCCCGCCCCTAAAACCAAAACACCCCAACCCCCAACCCACCCCTTAAACCTAAACCCTAACCCCCAAACCGTAATCAACCCCATCCCCCACCCTACCCCAAAACTAAAAATACCCTAAGTCCCCACCCCGCACCTAAAACCTAAACATCCCAACCCCCAACCCACCCCTTAAACCTAAACCCTGCCCCCCAAACCCTAATCACCCCGAGCCCCCCACCCCCCAAAAAAACTACCCCAGTTCCAGCCCAACTTACCTCCTCCTTCACCGCGTCAACTCCGACTCCCTTCTTCTGTACCTTAACAAGGCATATACATTGTTCAGACATGCGTGGTTAAGGTACCAAAACCAGGAAGTCATGGAAACTGAAAGCGTTGTGTCGCTTTCATGTTTTGCGACTTTGTGGTTTCGGAGTCGTTGTTCTGGGTGTTTCTCTTCCGCTTTGGCATGCGGTAAATTTTTCACTGCAATGCAGGCTGTGCATCAATTTTCGCTGCACAAGGAGTTCTTCTTGCAGAGATGAAGACTTTTTGGTCCTGAGACTTCAGGGAACAGGAGGCAAGCTCTATCTAAGCCCTTGGAGAGCACTTCTCAGCACAGCCAGAGAGCAGCAAGGCAGCAGGGCAACAGAAAGGCAGCAGTCCTTCACAGAAAGCAGTCAGGTGAGTCCTTTGGGAAACCAGGCAGTTCTCCTTGGCAGGTTGCAGGTTCTGGTCCAGGTTCTCTTCTACAGGAAGTGTCTGTGACAACAGTGTTTTGTCAAGAAATGTCTAAGTTGGTAGGGTCAGAGACCCTGCTTAAATACCCAAATGTGCCTTTGAAGTGGGGGAGACTTCAAAGAGTGGCTTAAAAGTGCACAAGGTCCCCTTTCAGTTCCATCCAGTCCTTTGTGTGAGGGCAGGCTACTGTCCTTTGACATGTAAGTGGCAGGCCCTCCACCCTCCAAGCCCAGAAAAACCCATTCAGTATGCAGATGTGTGCAAGTGTGACTGAGCATCCTGTGTTTGGGGTTGTCTGAGTGAATGCACATGGGAGCTGTCAACTAAACCTAGCCAGACGTGGATTGGAAGGCATAGAATGATATATGTGTAGAGAAATGCTCACCTTCTAAAAGTAGCATTTCTAAAATAGAAATATAAAATCCATATTCACCATTTAGCAGGATTTTGCATCAACATTCTGTTCATACTAAATATGAGCTGGCTACTCCTTTCAGAATTGGATCTACCACTCAAACCATATATAAGGGTAGACCTATTGCTATCCTATGAAAGGAGCAGGCCTCACAGCAGTGTAAACACGAATTTAGAAGTTTTACACTACACATGTCCTGCCTTTTACCTACATAGCACCCTACCCTATGGGCTACCTAGGGCCTGCCTTAGGGGTGACTTATATGTAGAAAAAGCGGAGTTTAAGGCTTGACAAGTACTTTTAAATGCCATGTTGAAGTGGCAGTGAAACTGCACACACAGGCCTTGCAGAGGCAGGCCTGAGACATAGTTCGGGGGCTACTTATGTGGGTGGCACAACCAGTGCAGCAGCCCACTAGTAGCATTTAATTTACAGGCCCTGGGCACATGTAGTATACTTTCCTGGGGACTTACAAGTAAATTAAAAAAGCCAATTGGGTATGAGCCAATGTCACCATGTTTTAAGGAGAGAGCATATGCACTTTAGCACTGAATAGCAGTGGTAAAGTGTGCAGAGTCCTAAAGCCAGCAAAAATGAGGTCAGAAAAAGAGAAGGAGGAAGGCAAAAAGTTATTTCCACAACAGATTGATGATGGTGTGCTACTCTGCAGCCCAACAAATATTGTCGTGGGTTCTTTTGTGTAGTGTTTGTCTTTGTGATGCCTTTCCCCAAATCTTTCACAACCATTCATTGAGCCCCTAATCCTCTTTTACCCGGACTGTGTGATTTATTGAGGTGTAACCTAATTTCACACCATAAATGAATCACACATGTGCTGGGGCCGATGTGATGAAAGCAAGTAAGCAACACCAACTCACTGCACACCACTCTTCTACCTTCGGTTACCTGAGCAATATTCCACACCGGCCCCATCAACATATTCATTCATGCCTTATGTGTGTGTGTTCCAAAAATGCTTAACCTGGTCCAAACACTCTTGAGTCTGAGCCCGCTTCTGACTCCATGATCTCATTTCCTAAGTTTAGGTTTATTATACTATAGCACCCCACCATTACCCAGAAGACATTGATATTTTTATATTTTATTATCATATCCAAGATGTGGTGTCTTGTGGGGCTCTGACCAGGTTCTGTTACCCAGAATCTTTTGCAAACCTCACAATCTGACCAAAAAAACACTTTTTCCTCTCATTTTGGTGACAGAAAGTTCTGTTCTGTTTTTTTTGCCTCTAGCTCAGCCGACACCTTGGGAAACCTAGCAAACCAGTGCATTTTTTAAAACTAGACACCTAGGGGAATTCAAGATGGGGTGACTTGTGGGGCTCTGACCAGGTTTTGTTACCCAGAATCCTTTGCAAACCTCATAATTTGGCCCAAAAAACACTTTTTCCTCCCATTTCGGTGGCAGAAAGTTCTGGAATCTGAGAGGAGCCCCAAATTTCCTTCCACCCAGCATTCCCCCAAGTCTCCCGATAAAAATGGTACCTCACTTGTGTGGGTAGGCCTTGCGCCCACGAAAGGAAATGGCCCAAAGCACATCGTGGACACATCACATTTTTTCTCAGAAAACAGAGGTGTTTTTTACAAAGTGCCTACCTCTGGATTTTGGCCTCTAGCTCAGCCGGCACCTGGGGAAACCTAGCAAACCAGCGCATTTTTGAAAACTAGACACCTAGGGGAATCCCGGATGGGGTGACTTGTGGGGCTCTGACCAGGTTCTGTTACCCAGAATCCTTTGCAAACCTCAAAATTTGACCAAAAAACACTTTTTCCTCTCATTTCGGTGACAGAAAGTTCTGGAATCTGAGAGGAGCCACAAATTTCCTTCCCCCCAGCGTTCCCCCAAGTCTGCCGATAAAAATAGAACCTCACTTGTGTGGGTAGGCCTAGCGCCCACGAAAAGAAATGGCCCAAAACACAACGTGGACACATCACATTTTTTCACAGAAAACAGAGGTGTTTTTTACAAAGTGCCTACCTGTGGATTTTGGCCTCTAGCTCAGCCGGCACCTTGGGAAACCTAGCAAACTAGTGCATTTTTGAAAACTAGACACCTACGGAAATTCAAGATGGGGTGACTCGTGGGGCTTTGACCAGGTTTTGTTACCCAGAATCCTTTGCAAACCTCAAAATTTGGCCCAAAAAACACTTTTTCCTCACATTTCATTGGCAGAAAGTTCTGGAATCTGAGAGGAGCCCCAAATTTCCTTCCACCCAGCATTCCCCCAAGTCTCCCGATAAAAATGGTACCTCAATTGTGTGGGTAGGCCTAGCGCCCACGAAAGGAAATGTCCCAAAGCGCAAAGTGGACACATCACATTTTTTCTCAGAAAACAGAGGTGTTTTTTACAAAGTGCCTACCTCTGGATTTTGGCCTCTAGCTCAGCCGGCACCTGGGGAAACCTAGCAAACCAGCGCATTTTTTAAAACTAGACACCTAGGGGAATCCAAGATGGGGTGACTTGTGGGGCTCTGACCAGGTTCTGTTACCCAGAATCCTTTGCAAACCTCAGAATTTGACAAAAAAACACTTTTTCCTCTCATTTCGGTGACAGAAAGTTCTGGAATCTGAGAGGAGCCACAAATTTCCTTCCACCCAGCATTCCCGCAAGTCTACAGATAAAAATGGTACCTCACTTGTTTGGGTAGGCCTAGCACCCACGAAAGGAAATGGCCCAAAACACAACATGGACACATCAAATTTTTTCACAGAAAACAGAGGTGTTTTTTACAAAGTGCCTACCTGTGGATTTTGGCCTCTAGCTCAGCTGGCACCTGGGGAAACCTAGCAAACCTGCACAGTTTTGAAAACTAGACACCTAAGGGAATCCAAGATGGGGTGACTTGTGGGGCTCTCACCAGGTTCTGTTACCAAGAATCCTGTGTAAACCTCACAATTTGGCTAAAAAAAAAATTTTCCTCACATTTCGGTGACAGAAAGTTCTGGAATCTGAGAGGAACCACAAATTTCCTTCCACCCAGCGTTCCCCCAAGTCTCCAGATAAAAATGATACCTCACTTGTGTAGGTGGGCCAGGTGCCTGCAACAGAATAAGGCCAAAAACTTGTGGAAATTGAGGGGATAGCTCAGCGAGTTGATAAGCACATATTTCTCTTTTATACATTTTTTAGGCCGACTCTGCTTTGGGGTCCCATGCAAGTGAGGTATCATTTTACTTGGGGGACTGAGGGGAACGCTGGGTGGTAGCAAATGTGTGCGCAGCGGCGATCCTACAAAGAAAAGTGAGGAAAATATTTTTTTTATGCAAAGTTTGAGGTTTGCCATGGAGTCTGGGTAAGAAAATGATGGGGCATCCAGGCAAGCCACACCTCCTTGGACTCCTTGGGGTGTCTATTTTTAAAACATGTCTGGGTTTGGTAGGTTTCCCTATATGAACTCCGCACGCAGGACCAAAACCATAGGTTCCCCCCGCTTCCCAACACAGGTAGTATTGCAATAGATCATTTTGGTGTGTCCACATACTTATGTGATGTTCCAAACACTAAAATTGTGAAAAGAAATGCACTTAGGTTATGTTAAAAAGACCCCTCACCCACTAACTAAGTTGGTGGCATGCTTCATCATCGGGGTCCCACCGAGGCACCTAGCGTGTCACAGGTGTGCTGCGACGCCTGATTACAGCAGAACAGGTTTTGTCATTTTTTCCACACATACTGGTTGGATTTGCCACGAGGGTGAGTGATGGTTCAGTGGATCAAATTTAATTAACAAGAGATTTCACAAAAATGAAAAGCACTGTTAATAACTGAAAGGCCAAAAAACTGAACCAATGACTCACAGCTTGTGAGCTGTAAAGCCACGGCGAGGCACCAACCGCTTTACAGTCCATTCACACACCTTTCATATATGGTACGCACAAGACCATTCACGCCGCCAGCCACAAGCCCAGCACATTACAATGCTCGCATCGACAGGCAGCGCCACTCAAGAGCCCATCACTTACATACGCCTACATGCCTGATACAGCAATCACACCAGCTGATGGGAGTGTGTGGACTGGTGTTTGTCTGGCAGTGTGTTGCAGTAGCCAACAGCAAGTCAATATGTACACTATGTAAACCCTCAGCCAAGCCCCACTCCACACACAATGGCATCACTTTTTTTTTTTTTAAACAAAGAAACCACTAACTAATTAGAAATAATTACAAAACTACAAACAGAAGAGCTCTAACTAAGTAGATGACAGAAATGCTAACCATGAAACTGAACACATGAAAATACAAAAGAGACAGTTTACACTCATGGTTGTTCCCAGTAATTCTTCTGGGTGTGGTAATTCTTAAAACAACCACCCACACACAGCCCAGGCTTTGAAGGACAATCTGGGCAGTACATTCTAGTCTCCCTCCGGATACCTCTTCGAAAACACACTCTACATTTCTTAGCTGGAAAGTCTTTTTTGGGTGTGGGAGGAATGTGCTCAGCAAAGTGGCGATTTTTCAATCTAGCCACATCCTCCACCACTGCTTCTCTGGGAACTCTGGCCTGTTCCACCACAATAAGGCTCTCTATCACTGACTCCTGAAATTTCACAAATGTCATCTTTGACTCTGGAGACCTATCCTTAAACACAATAAAAGCATTAAAAGCTGCTAAGTGGAAGAGGTGAATTCTTCTTATACCAAACGTAAGACTTACGAATAGCAATGTAAGGTTCAAACCTTTGATCAACTCTATCTACACCTCCCATGTGCTTATTATAATCTAAAATGCACACAGGTTTGCACACTTCAGCAACCTGGCCCCAAACAGTCACGGGGGAAGTACTCTCATCATGGATGGTACTTAGTATGTAGACATCCCTCCTGTCTGAAAACTTCAAAGCTAGCAGCTCATCATTCCGCAAGGCACTGCACTGTCCCCTCTGAAGTTTTTTACAGACAAGCTCCCTTGGATAGCCTTTCCGGTTACAACGAATAGTGCCACAAGCAACAGTGTCCACTCTAAACTATTCCTTGAACACGCCAGTGTAAAAGTTATCTACATACAAATGGAGACCTTTGTTGAACAGTCGTCTACCAAGTTCCCACACAATTTTCCCAGTAACTCCAAAAGTGGGAGGACAACCAGGGGGTCAATACTGGAATCCCTACCAGTGTAGACACGGAAATTATACACATATCCTGTACTACTTTCAGACAGCATATACAATTTAATTCCACATCGTGCCCTCTTGCTAGGAATGTACTGCCTAAAAACCAAACGACCCTTGAAGAGGACCAAAGACTCGTCCACAGCTATTTCTTTGCCTGGAACATAGACCTCTGGAAAACCGATCTAAAAAATGATCAAGGACAGGCCTAATCTTAAAAAGACGGTCAGAATCAGGGTGATCTCGTGGCAAGGCTAATGCATTGTGAATAAAATGCAGCATCCTAAGAAGAAGCAAATACTGATTACGAATCATTGTTGCAGGAAATATAGCTGTTGCCATCAAGGGACTAGTAGACCAATAAGAAGCCAGTGACGGCTTCCTTATCAACCCCATCAAAAGAGTCAAACCTAAACACCTTTTCATCTCCTCCAAATTTGTGGGAATCCACTGGGCAGCTCTAGAGTGCGGCCTAAGTCTAGCAGCGTTGTCCCTCAAATACTGCTCCGCATACAAATTTGTCTGCTCAACAATCTCTTCCAAAAGCACATCATCCACAAATAACTCAAAGAAATTGACAGGCAAAAAGTTCTCTGTATTGACTCTACACCCCGGGAGACCAGTAAAGGCAGGTAACTCTGGCTGCTCTATGTTTGGGGCAACCCAGAGTTCAGGTCTTCTAACGGGAAACCTTTCAGCCCCAGGTTGCTGCACTAATGGCACATCAGTGTCCTCCTCTGAAACAGGCCCTTCATCTACACTGAGTGTGGCTTCCTCATCAGAAGATTCCTCTCCGACAGAAACTTCACTGCCAGAATCTCTCACTTCCTCCTCTGCCTCAAATGCAGAGTCCGTCTCATAATCATGATCAGACAATGACTCAAAAAGCATACCAACCACCTGCTGAGCGGTCATCCTGCGGCTAGCCATTAACTTTCCTACGAAAATTAACTGGACAAATGCACCACCAACAACCAGCACTGTGTAAGATAAGTAATAAAGTGTAGCTTTATTAGTAAGAGTTATAAACTCAAAAACTATACCGCTGACTTGCCTGAAAAAGCTTGAATCACCAGCAACTACTCTGCACAGACACAGCAATCACCAATGATATCCCACTAAAAAGAAAGAAAGAAAAGCAAATTAGAAATAAGACAACACAAATATCATTGTGCACAAATCTAAGGACAATTTCACACAAACCTGCATTTAGTACACCACCTACAAACATGTCGTTCATGCATGGCAACAATACTCCTTTGGAGTAAATAGTTTTTACTTACCTAAAACATGCAACTATGCAAACCGCAGGTCAACCACCGCCAAAACCGCAAGGAGCCACAGCAAAGAAAGCAAAAGCTTTGAACTAGAACAAAAAGGAGGAACAAAATTATCACAAATGCAAATACTTCGTCAGTTGACAAACATTCCACCATCAAGCATTTAGAAATTGGTGCCCAAGTGGATTCTGCCATAGGGGCAGATGGGCCTACTGAAAAATAGGCCTATCTGCCCCAAGGAGGGCAGAAAATACCTTTAGCAGTGTGTCCCCAGGGGGAGCGACCCTTGCCCAAGGGGCCACCCCCCAAAAATAAAAAATAAACACACACACACACTATCCCTGGTGCCTACGTGGCTTCTGCCCCACTTGGGGGCAAATGGGCCTAAAATAAATAGGCCCATCTGCCCCCAAGGGGGGCAGAAATGGCCAACAGTTCAATGCCCCCCTTGGGGGGTGCCACCCCTTACCCAAGGGGACGCTCCCCACATAAATAAACATATAAAAAAAAATCCCAGGCGTTCTAGTGGTTTCTGCCCCGCTTGGGGGCAGATCAGCCTAAAAATAATAGGCTGATCTGTCCCCAAGGGGGGCAGAAATGGCCTTGGTACACGTGCCGCCCCCCCTCCACTAACACACACACTATCCCTGGTGTCTAAGTGGCTTCTACCCCCCTTAGGGGCAGATGGGCCTAAAAAACTAGGCCCATCTGCCCCCAAGGGGGGCAGAAATGGCCCACAGTTCAATGCCCCCCACATAAATAAACATATTAAAAAATCCCTGGCGTTCTAGTGGTTTCTGCCTCCCTTGGGGGCAGATCAGCCTAAATATAATTGACCGCTCTGCCCCAAGGGGGCAGAAATGGCCACAACAAACATGCCCCCCACATGGGAGCGACCCTTGCCCAAGGGGCCGCTCCCCAACACAAAACACAGCAGAAATAAAGACGAGAAAAAAAATCCCTGGTGTCTAGTGGTTTCTGCTCCCCAGAGGGCAGATCAGCCTAAAAATATAAGGCCACAACAAACATTGCCCCCAAATGGGAGCGACCCTTGCCCAAGGGGACGCTCCCCAGCACAAAACACAACATAAATATTGAAAAAATGAAAATCCCTGGCGTCTAGTGGTTTCTCTCCCCCAGGGGGGCAGATCAGCCTAAAACTATTAGGCCGATCTGCCCCCCAGGGGGGCAGAAATGGCCACACAAACATGCCCCCCAAATGGGAGCGACCCTTGCCCAAGGGGCCGACCCCCAAATCAAAACATTGCTGCAATAAATATATTTTTAAAATCCCTGGCTTCTGGTGGGCATTCCTGCTGCCCGATTGCAATGCGATCGGGCAGCAGGAATGCTCAAAGAGACACCGGGGGAAAGGAAAAGCCTTTTCTTTCCCCCGGTGCCTATTTGTCCCAAACCCCCCACCCGCCGGAGGAGAAACTCACCTGTTTCTCCGGCTGCGCACTGGAAGCAAATGGCTTCCAGTGCGACCGGCAGTGTGTAATGATGTCAGCACGCGATTGCGCGCTGACGTCATTTGGGGGGGGGGGTTTAGGGGTGGGGTTGGAAGGGGAAGGTCTTCCCCTTCCATCCCTGCCTTGGGGGGGTGGGGGAACCCTAGCGCTCCCTCTGGGCTCTGGGCCGAGGACGTAATGGTTACGTCCTCAGCACAGGAGCACTGTGCCGCAGGACGTAACCACTATATCCGCGGCACAGAAGGGGTTATTCATCCAAGCAATTTTTCAATCGGCCTTTCATTCTTCCCCTATTTACAGTATAAACACATAGCCACCATGATTTAAGCTTTATATTCGTTCATCCAGTCTTCCACCCAGATTCGCAATCCTTTATCCTTCCCTTCAGCACCCACAATATCCACTCTTCCATTCAATCACCCTTTCACCCATCCATCTATTTACCCAATACCAATATTTATCCACACATCCTTTTTCATCCACCCATGCATCCTTTCCTTGCACTCTTTTCACCCATCCTTTTCTTTTAACCTTCAGTTCTTTCCCGTTCCCATCAAGTCATCATTTTTAGCATACATTATGTGTGCTTTGCTGAGTTGCAGATAGAAGAGGCAATAAGTAACCTAACCACCGCTGTAGCTGTACTGCAGGAGGTTCATGAATCCAGTCACAAAAACGTCCTTGTAGCTAGTGATTCACAGTAATTGTCAATAACCAAGCAATTTGACTCACCATTGTCAGTCCCTGCCACCGCGTCTCCTCCTGCTCCATCTGCTCCTGCAGCAGTGGAACTTGAGCCAGCTCCTTCTACTCCACTTATGGTTGATGTGGGTATAAAAAACAATGTACAGTTTTTAGATGCCAGATGCCATTCTCAATTTTTAAATTAAAAAAAATGCAACCACTATTGTTACAGTTCCATTAGGACTGCAGTATTTTCTGTCAAAATATCTTTCTGGGCATTTTGTTGGAATGTTAGACAAGCTAGGTATCAAAAGCAAAGACAAAGTGGGGAGAAGGAGGATGTCTTGCTGGGTCAACCTTCCTTATGAACCAAGAAACATTACAGAAAGACCCTTCAGGAGGGGAGTCCCCACAGGATGGACAAGGAAAAAAGGATTTTCCTTCAGAAAAAACCTCACCCAACAGAGTTACCTCTTGGTGGCATACTTATTCATTGGGTTCCTCCCGTTCCGCTATGGAACGGGCGTGCTGCCACCTACGGAGCAAGTGGGAGCACTGATGTTGTCACTTCAATGTGATTTAGGTAAGAGCGCAGCAGGCCACCATCGCTGTGATTGTAGCCATTCGCAATGGGTCACAAATAGTGACCTACTGCATTAATATTATCTCCTGGAGTTTCAAACATTCCAATAGCGATTACTTAATTGCGAGTCACAAAAATCACAATTTGGTAATCGCTATTGGAAATCATGATACATCTGGCTAAGTATCTAGAATGAGGAAACATGAAATGGGCAATTTTATCCCTCACCAGTGCATATAAAACATCTTTTATAAGGTCCCTGCCTATAGTTACATGGCACCCCAAGGGCACATAGGGGAGATCTCAGGCATGACGTATATGTAAAAATAGGGTAGATTATCACTTTGGAAGCACCTTTAATTCCAAAGTTGCATTTGCACACGTTTTACTTTTTAAAGACAATCTGCAAGGCAGGGATGCCTTTAGTAATGACAGAAGACAACACTGCAGTGCACACATCAGTGCAGGAAATCTTCTGGGCCTCTAAACCTCCTTGCCCTATTATATACTAGGGACTTATAGGTAGTTTGAATCCTCCTTGCCTCCTTATCTACTAGGGACTTACAGGAGTACATCATTGCCAATTGTAATTGTACCACTTTACTATATACCTTTTATTTAGAGCTCTGTTAAGAAGAGCCCAGAGCACAGATATGGTCAGTTACCACCAGTATCAGTTGGAAAAAATTGGGGTGCTGAGAGGATGAATTTCTCACACTAAGGCGGTCATTCCTACTTTGGCGGGCGGCGGTCGCCGCCCGCCTGGCGGGAACCACCAGAAGACCGTACCGCGGTCAAAAGACCGCGGCGGTCATTCTGTCTTTCCCGCTGGGCTGGCGGGCGACCGCCAAAAGGTCGCCCGCCCGCCCAGCGGGAAAGCACCAGCAACGAGGAAGCCAGCTCCGAATGGAGCCGGCGGAGTTGCTGGTGTGCGACGGGTGCAGTTGCACCCGTCGCGATTATCAGTGTCTGCCAAGCAGACACTGAAAATCAATGTGGGACCCTGTTAGGGGGCCCCTGCAGTGCCCATGCCAGTGGCATGGACACTGCAGGGGCCCCCAGGGGCCCCACGACACCCGTTCCCGCCAGCCAGGTTCTGGCGGTGAGAACCGCCAGAACCAGGCTGGCGGGAAGGGGGTCGGAATCCCCATGGCGGTGCTGCTTGCAGCGCCGCCGTGGAGGATTCACAGGGGCAGCGGGAAGCAGGCGGGAAACCGCCGGCTTCCCTTTTCTGACCGCGGCTTTACCGCCGCGGTCAGAATAGCCCCAGAAGCACCGCCAGCCTGTTGGCGGTGCTTCCTCCGTCCCCTACCCTGGCTGTCTCAGAGGATGAATTTCTCACACTAAGGCGGTCATTCCTACTTTGGCGGGCGGCGGTCGCCGCCCACCTGGCGGGAACCGCCAGAAGACCGTACCGCGGTCAAAAGACTGCAGCGGTCATTCTGTCTTTCCCGCTGGGCTGGCGGGCGACCGCCAAAAGGTCGCCTGCCCGCCCAGCGGGAAAGCACCAGCAACGAGGAAGCCGGCTCCGAATGGACCCGGTGGAGCTGCTGGTGTGCGACGGGTGCAGTTGCACCCGTCGCGATTTTCAGTGTCTGCCAAGCAGACACTGAAAATCAATGTGGGACCCTGTTAGGGGGCCCCTGCAGTGCCCATGCCAGTGGCATGGACACTGCAGGGGCCCCCAGGGGCCCCACGACACCCGTTCCCGCCAGCCAGGTTCTGGCGGTGAAAACCGCAAGAACCAGGCTGCCGGGAAGGGGGTCGGAATCCCCATGGCGGCGCTGCTTGCAGCGCCGCCGTGGAGGATTCACAGGGGCAGCGGGAAGCCGGCGGGAAACCGCCGGCTTCCCTTTTCTGACCGCGGCTTTACCGCCGCGGTCAGAATAGCCCCAGAAGCACCGCCAGCCTGTTGGCGGTGCTTCCTCCGTCCCCTACCCTGGCGGTCTCAGACCGCCAGGGTAGGAATGACCCCCTAAGTATTTAATAATTTAGTTCAAAGCAAATATTTCCTTCCAAAGTAACATATTCCATTGAATGTATTGAAAAAAGAAAACTGCGAAATCATGTTATTAGTTCACTAATTGTGAACTTACAGTGTTAAATTTCTTTTTTGGGGAATGAGTTTCTTTCAACGAAATATTTGCTTTGAACTGCATTTAATACTTACATTTGAAGAACACGTCACTTCAAATCAATAAAATGTTTTTGCTGGGGTTTTCCCCATTGTTTCAGGGCAGGGAGTCGTCATGGTAGGTGGTATACAGCATCATTCACACTAACTCTTAACGATGGCACTTGCACGTTGGCTTGTACGTCAAAACATCGAATACAAAAATGTCAACATGCAAAAATATTGTTAAAAATATTGAAAATCAAATCGTGTGAAGGCAGGTATATAATGGTAAAAATAGCTTTACTATTCTTTACCCATCTTAAATCCACATCTATGTGCATTTGAAAATATATGTGCCCTAAAGGTACAATTATGAACCTTGGAGTAAAGTATAATAAACCTATACCTACCTATGTATACTGACATTTATGTTGTTCTGGAAGTTGATATTCTGGTGATATTTAAGCATGTCAGTTTAGAACATGGTATTCTGTACCACACCTCTATACAATTATATTTTTAAGAAATAAGACGTCCACAAAAGACAGTTAAATTAATGAACATTCCTAAATGTTTGCTTGCCCTTCATAACACGATGAGACCATGTGTTAAATTACTGTCAGTCTTACTTACTGAATGTCACTACCGAGAAAATGACAAGCATTTAGCTCAACAGGCCAGTCGATTCCTGCTACATGCTCTAAAGAAAAGACTGTCAGGCCCTTAATTGAATACTCTTAAGCGGAAGACTTGAGTAACGGTGCCAATTAAAAAACATCTGCAATAAATATGTTTTGAAAGAAATAAAGTGAATTAAATCTATCTTGTTTGGGATTAAAATGTCTGTTCAACCAATTACTAAACTAGATGTGGTCATACAACTTTCTTACTTTTGCAATTCATTTCAAAGTATTTATTGAGCATGTCTCAGTGCTTAATTTGTGCTTATTGTCTCCGGTGCTGAGCACCAGCACTTATTTTTGCGGACCGGGGCTTATTCGCCTGCCTCAAGCATTTGCTGCGAGCAGAAGACACATATGGGAAAAATGGATGAAGGGAAAAACGAAAAAGCATCACAGAGAGAGAAAGTAGAAAGCTGCAAAAGTGAGCTGAAGGGGCAGGAAGTGGCCTTTATATGGATTGAGGAGGCCCGAGATGGCTTCAGGATTACGCTTCCTGAGTATTCCGTGTTCACACATTTAATTGCAGCAGCCCCGTGTTTGAGGAGGGCTTTGAGCACCGGCACCTTTTTATTTACAAATTAAGCACTGGCATATCTCATAAAAATACTGACGTTTATTTATTCACTTTCAAGTTGTTTACAATTTCACACCTTTGACTATCATATTCGCCAATTCATAGTGTATTATTGACTGGGGCATATCTTTGGGCGGAGGGGTTGTTTGGGTTGTTTCATCCCCAGTAAAATGTATTTTCTGATAAATAGTTGGCTACGGGTGCTTTCAGTCGGGTATGGGGAGGTGTCTGCCGAATTTTACCAGGATTTTGTTTTGAAATTCCTCGAAAATGTTGGTTATTTTTCGAAATATTGTCTTTCTTCCATTTAATACTCCTATCCATCCGCATTCCTCTCCCTTTCCACTGCTCCTCAGATCCCTCTCAAGTACACAGTTTTTATGTATAATGTATTTTAACATTAAGGGGGTCATTTTGACCTCAGCGGTCTTTTTTCAAGACCGCCGAGGGACTGCCGTGCGGAAGAGCGCGAGTGGTGGCGGTTTGCCGCTCGGCCTATTATGACCGTTGGCAGCTCTCCTTCCTTTTACGGAGGAGAGCCGCCAACAGCCATACTAGCGGGCGGCGCGGAAGTGGAGGTTGCTCCGCCTCCACCGCCATGCCAACAGAACACCGCCCAGCAAATCACGTCCTGTGGCGGTGTTCTGTTGGCGGTGTGGTGTCGGCGGAGCAGCCCCCATGGCTCCCGTCCCCTCCCGGAGGATCGTCGGACCAGGTAAGTCGATCGTCCGTGAGGGGAGGGGGTGGGGGGGTGTTGTGTGTTGTGTGCGTGCATGGGGGTGTGTGTGTGTATGTAGAGGGGGTGTGTGATACGTGTATGCTTGCAGGGGTGTTGTGTGTATGGGAATGAGTGCATGTATGTCTGTAGGTATGGCTGTATGGATGTGTACGTGTATGTTTGAATGTGGGTGTGCGTGTCTGACTGTGTGTGTGGATGTTGGCATGTATGCTGGTGTGTGTGCGTGTATGTGTTGGGTGCAGGCACCCTGCGTGCATGTCGTGTGTGTATGGGTGATGTTATGTTGTGGGTCGGGGTGGGGAGCGGGGTCCTGCCACCTTTGGGGGTTGGCAGGGGGGGGTGGGGGTAGGGGAGGGAGTTCCCTGGCACTGATAGTGCTTACCGCCATGGATTTCATGGCGGTTTCAATTTGTACCCTTGATTACTCGAGATCCTTATTAGAAGGATAAGGTCAGTATGAGGTCAGTGAATTGCTGTGGAGTATTGGAAGGACACAGGGGAATTCCCTTTACGGACTAGGTGGTCTCACACACTATATAGTGTCATGCTTCATCATTTGACCAATCATTGATTTATTGGTTGGGAAGTCCTCAAACGCGGTCCATAGGTTTGTCGACCTAAACGCGTCTCCCTCTAAGTTTACTTATTAAGGCTCTGACGCACTAACAGATGTGTTGCAGGAATTATGTAATATTTCAGGATTCAAGAGACCTGTGTACTTCGTTTTAGTGTCACAACATAGATTTTGGGGGTCAAATAGTATTATAGAGACCCTCCTGCCATTTCCTATAGAGACCCTTCTGCCATTTTCCAAAATGTCAGCTATAATGATGTGTTTTAGCCATCATACTAGTTTTTTTTTTAGTACTATTTTTCTTTCAGGTTTTCCATTGATTTAAATTCATACACATGAAGGAAGCAGGTGGTAGCAGAGGATCTTTACCTCTTGACAAGAGTGTTGCTAACAATAAAATTTGAGGACTCCTTCAACAAAGGAACATGTGCCACATGGCAAACTAATTTGAAAGAAACGCTAACATCAACTGCAGCTGGATAGAAGAGAGTTTGAGATGCTGCAGAAATATGGCAAGATAAAGTTCACGAAAGATTGAAACTGATGGATGAAGAGGATCAAATATTTTATCATTGTAACAACAAGTGCTACAGGTCGTATACAATGGAATAAAGCCTTGAAAAAAATAGTAAAAAAATAGCAGAACCAGAGAATCACAACAAGAATCCAAATCTTCTGAAAAAGTGACAACAACCAAACCCAACGCCCATTCACTTAGAAGATTGATGGCTACCCTTCATCCACCTCCAATAACAGATCAGAAAGCAGAGGACTTTCAATACGTTGTCTGTCGTTTAGCCAGAATAAGGGCCAAAGGGATTGATGAAAGAACAAAGTACAGAGTATGTGAGTCTCAAAGGATAAACATGTTTTTATGCAGCTAGATTCTTCCAAGATGAGGTTTTCAGCTGAGTAGTTGATCTAAACAGCAAGGTGAATGTATTTGCAGTGGATTTGTATACCCACCTGAACTGCATTTGTGCATACATTCGAAAATGTGAGTGTACAATGAGCTCCCAGCAGCAACGTAACTGCCAGCCTTTAGTTAAGTGTGCACTCTTTGAAAAAGCAAATAAAGTTTTAAAGCCACTGTTGAGTGCTGGCTATGGGTTCACACTCAGTGAGATCAGAGAAGTAATGGTCAACATTGATCACACTGTATTGATCCATAATAATGAAATTAAACTTTTTCTGGTGAAAATGTACAATGACAAAATTTGTTTTTGTTGGTCTAACAAAAACGAATGAGTCCCTTATGGTGTTCTCAGCTGATTTGACTCCTGAAGTTCTTGCTGCAAAAATAAGATCACAGGATGCAGTAAAATCAGCAGGAACAATTTTAAGAAAGGTCCTGAAAGATTTTGATTTTAAACTTAATGACAAATTTTGTGATGCATCAGAGCTCCGCGAATCATGGGAATTAAAAAAAATGCCTGATGTTATCTTAACATTATTTACATCATTGTTTAATATCAGCAAAGCAAAACTGTTCCTCACCATGAATTTATGGGAAAGAGAGGGTGGCTTTTTAATAAACATGTTGACATTCTTCTTCATTTCATGCATTAGCAAGGAAACCCCTTTGAAAAGACTGAACCTGTGTGGCTACACACGTTTGAGACCAAATAATATGAGGATAACAATATAAAGACATGTCTACTAGATGTCCTGGATCATGGATTGAAACGATATGCAGAACTGAGAAGGAGAGATTAGATTGAAAGATAAAAAGCTGTTTGACATAATCACTAAAGCTAAACTTTCTCACTGTAATTGCCACAGTAAGAGTTACGTCCAACCAGCCATTACAAAACAGGTTACAAAAAGTAACTTTCGCAAGCACATAGAGAGATGGATGTAGCAAAATAAAGGGGTTAATTTATCGAAGACATTCTGTTGCATTATCTTCTTCCCACAAATGCATTATTTGATGGAGATGCTGCAACCAAACCAGTGAAGCACAAACTTGCACCAGATTTTGAAAAAAACCTCTCCCCTGAAGAATTTCAATTTGAAAAGGTGTCCTCATTGAAAACTGCTGTACTTGTGGACTATGGCCCTCATCATGACCCTGGTGGTGAGCGCTAAAGTGGCAGTAATACCGCCAACAGGCTGGTGGTAAGTCCCACCAAATTAAGACCATAGCGGTGATAACTCCCATAGACAGCCAATGTACCACACCAACCGCCAGGTCGGAAACAACACTCACCACGGCGGTAGCCAACAACAACCAGGCAGAAGACAAAGTACAGCCCACCATATGAAGACACTACAATCCACCACCTTTTCCGGGGCAGAACCAATGCCATCAAAAGCCTAGTGGAAACACATCACAGAAGAGAAAGGACTCACCATCGGAGACACAGGGAAGAACAACGCCACCATGGAACCAGAACTGCAAGTCTTTCCTATGATCTTCTGCATTATGCTCCACCTGGAACACCAACGCCGATGAAGACGACAACAGTGAGTACAGCCGCATAGCACACAAGGGAGGGTGGGAGGAAAATGAGAGTGACACACACACACGCACGACACACACCAAACACATACACCATAACCACAACCAGCTGCACACGAAAAAAAAAATGTGTCCCCAAAAAACGGCAAAATAATGCAAGGACAAAGGAATGGACGAAAGTGATTGTAGATCAAATTCAAAATCAATAATTTGATTTGTCAATGAAACAGATATATACACATGTACACAAAGGGACACTGCCCAGTCCAATGTTCAAAGGGCCCACATGGCCACAGGGCACAGTCTAAGGCCCAACTCGAATCCTGACCACATCCGGATAGTACACTGCAGGGGCATCAGTTTGAAAATAGGCATGCACCTCAGAGGGAGGGGGGCACCTCAGCCAGATGCGGGAACAAACCCACTGGTAATGGAGGGGGCTCCATGCCCATTGCTCTGTCCTGGGGAGTGCAAGGCCACAGTCTCGAAGGTGGGTGACTTTCCCACTGGTTCTTGAGGGGGCTCCATATCCTTTTCTCTTTGCAGGGGAGTGCAAGGCCACAGTCTCTCTGGTGGGTGACTTTCCCACTGGTCCTGGAGGGGGCTTGTTAGACCTGACAGCCTTAGGGTGGTCACCCCTAACTTTTTGCCTGCCTCCCTCCCCTTTATGGACACTATTTTTGCTGGTTTTAGGACTGCTAACTATTGCTAAAGTGCATATGCTCGCTCCCTTGTGACATTGGTTAATACCCAACTGGCTTATTATAATTTACTAATAAATCCCTAGTAAAGTGCACTATATGTGCCAAGGGCCTGCAGATTAAATGGTACTAGTGGGCCTGCAGCACTGATTGTGCCACCCACTTAAGTAGCCTCTTAACCTTGTCCAAGGCCTGCCATTGCAAGGCCTGTGTGTAGAGTTTCGCTGACTTGTCATTTAAAAGTACTTGCCAAGCATGCAGCTCCCCTTTTCCTACATATAAGTCACCCCTAAGGTAGGCCCTAGGTAACCCATAGGGCAGGGTGCTGTGTAAACAAAAGGCAGGACATGTACCTGTGTAGTTTACATGTCCTGGTAGTGTAAAACTCCTAAATTCATTTTACACTGCTGTGATACCTGCTCCTTTGATAGACTAACATTAGGGCTACCTTCGTATACTGTTTGAGTGGTAGCTTTTGGCCTGAAAGGAGTAACAAGGTCATATTTAGTATGGCCAGATTGGTAATACAAAATCCTGCTGACTGGTGAAGTTGGATTTAATATTACTATTTTAGAAATGCCACTTTTAGAAAGTGAGCATTTCTCTGCACTGAAATCCTTCTGTGCCTTACAATCCACATCTGGATGGGTTAGTTGACAGCTCCCTTATGCTTTCACTCAGACAAACCCCGAACACAGCATGCTCAGTCACACTTGCATACATCTGCATATTGAATGGGACTTCCTGGGCTGGGAGGGTGGAGGGCCTGATGCTTACATGTCAAAGCACAGTAGCCTGCCCTCACACAAAGGGCTGCCACACCTGTACTGGGCACCTGGCAGACAGGATGGAACTGAAAGGGGACCTTGTGCACTTCTAAGCCACTCTTTGAAGTCTCCCTCACTGAAAAGGCACATTTGGGTATTTAAGCAGGGTCTCTGACCCTACCAACTCAGTCACTTCTGGACAAGATACCACTGGAGAAGAAACCCTGAACCAGAATCTGCAACCTGCCATGAAGAACTGCCTGGCTGCTCAAAGGACTCATCTGGACTGCTTTTCTGAGAAGGACTGCTGCCTTGCTGTTGCCCTGCTGCCTTGCTGCTCTCTGGCTGTGCTCAGAAGTACTCTCCAAGGGCTTGGATAGAGCTTCCCTCCTGTTCCCTGAAGTCTCAGGACCAAAAAGACTTTTTTGCAAGAGAACTCCTTGTGTGGTGAAAATTGACGCACAGCTTGCAAGGAACGACACACAGCCTGCATTGCGGTGAGAAAAACACTGCAGGCCAAACCGGAACGACGCAGCCTGACTTTGCAAGGAGAAGATCGACGCAGCACCAGCGTTGCGACTGGAAAATCTCCACATGGCCCACTGGATCGATGCAAAGCCGAGCTGGAACGATGCAGCCCGACTTCCTGAGAGGAAACGACGCAGCAGCTGCCGTGCGGTAGAAATTTCCATGCATCAGCCACCGGATTGACACAGCCCCTGTGACTTCGTCCTGCAAGTGCCGTCCCCGGGGCATCCAAAAACCCCGCAACCCGAAGAGGATCCAAGTCCGCAAACCGGAAATCAACGCAGAGCATTCCCTGCGTGAAAAATAACAATGCATCATCTGTGTGTGCCCGGAGAAATCGACACACACCTCCCTGTTTTCCACACATCTCCTCCTCTGCGGTTCCTTGTGGAGATTTTGAACACAAACCAGATACTTTGTGCTTGCAAGAGACATTTGTTGCTTTTATGAGACTAAAAGACACCTTATATCATTTTTACAGTGATATTTCAACATATACTTATTGCATCTTGATCGTTTTGACCTACATCTTATCAGATAAATAGTATATATTTTTCTAAACACTGTGTGGTGTATTTTTGTGGTGTTCTACTGTGTTATTGCATGAGTTATTGCATGAATACTTCACACATTGCCTTCTAAGTTAAGCCTGACTTCTCAGTGCCAAGCTACCAGAGGGTGGGCACGGGATAATTTGGATTGTGTGTGACTTACCTTGACTAGATTGAGGGTCCTTGCTTGGACAGGGGGTAACCTGACTGTCAACCAAAGACTCCATTTCTAACAGGGCTCCATGCCCATTTCTCTTTGCTGGGGAGTGCTAGGCCATAGTCTCTGGAGTGGGTGACTTTCCCACTGGTTCTGGAGGGGGAAGCATACCCATTGCTCTGTCCTAGGGAGTACAAGGCCACAGTCTGTCAGGTGAGTAACTTCCCCACTGGTTCTGGAGGGGGCTAAATGCCCATTTCTCTTTGCTGAGTAGTGCAAGGCCACAGTCTCTGGAGTGGGTGACTTTCCCACTGGTTCTGGAGGGGGCAACATGCCCATTGCTCTGTCCCAGGGAGTGAAAGGCCACAGTCTCTCTGGTTGGTGACTTTCCCACTGCTTCTGGAGGGGGCTCAATGCCCATTTCCCTTTGCTGGGGAGTGTAAGGCACCAGTCTCGCAGGTGGGTGACTTTCCCCACTGGTTCTGGAGGGGGCAACTTGCACAGCAGCCCCTGGAGTGTGGCCTACATGGTGTCCACTGGCGGTGATGGCTAGAGTGTGGCGGTGGATGGAGGAGCCTCCTGGGCATTCTCTGCACTGCCTGATGGCTGCAGTGTGGTGGTGGATGGAAGAGCCTCCTGGGCAGCTTTTACACTTTCTGATAGCTGCAATTCATCAGCTGGCGGTGGGGGCCCCATGATAGCTGGTGGTGGTGGAGGTGTCACCCAGACAACCTCCCCTAGAGTAGAGGGCTTATTCTCCTCCAGTACAAGGGGCGTGGATCCCTTACCCTTCCTGGCAGGGGTGGATGGGCTCTTCCCCTTCTTTCCTGGTGGTGCAGGCTCCTTCCTCTTCTTTCTGGTAATGCAGGCTCCTTCCCCTTCTTTCCTGGCAGTGCAGGCTCTTTCCCCTTCTTTCCTGGTGGTGCAGGCACACTCCCCTTCTTGCCTGGTGGTGCTGGCTCCTTCTCCTTCTTCGATGGAGGAGTGGTATCCTTACTACCATGAGTAGGTGGTGCTACCACTGTCCCTGTGGACTGTGTGGCTGAGGTGCTGGGCTGTGTCTGTGGTACCCTGCTCATATGGGCAGGACGGGGAGAGGGGTATGGAAGAGATCAATTTGGGCGGGAGCAGCGAGGAGTAATGGGAGTGGAGGTTGAGGGTGGGGTTGTTGGAGGTGTATGTCTGCTGGACTTGAGTGAAGGTGCATGGGCTGTATGGTGATGTGAGGTGGATGGCTGTTGGGTGTGTGAGTGCTTGCGTTTGTGTTCTTTAGGAGGGCGGGCAGACAGGGAGGGAGAGAACAGAGGGGACGCGCGCATGGCTGTTGTGGTGGTGTTTGCAAGTGTGGTGTGTGTCATGCTTGGTGTGGTGATGCTGGTAGTGGATGCTGATGTAGTGTATGCAGGTGTGAGTGTGGACATGACTGGGAGGGAGGTGGAGGAGGAGGAGCAGAGGGAGACAGTGGAGTCAGTGGATGTTATCGTGTCTGCAACTGTATGGTGTTTGCGTGAGTGCTTGTGGGATGAAGTGTGGTTCTTGTGTTTGCTTGTGCCACTCTTGGGTGTTGTCTTGTATGTATGCTCATCTGTATGTGTGCTTAGGATGGGTTGGGGTTGAGGAGAATGGGACTGGGAAGTGAGAGTTGAAGGGGGATGATAAAAACAGAGACAATGGCTGCCATCAGGGAGGAGGCCAGAACCTGAATCAATCTCTGTTGGGCCGTCAATCCACTGTGGATGCCCTCCAGGAATGCATTACATTGCTGCATCTGGGATGGCAGCCCCTGGATGGCATTCACGATGGTTGACTGCCCTACAGAGGTGGATCTCAGGAGGTCAATAGCCTCCTCACTCAGGGCCCGATGTGCCTCGGGCAAAGGAGATGCCCACCCTCGTGGGTGGGTGGGCACGGGAAACTCACTGAGGGGCTGCTGGGAGAGTGGTGCTGGTATGGGGGTAGAGGCTGTACCTGCAGCTGGGGTGGTCACAGAGGTGTCTGCCACCACCAGGGAGCTCCCATCGGAGGAGGTATCTGAGTCTCTGTTGTCTCCTCCTGTCTCTGCCGTGGTGCTCCCCTCGCCCTCTGTCCCACTGGCTCCCTCAGCGTCATTGGATTCGGCCTCCTGGGTCATGTGGAATGCAGCTCCCTCTGTCGCTGTTGCCCCTGCTCCTCCACCAGATGATGCTAATGCACACAAGGACAGGATGACAAAACAAGAAAGGGGGAGAGAGACAAAGGATACACTGGGTCAATGACTGCACGAACACCACAGTTGACATACACAACACCGTCACACACAGGTAACAGGCTTAAGCACTATGCATTTCACTACTAGGGAGATGGCTAGTCACTAAGGCAACACACTGCCAACTGCAGCACTCCTGGGACCCACGATGCCCTGCCTGAAATGGACTGCAAACAAGCTAGGTCACCTGTATTTGCCAGACACTCATCACCCTTTAGATGACCCACCCTGCAATGTCTGGCCTGGCCTTAGGGGCATCTACTGACACACATCCACCACCCAGATACCATCCCACCAGCCAAAATTTGTATTGATTCCCACTGTACTCACCTCCTTGTGGCTGCTGTGATACCCTCAAATGCCCATCCAGCTCAGGGTAGGCCACCGCCAATATGTGGGCCATCAGGGGGGTCAGGGTCCGACGGGCACCTCTTCCTCATTGGGAGGCCCATCCCCAGCTGGGCCTCCTCGGTCTTCCATACCCAGTGTCTCAGGTCCTCCCACCGTTTCCGACAGTGGGTGATCAACCTGCCATCGATCCCATGGTCCACATGTCCCAATGACATACCAGAATCCCTTCTTTTGATGGGCGCTGACCTGCAGAGGCAATACAGACAGCAGAACACCATTAAACGAACAGTCCAGCCCCTCACACAAATGGCCCACCATACCTGTTTCCATCACCATTGGCACACACATACCCCAGCGCACAACATGTACACCGCCAACAGACAGTCCACCCACCCTTACACAATGCTTGCACACACTTCTCCATGCATCCTTGACACATGCATTGTGGCGAAAGTGTACTCACCTGTTAGTCTGGAGGCCCATACAGTTGTCAGTACTGGGGTAGGAAGCCATCCACCAGTCACTCCAACTCCTCCGAAGTGAAGGCAGGGGCCCTTTTCCTGGTCACATGGGCCTTGGTAGGTTCCAGACACAAGTCACAGCAGCACACACAGTGTTGAAGTTCAGGAAACAAGTGACGATTGAGTTAGAAAATGGCGGTCACGTCCACGGCAGTGTACACCGTAATCACCGGTGTAGATCCTCATTGGCCACTGTACTCCATAGAGCCCCTTATTATCCAATGAGGAATTGCACGGTGGTGCAAGACAGCCTTCCTCCACGACGCCCAATGTCGGCAAAGTTACCTCACTTCCACCTGTCCCTACATACAGGACAGGCGGTCGCCATTTCAGGGGGGAAACAGGCATATATTAACACTGGCCCAATTAATACGTGCACCATGTGGACTGCTGTTATGGTTTTGTTGTTCCAATTGTGACAGCATGCTCACTGTTTTGTCCCTTAGATATCTATTGCTGCAGATGAATAGGAGGTGGAGACATATCCCTGTGTACAGACCTCTGGTGGACTTAGCTACACTGGAGGACAGGCGCATAATACTCACCTATAGATCGGACAGGACCACAGTCACAGAGCTGTGTGCCCAGTTGGAGCCTGACCTGATCTCATTTATCTGTCATCCGACTGGGATCCCCCCCTCTTGGTCAGGTGCTATCAGTGCTCCATTTCCTAGCAACTGGTTAATTCCAAGTGAAAGTGGGTTTGGCAGCTGGATTGTCACAGCCAATGTTTTCTATTGTGCTGGCAAGGGTCTTAGCTGCCCTGGTGAAACATATGTGCACATGTGCAGCTACATTTCTTTTCCCTAGGTGGAAGATTTGGCCACTGTAAATGCAGGATTCTATGCAATGGGACATATTCCTAATATAGTTGATGCAATTGATGGTACACATATTGCGTTAGTCCCCCCGCCAGAATGAACAGGTGTTCAGGAATCATAAGAGTTTCCACTCACTGAATGTGCAAATGGTTTACCTGGCGGACAGTACATCTCCCACGTCGCTGCCAAGTATCCTGGGTCGGTGCATGACTCCTTCATCCTTAAGAATAACAGGATCCCTAATGTGATGGCCCAACTACAGAGGCACAGGGTGTGGCTAATAGGTTAGCCAGATCCCCCATCCACTGAATGTCATTTTATGCCTTCAGGTGTTCTCCCCATAGGACTGTGTAAGGCTAAATGTTGTCATTTAATACTTGCAGGTGACTCTGGCTACCCAAACCTATCGGGGCTGAGGACTGTTATAATGAGGCACATGGGCAAATCAGAAGAATAATCGAGCGGACTTTCGGCCTCCTGAAGGCTAGGTTCAGGTGCCTTCATCTGACAGGTGGATCCCTGAGCTACTCACTTGTAAAGGTCTTCCAGATAGCAGTGGCATGCTGCATGTTGCACAACCTAGCCCTAAGACAACATGTGCCTTTTTTGCAGGAGGAGAGAACTGGAGTTGACCCTGTGGCAGCAGTGGACCCTAAGGACAGTGAGTATGAGGAGGCAGAGGATGAGGATGAGGAGAACAGAACATCAGTTATACAACAATACTTCCAATTACAAACAGGTGAGAAGGTGGAACTGAATATTACTCTGACTATTGATTTATCAGTCTGACTGTGGCATGATGGCATTAACTTCCTTTGTATCTCAACTTACTGTCACCTATGGCTTCTAATGTTCCAGTTGTTGGTGATATGACAACATTGTCCTGATGTGATCACTACAGACAGTTCCAGGTCATTATTTGTTAGCTATCACAGTGTTCAGCTCATTTGCACTCAATGTGACTGTTCCCACAACTGCACATTTGGGTGTTTATTGTAGTGCTATAAAATTGAGGGGAAAGTGCAATGGAATGGGGTGATGGTGGAGGAAAATCCATGGTAATGTTCCAGTCAGTTTGTAGCATAGCTGCAGTGTCCAAGAGTCCATAGGAAGGGGAGCAATGCCAGTTCAAAGTGGACCAGGTGACAGGGTGGGACACAAGGGCGACAATCAGGAGAGTCTCATTTCCTGGTGGTGGTCTTGGTCTTGGTCTTGGCAAGTATCTCTGGCTTCTGTCTGGTTCGCAGGGAACGTTTACGGGGTGGTTCACCTTCTGCAAGGAGAGGGGTGCTGGTGGCCTGTGGGTCCTGTGGTGGGGCCTCCTGTCCACTAGCTGCAGCGGAAGTGGAGGGCTGGTCAATAGACTGGTTAGTGGTAGGGGCCTGCTGCTGTGCAGTCCATTCCCTCATGATGTTGGCCATGTCTGCCAGCACCCCTGCTATGGAGATCATGGTGGTGTTGAGGACCTGCAGGTGTGGACTGGGGTCCCTGTACAGGAGGGCACACTTCTGATTGAGGTGTCCTGGGGACAGAGGTGTGGGTATGCTGGGTGGGTACTGTGGCAGACTGGGAGTGGGCTGGGGTGACCAACTGTCCAGTGGTCCGTGAGGGGCCAGGTTGTTGATCCAGATGCTGTAGTCCAGAGTTACTGTTATCACTGGGGGCATCTTCTATTGGGGGACTGGATAGCCGTGGCACCTCCTCACCACTGAGATTGGCTGGGGCACCTGTGGGGATGTACGTCATGTATTATGCTGAATGCCTGTAACATGTTGTACATCCCTATTTTCCCCTCTATGGTGGCCTTTGTCCTGCCACCTTTGATTGTGTATGGTGATGCATTGTGGGATTGTTAGTTCCCCTATACTGTGCATGCTTTGTTGATGGGTGTCTATGCAGGGCTGGGAAGGCTGTCCATGCATTGGTATGGCATGCATGGCTGGTCATTGGAATTAGTCATATGTGTAGGTGCAGTGTTTGAGATGGAGTGGAATGATGGGAGTGAGGGTGAGGGGGTGTGATGGCATGCAGGTATGAGGGGTGAGAAGTGGTAAATGTTGACTTACCAGTGTCCAATCCTATTACTTCAGCGAGTCTCTCAGGATGCAGTAATGCCAAGACTGTAACTATGAACTATCTAATTCTCCTCTAAAACGCCCTTCATTTCAAGAGATGTCAACAAATTACTTTGATTGCTAATCAAATACATGTGTTACCCCTCTCTCTGAAATGCTTTCTTCAAAATCTTAATAGTCGCGTTAGTGGAAAGCTCACCCACAGGCTCAACCTACAACTCTCTTGAATGCATATCCAACAGCACCAGCTCATAGTGATGACTTCTTCTTAAACCCGACATCAACCCAATGAAGTTCAAACATACTCTTCCATGGTTTATTGTGGTCTTCAGTGTGTTCTTCACAACCACTCAAAACGTTTAATCTCTTCTCACACCAGGTGCATTCCTGACCCTATTCAACTGTACTTGCAATATGCTTATCTATGCTGGAACATCAACAATTTGCTCTAACTCATTTCCTAGTCATCGACTGGCCTAAATGGCCATCTTGTGCCAGGTTTATTTAATTTTTCTTCATATACCCACTGGGGGAATGAAGCAATCACCATTCGTTAGCAATCACCCAACGTCACTGACATTTCATCCAATATTTTGACATCTGGCCTCACCTCAGATTGAAGTGCACTATTCCTGTACTCCACTGTGTCACACCTTAAGACATACTTTTTTCATAACCTCGTCTTTGGTCTTGGCACTCTCTCACTGTTCTCTGTATACTACACCACCACACTCTATCAATAACCTCCTGAACACAAACAACCACATCTTCATTCCTATTGGTTTTTACCACCTCACTATCCATCTTCTTTCAACTTAGAGGTAATCCTGACTAAAAGTACATTTACTTATTTTGCCACCAGTGATATGTTACAAGTTGTATCTGTATACTCTTGCAGGTGAGAGGTCAACCTTACTTGCCTTACGGATACCTTGTCAGCCCCCAACCCAGTAATAAGACCGTCACAAGCGGTTTATAGATTGTGTGCAAAACAAATTCTCACACCCAAACGTACATTCTGTAATACTCCCATGCCACTGCCAATGCTTCTTTCTCCATTACTGAATAGTTTATTTCTGTATTGGTATGAACGGGATGAGAATGACAGTTTCCACTTCCCTAGTATACACTTGGAATAAAACATCTCCAATGGCAATGCCAACAAAATGTTGTTTCTTCATCACAAAGTAGGCTAAAACAGAATCATTTATCATCTCATTAAATGTTTTCAAAACTCTTTTCCATGAGCACATATACTCTAGCATCTGCAGTTTAGTTTTCTCCTCACATTATTAGACAACTTCTGCTTTATACTCAGTGAGCTCCATAAATGATCTCAGTTGCTCCTTGTCTTTCAGTGATAGAGCTAGGCTTTGTGGCATTTCAGAAGACAGCATTTGGCTTCGCTCCTGTCAAAATGGTGCATCCTAATTCCTCCACTTCTCTTTCCAGAAAAATGCATTTATCCTTCCACAGAGCCAAAGATGCTTTGACTAATCTATCCAACACTTGTTTTATAATAATATTGTATCTGTCTACACTCTCCTCAAACACTAAAATGTAATTCTGAAAAAATAAAGCATTTGTAATTCTTTCAAATAACCCTGCCACCATCTGTTGGAAAATGTGTGCAGTTTATGACAAGCCAAATAGCATTCTTCCAAAATAGAATGCCCCATCCTTTGTTATAAATGCTGTCAGCCTTCAAGACTCTATGCGAAGTTTAATCTGATGATAGGTGCTCCTAAAATCCAAATTTGAGGAGACCTTTCACCCTCTTAAATAGTAGCACCAATTAATTTATGTTAGGTGAGCATAAGTTATCTACCACAATATTGTTTTTGAGAGTGTAAAGGTCTACACAGAATCTGAACTTCTGGCAACAACCAACTGGTCACCTCCACTGGTTCTATGATAGCCTCCTTAGTCATCTCCCTTAGCAGGCTAAACTCCCTTCCCCTTTCCTTATGATAATAGCTACTCTCCTCAAAGTATGTTTAACTAGCTCGATCTTAAATACCATCTAGTGTACATTCCCTTTGGGCAGGGCTAGTTCCTCCCTAAATACATCCTTGGCATTCTTCACAAATTCCTCCACTGTGGTATCTTCCACCACCACAACCTGATGTGGCCGTCCTAGATTTATTATTATATCAAAATCATGTTGATGCTCACAAACCAGAGTTTGAGACATGTCTTCTGCTGCATAGGTTTATCTTTGTATCCCTTTCTCTTGTAATACCCTCTTGGACCACATATCCCCTATGATACGTATCTCACCTTTTTGATACCTCCCTCTCCATATATATCTGAGCTCTAATGCAGCCTTTGATCATTTCTTCTGAAACATGCTCTTGGTTTGAATTTTAAACTTAGGGTCTGAGCCAGCCATGATGTCAACATTTCTCCCATTCACACCAAAAGAAGCCTTTGGTCCATTCGTTCTTAAACTCACTTCCATTCCTCCATCATTGCAGTCTACACACATCATTCTTTCAGTCTTTTCAAACTCCTCTCTTGACATCTCTGCTATCCTGATTTTTGTCTCTTCTATAACAGTGCTACCAAAGCGCTACTGCCAGATACAAAAAATAAATTGGTTGTGGATCGCTAATTTCTTATAATTCAGTTGAAAGCAAAAAAGGAATGTGGAATTTCATTTAGGCAGAGTTGTAAATCGGTAGTGTTTAAACTGGTTTGCATTTTAAGTAAAGTTCCCTCAAAATGCAAATTTTGATTGGCATGAAGAAGAAAAACCATTGAAGTGTCTGTTCCTGTTATTTCCTAGGTCACCAACTCTGTACGTTTTACTAATAGAGTCTGTTCATATACTTATACAATTGGGCATACATCCTGAGCCAGCCTTTGCGCTGTTCATTTTGAGATTCATATTTTGAGCGATCCTGCTGAAAAAAGTAAATTTCTCTGATGCCAGGCTGTCAGATCACAGCCTCTCTGAAACAATTTTTGCAGAGATTAGATTTGTCCTGACATAGGAAGAGATTAGATGAAATCTCCATGAGCTAATTAGCCTCTCCTCCCTTTGCAGTTGTTTTGAGGATGTTCCACCATGCTGCAAAGAGAGAACATGCAGACCTCTAGCTTCAGTCACTACAGAAAGTTTGTTCGAAGTCTTGTGGGAAACAAACCAGACCAGAGTGGACACAGTCTGACACAGAGGAGAGATACACTGTAATTTTAGAAGAGGACACCTTCTTATTTTCGTCTTGGAGTGCAATGCAAGGGTTTGCACAACTAGTAAACTGATCCCTGGAAGTGCCAATAAGGGATGGAGTGGTGATGTGGCATCACTGGTTAGGGTAGACAACTCCCAGGCTATAGAAATTTCCTGGTCCATTTATGAACACCTGCATAGGGAAGAAGGGTTAAGAAGAAGAGGAGCAAGAGAGAAGAATGGAACATAGGCTTACCATCTCACTCTAGGTGATTACAGACAGAAACTCCAGTCATGGACCCTTCAACTCCTAATCCTCAATTTCTGGTGGGTTAGACTAATTAATTTTATGGGAGCAAAACAGGGCTATAATCCCCAGAATGCATTAGACTGTCACACAAAAGTCCAGAACTGGCATCAGTGATCTGGAGAGAGGAGGTCACCATAATGGATGGCCAAAACTGAATAATTCCTGTGGGGAGGGCAGCGCTTGTGCCAGAAGCTCTCTTACTCCTTCTCATGACCACTAGAGGGTGGATTTATTGAGTTCCTTGAGAGAAAGAGGTTGCTCTTGGGTTCCTTGATCTATTCTTGTTTGTTGGGGTCCCAAGGATGGAGATTACAGGCTTGACATACTTGCAGCCTCTAAGTGGCTGAAGGTCTGGGTGGTTGGAAAGTGCAGGCAGGGAGTTTGGTCTGCCATGAGGACACTGTGGTGGACTTGCAGGAAGATCCCAATTCAGGAGGCCACAAGGGGTGGATAGGGCATGTAGGCCAGGCCTCTATGCCTAACCTGCTGTTCAGGTAGGTGGAGAAAGCAGAAGTGCCAGATGGTGTGGAAAGGTATCTGAAATCCCTCCTAAGCCTGTATTACTTCTGAGGTGTCCTGTTCTGGTTTGTGCTATGGCGCACCTTTAAACAGGCGTGAGCATGGACAGTGTGCCTGATTACAATGCATGTGCTGCCCTCAGGGCAGCCACAAACTTGGGGCTTCCCTGAGAGCAGCTCACTCAGTGGAATACAAAGCAGCTACTTTACTCAGCATCTCCATTTTTCACTGTGCAGGTGACACCCATTTGCACTTAAGTTAGGGGACAGAGATCCCCCTGCAGGCAACTGCAGTAGGTAACTTGCCTGCTTTCAGAGGGATGTCTGGGGAATCATGGAACTCTATTTTCCCCTTCAGAGGGTTGCCTTCAGTGGGTGCACTGACTGTGTGCCAGCTTTTTGTGGCACTTTGTCAGTGTTTCTCCTGACAGCTCTTTGGCTTTGCGCCCACATCCATGATATGGAATGAAAGATGCTCTCATTTGCAAGAGGCCCAATGCCCAATGCACATGCAAATGAGGGATTTCCTTCTTGAATAATTGTTGGTGCTACACATGCATCAGTATTACCAAAGGGGCCACACAAGCGCTTGTGTCCCTTTCTGAAGTACCAAAGTGCCCCTGGAATGCACAAAGTGGGAACACAAGCCCCAGGGCACTTTGGGCCTCATTTACGAGGCCTGTGTCTCCTTGCGGAACAGCAAGTGCCTTGCTGCACTGTCCTGTGGCACCGGGAAAGGGCAGAAATGTGACTTATCTGCAAGATATGGCACATTTCTGTCGTCTCCCCCTGCAGTGGCACACAAATTGCTGCCTTGCACCAATGCAGGCACCCTTGCACCACGGCGCAAGGATGCCTGCATTGCGGGGATGATAGTTTTTGCTCAGGAAGGGACAACTTCCTGCACAAAAACAATCACATGAGGTGTTTTAGTCTTTCTATATGTGCTGCAGAATGCAGCACACAATGGAAGAGGAAAAAACGGGGAGAAATAAATATATTTCTCCCTGTTGTGTCATTCTTATGCCACCCCTGAGGCGGCATAGGAATCCAACATATTCCCAGACTTGTAAATCTGGGAATGCCTCTGATCCCTTTGGGTTTCATGGGTGTTACGTGGGAACACCCCACATGACCCTGGTGGAATGCCCCTTTTACGCAGTGTTATGCGTGAATGGGATCTATCCTTACAAGGCAATGAAAGCCACACAATGCGGCTATATATGGCCTTGTAAATATGGGCTGGTTCGCTGCGCCACCAGAGCATTACAAAAATGATGATCTTGTAGTGCAGTGTGGCATTAGGGCTTTGTAAATGAGGCCCTTTTTGTGATATGGCCACTAGGGACCATAGCACACCACTAGGAGCTGAAGGCAGAAAATCATATCCAAATTACATCTCTGGGGTCTGCAATTTGTCCCAAAGAAGTATCCAGTCATGTGCTGCCTTTTAGTTACAGCAAGTGCAAGGAAGATTAAGAGCACTGCTGCAAAATCACAGAAGGGAATAATGCTTTTATTGGGGAAGCTTGAATGCATTTCAGCCCTCTTGGATATCAGGATCACTCCACCATTAATTTGAACGTTACTCCGTTAAAAGTAGGGAAACTAAAAACCCATTTGATCTTGTCTCTGGGGAGCCCCCTGGACCTCTTTACTGACCACTGTCAGAAAGGGTCCCCATGGGCAGTGTGTGTGTGTCATTACCTGCTCTTATACACAATAGCAAAAAGGAGGCAGGGAGATTTGAAACACACAAGATGCTAGCTCCACTCCCTGACATCAGAGTGCAAAGAAGACAGTATAGACAATGATGCCTGGAGAGCAACTGTGCCTCCATCGTTCCTCAACCTTGTGCACCAAGGAGAGGCCGAGGAGCTGGGGTTACAGAAAAAAAGGCAGTGGGTGCATCAAAAGTGTGACAAGGAAATGTACATTCTTCACAGACTGGGCGATGAAGCAAATAGAATATTAAAAGAAACTCTTGGGATAAAGAAATACCCCAAAAACCAGTGGTGGTCACTGCCAGGGACCGCTAGAGAGGCAGCGCACGGAGTGGTCTGTGGCAGGGGTGGAATAATAATAAAAAAAAACACTTACCTGAGTTTCCCGCCGCCGCTTCGGTGCTCCTGCTGCCTCAGTGCTTCTCTTCTTCCCTCCCTACCCAATCCAGGAACCTCTCTCATGCTGGATTGGCCAGAGCGGTCTGAAACGCCTCTTAGGGAGGGAGTGGGAGACTGTGCTTGGTCTCCACCGGGCTGCAAAATACAGCTTGGGTGGAGAGTTTTAAGTGTGCATGTCAGAGGCCAGCCAAACTGACATGCACGCTTAGAGAGCACTACCACTAATCCTCCTCCATGGTGACTTGGGTGTTGCTGGCCCTACCCGCCCTCTGTAAGCAGAAAAAATAAAATGATAATAAAATACAGTTATTATCATTTTATTTGTCTGCCTTTTAGCAGTGGGGCAACGCTCCCCCGCCATAGCAGAGGGGCCACCTGCCAAAAACCCTGGGACATTAAAAGTTTGTACACCTCACTAGAGTGCTCTCTGGGGGTGTGGGGTCACCCCTTAGTTGGTTTGAGTCCTGGAGCGACCTGCAGTCTGGTGAACCCCTAAAAGCGCCTGCCCAGGGAGAAAGTAAAACTGCATACTTGGTCTCCCAAAAGGAGCAATCAGACACCCGAAGAGAAGCTGGGTCTTGTTTTGAATTAATCCCAAAGTTGAGCTTTTGTTGTGATTTTGGGTCCTGTGAAGTTAAAAGACAACTTGCCATAAATGTAGATATATGGTCTGTTGCTAAAATGCTCAATGTTGTGTACCTTAATTGACTTGAAACGTGTTTTGATGATAGTGAAAAATGAGCTATCATCATAATGTTTGGTTATCCCATGGTTTTTATTGACCCCTTGGCTGCCCTATTGGTTTATATATACATCATACAATTTTACCACCATTATGATGTAGGTATATGTCAAGTCCGTCAAGTGATTGAACTTCATTTGCGGCCATTATTTGTAATTTTTTCGTCCCCCATTTGGGGACAAATCCTTTTCTTCAGTGGTAGTGGTGGGATGAAGTTGACTGGTGTCTAATCATTCTAGACACTGGCAAACACCCAAACGAGGCAGCCCAGTGTTCATTTGTGGACTTCCTCATTAGTATGCATGTGACAAATGAGCCAACAGGTCCACCTCGGAGTGGTTCACTTGCCAGCCCCAGGTACATCCAATGATCGAGCTGGTGGGTGAAGCTAATACTGCCCCCAGCTCCTCTCCAGCCATGCCCTCCAGCTCAAGCTACTCTTTTCTTTTGTTGGAAGGAAGAGAGATGGGAAAGAGGGCAGGAGGAGCAACCCAGCTCAACCCATTCTTTCTTCTACCATCCCTCCCACATCACCAAAAGAGAAAAATAACCAGAAGGTAGAGTTTGGAAGAGAATAGACTAGAATTGTTACTATTCCATCTCCCTTCTAATTTCCACTTCCAGATTAAATTATAGAGAACATCTTCATTTCATAATGCGTCTCTAGACAAAAGAAGCATCATGAAGCGAAGGAGCTGCTTGTCTATGCTCCAAAAAGAGCCAGACAGTATGTGGATATTATTTAGTCTTAGAAAAAATCCAAATTGTAACTAACTTCTTTTTAGCAGACAGACACACCTTTCTCTTCCCCAGGAAGGAGCCAAGACCTGCTTGAATTATTTCTCATCCTAAGAAAAAATCCTCACAGTGTCTGGCTCCTTTCTGTGGAACAGACACACTGTTCTATTACCACAGCAATGAGCTAGACAGTGTTTGGATTTTGTTGTAGGCAGAAAAAATCCAATCAGTGTCTAGTTCCTTGCTGGGGCACAGAAACACTTGTCTTCATCCCAGCAGGGTGCTGGTCACTGTACAAAAAGCATGCAGCTTGCTGCTGGGACACAACTGTGTGTTTTGCCCAGCATGGAGCCAAGTGCTCTATGGATTGCTTCGTAGGGTATGAAAAATCCAATCAGTGTCTGGATCCTTCCTGGAGTACAGGCATACACATCTGTACTCCTGCAGCATCTGGATCCTGTCTGGAGGCTCAGAAACGCATGTCTGTGTCTCAGCTGAGAGCAAGACTCTGTTTGGATATTTTCTTACACTAAGAAAAAAATCAAACCAGCATCTGGCTCCATCTAGCTCCTTTCTTAAGCACATATACACACTCCTTTGCCTAGTGAGGAGCTGGACTCTGCATAGCTGAATGATAGAAGCACATGTCTGTGCCTACGGTCATCTGGCACTTAGGAATACCTATGAATACCAGACATTTTCGAACACAAGCCACCTGGAGGAGTCCTGGATGGTGTAACTTGCATGAATGCAACCAATTTTTCTAGCTGATAATTTCCTGCTGAGGACAAACATTCAAAACATCATTCTCTCTCATTTCTATGATGGGAAGATCCAAAATTTGTTGGGCACAGCAAAAACTCTGCAATATAAGGTTATCACACTTCTACCAATAAAACAGTAATTCACATGTGCAGGTGGGCCTCTCATAACTGGCAGCAACAGGCCAATTCTGTGACCTTGTCAAATCAATATATTGTCAATGTGCTCTTCAGAGGGTCACAATTTAAACCTGCTCCTGTCCTGTGCAATAGTCCCACCTATATATGTGGGATACCATTTTATTGGGAGATGTGTGGTAACATTGGATGGTAGAACTTTGCTATTTGTCTGAAGTTCTGTCACAGACAACTGAAGAAATCTATGATTTTCTAACCCATACTTTGACATTTGCAGGAGTTTCTGGGAAAATGAAGTTTGTTGGGATTTATACAAGCTACATAACTATGGATTTCCCTGTGTTTTTAGTTTTTAGAAATATCTGTGGAAGGTTAGCCCCCTTGGGTGCCGGCCGATCACCCCAGCCAAAACCATTCCCTTATGTTTAATGTGTGGATCCATGATTAAACCCTTAGAAAATCAACACATATCAATGCTCAGAAGACTCAGGGGAACACAAATTTGGGTCCAGCCTTGGCAGGGATGTATTCTATTGTGAGGAAGACTGAAGGAAATTACCATGCTTTTTGGAACCCACTGCTGACAATCTGAAAATGTATTGTTTAGTGCCTCCTACCGGCCAAAAACTTTAGATGTTGATAATATATGGTTGTGGTAGGTTTCCATACAGCCCTTTCCTGATATGTGCAACCAAAAGACAGGTTGTCGAAATTGGCATATCGCTTGCAGTTGTTTTCTAAATTTCCAAAATGCATTGCACTCAGTTTAGGTCTTATAGACATTCTGAATCAATGGAAAGCAGCTCTAGTACTCCCCCACTCAGAAGACCTAAAGATGGAAGTCCAGCCTGGGCAGGAATATGTTACTCTGAAAGGAAAACCGAAAGGTAATTAACATGTTTGGAAAGAAATTCTAAAAAGCTGGCAAACATCATGGCCAGCACATTCTCCCAGCCACCCATTCAGAGTGAGGGAGGTCTTCCCCTCAGTGATACAAACATTAGGATGTGTGGGTGTTAAAAATATTGGTTGTGGTCAATATGGCCCAGGTGTGATAACAACAACCAAAAGACAGATAGCTTAAACTGACATTGTGCTTGAAATTGCTTTCCAAACCTCCAAAATGTACGGCACTCAGTTTATCACCTATAGGTACTATAAACCCATAGAAAAACCATATGTCTGTTTATCTCCAAACCTGTATGCATACCCTGACACTCAGGAGGCCCAGAGGAACTAACATCTTGATCAGATCTTGGCAGTGAAATGTTCCTGCATGAGGGAGACTGAAGGGAACTTCCAAGCTTTGTAAAAAAATGCTGAAAAACTTCCAAATGTCATGTCCATTAGTGTCAAAAAATGTGTAGATGTTAAAAATACTGCATCTTGTAGCATGTAAAGTATTGCTACAATAATACTACTCACATTCTACAAAAATGCTGTTCGCCAACCTATTGCCGGGGCCTACGCCTCTCCTAACTTGTCTATGCAGAGATCTCCACCAGGGTGGCAAGGATCTCAGCACACATAAGTATACATTTTTATTGTAAAAGTGACTGGAAAATGGGGAAAGAAAGATTTATGTATAGCGAGGGAGGAGGAGGGTCTGCGGATCTGACAGATCTCAAAATGAGATTCAATCAGGAAGTGGTGGCAGCTGTCTTGAGACTCTGACCTTGCTGAGTTCCAAGAAAACAATAAAAAAAAACAGAAGGGGGCTGGTAGGAATACCCTGACCCTCAGGCCAAAACCATTTTTTTAAAATTGTCTGCGACTGTGGAGAATCTATGGGGATTTGTGTAGAAAAGCAAGTGTTGTTACCTGCGCTTGCTTTTTTTGGCCCCTGGATGGACATGGTCCTGTCTGGAACATACTTTATATAGTAAAGAGAGGAGGGCCCATGTAGTCCTCCACTCCCCAGGGCCTGGCCAGATCTGAAAACAGGGAGGGGGCTGTGCGACCGTCCACCTGGGCTGATTCTGGCTCCACGGACCACATGCCCTAAGGCCCGGTCGATGTGGAAAATGGAGAGGATGGCTGTGACCCACCACCCCCAGTTGTGCACAGCCATGTGCGGCAGTGATTGGCTAAATGTACGGTTATTAAATATTACTTCAGGTTAAAAAAAACTAGAAATGCACAGAAAAAAACAAAGGGTACAGTGAAGTTATAGTTGGGAAATAGCATTAAAAGCAAAGACATTCACTGAATAAAGCAAAGGCTGCAGGGACATTATCGTTAGGAAAGACTTTTTTTTAAACTTAGAAATTCACTAAAAAACATAGGTTCCAGGGACATTATAGTTAGGTTCATATTTTACACACACAAAACCATTGAAATTCAGCAGTTATAGTTATAATTATAAATATTCCAAGAAAATATAGTTATACTTAGCTCAAAAAACTATAACTTGTACCCTGAGATATCTATAACTCGCGCCCCCACTTGCACTGCTAATTAACCCACATATGACATCAATCCTGTCATCTTCTATGACATCATTGTTAATATCACTGCAACATTTACAATACAATGATTGTTGAGAAAACTCTGGGTGGCGAGGGTGCGAGTTAAAGGTACCTTAGGATCTTAGAAATGACTACAACCTGAACCGCTAGACGGAATTACACCAAATTTGGCAGAAAGCAAGCTCTTGGCCCAGAAAGATCTCTTTCTGTAATTTGGTGTACATCTGCTCAGTAGTTTTTGAGTTATTAAAGAAAAAAGGTTTATATTTCTAGAGATGTAGCTCTACCGTGGATTCACTGCGGTGGATCCGTGGATCCACGGTCCAACAGCAATGCCATGATTGGCTGGCTGCAACCTGACAGGAAAGTTGAGGCTGCCATTTTGTGAATCAGGACTTTGTTACCAATGTTGGGGAATAAAATGGCATATAAGTGGTCAAGATACAGGTATCCTGACCCCATGGGACTGTTGGAGGGGGTTTCAGAGGGACCTCTCATTGGCAGAAAATTGCCCCAAAGTATATTTTTGGGGTGTGTAAGGATCTGCTGATCCTTTGGGATTCTCAGTGTGCCCCCGTGTGTGAATCTCCAACATATCTGCAGATCCACAGCCAAATAAAAAAAAATACACACACTTAGAGACCCAATCACACACTTACTTACACACCCACAAAACCACTACCATACCCGCTGACACACCCATTCACACACTCACACACCCACAGAACCACTACCACAACCACTCACGGATCTACACAGCCATTCACACACCCAGTTACACACCCAATTACATACTCATGCACCCATTCAAAGAACCACAAAACCACTACCACATCCGCTCACAGATCCACATAGCAAGCAGCTCACACACCCATTCACACTCACACACCCATTCACACACTCACACACCCACTCACTCACCCATTAATCCACTCGCACACCCATTCACACACTCATTCACACACTCACACACCCACTTACAGACCCACAAAACTACTACCACAAACACTCACAGACCCACACAGCCACTCACACACCAACTTACACAGCCACGGACACACCTATACAGCCACTTACATACCCATACACATTCCCACACAGACACTTACACCCACTTACACACCCATACATCAACATTAGATCCACTGATCCATCGCAGACCCTCCCACAATATGACAGGCAGACCCCTTGTTTGCTTGGGGATCCATGGCAAATCCATGGATTGAGTGAGAAATCTAAAAAAAGGACTTGAAAACCAAAACAACAGTGCATTAGAAAAAGGTTGACTCTGAAAAGAGCCTTTGTATTTATGATCTGTTGGATGCAGTCTTTTAAGTCATTAAGGAACACCCCGTTGCCTTCGTCTATGAATCCGATTTCATTATTTCAATATATTCCATCCATATCGAAGCGTAGGTTGTTATGATATATAGAGCTCATATTGTAGTCTTGGAGGAATGGAGAAAACATTTTATTGACATATTTCCTGTAGTTCTCTGTGTGAACACAATTTGGTTGAACATTGCCACTTCTGTCTTTGGCAAACATTTGAGAACACCAATGGAGTATGTGGGGAAAGTGTCAATAGTTTACCAAAGGTATTCTTCATTAGGATTTTCTGTTAAAATCCAGCAATTGTGCCTAGGTCATTGCCACCACAGTGCACAATCATGAGGTCTTGGTGTTGGCAATCTGCAATGCTTTCAACCAAAACCAGCAATTGATGCCACTTTAACCCTCTATGGCCAACTTATGTAATGTCTACATTAACTACACCAAGGCCCCTGCCGCTGCCACTCTTTCTAGCGCTCTCTCTGGCTGAAAACACAAAACTATGGCCCACATTCCAGACTCTGACCATATTGGAGACACCCAGGAGTAGCACACAAGTAAAGGCTGCAGCTGAATGAGGCAGTTTTGAAGACGAAAGGCAATTAAAATGCAGGACAGCAACTCAAATATAAAATACCATATTTGATTGGATGGTGTGATGTGCAGGGACCTAAAATTAGGTAGTGAATTTAAGAAAAAAATAAATTAACTCTGTGATTGGCTTTGGAAAAATAAAAAAAATGTTATATTGTTTGGGACATGCTTGGATTAGCAAACAGTCAAACACACCTGTAGAGTTAATGTGAAGCTACCACGCTATTTAGAGAAATTCTTGTGAACTTGTAACTTACTGGTAGGCAGAGACCATTGAAAACATGGTTACTATGGATACAAAGCTAAAAGAGTGTGAGGGGTGTTGTGTAGCCATTTTAGTTATAGATCCATGCACGTTAATTTAACACATTAGGCCGCTGTGCACTTTAACTCCGATATATATTTTATTCAGTTCCATCTTATTATTGTTACAATAACCATTTTTATGGTCATGTTTTATTTCTGTCTATCTAACTGTTTTTTCCTAGGTCAGCACTCTGTTCTCAAACAAGACATTGTTGATCACTCTGTGCTTTTTCTAAGACTACAGCACGATATGTTGCCGGTGAATGTGGTAGAAGTTTAGTCTCCAACATTTGTAGAAAATACACATCTTTACATAGGGACACTTTCTCAGAATATCAGCTGTGTTATTATAAAAACACTTCCTTGTCCCTTACACGTTAGAGGGAGATTCCAGCCAGTGAACCACAACTGTATGCCGATTGTTGAATGCTTCGCTACAGATGCTAACACAGACCGCAGGCCTTTGCTCAGGTATGGGGGATGATGTCTTCCCGGGGAACCTGAAGGGCACATTCAGAGCTTAACATGCTGTGCTCTATCCTAGCCTAGGTAGGGGTTAGTCCATTGAAAATAGTTACAATATGATAGCGTTGTTTCTATGCTTCACTCTTCTCATCACAATTTTAATACTGTCATGTTGTGTCATCCTGGTTATTGCAGCTCACTCCTTGCTATCTAAGATGCAGTCATTTTTATGAAACTCATTATTGAAACATATACTGCTTCTATTTGTCATTTAAATATGAGACTGAATTGTAAGTGAGAGAACCGGATGAGACCTGAGTGACCACAACTTCCCTGAGAAGCCAAGTATGTCATGCGCTCGGCTGCCCAATCATCACTACCCTTTGTTGGGGATGAGGCACTGCTAGTTAGCCGGAGCAGAACCCGGATTGGAGCGACAGGTGTCACCTGCCGTGGGTCAGACTTAGGCCCTCATTCTGACCTTGGCGGGCGGCGGAGGCCGCCCGCCAAAGTCCCGCCGTCAGGTTACCGTTCCGCGGTCGAAAGACCGCGGCGGTAATTCTGACTTTCCCGCTGGGCTGGCGGGCGGTCGCCTTCAGACCGCCCGCCAGCCCAGCGGGAAAGAGGCTTCCACGATGAAGCCGGCTCGGAATCGAGCCGGCGGAGTGGAAGCTGTGCGACGGGTGCAGTTGCACCCGTCGCGTATTTCACTGTCTGCTGCGGGCCCCTGCAATGCCCATGCCAGTGGCATGGGCACTGCAGGGGCCCCCAGGGGCCCCGCGACCCCCCCCTACCGCCATCCGGATCCCGGCGGTCGGACCGCCGGGATCTGGATGGCGGTAGGGGGGGTCGGAATCCCCTCGGCGGCGCAGCAAGCTGCGCCGCCTTGGAGGATTCAATGGGGCGGCGGTACACTGGCGCCAGTGGTGCTGGTCCGACCGCGGCTTTACCGCCGCGGTCGGAATCCCCATTGGAGCACCGCCGGCCTGTCGGCGGTGCTCCCGCGGTCCTCCGCCCTGGCGGTCTTTGACCGCCAGGGTCAGAATGACCGCCTTAGTCTCCTACACCACAGGCAATTTTACCACTCAAAATCCAGAAGTCTCATTAGAATAATGAGAGCCTACGTGACATGGCGCTGCCAATGTTTGGTCAGGCTCTAATTTTCAGGTCCACTGGAGTATCTCAGTCTCATTATATATAATGACACCTCAGTATCGTATACGGAGACGTCCGTGGCACTGAGGATTTCCATCCCAGCTACATAGGCTATCCTATTAGTGACTGGGGTTGTTCAAGCTTGAACTTTAAAAGGGAAACCCTATTTGGTGTGCCTTCTCTGAACTTACAGTTTGTCTATAATGGTGAATCCACAGCAGGTACAGATAGCAGTTAATATGAGACAACTTCTAACTACACATTTATTAGCAAATGGCCTAATGCCACAGGGGGGTCCAGTCACATTCGAGGTGGATGGCCATGCAGCTTATAGAACAGAACTTTTTTTTTCTTTGGTCACCTTTCCAGCAGTTGATGGGAACACAAATACATTTCATTATTATACACTGGCAAATACGCCTGGACAATACAGAGCGTACGCATACTTAGAAATACCTTTATCTTATCAAGAACATAACAATTGGCTTGATGGCGCACTACCCCACACAATATTACCTGTAAGGTTAGGTCTACTAAGTAATGATGGTCCTACCTGGCCTTTATTGGCCACCTATACACCACATCCTGAAATTGCAAATTTAGCGGTGGCTGAGGTTAGTTGTTTATATACTGAAATAACGGACATATATAGACGATTAGTACAATTCATAATGCAAACATTAAATACAAACCCAGCACGTGCTGCTCCAGCACATCCACATGCAGCTACGCCAAGTATAAACCCTGCGACTGTACATTCGATCATGGGTAAAGTACCCGCCAAACGGGAGGAAACTCCGTTTTGGTTAGCGCAAAGGAGGCAGTATTTCCCTATACAGGACCTCAGGATAAACGTAGAATATTTACGATGTGCTTGCCTTTTGGGATGGTCCCTACAGTAGACAAGTGTAATACCTGGGGCATGGTATTTGCCGCGCGCTATAAAAACCGTACACAGTACACCGACACTTGCCAATTTCCTGGAGGTGTTGAAACAAATTCAAGATGAGTACGGGACTGCCCCGGCCCTAGATTTGGGGATGCAATTGATGAGCAATTTTGCCACAGTTTCCTCAATCATTTTAAGTAACCTTAAAGGGGAAGCAGTCGCACTTGCAGTGCGCATGCAGCTCCGTGACGTTCTGCAACAGGATCAGGAACGCGAGCTGCCTAAAATAATTGCAGAGACTTATTATAGTATAGGTCGAGACAGTTTAGGGGCCAGACCATCCAAACCGCAATTTCAGGGCAAATCAACAAAAGATTTTCCCAAGGAAGCTCCTGAGGGTAATAAAAAACTCTGGGATAAAAAAGAGAGGGGAGAATCTCCGCATATGGAGACCCCACAGAACAGATATAATCTCAGAAATAGAGATAATATAAAAACGCCTGATAGATATCAATATACTGATACATGCCAATCTTGTTCCTTTCAAGACTCATCGAAAAATGAAATGAGAGAGGTGGGCGATCCGAGCGAAGTACAGAGACAGGAATCACAACACTCTTCGGAGGTTTCTGTTAAAAAGGAAGAGAAACCCGCCCAATAAAAACTGCAATTCAAAAAGAAAAAAGTGGCAGAAGTCACAGTTCGACATGCCACTCAGGAAGAGGGTCCTCTTGACAACAATAAGTGGGCTCTAGCACTGCTAGACAGTGCAGCAGAGGTCACAATAGTTTGCCAGAATCTTCTAGAGCACCTGGAGGTGAAAGCAACTAATGACTTTATTCAAGTAGAAACTGCGGACATGCGTGTCTCCACACCTGATAGGGTGTATAAAGTAACGCGACATTGAGCGCATAATAGACGAGATCTTTTAGGATCGCGTAGTAAACATATATGATGTTTTGTTGGCCGAACAAGATTGGCCACCTGAATTTGTTTACCTCAGGGGTATAAGAACAGTCCAGGACTGTTTGCAGCTCGTGTGACTGCAATTTTGCATGAGATTGACACTAAAGCATTGTCCTATGTAGATGACATCTATCTTACAGATGATGAACTACTACAACATCTAAGACGGGTAGCCCGCATTGTGATAGGATTTGCTGAATTTGGCTACAAATTCAATTTAAAAAAAACTAAATTTGCCTTCCTTAGCGTCCTGTTTTTGGGATGTGAGCTGTCAAGTGAAGGAAAGAGCCTAGAGCCACAATTCTTAGAGAAATGCGCACAATTACAACCACCAAATATGATTAAAAAACTCCAATCTCTATTGGGTTTCCTACATTTTGGCAGAATTTACATTCCAGATTATGCTACACGCATAAAACCTTTATATGATCTGATATGTCCTGATTTTTCAAGTAAATTCTGGACAATTGAACACACACAAATTCTTCGAGATTTGCAAACAGACATGCTTGCAGCACAACATTTACATACGACGGACAACAAAACACATTTGGTCATCAGAGTAATAGCTGGTGCCATCGGTTTCACCTATGTGACATTTAATGAAGGTGAGACACTCCCGATTGCATACAAATCACACTTATATTCAGAGGCAAACCAACGCTTTGCTCCCACTGAGAAAATTCTCACTGCTGTACAGATGGTGGTCACTAAAGAAAGACCTCTTGCCCAAGGAAAACACATTATTGTCGTTTCTCTGATCCCAGCCCTAGAGGCTGTTACAAAAGCCAGCATTCCGAACACAAAAGCATTACATCCACGTTGGATACAATGGGCTACGTCTTTGACAGCAATTGATGTAGACTACATCTTTGACCCAAAATTACAAACTCAAGAATTTTTACAGTACGAAATAGAATACCCAGTTCCAGCAAATACATTTCCTATTGAACAATACGATATAGTCATGTACATCGATGGCTCAGCACAACCCGCGATTGGCACAAAACACCAATATTCTGCTGCTTGCGCAGTCATAAGTGGCTATGTGGAGGGCGATACATTTTGTCCTCTACATACCTTTACGCAAACCCTAGGGGATTGCACAGCACAGTTGGCAGAGCTAAAGGCTCTGCTGTTGGCACTAGAAAACACCGATCCTGCACAGCCAACGCTCATTGTTTGTGATTCATATTATTGTGTCCAGTCCATTAATGAATACTTGCATTATTGGTGCCAGAATGGGTTCAGAGATTTCAAAGGCAACACCATCAAACACAGACTTCTGTGGGGGAAAGTAGCAGATCTGAAAAAGAAGCTACCAAATGTCCATTTTGTACATACACTTAGACCCCAGCTCATTGGGATACACGTTGCTGGAAATACATTGGCTGACAAAGCAGCAAAGTCAGCTGTGGCTGTGGCTGCTGTAGCTGCAGTAACTCGTTTGAGTTCAAAACCGGACATAGACATATGGGCTGCCGTGACAGCTACGGCTGATGGTACGCCCTATCCTAAAGGATTTCCTAACAAGTGTCACTACTGAATGGGAGGTGTGCTGAACGCTGAGGTTAAAATACCAGGTGTAGGGGTACGAGACATTACCAATAGAGATATAAACTCACAATTAATTAATGCAGTGCACGAGGGGGTGGCATCTGCCCATGCTGATGTGGCGGCTACAATTTTGATCTTGCAGGCCCGTTATTGGTGGCCAGGCCTCTATAAAGATACCAAGCAGTATGTCCTTTGTTGTGACATCTGTCAACAAATTAAAGTTTCCACTGTCAAACGCCCGCCGCAGACACCCCTCTTGATTTCAAACAAACCATTTCAATGTGTGTACTTGGATCACTGCGGTCCCCTAACACCGGATAGTGCATACAAGTATATTTTAGTCACTGTTGATTCATGATCCAAATTTTTATGGGTGTGGCCACAACGCTCGGCTGCCGCTCGGACTGTTATTAAAGATTTTTGATTCTTTATCGGTACATATGTGGTTGCGCCTTTACATTTGGACCAGGGCCTTGCTTTCGCCTCAAGGGCATTCAGGGACGCCATGGCTTCATTGGGGTCCAACTCCAGTACTTGTCTCCATTTCATCCCGAGGGAAATACTGTTGTGGAGCGATTAAACTGTGATTTAAAGCAATCCTTAACAGCCAGAGTCTTAGGTACGGGTCGTAGTTGGCTTAATCACCTATATGGAGTCCAGAGAGTACTTACTAATCTGCCTAGAAGGTCCCTGGGGGGTCGTACTTCATATGAGAGCCTGTTCAGAACTCAAATGTATGTTCCGGATCTTGATGGTCCTGGTGTGGAGGCAGCAGAAACACCTTTTGACATAAATGAACGTGTCACTGTCTTACTGGAATTGTAACAGTTCCATGACGATAATTCTTCTATCAGTGCTGCCTCCACAGGAATTAAGGATGTGCCTGTAACATCTACCGGCTGGATTCCCAGAGTTGGGGATCTTGTATGTGAGAAAGTCGCTGTGAAAAGGGAATTTGGCCCTTTATATCGAGCACCAGTCCCAGTACTAGGGATACACAGTACCAGAACAGTTATTCTACCACCGTTGGTAGGTGCTAAAGAAAATCGTTTTGTCTCCATCGACAATGTCAAATTACACCATGTGACCGATCCTGCACAGCAGACCAAGAGGAACATCCAGTAGCTCCCGAATCCATCTCACTACTGGGAAGAAGTTCCTCTACAAGTTATTTATACCAACACCGACACCTCTCCGAGATTGGGGAGGGAGGAAGATGATCTAGCATTGGTTCCTCTAACATCAAACAATTTAGAAACTTTTGATCGAGTTGACTCAACTCCTACTCAGCCGGATGGTGCAATTTACAGTGTGCCACCAAGGGAAACACCAACTCCACCACTGACCACGGACCCACCATTTGCACAAACTGCCTCTGGATATTTTGCCGATTTTGATGACGGTTTCTCAGACTCATTTGCCTCTTCAACACCTGACTTTTCAAGAGCACATAAGCTAAAAAACTGTCTTAATGAAACATATTTTGTTTTTCCATGGAACTATCTATGGCTCTCCTTGACTGTCCTAGCTTTCCTACTATGGATTGGTTTTGTTATTACCTTTTTCTTATTAATACATGGTCATTTTTTCCTGAAAAATCAACAGTTGAATTGGTGGAGGAGGTCTTAAAACCACATTTTTCATCACATTAGGTCCGAAGTGACTTATCATTAGTGAACATTTATGCAGTACCAATTCCTGATGGGATTGTTTGGGACAAAGTAATATTTGATGTATATGGTCCAGTGAAGTAATTCAAATACCATGTGTTCAAAATATCAAAGAATGATATTGTAATACCAGGCATTGTTTCTGATGATTGGGATGTGAAAACAGTTGATTCTTTGATGACTGAATTGCAGTATTATACTGTCTTTGAAAACGAAGATGTTTATCAATCTCAAGAGAATTATGGTGATATGTTTTGCTATAATTATTATGGGCACCATTTCTTACATAGAGCGAGCAGCCCCAAAACTGTTTTTAATTATACACAATGGGAACATTGTCCGATTCCACCACAGGGGAGTTCTAAAACATATTCTGAAAAATTTACAAATTTTTCTGGGAACAATGTTAAGAATGCTGAGTCATATTATTTCAAAGTACCACCTACTAAAGATATGCACGTCCTAATGACAAATACGAAATTTATATATTCAGAATCTTTTGTTTCCCGGTTGTCTATAGAAGACGATGAATATTGGCTGAAGTCGATCGATCTGAAAAGTGTACGGGGAACAGGACATTGGCAAATTAGAGGAAAGGGAGCTTTGTTTAGAGCATGCCTTATACCTGTACAAATTATATTCTTAAATGAAACAGTACAACAAACAAGTTGTTTTGGTTTAGCTAAAATTAAGGAATTAAACATGCCCAGTATACCTGCCACTGCAAAGTTTTAGAAATGGCAAAAATACACAAATGCAACTGAAGATCAGCTCGATGAATGGGTCCAGAATGGTACATTTACCACTTCACTGACACGTCCTGGCTGGTGGTTATTGTGGCCAATAGATACCAATGGGTGTCATTAACGTTTTATCAACTCCTCTGTGGTTTTAGAACTAGTAGGCCGGACCCTCGCTATATATCATCCGAACATGTGGGTATAGTAGCGAGATAAAGTGTAGGAAAATTGTGCCGGCAATGGTTAAGATCTTCCTCACTAGACGCGATTAGAGAACACCTCAGTCTCCTGTCTAATAACACTGATTTACAGGATTTCCTGTTGGGCCCTGGAAGGCACCGTAGGAAGCGTTTCTTATATGAAGTATATAATGAAATTTGGAAGCTTTCCCAACAAGAGGTAGCCATCCGGTTAAGGCAAATAGATCAGGACAATCTGAAAAAGGCATTAGCTGTTGTGGATAATGGGATCAATACCTTGTCCGACTGTATATATATTTTAAATAATATCGTCTCTTCTGCTATAGACATTATACAAACAGATATGTCTTCTTTACACCATAGACAGAGTTAGCTAAGGTCCATTGTGCAGTTGGGTTGGACACTCCAAGCATTGAAGGCGGTTCGCGTTCCCTGGCAGCATGTCAGTGCGAGGGAGATATTTTCTTCATTTAATTTAATGTAACAACAACAACTTATTGCTAAGAAGGAAGCAACTTATGACATGCTTAACATTGAGAAATTAGAAAAGTTGCCTTTTACTGTGGCTGAAATACCATCTGCTGTGTGGCTAGTACATGGGGTCATTAATCATCCTATTTCAACACTTCAATTCACCTCTTGTTTAGAACACATTCCGGTAGGCAGATATGAAAAGCTGGGAGATAGTTACATCCATGAGGTGTGGGAGCTTCCCTTCTCGTACAAATGCTTCAATGGCATGAAAGAAGTCTTTCTTAGCGGTAGTGAAAGCAAGACTTCAGTCAGCCATTCAATGGTTTGTAAACAGCTGACCTTGCATGGGGCGTGTAATGCCTCTGCTGCGAACTTGGCTTGTTATCTGAAGGGAGTTTCAGTCCCCTTGATTAGACCTACCTTCAAGGTGCTTTCAAACGGCAGCTACGTCTTCCTCAATGGTGAAGACTGTTGTGGCATGCGGGCTGGAATAGTTTACGTTGTTTCGGTATATAAGGTCATTACATGCTGCGGGAATGTACTTTTCCCTCCACTAAAATTAAAGAGGTAGCTGACATTTGGCCTCACATTGCTACTTCAAATGTAAATTTTGACAAGTTGAGCAGACTCAAGGCTTTACTGTTTCAAAAGCATGTGGCTCTTACATCTGTGCGTGAGACCTACGCACTTCAGGTGGCAAGGTCGTTGGCAGAGAGACAGTCCCTATTAAATACAAACTTTCCAAGACACTTTGGTGAGCTTGTGGGACGAATATTTAATGTGTCGAGTACAACTGGAATCGCACATTTTTTCAAAGCTGTTGGTTCTGGTTTCCTTCACACCTTCTCCTCCGTATTCAGCTTGATACCATCAGCAATTCAGTCAATTTTCACTAGTATTTTCGGGGGATTTCTGATAACTTTGGCTTTATAAGCTGGCATCTTGCTGTTGATATTTTGTATGAGCAATGGCTGTCCCGCCACAACAAGGAGGAATGACGGCGCTCCCATCAGCACAGCTGTGTCGTGAACGCATGATGCTGTATTTTGGATCAACACTCCTGGAGCAATTGGAGTGCGGCTGGTCTTTGTCATTCAGACCGGTCTTGCATTGTGTGCTGCCCGTGTTTCGGTGCCTCTGGTGCTTTCTCGAACACGCACTAGAAGTCTGTCTTTTGTCGCAGAGCTTGACTGCAGTGGACCCTGATCTGTCGATGTTCTCGCTGAGGGTTCATTACCGGACGTGCACATTGAGGGAGCGTTTGCTACGGGAAGCTACTTGTGAGTTACTCCTCTTGGCGAATGTAACTCACGTCTCATCACTGGACACACCACGGAATGCCGCACTGGCTGAGGCTGAGGCTACGGAATGCATCTGCTCCTTGACCATTCTTGGTGATGACTTCATGACCTTATCATCGGCCGAAGTGGAGGATCTCCTATTATCCATGACTCAGGAATCAATTGGAACTTTTCGAAATTGACTTGACCTTTGAATTGGGTCTTATGCCACATGCTCATGTTTTAAATTGTCACTTGGGACGCTCATGTTTCCCTTCGACTTGTCATCATTGATATTGCTTTTTATATATATCTTAGGTTGAGCTTTTTAACAATAAATGTATATATCTCTGGCTTTGAACCACTTTCAACCTACAAGGGAGGGTGTTGTGTAGCCATTTTAGTTATAGCACCATGCACGTTAAGTTAACACACTGGGCCGCTGTGCACTTTAACCTAGATTTATTTTATTCAGGTCCGTCTTATTATTGTTACAATAACCATTTTTATGGTCTTGTTTTATTTCTGTCTATCTAACTGTTTTTGCGTAGGTCAGCACTCTGTTGTCAAACAAGACATTCTTGATCACTCTGTGCTTTTTCCAAGGCTACAGAACGGTACATTGCTGGTGAACGTGGTAGAAGTTTAGTCTCCAACATTTGTAGAAAATACACATCTTTAGGTAGGAAATCTTTCTCAGAATATCAGCTGTGTTATTATAAAAACACTTCCTTGTCCCTTACACGTTAGAGAGAGATTCCAGCCAGTGAACCACAACTGTATGCCGATTGCCGAATGCTTCGCTACAGATGCTAACGCAGACCGCAGGCCTTTGCTCAGGTATGGGGGTTGATGTCTTCCCAGGGGAACCTGAAGGGCAGATTCAGAGCTTAACATGCTGTGCTCTATCCTAGCCTAGGTAGGGGTTAGTCCATTGAAAATAGTGACAATATGATAGCGTTGTTTCTAAGCTTCACTCTTCTCGTCACAATTTTAATACTGTCATGTTGTGTCATCCTGGTTATTGCAGCTCACACCTTGCTATCTAAGATGCATTTGTTTTATTAAACTCATTATTGAAACATATACTGCTTCTGTTTGTCATTTAAATATGAGACTGAATTGTAAGTGAGAGAACCGGATGAGACCTGAGTGACCACGACTTCCTTGAGAAGCCAAGTATGTCATGCGCTCGGCTACCCAATCATCACTACCCTTTGGTGGGGATGAGGCACTGCTAGTTAGCTGGAGCAGAACCCGGATTGAAGCGACAGGTGTCACCCGCTGTGGGTCAGACTTAGTCTTCCACACAAGGGGCGATTCTGCCGCTCCAAATCCAGTAGTCTCATTAGAGTAATGAGAGCCTACGTGACAGAGGAAAGGAACAAACGAGACTACAGTGTAAAACTGAAAAGCAGACTGGTGTACACAAATTGCTCAGTAGGCAATGTTTGTCTTATGTTTGGCAACGGTTTACAAAATTAAATATAAATATAAAGCATTGGCATCAGATTGTTGAATGCTGGTAAGAGTTAATGTATGGATCCACCATGGACCACATTGAGCCGCACTGAGTGCTGCTGTAGATCTCAAGATCTGCACAAAAACCTAACGAATTGGGCTTCTTTACAGGAAACATGGGAAGGGTTAGTAAATAGTGACCATATAGAAGTGGTATAACAAAAATGAAAGATGAAAGGAAGGCTGGAATTTGCGAAGTACAGTAGTATGGGTGAGAGCACAGTGGGAAGGTAGCCATTATTGGTACTTTTCTACTGAGAGTGGAGGAGGATTGACATATTTCTGGCTTGTAATTTGCACTGAAAAGAGATATTAACTGATAGTTACATAAAACATGGACAGCAGCAAAGAGATGTTACAGGTATGGGAATTAGGTTGTACTATAAAAAAGTATATGGAAAAAAATCTATTAGCTGAAAGAAAATGTGTAGCTTCTAAACACTATAAGAAAAATCAAAATAGAAGCAGGGTATATGAGAACATTAAGTAAAAAAAAGTGAGCACCAAATGAGGAAGAGGAATCTGATATACTGAAAATATAGTTGTTTTATTAAGACAGAATGAATGAATGTGTTTGAATTAAGATGTGGGTGCTTGCTTATAGTATATTATTTAATAGTATGTATTGTTCACCTGCTTACACAGTCAGGCACACACATATCCAGTTACACTCCCAAAAAAGCAATTATGTACCCACCACTCATGTAGAGAGACAGTGACTGACACACCCAGTTAAATTCCCAAAAGAACTTCACCTATACACCCAGTTATACAACCAGTCACCCACCCATACAGCCACTCACATACCTATTAACAAAACCATACAGCCACTCACACACCTAGTCAGAGAGCGACAAAGGCACTTACACATCCATCCACACAGCACTTATGAATCCACCACAGGCAGAGCCACTTGCACACACAGCTATACACCCAACCATTCAGTAACTCAGCTAGTTACCAATCCATACAGCCACTTACATACCAATTTAGACACCCATACAGTACCTAATACACCTATTCACACACCCACATGGCTATTTACACATCCAGTGGCACACCCATAGAGGCACTGTTATACTCACTCACATATCTACTCAACCAGTCACACACCCAGTCATCCACCCGTACAGCTACTTATATACCCATTTATGCACCCTTACTGAGACACTTATTTAGCCTCTTCCGTACTGACATACCACTTATTTACGTAGCTACTCACTTGCTTATAGTATGTAATGTAATGCTAGATATATTGTATATTCCCTTTTCAGATATGTACATGTGTTGAAAGAGGAATGGATGTTGGATCAGTGCAGTGAAGACAATTTAAGAATTATGCTTCATGACAGCATCCATAAACTAACCAACATTTTTGGTGCTGCTAGCATATGGCATTTGCTACAGTGAGTTCCAATGTCTTCTAGTTTTGGTGAAACAACGGCAATGGTAATCATTTGGTCAAGAGGTAAGGGTCCCAAGGATGGTCCACTGCTGCTGATGGTGAATCACCACCTTCCCTCTGTCTTATCATGTTGTGATATGTCCTTTCATGTATTGTTTTGTGGTGTTTTGAAATAGAGGATGTGCCATGTGAACACTTCTTCAGCATACCTCTTGACAGATTTGTGCTGCATTTATTGTGTTAAAATTATTTTGGAAGGAACTTTCTTTTCTCCTAGAGTGATGAAGACATAGGTGGTCATTATGACATTGGCGATATTTTCTGAATACCGCTGTGGTGACGGGTGCTACATACCGCCGCGGAGGCGAACATCCGCCCATCAGATTATGACACAAACACACAAAACCAGCAGAAATCAGCCACAACCACAAATCCGCCAGACCCAGTGAATGCGAAAAACTGATGGAACTAGCACCCATACCGTTACGCCAGCAAAACAACGCCCTCAAAATAATGACCCACGAATCACCACCACAGACTTTAAATGGCGGTAAACTATTGATGGAGCACACTGCTGCAGCGGAAATGGCCACCCAAAACAAGCCAACATTGGCCAGTCAAAAGAACCCACACCTTACACAAATATACACCCACCAACAGCACTATAAACCACACACCCATATCACTCACAATCCATTGCAAACATGAGAAGACCGCTACACCTTGCCAGGCCAATCCCAGAGATAACTGCACACACATACCACAACCACCCATTCATCCGTCATGCACCACACACCACACACCCAACTACATCACACAAAACCCTCTACACAACACACACACAACACAACACCCATGTCCCCACAAAGGCACTCCCGTTTCGCTGATGAGGACTTGCGGGTGATGGTGGAGGAAATAGTCAGGGTAGAGCCACAGCAGTTTGGAGCACAGCTAAAGCAGATCTCCTTTGCCAGGAAGATGGAGCTATGGCAGAGGATCACGGACAGTGTGAATGCCGTGAGACACCAGCCACGCACAAGGGACAACATTTGGAAGAGGTGGAACGACCTACAGGGGAAGGTGCGTTCTATTACAGCAAGGCACCAGATCACCATCAGAAGGACTGGAGGTGGACCCCCACTGTCTCACCCACAGTTGACAGCATGAGAGGAGCAAGTCTTGGCAATGCTGCATCCTAAGGGCCTAAGTGGAGTAGCCAGAGTACTGGACACTGGTGAGTCACCATTACCAACCTACCACCACCCATACTTGCATGCCATGTCACCCCCTCACCCTGACTCCCTTCACCCCACTCAATCCCACACAGTGCACCACCCCAATTACAACACCGAAATGTCCACTGCTGTATGCCATAACCACTGCAAGCACATCCCTTCCAGCTTTGCATGCACACCCACCAGCAATGCATGGACAGCATGTAGAACTACCAATCCCACAACCCATCAACATACACTACCAAAGGTGGGAGGACAGCACCAATATCATTGGGAAAGCTTGAAATGCGGAATATGTTACAGCCATTTACCCTAACAAATCACTTTCATCCCCACAGGTGCCCCAGCCAATGTCAGCGGCGAGGAGCTGCCCCGGCAACCCAGTCCCCCAACAGAAGATGCCCTCAGTGATGACAGCATCTCTAGAGGTCTTGATCCGGATGAACTCACTGGCCCATCTGGGACCACTGGTCAGTCGCCTACCACATCCCACAGACTGCCCACCACAGCCCCCCCTCAAACACAAACACCACAGCAGCCAGCCAATGCCCCCAAATATCTGTCCCCAGGACACAACAATCAGTAGTGTGCCCATCTGTACAGGGACCCGAGTCAACACATACAGGCAAGATGATGAAGGTCCTGGTGTGAGTGGGAGTGGGCACATAATTCAGGGGACACAGGCACAGGGGGCCAGGGACAGTCGGAGGACAGCTGTGCGCCAGGGGGAGGCCCGGCCCAGGGAACTGAATGCCCAGAAGGCACTCACAAATGTCCTGGGGGCATACCAACAATCCTGGGACAGACTGGGTCAGGTGATCAACATCATGCATGAGAACCAGCGGCTGCAGGGGGAACACCACCAGTAGGTCATGTAACAATTGCAGGCCTTGAATACCACCAGGGCCTCCATTGCAGGGGTGCTAACTGACATGGCAAACAAAATGCGTGAATACACAACACACCAGTGGGCCCCTTCCACTGGTCAGTGTACTTACCAGCCCTCCACATCTGCTGCAGCTAGTGGACAGGAGGCCCTGCCACGGGACTCACAGGCCACCAGCACCCCTCCCCCGGCAGGAGAGAAACCACCCCGCAAACATTCCCTGCGACCCAGACAGAGACCTGTGACAGTTGCCAAGACGAAGACCACCGCCAGGAAATGAGCCTCTCCAGAATGTACCCCTTGTGTTCCACTGATTCACCTTGTTCGCTTTGGGCTGCCATTGCTCCTCTTCCTATGGCCCCATGGGCACTGGACCTGTGCTACAAACAGATTGGGCCACTACACTGGACTAGTCCCAACCATCACCCCACTATATAGCACTTTCCATTTTTTTGTTATTTAAATAACCACCCTTGAACACAACTTGAGTAATAGTGCTTTCTCAGAAAGAAATGTGCAATGTATTGAACTGTATTGAACTGCATTATCCTGTGCAAATGTCCTGTAATGTGTGAATCCATCCAACAAATGTGTCTCAGCAGTCTCTAGTTATCACATCAGTACATTGTTGTAACCACACCAACATCTACAGTTAGGAAAGGCATAGGTGACAGTCAATTGTGAATCAAAGGTAGTGACTGGCACAACACAACAGCCACACAGCACTTTACTAAAATGAGACATGTGTGGATCAACAGTTTTACCTAGCGTGCCATTGGAAGTACTGCTGAATGATATGTGTCCTGTTGTCCACATCCTCCTCCTGTTCCTCCTCCTCACTGTCCTCAGTGTCCACTGCTGCCACAGATGCATTGTCAGCCCCCTCCTCCTGCAGATAGGGAACGTGGTGTCTGAGGGCCAAATTGTGCAGCATGCAGCAGACCACCACAATCTGGCAGACCTTCCCAGGGGAGTAGCATAGGGATCCACCTGTTATATGGAGGCACCTGAACCTGGCTTTCAGGAGACGAAAGTTCATGCCACAATCCTCCTGGTAAATCCAAGTGTATCATTGTACCGATTATCAGCCTCTGTTCTCGATTTCCTAACAGGGGTCGACAGCTAGGACAGGTTTGGGTAGCCGGAGTCACCTGGAAGAAGTGAGGGACACACATTAGCCATGCATAGTGGCATGGGTTATGACTCCAGTAGGCATGCACTGATATAAATTGGGTGGGGACTCAAGCTCATCTATGAGCCACACTCTGTGCCTTTGTAGCCGTGCCATCACATGTGGGACACTGCTATTCTTCAAGACATAGGCATCATGCACAGATCCAGGATACTTGGCAGTGATGTGAGAGATGTACTGGTCAGCAAGGCATACCATCTGGATATTGGAAGAGTGGAAACTCTTCCGATTCCCGTACACCTCGTCATTTGCCCTGCGAGGGACTGAGGCAATCTGGTCCCATCAATGGACCCAATCACAAGTGATATGTGTTCCATTGTGTAGAATCCAGCCTTCACAGTGGGCAAATCATCAACCTGAGAGAATGCTATGTAGCTGCTCATGTGTTTGAGCAAAGCAGCCAAAACCCTTCCAAGCACAATCGAGAACATTGGCTGTGACATTCCTGCAGCCAAGCCCACAGTCACCTGGAAAGAACCATTTACCAAGAAATGGAGCAATGACAGGACCTGCACAAGAGGGGGAATTGCTGTGGTGATACTGACAGGTATCAGATCAGGCTCCAATTGTGCACACAGCTCTTTGATTGTGGCCCTGTCCAAACGATAGGTGAGTATTGTTGGACCTGGCCCTTTTTGCAGGGTCATCCCCAAACTTTTTTGCCTTCTTCCTCCTATTACTCCTGACCTGTTTGTGTTTGCTTTTGATCTCTGAGCACTTTACCACTGCTAACCAGTGCTAAAGTGCATATGCTCTCTGTGTAAATTGTACTGATAATTGGTTTATCCATGATTGGCATATTTGATTTACTAGTAAGTCCCTAGTAAAGTGCACTAGAGGTGCACAGGGCCTGTAAATCAAATTCTACCAGTGGGCCTGCAACACTGTTTGTGCCACCCACATAAGTAGCACTGTAATCATGTCTCAGACCTGCCACTGCAGTGTCTGTTTGTGCAGTCTTAAACTGTAAATTCGACTTTGCAAGTGTACCAACTTGCCAGGCCTAACCCTTCCCTTTTCCTACATATAAGACACCCCTAAGGTACGCCCTAGGTAGCCCCATGGGCAGGATGCAGTGTATGGTTAAGGTAGGACATATACTAATGTGTTTTATATGTCCTGACAGTGAAATACTGCCAAATTAGTTTTTCACTGTTGCAAGGCCTGTCTCTCTCATAGGTTAACCTGGGGGCTGCCTTTAAACATGATTAACACATAGCTTCCTGTGGTGTACATGATACGTGTTCCTGAGAACAGGGTCACTTGTCATGGTAACAGAATGGAATGTGCGGAGGTCCGCGGAGAGGATTCTACGGCGGTTTTAAGCCAGAGTCGTGTCTGGTGGATGAGGCGTTTTCATTAAGAAATAAACTATTGAAAAATATCCGTCAGTTTCACTTTTTACTGCCTTCTGCCAATCCGACACTTCCCTTTGGAAGCAGATAGACATGTGGAGTTTGGGACCTCTGAACTCACAATTTAAAAATAGATCTTTTAGTAAAGTTGATTTTGAGATTGTGTATTTGAAAATGCCACTTTTAGAAAGTGGGCATTTTCTTGCTTGAACCATTTTTGTGACTCTGCCTGTTTGTGGATTCCCTGTCTGGGGCAGCTGGGCTGCCTGCACCTCTCTCCAGACAGTGACACAAAGGGGGCTGGGGTGTAGCCTGCATATTCCAATGAGCCATCTGTGCTAGGAGAGAGGGGAGGAGTGGTCACTCGCACCTGAAAGGGTTGTGGCTGCCCTCACACAATGCAGACTCCAACCCCTCGGTGCCTGGGCAAGGCAGAATTTCACAATCAAGTGAGACTTTCCTTTGAAGTAAGCCTCCTTCAAAGGCTGAAATGCGTATAAAAAGAGGACCCAAAACCACAGATTTTAGACACTTCTTGCGGTAGACACTCTACCTCACAGACACTTCTTGACAAGAAACCTGCTGGTGAAGAATCCCTGAACCAGACCTGCCAAGAGGAACTGCCTGGCTGCCCAAAGGACTCACTGGGACTTCTTTTCTGACAAGGACTGCTGCCTTGCTGTTGCCCTGCTGCCTTGCTGCTCTCTGGCTGATCTGAGAAGTGCTCTCCAAGGGCTTGGATAGAGCTTGCCTCCTCTTCCCTGAAGTCTCAGGACCAAAAAGACTTCACTCCAGCAACTCGACTCCTTGTGCGGTGAAAAGTTTATGCACAGCCTGCTAAAAACAACGCACTGCCTTCCTCGTGGTAAGAAATTCACTGCACGCCGAACAGGGACGACGACGCATGACTTCGTAAGGAGAAGATCGACGCACCACCTGCGTTGTGACTGGAACTTCGACGCACTGCCCACCGGAATTGATGCACAGCTGACCCGAGACGACGCAGCCGACTTCCAGAGAGAAGATCAACATGGCACCTGCCATGTGGGAGAAATTTCCACGCAATGCCCACTGGATCGACGCATCGCTTGTGACTTCGCTCTGCAATCCCAGGATTCCACGCACAGTCACCGAGGTGCCAAAAACCCCCCCAACCTGAAGAGGAACCAAGTCTGCATGCTGGAAATTGACGCACAGCCTTCCCCTGCGTGAAAACTAACGATGCAAGTCTGTGTGCGTAGGGGCTAAGCCGACATACATCTCTCCGTCTTCCACGCATCACCTCCTCTGCGGTCCCTTGCAGGGATTTTTAACGCAAACTGGGTACTTTGTCCTTCCAAGGAACTGTCTTTGTTTTTAAAGGACATTTACTTGTTTCTCAAAGACTCTTTGGCCCTCATTACAACCTTGGCGGTAAATGCCACTTACCGCCATGCAGAAGACTGCCAACATACCGCTGCGGCCGTGGAATTCCGCTACAGCTATTACGACCCACATCTCGGAATCCGCCATAATACAGACACCCACACAAGTCCGCCACACCAAAGGTCAGTGATAAATTGGCGGTAACAAAACCTACACCGTCACGCCAACAGGAATACGCCCACACTATCACGACCCACGAATCAACGTGCCGGTCTTTCAACCGCGGTAATCCATTGGCAGTACACACCACTGTGCTCAAAATACACACACATTTACAAAACACAAACACATTGGACAATTCGAAATACACACACCTGACACACATACACACACCACACCCACACACCGAATCCAATATAAAGCACACACCCACATCACCCACAAACCCTTACTACCGGAATTCTGAAACCACGCCAGAAAGAGACACCACCATAAGCATCACCAGCATCCACAGACACACAACACCATCACTTACACAACATCCACGCACCTCAAACAACCCACAACAACACATCCCCGCACACATCACAACACACACCACCTTACATATCACCCACACCACATAATGGCACCTCAACAACACCCCAGGTTCTCTGAGGAGGAGCTCAGGGTCATGGTGGAGGAAATCGTTCGGGTAGAGCCACAGCTATTCGTATCACAGGTGCAGCACACCTCCATTGCAAGGAAGATGGAGCTACGGTGCAGAATTGTCGACAGGGTCAACGCAGTGGGACAGCATCCAAGATTTAGGGATGACATCAGGAAGAGGTGGAATGACTTACAGGGGAAGGTGCGTTCCGTGGTCTCCAGACACCAGATTGCTGTACAGAGGACTGGCAGAGGACCCCCACCTCGTCCCCTACAACTAACAACATGGGGAGGAGCAGGTCTTGGCAATACTGTATCCTGAGGGCCTCGCAGGAGTAGCAGGAGGACTGGACTCTGGTAAGTCAACTCTTTACTACCTCATCCCCCTCACCCTACTCGCATGCCATCACATAATCCAACCCTCACCCTTACCCCCATCACTCCAACACCTCATATAAGCCCCACTATCACAACCCACCCATCCCAATACCAAGCCCTGCATGCAACACCAAAGCATGGACATCCATCACCAAGCATGTCCACTACAGATACCCACACAGATCCCTAACCAAATATCACACAAGGACCAAGACAAGAATGCAAGCACTGGAGTACAGGGTCACTCACCCATTGCACACAATGGCACACACAGATGCAATAATCATGCCTTTACACCCCTGTAGGACCCCAACACAACGTCACCGGACAGGAGGTACCAGACATATTCAGTCCCCCCACAGAAGAGACCCACAGTGATGATAGCAGCTCTACACATCTGGATCAAGATGACCAGCCCGGCCCATTAGGGACCTCGGGACAGTCGGTTCCCCTGACACTGGCACAAGCCACCACAGAGCCTCCCCCTAAGGAAACACCAGCTAAGCACCCACCCAGCGGGCCCATCCCTCTGTCACCAGGACACGTCAATCAGCATTGTGTCCACCCCTACAGGGGAACCCAGGCAAACCCACCAATCCAAGAAAATCAGGGACCTCCTGAATATTCTGACTTTAAAGACGTCTTTGATCCATTAAAGGCTAGTGTGCTGCCCCCACATAGGTCTTATGACTGTCGTATAGATCTTATCCCAGGGGCCCCTTTACCTAATAACAGAGTATATGCTTTGACTGACGAAGAAACCAAATACTTAAGAACCTACCTAGATGACCTACTACAGTGTGGGTTCATCCGTCATTCCACATCTCCGGTGTCATCTCCACTCTTTTTTATCCCGAAGCCGGATAAATCCCTGCGCGCGTGTATCGATTATAGAGGACTAAATAAGGCTACAATAAAGAATAAATATCCTCTTCCTCTAATACCTGTGTTGTTGGATCAGTTAAGACATTCTACTGTATACACTAAACTAGATCTGCGGGGAGCTTACCACCTGGTCCGAGTAAAAGAGGGGGATGAGTGGAAGACAGCTTTCAAGACAAAGTTTGGTTTATTTGAGTACACAGTAATGCCCTTTGGGTTATGTAATGCCCCTGCGGCCTTTCAGTTCTTTATAAATGAGGTCCTACACGAATTCCTGGACGTTTGTGTCATAGTATACATAGACGACATCCTCATTTACTCTAAGTTAGAAAAGTGTACTTTTAATGTCAGCAAGGTGGACTTTTTAGGATACTGCCTGTCACCTCAAGGAATAACTATGGATGTAAAGAAAATCAGTGCTATTGCTGATTGGCCAGAACCATCCTCTGTAAAAGATATTCAGAAATGTCTGGGTTTCGCCAATTTTTATAGGAGGTTTATTGCACATTTCGCAGACATTGCGGTCCCAATAACTACCTTGTTGCGGAAAGGGCAACGATTTCTTTGGACTGAAGAGGCGGCACACGCCTTTCAACTCCTAAAACAAAAGTTCACTTCAGCCCCAATTCTGAAACATCCTGATCCTGACTTGCCTTTTTATTGTTGAAGCGCATGCTTCACAAGTAGCTTTAGGAGGAGTTCTCTCTCAACGAGATGCAGTAGATGGCCAGTTACATCCTATAGCCTTTTATTCCAAAAAGTTATTACCAGCTGAACAAAATTACACTGTGGCTGAAAGGGAACTACTAGCTATCAAAGTAGCCTTTTCAGAATGGAGGCACCATTTAATGGGAGCCAAGTACCCAGTTACAATCTTTTCTGACCATAGGAAACTACAGTTTTTTGGATCACTTAAAGCACTAACACCACGTCAGATGCGCTGGTTAATTTTTTTTAGCACATTTGACTTTGTATTAACCTATAGACCAGGTGCACAACAAATTCAATCTGATGTGTTATCTAGATATGGACATACTTCAGACATGAAACAAGATAAAATAGGAGAACCCATTATTCCTCCCCAAAAGTTTTTGGCACCAGTACAACAGAAGGATTTCATCAAAGATCTATATAATGCACACATGCAAATAGCACCTCAGGATTGGTTAAAAGATTCCCATAACACAATACAACGAGGTTTATTGTATCACGACAACATGCTGTTAGTGCCCACCTCTGAATTACAAACACAGGTGATAATTTGGCATCACGCCTCACCGTTGGCAGGTCATCCTGGTTGGGTAAAAACCCTGGAAAATGTGCAAAAACACTTTTGGTGGGACACTATAAGAAAGGACATTAAGCAATTTGTCACTACCTGTCCAATTTGTGCAAGACATAAATCTTCTCATAAGGCCCCTGACAGTTTGTTAATACCAATGCCAACACCCAAGCAACCTTGGCACACTGTGAGCGTAGACTTTATTGTAGGTTTACCACCTGTAAAATCTTTCACAACAGTGTTGGTTATAGTGGATTTTTGATCTAAAATGGCACATTTTGTACCATTACGGAAATTACCCACGGCGGCAGAATTTGCCGATATTTTTATAAGGGAAATTGTGCGTTTACATGGTTTGCCAAGCAAAGTGGTGTCAGACCGAGGGAGCCAGTTCAACTCTAAATTTTGGAAAAAATTATGTAAAAAACTGAAAATAGATGTGGCATTATCCACTGCTTTCCACCCAGAGACAGATGGACAGACTGAACGACTGAACCAAACCTTACTTCAAACGCTACGTTGTTTATTGGCTGATTATTCTAGTGAATGGTTGGAAGCTCTCCCTGTAGCGGAGTTTGTTTATAATAATACTGAGCATTCAGCTCTACTTTGCTTCCATTCTATTTCTTGCAGGGGTATCATCCAAGAGCTATACCCATTTTGTTAGAAGATTCTCTGTTACCTACAGTAACGGATAGACTAACAAGGTTAGGTGACATACAAGACAAAGCCAGGAAACATTTATTAAAGTACAAGGAAAGCATGAAAAGACAAGCAGACAAACACAGATCTGAGGCCCCAATGTATAAAATCGGTGACAAGGTATGGCTCTCCACAAAGAACCTAAACATAGAGGGATCCCGAAAGCTGCAACCACGTTTCATTGGACCCTTTAGTATAACTGCCATAGTAAACCCGGTAACAGTAAAATTAGATTTACCAAAAGAATATCCAGTACATACTACATTCCATGTGTCCTTGCTTAAGCCGTACAATCCAAAAACCCGACCTGAACCACCACCTCCACCCATACCAATTAAGGGAAATCTAGAATATGAAGTGAAAAGCATAAAAGACTCAAAAAGAATTAGTGGACGTCTGTTTTATTTAGTAGAATGAAAAGGATATGATGAATCTGAGAATTCATGGGAACCAGCATCATATGTACATGCCCCACAGCTGATTAGACGGTTTTATTTAAAAAATCCAGGAAACCCCCGTCCTGTAGGAGGGCCTTTGAGGGGGGCAACTGTTAGGGTTTGTGCACAGCAAAGAGCATGTCCCCTCTCACTGCACTAGTGGGTTCTGTAATAGCTCCCTTTTAAACTTACTATTGAAAGCCTTTCTTGTTATCTCACCTTCCCCCCCCCTAGGCTTCTGTGTATGTTGTTTAATGTGCTGTTTTGTTTACACATTGGGCCTTGCTTTTACCAAGGCTTCTTTAAAACACTCCTCTCTAGGCCATGTGTTAATTTAACTCATTTGCATAATAACTGAAACTCTGCACACCTTTCAAGAACATGTGCAGCATGTGAGGGCCACACCCAGCCCTGTCTATAAAAGGCAGCCCTCGAGCCTCCCCCAGTGCTTGTGCTCGTCTACCTCCCGCTTACCTGAGGACAGATCCCTCGGCGCTGGCACTCCTGCTCTCTACAGACTTTCATTGGCTTCAATGGGTGCAGCTGCTGGCTCTTCCTTCTTCCGGTTTCCGGTTCCTCCTTGCCTCAGCCTCTCTCCTACAAGCAACCTGCAAAAGAGAAAGAAGACAAGGTTAGACTGATCAGTATCTCTTGCCAGCAACAAGTAAGTGCAAAACTTTTATTACCTGAAAGAACTTTGACAACAATTTCTGGATTCGTGTATAGACAATTTGAAACAAGATACCTTCCACGAACATTGTGATTCAAACTCTTTGTTACAACAATACTTTGCAGAACTTTGTGAAGCAAACATTTTTTTATGGAACTTTTAAGAATCGAACCGTGGAAACCATTAACAGCAAGGCAAACAGTAAATCAAGGACTTGCACAAATTACATGCTGTATTTTGACGTAAAAGTACAGTATTTGTTTTATAAAAGATTCTGGAAATATGGGAAAAGTGAGTCTGCTATTGGCAATTTAGGCTTTAGTTATATTAAGATGAATGTTTGATATTGATAATTCTGATAACGGTATTTGTTTAATGTTTTAGAAGCTTTAGAGTAATAGAAAGCACATCCCAGAGCAGTAACACATTCCAAACCTGGAAACTAGAGACCAGGATCCAAGAGGTACTTTTAGAAGAAAATTTCTAATAAATAAAGGGATAGTCAGGAACCCAGTTAGGAATAGGATGTACTTATCTGTTCTTTGTTTATTTTTCATTAGGCACCAGTTTCTACCGAAATCAGAGAGGGCCGCAGATTTGTGCAGCACTTCAACAGTGGAAACGCAAGAACGCTGTTGTCTCTTTATTTTATTTTATCCACTTCCCCCCTTCCCTTGAGCTTCTGTTCTTAGTGCACTGTTTTAAAAACTAGTGTGCTGGAACAAGCAGTTTCAGTGTGGGGTCGGATTGTCTTCAACCTCCCTCAGAACTGAACAAGGACTCAGGTGAGCTGGGCTTTGACATTACACCCCTGCAGGACCACTACCCAACGTCACCAGACAGGAGGGTCCAGACATCTCCACTCCACCCACAGAAGAGGCCCACAGTGATGACAGCACATCTGTCCACCTGGATCTAGATAACCAGCCTGGACCATCGTGGGCCTCGGGACAGTCGGTTCCCCTCACACAGGCACAGGCCACCACAGACCTTCCCCCCTCTGGAAACACCAGCACAGCACCCACCCAGCGGGCCGATACCTCCGTCCCCAGGACACATCAATCAGCTTTGTGTCCACCACTACAGGGAACCCAGGATAATCCACCACCCCAACAACAACAGGGACCTGGGGCAGTGGGCACACGGTCCAGGGGACGGAGGCACAGGAACACAGGGGAACTGGGAGGGCTACTGTGCGACAGGGGGCGGACAGGCCAAGGGAACCCACTCTCCACGAGGCCCTCTCCTCCATCATGGGAGCATACCACCACTCCCAGGAGACGATGCCAATGGTACTGGACAAGTTTCAGGAGACCCAGCGCATGCAGGAGGAACAGTATTTGGGCTTCAGGGAGGAACTCAGAACCATCAGCTCCGCCCTGGGCACCATCGAAGGGGTGCTGAAGGAACTACTCAACACCAGGAGGGACACTGTGGCACTACAAGGGGCCCCTGACACTAACATGGACGATGAACTGCCCACCACCTCCTCCGGCGCTAGTGGACAGGACGCCCCGCCACAGGACCACCACATCAGCACCCCCCCCCCCTCCTGCAGACGGAGAACCACCCCTCATACGGTCCCTGAGATCCAGGAACAAGACAGAGAACGATGGCAAGACCCCCGCCAAGAAATGAGACCACCCTGATTGTCATCCCACTGTCCCACTTTGTCACCCTGTCCATATTGAAACAGCCCCAGCTCCACTTCCTATGCCCATATGGGCAATGCACCTGTGAGACTAATAGACTGGACTCTGCCATGGACATTCCTCCGCCATAACCCCTCACCATTTCACATCCCCTTCCAATTATTTTGCATTTAAATAAACACACCTAAAGCACCATTAGATCAGGAGTCTGTCTGTGATTTCGAAATTGTGTATTTGCAATTACAGTGACAAAATGTTTTGGAAATTGTAATGTTAACATACCTATGTCACACAGCTCTAGTCCCTGAGGAATCTAAGCAGATGACACACGTTGCGACCCCCACCTGTGAAACTGTAAGGGAAAATGACAACTCACTGACCATACACTGGGTGAAATCGACAGACAGGATAGAGGTAGAAGTGTAAAAGTACATGTAGTAGGCAGGAATGTATTCTCACCTGTGTTTCACTGGAAATATTGCTGGATGGCTGAGTCCCTGTTCTGCATGTCTTCTTCCTCTGCTTCCTCGTCTTCACTGTCCACAGGCTCCACAGCTGCAACAACACTGCCATCTGGACCATCCTCCTGCAGAAAAGGCACCTGTTGTCGCAAAGCCAAGTTATGAAGCACACAGCAGGCCACAATGATCTGGCACTCCCTCTTTGATGAGAAGAATTGGGATCTACCTGTCATATGGAGACACCTGAACCTGGCCTTCAGGAGGCCGAAGGTCCGCTCGATCACCCTCCCAGTTCGCCCATGGGCATCATTGTAGCGTTCCTCTGTCCTTGTCCTGGGATTCCTCACCGGGGTTAGTAGCCATGACAGGTTGAGGTAACCAGAGTCACCTAATAGCCACACACGGTGCCTCTGGAGTTGACCCATCACATAAGGGATGCTGCTATTCCGCATGATGTAGGCGTCATGCACTGAGCCAGGGAACATGGCATTCACATGGGAGATGTACTGGTCTGCCAAACATACCATCTGTACATTCATGGAATGATAACTCTTCTGGTTCCTGTACACCTGTTCACTCCTGTGGGGGGGACCAAAGCCACATGGGTCCAATCAATGGCACATATGATGTTGGGGATATGTCCAAGGGCATAGAAGTCACCTTTCACTGTAGGCAAAGCCTCCACCTGAGGGAACACGATGTAGCTCCGCATGTGTTTCAGCAGGGCAGACAACACTCTGGACAATACATTGGAAAACATAGGCTGGGACATCCCTGATGCCATGGCCACAGTTGTTTGTAATGACCCACTAGCAAGGAAATGGAGCACTGATAGCACCTGCACTTGAGGGGGGATTCCTGTGGGATGGCGGATTGCTGACATCAGGTCAGGCTCCAACTGTGTACACAGTTCCTGGATTGTGGCACGGTCAAACCTGTAGGTGATTATCAAATTTCTTTCCTCCATTGTAGACAGGTCCACCAGCGGTCGGTACACCGGAGGATTCCGCCATCTCCTCACATGTCCCAGCGGACGGTGCCTAGGAAGGACAACTGCGACCACAGAGTCAATCAACTCAGAGGTACGTACCCACAGTTTACCCAGAACACCAATCATACACAAAAAGTGGCCTGTATGTGTGTTGAGAGTAGGCCTAGGTATGTGTGACGCAGTTGGTAGTTAGGCCATGTGGGCCCCTGAAATGGCGGCTGCCTGACCTGTAAAGTGGGACAATGAGATGTGAGGTAAATGCGCTGGCGTTGTACACTGTCGCAGTAGGCGGTCGAAGACCGCGGCGCAATGCTGCATTGGTTAACATTGGACCCTATGGGTCCCAGGAGCCAATGACGATGTACGCCGGCGGTGAAAGTACGCACCGCCGCGGACGTGACCGCCGCAGACGTGACCGCTATTTTCTATCTGTTGAATCGCTCGATACCTGATCTTCGACAGGAGAGGACCTATACTGCAAGTGCTGCTGTGACCTCGGTCTGGAAGAGACAATGGCTCGTGCGTCTGGGGAAAGGGCCCCTGCCTTCACATCGGAGGAGTTGGAGAAGCTCGTCGATGGGGTCCTCCCCCAGTACACGCTACTCTACGGTCCTCCAGACCAAGGCTGGTTGTAAGAAGGAAGGGGGCAGAGTTCTGAGTGAATGAAAGACGGCGGGTGCATGTGCCACATGGCAAGGGTAGGGATGAGGGCCACTCACTTTGACATTTCATGCAGGTCAGCGCCCATCAGAAGTAGGATATTTGGCGTGACCGCCGCGCTGTTTGTTTGTACCTCCGTGGCGGTCTGAGTGTTAAAGTGGCTGTCTTTGTTGGCGGTTTCCGCCACGGTCGTAATTGCAATTTTTTTTACCGCCGGCCTGTTGGCGGTTTTACCGCCGCTTTAACACCGTCCGCCAGGGTTGTAATGACCCCCATAGTCTTGAATCCATACCCTTAACAAACAGGCTAATACAAAACTCTAAAGTCCGATTTTGAGATTGGATTATTGTTTTCTAAAAGCAGGAAGAACAGATTTATTAGTACCTACAAAGGTGTGGTTGGGGGCCACAGGGCCATGCCTTACGAAGGGGCCTAGCCTACGGAAGTCGCCCTGGCCTAGGGAAACCCACAGCCCTCCTCCCCCACCCAGACACCTCCACTGCGCGCAAAGTCAGCAGAATGAGAGTGCACTCTCCCCCTTGTGTCTGCTGTGATGCCCTCAAGCGCCCATCCAAATCAGGGTAGGCCACCGGCAGGATCCGGAACATCAGGGGGGTCATGGTTCGACGGGCACCCCTCCCACATTGGGAGGCCACCCCCAGCTGAGCCTCCGCCGTCTTCTTCCTCCAGCGGCGAATGTCCTCCCATCTCTTCCGGCAGTGGGTGCTCCGTCTGTGGTGGACCCCCAGGGTCCGGACGTCCTTGGCGATGGCACGCCAAATATCCTTCTTCTGGTGGGCGCTGACCTACATGAAATGTACAGGGGAAGAAGAGAAGTCATTACCAACTGCACCGTCAAAGTGAGTGGCCCACATCCCTACCCTTGCCATGTGGCACATGCACCCACCGTCTTTTATGCACTCAGAACTCTGCCCCCTTCCTTCTTACAACCAGCCCTCTCCACACACGCATAGCCCATACAGCATGCTCCCTGTGTACTTACCTGTTGGTCTGGAGGACCGTAGAGTAGCGTGTACTTGGGGAGGACCCCGTCGACGAGCTTCTCCAACTCCTACGCAGTGAAGGCAGGGGCCCTTTCACCGAGGCCACAGCAGCACTACATGAAATGTACAGGGGAAGAAGAGAAGTCATTACCAACTACACCGTCAAAGTGAGTGGCCCACATCCCTACCCTTGCCATGTGGCACATGCACACCGTCTTTTATGCACTCAGAACTCTGCCCCCTTCCTTCTTACACCCAGCCCTCTCCACACATGCATAGCCCATACAGCATGCTCCCTGTGTACTTACCTGTTGGTCTGGAGGACCGTAGAGTAGCGTATACTGGGGGAGGACCCCGTCGACGAGCTTATCCAACTCCTCCGCAGTGAAGGCAGGGGCCCTTTCCCCAGACGCACGAGCCATTGTCTCTTCCAGACCGAGGCCACAGCAACACTTGCATTGTAGGTCCTCTCCTGTCGAAGATCAGGTATCAAGTGATTCAACAGCTAGAAAATGGCGGTCACGTCCGCAGCAGTGCGTACCATCACCGCCGGCGTACATCGTCATTGGCTCCTGGGACCCATAGAGTCCAATGTTAACCAATGCGGCATTGCGCTGCGGTCTTCGACCGCCTACCTCGACGGTGTACAACTCCAGCGCTGTTACCTCACATCCCATTGTCCCGCTTTAGAGGTCAGGCAGCCGCCATTTCAGGGGCCCACATGGCCTAATTACCAACTGCGTCACACATACCCAGGCCTACTCTCAACACACATACAGGCCAGAAGTTGTGTATGAATCGTGTTCTGTCTAGACTGTGGGTACATACCTCTGAGTTGTTTGACTCCGTGATCGCTGTTGTCCTTCATAGGCACCGTCCGCTGGGACAAGTGAGGAGATGGCGGAATCCTCTGGTGTACCGACCGCTGGTGGACCTGTCGACAATGGAGGAAAGACATTTGATCATCACCTATAGGTTTGACCGTGCCACAAACCAGGAACTGTGTACCCAGTTGGAGCCAGACCTGATGTCAGCAATCCGCCATACCACAGGAATCCCCCCTCAAGTGCAGGTGCTATCAGTGCTCCATTTCCATGCAAGTGGGTCTTTTCAAACAACTGTGACCATGGCATCAGGGATGTCCCAGCCTATGTTTTCCAACGTGTTGTCCAGAGTGTTGTCTGCCCTGCTGAAACACATGCGGAGCTACATCATTTTCCCTCAGGTGGAGGACTTGCCTACAGTGAAAGGTGACTTCTATGCCCTTGGACATATCCCCATCATCATAGGTGCCATTGATGGGACCCATGTGGCTTTGGTCCCCCCCCCACAGGAGTGAACAGGTGTACAGGAACCGGAAGAGTTATCATTCCATGAATGTGCAGATGGTGTGTTTGGCAGACCAGTACATCTCACATGTGGATGCCATGTTCCCTGGCTCAGTGCATGATGCCTACATCATGCGGAATAGCAGCATCCCTTATGTGATGGGTCAACTACAGAGGCACCAGGTGTGGCTATTAGGTGACTCTGGTTACCCCAACCTGTCATGGCTACTGACCCCAGTGATGAATCCCAGGACCAGGGCAGAGGAACGCTATAATGAGGCACATGGGCGAACTAGGAGGGTGATCGAACGCACCTTCGGCCTCCTGAAGGCCAGGTTTAGGTGCCTCCATATGACAGGTCGATCCCTATTCTACTCACCAAAGAAGGTGTGCCAGATCATCGTGGCCTGCTGTATGCTTCATAACTTGGCTTTGCAACGACAGGTGCCTTTTCTGCAGGAGGATGGTCCAGTTGGCGGTGTTGTTGCAGCTGTGGAGCCTGTGGACAGTGAAGATGAGGAAGCAGAGGAAGAAGACATGCAGAACAGGGACTCAGTCATCCAGCAATATTTCCAGTCAAACACAGGTGAGAATACATTCCTGCCTACTACATGTACTTTTACACTTCTACCTCTATCCTGTCTGTCAATTTCACCCAGTGTATGGTCACTGAGTTGTAACTTTCCCTTACAGTTTCACAGGTGGGGGTCCCAACGTGTGTCATCTGCTTAGATTCCTCAGGGACTAGAGCTGTGTGACATAGGTATGTTAACATTACAATTTCCAGAACATTTGGTCACTGTAATTGCAAATACACTATTTCGAAATCACAGACAGACTCCAGATTGTTTTGTGCTTTAAGTGTGTTTATTTAAGTGCTCAATATTGGAGGGGGTAGTAAAATGCTGAGGGGTGATGGTGGAGGAATGTCCATGGCAGAGTCCAGTCTATTTGTCTCATAGGTGCATTGCCCATATGGGCATAGGAAGTGGAGCTGGGGCAGTTCCAATATGGACAGGGTGACAAAGTGGGACAGTTGGTTGACAATCAAGGTGGTCACATTTCTTGGCGGGGTCTTGGCATCGTGCTCTGTCTTGTTCCTGGATCTCAGGGACCGCTTGCGGGGTGGTTCTCCATCTACAGGGGGTGGGGTGCTGGTGTGGTGGTCCTGTGGCGGTGCCTCCTGTCCACTAGCGCCGGCGGAGGTGGTGGGCAGTTCATCGTCCATGCTAGTGTCAGGGTGCCCCTTGGAGTGCCACAGTGTCCCTCCTGGTGTTGAGTATTTCCTTCAGCACCCCTACGATTGTGCCCAGGGCGGAGCTGATGGTTCTGAGTTCCTCCCTGAAGCCCAAATACTGTTCCTCCTGCATGCGCTGGGTCTCCTGAAACTTGACCAGGACCGTTGCCATCGTCTCCTGGGAGTGGTGGTATGCTGCTATGATGGAGGAGAGGGCCTCGTGGAGAGTGGGTTCCCTTGGCCTGTCCGCCCCCTGTCGCACTGCAGCCCTCCCAGTTCCCCTGTGTTCCTGTGCCTCCGTCCCCTGGACTGTGTGCCCACTGCCACTGCCCCCAGGTCCCTGTTGTTGTTGGGGTGGTGGGTTATCCTGGGTTGCCTGTAGTAGTGGACACACAGCTGATTGACGTGTCCTGGGGACAGAGGTATGGGCCTGCTGGGTGGGTGCTGTACTGGTGTTTCCAGAGGGTGGAAGGTCTGTGGTGGCCTGTGCCTGTGTGAGGGGAACCGACTGTCCTGAGGCCCACGATGGTCCGGGCTGGTCATCTAGATCCAGGTGGACAGAGCTGCTGTCATCACTGTGGGCCTCTTCTGTGGGTGGGATGGAGATGTCTGGACCCTCCTGTCTGGTGACATTGGGTAGTGGTCCTGCAGGGGTGGAAAAGCATGATTATTGCATCTGTGTGTGTCATGGTGTGCAATGGGTGGGTGACCTTGTACCTCAGTGCTGGCATTCCTGTGTGGGGGCTTGTTTGAGGATGGTTTAGGGGGTTGTATGGGTATGTGCAGTGGGCATGCTTTAGTGATGGGTGTCCATGCTTTGGTGTTGCATGCAGGGCTTGGTGATGGGATGGGTGGTTTGTGATATTGGTACATTTGTGAGGAGTTGGAGTGCTGGGGGTGAGGGTGGGGGTATGAACTGGCATGCAGGTAGGGAGGGGGATGTAATAGTTAAGATTTGTCTTACCAGAGTCCATTCCTCCACCGACTCCTGAGAGGCCCTCAGGATGCAGAATCACCAAGACCTGCTCCTCCCATGTTGTTAGTTGTGGGTGAGGAGGTGGGGGTCCGCCGCCAGTCCGCTGAACCGCCTGGTGGTTTCTTGAGACCACAGAACGCACCTTCCCCCGTAGGTCGTTCCACCTCTTCCTGATGTCATCCCGATTTCTTGGGTGTTGTCCCACTGCGTTGACCCTGTTGACTATTCTTCGCCATAGCTCCATCTTCCTTGCAATTGAGGTGTGCTGCACCTGTGATCCAAATAGCTGTGGCTGTACCTGGACGATTTCCTCCACCATGACCCTGTGCTCCCCCTCCGAGAACCGAGGGTGTCTTTGCCGTGCCCTGGGGTGGTGTAGGTGATGTGTGGGGTGATAAGTGTGGTGATATGTAGTGGTGTGTGGTATTTTGTGTGTGGAAGTTGTGTGGGTGATGGTGTTGAGTGCCTGTGCATGCTAGTTTGTTGATGGTGGTGTCTCTCTCTGGCCTTTGGTCGTGAATTGTGGTCGTAGGGGTTTGTGGGTGATGTGGGTGTGTGTTTTATATTGTATTGGGTGTGTGGGAGTGGTGTGTGTATGTGTATCAGGTGTGTGTATTTCGAATTGTCCAATGTGGCGGTGTTTTGTAGAAGTGTGTGTATTTTGAGCGCAGCGGTGTGTACAGCCAATGGAATACCGCGGTTAAAAGACCGACGAGTGGATTAGTGGGCCGTGATAGTGTTGGCGTGACGGTGGAGGTTTTGTTTTCACCAGTTTATCACTGACCTTTGGTGTGGCGGAGTTGTGTGGGTGTCTGAATTTTGTCGGATTCCGAGATGTGGGTCATAATAGCTGTGGCGGAATTCTGCGGACGCAGTGGTGTGTTGGCGGTCTTCTGCACGGCGGTAAGTGGCTTTTACCGCCAATGTTGTAATGACCACCAGAGTGTTTAGTAACTTATCGTAAATATTTGATTATAACTGCACAAAGTAACTTGAATATTAAAATTACTAAAGGGGAGCAATGATGTAGTTTGAGTAAAGAAAACCATGAGTTTGTAAAAGAATATGATGAAACAAGAGTGACAATTTTGAAAGACTGGAAGGATGAAAGAAAAGCTAGAGAACAAATTAAGACTGAAGAGGAATTTAGGACTTAAAAGTTTTGCCCAAGGTTGAGAATGGAACAAGAAAGAATGAATTATGAATGGTGCGTCATAAGCCAATAGGAGTTAGGTCAATCAAGTTTTTGGGAAAGAATGAGTGTGAGAGAAGTAATGTTGTTAGTCATGAGATTCTGGTTGGTGAAGAACCGATACTTGAAGGATTTTTTATATGTGGGGTTAGACTACTTTCTTTAACCAACCTTGTAATTGGGTGGGTTCCCTCTACCTTGCTTTGGCATTCCCTGGGGTTTACCATCTGAGTGAGATGAGGGATGCTGCTGTTGCTGCTTTGAAAAGAGTGAAGCAAGTTTTTGGCCAAGTTGCGTTAGATGTATTAGGGGCTATGATTCCACCTATTGGTGTGGCTATGAATGATGTGCAGATGACCTAGAGTTATGGATTGACTTACTTGTAAAACTGCCAGCAAATTAACAAAATAAATAAATAATTAATCACTATGGGTGCAATGATTATGCAAAACTGTCTAGTGCTAGATATCCTTCTCTCAAAGGAAGGTGGTGTTTGCAGGGTGGTAAAGGTGAGAGAGTTCTGCACCTTCTATAGAGTCATTTCTTTCTAATATCACTAATGTTTCTCATGAAGGCAGAGCTTTGGAAGAAAAAGGCTTATAGGAATCTGTAGTTTTCGGAACTGGTGAAATTGGAAAGGGATTTAGTAAGGTTAATGAGTGGTTTGATAGTTTGGGTGGGGGCGTGCTAAGGGCTATACTGCCACCTGTTACAATTGTGTTAATTTGGGCAACTGTTCATTTTCTTTTGTTCACATTTTCAGAATTATTATTTTTAAAATGTGGCTGTAAGGAGAAAAAGATGTTGCCCAAAAGGAAGAGATGTGAGCAGGTGACAGAGGATGTCAGAGATCGAGTATATAATCAACTCAAGCTGTTTGAAGAATCAAAATGCAAGAAACAGAAAGTGATGCAGAATTTATTATAGTAATGATGGTTTTTATTGATTATAGAATAATCAAAGGGGGGACGTTGAGGAAGCTTTTGTGCATTAATCAAAATGTGCATTATTAATAGTGTGCAGAATATTTATCTACACTCAAATTCACTTGTGTATACTGATATGATGCTACTGCCTTTGAAACTATTTTGATATGACCTTTTAAAGTGCATTTTTCTAGCTTATGCTAACCAGTCCTCAGCTAGCCGCAATGCCATCTTGTTCAAAATAGACATCTTATCATGTTTTTGCTCTGTTTATTGTTTCTGCTCCAGGTAGCCAAGCAAGTCAAGTTTGTTTATTTCTAGTTGACGGTGTTCTCCAAGAAAACTCTCTAGCATTGGCTCAGTATTGTATCTTCTCTCTAAAAATATTCCTTTTGCACATGGTATTGCAATCATTCACAATTGCTTACTGTTGTTTATGTAACTAGTTTGTTGTGACATCTCTGGATCATATTACCTCAGAAGGGGCTGAATCAATATTCATGTAGTGGGTTACTGCTTAGTTGGTACAGATGAATGATCACTCTAAAGTCATTTCTCATTTGATGAAAATATACTTCTTTTGCTCACACCACAATGATTCTGCACTTCCCATGATGTTCTACTGTGAAATTTCCAAGCCTTGATTTTGACAGTGAGCCAGATTTCTTTTGGAGGTTACTAGGGATGCTGTCTAATTTTTTTACTGATTTTGCTGTACATTTGGGACTTGGCAATCAATTTCAGTGCATCCCAGCAGTTCCTACATCCTCTATTGTACTGCTTAATTTTCGTGCAGTACAGCTTTATGCATTTCTTATTCACCCATGGACATACTTATTGAGACAGGCCTTTCTTTGACTGTATTTTAATGTGGAGACATTGCATCATGAAATTGAGGTTCAACACAGTCCTTGATCCACCCACCTGTTGGTATGCTATATAGGAGTAAGATTTTAGGGGTAAATTACGTCTTCCTCACTACACTGAAAACAACCTTCATTCATGGTGTTCTTTAACTTTGTGTTGTTTTGGCTCTATGCTTTATATACCTTCTTGAAATCAATGCTGTTATCAGTGTCGGGCCTACTTTATAGGGGTTTGTTATCTGTAAGATCTCTGGGGAATGCTGACTGAATTGTGGGCCCATGTGTCATAATATTCTTTCCTCATGGGGCAAGATCTCTCCCTCCTTCAACCGTGTTCTCCCAGGTTTGCACAGTGTTTATTGTCTTACTTAGTTTGTTGGTCCTCCAGGCAGCGGCTGTCTTCTTTCGCAATGCAATACCACTATAATTGATGTGTGTTGCATAAATAATTGAGCGTAAGGACTGGTCATCTTGTCCCATGTCTACTGCCTGGGGCAATGGCAACATCCACGGCACCCGCACAGGTAAACGCAGGCTGCACCAGTTGAGCAGGTTATGGTGGACGCTTCATAGATCTTACAGAGCAAATTCTTTCTTGGTCCCAAACAGAAAACTTATCACTCATATCGGTGAAAATTTGTGAAAGCCTTAGTAAACGTGATTCTCCTGTGGCACTTCTTTGGGGAATCATGGTCTACAGTCTAGTCTTTTTTAGCAACAAGTGGCTTCTCAGCACTCAAGTCTGGATTGAGACTTACTAAGGACAAGTTACACAGTATCCTTTCATTCACAGGAGTGCACAATTCCCAGGGCTTCAGTATTGTGATGCAGTTTCTTTGTGGATGCAACAGTGGACATCTGCCCACCTCCGGACTATCACAGACTTCTCTTTTCAGAGCTGAGACTTCCTCTTGCAAGGGCAACTCCACTCCTCCTGAGCAGTTGGTCAACTATTTCTCAGAAAGCAGGAAGTCTCACATGGGAATCTTAGATAAAGGGCCCAGGTTTCTGGTCCTGAACCTGGGAGATGGGGTAAACACTCCAACCATGAAGAACAGACAGTTTCTTGTTGATACTGGTGAGGATCCTCAGATGCTGGATGAGAAATCTTGGCACGTTTTCTGCACGTTTCTCTCCTCCCGGACACAGAGGTGCTCATTTAGACTTCGGCTGACTTTTCCAAAGACCGCTGTGTAAGTGGGTGCCAAAAGACCGCCAGCGATGCCGGTCTGAAGACCACCATAATAGGAGTCACCAACACAACACTACCAAAAAACAAACAAAAATCTGACACCGTCAGCCTGATCAATGGCGGGAAACAGGCATTTCCACCACAAGCACTGCCATGACAACAACATCCTGCCCTCCAAATTATGAAACACAAATCAGCACTGTGGTCTTAGAACGGCGGCAATCCATTGGCTGTCCGAACCGCCACGCACAAAAACGCACCTCCACCAGAACACTGCACCACATTGGACAATACCAATACCCGACACCTGGTACACAAACCACACACACCTGACCACAGCACTACATAACACACCCCCACACATACCCATAATCCTTTGCACCCAGAAAGTCTGACATAGCGAGGCAAGACCACACTGACAGAAGGCACTGCACCTAGATATCAAAGGCACCATCACACTGAACACGCATCACACAACACACAAGAGCAACACAACATGCACATCACTACTGCACACAAACACCACAAACCACACGCATATCCTAGCACTCAACCTCACACCAACAAACAGCACACCCAGTATCCCTGCACATCACACACCCCACCACCCACAACACAACCACCACGGCACCACAAACAAAACCACGATTCACAGACAAGGAGTTGAGAGCCATGGTCGGCGAAATCATCAGAGTGGAGTCGCAACTGTTTGGAGCACAGGTCCAGAAGATATCCATAGCCCTGAAAACAAACTTATGGCAGAGGTTTGTCGTCAGGGTGAACACAATGGGACGACTTCAGGAAGCAATGAAACTACCTACAGGGGAAGGTACGGGGCATGGCTTCATGACACCAAATCACCATCATGAAGATTGGTTGTGGGCCCCTACCACCTCCCCCAGAGTTATCATAGTGGGAGGTAAAGGTCTTCGCCATCCTACAGCCAGAGGTGCTGACGGGAGTACCAGAAAGACTGGACTCTGGTAAGTCAACAACACTCCCCGGCCACCACCTGTCACCCGCTCACACATCACCCTCACGTGCACAAAATCACCAACGACCCAATACCCTTCCTTTCGTGCCACAGCTCCCTACTAACATCATTCCCTCATTGGCCCAACTAGTGTATGGATTCTCCACACTGCAAGTACTACAACTACCACAATGAAATACTCCTTACCCTTGCATGACAGCAAAATCCACTTCACATCTGAGCACCTGCACTTAAAACCATGCCACCCACCCTTCACCAACAAGAAATTGGAATGCACATCAGTACATGGCAAGGACAGTAAGCAAGACTGATACCAACTATAGAGCCAAATTGTACCATTGTAACTTTCAACTGATGCAAAAACAAGCAGTAGTCCAGAAACTGTCAATGCCATTACTGCTCATCAAATCAAGACAATGATGCCAAACAACCATGTGTACCACTATTACAATACCATCATGTAACACAATACCTCTCATTTCACGGGTATCCCAAGTACTGCCACACAGCAGAGGATGCCAGAGACAGAAAGCTCAGCCACGGAAGTAGGTCCAATAGAAGAGGAATCCCCTGGTTGTAAGGATAGGGATGACGTACCTGGCCCGCCAGGCATGACTGGTCAGTCCACTACCACCAGCCTCACCCTGCCCACAACTGAATCCTCCCCCCCGTGGCATCTGTTGCACAGCAGAGCCCACGTTCCCAAACCTGTGTCCCAAGGATAGATCAAACATCAGAGTGCCCCACAGTACAGGGTCAACATTCCAAACCCAAGACAATGAAGGTCCTGGTGTCAGTGGGAGGGGGCACAGTGCACCAGGGACACAGGCACAGGGAGCACAGGCACAGGCTGCAAGAGTCAATGGGAGGGCAATCGTGAGGCCAAAGGATGAGGCAGCAACAGTACTCAATTGGCCATGCAGCTGAGGCACCCCAATAAAAGATCCTGCAGGATCTGAGGCCAAGACCAAAACACCCATTGGAATGTAATCCCTCTCTTGAAATGTCACCCTTATGTGCCACTGATACACCCTGTTGACTGTCCAGTACCAAATTCCCATAATTCCAAAGCTAATGGATACAGGACCTGTGGAACATACAGCTGGACCATCCACTCTGATGATCACAGAAACCATGTCCCAACTCCTCATAACTGTGATGTGAAACACTCAATAAACACAAATGAGCACATGTATATGTGTCTTCATTGTTTAAAATGGCATTTCTGTTAACAAGCAACAATCAAATACACATATCTGTTAGAGTGACAGATATACCAGGAATCTCCAGCAGGTGTGTAAGTGCATCCGTTTGGTAGTAACATCCAGTGGGAAGGGTGCCAACAGGCATTTCAGAAAGCAGGTTGCAAACAGAGATGTGACCTGAAGAGGGAAAAGAACATGGAATAAGGCTCAATATTGTAAGTCATGTAGGCCATAACTATACATCAACAGCAGTACATCACATACATTATTGCTGCAGCGGGTATGATACCACATATGTATAGGATAGGATTGTCAGTCACACACATGTATAGTAATGGTATGATTCCTCATAGGTGACATCCTCTACAGAACGCCACCTTGCAAAGTCAGAAATAGGTAATTGCCTGACAGAGCTGATGATACAACATTGTAGGCCTACAGAAAAGAACAAGTCTGATAAGTGTACCTTACATTTACCAACTATTCAGAATTAGGACCAATAAACCTGGGTACATCTACAGGGATGAATCATGATGGCGCTAGCATTAATCACATGCAATTGGCAGCAATGCATTTCCACTTCCCCTCATGTTAAGTCAGCAACCTTTCAGGTTTGGAAACTAAAATGGAAGGCAGTAGTCTCCACACACACCTTGATGCATGTAGAACTGAAGAAAAAACTCTGATCTCCAATACATGGTTCAAGTGCACATAACATTAAAATTACACATACCGAGAATAATTGAAAGTAGTGGCAAATCAGGTCAGTTCTGTTGTCATCTGCCTCCTCTTCAGTATCACGGTCACCAGCCAGAGCTCCTGAATCAATGTCCCCCTCTTCCAACAGTGGGACGTGCCTTCTGAGGGCCAGATTATGTAGCATGCCGCATGCAACAATGATCATGTAGACTTTGCCTGGTCGGTACTATAGGGCACCACGGGACACATGGAGGCCACAAAATCTAGCTTTCAAGAGACCGAAAGTCCTCTCTATCACTCGCCTTCTCCTGGTTGTAGGAGGCTGGCCTGGCTTATAGTGGGTACCTGATGGTACTTACACCTTGTGCCGGGTCCAGTTATCCCTTATTAGTAGATTAGTAGTGTTCTAGGAGCTTAGGCTGATAGAGGTAGCTATAGCAGAGCAGCTTAGGCTGAACTAGGAGACATGCAAAGCTCCTACTCAACCACGTTTATCATATAGCACTATATCATAAGAATCACAATTCTCAGAGTTACTAAAAATATAGGTACTTTATGACAATGTGCCAAAAATATCTCAGAGGATATACTCCCTTAGGAGGTAAGTAAAATACACAAAATATACACACAAACCAAAATCAGGTAAGTAAACAGTTAGACAAGTAGTGCAAACACTGTAGAATACAATAGGATGCAATAGGCAACACAAACCATATACTCCAAAAGTGGAATGCAAACCACAAAGGGACCCCAGGCCTAGTGTAGTGTGTAGAGGGTCGCTGGGAGTGTAAGAAAACACTAAGGGTGTCCAAGCTACCCCACCCCAAGACCCTGAAAAGTATGAGTAAATTACCCTACTGCCCCAGAAACACAGTAAAGTCGAAATAGGGGATTTTGCAAAGGGAACAACTGACTGCAAAGCACTGAAGACGGATCCCTGGACCTGAGGACCTGTAAAGGAAGGGGACCATGTCCAAGAGTCACACAAGTGTCCAGGGGGGCAGGAGCCCACTAACCCCCGGATGAAGGTGCAAAAGGGCTGCCTTCGGGTGGAAGAAGCTGAAGATTCTGCAACAACGGAAGATGCCAGGAACTTCTCCTTTGCACAGAAGATGTCCCACGGCATGGTGGAGGATGCCGATGTGTTTCAACGCAGAAAGACTGCAAACAAGCCTTGCTATCTGCAAGAGTCGAAGTTAAATAGAATAAGTGCTGCCAGGGCCCAGGAAGAACCAATAGATTGCCCCTCAGAGGAGGAGACAGAGGGGGTGCTCAGCAGCACAGAGAGCTCATGCAGAAGCAGGTGGCACCCATAGAAGTACTTGAACAGGCATTCAAGAAATCTGAGCACGGCGGTCGTCTCAACACTACAAAGGAGGGTCCCACAAAGCCGGTGGTCAACTCAGCAAGTTGAGCAATGCAGGACGGAGTGCCGGGGACCTGGGCTTTGCTGTGCATGAAGGATACCTTGCAAAGGTGCACAGAAGCCCTAGCAGCTGCAGTTCACGCAGTACAAAGGATTACTGTCTGGCATGGGGAGGAAAGGACTTACCTCGACCAAATTTGGACAGAAGACCTCTGAATTGTTGGGGTCACCTGGATCCAGCTCCTGTGTTCCAGGGACCACGCTCGTAAAGATGAGAGGGCACCCAGAGGACTGGTGATGCAGACGTTTGGTGCCTGCATTAGCAGGGGGAAGATTCCGTCGACCCACAGGGGATTTCTTCTTGGCTTCCAGTGCAGGGTGAAGGCAGACAGCCCTCAGAGCATGCACCACCAGGAAACAGTCGAGAAATCCGGCAGGATTAGGCGCTACAATGTTGCTGGTAGTCACCTTGCTACTTTGTTGCGGTTTTGCAGGGGTCCTGGAGCAGTTAACGACCGATCCTTGGCAGAAGTCAAAGAGGGAGATGCAGAGGAACTCTGGTGAGCTCTTGCATTCGTTATCTAAAGACCCTAAATAGCCCTCAGAGGAGGATTGACCACCTAACCAGGTAAGCACCTATCAGGAGGGGTCTCTGACATCACCTGCTGGCACTGACCACACAGAGGCCTCCATTGTGCACTCACACCTCTGCATTCAAGCTGGCAGGGGTCTGGAACACACTGGAGGAGCTCTGGGCACCACCCCTGGGGTGGTGATGGACAGGGGAGTGGTCACTCCCCTTCAGTTTGCCCAGTTTCACGCCAGAGCAGGGGCTGGGGGATCCCTGAACCGGTGTAGACTGGTTTATGCAAGGAGGGCACCATCTGTGCCCTTCAAAGCATTCCTAGAGGCCAGGAGAGGCTACTCCTCTCAGGCCCTTAACACCTATTTCCAAAGGTAGAGGGTGTAACACCCTCTCTCAGAGGAAATCCTTTGTTCTGCCTTCCTGGGACTGGGCTGCTCAGACCCCAGGAGGGCGGAAGCCTGTCTGTGGGTTGGCAGCAGCGGTAGCTGCAGTGAAAACCCCAGAGAGCTAGTTTGGCATTACCCGGAGTCCATGCTGGAACCCCGGGGATGCATGGGATTGGGACCCCAATACCACATTTGGCGTGGGGGGACAATTCCATGATCTTAGACATGTTACATGGCCATGTTCGGAGTTACCATTGTGAAGCTACATATAGGTATTGACCTACATGTAGTGCACGCGCGTAATGGTGTCTCTGCACTCACAAAGTCCACGGAAATTGCCCTAAACAATGTGGGGACACTTTGGCTAGTGGCAGGGTGCCCTCACACTTAGTAACTTCACACCTAACTTTCACTAAGTGAGGGTTAGACATATAGGCGACTTATAAGTTACTTAAGTGCAGTGTAAAATGGCTGTGAAATAACGTGGACGTTATTTCACTCAGGCTGCAGTGTCAGTCCTGTGTAAGAATTGTCTGAGCTCCCTATGGGTGGCAAAAGAAATGCTGCAGCCCATAGGGATCTCCAGGAACCCCAATACCGTGGGTACCTAGGTACCATATACTAGGGAATTATAAGGGTGTTCCAGTGTGCCAATTAGAATTGGTGAAAATGCTCACTAGCCTACAGTGACAATTTGAAAAGCAGAGAGAGCATAAGCACTGAGGTTCTGGTTAGCAGAGCCTCGGTGACACAGTTAGGCACCACACAGGGAACACATACAGGCCACAAACTATGAGCACTGGGATCCTGGCTAGCAGGATCCTAGTGACACAGGCAAAAACAAACTGACACACAAGTAAAAATCGGGATAACATGCCAGGCAAGATTGTACTTTCCTACAAAATGCCCCCCCCTCCCAAACGAGGGACAATAAGGCTAACCTTGCCCAGATGAGTCTTCATTGTGTCAGTGGAAATATCTGGAGAGTCCATCTGTATTGGAGTGGGTACTCCAAGGTCTATGTTCCACTGTATAGTCAATCCCCTGTAGGGAGATGGACCACCTCAACAATTTAGGGTTTTCACCTTTCATTTGTTTTAGCCATAATAGAGGTTTGTGGTCTGTCTGAACAATAAAGTGAGTACCAAACAGGTATGGTCTCAACTTTTGCAGTGCCAAGACCACAGCAAAGGCCTCCCTCTCTATGGCAGACCAATTCTCTTCTCTAGGGGTCAACCTTCTGCTGATAACGGCAACAGGTTGATCCTGGCCCTCAGGGTTAAGCTGTGATAGCACTCCCCTACCCCCAATTCAGAAGCATCAGTCTGGACTATGAACTTTTTGGAGTAGCACGGGCTTTTTAGGACAGGTGCAGGGCACATGGCCTGTTTGAGCTCATCAAACGCTTTTTGACAGCTAGCTGTCCTCAATACCTTTTAAGGCATCTTTTTACTAGTGAGGTCATTAAGAGGAGCTGCAATGGAGCCATAATTCTTGATGAACCTCCTATAGTACCCTGTGAGGCCTAGAAAGGCTCTCACCTGGGTTTGAGTTGTAGGTGGAGCCCATTCCATAATAGTCTGGATCTTTCCCTGCAGTGGTGCAATCTGTTCCCCACCTACCAGGTGGCCCAGATAAACTACTTTCCCCTGCCCTATCTGGTACTTTGAAGCCTTGATCGTGAGGTCTGCCTTTTGCAGGGCCTCCAACATTTTCCACAAGTGGACCATGTGCTCATCCCAGGTTGAGCTAAAGACAGCTATATCATCAAGATGTGTTGAACTAAAAACTTCCAAACCTTGCAGGACTGTGTTCACCAACCTTTGAAAAGTGGCAGGTGCATTTTTCAAACCAAAGGGCATCAGAGTGAACTGATAGTGCTCTCCAATGGTGAAAAATGCAGTTTTAGGTTTAGCATCTTCTGATAATTTAATCTGCCAATACCCTGCAGTTAAATCAAAAGTGTTTAGATACTTGGCAGGAGCCAGTGTATCTATTAGCTCATCTGCCCTGGGTATAGGGTGAGCATCTGTCTTGCTTACCTGATTGAGGCCTCTATAGTCAACACAAAACCCTCTCTCTCTTTTACCATCCTTACTGTGAGGTTTTGGGACAAGCACCACTGGGATAGCCCATGGGCTTTCTGAAGGCTCAATCACTCCGAAGTCCAGCATCTTCTGTACCTCTTATTTAATGCAATCTCTGACATGGCCAGGTTGCCTATAAATCTTACTTTTGACAGGTAAACTGTCTCCAGTATTGATTCTGTGCTCACACCAGGTGGTTGTACCAGGTATCAGTGAGAAGAATTTAGAAAACTCACTTAGGAGATTCACACAGTTGCCCTTCTGCTCAGCAGTAAGGCAATATGCAAGCCCCACTCCCTCCCCTACGCCATCAGCTTCAGTGGTGGAGAAGAGATCAGGCAGAAGGTGACTCTCTTCTACCTGTCCCTCATCAGTTGCCATGAGCAGGGTTAAGTCAGCCCTGTCATAGTAGGGTTTGAGGTGGTTGACATGGAGCACCCTAAGGGGACTCCTGGCAGTGCCCAGGTCTACCAAGTAGGTAACCTTACCCTTTTTTCTCACAATTAGATGGGGTCCACTCCATTTGTCCTGAAGTGCTATTGGGGCCACAGGTTCCAATACCCACATCTTCTGTCCTGGGTGGTACTGGGTCAGGACAGCCTTCTAGTCATGCCATTGCTTTTGGAGCTCTTGGCTGGCCTGAAGGTTTTTACTGGCCTTTTTCATGTACTCTGCCATTCTTGATCTTAGGCAAGTATATAGTCCATAATGTCCTGTTTAGGAGCTTTTAACCATTGTTCCCAACCCTCCTTTACAAGTGCAAAGGGACCTCTTACAGGGTGCCCAAAGAGGAGTTCAAAGGGGCTAAAGCACACTCCTTTTTGGGGTACCTCCCTGTAAGCAAAAAGGAGGTAAGGTAACAGGACATCCTATCTCCTTCTGAGTTTTTCAGGGAGTCTCATTATCATACCTTTGAGAGTTGTATTAAACCTCCCAACCAGACCATGTGTTTGTGGATGATAAGGAGTTGTGAACTTGTAAGTTACATCACACTCCTTCCACATAGCTTTGAGGTATGCAGACATGAAGTACTACCTCTGTCTGACACCACTTCCTTCGGGAAGCCCACTCTGGAAAAGGTTCCCAGGAGGGCATTTGCCACTGCAGGAGCTGTAGTGGTCCTTAAGGGTATGGCTTCAGGGTACCTAGTGGCATGGTCCACTACCACAAGGATAAACCTACTGCCTGAAGCTGTTGGAGGATCAAGGTGGCCAACTATGTCAACCCCTACTCTTTCAAAGGGCACCCCAACCACAGGAAGTGGAATTAAGGGGGCCTTTGGTGTGCCACCAGTTTTGCCACTGGCTTGGCAGGTCACACATGAGCGACAAAACTATTTAGTGACCTCTGACATATGAGGCCAGTGAAACAATGGAACAGGCATGTCCCAAGTTTTACTCTGGCCCAAATGCCCAGCCAAAGGAATGTCATGTGCCAAGATGAAAAGAAACTCCCTATACTGCAAAGGGATCACCAATCTCCCGGCAGCTCCAGGTTTAGGGTCCTTTGACTCAGTATACAAGAGGTTGTCTTCCCAATACACCTTATGGCTATCACTGACATCCCCATTCTGCTGTTTGACAGCTTGCTGTCTCAAACCCTCTAGTGTGGGACAGGTCTGCTATGCCACACTCAGCTCTTCCCTGGCAGGCCCCCCTGCACCCAAAAGCTCAACAGTGTCTCCTGCCAGCTCATCAGTGTAGGTTCTGCACAGGGAGAGGATTCCTCTTCCTCAAAAGGGGAATCTTTTGGAGCAAGGATTTACCCTTACTACCCCTAGGTTTTGGGAGCACTTGGTCCATTGTTCCAGGATCCAAGTTTCCCTGTCCTTTTTGCTTCTTGGCCTGAGCTCTTGTCAAAGCAGAAATATGCCAAGGAATGCCCAGCATTGCTGCATGAGCCTCCAACTCCACTTCAGCCCAGGCTGATGTCTCCAAATCATTGCCTAGTAAGCAATCTACAGGTAATTCAGTGGCTACCACAACTTTCTTTGGACCAGTAACCCCCCCCAGTTGAGATTCACAACAGCCATGGGGTGGCTAAGTGTGTTATTGTGAGCATCAGTCACTTGGTACTGCTGACCAAGTAGGTGTTGATCAGGGTGAACCATTTTCTCTATCACCATATTTACACTGGCTCCTGTGTCCCTGTAGGCCTCAACATCAACACCATTTATTAGGAGAAGTTGCTTGTACTTAGCCATATTAAGGGGACAAGCAACCAAGCTGGCAAAGTCAATGCCACCATCAGAGACTAAAACAGCCTCTGTGGTCTCCCTAACAAGACCAACCCCAACTACACTACCAAGTGTGAGCCCAGCTACACCCTTAGATTGGCTATTTGTAGTAGACTTCCCTCCACCACTGCTATTACTAGGGGCAGTAGAGGTTGCAGTTGGGGTTGTGGTAGTGGGAGCCTTGGTGTTTTTCTTTGGACAAGTGGAATCACTTGCCCAATGGCCTTTTACTTTTCATAAATAACACCATGGCTTTTTCTGATTGTGGGAAGAGGATTGGGACCCACCACCCCCCAAAGGATTTTTGTGGGCCTGATGAAGACTCAGAATGTTTTTTATCTTTGTCCCCACCCTTGTCAGAAGACTTACTATCCTTCTTCTTGTCATCCTTGTCACCCCCTGTATGAACTTTTCTGTTCACTCTTGTTCTGACCCATTTGTCTGCCTTCATCCCCAATTCTTGGGGAGAGGTCAGATCTGAGTCTACCAAGTACTGGTGCAATAAATCAGACACACAATTGTTCAAAATATGCTCTCTCAGGATTAGATTATACAGGCGTTCATAGTCAGTCACCTTACTCCCATGTAACCAACCCTCCAAGGCCTTCACTGAATAGTCTACAAAGTCTGTCCAGTCTTGAGAGGACTCTTTTCTGGTGTCTCTGAACTTAATCCTGTATTGTTCAGTGGTTAAGCCAAATCCATCCAGAGTGCATCTTTCAAAACTTTGTAATTATTAGCATCACTTTCTCTGACAATAAGGAGCCTATCCCTACCCTTACCAGTGAAAGATAGCCACAAGATAGCAGCCCACTGCCTTTGAGGGACCAACTGTACCATACAGGCCCTCTCAAGTGTAGCAAACCACTTGTTAATGTCATCCCCCTCCTTGTAAGGGAGACTATCTTATTCAGGTTTCTGGAATCTTGTTCTCTCACAGGATTGCTATCATAAACACTGCTGCTGCCACCATGGGGAACTTACCCCAACCTCTGCCTTTCCCTCTATACAGCCAGAGATTTCCTGTCTAAGGCCAGCTGCTGCTGTTTTAGCTTCAGCCTGGCCTCTTCCAACCTCAGCTTTCTGAGTTCCCTTTCCATAATGTTATCCTCAGGGTGGGAGGCTTGGTAATTCTGAGACACAGAAGAAATGTGTTAATTGGCAGAGTAAGACCTGCCCCTAACTGGCTGGACTCTAGTAACCTGGCCTTTAGGAGTGAAAGGTGCCCTACTAGTGTGTGACCCCCTACCACTACCAGTGTCACTAGATGGCCTGTTAGCTGGCAGGTCTTTGGAAGAACCCTCCCCAGCATCCTCAGGGGACTCCTCTGAGTCTTGCTGGGTACCCCCCTCCTCTACCTCCTGATCCTGGGATGGGCCAGACTGGTTCTGGTCACTTTCTAGGAGAAGGCTAAGGAGAAGATCTTTTGTGGGATTCTTACCAATGCTTAAACCCCTTTCAATGCAGAGACCCCTCAAACCGTTAAAGTTTAAACTACCATATGTTGCCTGGACAACTGTGGGAGTAAGTTCTACTGCAGACATGATTGTTAGAAAGGGTTTAGGACAGAGAGAAAAAAGTTTCGAAACTTTTAGAGAAAAGAGAAAAACTTTTTAAACTTTTCAAAACTTTTCATAACTTTTATAAAACTTTTTAGAAAGTTTAGAGAAGGAAAGTTAAACTGTTTAGGTTAACTGTGTTTATTCTGAAGTATTTGGTATATGTTTTTCTTATGAAAAGCACCAATGACAAAGTGGTTAAGCAGTTACAAGTACTTATCCCACCGCTGCACCACCAATGCAGGAGGATGGCCTGGCTTATAGTGGGTACCTGATGGTACTTACATCTCTTGCCAGATCCAGTTATCCCTTATTAGTAGATTAGAAGTGTTCTATCATCTTAGGTTGATAGAGGTAGCTATAGCAGAGCAGCTTAAGGTGAACTAGGAGACATGCAAAGCTCCTACTATACCACTTATGTCATATAGCACTATATCATAAGAATCACAATACTCAGAGTTACTAAAAATATAGGGGCCAGATGTAGCAAAGGGTTTTTCCCATTCTGTGTCAATGGGAAAATGTGTTTGTACATATGGCCCTAGGTACTTTATTTTAGTGACAATGTGCCAAAAATATCTCAGAGGATATACTCCCTTAGGAGGTAAGTAAAGTACACAAAATGTACATACAAACCAACATCAGGTAAGTAAACAGTTAGAAAAGTAGTGCAAACACTGTAGAATACAATAGGATGCAATAGGCCTAGGAGCAACACAAACCATTTACTCCAAAAGTGGAATGCGAACCACGAAGGGACCCCAAGCCTAGTGTAGTGTGTAGAGGGTCACTGGGAGTACAAGAAAACACTAAGGGTGTCCAAGATACCCCACCACAAGAACCTGAAAAGTAGGAGTAAAGTTACCCTACTACCCCAGGAACACAGTAAAGTTGTGATAGGGGATTCTGCAAAGGTAACAACTGACTGCAAAGCACTGAAGATGGATCCCTGGACCTGAGCACCTGTAAGGAAGGAGACCAAGTCCAAGAGTCCCGCAAGTGTCCGGTGGGGGCAGGAGCCCACTAAACCCCGGATGAAGGTGCAAAAGGGCTGCCTCCGGGTGGAGGAAGCTGAAGATTCTGCAACAACGGAAGATGCCAGGAACTTCTCCTTTGCACAGAAGATGTCCCACAGCGTGCTGGAGAATGCAGAGTTGTTTCCATGCAGAAAAACTTCAAACAAGCCTTGCTAGCTGCAAGAGTCGCAGTTGAAGGAACTGGGTGCTGCCCGGGCCCAGGAAGGACCAGGAGATCGCCCCTTGGAGGAGGAGACAGAGGGGGCACTCAGCAGCACAGAGAGCCCATGCAGAAATAGGCAGCACCCGCAGAAGCACTTGAACAGGCATTCAAGAAATCTGAGCATGGCGGTCGTCTCCACACTACAAAGGAGGGTCCCACGAAGCCAGTGGTCAACTCAGCGAGTTGAGCAATGCAGGACGGAGTGCTGGGGACCTGGGCTATGCAGTGCACGAAGGATTCCTTGCAAAAGTTGCACTTCACGCAGTACACAGGATTACTGTTCTGGCGTGGGGAGGCAAGGACTTACCTCCACCAAATTTAGACAGAAGGACCTCTGGACTGTCGGGGTCACTTGGATCCAGCTCCTTGTCACAATGCCCTTTCCTCCGGATCTGCAGGCTGCTGAACAAAAGGCCCACCTCCCGGCATCACCAACTCAGAAGGCTATTATAGCACAGAGTTATGATGAAGCCATGCTGGGGGAAGGGAATTAGGGTAGGGAACTGCAGGGAGATAGATCTGAAAAGAAACGGTTAGAACAAATATGCATACATTCATTCATAACAGTATAACTCACAAATAGACTCTTGAATAAAGGCGTCTCCGTGATATCAGATTGAGACCCTTTGTGAATTGGGCGTAGCCCTTTCTTTGAATCATGGAACAAGAACAAACTGCAACCTCTAAACCTAGAGATGGCAAGAGCTTTGGACTATGGTCATACTCTAAATATCAATCATGTAACAATTATGCTTTCATAAGATAAACGTTTGATCTCAGCCTAGAAATTCTCAAAGACTTAAATATGTATCTCACATATTATGCTTCCCAAAAAACAATGAAACTATAATTTGCTTTTCTCTGAAACATTTTCACATTTGCTACCTAGGCCTGAAAGTTTACTCATTGAACTTGAAGCGTTTTGTTCATTGGGCAGAAGCACCTTGCTTGTTGTTCATGAAGCACTTTAATCATCATACATGAAGCGCTTTGTTCATTATGCCAGAGAGCACTTTTACTTGCTTTGTCTGAAGCTCTATGCTCGTTATGCCAAGGGTGCTTTACTCCTGTGGCCTGAAGCGTTTTGATACTCGTGCCCAGATCGCTTTACTCATGAAGTCTGAAACGCTTTGATTGTCGTACCAAGGGCGCTTTACTCTTGGGCCTTGAAGCGCTTTGCTCGTTGTGCTAAGGGGGTGCTTTTACTCATGTGGACTAAAGCGCTTTGATCCTCGTGCAAAGACCGCTTTACTTATGTGGCCTGAAACGCTTTGATTGTCGTGCCAAGGGTGCTTTACTCGTGGACTGAAACGCTTTGATTGTCGTGCAAAGGGTGCTTTACTCATGTGGACTGAAACGCTTTGATTGTCATGCAAAGGACGCTTTACTCATGTGGACTGAAACGCTTTGATTATCGTGCCAAGGGCGCTTTACACATGTGGCCTGAAGCGCTTTGCTCGTTGTGCTAAGGAGCACTTTACTCCTGTGATCCAAATCGCTTTGGTTGTCGCGCCAAGGCCGCTTTACTCTTAGAACTGGAAACACTTTGCTCGTTGTGCTAAGGGGAGCTGTACTTTTGGAAGTAACAACTTCCTTCAGGATTGGGCTCATCAAGACCTTACTGCTACGAGTACGACCTACTCATATCTGAATTCACCATGGAAACAAGGATACTCCGCCTTGCTGTCAATCTGCCATGGAGGAAATCTGCTCTTCTTCAGAAGAACCCCCACGAGGTCTGACTGCATCGAATTCTTCAAAATAGTGAACAATGTGCTTGGGTGTGGCTGGGCTTTATAGGCCTGCCACACCCCAAGATGGGCGCTGCCTCAAAAAACCTGGGAATTGTAGTCCCTTCATACAATAGCACTGATAAGTGCATCTTGTCCACCAATGTCCTGACCCTGCAGCTACATGAGCTTTACCACAGGGCAGGCGATGCTGATGACCACTTTTAGAACCGGAAGGGAGGACAAGTGGTGCGCATGAAGCACCGCAAATACGCGCAGCGCAATTTCATGTGGGACCTGGACCGTGCACAGCCTTACTCCTGAACTCCTGTGTTCCAGGGACCATGCTCATCAAGATGAGAGGGGACTCAGAGGACCGGTTATGCAGAAGTTTGGTGCCTGCGCTAGCAGAGGGAAGATTCCGTTGACCCACGGGAGATTTCTTCTTGGCTTCCAGTGCAGGGTGAAGGCAGACAGCCCTCAGAGCATGCACCACCAGGAAACAGTCGAGAAATCCGGCAGGATTAGGCACTACAATGTTGCTGGTAGTCATCTTGCTACTTTGTTGTGGGTTTGCAGGCATCCTGGAGCAGTCAGCGGTCGATCCTTGGCAGAAGTCAAAGAGGGAGATGCAGAGGAACACTGGTGAGCTCTTGCATTCGTTATCTGAAGAGAAACCCACAGGAGAGACCCTAAATAGCCCTTAGAGGAGGATTGGCCACCTAACCAGGTAAGCAGCAATCAGGAGGGGTCTCTGACGTCACCTGCTGGCACTGGCCACTCAGAGTCCTCCATTGTGCCCTCACACCTCTGCATTCAAGATGGCAGGGGTCTGGGACACACTGGAGGAGCTCTGGGCACCACCCCTGGGGTGGTGATGGACAGGGGAGTGGTCACTCTCCTTTCCTTTGTCCAGTTTCACACCAGAGCAGGGGCTGGTGGATCCCTGAACCGGTGTAGACTGGTTTATGCAAGGAGGGCACCATCTGTGCCCTTCAAAGCATTCCCAGAGGCCAGGAGAGGCTACTCCTCTCAGGCCCTTAACACCTATTTCCAAAGGGAGAGGGTGCAACACCCTCTCTCAGAAGAAATCCTTTGTTCTGCCTTCCTGGGACTGGGCTGCCCAGACCCCAGGAGGGCAGAAGCCAGTCTGTGGGTTGGCAGCAGCAGCAGTAGCTGCAGTGAAAACCCCAGAGAGCTAGTTTGGCATTACCCAGGTTCATGCTGGAGCCCTGGGAATGCATGGGACTGGCACCCCAATACCTAATTTGGCATGGGGGGACAATTTCATGATCTTAGACATGTTACATGGCCATGTTAGGAGTTACCATTGTGAAGCTACATATAGGTATTGACCTCTTTATAGTGCACGCGTGTAATGGTGTCCCCGCACTCACAAAGTCCAGGGAAATTGCCCTGAACAATGTGGGGGCACCTTGGCTAGTGGCAGGGTGCCCTCACACTTAGTAACTTTGCACCTAACCTTCACTAAAGGAGGGTTAAACATATAGGTGACTTATAAGCTACTTAAGTGCAGTGTAAAATGGCTATGAAATAACATGGACATTATTTCACTCAGGCTGCAGTGGCAGTCCTGTGTAAGAATTGTCTAAGCTCCCTATGGGCGGCAAAAAAAATGCTGCAACCCATAGAGATCTCCTGGAACCCCAATACCCTGGGTACCTAGGTACCATATACTAGGGAATTATAAGGGTGTTCCAGTGTGCCAATTAGAATTGGTGAAAATGGTCACTAGCCTGCAGTGACAATTGTAAAAGCAGAGAGAGCATAAGCACTGAGGTTCTGGTTAGCAGAGCCTCAGTGACACAGTTAGGCACCACACAGGGAACACTTATAGGCCACAAACTATGAGCACTGGGGTCCTGACTAGCAGGATCCCAGTGACACAGGCAAAACAATCTGACACACAAGTAAAAATGGGGGTGACATGCCAGGCAAGATGGTACTTTCCTACACTGATGTGCTGAATTGTGCCTGTCCTCCCCATCTGTAGTTGGAAATCTAACAGGTGTCAGGAGCCAGGGCAGGCTGGGGTATCCGGAGTCAACTGTGTGGAAATGGAAACATAACAATAGGAAACAGTGGTAGGCATAGTGCAGACTGTGTAGGGAGGTAGATCAAACGTTTGACATGGACAGCAGTACACATACATATGAGCCAGGCCCTTTCTCCCTGTAGCTGCAACAATAATGCAGTGACACTGCGGTTCCTCAGGACGTAGGAATCGTGTTCTGAACCAGGGTATTTCGCTATCACATGTGATATGGACTGGTCTACAAAACACACCATTTGTACAATGAGCGAATATATACTCTTCCGGTTTCTGTACACCTGTTCATTGGCCCTCAGAGGTACCAAGGCGATGTGAGTCCCATCAATGGCCCTTTTTATATGTGGGACATTTGAAATGTTGCAAAAGGCTGCCTTAACTATGTTGAATTCTGGATGTTGTGGGAACCTTAGGTACCTGTTCATATGCTTGAGTAAGGCATCCAGCAAATCCTGCAACACCATACTGAACATGGGCTGTGACATCCCTGCAGCCAGTGCCACAGTCACCTGAAACAAGCCACTGGCCACAAAATGCAGGACTGCCAACATCTGGACTGTTGGAGGGATGGCATGGGGATTTCTTAAAGCTGGCAGGCGGTCTGGCTCCAGTTGGGCAACCAGTTCCCTGATGGAAACACTGTTCAGTCAATAGGTCATCATGATGTGCCACTCTTCAATGGTTTCAAGATCTACTGAGGCCCATAAACTGGTGCATTCCTCATTACTCCAATTTAGCGGTATCTAGGCAGGAAGACAAACAACAATCTGGACATATGACAATCAGGAAGTATTGGTCATTTAAGTTGTCTACCATGTTGTAGTAAGACACATATCTTCACATACCATTCCTACACAGACATCATAGCAATACCTCATATTGACATACCTGTGACAAGGGACGTGTACAGGACTTGTAGTGATGTACAAACAAAGACTTCCCATATGTTTCACAATACGGATTGTCAATACAGACATAAGTACAAACAACTGTAGTTATGTCAGCTGACACCCACTACATATGTGAGTGTTGACATATTGTAACCTACAATTAAGCATATTGTGATGATATGCAGGTAATGATGCAGTGGGAACCCAGGACAATTATGTAACTATGTAAAATGTCAGCCGCCTGTCCTGCATGCAGAGGACAGATGGAAGTGACCTCATTCCGCTGGCGGGAGTCGTCAAGGTGGAAGGCAGTCAGAACCGCCATGCAACTCCTCATTGGTTGACATTGACTTCCATGGGAAACTGGGGCCAATGATGATCATCGCCGGCGCTGACGGTCATAACTGCTGCGGTTGTGACCACCATTTTGTTTAGCCCAGCTCACTTGACTCCTGGCACTCAGCCAAGGAAGACCTCCATTTCATGTGCTGCTGTGTCCTGTGTCTTGGAGCCATGATGGCACGCACTGCAGGGCGTAGGGCCCCAGCCTTCATTGCTGAGGAGCTGGATAAACTGTTGGAAGAGGTCCTACCTCTGTATGGGTGGTTGTATGGGGCTCCAGAGCAACAGGTCAGTACAAAGTTTGTTAACTTGCATTTTGGATGGTGTTTGATGGCAAAATTGTGTGCACATTGACATATGATGACTGATTTGGGGAATTGTATGTGGTGTTTGGAGTATTGGCTATGTGCATTTTCTCAATGTTTCCCATGCCGGTCAGTGCCCACCAAAAGAAAGGGTTATGGAGAGCCATCGCCAAACAAGTGCAGACCCTGGGGGTCCATAGCCGGTGGAGCACCCACTCCAGGAAGCGGTGGGAGGACCTGAGATACTGGGCACGGAAGACCGCAGAAGCCCTGGTGAGGCTGCCTCCCAATGTGGAAGGGGTGCTCGTCAGACCCTGGCCCCCCCTAATGGCCCACATACTGGCAGTGGCCTACCCAGAGTTGGATAGGTGCTTGAGGGAAGCACAGCAGCCACAAGGAGGTAAACGCAGACTGTTATGTGACTTCTCAATGGTTTTCTAGGGTGTCCCTTACTGGACTTAGGTATTGATGAGGTCTGATGGAATTTAGGGAGTATACAGTCCTGGTTGTCACTCCAATCATGTTGCACTGTTGTACGTTATCCATGTCAAGCCATGCAGGAAATGATGTGGTGCTACTGTACCATATTTTCTAATGTACATGTAAGTTACTCCAATGCTGGGGCATTTTACTGCCTTAATACTCTATCCCTGAGTCTACTGTATGCACCCAAAGTGATCTTGTTGGCACTGTATTTGAGTAATGACAAGTATGTGTAGTGTACATTGAAAAAGGTATCATTGCAATATGGCTGGACATCTATACAGAATGTAATCTACACATACCTGTCATATTGTTTGTGTACACAGTACCTCTGAAGTCAGATTTGCTTTATCCTATAATGACTGACATGTTGTTGAGTATGTTTATAGATTAAATTGATAAATAAGTGAGTTAGACAGTTGACAGGCATGTATGATGTTCAATCATGTGTCTATGGTTGAAGAGGTGAGGTAATAGGTGATAAGTTTGGCTATGGCTTCCAGGACTCTATTGTTCATAACTGTATTATGTGCTCTTGTTGTCATGACAAGGGCAATTAGGTATCTTGTTAGTATGTGTACTAGATGGGTAGAAATGTACCCTTTCCTCCCTTTCTTTCTCTCCCACCTTCCTTCTCTACCCACCTCTGTCTATGTGTGCATTAGCATCATCTGGCAAAGGAGGAAGGGCAACTGCGAGTGGGGAAGCCGCAGCCCACAGGACCCAGGAGACTGGCACCAGCAGAGCCGAGGGGACCATTGGGATGAAGGGCGAGGAGAGCACCACAGGGGAGACTGGAGCTACTACAACTTCCGATGGTGGTTTCCTGGCAGTGCCTCTGGGACCACCCCAGCACCAACCTTGTCCACCACCCCCCTTACCAGCACTGCCTTCCCTATAGCTCCCCACCCAATTGTCCATGCCCACTCACCCAGGAGGGTGGGCGTTTCCTTCTGCGTAGGCACCTCTGTCCCTGCCCCAGTCAGCCCTGCTGTACTCAATGAGGAGGCTATTGACCTCCTGAAGTCCATCTCTCTGGAGCAGACAACCATTGTGAATGCCATCCAGAGCACTCCTACAGACCAGCATACACCCATTTCAACAGAGAAGGTGCGCGAAGACAAACACAAGCACCGCAAACGAACCCACAGGCATGCACACACACAACATACACAAGAGGCAATTCCTGCACTGCTTCCCTCACACCTCCTCCCTTACAGTCCCATCATCACTCACACCTACTGTCAGTACATCATCACACCCTGGTCCTGCACTATTCCAGTCATACCCTCAGTCACCACAACAGCAGACTCACAGACACTCACACCCATACACCACATCCGTACTCACCACATTCTCTGCCACCTGCAGCATATCCAAGTCACTTGCACTCACCACCCCAACATTCTCTCACACATCTTCCATTCCCTCTCCCTGCATCTCTTCCCCGCTTCCTAAGAGACACACACGCACCCACTCACCCACCCAACATACACCCACCACAAACATGCACACATTGCACATACCAGCATCCAGGTATGTAGAAGTAAGCCTCAGAAAGGCCTACTAGTGCAAGGGGTTCGCCCTTCTCTGCACAAAGTCCTCAGACCATATAGGAAGAAGTTGGCACAGAAACTGAAATAAAAGACAAAGTTTATTGAACCTCAAGAGGTGGTACTGCAGTTCAAAAAGCACCCTTCGGTAATGTTTGAAGTAGCACACTGAATAAGAGAGCATGGTCGTTTTATACCCACGCAGGGGCTAAAAAGAAGGTGGTACAATTATAGAAGCAAGACTTATTTACATATAAGGTCATATGGAAATGCACAGTCGACAGGTAGGAGGGGCTAACAGTTTTCAAGGACTAGTAGACACATTACTGTCTGTTACTAATTACTAACAGCTGCAGACCTTACTGGGCATGTGCGAAAGTGAGGGATGCTAAATATAACTTGTCACTAGGCAGATTTTCAAGAGTAGTTAACAGGAAGGTGGGACAGAGCACATGGCGAGCACATGGCAGCATGTGGCAGAGAAAATGGTTGCCATGAATACAAATGGATTCCGCAAAATGTTCACAATAGTTGCTAAATACAAGATGTCTTCTGCTAATGCTTAATCTAATCGCTACTAAATTACAACAGACGACCCTTTCAGCATTAGCTGAAGACATTCATCTTTCTGGGATAATCTAAATATTCATCTTGTATATTTATGCTCATCATTTCCTTATCTAACATATGTTGTGCTTTCATTTCTGTAATATCTCTTTTGGTAGGCATACAAGCAGTAATACACATGGAGCAGAACATTGGACCACACTGAATACAGATACAGCATGTGAAAAATATTGCAATCATTACACACAGGATAGTCAGTAGTTTCCAGCCCCAAGCGGAAACAAGAGCCCAAAGCCATCCAGAAAAAGTCCAAGTACCAGTCTCTGTGTGAATTTCTGCAGCAATTTTATGCAATTTAGATATTGCATCATAAACTGAAGGTGAGTGATCTGGAAAGAAAACGCAGCAACTACTACCGATGATGCAACATGCACCACCTCGATCAGCTAATATTACATCTCACCGCCACGCAGCCCCTGTGAGACAGCTGACCGCTGCTTTATTCTTGTTTCCTTTTGCTGCCCTGTACTGCTTCCCTCACCTTTTTCTGCCCAGTTTGTGGTCCTAAATCTCTGTTTCCCTGCGCACCGCGTCTCCCCCGTGCCGCCCTTTTCCCGCCGCCACGTCCCGTAGCTCCGCCCCCCTCGCACCCCATTGGCCGCCCCGCTCCCAGCTGCTCATCCCTCCCTCTCCCACTCATATGGAGGCCGCGCAGTGGTAGAGAGAGCGACCTCTGACCCTGTTTATCAGGCAGGTCGCTCCCCTCACCGCCACGCAGCCCCTGTGAGACCGCTGACCGCTGCTTTATTCCTGTTTCCTTTTGCTGCCTTGTACTGCTCCCCTCACCTTTTTCTGCCCAGTTTGTGGTCCTAAATCTCTGTTTCCCTGCGCACCGCGTCTCCCCCTCGCCGCCCGTTTCCCGCCGCCGCGTCCCGTAGCTCCGCCCCCTCGCACTCCATTGGCCGCCCGCTCCCACCTCCCAGCTGCTCCTCCCTCCCTCTCCCACTCATATGGAGGCCGCGCAGTGGCCGCACAGTGGCCGCGCCAAAGGCGCGCCTAAGGCAAGCCCGTCTGCGCCCGTCCGCGCCTGGCCCGCACCCAGCACCAGATCCCCTGGCCCCCGCAGAGGCCAGCCCACCTGCAGGCCACTCTCATCGCAATCAACACCGGCCGGATCCCCGGCTGCTGCAGAGCCACCCCTAGACGCACCCACGGGCCCTTCACCTGCCAATCCTGCAAGTTCTCCTGCATTCAGACACGGACCGCACCCGCCAAGCCAAGCACCAGCAGCAACCACCTGAAGTGCATCCTGCTCAACACCCGCTCTATCCACAGACACACCGTGGAACTCTGGAACCTGCTCGACACCACATCTCCAGACGTCGCCTTCCTCACAGAAACCTGGATGAACGCCTCCTCAGCGCCCGACATCGCCATCGCCATCCCGGACGGATACAAGATCACCCGGAGGGACCGCGTCAACCAGACAGGAGGAGGCATCGCCATCGTCCACAAGAACACCATCCGCATCACGACCAACTCCGACGACACCCTCACAGCCGTCGAACATCTCCACTTCCAGATACACACCGACCCCAAGACCACACTCAGAGGCACCCTCATCTACAGACCCCCAGGACCCCGCACACAATTCAACGAAGACATCGCAGACTTCATCAGCCCACACGCCCTCCCCTCCGCTGACTACATCCTCCTAGGGGACCTCAACTTCCACCTGGAGAACAACAACGACAACAACACCACCACCTTGCTGGACAATCTCGCCAACCTCAGACTCAAGCAACTGGTGAACACCCCCACCCACTACGCCGGACACACGCTTGACCCAGTCTTCTCCTCCAGCAAGTACATCTCCTTCAGCCACTCCACCGGACTCCACTGGACAGACCACAGTTGCGTCCACTACAGCTTCAGAAGAACCACGACTCACCACCACCCACAACAGGCTCCCCGCAGGAGCTGGAACAAGATCACCACCGACCAGCTCTCCACATCACTGAGCCAGAACCCTCCCGCCAGCTCAGTGGACCCCAACCAAGCAGCCAACAACCTCACACAGTGGATCACCAACTGCGCTGACAACCTCGCACCTCTGAAAACCCATCCCACCAGCCCAACAGCAAGAAAGCCTCCTGGTTCAACAACGACCTCAAGAACTCCAAGAAGAACTGCCGCACCCTCGAGAAAGCCTGGCGAAAAAACCCGACCACAGACAACATGACCGCCCTCAAGCACGCCTCCCGCAAACACCACCAGCTGATCCATACCACCAAGAAGACAGCATTCAAAGAATGACTAGACAACAACGCACACAACAGCAAGGAACTCTTCAGCATCGTCAAAGAGCTCTCCAACCCCAGCGCCGGAAACAACGACATCACTCCCTCACAAGACCTCTGCCGGCATACACAACAGCTTCGGCGCACAGACCACGCACCCAACCACCAAACCGACGCCCCCCAACACCACCCTCCGCGCCTGGACCCCGGTCAGCACCGAAGACACCATCCAGATGATGAACACCATCCATTCCGATTCTCCAACCGACCCATGCCCCCACCACGTCTTCAACAAAGCCGACTCAGTCATCGCACCCCATCTTCGGGACATCATCAACTGCTCCTTCAACACCGCCACCTTCCCGGAGACCTGGAAACATGCCGAACTCAGCGCCCTCCTGAAGAAACCATCAGCAGACCCCACCGACCTCAAGAACTACCGCCCCATCTCGCTCCTCCCGTTTCCTGCCAAAGTCATCGAGAAGACCGTCAACAGACAGCTAGCCGCCTTCCTCGAGACTAATGGATCCCTCGACCACTCGCAGTCTGGCTTCCGAGCCAACCACAGCACCGAGACCACCCTCATCGCAGCCACCGACGACATCCGAGCCCTGCTCGACAACGGGGAGACAGCGGCCCTCATCCTCCTGGACCTCTACGCAGCGTTCGACACTGTCTGCCACCGCACCCTAGTGCAGCGCCTCAGCAACATCGGAATCCAAGAGAAGGCACCAGAGTGGATCATCTCGTTCCTCGCCGGAAGAACCCAGAGAGTCCGCCTCCCCCCGTTCAGATCCGAGGCCACCGAAGTCAGCTGCGGCGTACCACAAGGATCATCACTCAGCCCCACCCTCTTCAACGTCTACATGAGCCCCCTCGCAGCCATCGCACGCCAACACAACCTCAACATCATCTTCTACGCCGACGACACCCAGCTGATCCTCTCCCTCACCAACGACCCAGCCACCGCCAGAACCAACCTGCACGAAGGGATGAAAGACGTAGCCGAGCGGATGATGAACAGCCGCCTGAAACTGAACTCAGACAAGACGGAAGTCCTCATCCTTGGATCATCACCCTCTGCCTGGGATGACTACTGGTGGCCCCCTGCCCTGGGCAGCGCACCCAAACCAACGGACCACGCACGCAACCTGGGCTTCATCCTGGAATCCTCCCTCTCGATGACCAGACAAGTCAACGCCGTCTCATCATCATGCTTCAACATCCTACGCATGCTCCGAAAGACCTTCCGATGGATCCCCACCGAAACCAGGAAGACGGTCACCCAGGCACTCGTCACCAGCCGACTGGACTACGGTAACACCCTCTACACCGGAACCACGGCCAAACTACAGAAAAGACTTCAATGCATCCAGAACGCCTCCGCACGCCTCATCCTTGACATCCCCCGTCACAGCCACATCTCCGGACACCTGAGAGACTTGCACTGGCTCCCCGTCAGCAAGAGAATCACGTTCCGTCTCCTCACCCACGCACACAAGGCCCTCCACGACCTGGGCCCCAGGTACCTCAACAACCGCCTGACCTTCTACACTCCCACCCGTTAGCTACGATCGACCAGCCACGCCCTCGCCGCCGTGCCACGCATTAGAAAAGCCACCATGGGAGGAAGATCCTTTTCCTACCTGGCAGCCAAGACTTGGAACTCCCTCCCCATCCACCTCCGCCTGACCCAAGACCACCTCTCCTTCAGGAAGCAACTCAAGACCTGGCTGTTCGAGCAGTAACGGTCCCCCCTCCCCCAGCGCCTTGAGACCCTCCGGGTGAGTAGCGCGCTATACAAATTTCTTGATTGATTGATTGATCTAATACACTACGATTTTGGAGTGCTACAATCCTCGCAATTTGGAGCTCCTCAGTAATATTCCCAAGTGCCAGAGCTGCCTGATTGGTAACAGCTTCCACAACCCTAGTCAATCGTTTCACTTTCCTACTGTTTAACGCAGCACCCACAAAGAAGAACAACCCTAAATTAAAATCAACATATTGTTGCAGGCTAGTGTCCATTTGGTCTACCTCGTTTGTACTTATTGTCCTTTTATATATATTTTTAATGATGTCATTGAACAGTTTAAAATCTCAGTGATATGATGCAGGTGCCAAAAACACAGTGGGTAATAGAAAAGATACATAACACACACCTGACCACCCAACAGGTAGTTGGTAATATCCATAGTTACCACAAACAAAATATGTATTATGTGAAGCTGTAAAACTACTATTATTTACACCCTCAATAGTTAAAATCAAGGTACAATCGCTTATCCCCACTGGAATTTGCCCAATGCTACGTATACATAATTCTGCATTAGTTTTTGTAACAGAAATCACAAATTGTTCTTTTTTGTCAGAGTCTCTTATATTTGTGAAGACATATGGTATTGAAACATTGTCCGGTTGATACTCTTCCCATTCCCATTTAGTTCCTTTGGCTTGGGGATACCCATCTTTGTCTTGGTAGCATACTTTATTAAGGCAAAAAAGAAGTCCGCCCTCTGTATGTTTTCCAGATGCAAACAAAAGCGTATACCAAGCTTGACAAGAACCATTGTATGAAAAAGGAAGAGGAATGAGAGGTGTTCCTCCTTTTTTTTGATGCGCAGGTATCATTCCACATACCCCACAAGTTAGTAGTATTTGTAGCATTATGAGTCTGATGCAATATCTGAATGAAAGTGTTATTGAAGTACGATTGACGGTGCTTCTGCTCATGATAGGGAAGCGTAAAGTAATAGTGATCCTCTGGTACTGGAGTAGTGGCAACAAAAAACTCACGAGCAGAAGCCATCTTTTCAACAAACCAGGTGATTATTGCCATAACCACCAAAACAACAACAAACCCCATAGTACTAATGATCACTTTGTTATTCATTTTAGCAACAGTGATAATCGACCCTTCCAGAAATTAATTAAAAACAATCGTTGGAGCTCTTATCCGTGGGCAGCTGCTGATTTCTTCACCATGGGCCAAGACGGGTGTCACTACTCTAATGCATGGCTGATCCCCCCCTTGCCACATTGGCTCTTCGTTTCACTAACCCAAGGTGGTAGCTCAACCAGTTTTCTCCAGCACTACAGATTCTTTCCTCGGTCTCAAATTATATTGCAACACTCCAGAAATCGTATGGTCCGGGAAGGACTCCGCAGATTCGTCAGGTGATATAGCACGGCCTTTCTCCGTAGTCAAGATCTCTTGATGATCGGCCAGCACATCAGGTTCCACCAAGGTAGGTAGCACTCTCTTGCAGTGAGTACTATGGACCCAATTCTTTCGGTTCGTCACTCGAACTGCTGTCCTCATCGCAAGGAGCACCTGCTCTGGGCCTTGCCACCTTGGTTCCAAGCTGCTTGATCTTTCAAAGGACTTAATCATCACCTGGTCACCAGGTCGGAGTTCATGACCTTCACCTGTAGATCTGTCAGGAAGTGCTTCTCGAACCTGTTGATGAATAGAAACCAAATTGTCGGTTAACTGTGCCAAATAATCATTCATCAGGACACAAAGTACATCATATACAGAATTTGGCTTAGGAACTCCCCAAATGTTCATTGGCCTTCCAAATACTATTTCATAGGGGGTAAGGCGTGTTTGAGAGTGTGGCACTGACCTAATAGACAATAATGCCAATGGTAATGCATCCGGCCAAGTTAAAGATGTGGAAGCCTGTATCTTCGATAACTTCAGCTTCAAAGTAGCATTATACCTTTCCACCAACCCTGCTGATTGGGGGTGGAAAACCGCATGGAACTTCTGTTTGATCCCTAATCCTTTCAAGACATACCTAATAACTTCCCCAACAAAATGATGTCCGTTATCATTCCATAAAAGTCTGCAAACACCAAACCTAGGGAAAAATTATTTCAAAAGCACCTTCGCTGTGATAATGGCAGTATTATCCTTTGTGGGGTACGCCTCTATCCATTTACTAAAGGCACATACCACCACCAAGACATACTTTAAATTATTGCAGCGTTCAAGCTGAATATAATCCATTTGTAGAACTTCGAAAGGTGCAGTTGGTGTAGCAAACCCTCCCGGAGGAGTTTGTGTCCCTTTTCCAGGATTGTATTGTAAACAGATCAAACAAGACTGTACTACTCTCTTAGCTGTACTGGAAATTTCTGGATGCTCCCAAACTTGCGTAAGCAACTTCGTTATTGTTAAAGCTCCAACATGTGCCAGCCCATGTGCCATCTGAACCATAGGTTGTACAAAAGCTATAGGCAACATCCATTTATCCATCTGCTTATTCCGCCAATTGCCCTCATCATCCAATTCTCCTTCTTCAGACCATTGCTCACGTTCTTTCACAGAATCAGATTTCTGTATATGTAATACGTCTTGTCTAGCATTATGCCAACGTTCAGCTTGTGACTTCACTATGTACATAGAAGTAGTACTTCGCTGCATCGCAGTCTCACATGCTACGCTGTCCGCAAGGGCATTACCTTGCCCTATCTCATCGGTCACTTTCTTATGTGCACTACATTTCACAATAGTTATTTTCTTTGGATATGTCAATGCAGTCAAGAGGTTATGCACTAATTCTCCGTGCATTATCTGCATCCTGTGGGATGTGAGAAAGCCTCTCTCCTTCCAAAGCAAACCAAAATCATAAGCCACTCCAAAAGCATAGCGGCTGTCTGTATAAATGTTCACACATAAGTCAGTACTAAGCTCACATGCTCGTGTCAAAGCTATTAGTTCAGCTGCTTGAGCTGACTTCTGTGGTATACGAGCTGTCTCCACTACCGTGTGTATTGTGGTGATTGCATATGCAGCTGAGGTCATACCATCTGGCAACTTCAAACAAGACCCATCAACCCACAATTCCCCTTCTACATCTGGAAGGGGCGTATCTTGCAAATCAATACGACCCTTTGTCTGTTCTTCGGTAAGGAATGTACAATCATGTGTTTCTTGTGACTGAGGCTGAGTCACCGGATATGGCAACAAAGTGGCTGGATTTAGTGTTGCACATCTCTTCAGTGTAATGTGAGGAGCCAGCAATGCCACTTCATATCCTGTCAGGCAAGCGCTAGTTAAATGTTGCGTCTTTGTTTGATTTAAAAGAGCATCAACCGGATGGGGTACTAACACCAACAGCTTATGTGACAAAACTATCCCTTCAGTCTGACCTATTGACACAGCTGTTGCCGCAACTGAACAAAAACACCCAGGCAACGCTCGAGCAACAGGATCAAGTACTGCTGAAAAATATGCACAGGTACGCTGCTTATCGCCGTGTGTCTGTACTAAAATTGACAATGGACATCCATCTTTCTCATGTACTTAAAGTGCAAAAGGCTTTGTGTAATCTGGAGTACCTAACAGTGGTGCTGAACAAAGGGCTTGTTGTAGCTGCCGGAAAGCAGTCTCACATTCATCTGTCCATGGGAGGGGCATTGGAGTATCTTTAGTCAAAAGTGCTAGCAAAGGTTTGACAATGTGTGAAAACCCTAATATCCATTGCCTACAAAAAGAAGTAAGACCAAGGAATGCACAAACATCTTTCTGAGTAGAGGGTACTGGTGTGTCTAAAATTGCTTGAATACAATCTGATGTAAGTGCACGGCCCTCCTTAGACAAAAGGTGACCTAAATAGGTTACCTTTGGTCTACAATATTGCAATTTCTTTCGTGACACTTTATGATGGTGTGAAGCAAGAAAAGAAAGTAAGGACAAAGTGCACTTTTCACATTGCTCAGGGGTATCAGCTGCCAAAAAAATATAATTGACATATTGTATGAGAGCCACACCTTAAGGCAAAACAAAAGAATCAAGTTGTGGTTTTAACGCTTGACTATAAATACTAGGACTCTCAGCATAGCCTTGAGGAACTCTGCAAAATCTAGATGATTGTTTATTCAAAGTAAAACCAAACAAATATTGGCTGTCAGGATGAATAGGAATCGAAAAGAAAGCATTCTTCAATTCTATCACAGAGAACGTAGTTGCTGTCGGGGGAACCAAAGTAAGAAGTGTCATGATGTCATATACCACAGGATATTGTGGTACCACAATCTTATTCATTTCTCGTAAATCAATAATGAATCAGTAAATCCTAGTATCAGTATCCTTTTTCAGAATAGGAAGAATTGGACTGTTACAAACATCATTCAGAACTTCCTCAACAACTCCAACTGCAATAAGATCATGCACAATTCGTATGAGTGCTTCTTCGCCCTCCTGTGAAATTTTGTATTGAGGCAAACATGGCAATACAGCTCGCTCCTTGACACTAATATGTACCGGTGGACTAATCATTTGTCACACATCAGTATCTGAAGTAGCCCACAAAGTACTAGGGAGTGAAGCTAATGCAATATCCTCTTTAACAAGACAAACTATTTCCATCACAGGATGTTTATCATTCAAAATAACACGCACCCCTTCAGGAGAGCATCGTATTGTAGCCCTGAAATACTTGAGCATATCAAGACCCACAATATTGTATGGTGTATTTGGAGAAAGCAAAAACGGACATGGAGCAGTAAATTTATCAACATGGAATGCAAGTGGTTGTGACAATGGGCTAGGGGAAGGTGTTCCATCCAAACCTATCAATGTAATGGTTAAGCCAGACAGGTGAGCCCTAGGAACCAATTGTTTAGAAAAGGTGCTACGAGTAGCTCCTGTATCAACCAGATACTGATCATTAGAACCCAAAACATGTGCTGTAAAATAGGGACCCCTCTGATCTACTGGAACTTCAACTGATTCCTTACCCCATCCTAGGCAATCCTATGCATAAGCAGAATCTTGGAAATCAGGCTGCACATAGTTAGACATCTGGTATTGGATCCGTCTATCAAAAGTGTTAAACCCATCCTGCCCTTGTACATTAGCATTAACCCTAGCATGATCATTCGTGCTTCTTGTAGGCACTGAATATCCTGAGCGATTTCTCATTTGTCCCCGACCACGTGAACACTGCTGAACACGTAGTGCTGGACAATCGGCAGACCAATGCCCAAACTTCTTACAATACTCACACCGATCAACAGACAAATTCGAAAGAGTGTAAGAAGAACCATAAGATCCACGTCCACCTCTATCACTACCTTTAAAAGGCGGACCATAAGCTTGAGCCAATATAACCTTTGTCTTTAATTCTTTAGTCTTTTTTATCTTCGCTACCTTTTGCTTCTAATTCCTGACGTTCATAATACTGAGCCATAGTCAAAAGAGAAACCGGAGTAGAGATAGTCCATGAACTTTCACTAGCTTTTAGATGACTAGCTATTCCTGGTAACAGATTTGCAACATATTTATCGATGAACAAATGTCTGCCCGTATCTTCTGACAATAACCGGCCGCTAAAATCATGAAATGCTTCTTCAAAGCGTGTAAAGAAATCAGAGACCGATTCATCTGCCTTTTGCTTACAAGACGCTAAAACAGTCCAATCTATCTTTTTAGGGTGAATAATCGTTTTTAACTTAACTAATATGGCTGCGGGAAGATCTAGAATCAACTGATACGGCTTTTTCGCAGGTTCTCTATCCCCGTCCATCTGCTCTAAATCTTTCCATGACGCCCCAAAAACTACACAATCATCAACTTTACGAACAGTTCTCCACATATCTGGCGGTAATATCAATCCGAAAAATAAATCAATGTCAGCCAAAGTCATAGTACAAGAACTAATTGCTCCCTCAACTTCCTCATAAAAGGTGGCTGGATTTTTCCGCGGGTCAGGTAATGCTGTTTTAAGTGCCATTACATCTGCCCTATTCCAAGGAGTATACACCCAATTATAAAAAAAATAACCCTTAGCATCAACAGAAGTTTTGTCATCACTTGTACCCGATCCTTTCGGAGGAACATACAAAGGCGCGGCCTCTCGCATTGGTTTCCCGTGAACTATCATAGTCTTATCTGTTCCGAAGATGGAAGCTTGCACCCCGCCGGTCTGAGATGTCAGTGCAACTACGTCCATGGCCTTTTTCTCCTCTCGCAAACGGACTGCCGCAACACATAATTTCACCAAACGCCTGATTGCATCAGCCACCTGGGAGAAAACAAAAAGACCATCACGCATTTGCTTACCATCACCTGCTACATCATCGGGCTCTAACTCATCAGAATATTTCCGAAATAGTTCAATAACTTCTGTGCCAAATGCCTCAGTAAAATATAGCTGCTCCTTTTCCATCCACCCTTTCATATTGTCTAAAAGTTCAGACACAAGGCTACGAATTGCTAAACGAGCAATAGATCTAAGCTCAGACGCATGGTCAGCAGGCAACATAGAGTGACTGTCTCGTATCTTCTGTTGCTCCGAACCGGAGACCTCAGCAAACTCATGAGGGGCAGAAGGAATGGCATACTGAGGTGGAGGGCGATCTAGTAACAAAAAATCATTGTGCGGTTTATTAAGGATAGGCTAGAGAGGTTGGCGAACAGTGTTTTGGCCAGTTACCTGTAATTTACGTTCTTTCTCTTCTATCTCAATTAAAACGTTTATTTATTTCTTTCTCATTTCCAATGCTTTCACTTATATATTCTTCCACTGATCTTTCTCAAGCAACGCTTGCTCACGCTTCACTCGTCCACGCACTTCTTTCTCCCACATTCGTACACAGTCAAACATATCTTGCCTAGACCTTCGCTGACACATACATTGTTCCAGATACTCAATCTTTTGCAAATCAAATGACCCATGCATAGGCCAACGTAACTCAGGATCCACACGAGTGTATTTATTCCATAATGTGCTGTACATTATAGAAGAAAGACCATGTTTAACATACATATGTCTATTGGGCGTCCCCTCTGGGGGTGCCGGTTGTGATTCTTCCAGTCTCAAATTGGTACCATTACAAAAACAACATATCCTACGAAGTGCGCTAAAAACAGGCATGCCAAAACTAGTGCCGAATATGCAGTATTATAATCAAAGTAGCACTTAAAGTACCTCTAGTACGATGTGCCGTTCAAATCAAAATTAAATTGGAGAAAATTCTCATCATTACCTGCCTATATAAATTGCAATTTATATATCAATTCAAAGGACACAAATTGACTAGTCACCCAAAACACGAGAGCCACAGTAAGTGGTGCTAAACTACATTACCAAACAAAGGCATCAAAACCCACAGCAAGTGCCGTAAAACGGCTCTTACCAATCACAGGGCGTCCAGATTCCAACTCCCAAGTTCTAAAATCAACCAAATGGTCACTGCACGATGAATGAACAAAAAGGATCTCAGTCGAGGACCGGCGCCACCTGGATGGTCAAGTCAGAAAGAAGGGAAAAACGCCGTGGTTGCCAAGACTCAGGTCTCCTCAGGCATTAATCGTCCACAGCGAGATCCCAATCCTTCGTCGTGACCAATCCGTCGGGCGTCCGAGTCGCTGATGAGTCCCTGTTCGGGTGCCAATTTTGTCGAAGTAAGCCTCAGCAAGGCCTACTAGTGCAAGGGGTTCGCCATTCTCAGCACAAAGTCCTCAGAACATATAGGAAGAAGTTGGCACAGAAACTGAAGTAAAAGACAAAGTTTATTGAACCTCAAGAGGTGGTACTACAGTTCAAACAGCACCCTTCTGTAATGTTTGAAGTAGCACACTGAACTAAGAGAGCATGGTCATTTTATACCCACGCAGGGGCTAAAAAGAAGGTGGTACACTTATAGAAGCAAGACTTATTTACATATAAGGTCATATGGAAATGCACAGTCGACAGGTAGGAGGGACTAACAGTTTTCAAGGACTAGTAGACACATTACTGTCTGTTACTAATTACTAACAGCTGCAGACCTTACTGGGCATGTGCGAAAGTGGGGGATGCTAAATATAACTTGTCACTAGACAGATTTTTAAGAGTAGTTAACAGGAAGGTAGGACAGAGCACATGGCGAGCACATGGCAGCATGTGGCAGAGAAAATGGCTGCCATGAATACAAATGGATTCGGCAAAAAGTTCACAATAGTTGCTAAATACAAGATGTCTTCTGCTAATGCTTAATCTAATCACTACTAAATTAGAACAGGTATAGAACACCAACACGTCACACGAGCACTCCCTCAACTCCACTCCCATCCCTTTTTTATGTGCCCGCCCCTTGTTCCTAAAAAAGTCTTCCTTGCCACCCTTGCCCTATTCCCTACTCCTGTCCCACCCTGTGTTGCCCCTAAATGTCATGTCTACCTGCCCCTACCTGTCACGACTCACGTGCTGCTTGCGCCTGGAATTTGCAGATCTTGTGGCGTGGATCTTCGATGTTCGGCTTTGGCCCAAAAAGGGGCGACTCTTTCTGGTAGCCACGGTGCTGTAGGTGATGGGGACGCCAAGAACAGACCGTGGCCTTCAGAAAATAGCGCCAGAGGGAAAAAAACCCTTAGAACAAAAGGGGAAAAACCTCTAAACAGGAAGACTCCTGAAAAACAAGAACAAAAAGCAGGAATCAAAAAGAACAAAATTCAGGAAACACAGAGCGAAGAAATCCAGAACCAAAAAGGCGAGGAAATCAGGAGCGAAGACACTATCTGAGCAGAAAGTGTTGCAGCGCAAGGAAATGAAGAAAACACAGCCCTTATATACCAAAAGAACGAGTTACTTACCTTCGGTAACGACTTTTCTGGTGGATACATTAGCTACCTGTGGATTCCTCACCTCATGAATACTCCCATGGCGCCAGCATTCTACGGAAATCTTCTTACTAGTCTCTGCACGTCGACGAGGACGTCACTGTCTCGCACGCGACGCCGTCTGACGTCATACAGGCAATAAGAGGTCCTCGACGACGTGCGGACGTCAGTACCAATCATTTTTTACGTGCATGAGAACAACCAGGCAATGCAATGAAAGAACAAAGCAACATCCATTATAATGTAAAAATACACCACATTGTATGAATAACTGTAAATCTTTTTATGTACATATATATATATATATATATATAAAACTCTCTCTTTTAAAATATATATACACACACCAAGTATATACATAAAGATATATAGACATATACCTACATATATATAAATATATTATATATATACATCTATTGCACCCTCAAAGACCAAGAGGAGCACACTCAAGGATTACTTGGCAAGACCATAAAGGCAACGGGGAGGCGGGTGGGACCGTGAGGAATCCACAGGTAGCTAATGTATCCACCAGAAAAGTCGTTACCGAAGGTAAGTAACTCGTTCTTCTGATGGATACAACTACCTGTGGATTCCTCACCTCATGAATAGAGTCCCAAAGCAGTACCACGCCCGGCGGTGGGTGCCTAAATGGTCAAACCAAGAAATCCTGCAGCACTGACCGTGCAAAATGGCCGTCCCTTCTAACCTCAGAATCTAAACAGTAATGTTTTGCAAAAGTGTGAAGGGACGACCAAGTTGCGGCCTTGCAGATGTCGACCACAGGAACACCTCTGGCTAAGGCCGAAGTGGCCGACTTAGCTCTGGTGGAATGAGCTCTAATGCCCTCAGGAGGATCCTTCTTTGCCAAAGAGTAACATATTTTAATGCAAAGAACAACCCACCTGGATAGTGTTCTCTTGTGGACTGCCTTTCCTCTCCTCTTGCCCACGTATCCAATAAACAGCTGATCCTCCAGCCTGAAATCCTTTGTTCTATCGATAAAGAAGCTCAACGCTCTCTTTGGGTCCAGACGGTGCAGTCTTTCTTCCTCTTTGGAAGGATGAGGCGGAGGATAGAACGTGGACAAAGTAATTGCCTGAGCCAAATGGAAGGGTGAAACAACCTTCGGGAGGAAAGCAGCCTTGGTCCTCAACACCACCTTATCCCCATAAAAAGTTGTATAAGGGGGTTTTACTGATAAGGCCTGCAACTCACTCACTCTCCTTGCTGATGTTATAGCTATCAGGAAGACTGTTTTTAAAACCAAATACCTCAAGGGGCAAGAATGCATAGGTTCAAAAGGGGACCCCATAAGGAAAGTCAGGACTAAGGACAAATCCCATTGCGGCATAACGAATGGCTTTGGAGGATATTGATTTAGAAGACCTTTCAAGAATCTGATAACAATAGGGGATTTAAATAAAGATGGTTGGTCTGGAAGACATATGAAGGCTGACAAGGCCGATAAATAACCTTTAATGGTAGCCACTGCACAGCCTTTCTGCGCCAGAGATAGAGCAAAAGACAAAACGTCCGATAGATGAGCATGTAAAGGATCAATCTGCCTCTCTCCACACCACGCAACAAATTTAGACCACCTATTAGCGTAGATAGATTTAGTGGAGTGTCGCCTGGCCGCTAATATAACATCCACTACCTCAGGCGGGAGAGAGAAGGAACTCAGGTTGCCCCGTTCAATCTCCAGGCATGTAGGTGCAGACTCTGGAGGTTGGGGTGTAGAACCTGCCCCTGCGACTGTGAGAGGAGGTCTGCCCTGAAAGGGAGACGGAGCGGCGGGCACGTTGAGAGTTGGAGAAGGTCGGAGTACCACACCCTCCTTGGCCAATCCGGAGCTATTAAGATTACTAGAGCCCGGTCTTGGCGAATCTTCCTCAATACTCGAGGAATCAAGGGTATGGGAGGAAACGCGTAAAGCAACTGGCCGCACCAGGTCATTTGAAACGCGTCCCCCAACGCTTCCTGCATCGGATACTGAAGGCTGCAGAACAACGGACAATGCGCGTTCTCTCGAGTGGCGAACAGATCTACCCGAGGAAACCCCCACTTGTGGAAGATTAAACGGACTTGATCTGGATGGAGACGCCACTCGTGGTCTGCCGAGAAGTGGCGACTGAGACTGTCCGCACGCACGTTCAAGACTCCGGCCAGATGGTTTGCTATCAAGCAAATCCGATGGTCCTTTGCCCAGGACCATAGTCGAAGAGCTTCTCTGCAGAGAAGGTACGACCCCACTCCTCCCTGCTTGTTTATGTACCACATCGTGGTAGTATTGTCCGTTAGGACCTGTACCGACTGACCACGAAGGGAAGGGAGGAAGGCCTTGAGAGCCAGACGTACAGCCCGTAACTCTAACAGATTGATGTGAAAAATCTGTTCCTCTGGAGACCAAAGACCTTTGATCTCCAGATCCCCCAGATGAGCTCCCCACCCTAGAGTGGAAGCATCCGTTATGACTGTGGCCACTGGTGGCGACTGCTGGAACGGCTTTCCTTGTGAAAGATTGTTGCTTGCAATCCACCACTTCAAATCCACAGCAGCATCTCTGGAGATCTTGACAGTACCCTCTAGATCCCCTCTGTGTTGAGACCACTGCCTTCGGAGGCACCACTGAAGAGCCCTCATGTGCCAGCGAGCATGCATGACCAACAGAATGCAGGAGGCAAAAAGACCGAGCAGACGAAGGACCTTGAGGACTGGAACTACCGCTCCATTTCGAAACATTGGAACCAAATCCTGAATATCTTGAATCCGCTGAGGCGGAGGAAAGGCCCGACCCAATGTTGTATCCAGTACTGCCCCTATGAACAGGAGGCGCTGAGAGGGCTCCAGGTGAGATTTGGGCTCGTTCACCGAAAAGCCCAGGTCGAACAACAACTGGGTTGTTGACTGCAGATGACGCAACACAAGCTCCGGGGACTTGGCTTTGATCAACCAATCGTCCAAGTAAGGGAATACTGCTATCCCCTTCCTTCTGAGCTCTGCCGCAACCACCGACATCACCTTCGTGAAGACTCGAGGTGCTGAAGTAAGACCAAACGGAAGGACCGCAAACTGGTAGTGTTGCGATCCCACCACAAACCGGAGATACTTCCTGTGTGACTTGAGTATCGGGATATGAAAGTAAGCATCCTGCAAGTCGACAGACACCATCCAGTCTTCCATGTTCAACGCCAAAAGCACCTGTGCTAGGGTCAGCATCTTGAACTTTTCCTGCTTGAGGAACCAATTCAAGATCCTCAGGTCCAGAATTGGTCTCAAACGACCATCCTTCTTGGGAATCAGGAAATACCTTGAGTAAACTCCTTGACCCCTTTCCTGCTCCGGGACCAACTCCACCGCGCCCTTTAAAAGGAGGACTTCTACCTCCTGTTCTAGCAACAGGAGGTGTTCTTGTGAACAATACGAAGGGCGGGGCGGGATGAGGGGCGGAAACTCCCGAAAGGGAAGGGTGTAGCCTTTTCCCACAACACTGAGAACCCAAGTGTCCGACGTAACAGTCTCCCATTTGGTGAGAAAATGCTGTAATCTTCCCCCTACAGGAGAGGAGTGAGTGGGAAATGGTGGAAGCCTAAGGCTGCTTCCCCTGCTGCACCCCGCCAGAGGATGAGGAAGAGGCAGAGTGCTGCTGAGAGGCTCCCCTGGTGCGGACCCTACCCCTCCCCCTAAAAGATCTATAGGGGTGGGAAGAGGCAGGTTGCTGATATCTTCCCCGAAAGGAAGAGGAGGAAGAGCCACGCCCAAATCCACGAAACCTCCTGAAGAATCTGGAAGAGGCCGTGGAAGAAGGAGCTTGGAGTCCCAACGACTTAGCCGTGGCCCTGCTCTCCTTAAACCGTTCCAAGGCCGAATCAGCCTTAGCCCCAAACAGTTTGTCCCCATCAAACGGGAGATCCAACAATGTGGACTGTACATCTGGCGAAAAGCCCGAGTTACGGAGCCAGGCCTGTCTCCTTTCCACCACAGTTGTGCCCATTGCTCTGGCTACCGAGTCGGTGGTATCCAGTCCCGTCTGGATAATTTGGGTCGCAGCAGCCTGGGCATCAGAGACAAGATCCAAAAGACCCTGGGGAAGCTCTGTAAACGAAGAGGAGATGTCATCCATCAGAGCATGAATATACCTCCCCAGGATACAGGTCGCATTAGTGGCCTTTAACGCCAGACTGCAGGACGAAAAAATCTTCTTCGACTGCGCCTCTAGCTTTTTTGAGTCTCTGTCCCCAGGCACCGTCGGGAAAGAACCAGGCGCTGACTTGGACGAACAGGAGGCCTGCACTACCAAGCTCTCCGGCGTAGGGTGCCTAGATAGGAAACCAGGATCAGTTGGAGCCGTCCGATACCTCCTGGCCACGGCTCTGTGAACTGCTGGGGAAGATGCCGGCCTCTTCCACACCTCTAAAACCGGATCCAGCAGAGCGTCATTAAAAGGTAACAGAGGCTCCGCCGCGGCTGAGGCCGGATGCAACACCTCCGTCAAAAGGTTTTGTTTTGCCTCCACCACCGGCAAAGGCAGGTCCAAAAAACTAGCTGCCTTCCGTACCACTGTATGAAAGGAAGCAGCTTCCTCAGTATATTCCCCCGGGGACGAAAGGTCCCACTCAGGGGAAGTGTCCAGCCCACTGGCCGACTCCAGTCCACGCAGCCCATCACCCGAGTCCTCTAGCTCTCCTTCCTCTAGGGCTCGTTGGTACTCCTGCTCTTCTAGTACCCGGAGAGCACGTCTCCTCGAATGAAGTCGTTGTTCAATACGCGGAGTCGACAATGCCTCCGCCGAAGTCGAAGATCGGCGCCGATCTTCAGAAGCCACCGACGCCGCGTCCGGCGCCACATGTAACTTCGGCGCCGACGAAAGAGCAGCTGAAGCAGATGGACCCACCGGAGTCACAGGCCGAAATCCCGACGTCGACGGGATGGAAATCCCCGGGGCCAATCCTTCTGAAGCCACCGGAGCGGCCACCGGCGCCGACACTGGCGCCGAGCCCACGTTCCCAAACGGGAGAAAGGGCATAAAGGGTGCCGGCCGAAGAGGCGCAGGATCACCCAAAGAAAAGGCCAAAGGCCCAGCCGGAGCACCCCCTGGAGCCATCTGTTGGAAGATGGCATACATCGCATTCAAGAATGCGGAACTATCGGCTCCAGGGGTGGGAAAAGCCGGATACTGGGGTGCCTGTCTCGGAGGCGACCCCGACTCCGGCCTCGGCGTCTGCGCCGGAGAAAACACTTGAGGCTCCAATACCTCAATCACCGACGCCTGTCCAGGCGAAGTTGGTGACGCCGGAGAGGGCAACGGCGTCGAAGGATGCGGCGTCACCGTGGGGCTGACCTCCCATGTCTTTCGGCGCCGATCCGGAGACCTGGAACGAGCCTCCCTTGAATGACGCCGAGATTCTCTACGGCGCCGGGAGTCTCGATGACGCCGATGTTTTGGAGAAGACTTCTTGTGATGCTTCTCCTTTGACTTGGCCATAAACAGCTTCGCCTCACGTTCTTTAAGGGCCTTCGGATTCATGTGCTGACATGAATCACAAGTCGAGACGTCGTGGTCGGAGCTCAAACACCAAAGGCAATCGGAATGAGGATCCGTCACCGACATCTTGCCTCCACACTCACGACAAGGCTTAAATCCAGACTTTCTCTGCGACATTATTTCCACGGAGAAAGAGTACGCAGCAAGATATACACTGTAACCGCAAGAGTAACAGTTGCTCCCTCGAAGATAACCGTTTCGAATGCACGGAAAAAAGGGAACTGACGTCCGCACGTCGTCGAGGACCTCTTATTGCCTGTATGACGTCAGACGGCGTCGCGTGCGAGACAGTGACGTCCTCGTCGACGTGCAGAGACTAGTAAGAAGATTTCCGTAGAATGCTGGCGCCATGGGAGTATTCATGAGGTGAGGAATCCACAGGTAGTTGTATCCATCAGAAGACAGGAAGTGACCCACAGGAAGTAAAAGGACACCATATTAGACAGGGAGAGGTACATAGAACAAAACAGAATAGAAACCATAGAGAATAGGGAACAATGAATGCTGGGAAGAGAAAGGTAACCTGGGAAGGGAAGAAGACATAAAAAAAGTACAACAAAAAGACCCAAGAAAGAAGAAAAGAAAGAGGACAAGAAAGAAGAAAGAAGAACAGGTAAGAGGGGTCAGGAGACCCCAGCAAGGCGGTGGAAAACGACAGAGCGAGGCCCCATGCAATGCCTGGGGCCTCGAAAAGTGCATGAAAGGCTGGGGGCGCGCCGCATTTTAGAAACGCGCTGTGTGGCCCCAGCCGAACGCCCGGCTTGTGCCGAACATTCGGCTCGCGCCGCACCACGCGGCGTGACAGTAGGTCCCCCTCCCGAAGGCCCAGGTTTGAGAGGAAATAAACGGTGAAAGCGTTGAATCAGGAGAGGAGCGTGAACAGAAGATGCATCTTCCCAAGAGCATTCACTGAGAGGATAACCCTTCCAATGAATCAGATATTGAAGCCGTCTGTGAAATAGACGAGAGTCACAGATTTCCTGTACCTCATATTCAGGAACATCGTTCACCAACACAGGAGGAGGACAAGGAAACTGACGAGAGAAAGGGTCAGGTACGTAAGGTTTGAGCTGGGAAACATGAAAGACGGGATGAATCTTCCAAGTATGAGGTAAGCGAAGACGGACAGTGACAGGATTGATCAGCTGAAGAATACGGAAAGGTCCGTAGTAACGAGGTGTGAACTTGTTCAGAGAAAGACGTGAGGGTAGGAATTTGGATGAGAGCCAGACTTTATCTTGCGGGTGATAGTCTGGAGTGGTTCCACGTTTCTTGTCTGCAGCCTTCTTCATATATCTTTTGGTTTGTAACAGATTGGATCGAATTAGTCTAAGGATCTGTAAAAGTCGTTTGGAGAGGTGAGTAATAGCGGGCAAAGGAGAGGTGGATTGAGGAGAAGTAGGAAAGGAGGTAGGATGAAAACCATAAGAGCAGAAAAAAGGAGTGACCTTGGAAGCACTGTGGACAGTATTATTGTAGGAAAATTCAGCAATAGGGAGATAAGTGTTCCAGTTGCTTTGGGTTGAATTTCAAAAACAGCGAAGGTATTGCTCTAGCCCTTGGTTCAGACGCTCGGTCTGTCCATTGGTCTGTGGATGGAACCCCGATGACAGGGCTCTGTTGATATTGAGTGTCTTACAGAAATACCTCCAAAACCGGGAAATGTACTGGGGTCCTCTATCAGATATAATGGTATGTGGAAGTCCATGAAGGCGGAAGATATGATCAATAAATATCTGGCTTAGTTCTTGAGATGTAGGCAGCCTTTTTAGTGCAGTGAAATGAGCCATCTTAGTAAAGGAATCCACAGTGACCATGATAACCCGGTTTCCTGCTGAAGGTGGGAGCGAACACATGAAATCGGTAGAGATGGTGTGCCATGGAGCTGGCGGAACAGGCAAGGGCTGTAGCAATCCTGCAGGTCTGGTACGGGGAATCTTGACTTGAGCACAAATAGGACAAGCCTGAACATATCTTTCAACATCCTGCTTCCAGGTAGGCCACCAGAAACACCGTGAGAGAAGTTCTTGTGTGGCCTTGATGCCTCTATGACCAGCCACCGGTGAATCATGGCACATTTGTAATGCTTTTTCTTTCACTCTGTCAGTAGGGAGGAATATCAAGTTCTGATAATAATGGAATCCTTGTCTCTTATTCAACAAAGGTCTTAGGTTCTCTACTTCGTGGTCCGATAGTTTGGTGTATTCCAGTTGTACTTCCTCCAGAAAAGATTGAGCCACTCCAATGATCTTACTAGGTTCCAGTAGATACTGAGATGGGGAAGGAGTACAATCTGGATAACGACGAGACAGAGCATCAGCCAGAATGTTTTGAGATCCAGGAATATAGGTGACGTAAAAATCATACTGACTGAAGAAAAAGGCCCAACGAGCCTGGCGACTATTCTGGCACACAAAATTTCGTAAACATTGTAGGTTACGGTGGTCTGTTCTAACCTCAAAAGGCTCTTTGGAACCCATCAGAAACTGTCTCCACTCTAGGCAGGCTGTTTTCAAAGCCAATAATTCCCTTTCAAGTACAGAGTAATGTTGTTCTGCTGTAGAGAGGATATGCGACAAATAGAAAACAGGATGTTCAAGACCATCATCCTCTTGTTGTTGGAGTAAGACAGCTCCGATGGCTCTTTCAGAAGCGTCGGTGACAACAATAAATTGTTTGTTGGTATCTGGATGCCGTAAGATGGGAGCTTGTGTGAAAGCTTTCTTTAAACCTTGAAAGGCTGTTTCAGCCGCCTCAGTCCAGATAAACCCTTTCGTTAAATTCTCCTTCTTTAAGGTATGTGTTATGTGGCTAGTTTGTTTTGCAAAGTCCAATATAAACTGCCGATAAAAATTTGCTAATCCTAAAAAACATTGTGTTTCTTTAATAGAAGAAGGAGAAGGCCAGTCTAGAATCGCTTGTACTTTTTCTTGGTCCATAGCTATGCCGGTGGAACTTAAATGATAACCCAGGTATTTAACCTCCGTCTTGTCGAACTCACATTTTTCTGGTTTGCAAAATAGTTGATGTGCCCGGAGTCTTTGAAGGACTTGTTTCACATGGGACGAATGGAGTTCAGGATCTCTGGAATAAATCAGAATATCATCTAGATAAATGACCACTGTCTGGTTCAGAAGGTCAGAAAACACCGAATCCATAAATCTCTGGAAGATTGCGGGGGCATTAGTGAGACCAAACGGCATAACTCGGTATTCAAAGTGACCAAATGGGGTCCTGAAAGCTGTCTTCCACTCATCTCCTTCTTTTATGCGTAAAAGGTAATAGGCTCCTCGCAGATCAAGTTTAGTAAAACGTTGAGCCCCTCTAACTGCTTCTAGAATGTCCCTGATGAGAGGCAAAGGATAACGGTCTTTAATGGTTATCTTATTCAGACCTCGAAAGTCCAGGCAAGGACGAAGATCCTTTGTCTTCTTGGGTACAAAAAAGAGAGGAGCCCCGGCCGGAGAAGATGAGGGAACTATAAGACCACTCTGGACATTGTCATCCAGATATTCTTTTAGAACTTCTTTTTCAGGTTCCGTGAGGGAATACATCCTCCCAAAAGGAACGATTGTGCCAGGTTCTAAGGGAATAGCACAATCGTAGTCTCGATGTGGAGGTAACACAGGTTTGGATGGTTTTTGGAACACATCTTGAAACTCCAAATAGTGTTCAGGGACTCCTTGGACTGTATTAATGGAAGAACCAGTAATACTTTCAGTGACTATAGATCTTTTCGGTGACCAATACTTGTCGGAAGCAAAACAGTTTTCATGACAAAATTGCGAAGACAAGGAAACTGTCCGGGTTACCCAGTTCACATATGGATTATGTCTGATGAACCACGGAATTCCAAGAATAATGGTATGGTTGGGGGACGTGATGAGATCAAAAGAGATGTGTTCTTGATGGTTTCCGATCTGTAAACTTAACATCAGGGTAGTGGTGTCCACTGGACCAGAGGATAATAAGGATCCATCCACGGTGTGCACCTGTTCGGGAACTTCTTTAGATTGTGTAGGAACTTGGTGAGTAGCAGCCCACATCTGGTCCATGTATATTCCACTAGCACCACAATCTAGTATTGCCATAGTCTCTTCTTGACGACCGTTAGGAAGTTGCAACAAGACAGGAAAAATGAACAAGGAGGTTGTATTGTCATTAAAGGAGCTGATGGAAGGTATAGCTGTAGATCCCGTCCCCTCCCTTCTTACAGAGGACGGGAAGTGGCGTTTCCCGATGGCCTGGGCGGACGTACAGGACAGTTTCGAATCATGTGACCAGCAGAACCACAGTACAGGCACAACCCTTTCTTGCGTCTGTCTTCTCGCTCGCTGGCGGAGAGCGGACCTCGGGTAGTATCTACCTGCATGGGTTCCCCTTCGACGTCAATAGCAGGAGGGCGAGGTTCCTCAGAACGCTGCAGACCAGCTCGTGAGGTACTTGGCTGGGAGAACCCTCTATTCCTTCTCTTCTCCGATCTCCGTTCCTGAAGACGATATTCGATGGACAGTGCTTGATCCATCAGGCCACGAAGATCTTCCACTCTGGTAGAATGTACTAGTTCATCCTTTATTTCTTCTTTGAGTCCTCTGCGAAATAACGTTACCAGAGTACGTTCCACCCAAGTGGTCTCTGCTGCTAGCTGACGAAAACGGGTTATATATTGCAGAACATCTTGTGAGCCTTGGTGAATGTCGCATAAGGCTTCTTCTGCAGAGGCTTCCAATCCAGGTCGACTGAACATTTGTTTGAAGCGACTCACAAAGGTGGAATAGTCCGACAAAACTGGGTCATTGGATGACACCATCGGGGTTGCCCAGGCCAAGGCTGGACCGGATAAGGCACTGATGAGATAACCCACCTTGGTCCTGTCGTGGGAGAATTGGGTTGGTCGGAAGGCGAAGTACACCGTTAATGCATCCAGGAACTCACGAAGCTTGGTTGGTTCGCCGGAGAAACGAGGGGTTGAAGCGGAGATAGTCGGAACATCACTAGTGCGGAGAGCCAAAGCCTGTCGTAACGCAGCATTTTCATTGCGTAGTTGTTGCAATTCCTGAGCTTGTTGCTGAATCGTGGTCAAAAGAGATTGATCAGAATCTGCAGCAGCCGCCACTGTATTATCCATGGTGTTTGAGGACGTCGGAATGGTTGGGCGCTGCAATCTGTCACGACTCACGTGCTGCTTGCGCCTGGAATTTGCAGATCTTGTGGCGTGGATCTTCGATGTTCGGCTTTGGCCCAAAAAGGGGCGACTCTTTCTGGTAGCCACGGTGCTGTAGGTGATGGGGACGCCAAGAACAGACCGTGGCCTTCAGAAAATAGCGCCAGAGGGAAAAAAACCCTTAGAACAAAAGGGGAAAAACCTCTAAACAGGAAGACTCCTGAAAAACAAGAACAAAAAGCAGGAATCAAAAAGAACAAAATTCAGGAAACACAGAGCGAAGAAATCCAGAACCAAAAAGGCGAGGAAATCAGGAGCGAAGACACTATCTGAGCAGAAAGTGTTGCAGCGCAAGGAAATGAAGAAAACACAGCCCTTATATACCAAAAGACAGGAAGTGACCCACAGGAAGTAAAAGGACACCATATTAGACAGGGAGAGGTACATAGAACAAAACAGAATAGAAACCATAGAGAATAGGGAACAATGAATGCTGGGAAGAGAAAGGTAACCTGGGAAGGGAAGAAGACATAAAAAAAAGTACAACAAAAAGACCCAAGAAAGAAGAAAAGAAAGAGGACAAGAAAGAAGAAAGAAGAACAGGTAAGAGGGGTCAGGAGACCCCAGCAAGGCGGTGGAAAACGACAGAGCGAGGCCCCATGCAATGCCTGGGGCCTTGAAAAGTGCATGAAAGGCTGGGGGCGCGCCGCGTTTTAGAAACGCGCTGTGCGGCCCCAGCCGAACGCCCGGCTTGTGCCGAACATTCGGCTCGCGCCGCACCACGCGGCGCGACACTACCTGGCCCTTCCACCTCCCATTCCTTCACTGCCCCCTCTGGTGTTGGACCTGCTCGGGCACCCAGTAAGAAGTCCACCCCTCGCAGAGCCAAAGTCCCCCCTCCCAATCCCAAACAAAAACACCCACCTTCCAAACCCAAGCCACCCCTACCGCCTACACCCCTGAGGTACCGGCCTGTCCCATTGATGCCTCTATGACTTGGAGGCCTATTTTCTGTCAGGACTCAAGTTGGGCCTGTAACATGTGAACTATGTGCTTTGTGCACATCTGCACGTTTAACTTACCATTTGGCACTTTTTGTATATAGTTCATTTTTTAAGTAATGTTTCCGAATGCATCTGCCCACATTGCTGGGGTTGGCAAGATGAGATACTTGTCCTGTTTTCCTTCTAAATGGTGGTGTGACATCTGTGTGCAACAGTGTGTGATGTTTGTGAATGGGTTGTGTCTGTGTTGTTGCATACGCTGGGTAGATGACTGGTGCCATGCGCATGTTGTGATGTGTCTAAATGATGGCTTGTGGGATTGTATGGGGTGGCGTGTGGGTCTGTGTGTATGGCGCTGCATCTGTGAATTTCTTTGTATGTTGGTTGTATATGGAGTCTCACCTGTGTCATTGTTTGGATGTATGTTTGGTGATATTGATTGTGTGTCATTGCTACATACAGCTTTTTGTTTGTGTGGTATTTCTCAACCTGCCTGTCTATGACTGTGTTTAAGTGTTTGTGATATAGGGGGTCATTCTGACCCTGGTGGTCCATGACCGCCATGGCAGAGGGCGGCGGAAGCACCGCCAACAGGCTGGCGGTGCTTCCTGGGCGATTCTGACCGCGGCGGTAAAGCCGCGGTCAGAAAAGGGGAGCCGGCGGTTTCCCGCCGGATTCCCGCTGGCCCAGGAAATCCGCCATGGCGGCGCTGCTTGCAGCACCGCCATGGGGATTCCGACCGCCTTCCCGCCAGCCTGTTTCTGGCGGTGTCCACCGCCAGAACCAGGATGGCGGGAACGGGTGCCGTGGGGCCCCTGCACTGCCCATGCCACTGGCATGGGCAGTGCAGGGGCCCGCTAACAGGGCCCCACAAAGAGTTTCACTGTCTGCTGTGCAGACAGTGAAAATCGCGACGGGTGCCACTGCACCCGTCGCACCCCTGCAACTCCGCCGGCTCCATTCCGAGCCGGCTTCATTGTTGAAGGGGCTTTCCCGCTGGGCCGGCCAGCGGTCTTCTGGCAGTCGCCCGCCGGTCCAGCGGGAAAGCCGGAATGGCCGCCGCGGTCTTTCGGCGGGAACCGCTTGGCGGGCGGCGTCCGCCGACCGCCGCGGTCAGAATGACCGACATAGTTGTCATTGTTTGATTATGGGGTATTGAGTATGGATGTGTATGTCTGTGTTGGAGGTGTTTGTGTACGTTGTGCTGTGTGTTTGGCACATGTCTGGTTGGCGTTGTGTGTGCATTAGATACTTGGCTTTTTTGTATTTTGTGTGTGCGTGTGTGTGTAGACATGTGCTGGTATTGTACATTTGTTTGCGTGCATGTGTGTGGCCTTCGCTGTCCATGCTGGGTGTGTGTGTTGTGTGAGGGTGTGTATAACTTCCCTTTCATCCAGTGTGTGCTAGGCATACTTACGGTTGTCGTCTTCATCATCGTCGCTGTTCCTGCAGGTGTATGGCGAGATACAACGCTGGGAAGGCTTTCAGTTCGCAGACACAAATGTGTACCTGGAGATGAGTGTCTCCTTTTATACTTTCTATTTCTGCCAGGCTTTTCGTAGCGGTCGGACCTTCCCAGAAATCCTGGCGGTCTGGTGACTCTTGATATGGTGGGCGGTACATTGGTTCCTGCCAGCCTGAAGATTGCTACTGCTGGAGGTCCGACTACAGTGGTGGTACTGGTGGGAAGTTGTCTGTGTTGCATTGGGTTCACCGCCGTAGTCGTAATATGGGGGTCTGCACCGCTAGCCTGGTGGTGGTCTCACCTCTACCACCAACGTGGCGGTCCGTTCTCCTCCAAACTCGTAATAAGGGCCAGAGATTATACTGGATCCCAATCAGTGTCATATAAATGTCTCCTCTGCACACACGTAATTGTCCTGTGTGCTGGGATGGAAGTAAAAAAAGTTAGAGCTTGCTATGATGAACTCAAGGAAGCTGTCAGAGGGATTTGGGGCACCTTTACCCCTCCCAACATATGGCTACTGTGAGAAAGTGCCTCTTTTTGAGCGGCTACCCGCACTATTTGGTGGACGGATCCTGCTACCTTTTTGACTCTGCACTGGGAGAATAACCAGGCACCAGTGAATGTGCTATGACCTCTAAACCATGTTGAATTAGCCAAAACCTAATTAACATATTTATCTTTCTTATAAGTCCAAAGTATATGGTTTCCAAGGTAACCTCTTGCAGGGAAAGCTAAATGTTACCCATGGACTACAGCACTACTGAGCCATTTACTAGTGTGACCAGGCAAGCATGACTCTAGGGCTGCTGCAGCAACCAGCAAGCTACAATTTAAAATTGCAACCCGGCCTGTCAAAATTAACCCTTTTTGACAGGAGAAAACCTTTCTTTTAAATATTATTAATATATACTTATTATTAATATATAATAATATTACTCAGCCCTATATAAGCCTTGTAGCCCAGAATGCAAGGAATATAGGCCCATATTTATACTTTTTTAGCTTCGCATTTGCTCCACTTTTTGATGCAAAAGTGGTGCAAACTTACAGAATACAGTTGTATTTTGTAAGTTTGTGCCGCTTTTGCGTCAAAAAATGAAGCAAATGCGGCGCTAAAACAGTATAAAAATGGGCCATGGTATTTAAAAGTAGGGTATTTAAAAGTATAGAAATTTGAAGTTAACATATCCTTACAGTGACTAGAACCCAAAAGCTATTTTCTCTGCATTAAAGCGGACTGGCCCACAGAAGAATACTGAGAAGAAATATTAAATATGAATTTTGCTAGCACAGGCTAGGGACCATATAGAAACATAATTCTGGTATTATTTATATTATATAGTAAAATCCCAACTCTATGGAGAAGTTAGATTTTTTGTAAATATTAAGAAAAGGGGACTTTTAGAAAGGTATATTTTCCCTGCCTGAAGCTCCTAGGACGTCCAACTGTCATACAGCTGGTGAATAATAGCCACAATGAGCTGTGAAAACCTCTCCCACAGCTGAGCTCGACAAAGGCCCCAGTGTTGAAAGGTGTTTTGGTCTTCTGCAGGACGAACAATTGGGCAAGGCCCCAGAACCTAATTTACTTCAAAGGGGCCTCTATCACACATATGTACCTAACACCTGTTTCGGCCCTCTCTTTCGTCGCTACCCTTCTCAGTCAGACAGGCACAAAAACATTGGAGGGAGAGCTGCCACCAGAACTAGTTGAGAGTGCCCTAAGAATAGGGGACTGCTCATTGCACATCTCTGGGTTGGCACTCAAACTCTGCACAAGTGGAGAAGCCTTTCTCAATATTGATGTTAGCGTAAGAGTGGCCCTGTGGGATTGTTTGCAGTAGGGCACACAGGAACAGTTGCAAAAGTGGGGAGGGTTACACCTGGAAACTTTTTCCTACTGGTTTGGGAGGGGCTAGGAGTCATCACTACCCACAAGCCACTTCCAGGACTAAATGTGGCATTCCTTGGAACTCTGTGGAAGCTGAACCTGTGGAAGAGCAGAAGAAGAACTGCACTTGCTGATTGAGACCTGCGAGGAGACCTGAAGGGCTGAACCTGCTCCCTCTTGTACCCAGGATGTAATAATGTACTCCAAATGTCAGTTGGCTGAACTCCTGTGTATGCTACAGGGAGACAACAAGCTACGAGATGCCTAAAGAGCCCAGCTTCCCACTACCAACTGAACATGACCTGGACTCTGCTGGTGGTCTCTGTCAGAATGAGTCAAACCCCAAGTGCTGTTCCTCAGGTCCTGGGTCCCTAGGGTGTGTCAAAATGTGCTCCTTCTAACATCCTTCAAAAACCCAGGACATTGAAAATATTTGGAATAAAGACATCCAGAGGTATGAGACAAACCTGCTGAGACAATCCGATCAAGATGCGTTGACACCAGGCTGAAGAAACAGGTTTCCCCTGCTCGGAGCGTCTCTTCATCAGCAAATCTGTTTCAGCTGCATCCCACCAAGAAGGTGTCTGACCTGCTCAAGCCCTCTTCGTAAACAGCCTGCAGTCTTGCCTCACTGGGTCCAAAATATGCGGTGGGTGGGAGGACTTCTATGCATGCGAAATTTGAATTTTTCAAACTCTAAGCTTTTCCTGTCAAATCCAACATCACCACCAGGATCTAGTCCAATGCCTATCTGATGTTGTGGAGACCTCTTTCAATACATTAGTATTTTGACTTCCAGAAAAAAGGAGAAGATAGTCTGTTGCAATGGCAAAAAAGGACCCTCGCTATCAAACTCATAGTTTGGCCACCTCTTTTAAATTCGGGTGGAATTTCAGTATGTGGACAGCAGAGACTATTCTGGCTCTGCTGATGACATACACCTCCGACAGCCCAACAGAGTAAGCATCCCCGAAGGCTTGGACATTTGTCCGTTCACCATATTTAGTATGGGTGGTAAATTGACACGTTTTCACTGTCCATCACCACTAGTTAAAACCTCGCCACAAGGGACAGCGAAAACTGTAAAATGACCCCAAAGCATTGGAAGAAACACCCATGGCAAGGGTGACATTGTTTTTTTTTATTTCCAACAAATCAATATCCAGGTTTGGAAATTTGATTTTGAAAAAAAAAAAAAAAAACAATGAAGCTTTGCCACAGGAATTCATTGTGTTGATGGAGCCCTCCATCAAACTTTCAATGCAAATAGAGGAACTGCTGAGATGGCAGTCCCTGTAAATGCAATAGATGTCAGTTGGGCCAATGGACGTCTCAAAATTTGACAGGTGTATACTCTCTCGAAGCAATGGAGGACTTTACTCCATTGCCCAAACAGAGTAAATACCTGTCTTTTAAACTCTTCCCTCAATTCCAGTCTGCGTTCTCTTGAGACACATCTACTTGTAGAAGAGCACCTTCACTCCTTTTATAAATCTGGCCTTAACCCAGATCTGACAGTTTCTGAAATATGATATATGATGATAAGTGTTACTTTGTGAGGTCTGGTAAATACTAGCTGGGCCACTGTTACTCTGATCCTGTTCAGACTGCAATCTCTTGTGCAAATACAATTTTTTTTTTAAATTGCTAAAGTCTGTAAAGCTTTTTTTATCCTCCGCTCTGCACCCTGTTATTTCTCTCCCTTTCTCTCTCTGCACTCTTGAACAAAATCTTACACATTCAAAAAGTCCCACCTTCCCAACATACTTACTCACATCGTCTCTGAATACCAGCATAAATAACACACATTAGAACCCATGTCTACCTAACACTGTCCTTGCAACAACTACAGCAATCGCTCAATCTACAAACACACGTCAAAACTCACTCACACACCTATCATCCATTGTTCATTTTAAAGCCATACAACATTACCTTCATGTTCCACCACCACCCATCACCCATACACCTTCCACCTTCAACATCTGCAAAAGAAAGCAACTACACAACATTCTTCATAACCTTGCATCCCCTTGTATATCATAAATGAAGCCTACCTTCCATACACAACTCCACTGCCTCACCCCTCAATTTCAAGTAGACTCACCACCTCCTATACAACCAGATCTAAATAATATTTTCTTAGCCTTTTGGAGGAAGCTAATGATAAACAAAAGCTAGACTTTCTCTGTCCTCCAATAGTTAACACCACCAACTAAAATAGATTTCCTAGACTGCCTATTGATACATGATCATCACATTTTAAAAAACAATTACTGCATTTTTAAGAGACACAGAACGTGACTTACTTTTCATATCTGAAACATGGCATGGGGATGATAATGACACTGGTACTGTATGAAGCTGTTCCAGTAGGATATCAAACGGCAACACAATATCACATAGACAAAAGAGAAGGCAACTTAGCAGTCATAACTAGAGAAACAACAAATCTGACCAAAGCTAATAATGTTTATTTTACAAGATTGTGAGGCTTCTTTGTCAAATGTATACCTACCTCAACCCGTCATGTTACGTTCTCTCTCTTTGCAGACCATCACCTAGCAATGCAGCATGCCCAGACATTTTGCTAGACACAATCTGTAACGTTCCTACAATATACTCTATTCTAGGCATCCTTGGTTGGTGACCTCACTATATGGTTTGACAAATGTAATATGCCACACCCTAGAACCATCCTGTCTAGCCTAGGCGTATACAACCTACCACAGCTCATTCCCAATCCCACACACATTGCTTGACAAGCCTTAGATATAATCTTTGCCAATCCAGACCTAGTCAAGTACCAAAGGATTACTCCAGTCACATGGTCAGACCACTACCTCATTGCTTTCCAACAATACACTACAACTAACCCCAAATAAAATAATCTTACCCTCAAATACATATTGACCAGGAACAATATGAATTTTGAGGAACTAAAGAACCTGCTTACCTCCAACACAGATCTAGTCTCAATCGATTTACAAACACTCTATGGATATCTCCAGAAATCTTAAGATTGCTTAATTCCTCAACTATGCAAAGGAGAAAACATGCCCCTTTGATAAATGCTGAATTAAAAAAAGATCAAAAAACAAATTGCTAAGCTTCAATGCAACTGTCTCAAAACAAACATTCCTCAAGATAAGATATGCCTACACAGACACAGCAAAATATACAAATCAGCAATCAAAAAGACACAAAAGCTATACTATTCCATTCAAATCCACAATGCAAAGCATGGCAATAAAGATTTTTATAAAATACTCACAGAATTCCATAAGCCTAAATGCACAGAAGTTGCTGATCTCATTTATCAAGAATTGTGTGACAAATTAAGAAATTACACAACTAAAGAAAATATGTTGAAATCTTACTTAAGCAACAAAAAATCAACAACCCCAACCCGTTTCCAACAAACACCTCCAGCAAAAGGCAAATACAGCCTCTACACTCCTCCAAAGAATTATGACTGATTTTCTGGATCTTGTCAAAGCGAGCACGCCAGCCAGATACCTCTTTGACCCTTGTCTACTTCAAATCTTCAAAAACATTCTATCAATTGAAGTGACCAGTCTAATCAGAGCACTCATCAACAACTCTTTAATGACAGGACAACTTTTGCCCAGATGTCCCAACTCACTGAAGACAATTCCATACTTTCTGACTTCCAAACTGGATTTCCTCCTGGAATAGGCACTGATTGGCCTTAATATCTGTCTGGAGTGACCTAAAACACAATACACAGTAGACCAGAATAGGTTGGTACAGTTCTTCTCTTGAACCCTTGTGTGGCCTTTGACACAGTGGATAATAACAGACCAATCTAAAGACTTAAGGAAGCTTGAATAGAGTGCACAGCTCTGCCTTGGATCACACTGTACAATAAAACAAATATTATACAAACATATGCAGTCTCTTGTAAGCCATACAGAAATAAAGCAGGAGTCACTCAAGGCTTAATCATTTCACCCATGCCTTGAACATCTACATCACATCATTACCAGATCTGATAAATGGTTTCGACTTCACCTGCATGAACTATGCAGGAATTGGAAAGTCCAAAGGATAGTGTAAGATCAAAACAATTCAGTAGCCTCCAGGGCATTGGTCAGTGAATGACATGGAGGTACCTCAAATTGAATGCCTTAAAAAAAAAAATCACCTGTGACGACTGGAAACCCACAACCCTTCCAGCTCATGGCTTGACGATCTAGACCACCACCAAAATATCTAGAGAGGTAAGAAACCTCAGAATTACCATGGATGCCACACTGTCAATGAATGCACAAGTGGATAAGTTAGCCAAATAAGTCTTCTCGCAACAAAAGACCTGCATCATGTATTTCTGCACCTAGGATTCCCCCAATTTCCCCACAAGGTTCAAACTACCATCCCTCTTGTCCTCTCAAAACTGGATTATGCTATTGGTCTCTTTCACAGCTCACCTTTGTCAACTATGAAAAGATTATAGATAATTTAGAATGCAGCTGCCAGACTCCTCCTACATGTAAAGCGACAAGTACACATCTCCTCTGCCTCAAGGGTCCTACACAGGTTACCAGTTGCCAGAATATCCACCTTCAAGCTGATTTCTATCACATAGAAAGCAGTATATGGCAAAGGACAACTCTTCATCAGGAAGGAAATCAACAAATATATACATCAAAGGAACTTATACTCAATATGGCTCCTCACCTAAAAATTCCGACAAAAAAAGATGGGTGGAACTTCTTTTTCTTTTTGAGCAGCCGAATGATGGAATTTGCTACTCACAAACACAAGATCCTTTTGCAACCATCTCAGCTTCAGAAGATTTGTCAAGAACTGGCTCTTCCCACATGACAACTATACTCACAACACAACAGTATACTTAGACATGACAAACTATTTTTCTCACGGTTGCTGTTATTTGTTTTTGTAAACTGAACTTCCTGTTATAAGCAGATACATTTATGTGAGGGTAAAAAATGATAATACACCACAAGATAAATGCTAATTTCAGAATATTGGCCCAATTTAATTACCAGCAGACAGAGTATTTTCCCTTGACCTGGTGGAGGACTTTATATCTGCCAGGCCAAGACTACTCCACCTTCCAGATTTATAACTGATGTCCTAGCTGGCAGCCATTTATAAAGGCACCTGCAGAAACTCCCTTCATGGCAGTTCCTGTCAATGCATTTTACTGATGGCTTCAGGGTTGCATCAGAAGGATGCAGCCCTGCAGCAAACAGTATTTTTTCTTTTCAGAAAGAAAATCCCCAAACTAGATCTTCTTTTTGAAAAGGAAAAAATAATGCTCCCTTTGTCACTGGAGGTTTCTTTTTTGGTGACAGGAGCATTAGAATGTCTTTGCTGTTCCTTATCACCAGGTGTTATTCCTTATCGCCAGGTTTTACTGGGTAGTAAGGAAGAGAAAAATATGACTTCATGTCCACCCCTCTAAATTGGGTGGGAGGACATGCAGACATTTCTCCAGTGGCCCTTACTCCCCAGGGCCATCTCAGAACTTTGGCTACGGAGGAGACAGAGTAGTCTCCACCATGGCCGAACTTAATGTCCGCATGCAATTAAATTTGGAGGGTAGACCACTATATTGCTGAGAAGGGAACTTTGTTGTTGATGGAGTACTTCCTCCCCAATATATGAATCAGGTCCAAAGTCATAATTGCTGCTTCTGTGTTCCTACAGGTGCATGTATAGAGAGGTTTATACCTGCTACTAAAACTGTAAGAAGTATCATGCGTATATATGTATGTGTGAGTTGAATGTGCATACTTCCTTACAAGAGAAATGTGCATGACAGACCATGTATATATTCCTTCTTCTATGTACATATGGATCTTTACATAGAGGGGTTTACTCCACCAACTAAGACTTTACCAAGTGTTCTGTGTATATATTTATGTATAAGTTAATTTCAGTTTTGTTATAAAAAAAAAAAATCCCCTTCTACCCTTGTTCAACCACTCCTCTCTGTGACTCATCGCAAACCTTTCTGGCTACTATGAACTCCCAAACTTCTTTTTCAAACTTCCTCTTCTTTTTAGGTATGGCCTAAAGGCAGATTTTGCAGACTGATAAGCCTCATGTTTTCCACAAAAATGTCACACAAATAATGTTGGGGCTCCCAATCAACACTCTTTCACCATTGTACTTTTGACATGTCACTCAAATTATACTTCCAACTACCCAGCAGAAGGTATAGATCAACAGACCACCCCACTCCAGCTGTTGGATGCCTTCACTTTGAGTGACTGTTTTGCCCTTGCACATGTAAACATCCACCTAAAAAACAGTCCCCCCAAAACAAAAATTGTTAAACACTTGCACTTACCAAAGTCTGATAGTCCGTATGTATAGTAGAGTAAAGTCAACTATTTCCATAACCCACAAAACATTTATCGTAAATTACAATGTTCATTCCTCACTATAAATTTAATTTGGAATATTAATTTATCCCACTGAAAATTAGCACACCGTTAGAGTCGCTAACGTGTATATGCAGATTTGTAGGTTGAAGCCATATGCCCAAAGGTTTATACTTGACATTTTAACCACCTAAGAGAGCCCTGTAGCCCTACTTGTTGAATTACATCACCGCATTGGAATGCTGTACCAGCACTATCATTTTGAAGAAAATACTCCTTACAACTTGAAGACAAATCTTACATCCACTGAAACATAAACAACTTATATCTACTCTACTTGTACTTACCAGTGAATACATGTTCCTATAAATGGTAGGGTAAGATCATGAATTAAAATAATATATATATATATATATATATATATATATATATATATATATATATATATTGAAATCTTTTAAATTGGCTTACCATTAACAACAAGATTTGGCAAATAATTAATCCTATGGAAAATAAGCCCTCACATAATTAAAATAGCAAAGGTGTGTATTCAAATTTCTATACAAAAGCCATATATTCTCAGCTTGGTGAAGGTCATTTGAAGCAGTTTCTTCTAACTTAAGCTGGACCTCTATTAACAACAAGTGGAAGTGCAGCCTCATGTAAGAATGTCAATGCTTTTGCATTTGACTTTTGAGGGACATCTGGTAAAGATGAATGGAACTACAGAGTCTCATAAGAATTTCAGTGCTTTTGCATTCGACTTTTGAAGGACACTTAAGGCCTGATTTCGAAACTGGTGGATGAGTTACTCCATCATTACGGTGATGGATATCTCGTCTGCCAATATCTAAGTCCCATTGCATATAACTGGATTTAGATACTGGCTGATGGAATATCCATCACCATTGTGACTGATGAACTCATCCGCTACTATATAAATTAGGCTCTAAGTGATGACTAGTAGAACTGAAGTTTGAAGTAAGAATTTCAATGCTTTTACACTTGACTTGTGAGAGATACCTAGTAGTGGCTTGTGGCTCGTCGCAAAAGATTATCAATGCCTTTGCATTTGAATTGTGAGGGACACCTTGTGGAACTACACCTTCACGAAAGAATGTAAATGCTTTTGCATTTTACTCAATAGGGCTTTGAGGAACTGCAAAACTGCAAAGCTAGGTAGGAATTTTGAAGATTTAGTTTCTGACTTGAGAGAGACATCTAGCAACAACTTGAGGTATTGCAGGATATATATATGACCGCTGGTGCTGAGAAAAAAAGGGCAGTCCTAAAACAGTTTTTCCCCATTCTGTCTATTGGATTCTTTTTACATTTTAAACATGGCTACAGCACGAACCGCTGAATGGAATTACACCAAATTTGGCAGAAAGTTAGATATTCATACAAGAAGCATGTTTTTTTTTGGTGTAAATACATGCCATAGATTTGGAGTTATTTAATTTAGAGAAACATACGTAAATAGGGACACGGATCCTCTGTCTCAGTGATGTCATAAACTATGTGATAGGGCAGGTCATGAGTGATGTAAGATTTGAGGTCATACACAGAGCATGGCAGGGGCACAAATTATAGTTAGCTCTGTTAACAATAACAGGCCAATTTCTGTGTTTTTTTAGTTTAAAACATAGGGGGTCATTCCGACCCCGGCGGGCGGCGGGCGCCGCCCGCCGGGCGGAAACCGCCCAAACACCACCCTGCGGTCAAATGACCGCGGGGAGCATTCTAACTTTCCCGCTGGACCGGCGTGCGATCTTCAAACGATCACCCGCCGGCCCAGCGGGAAACCCCCAGCAAAGAGGAAGCCGGCTCCGAATGGAGCCGGCGGATTTGCTGGGGTGCGACGGGTGCAGTTGCACCCGTCACGATTTTCAGTGTCTGCCATCCAGACACTGAAAATCTTAATGGGGCCCTGTTAGGGGGCCCCTGCACTGCCCATGCCAGTGTCATGGGCAGTGCAGGGGCCCCCAGGGGCCCCAAGACACCCGTTCCCGCCAGCCTTACACCGCCAGGAACAGGCTGGCGGGAAGGGGGTCGGAATCCCCATGGCGGCGCTGCTTGCAGCGCCGTCATGGAGGATTCCTTTGGCCAGGGGAAAACCGGCGGGAAACCGCCGGTTTCCCTTTTCTGACCGCGGCTTTACCGTCGCGGTCAGAATTGGCCAGGAAGCACCGCCAGCCTGTTGGCGGTGCTTCCGTGGTCGTTGGCCCTGGCGGTCAATGACCGCCAGGGTCAGAATGACCCCCATAATGCTGTAACTAACATTTTCATCTAGCTATAACATTACCTTAACCTTTGTTTTTTTCAATGAATTTCTAAGGTTTTTTAAAATAACAACACATCTTTTTATCACACCTAACTGTAACGGTATTTTAATCTTTGTTTTTTTCAGTGAATTTCTAGGGTGTTTTATCGTAAAGTAATATTTTATTACCATACATAAAGCCAACCCCCTGCTATGAATGTCTTTCGGGCATGCATGGTGGAGGATTGGCTACAGGGCTTTATGTTTTTCAAAGTGATGGGGCCACGTGACCCCCACCATCATCCAAATTAAGTTCATTAGGCCCTGTTCTGTCCCCATTCCCCATGGATTCTTTTTTAAAAGGAAGGGGGGACTGGTTGGCTGGAAAACAAATTGTATATTTTTTGCACCCTCTCCATCTCTCCTATGGGGTCAGGATACCTGTATCCTGAACCTTCATGTCAGTTGTTTAGTGCTTTTGCCTCCCGACCCAATGAGAGAAAGAAAATGGCAGCCCCAGACTTTCCTCTCAAGTTGCGGCCAGCCAATCAGGGCCTTTCTTTCCCCTGGATCTGCAGATCCTCCACTAGTGGATCCACTAAGGGTCTCCCTCCCTAGATACACAAATTTATTTTTCCTTTAATAACTCCAAAACTACTGAACAGATTTACACCAAAGAACGACCAAGAGCTAGCTTTCTGCCAAATGTAGTGTAATTCCGGCCAGCCATTCAGCCTGTAGTGGTGTCTAAAATCCCTATGGGAAATTGCACTGGGAAAACAAGTTTTGGAACACCTTCTCTTTCTCCTCGGCCTCCGCTTGACAAATTACCCTGAAACTTTGTGACTATCGGCAGTAGATTTTATATACACATATAGATATGTGTGTGTCTATAAATATATGTATATAATCACTGAAAAAACAAAGGATACAGGGATGTTATGGTTAGGCTCAGATTTTACACGCAAAAAACATAGATATTCAGCTTTTATCATTACAGTTACTTCAAGTAACTATAACTTGCACCCTCACCATGCACAGTTTTCTCATCAATAATTGTATTGTAAATGTTACAGTGATATTATCAGTGATATCTTTGATGATGTCATGAGTGATGTAATATCTGGGGTAAATAGCAGTAAATGGCAAGGGCAAAAGTAAGACAAAAGTTACAGTTACTTGAAATAGCTTAACTATAAAAGCTAAATTTCTATGGTTTTGTGCGTGTAAGGTATGAACCTAACTGGAACGTCCCTGCAACCTTTGTTTTTTTTGGTCAATTTCTAAGGTTTTTTAATGCTATTTCCTAACATTAACGTCCCTGCAACCTTTGTTTTTTCAGTGAATTTCTAGGGTTTTTTAACAATAAGTAAGATGCCCATTGCAATGCATTGTGGAGGGGGGTTGAACACAGGGCCTGTCCTGGCATTGTGCTGCCCCCACCCAAGATTGCTGCTCCTGCCCCCCCTCCCCCTTGCCATCAATTGTCCAAGTCCACGCCTCTGCTCCCTCATTACAGCCGTGTGTGGCTGAGGTTCTGCCACTTCCCTTCCTGCCTGCCCTGAACAGTTAGCTTACTGCTCCTTCCACCTTCTCCTACCCTCTGTTGTCCCAGTTGATGCACCAGCCCCCTCCTTCCTGCCTTGCATAGTCTGATGTGCCTCCACTGCCTTCAATTTAGCTTGATGTCCCTGTCCACTCCTCCTGATCTCCGTTTCCCAATTCTATGCACCATCATTGCCCTCCTGCTTAGCCTCTGTGCTTAGCTTTGCTGCCCCTATCCGCTTTCCCCGCCCTCTGATATCTGTGTGCATGCCTTTGCTCCCTCCTTTTTGCCCAACATGTTCCATGGACCTACCACTACCCATCCCATCTGATCTGAGTGTTCTGTTGAACTGCCACTGTCCCTGCCTGCCTAGCATGGTCAGATGGCTGCTGCATATCCCTGCAACCTCCACACTGCCTGTCCGAATTCCATACCCCTAGCCACTCCCTCCTGTCCTCTATGGTCCATTTTGCTGACACTCCCTTCTGCCCTACATGCTCTGTTGTGCTGCATTTGCTCCTTCTGCCTGCCCTCTGTGGTTTGCTGTGATTCCCCTTCCTCTGTCCTCTCTCATCTGTGTCCAGCCCCTACCCATTGCTTCTGTTTCCATGTTCCTTTGTGCATGCTCCTGCCCCTCCCTCTTGCCCATCATGACCGCTGTGCTGCCACTAACTCTCCTGCTTGCCATACATGGTCTTTTGTGCTGCCACAGACCCTCCCACCTGCCCTGTGTGGCCGGCTTGCTTCCCCTGAACCCCCTCACCTTTCCTCTGCTGTCTGTGTGTATTCCATTATACTCTCAGTGTTGCCCTCCATGGTGTGCTGAGCTTCTAGTGCCCATACCAGCATCCCCCTGTGGCCAGCTTGCTGCTCCTGTCCTGCCCCATTGCTGCCTGCCCTCTGTTTTCCATGTACAGCCCCCTATATCCTCCCTCCTGCCTTGTCTGGTCCATTGTTGTGCCCCTGCCCCCTCCCTCCTGTCTTTCATGGTCCATTATGCTGCAACTGTCCCTCCTATCTGTCCGGTATGGTCAGCTTGTTGCTCTTATCTCTTTCTCCTCTGCTCTCAGTTGTCCATGTGCAAGGCCTTGTGCCCTCCCTACTGCTTTCCATGGTACAAAATCCCACTTGCCCTGTGTGGTGAGCTGTGCTACTGCAAATCCCTCACACCTGCCCTGTAAGGTCAATTTGGTGCACCTGCCTATCTCCCTCCTGCCCTCTGTTATCTGAGTCCATGCCCCTACCCCGTTCCTCCTGCCCTCCGTGATCCAATGTACCATGCTTGCCAACAATTTGAACTTGGTAAGAGGTAGATTTTGAAATAAAACCTGGGTAATTGATTTTCCCCATTGACTTACATTGAAAAAGAGGGGATTTTAGGCAGGAGACCCTTTTGGGATGAATCGGGTGTGTTGACATATGGTTGTACCATGACTGCCTCTTCCTTCTGCCTTCAATGGTCTGTTATATTGTCACTGCCTCTTTTGCCTGTCCTGCGTGGTTGGTTTGTTGTCCCTGACCCTACTTCCTCTACCCTCCATGGTCTTTTGTGCTGCCACTGCCCCTCAAGCCTTCCTAGCATGGTCAGCTTGTCCCCTCTGCCCCTCGTCCCTGCCCTCAATTATCTGAGTGTATGTCCCTGACATCTGCCTCACTCCCCACACCATTCTAATGAACAACTAGATTGCTAACATTCTATATTTATTACAAAAGTGTGGCACGCCTGATGTCATCATGATGTATTCAAAACTGTAATACCTGAAGCATTTCCATTGGAAATTATAAAAATGAGAGGGTCTTATTCCCATAGAAATTATGATTAGTGCTCTCAAAAACTAAAATGGCATTATATTTTCAGAATTCTAAATTACGACAAAGCATGTTTAAATTATTTGCCATCTTCTTGTTTTTTATCCTGTTGATCGCATGATCATATGTTACACATAGGGGAGAGGGAGTAGCATTACGGCCTAAGCTGCAGACCTTGCAACTGGGGAACCAGGTTCTAATTTCCCTATCAGCTCGACATCCTGTGATTCCAGGCAAATCACTTAGGGGGTCATTCCAACCTTGGCGGTCGGTGTTAAAGCTGCGGCCAAACCGCAAACAGGCTGGTGGAAAAAAAAAATGGAATTCCGACCCTGGCGGAAACCGCCAACAGAGCCTGCCACTTCAACACACCGCCCGCCACGGCGAGACAAACAAACAGCGCGGCGGTCACCGCCAACAGACAGGCGAGAGTCAATGTACTGCCCACCCCATCACAACCTACCAATCCGCCACCATTTCCGGGGCGGTAGCCCCGCCGATAAAAACACGGCGGAAACAGCCATTTCGAACGGAAAACGCTCACCTCCATACACCCCACGAGGAAACTGGACAGCATGGAACCTGAACTCCACATCCTCCCAGCGATTGTCTTCCTGCTCCTCTACCAGGAGCACGAACGCCGGCGCAGAAGACAACGGTGAGTACTGCACCTACGACACAGGGGAGGGTGGAGGGGAAAAAATACGGGGACACACATACGCGACACACCCACCCCCACCCTCACCCACTACAACACACACATCAATGCATAGCAACAACTCAGAGTTACACCCACCAAACCCCCCGGAAGAATGCAAAGACAAAAGGAAATGAGTCTAAACATTGGAATATATTGTATCCCTGGCTTAAAATTATATCACACATCTAAAACCTTTATATACATAAATTTTAAAGTCCGATCATTGTAGCAGGCATTGTCCGTGGACCACTGGGCCCAAATCACATGGGTAAAGCCCACACAGGATACCTGACTCCAACAGAGAGAACACTGCAGGGGCATCAGATAGCAAAACTACAGGCACCTCAGGAGGAAGGGAAGGGGGGGCACCTCAGCCAGATGAGTCCAGGACGCCAGATCCACGAGGGGCCTCCATGGCCACTGTTCCATCCTGGGGAGTGCAAAGCCACAGTCTCTCAAGTCTCTACAGTGGGTGGTTTGCCCACTGTACCATCCTGGGGAGTGCAAAGCCACAGTCTCTCAAGTCTCACAAGTGGGTGGTTTGCCCACTGTTCCATCCTGGGGAGTGCAAAGCCACAGTCTCTCAAGTCTCTACCGTGGGTGGTTTGCCCACTGTACCATCCTGGGGAGTGCAAAGCCACAGTCTCTCAAGTCTCTACAGTGGGTGGTTTGCCCACTGTTTCATCCTGGGGAGTGCAAAGCCACAGTCTCTCAAGTCTCACAAGTGGGTGGTTTGCCCACTGTACCATCCTGGGGAGTGCAAAGCCACAGTCTCTCAAGTGGATAACAGTCTCCACTGGTTCTGGAGGGGGACTGGTGCCCAGAGTGCTTCGTGCAGCCCTGCCCGACACAGATGCGGTCCTGCCCGTTCTGCCAATGGGCCAGTGGTGCTAGACTGCGGTGCCCAGTTCAGCGGTGCTTGGGACAGCGGTGCCCTGTTCAGCGGTGCTTGAGATGAAGGGCCCAGTTCAGCGGTGCTTGAGATGAAGGGCCCAGTTCAGCGGTGCTTGAGACGGCGGTGCCCTGTTCAGCGGTGCTTGAGATGAAGGGCCCAGTTCAGCGGTGCTTGAGACGGCGGTGCCCTGTTCAGCGGTGCTTGAGACGGCGGTGCCCTGTTCAGCGGTGCTTGAGATGAAGGGCCCAGTTCAGCGGTGCTTGAGACGGCGGTGCCCTGTTCAGCGGTGCTTGAGATGAAGGGCCCAGTTCAGCAGTGCTTGAGACGGCGGTGCCCTGTTCAGCGGTGCTTGAGACGGCGGTGCCCTGTTCAGCGGTGCTTGAGATGAAGGGCCCAGTTCAGCGGTGCTTGAGATGAAGGGCCCAGTTCAGCGGTGCTTGAGACAGCGGTGCCCTGTTCAGAGGTGCTTGAGATGAAGGGCCCAGTTCAGCGGTGCTTGAGATGAAGGGCCCAGTTCAGCGGTGCTTGAGACGGCGGTGCCCTGTTCAGCGGTGCTTGAGATGAAGGGCCCAGTTCAGCGGTGCTTGAGATGAAGGGCCCTGTTCAGCGGTGCTTGAGATGAAGGGCCCAGTTCAGCGGTGCTTGAGACGGCGGTGCCCTGTTCAGCGGTGCTTGAGACGGCGGTGCCCTGTTCAGCGGGGCTTGAGACGGCGGTGCCCTGTTCAGCGGTGCTTGAGATGAAGAGCCCAGTTCAGCAGTGCTTTAGATGAAGGGCCCAGTTCAGCGGTGCCCTGTTCAGCGGTGCTTGAGATGAAGGGCCCAGTTCAGCGGTGCTTGAGATGAAGGGCCCAGTTCAGCGGTGCTTGAGACAGCGGTGCCCTGTTCAACGGTGCTTGAGACGGCGGTGCCCTGTTCAGCGATGCTTGAGATGAAGGGCCCAGTTCAGCGGTGCTTGAGACGGCGGTGCCCTGTTCAGCGGTGCTTGAGACGGCGGTGCCCAGTTCAGCGGTGCTTGAGACGGCGGTGCCCTGTTCAGTGGTGCTTGAGATGAAGGGCCCAGTTCAGCGGTGCTTGAGATGAAGGGCCCTGTTCAGCGGTGCTTGAGACGGCGGTGCCCTGTTCAGCAGTGCATCGGATGAGTTTCCAGCTCAGCGGATCCGGCCATGGCATGGAGGTCATTCACCACCTGACCTGTGGCTGGCGGTGCCTTCCTGCCCATCTGTCGTGTGGCTGGCGGGGCCCTCCTGGGCTGCAGTACCGGGCCTGTGGGTGTCCTCCTGCCCACCTGGGATGGGGCTGGCGGTGCCCTCCTGGCCAGCTGGCCTGCTGGCGGACTTGTTGGGCGTGCTGCCCTTCCAACCCTTCCCTGTTCGCCTGTGGCCCTTCCCCACCTTTGGCGGTGTGCCAGGTGGCACCACACTTCCTGGCGGAGCCATGGTAGGGATTTTGGTCCCTGGTGTCTTCGGCCTCTCGCGCCGGCCACTGGTAATCTTTGGATGCTTTACCGGGGGTGGGCTGGCCGTGCCTTCGCTCCTTACTGAACTGGCTGCCCTTGAGGGTGGGGGACTCCACAGTCCATGGCAGACTGTCTTTACAGGTCCCGCTTTTGTGGTGGCTGAGGTGCTGACTGGAGTCCTATGAGATGGACGGGGTGGGGGAGTTGTTGGAAAGAGGTCAAGTTTGGAAAGGAAAAGCAATTTAGGAAGAGAGGGACGGGTAGGTGTAGTGGGTATGGGAGTGGAGGAAGAGGTTATGGTTGTAGGAGTTTTCAGTCTGGTGTCTTTGGGTGCAGGTGCTTGGGCTGGATGCTGTCGTGAGGTGGATGGCTGTTGGGTGGGTGGCTGCCTGCGTTTGTGTAGCTTGGAAGAGGGGGTCACAGACACAGTGGGAGAGGACACAGGGGACATGTAAATGATTGTGGGGGTGGTGACTGCACATGTGCGGGGGTTCTGGTGGGTGTGCTGGTGATGGACGTAGTGGCTGAAGATGTTGTGCATGCAGGTGTGAGTGGAGACGTGACAGGGAGGGAGGAGGGAGACGAATGGGGGGAGACAGTGGAGGCAGTGGGTGTTGGTATGTCTGTATGTGGATGTTGCTTGTGTGAATGCTTGTGTGATGTGTGATGCTTATGTCTGGATGAGCTTCCCTTGGGTGTTGAGGTGTGTGCAGGCTGGTCTGATGGTGTCTGGGATAGGCAGAGGTACAGGTGATAGGGTATGGGTGGAGGAAGTTGGAGGGGGGAGGCTAGAGACAGGGACAATTGCTGCCATCAGTGCTGAGGCCAGAGTGTTGAACGATCGCTGATGGGCAGCCTGACCAGAATGAATGCCCTCCAGGTATGCATTACTCTGGTGAACCTCCCTTTCTACACCCTGGATGGCATTCAAAAGGGTAGACTGCCCAACAATGAGCGTCCTCAGGATGTCAATGACCTCCTCACTGAGGGCAGCAGGGGTGACAGGGGCAGGGCCTGAGGTGCCTGGGGAGAAGGAGATGCCCACCTTCCTGGGTGAGCGGGCACGGGGCAAACGCTGAGGGGCTGCTGGGAGGGCGGTGCTGGTGCGCTGGGTGGCGGCTGTACCTGTTGTTGCGGGGGGCACAGATGTTGCCGCCACCACAAGGGAGCTCCCTTCAGAGGACGAGTCGCTGTCACTGACATCCGCACGAGTCCCCGCTGTGGAGCTCCCCTCGCCCTCCGTCTCACTGGTGAATTCCGATTCCATTGCATGGCCCGCCATGGCCATGTGAGATGCAGCTCCCTCATGCTCCGATGCCACTTCTCCTCCGCCTGATGATGCTAATGCACACATGAACAGGAAGACAACAAAAAAGGGTGGGGGGACAAATAAAGAATTGTTGAGTGCATGCATTGGCGACACCGTTGGCGGACAGGACAGACACAGAAGCCCCCTGCACTACACTGCGCACTTGGGGTCGACTACGCAATCCGTGGGACATGGCCTACAAGCCTATGGGCGACATCAGCACACATAGATGACACAGGGCAATGAATAGCTGTACTTGGCACCCTACAGAGGTGGGGGGCGGGGGCATAGGGCTATGCCTTACGGAGGGGCCTAGCCTACAGATATTGCCCTGGCCTAGGGATACCCACAGCCCTCCTCCCTCACCCAGACACCTCCACTGAGCGCAAAGTCACCAGGATTTGAGTGTACTCACCCCTTGTGTCTGCTGTGATGTCCTCACGCGCCCATCCAAATCGGGGTAGGCCACCGCCAGGATCCGGGACATCAGGGGGGTCAAAGTTCGACTGGCACCCCTCCCACGTAGGGAGGCCATCCCCAGCTGAGCCTCCGCCGTCTTCCTGCTCCAGCGGCGGATGTCCTCCCATCTCTTCCGCCAGTGGGTGCCCCATCTGTGGTGGACCCCCAGGGTCCGGACGTCCTTGGCGATGGCATGCCAAATATCGATTTTCTGGTGGGCGCTGACCTATGTGACATGTACAGGGATAGAAGAATAATCATCACCTTCTGCATGCTCGATGTGAGTGGCCCACCATCCCCACACTTGCCATGTGGCACATGCTCTCATCCGTCGTTTGATGCATGGCTCAATCGCTCCCCTCCCCACCATCTTTCATCCACCCCACTCAACACAGGCATTGCCCACAAAGCATGGTCCCAGTGTACTTACCTGTTGGTCTGGAGGACCGTAGAGTAGCGCATACTGGGGGAGGACCCCATCCACAAGTTTCTCCAATTCCTGAGCAGTGAAGGCAGGGGCCCTTTCCCCAGTCGCATGAGCCATTGTCTCTTCCAGACCGAGGTCACAGCAGCACTTGCAGTGTAGGTCCTCTCCTGTCGAAGATCAGGTATCGAGTGATTAAGCAGATAGAAAATGGCGGTCACGCCCGCAGCGGTGTGTACCGCGGCGGTGCGTACCGCGACCGCCGGCGCACATCGTCATTGGCTCATGAGACCCATGGGGTTCTATGTTAACCAATGCTGCTTTGCGCCGCGGTCTTCGACGGCCTACCTACACGTTGTGCCACGCCAGCGCATTGACCTCACATCCCATTGTCGCACTTCAAAGATCAGGCAGCCGCCATTTCAAGGGCCCACATGGCTTAATTTCTACTGCGTCACACAAACCTAGGCCTTGCATCGACACTCATACAAGCCATACAATGCATTGGGAATCGTGTTATGTGCAAGCTGTGGGAACGTACCTGTGGGTTGATTGACTCTGTGCTCGCTGTTGTCCTTCATTGGCACCGTCCGCTGGGACATGCGAGGAGATGGAGGAATCTTCCAGTGTACAGACCGCTGGTGGACCTGTCGACAATGGAGGAAAGACATGTCATACTGACATACAGGCTTGACCGAGCCACTATACAGGAACTGTGTGTCCAGCTGGAGCCAGACCTGATGTCAACAATCCGCCAACCCACAGGGATCCCCCCTCTAGTGCAGGTTCTGTCAGTACTTCATTTCTTAGCAAGTGGGTCATTTCAAACAACAGTGGCCATATCATCTGGGATGTCCCAGCCCATGTTTTCCAAGGTGTTGTCCAGAGTGTTGTCTGCCCTGGTCAAACACATGCGGAGCTACATCGTCTTCCCTGAGGTGGGGGATTTGGCTACAGTGAAGGGTGATTTCTATGCCCTTGGACATATTCCCAACATCATTGGTGCCATTGATGGGACACATGTTGCTTTGGTCCCCCTCAGCAGGAGTGAACAGGTGTACAGGAACAGGAAGAGTTATCATTCCATGAATGTCCAGATGGTCTGTTTGGCTGACCAGTACATCTCCTATGTTAATGCCAAGTTCCCTGGCTCAGTGCATGACGCGTACATCATGCGGAATAGCAGCATCCCTTACGTGATGGGTCAACTCCAGAGGCACTGTGTGTGGCTAATTGGTGACTCTGGTTACCCCAACCTGTCATGGCTACTGACTCCAGTGAGGAATCCCAGGACAAGGGCAGAGGAACGGTACAATGAGGCCCATGGGCATACTAGGAGGGTGATCGAGCGGACCTTTGGCCTCCTGAAGGCCAGGTTTAGGTGCCTCCATATGACAGGTGGATCCCTAATGTACTCACCAAAGAAGGTGTGCCAGATCATCGTGGCCTGCTGTATGCTTCACAACCTGGCTTTGCAACGCCAGGTGCCTTTTCTGCAGGAGGATGGTCCAGATGGGGGTGTTGTAGCAGCTGTGGAGCCTGTAGAGAGTGAAGAGGAGGAAGGCGAAGAGGACGACATAAAGAACAGGAACACAGTAATACAGCAGTATTTCCAATGACACACAGGTAAGAATCCACACCGGCATATTACATTTACTTAAAGACTACTACCTCTCTACTGTCTGACCTTTTCCCCCAGTGTATGGTAACTGAGTTGTGACTTTCCCTTCCGATTTCAGAGATGTGGGCCCCACTGTGTGACATCTGCTTTGTTTCCCCATGGACTACAGCTGTGTGACAGTGGTATGTTGGCATCACAATGTAAATAAACATTTTGGCACGGTCATGTCTAATACATTTGTTCAAAATCACAGCCAGACTCCAGATTGTTTTGTGCAATAAGTGTGTTTATTACAGTGCTCTAAATTGGTGGGTGGTTGCAAATCGGTGAGTGGTGATGGTGGAGGATTGTCCATGGCAGAGTCCAGACTATCAGTATCACAGGTGCATTGTCCTAATGCCTGTGGAAAGTGGAGCAGGGGCAGTTTAAGGTTGGACAGGGTGTCAATGTGGGACAGTGGGATGACAATCAGGGAGGTATCTTTTCGTGGCGGGGGTCTTGGCATCTTACTTTGTCTTCTTCCTGGAACTCAGGGCCCGCTTGCGGGGTGGTTCTCCTTCTGCAGGGGGTGGGGTTCTGGTGGCCTGTTGGTCTTGTGTCGGGGCCTCCTGTCCACTAGCGCCGGCGGAGGTGGTAGGCAGTTCTTGGTCTATGCTAGTGACAGGGGCCCTTTGTGGTGCCACAGTGTCCCGCAATGTGGTGACTACCTGATTCAGAGCCACTACGATGGTGCCCATGGAGGAACTGATGTTTCTTAGTTCCTCCCTGAACCCCATATACTGTTCCTCCTGCAGAAGCTGGATCTCCTGAAACCTGGCCAGGACCGTCGCCATCGTCTCCTGGGAGTGGTGGTCGGCTCCCATGATGGAGGAGAGGGCCTCGTGGAGAGTGGGTTCCCTGGGCCTGTCACCCCCCTGTCGCACAGCAGCCCTCCCAGTTCCCCTGTTTCCCTGGGCCTCTGTCCCATGGACCGTGTGCCCACTACCACTGCCCCCAGGTCCCTGTGCTGTTGGGGTGGTGGGTTAACCTGGGTTCCCTGTAGTGGTGGACACACCGCTGATTGACGTGTCCTGGGGACAGAGGTATGGGCCCGCTGGGTGGGTGCTGTGCTGTTGTTCCCAGAGGGGTGAAGGTCTGCTGTGGCCTGTGGCTGTCTGAGGGGAACCGACTGTCCCGAGGTCCCCGATGGGCCGGGCTGGTCATCTAGATCCAGGGAGACAGAGCTGCTGTCATCACTGTGGGCCTCTTCTGGGGGTGGAGTGGACATTTGTGGACCATCCTGCGCGGTGACGTGGCGTTCGGGTCCTGCAGGGGTATAAAAGTATGGTTATTGCTTCTGTGTGTGCCATAGCGTGAAATGGGTGGGTGCCCGTGTACCCCAGTGCTGGCATTCCCTTGTGGGGGCTGTTGTGACAGTGGTTTTGGGGGGGGATGGGTATGTGCAGTGGGCATGCTTAGGTGATGGGTGTCCATGCTTTGTGGTCGCATGCAGGGCTTGGTGTTGGGATGGGTGTGTTGTGATGGTGAGACATTTGCAAGGAGTAGGTGTGATGGGTGTGGGGGTGAGGGTGGGGGTATGAGTTGGCATGCTGGTGGGGTGGGGGGATGAAGTAGTTAAGATTTGACTTACCAGAGTCCATTCCTCCGACTACTCCTGCGAGGCCCTCAGGATGCAGGATCGCCAAGACCTGCTCCTCCCATGTAGTAAAATCTGGGGGAGGAGGTGGGGGTCCGCCGCCAGTCCGCTGTACCGCGATGTTGTGCCTGGATACTATGGAACGCACCTTCCCCCGTAGGTCGTTCCACCGCTTCCTGATGTTGTCCCTATTTCTTGGGTGCTGTCCCACAGCGTTGACCCTGTCGACTATTCTGCTCCATAGCTCCATCTTCCTGGCAATGGTGGTGTGCTGCACCTGTGTCCCGAAGAGCTGTGGCTCTACCCGTACAATTTCCTCCACCATGACCCTGAGTTCAGCCTCAGAAAACCTGGGGTGTCTTTGCGGTGCCATGGGGTGGTGTGGGTGATGTGTGGGGTGGATTGTGTGGTGCTAAGTGTGGTGATGTGTATTGGTGTGTTGTTTGATGTGCGTGGTAATATTGCAGGGTGACAGTGAATTGTGTGTCTGGGTGCTCGGATCTCTTTTCTCTGTGCGTGTTCACGAATCTCTAGGAGTGGGGGTTTGTGGGTGATGTAGGTGTGTGTTTTATATTGTATTGGGTGTGTGGGAGTGGTGTGTGTATGTGTATCAGGTGCGTGTATTTTGAATTGTCCAATGTGGCTGTGTTTTGTAAGTGTGTGTGTATTTTGAGCGTGGATTCGTGGGTCGTAATGGCATGGGCGTATTTCTGTTGGCGTGACGGTGGAGGTTTGGTTATCGCCAGTTTCTCGCTGGCCTTTGGTGTGGCGGACTTTTGTGGATGTCTGTATTTTGGCGGTTTGCCTGTTGTGGGTCAGAATGACCGTGGCGGTTTACCGCGGCCGCCACGGTGTTATGGCAGTCTTCTGCACGGCGGTAAGCGCCTTTTACCGCCGAGGTCGGAATGACCCCCTTAATCTCCCCACGCCTAAAACCAAAATTAACTTGTCCTTGTTTAATGTAACTGATGATCACGTAAAACACTCCAATACCTTTGGGTTAGGTTTGGCAAGAAAATATATATGTGTTTTCAACACTTCTGTCATTGGGCTATACTTGGGCTACATATAGGTTAAATGTATGCTATATTGGGCTCTTTTTTCTCTGGTGTCCATCTTAGGAGACTTAGGGGGTCATTCTGACCCTGGCGGTAAAATCCGCCAGGGCCAACGACTGCGGGAGCACCGCCAACAGGCTGGCGGTGCTCCCATGGGCATTCTGACCACGGCGGTACAGCCGCGGTCAGAAACGGAAAACCAGCAGTGTACCGCCGGTTTCCCGCTGCCCTGGGGAGCTGCGCCGCCATGGGGATTCCGACCCCCATACCGCCATCCTGTTCCTGGCGGTTTTGGCTGCCAGGAACAGAATGGCGGTATGGGGTGTCGTGGGGCCCCTGGGGGCCCCTGCAGTGCCCATGCCAATGGCATGGGCACTGCAGGGGCCCCCGTAACAGGGCCCCACAGAGATTTTCAGTGTCTGCCATGCAGACACTGAAAATCGCGACGGGTGCAACTGCACCCGTCGCACCCCTTCCACTCCGCCGGCTCCATTCGGAGCCGGCATCCTCATGGAAGGGTGTTTCCCGCTGGGCTGGCGGGCGGCCTTCTGGCAGTCGCCCGCCAGCCCAGCGGGAAACCCAGAATACCCGCGGCGGTCTTTTGACCGCGCAGCGGTATTCTGGCGGTCCCAGCCAGGCCGGCGGCTTCCGCCGCCGGCCGGGGTCAGAATGACCCCCTAAATTCCTCAATTACTGCTGTATCCTCAGTAGAAACACTTTCAGTTTTCCAAAATTGATTCCATCAAGATGGCATTCAGATGTGCCACACTTTGGCATAAATTCAAAATGTTAAAACTCTAGTTGCTCATTAAAACAGTGCAGTAAAGCTGCAGATTACCAGGCATTTATCTGGCAGTCTGCTGCTGGTGTTGAAAGGCCATGTTTTAGTCTGCATGTCCGACTGTTTTAATGAAATAAAAGAGGGACATATTTGAGAACTTACTTAAAAAATTTCCAAATTTTTCTTTCTATAACACTAACCATAATTTATATGACAAAAAAACCCTCATTTTGTTCCTTTCAAATTAAATCTTTTAGTATTTACCAGTTTAATTAAATCAAGGTGGCTTCAGGCGTGCCACACTTTTGTCAGAATTATTACAGTTAGTGGTCTAATTGTTCTTTAGAACACTGTGGGAAGCTGTAGTAGAACCCAACTGACAGGCTGCTCATTCTAGAAGCACATGTTTTACTGAGAATGTCATATGGAGAAAGATAGAGAAAGATAGTACAAATATGCATACAATATGCTCTCATTTTAGCTTCTGGAGCACCTTCCATAACCTATATGGGAAAATCATGGGAAAATCATGAGAAAACAGCTCTCTTTCAAACATGTTTCATGATATCCCAGCAGAGGGCTTTTCACAGGGCAGAGCACAACACAATTCCTTATATTAGTAGGGTACCATCAAGAAATGATTTATATTGTAACTAAAATCTGTTATCACCCTTTATACATTCTCCTTTTTATGACCTCAAAACCTGCCATTCACTACAATGCATTTCAATGGGGACCATGCCTCGGAGTCCTGTTAGTGCTGCCACAATATGCTGTCAATGTTGTGGCCAACAATAAAGGGGGGTCCATTTGGGACCCACTTCTATGCCGTTTGGTGTCCACCTACTCTCACATTCAGAGACACAGGCCCTGCTCCCAAATCCTACATTGCACAGTCTTTGACTGTGAGTGGCATGGGGTGGGTGGTTATGAGGGGGTTGGCCATAGGGCCTGGCTGCAGACCAGACCCTGCAGCCAAGTCCAGCTGCACATGGCCGAAGGCCATGCACGGTGGTGGTTGGATTAATGTATAGTAATGAAAATTACTTTAAGTTAAAAAAATATATAGAAATTCAAAAAGGTTACAAGGACGTTATAGTTAGGAAATAGAATTCAAAAAACCCTCAAATTTCACTTACAAAAACAAAGCTTACTAGGACGTTATAGTTAGGTTCTGAATTTACTCACACAAAACCAAAGAAATTCAACAGTTACATTTAGAGTTATTTCAAGCAACTATAACTCGCGGCCTATGGTAACTATAACTCGCGCCTTTGCCACACACTGCTAATTACCCAAGAGATTACAGCACTCATGACAACTTTTGTAACATCAATAAAAATAGCAATGTTATAGTTACCTTAAGCTGCGAGTTATAGTTACTTGTAATAACTGTAACTCTGCTACTTATTTTTTTAATCAGTTACACAGGGGCACTTCTAAGTGCTGGGTGCATTGCAACACATTTGACTCCATATTTTACGTCCCTCACTACTACTTTGTCTGTAATGTTTGCTTCTAGCTGTTTGGACATTCTTCTAAATTTCTGCACCAGAATCTTGCTAGTTTCTTTTATCGTTCGTGATGTAATGAGGGATTTGGTGCCTTGGTGATTTCTCCATTTCTAATCTCCATCTTCAATCAGAGCTACAAGATTGTCGAGGAGTTTATTACGGGTGTGCAAAATTTGTCTAATTTACCTTTACAAAATCTGCAAAATTCTGGCCAAAATTGCTTATAATTATGTGAAATGCAAATCCGGCAACCAGGGCTTTATTTTAGCGTGATATGTGTCCTTTGTCCACTTTTTCACCCTTTGTATGTTTTTTCTTCTAACTGGAACTCTCTTAAGGAGACACAAGACACCTATCATGTACAATATTCTGTGTTGGGTGCAGTGATGTAACAAAGGCCCCCAAAAGCCCCTGTGGTGCATGGCCCCTGAGCTCCAGATGGGCCCCTCAGCACTGTAGCCTGGCCCGAGAGCTCCTGAGGGAGTCCGGAGTTGGGACCTCCATGTACTGTGCAAGGGGGCCCCCTAAAGTTTTGTTATGCCACTGGTTGGGTTGGCATCCTGGCTACTGGGAGGCAGGGTCGGCTTTAGCGCTCATAGTGCCCAGTGCTACAGCCTTTTTTTGGTGCCCCCCAAATGACCTCCTTCTCCACTAATTTCCTTACTACCACCTTCCAACAGTGCCCCTCATCTCTCCATAACCCCTCTCTGAGATGCATTTCATGTATTTTTTAGAGCAATGTTCATTGTTTTGTGATCTGCATGGTACACGTTCTTTGCGGAAGGCACAATATGCCTCTGTGCTACTTTATGCTGAGTTAAACTGCCACTAGACAAAACTCCAACATTAATTACCGGAGTTATTTTGAGATTTTTGTTGCTGCTTGAAACTGCTGGACACACAAGGAAATCTGCAGCGCCTGCTTTTTAGCCCATAAGCAGGGCCACTGGAATTATGTGATTGTGTGGCTGCTGCAATTTTCACATAATCGTAGATTTGCTGTATTACGCACATAATGTGCAGATTTTATTTTAAAAAATTGTTTCTAGCTCAAACAGTTTAAACATGATTTACAATGCAGTGGCACATGTTGCTGCAGAGTTGAAGGCTCTTTGCAAAGTTTGACTGGTCACCTTTCTGTGGCTTATTGCTATATTTAAGTGTTAAACTGGTATTGATAAAGCACAACTGATGCCAAGACAGGGTTAACAAGTTTAAAAATGACAAAATAATGAGATAATATCACAAAATGTGCTGCATAATGGCACATAGCTTGCCTTTTCTCACCACATAATTTACTTAACACTGCTGCATAATTTTGCCCTTCCCTGCCACAGCATTCCAGTACCCCTGTCAATTAGTTATTTTTAAATCCAGTGCCCCCCCAAAGCCACTGTGTTGGTTGCACCGCCCTAAAGTCAGGCTTGCTGTGAGGAGTTGACCTATTCTCACACAGTCAAGAAAACCTCTAAGCAGCCCTCTACACCCAGTCTGTGACAGAAACGTAAGGTCAGCAGTTCTTGAAACCAATAATAAAAGCATTGACTTTCAATTAGCCTTGTCAAAGTAATCTTTCATTCTTCAACAAACTCTTCATACTGTATTTTCTGTCTTTTTAATTATGCCAGTGTTAGCAATGAAGAACGAACATTTGTTGACCATCCACCTGCAGACAAAGCCAGTGGTGGCTGGTAATTTTAGGAGTGACGGGGATGGCGGAACACACATGCACACTCACACTCATTCATTCATTTATTCATTCACAAACACATGCACACATCCATTCACAACACTCATTATCAAATGTTCAAACATACATGCATGCACACACCAAACATTAAGTAAAAAAAAAAACACACACACACACACCCATACGCACACACACACACACACACACACACACATACGCACTCTTACCTTCAGGTCTGCCTCAGAAGCCCCAGGAAGGTTGGGACTGCTGCCTTCCCTCACTGGCAATCCTAAGGTCAGCCAATTAGGGAAGGCAGCAGTCACAACTTGTCTCAGACTGGGATGGGGTCAGTGAGACAGATGACCCCACCCCACTCTCTGATGAGGTGTCACTGATTAACATTCAGCCCTAGGAGCTTCAGGACTTAAAACTGAAGTGCCCGGGTCTAAAGCAATAGGTGATGTTCCCCCTTGTCATGAGGGAGAGGGCCTGCAGGTATCTTTTCTAGGCTGAAGAGGTCATGCCACAGGGCTGTGACTTCTTCAGCCAGCCAAAGTTCAGCTCAGGCAGCCAGGAGCCATCACAAATAGTGCATGTGTAGCTTTTGCTGCCTGACCTGAAAATGAAGAGTGTCTGTCAGGCTGACCTGTGCTCAGCCTGACAGACACTCTTCTTGCGGGGCAAAACGTAGAGGAGGGTGGCCCCTCAGCCCCAAAGGACGGGCATGGTTGGACAAAGCATTAATGGCTTTTTCTTACTCCTGAATCAAAAATAATCACTTCCTTAGCTTCTGGATAAAAAACATGGAGACAGTGAAACATTCTGCATAGTGTTTTTCTTACTTCACAAGGAACTATTATAAATACCCAAATTATTTTCATATCAGTCTGTAGGTTGCATATAGGTCACTTTATGTACAACAGGCAATTGAAACATGGACCCATTTATCAGAAAAATCTGGCAGGCCACTTTCAGTCTTTGCATTTCCTACTTGATACCTCTCAAGCAAATAAGTACAACGTCTGACATCACTGCTGTAATATATTACAGTCTAGCACAGCACAACACAACATAACATACACTCTCATGACACAGCATGACAAAATATAAAAAACAAATCTGTATACAATACAGCATTAATACATACAATACAGCTTAACGCAAATCACCATAACACAGCATAGCAACGCTTGCCACAGCACAACACCTTAACACAACACAAAATAGCTCAGCATGACATAAATTGTTACAACATAACAAGGCACAACACAATGTAACACACCATAACACCACACAGCATGACACAGTATTGCACGCCATAGCATAATAGAGCATAGTACAATATAAGCAGCATAGCACAATGTAGGAAGCTGGCCCAGCGTGTGGTGTACACCTATGATGTTACACCTTATGCAGGTCTAGGCAACCCCGATTAGAGAGTGTTACAGTGTCTATACTGCCAGGGCTCTCTAGTGTAGCTATGGTGAGCAGCCAAGACTCATCAAGAAGGCATGTGAAGCACTTGCAATACCACAGTAGTCACACAGTAACTTATCACACATGAAAGGAACAACAAATTGTTCCAAAAATAAAGGTACTTTATTATAGGCACACCGAACTAGACTACCATTGACACACCTTCCTCTGGATGTATAAACACACAGAATATACACTAGTAAGGACTCAGGAAAAGCATAAATTAGCATGCGCCCTATAGTGGGGCCAAACAATATACCAAAAAAATGGAATGCGAAAGGGTGGCCCTCACCAAAGTGTATGCAGTATTTAACCAAGGGCCGGGGAAGAGTGGAATCCCAAAAGGGAAGAACCTAGAAGATCCCCAGTGCCCGGGTGCAGAGAGGTAAGTTAGCCAGTCGACCCATAGGTAACATAAGAACGTCATGGTTGGAGAAATGCATAAACAGGACCAGGCCGGTGGAACCCAAGGGTGGATTGCGGGTGAGGAGAACCTGCAAAAGAAAGGGACAGAGTCCAGTGCATGCAGAAGTGTCCAGGTAGGGCATGAGGCAATGCTCCCTCTTCTGTAGCTGAAGATCTGGGTTGTTGGTGATGGATAAAGTGCAGCTGTAGGTGCCAGGAGCTGCAGGGGACTCCCTAAAGTAAACTACAAACTTTTCCTCAATAGTCACCTGTTTGCAGATGGGTCAGTAATCTGAAGGACCTCCAACAAGCACAGGGAAATGCAAAAGAGCTGTTGGAGGTTTTGCAGAGCTGTGGAGACCTTACAAGGTCCTGGGGACTCAACCCTTGGAGGGGAGTCCAGACTGACCCTCAGGATGTAGGAGAGCCAGAAGAAGAAGTCAGAGCCCCGCAAGCAACCCACTGGCAGCAGGCACACTCAGTCACAGTGATGCCCAGTCAGCACACCTGAAGAGGAGTCCGATGTCGCTGGAGCTGCAGAGAGGTAGAGTGTGGGGGGCAGGGGCTACTTGGAGTCTGAAGATCCCCTGGAGTAGGAGTTAACAAACCTTGGTTGGTGCAACAGTTGTGGTGCACAGGGGTTCTATCAGACAGGCAGAGACAAGGGCTCACCGTCTCCCACCTTGGACAGAAGGCAGAGAGGATCTAGGGAATCCCACAGAACCAGTACCTATGTTGGAGAATCTTCATGGATCCGACGGACAGAAGATCCCTATAGCCAGACGTCATTGCCTTAGGTGCCTGTGGGTATGGGGGTGTGACTCATTCACTTTAAGGAAGATTCCTTCTTGCTTCTTGGTGCAGTCAAAGTCTTGCCAACCCCAGAGGATGCACAGCCTTGGAGATGCTGCAGAATGCTGACAGGAGCCTTGGAAACAATGTTGCAAAGAAAAGTCTTCTGAGGTGATGCAGTCTTAGCCGGTTCCTGTGTAGCACAGCAGGGGTTCCAGAGACCAGGAGCAGATGTCCTGCAGAGAGTTCCTTGCAGTATCTTGCATGGGAAATCTGGAGGCCCACCCCCAAGGGAGTCCCTAGATAGCCCAAAAAGGGAGTTTGGTCACTCTCTGGGGTGCCCGCCTATCAAGAGTGGTCACTGACATCAGCTACCTGGCCCACCAGGTGCTCCCAGAAGCCTCTGCACATCTTGGTTCCAAGATGGCAGAACCACTTGGCCACCTGGATGAGCTCTGGGTACCACCCTAGGGTTTGAGATGGACAGGGGTCACTCCCTTTCCTTTGTGTTTTTCGCACAGAGCATGGGCAAGTGGTCCCCCGACTGGTGAAACCCAGATTATGCAAGGAGGGCACCAAATGTGCCTTTCAAAGCAGTCTGGTGGCATGGGAGGCTACCCCTCCCAAGCCCTGTAACACCTATTTCCAAAGAAGATGAGGTAGCACCCCCCTTCTACAGGAAATCCTTTGTTCTGCTGTCCCCTGCTCAAGCTGGTCAAGCAGCTGGAGGGCAGAATTGTGTCTAAGGGGCTGCAGCAGCGCGGGCTGCCCACAGATCATGAAAGACTCGTAGGAGCAGAACTGGGGGATCCTCTAAGGAACCCCCAGGGTGCATGGAATCATGCCACCAATAATGGAATCAGTTTTGGGGTATAATTTGGACAGGTTTGATACCAAACATGCCCAGGTTTGGAGTGACCATTATGCAGCTGCACCACAGGTAGTAACCAGTGGCCAATACATAGATAACGGCTTCCCCACACTTACAAAGTCCAGGGAATTGAAACTGGAGTTCGTAGGGGCACCTCTGCTCATGCAGGGATGCTCACACATACAGGGACCTGCACCCTGCCCTTTGGGCTGGAAGGACCTAAAATGGGGTGACTAACAGTGACCTGGTGTAGTGACCGACAGTGAAAGGGTGCATGCACCATTTCATGCAGGCTGCAAATGTCAGGCCTGCAGACACAGTTTGCATGGGCACCCTTGGGTGACATAAAACATGCTACAGCCCATGGGAGACCCCTGTTGTATCAATGCGCTGTGTACCTAAGTACAATCTACTAGGGACTTACAGGGTTACACCAGTATGCAATTGTGGGGTGTATGAAGCACCAGAACAGCCAAATTTGGCGGAGAGAGCACAATCACTGGGGTCCTCATTAGCAGATTAGCAGGGCCCCAAGCACACTGACATCAGGCAAAAAGTGTAGGTAACCATGCCAGAAAGAGAGGACTTTCCTATATAACAAGCACAGTAGTACACAACATAGCACACCGAAAGTTAACACAACAACCGACACCAGGAAACAATAAGGTAACATCCCATACCATAACACAGCACAACACACCAAAACACAAAATAACACACCATATTATAACACATTATAGCACTACGACACAGCATATCACAAACAACTATAACATAACACAGCAGTGCACTGCACAACAAATCATGTATCAACACAACATGCCATGAAATAAAGCAGCATTATGACACATTGATGTTAGTTTATCATTGCCGATGAAGACCTCAATATCTCATTGATTGGTTGACCGGGCTCTTTGCATCAGAAGATGACTGAGTAGTCTGATTCTAGAATGGAACCTCCTGTCATACAATGAGTAGACATGTGATGACAATGTCTGTGATATGTGGGCAGCTCTGGACTTCTGCAGCTCATGCTTTCTTTGAGCCTCAGCAGTATGTCTCAACTCAGGGGTTTGGCATCCTTTGTGAATGAGGCTGCATCATGCTGGACGGTTCAATGCAAGGGTTTTCCAGGTAGTGGTGTTGATCTTGAGGAACTTCATGGAGGCCTTCAGCATGTCCTTGAACCACTTCTTTTGTCCCCCATGGGAGCACTTTCCTTGAGTGAGTTTACCTTAGAAGAGCTGTTTGGGGATGCAATTACAATCCAACTTAACACATCAAAGCATAACAAAGCATAGCATAGCAGTTCACAATTAAACAAAAAATGGGTAATAGTGGAATAAGAACCTGCACCTCCACATACAAGAGAAATAGAAAAACTAGTGGTGGGAAATTGTCATAAAAATAATCAGTATACTATGGCCTGGTCAAGTAATGACAGCTCTACTAGCAGAGCTTTTGTTCTATTAGTCTACAAGAGATCAATATGAATTATTAGACAGCATAAACCTTCCGCACATAGTTAGATAAGTACATAGCAAGTTGTAGATAATCCCATTGTTGTGAGGATGCAGAAGAAGCATAGGTAAAGTAGGTCCTTTTATTGACTTTTCATTAGATCCACAAAAGCCGACACATGTTTCGTCACCAATGTGACTTTTTCAATGCTGTAAAAAGTGCATAAGAAAATTCACATTGTAATACATGAAATATGATAGGAATAACAACCATTTAAAATGTGATTTGAAATCAAATGCTATCGCCACATCGCCAAGTCGATTCCAAAGAAAAGAGAGAAAAGATGAAGAGAAAATAAGAAAATGAGAAATTATATAAAAATTCTATATGTGCTAGTGAAGAATCCTGACCATTTTTTAATACGGAAAGAGGAAAGGGTACTCAGGGAGGACTAGAGAACCACAAACAACATTCTAGTCTTCGAGGCCAGTACAAGGCTTTGCTGGCATTGAAACAGAAAAAACAGAAGTTAGAGGCCCTTGAGAAGCTGAATAGGTAGCAGAAGTACAGATCACAGAATCACTTTAAATTTGGTGGCCAATTGACACAACTCATTCATGCGCTTCTCAGGCTCTGCAATCTTGACAGAAGCTTGGTGTGCCCATTTCATCTATTGTACTCATACTTCCTATGCCCAGTGAAGGACAGTTTGCCAGCAACTGCAGCAAATGAACAGAGGAATATTCTTGATCCACGGTAGCCTGCCAGCTCAGCTGTGCTGTTCCTATTGGAGCAGGACCAAGAAAGGACCAAGACTGATTTGCATAGGATTGAGTGGTACAGAGAGCAAGACAAGCATTTGCAATGCAATGGGGCTCATTTTTGCTCTAGTTAGAGCTATTAGCATTGTAAATTCTAACTGGACTTATCTTGCCATATAAATTGAAAATGGAAAGTAAAACAATTGACATAAGCAAGCCGATTGAAAGCGCCACATCTGCCATGAGCATGAGTGTGAAGGAGAGACACTAAAGGTAAAATAAGTTTTTTCGCAGTCAAACCTATGGGCAAAAGTGCAATTATTCATGAAACAGGGTGGATGGTCAAGGCAGAAACAAAATTGCCTCAAGGAAGGACAAGCCTAAAGCATTTACCAATGATAACAAATTATTTTTGAAAGGCAAGCCCATAAACGAGTGATAGTGATGGGCGTGCGGTGGGCGATGTTAAGAGCCCACAGATAGATTACAACAGCCCACAGCACTTGCATGCTGGACCTAAAAAGATAGACTAGAATGTGGCCCAGAGTAATTAACAGTAGCTGAAATGTATTTCCATCAATCACTTTTTTGTTTTTGCTCAAGGAAATGGCACATTCAGAAAATGCAATGCTCTTGCAGACAGAACTACTACTAATCGGTGAGAAGGTCGAGTATGCAAACGGGAATGGCAGCACCTCTGCAAGCTCCCGACAACCGCCTGAGCAATGACTGTGCAGAGACGATTATGGGGCAGAAATTTACTTTAATTTAAGTCACAAGATCGTGCCTCTGGCTGGTGTTAACACGTCAGACCTTAATAAGTAAACTTACAAGGGGACGCGAATAGGTCAATGAACCTTTTGACTCGCAATTAAGATGTTCCCACCATAACTCCGTTATATGCAAATCAATGATCAATAACCAATACACAATATTAATAATCAACAACAATCAATAACATTAATAATCGAGTCAATAATTGTCATGCACCATGACCTTTCAGCCATGAATAACCACACCTTTAGTAAAAGTTTGAATATTTATTTCCCTATATTTACAATGTTACGGTCATGTAGATTAATCTCAATACTGGCTGTCCAAAGCGGCGGAAAAAATGTAATCTAATTAAAGCTTGAAAAACGACACATTCTATGGTTACAGTGCAAATTAATAACAAAGTCAACTGCGTCAGAGTGATTACATACATTCGAGTTCAGCAGAGAAATTCATCAGGTAATTTTCCCTATTAGCAGATTTTCATTAGTGAGGATCCTTGACTAACATCAGATTAGCATCAGCATGTTGGGTTTCATGCAAAACAATTTAGTAACACTAATTTGGAAAAACATCTAACTATGGCTCTATCAAAACAATGCGGTTGGTACCTAGAAAGAAAAAGCAAATAAACATTTTTGTCAACAGTCTAATTCATAATACCTAGCCTTAAGGTGGATCAGCAAGCTGAGTTAGTCTCCGTCCTCAGGACATCAGTCGATCAGTAAGGCATCAGGATTCAGCATCAAAGTTCATAAACCGCAGAGTCTTTAAGCAATAAAGGTAAGCATGTCTTTCTTCAAGACGCATATGAAAATATTGACTTTTCGGCCAGCAAGATTATGGGCAATGACAGCAATGGAAAATGGCAAAACGCAGAATGCTTAAGGCAAAATGCAAATGGCAGAATGCTGGGTGCTTCTCAGTCCAGTCCTGTTGAATTAAAATTACACTTTGTCCAACAAAACTAAAACTCAAAATCTATGAATTCTACTATTACTCCGTTCACATGTCGTTGATTGGTTGTCCTGCAATGTCCTCATCTTCCGGCTCATCAGGTAACAATATTGTTGCAGCTTCTACTCCAGTCAGTGTCTCCATTGTTCTCCTCCTCAGAAAGTCAGTCTCACACACATTACACACAAAACGTTACATTAGCAAGAACAGTATCTTCAAGTAGTCGGTTCTCGTGAGAAAGATTCTTGGTTAGGAGCACATTTACACAATGCAATGGAAAATCACAGTTTAACTCTCTAGGACAGCCGTTTATTAAATGTTAAGAAATACAGCTTGACATGAGGCCTGGCAACTAGGCCAAGACCTTTGATAAGTTAGACCTTCAATTAATAAATCTAATACGTAATACATATCCTTTAATATGACATATTACTACATTAGTCAAACATATGCTCAAAATTTCATAGTATTAAAATATTAATAAGTACACTTCGTTAACTTTGGTGGCCACTCATCGTAATCACATTTTCAAATGCATGCTTTATTGTTGTACGTTATTATATTTTCTACACAAATCCATTATTCAGAATACATGAAAACTCATTAATAATTTTTATTAAAACACATGTGCTAGCAATCCCTCCTCTGATGACTAACTGTGCCATCACACTAAACTTCCACCCACACATTTTTGCATCAGCTAAAATTCTGTCAACTCAATCTATTCATACATTTGTTTCCTTTTTTAATTTTCCCTGTACAATTTTTCCCTTTCCTTTCCTTCCCTCCTCTGGGTATTCTTTGAACATTTCAATTTAATTATTTTGCATAATTTACACAATCACCATATTCCAATTAGACAAATCGCAATAATTAATATCCCTTATAAGATTTTCAATAGAATCCCATCCCAAATGTTGTTGCGCCAATTTCCCACTGAATCAAAACCTTTGCCAACTTTCTCCCAAGCACCTGGCTCTTTCAATTCTTTCAAATCAGTACTTTCATTAGTCAGATTAGTAATTAAGACCCACATTACAACCCTGGCGTTGGTGTTAAAGTGGTAGTAATACCGCCAACAGGCTGGCGGTATATACTGACAAATTATGACCTTGGCAGTGAGAACTCAGATAGACAGCCATTTTACCACACCGACCGCCAGAGCGCAAACAACAGGCACCACAGCAGTAGCTGCCTACAGCCAGGTGGAAGTCAATGTTCCGCCCACCATATTACAAGAACAAAATCCACCACCTTTTTAATGACATTAAAAGTCTGTCGGAAACACTGCACAGAAGGGAAAGGACTCACCATTGGAGACGCAGGGAACAATCACGCCACCATGGAGCCCGAGCTGCATGTCTTCTCCATGCTCTTCTACTTGCTGCTCCACCACGAACACCGACGGCGAAGATGATGACGGTGAGTACAGCCACCTAGGACACAAGGGAGGGGGAGGAAAAAGAGAGTGACACACACAAGCAACACACACTCCCACCCCCAACACCATACACACATACAGCTGCAGTACTAAAATATTTTTACCCCGTACCTCGGATGAATAATGCAAAGACAACAGGAATTTACTAAAGTGAGTGCAATAAGATCAACAGAGTAGAAATAAGAAATATGCAATGCAACAGATATATACAATTGTACAGTTCAAGGGACACTGCCCGGTCCTCAGTGTGCGTTGGCCACAGGGCCACAGGCCAAATTCTAAGGTCCCACTTGTCACCTGCATCTACACTGAGATAACACTGCAAGGCCATCAGCTGATAAATAGGCAGGCACCTCTGGGGGACGGGGATGGAGGGGCACCTCAGCCGGGAGACGAAAAAAGACCACTGGTTTTGGAGGGGGCAACATGCCCTGTGCTTGGTCCTGGGGAGTGCAAGGCCACAGTCTCTCAGGTGAGTGACGTGCCCACATGCCCTGGAAGGGGCAACATGCCCTGTGCTTGGTCCTGGGGAGTGCAAGGCCACAGTCTCTCAAGTGGGTGACTTCCTCACTGGTTCTGGAGGGGGCAACAAACCCCATGCTTGGTCCTGGGGAGTGCAAGGCCACAGTTTCTGGAGTGGGTGTCTCCCACACTGGTTCTGGAGGGGGCATTGTGCCATGTGCTCTTGATCCTGGGGAGGCTGGGGTTGGTGGGTGTCTTACCCACTGGTTCTGGAGCGGGCATTGTGACCTGTGCTCTTGATCCTGGGAGGCTGGGGTTGGTGGGTGTCTTACCCACTGGTTCTGGAGCAGGCATCGTGCCCTGTGCTCTTGATCCTGGGGAGTGCAAGATCACTGTCTCTCAGCTGGGTGTCAGACATACTGGATTTGCAGGGGGCAGGCCGCATAGCAGCCCATGGACACAGGACTACATACCGTCCGCCGGCGGTGACAGTTGCTCAGTGGTGGTACTGCTCCAACCCATCCCCTGCAGCCTCGGATTGATGCCCACTGGTGGTGGTGGTGGTGCTGCTGCTACTGGGGGTGGCTCCAGCACATCCCCTGCAGCCTCGGATGGCTGCCCACTGGTAGTGGTAGTGCTGCTGCTGCTGGTAGGGGGAGGCTCCAGCCCATCCCCTGCAGCCTCGGATGGCTACCCACTGATGGTGGAGGTGCTGCTGATGCTGGTGGGGGGAGGCTCCAGCCCATACCCTGCAGCCTCGGATGGCTGCACAACCATGGTTGGTGGTGGGGGCTCCGTCAGAGTCCCTGCCCCAGGCCCCATGCCCTTACTGCCTGCGGTGCTGCCTCCTTGGTCTTCCTGGCAGAAGCTGGGACAGGCTCCTTGGTCTTCCTGGCAGAAGCTGGGAGAGGCTCCTTGGTCTTCCTGGCAGCAGCTGGGGCAGGCTCTTTGTTTTTCCTGGCAGCAGCTGGGGCAGGCTCCTTGCTCTTCCTGGCAGCAGCTGTGGCAGACTCCTTACCCTTGAGGCTGCCTGGTGCAGGCTCCTTCACTCTCAGGACATGTGCCCCGGATCCTTTCCAACCACGAGTAGGTGTGGTGAATACCGGGCCCGTGGACTGGGTGGCTATGGTGCTTGCCTGGGTTTTTGCCACCCTGGCCAGTCGTGCAGGACGGGGGTAGGGAAGAGGTCAATGGTGGTTAGGAAAAGCTTTTTCGGGACATTGGGGTGGGAAGAGGGAGAAGGTTTGGTAGTGGAGGAAGAGGGAGTGGTTGTAGGATGTGTCTGTCTGCTGATTTTGGGTGCAGGTGCATGGGCTGGATGCTGTTGTGAGGAGGATGGATGTTGGGTGTCTGAGTGCTTGCATTTGTGTATTTTAGGGAGACAGACACAGTGGGAGAGGACATAGGGGACATGTGCATGGCAGTTGTGGAGGCATCTGCCAGTGAGGTGTGTGTTCTGCTAGGTGTGGTGGTGATGCTGGTAGCGGATGAGGATGTAGCAGAACTGGAAGGGAGATGGGGAGGAGGAGGTGGGTGAAACAGTGGAAATTGTGGATGTTGGCACAACTGCATCTGGATGGTGTTTGTGTGAGTGCCTGTGGGATGATGTGTGGTGCTTGTGTTTGCCTGTGCCACTCTTGTGTGTTGTCTTGTGTGCATGCTCGTCTGCCTGTGTGCTTGGGATAGGTTGGGGTTGAGCGGAATGGGTTTGGGAAGAGGAAGTTGGAGAGTGGTAACAGGGACAATGGCTGCCATCAGAGAAGAAGCCAGAGCCTGGATCGATCTCTGCTGGGCCGCCAATCCAATGTGAATGCCCTCCAGGGCTGCATTAGTCTGTTGCATTTGGGCTGCCAGCCTCTGGATGGCATTCAAAATGGTTCACTGCCCTACAGCGATGGATCTCAGGAGGTCAATAGCCTCCTCACTCATGGCAACAGGGCTCACTGGTGCAGGGCTGGAGGTGCCTGGGGTGAAGGAGATGCCCACCCTCCTAAGTGATCGGGCACGGGCAACTCAATGAGGGGCTGCTGGGAGGGTGGTGCTGGTATGGGGTGGCGGCTGTACCTGTAGCTGGGGTGGTCACAGAGGTGTCTGCCACCACCAGGGAGCTTCTGTCGGAGGTGGTTTCTGTGTTTGAACTGTCTCCTCCAGTCCTCTGCAGTGGTGCTCCCTTCGCCCTCTGTCCCACTGGTGCCCTCAGCGTCATTGGACTCTGCCTCCTGGGTCCTGTGGGATGCAGCTCCCTCCATCACCGGTGCCTCTGCTCCTCCGCCAGATGATGCTAATGCACATAAGGACAGGGTGACAAAACAAAAAGGCGGGAAGAGACAAAGGATACACTGGGTCAATGGATGCACCAAAACCACTGTTGGCGTACACAGCACACTCACACACAGGGTACAGGCCTACGCAATTTGCATTGCACTACCAGTGATATTGCTAGCCACCAAGGCATAAGGTCGGGCACACACTGCCAAATGCAGCACACTTGGGACCCACGCAGCCCTGGCCAGTAGTGGATGCCTACGAGCTAGGTAGCAGGATCATCCCTTCAGGACCCTTGCCACCAAGGGACCTACTCTGCAATGTCAGGCCTGGCCTAGGGGCACCCACTGTCACACATCCCCCACCCAGATACCACCCTACCATGCGTAAGTTGTGATGATGGGCACTGTACTCACCCCCTTGTGGCTGCTGTGATGCCCTCAAGTGCCCATTCAGTTCAGCATAGGCTACCGCCAGTATGCGGTCCATCAAGGGGGTCAGGGTTCAACAAGCACCCCCTTCCTCGTTGGGAGGCCATCCCCAGCTGGGCCTCCACCGTCGTCCGTGCCCAGCGTCTCAGGTCCTCCCACTGTTTCCGACAGTGGGTGCTCCTCCTGCTGTAGACCCCCAGGGTCCGCACGTACTTGGCGATGGCATGCCATATACCCTTCTTTTGATGGGCGCTGACCTGTAGAGGGAATATACACAGGAAAATAGTATCAGTCAGACAGTCCTGCCTGTTACACTTATGGCCCACGATACCCCTTCACATCACCATTTACACACACATGGCCAGCACAACCTGTATGCCACCCAGGGGACATCCACCCACCCCCTTACACAATGCCTTCACACACCACTCCATGCATTCATTCCACATGCATCGTGCCAATAGTGTACTCACCTGTTGGTCTGGAGGCCCAAACAGCAGTCTGTACTGGGGTAGGACCCCACCCACCAGTCTCTCCAACTCCGCTGAGGTGACGACAGGGGCCCTTTTTCCAGTCACATGAACCATGGTAGGTTCCAGGCACAGGTCACAGCAGCACATGCAGTGTAGGTCCTCTCCTGTGGAAGATCAGGTAGCAAGTGAGGAATCAGATAGAAAATGGCAGTCACATCCGCGGCGGTGCATACCGTCATGACTGGTGTACATCACCATTGGCCACCGTACCCCATAGGGCCCAATGTTAACCAATGAAGAGTTGCACAGCGGTTCTCGACCGCTTCCCGCAATGGCGCACGTCAGAGGAATTACCTCACTTCCACCTGTCCCTCCACAAAGGACAGGCAGACGCCATTTCAGGGGGGGGGCACAGGCCCAGGATAATTACTGCGTCACTGTCTAAATTTAGACATACAGGACAATTCTCACTTACCCATTACAATTTGACAGCTTGCATTGTACTGTTGTAGCCCAATTGTTCAGGTTGTGACTGGCTCCTGACTCTTTTGTCCAATAGATTGCTACTGCTGCAGATGAATAGGAGATGGAGACATACCCCCGTGTTCAGACCCCTGGTGGACTTGGCAACAATGGAGGACAGGCACATAATACTCACCTATAGGCTTGACAGGGCCACAATCACAGAGCTGTGTGCCCAATTGGAGCCTGACCTGATACCTGCTATCTGTCACCCCACTGGGATCCCCCCTCTTGTGCAAGTTCTGTCAGTGCTCCATTTCCTGGCAACTGGTTCTTTCCAAGGGACAGTGGGCTTGGAAGCAGGAATGACACAGCCAATGTTCTCAATAGTGCTGACCAGAGTATTGTCTGCCCTGATTAAACACATGTGCATCTCCATTGTATTTCCCCAGGTGGAGGATTTGGCCACAGTGAAGGCTGACTTCTATGCAATGGGACATATGCCCAACATAACTGGGGCGATTGATGGAACAAATATTGCATTTGTCCCACCGTCAAAATGAACAGGTGTACAGATATCGTAAGAGTTTCCACTCAATGAATGTACAGATGGTGTGCTTGGCGGACCAGACATCTCCTATGTCAATGCGAAGTATCCTGGGTCGGTGCATGATGCCTTTATCCTGAGGAATAGCAGCATCCCAAATGTGATGGCCCAACTACAGAGGCACAGGGTGTGGCTAATAGGGGAGCCCTGGTCCCCACCCAGTATATGTTGGTGTATGGATATGCTGTGGGCCATATGCAATAGTGTGTGGCTAAATGTTGTCCCTCAATATTTGCAGGTAACTCGGGTTACCCCAACTTATCATGGCTGCTGACCGCTGTGAGGAATGCCAGAACAAGGGCAGAAGAACATTATGATGAGGCACATAGGTGAACCAGAAGGATCATCGAAAGAACCTTTGGCCTCCTGAAGGCAAGGTTCATCTAGCAGGTGGATCCCCGTGCTACTCACCCAAGAAGGTCTGCCAGATAATAGTGGCATGCGGCATGTTGCACAACCTTCCCTGAGACGCCATGTGCCTTTTCTGCAGGAGAAGGCTGGAGATGGCCGTGTGGCACCTGTGGACAGTGAGGATGAGGAGGCAGAGGATGAGGATGAGGACAACAGAGCAGCAGTGACACGATAATATTTCCAATGACACACAGGTAAGACAGTGTTACTTCACATTTCATTGTCATTATTTTGAAATTCTTTGGCGCTGGCAAGCTGTTATTTCCCACTTCTATGCCCACTTACTGTACCCTTTGGCAATTCATTTTACAGATGTTGGTGCCCCACTATAGCTCCTGGTGTGATCACTGCAGCCAACTACAGGTCTTTCTTATGTGCTCATTTACTGTACAGTTGAATTGCATTGTTTGTACCTGTTTGAATGAATACATACTTGAAAAATGTGACATACTCCATACTTGTATGTTTTCCAAGGGTGTTTATTGAAGTGCTAAGAAAAAGAGGGGCAAGTGCAATGGGATGGGGTGATGATTGAGGAAATTCCAGGGTATAGTCCCAGTCTGTAGGAAAGGTGCATTGTCCATTGGGACATAGGAAGGGGAGCAATGGCAGTTCAAGGTGGGCAGGGTGACAGACTGGGACCCAAGGGTGACAATCAGGAGAGTCTCATTTCCTGGTGGGGGTCTTGGCAATAATCTCTGGCTTCTTCCTGGATCACAGGGAACTTTTGCGGGGTGGTTCGCCTTCTGCAGGGGGAGGGGTGCTGGGGCCCTGTGAGTCCTGTGGCAAGGCCTCCTGGCCACTAGTGGCAGCAGAGGTGGATGGCAGTTTAGATGACGGGCTAGTGGCAGAAGCCTGCTGGTGTGAGACTGACTCCCTCATAATGTTGGCCATGTCTGCCAGCACCCCTGCTATGGAGACCAGGGTGGTGTTAATGGCCTGGAAGTCCTCCCTGATCCCCTGGTACTCTCCCTCCTGCAGCCGCCTGTTCTCCTGCACATTGTCCAGGATCTGGCCCATCGTGTCCTGGGAATGTTGATATGCTCCCAGGATCTCGGTGAGTGCGTCCCGGAGAGTCGGTTCCCTGGGCCTGTCCTACCCCTGGCGCACAGCACTGCTCCCAGTTTCCCTGTTGTGCTGTGCCTCTGTCTCCTGAACCGTGTGCCCACTGCCACTGACCCCAGGTCCCTGATTGTTTTGGGTATGAGGTGTGGCCTGAGGTCCCTGTAGAGGTGTACACACTGCTGATTGACTTGTCCTGGGGGAAGAGGCATGGGTACACTGGGTCGGTGCTGTGGTGGTGTTTCCAGATATGGGAAGCTCTGTGGTGGTGTGTGACTGAGATTGGGTAACCGTTTGTCCAGAGGTCCCTGATGGGCCGGGTTGGTCATCCAGATCCAGGTGACCAGAGTTGCTGTCATCACTGTGGGCCTCTTCAGTTGGGGGACTGGATATTGCTTGCATCTCCTCTCCAGTGACATTGGATGGGATACCTGTGGGGATGTAAATGATGTGTTATTGTTTCTGTGTGTGACATATTGTGCATAGGTGGGTTGCCCTCTTTGGTTGTATTTACCCTGGCAGCTTTAACTTGTGTAAGTTTGTATGTGGTGGGATAGCCGATTCTCTCTAGTATGCATGATTTGGTGACAGGTGTCCATGCAGGGCTGTGAGTGAGGTTCAGGCATTGGTAGAGCATGCAGAACTTGGCATTGGGATGAGTGAATGTGATGGTGGGGTGTGTGGGAGGTGGTGGAGTGAAGGGAATGAGGGTGAGGGTGAAGGTGGGGGTATGTGATGGCATGCATAGTAGTAAAGAGTTGACTTACCAGAGTCCAGTCCTCCTCCTACTCCCGCCAGGCCCTCAGGATGCATGATTGCCAAGACTTGCTCCTCCCATGTCGTTAGTTGTGGGGTAGGAGGTGGGGGTCCACCGCCAGTCCTCTGTACAGCGAGTTGGTGTCTTGCCGCTATGGAGCGTACCTTCCCCTGTAGGTCGTTCCACCTCTTCCTGATGTCGTCCCTAATTCTTGGGTGCTGTCCCACGACATTGACCCTGTCCACGATTCTCCGCCATAGCCCCATCTTCCTTGCAATGGATATCTGCTGCACCTGTGCTCCAAATAGCTTAGGCTCTACCCTGATGATTTCCTCCACCATGACCCTTAGCTCCTTCTCTGAGAATCGGGGGTGTTTTTGTGGTGCCATGGGAATTGTCTGGTGTGTGTAGGTGAGGGTGTGTTAAGTAATGTGTTGAGGTGTGTGATGTGGGGTACGTGAGTGGTGTAAAGGTGTAGGTAGTGTGTGGCTCTGGTCTTGTCTGTGGTTGTGGTATTTGTCTCGTGCCAATGGTTTGTAGTCGTAAAGGGTTGTGGGTAATGTGGGTGTGTGTTTTATAGTGGTGTAGGTGTGTGGGTGTGGTGTGTGTATGGGTGTCAGGTGTGTGTTGTTTGAATTGTTCAATGTGGTGCTGTTTTGTTTGTGTGTGTGTATTTTGAGCACGGCGGTATGTACCGCCAATGGTTTACCGCCGTTGAATGTCTTCCGGGGTGATTCGTGGGTCATAATGTGATGGGCGTTGTTCTGTTGGCATAACGGTGTGGGTTTTGATACCGCCAGTTTATCACTGACCTTTGGTGTGGCGGAATTGTGTATGTGGCTGAATTGTGACGGATTGGTGTGTGTGTGTCATAATTTGGTGAATGGATATCCGTGGCAGCAATAGTATGTTGGCGGCAGTCAACATGGCGGTAAGTGGGATTTACCGCCAATGTCATAATGAGGGCCTAAGTCTCTAATTTCCTTACTATTGTCAGGAATATACGAACAACAATGCCTAGAATTAATCATTCTACAGACTCCGCCATCCTTCGCTAAGAGAATGTCTAAAGCAAGACGATTCTGAAGAGTCATAGCTCTATCAGCAGCTAATTCAGTATCTATCAGGAGTATGGCTCCTGAAACATTTTTTCAGCATGTTATCCACAATAGTAGACAACTTTTGAATCTTTATTGAATTCTGGATGGCTCCCACTTAAGGAATCACTGCTCCAAATATATCTCCAACTATACCAGAAGAGGACTCCCTCTTCTGTCTCATATGATGTAATTCAGTCACTTTTGGAAACGTCTTCAAATCATCCATTTGATAAATCATTGTGAAAACTATCCACAAATCACATGTCCAATACCATCCTCTTGGAAGAGGGTAATAAGCATTAAGACCACAGATATAACATATCCCAAGAATTGCCGGGTCCTGTCCATTCAGCATAAACGTCCATTTACTCTGAAACAAAAACACGTCTACATTCACTCGTTCCCACAAGCAAAGTGTCAGTGCGGGATTGAGGCTTTTATATACAAAATTTACCTACGTGTTGCGGATCTAAAGCTAATTTTCCTTGAGTTCTAATTGCACTATAAACATAATCATTCTTGTAAGTCCTCTTCTCTAAGCCTTTTTCTAACTTCTCCTTCAATGCCTTTCTCCTGTCATCTGTGTGATCTAAGAAGCTTTTCTCTTAAGGTGTAAGCAAGCATATCAAAATATTTATGTGTGCATAAGCTGTGCCAACCGTCACTGTAGGTTCAAATAAACCTCTCACTATTACTATGTCATTATCTCTAGCTACTCTCCTCCAATACCTAATTATAGGGCCAAACGAGAACACCATATAATAATTCGAATAAAAGTACTGGATGTACTCCTGGTTATAAAATCTTGTTAGTAGCAGACTACAACTTATTCATATGTTAAAGGTAGGCTGTGGTATGTAACTCCTTCCTCAACTGATGAAGGAATCTGCGTACACACATAACAATTCCTCACATCCATCGTCTCAACATACTCACTCAGTAAGAGATAGAAGACATTAGAAGAAAGTTCTCCATGCGCATTAGTATCCCCATGCAAATATTTCTCCTCTAACCCAAACCTTTCTATTGCTGTTAGTGCAGCATTTGTCTCAAAAGTAGAAGTATGGTTGGCTTCACTCTTATCAAGAACAGACATACCCACAATCAACACCACAAACAATACCGCACACATAATCGCCACACCAACACTCATATATTTACAGTGCCTAGTATTTCTACCCTGCTGGCTAACGTTACTCATGATCTGTAAAGAATCAGAAAGCAGAAGAAAGTTTTAAAAAACTTGCAGCAAAATCAGAAATAGACAACACTTCCTTCAGCATTTATTTACAGCTTTCAGTCTCACTTCTAGGATCCCTTGCCAAATCGGTAAGCAGCTTGTCAAAATCAGGTTTCAAATAGTCAAATCAGGTCATCAATGTCTCTTCCGGTTACTTTCAACAGTCTTTTTTTCAAAACATTCTCTCAGATTGTTTCAACAGTTCAGTTCATCAGCTTCCTTCAAGTGCCAAAGTACTGACCCGGAATGTCTCTATCAAAACAAAAAGACAAAAATTATTTCTGCGATTCACTTATAGTTGCATACGTCCATTCAGGACCTGCATATCTTCGACTTGCTATTCTCTTTCTTTTCAACTTTCGATCACCATTCAATTCTCCTTCACTCAGATCGTCTCTCCGTGTTGTATCAAGTTCTTCCTCGATTGTTGCTTCAACAACCACTTCCTTTTCTCTTTCTACTTGTGACTCCAGCCACTTATCTCCTTTCAGTGGACCTTTTGTCAATGTTCTCTTCAGAGTCGAACTTGAACTTTCTCCTTGTTCTGCAGTGTTTACTTGTGACGGACCGGCAACTTCAGATGTGCACAGCATTTCACCACGGCAATCTTTTCAGGCATTTGAATAGCATGCAACAGTTCTTTAATTTTCTCACTATTTCTCCCTGGTGAACCATAAGAGGTCATGAAACGTCTATGTGGCCACAATTGATCAAAATCATGGACTATTCCAAATCCATACTGGGTCTCTGTATAGATTGTAACTTTCAGCTGAGCCGAAACATGGCATGCTCTAGTAAGGGCTACCAGTTCTGCTACTTGGGCAGAATACACTCCTCGAAGCCAAGAGGCTTCCAAAATACCAGTAATTGTGCACACAGCATATCCTGCTCTCAGGGTCCCTGCATTGTCTCCTAGACAGAAACCATCAACAAAGATAATTTGATAATTTTCCTCCAATTGGGCATCTCTAATGTCAGGTCTTGGTTTTGTGCACAGGTCAGTTACTTTAAGACAATCATGCTCAATATCTTCCACTTTCTCAATTTCAACATTTTCATTTGGAAGTAAAGTTGCTGGGTTCAGCACTGTACATCTTTTCAGTGACACATTTGGTGACCCTAGAATACTCTTTGCATATGGGGTCAACCTCCCACCAGTCAAATATTGTGTTTTGGTCCCTGTAAGTAGAATCTCAATAGAGTGAGGGACCAATACAGTCAGGGGATGTCCCATCACAATTCCTTCACACTGTGTAAGGCTTTGAGAAACCGCTGCAACTGGGTGCAAACAACTTGGTAAGGCGGCTGCAACAGGGCCCAAAGAAGCTGAAAAATATGCTACTGGGAGGTTTACACCTCCATGGACATGTGTCAAGACAGACAAAGAACATGCATCACACTCATGACAAAACATTGTGAAAGGTTTTGTGTAGCCAGGCATACCCAAAGCTGGAGCCTTGCACAGACTCTCTCTCAATTCAGCAAACGCTTTCTTTCCAGCCTGGTCCAACTCTATGGGGTCAGTGACTTCCTTGTGAGTCAGCTTCGGTAATGGTCATGAAATGACTGAAAAATTTGGAATCCATTGCCGACAGTAGCCTACCATCCCTAAAAACTTCCTGACATCATTCTGTGTGGTCAGCCGATTTAACTGCAATATAGCTGTAATCCTTTCTCTGGATATCTTTCTTCATCCTTTCTCAATCTGGTGATCCAAGTATTTCACTAATTTCTGACAGTATTGCAATTTAAGCAGAGACACTTTGTGCCCATTCATTCCCAAATGGTTCAACAGGGCAATTGTAAAATACTTACACTCATCCCTTGTCTTGGACACAATCAGCAAGTCATCATTGTACTGTACCAAGGTCAATTGGAAAGGCAATTCAAACGACTCCAAAGTATTTTTCAAGATTTGATTGAATATGGAAGGTGACTCTGAAAACCCTTGAGGAATTCTGCACCAACAATAAACCTGATCCAAAAATTTGAAACAAAAGAGAAATTGGCTATCCTCTTGAAGTGGCACAGAAAAGAAGGCTTGTGACAAATCAATGACAGTGAACCACTCAGCATCACATGGAATCTGAAACATTATCACAGCCGGATTTTGCACCACGGGACAACATTTGACCACAATTTCATTAATTTTTCTCAAATCCTGAACAATTTCTACTTTTCCACAGGGCTTTTGCAAACCCATTATCGGTGAATTACATGGGCTGCTCAATACTTCCTTCAAAACCTCTTGCTTTACAAAGTCTGCAATTATCTGGGTGACTTTCCTAAGAACATTTTGCGGCATGTGGTACTACGGAAGTTTAGGAAAAACTGCATTTGGCTTTACAGTAACTTTAACTGGCTCAACTCCCTCTATCAGATCTACTTCTTTTCCTGTCAGATCCCACACTTCCTCCTTAACCGTTCCCTGCAAATCAGGATGAAGCTCCTTCACTGTGAACATCGGGAAAAATTAAATCAGAGGATACTCCTCATTTGCTGTCTCACCTTCTAACTCTAGGGCTTAGTCATCTTCATCATCACTATTCATCTGAATTTCAATTCCATCATTTGATAAGTAATCAAACATTTCGTTTAAGACAGCAAGTTCCTTCCAAATAGGGATACCGGACTTGAATTGCAGACTACAAATTTGTGCAATCTTTGGAAATTGCCAATTTTAACCTGAACTGGTTCTGTAATTGGGCTGGTCAGATACTGATTCCCCACCCCTACAGTATGGACTGTTCTCCCTGAAATAAGTTTGGAACATCTGCACTTCTTACTCTAGGGCATGTAGCTCTTGTGTCAACCAAGAATGAAACTCTGTGACCCATAATCATTTATTCCATTCTCACTGTGCAACGGGAATTGGTGCACTGTGTTATTACTGTGGTTAAGCTTCTGACTTGTGAGCTGTTGAGAAAGCATCCTCTGTTGCTGTTCCACTGGGGCTTGAGGTATTTGAATTTGTTGTCTAGGTACCATGGAAACCTGCTGTTGCATTGGCTGCAACTGTGTCATTTTAGGCGTGGCATTTGCACCTGCTGCATGGGCTGAAAATTCTTTACTTGGTTCACATTATTTAGAAAATTTGGATTAGGATCTCTCACTCTTGGCCCTCTCATGTTCTGGAATGAATTGACGTCATTACTTTGCTGAGCAACACCTTCCTGCACCATCATTGGACACTCCTATTTCCAATGTCCGACGGCTCCGCAAACGGGACAGGGCAACAATTTCTTCATTCCGTGCACATCATCCTGAACCCCTATGATACCTAGATCTGGACCACGATTCACATTACCTCCTCAACCTCTACCTCTCATCTGGTGCTGAAACATCATGTTTTCCTGCTGCTGCTGTGATAACTGTTGCAGAAACACTCCCTTGCATTCATGTTGGAGCTGCTTCAATCTGCATCACCATCGCCTTTTCTTTAATCTTACTCTGCTTCAACTCAATCTTGTTACTACAGTATTTTGCATACTGCGAAAAATCATCAATTGGTTTTGCTTGCCAGCACATCAAATGACTCTTATTCATCTGGCTAATTTCAGGTCTCAACCCTTTCACAAATCTGAACACAAAATGAATCATGTCTTTCACCTCAATGGTCTCTGTACAACTGTAATGCTTGAACGCTGTAGGAAAGTAACATCTTGCCTGGCATGTCACCCCCATTTTTACTTGTGTGTCAGTTTGTTTTTGCCTGTGTCACTAGGATCCTCCTAGCCAGGACCCCAGTGCTCATAATTTGTGGCCTATATGTGTTCCCTGTGTGGTGCCTAACTGTATCGCTGAGGCTATGGTAACCAGAACCTCAGTGTTTATGCTCTCTCTGCTTTTAAAATTGTCACTGCAGGCTAGTGACTATTTTCACCAATTCTAATTGGCACACTGGAGCACCCTTATAATTCCCTAGTATATGATACCTAGGTACCCAGGGTATTGGGATTCCAGGAGATACCTATGGGCTGCAGCATTTCTTTTGCCACCCATAGGGTGCTCAGACAATTCTTACACAGGACTGCCACTGCAGCCTGAGTGAAATAACATCCACATTATTTTACAGCCATTTTACACTGCACTTAAGTAACTTATAAGTCACCTATATGTCTAACCCTCACCTAGTGAAGGTTAGGTGCAAAGAAGTGTGAGGGCACTATTACATGCGTGAACTACATATAGGTCAACACCTATGTGTAGCTTTACAATGGTAACTCCGAACATGGCCATGCAACATGTCTAAGATCATGGAATTGTTCCCCCAAGCCTAATCTGGTACTGGGGTGCCAATCCCATGCATCCCCGAGGCTCCACCATGGACCCCGGGTACTGCCAAACTAGCTCTCTGAGGTTTTCTCTGCAGCTACAGCTGCTGCCAACCCTCAGGCAGGTTTCTGCCCTCCTGGGGTCTGGGCAGCCCAGTCCTAGGAAGGCAGAACAAAGGATTTCCTCTGAGAGAGGGTGTTACACCCTCTCCCTTTGGAAATAGGTGTTAAGGGCTGGGGAGGAGTAGCCTCCTCAGCCTCTGGAAATGCTTTGAAGGGCACAGATGGTGCCCTCCGTGCATAAGCCAGTCTACACCAGTTCAGGGAGCCCCCAGCCCCTGCTCTGGCACGAAACTGGACAAAGGAAAGGGGAAAGGGGACCACTCCCCTGTCCAGCACCACCCCAAGGGTGGTGCCCAGAGCTCCTCCAGTGTGTCCCAGACCTCTGCCATCTTGAATGCAGAGGTGTGAGGGCACAATGGAGACCTCTGGGTGGCCAGTGCCAGCAGGTGACGTCAGATACCCCTCCTGATAGGCTCTTACCTGGTTAGGTAGCCAATCATCCTCTGAGGGCAATTTAGGGTCTCTCCTGTGGGTTTCTCTTCAGATAACGAATGCAAGAGCTCACCAGAGTTCCTCTGCATCTCTCTCTTTGACTTCTGCCAAGGATCGACCGCTGACTACTCCAGGACACCTGCAAAACCGCAACAAAGTAGAAAGACGACTACCAGCAACATTGTAGTGCCTAATCCTGCTGGCTTTCTTGCCTGTTTCCTGGTGGTGCATGCTCTGAGGGTTGTCTGCCTTCACCCTGCACTGGAAGCCAAGAAGAAATCTCCTGTAGGTCATCTGAATCTTCCCCCTGCCAACGCAGGCACCATACTCATGCATCACCGGTCCTCTGTGTCCCCTCTGATCTTGATGAGCCTGGTGCCTGGAACACAGGAGCTGGATCCCAGTGACTCTGACAGTCCATTGGTTCTTCTGTCCAAATTTGGTGGAAGTAAGTCCTTGCCTCTCCAAGTCAGACAGTAATCCTGTGTACTGCGTGATATGCAGCTGCTAGGGCTTCTGTGCACTTTTTCAAGGATTCCTTGTGCACAGCAGAGCCCAGGTCCCCAGCACTCTGTCCTGCATTACACAACTCACTGAGTTGACCACCGGCTTCATGGGCCCCTCTTTTGTTGTGTTGAGATGACTGCCATGCTCAGATCTCTTGAATGCCTGTTCAAGTGCTTCTGTGGGTGCTAACTGCTTCTGCATGGGCTCTCTCTGTTGCTAGTGCCCCCTTGGTCTCCTCCTCCAAGGGGCGACCTCCTGGTCCTTTTTAGGCCCTGGCAGCACCCATTATCTTCAACTGCGACTCTTGCAGCTAGCAAAGCTTGTTTGCAGTCTTTCTGTGTGGAAACAACACTGCATCCTCCAGCACACGTTGGGACATCTTCTGACCAAAGGAGAAGTTCCTGGCACCTTCTTTTGCTGCAGAACCTTTGGCTTCTTTCACCCAGAGGCAGCCCTTTTGCACCTTCATCTGGGGTTTAGTGGGCTCCTGCCCCCCCAAACACTTGCGTGACTCTTGGACTCGGCCCTCTTCCTTTGCAGGTCCTCAGGTCCAAACATCCATCTTCAGTGCTTTGCAGTCAGTTGTTGTCTTTGCAGAATCCCCTATCTCGACTTTACTGTCTTTCTGGGGTAGTAGGGTAAAATTACTCCTACTTTTCAGAGTCTTGGGGTGGGGTATCTTGGACACCCTAAGTGTTTTCTTACACTACCAGCGACCCTCTACACACTACACTAGGCCTGGGGTCCATTTGTGGTTCGCATTTCACTTTTGAAGTATATGGTTTGTGTTGCCCCCAGGCCTATTGTCTCCTATTGCATTCTATTGTGTTCTACAGTGTTTGCACTACTTTTCTAACTGTTTACTTACCTGATTTTGTTTTTTTTGTATATTTTGTGTATTTTACTTACCTCCTAAGGGAGTATATCCTCTGAGATACTTTGGGCATATTGTCACTGAAATAAAGTACCTTTATTTTTAGTAACTCTGAGTATTGTGTTTCTCATGATATAGTGATATATGATATAAGTGGTCTAGTAGGAGCTTTGCATGTCTCCTAGTTCAGCCTAAGCTGCTCTGCTATAGCTACCTCTATCAGCCTAAGCCTCTAGAACACTACTAATCTATTAATAAGGGATAACTGGATCTGGCACAAGGTGTAAGTACCATCAGGTACCCACTATAAGCCAGGCTAGCCTCCTACATTGGTGGTGCAGCGGTGGGATAAGTACTTCTAACTGCTTTACCACTTTGTCATTGGTGCCTTTCATAAGAAAAACTTATACCAAATACTTCAGAATATACACAGTTAATCTGAACAGTTTAATGTACTTTCTTTAAACTTTCTAAAAAGTTTTAGAAAAGTTTTCAAAAGGTTTCAAAAGTTTGAAAAAGTGTTTTCTTTTCTTTAAAAAGTTTCAAAACTTTTTCTCTCTCTCTGTCCTAAACCCTTTCTATCATGTCTGCAGTAGAACTTACTCCCACATTTGTCCAGGCAACATTTTGTAGTTTAAACTTTAAAAGTTTGAGGGGTCTCTGCATTGAAAGAGGTTTAGCTATTGGTAAGAATCCTACCAAAGATCTTCTCCTTAGCCTTCTCCTAGAAAGTGACCAGAACCAGTCTGGCCCATCCCAGGATCAGGAGGTACAGGAGCGGGGTACCCAGCAAGACTCAGAAGAGTCCCCTGAGGAGGCTTAGTAGGGCTCTTCCAAGGACCTGTCAGTCAACAGGCCACCTAGTGACACTGGTAGTGGGAGGGGGTCACACACTAGTAGGGCACCTTTCACTCCTAAAGGCCAGGTTACTAGGGTCCAGCCAGTTAGGGACAGGTCTAACTCTGCCAGTTCCCACATTTCTTCTGTATCTCAAAATTCCCAAGCCTCCCACCATGAGGATAATTTAATGGAAAGGGAACTCAGAAAGCTGAGGTTTGGAAGGGGCCAGGCTGAAGCTTAAACAGCAGCAGCTGGCCTTAGACAGGGAATCTCTGGATGTGGAAAGAGAAAGGCAGAGGTTGGGGTTAGTTCCCCATGGTGGCAGCAGCAGTGTGTTTGATAGCAATCCTGTTAGAGAGTAAGATTCCAGAAACCTGCATAAGGTAGTCCCCCCTTACAAGGAGGGGGATGACATTAACAAGTGGTTTTCTGCACTTGAGAGGGGAAACAACCTGAACAACTACGTTTGAATTACTACTTGCTTTAACAACGAATCTTGAAGAACTACTGGGTCTTAACAACTAAGTTTTGAACAACTACTGGTTTAACAACGATTTTACCTTAACAACTAATGCCAGAACAACGAATTTTAAGGTAAGTGAATTATTTTTTGATGAATTTTAAGGTGAGTTTTGTGTTTTGTTTTTGATTTGTTTAGGGTTTAATTATTATATGTTTAATTTTTTAAAGAATATTGTGTGGATTAAGCAAGGTATTCTATGGGTTGTGGGTGTTATGGGTGGGATATTCTATTAATACTCAGGTATTATTTTAAGTACTTTTGTTTTTTTATATGTTGTAATTTATGTTGTGGGTTTAGGGGTGGGATATATGGGATGTAGGGGTTATGGGTGGGGAAGTTTATTAATACTCAGGTATTAATTTAAGTACTTGTGTTTTTTATATCTTGTAATTTATCTTGTGGGGTTAGGGGCAGGATATATGGGATGTAGGGGTTATGGGTGGGGAAGTGTATTAATACTCAGGTATTAATTTAAGTACTTGTGCTTTTTTATATGCTGTAATTTATGTTGTAGGTTTAGGAGCGGGATATGTGGGATGTAAGGGTTATGGGTGGGGAAGTGTATTAATACTCAGGTATTAATTGAAATACTTGTGTTTTTTTAAAATATCTTGTAATTTATGATGTGGGTTTAGGGGCGGCATATATGGGTTTGTAGGGGTTATGGGTGGGGAAGTGAATTAATACTCAGGTATTATTTTAAGTACTTGTGTTTTTTTATATGTTGTAATTTATGTTGTAGGTTTAGGGGCGGGATATATGGGATGTAGGGGTTATGGGTGGGGTAGTGTATTAATACTCAGGTATTATTTTAAGTACTTGTGTTTTTTTATATGTTGTAATTTATGTTGTAGGTTTAGGGGCGGGATATATGGGATGTAGGGTTTTGGGTGGGGAAGCGTATTAATACTCAGGTATTAATTTAAGTACTTGTGTTTTTTTATATAGTGTAATTTATGTTGTAGGTTTAGGGGCGGGATATATGGGATGTAGGGTTTTGGGTGGGGAAGCGTATTAATACTCAGGTATTAATTTAAGTACTTGTGTTTTTTTATATGGTGTAGTTTATGTTGTGGGTTTAGGGGTGGGATATATGGGATGTAGGGGTTATGGGTGGGGAAGTGAATTAATACTGAGGTATTAATTTAAGTACTTGTGTTTTTTTTATATGGTGTAGTTTATGTTGTGGGTTTAGGGGTGGGATATATTGTATGTAGGGGTTATGGGTGGGGAAGTGTATTAATACTCAGGTATTAATTTGAGTAGTTGTGTTTTTTTATATGTTGTAATTTATGTTGTGGGTTTAGGGGCGGGATATATGGGATGTAGGGGTTATGGGTGGGGAAGTGTATTAATAGTCAGGTATTAATTTAAGTAATTGTGTTTTTTATATGTTGTAATTTATGTTGTGTGTTTAGGGGTGGGATATATGTCATGTAGGGGTTATGGGTGGGGGAGTGTATTAATACATAGGTATTAATTTAAGTATTTGTGTTTTTTTATGTGTTGTAATTTATGTTGTGGGTTTAGGGGCGGGATATATGGGATGTAGGGGTTATGGGCAGGGAAGTGTATTAATACTCAGGTATTAATTTAAGTTATTGTATTTTATTAAAATTTGGTATTTGTGATGTGGGTTTAGGGGTGGGATATATGGGATCTAGGAGTTAAGGGTGGAAAGTATATTAGTAGTCTGGTAGTATTTATTGTATTTGGTTAATTGTTTATTTTTTTTATTGAAGGTATATTTAGAATTAGGGGTGGGATATAGGGGATGTAGGGTTTATGGTTGGGGTTTTGTTTTTATGATTAGGTTTTTTTTTCTATGTTTGAGTTTTTTTTTGTTGTTTTTTTTTTAGGATGCTATTTGGTTTATTGGTGGTTTATGATTTTGAAATGTATTGATAGTTTATAATTTTTTATTATGGGTGAATTCATTTTTTGTGTTATATCTTTAGGTTTTGTATTTTTGTTTTTTGTTATTGAAAGTGTAAAAATAATTTCGTTTAAAAATAGTTATGTTTAAGAATTTATATTTGATTTTTTAATAGTATAGTAGTTGATATAGTAGATTTTGGAATATAATAATGTTATATTTTTTTATTTTAAATATTTATTAGATTTTTATTTTTTTTGTGATTTTTAAAATTTGTTAGAAATTGTTTAATATTTTGGATTTTGATTATTTTTTTTGATGTGATGTAATTATTGTTATTAATATTTTTTTATTTTTTTTGGGATGCATAATTGTATATATATATTTATATGTTTTAATATTATTTCAAAAAATGTATTAATTAAATAATTATTTGTAGATTATTTATAGTTTTTATTTTTTTATTTTTTAGGTGTTAATTTTTTTTGCATGTGCAATAATGTTTTTTTCATGCAAATTTAATAAAATAAAAAAAATACCATTCATTTTTTAAAAATATTTTTTATTTTGAACATAATCAAGTTTAAAAAATGCAAAAAAAAATTTTTTATTAGAATTTGATATTTACAGATTTATAGAAAGTTTTTCCTTATTTATTTATATTTCTTTATCTATTTTCTGTGGTATTTTCTTATTTTCCCTATTATAGTCTATGAGTGAAATAGTCAGTTTTCTATTTTTAGTGCTCTTTCATGTTTATGTTGTTTGACGTCTTCTGTATTCAGTCGGAGGAGCGTCACGGTCAAGATAGGACGGAAGCGGAGACCTCGTTCAGGTTAGTGGGATTATATTTTTTTTTACAGTATGTAGTAGGGTATTTTTATTACGGAAATAGTTGTCGGAGGTAGTTATAAGGTAGGTAGTAGATTTTCGGTGTTTGTTATGTTTCTTATGTTTAATATTTGTTTTTGTATATTTTTGTATACAATAGTGGTTTCGGAAAAGTAAACAAATTTGTTTAGCAGTGTTATATTTTACAAATTATTATACTCGTTTTGTAGTAGTTAGAAAGCATTGTATATTTATTTGATAAATTTAGTTTTGGGATTTTTTGAGCGAGTCAGTTGTTCGGTTTATGAAAAAAAAAAATTGTTCATTGTAATAGGTATTATGATTAATTTTTTCTTTTGTGTTAGTAGTATCCTTTATATCGTTTTCATGTCTTTTTCTTGATAGTTAATGTTTTAATGAATGATGTGGCTTTGGTTAATATGTGATTAATTTTTTTACTTTTTTTCGTGAAAAAAAGTATATTAGGTATTTTACGTTTTTTAGATATTTTTCATTTTTCTGGCTTGGTTAAGTATTATATTTTATTTATTTGATTGTTTGTATAGTATATAGAGTTGTTTTTTTATCATCCATTTAATATGAATATTTTTTAATTGTTTTTGGATGATGAATGTTTTTTTTTTCTTCTAAGTATGAGATGCTGTTTTCTATATTAATGAAGAGGATTTATTCAGCATCACGTGTTTGGATAAAGACATGAAAACGTGAAAGGTAGGAACAATTTTTGTTGTGTACATTTAAAATTTGAAAAATGGTAATTTAGTTGATGGTGTTTTTTTTTTTTAGAACTGGCAAGTCATTTTTTAGTAGGTTAGTGGTTGTTAGTAATGTAGAATATATGCTAGACTGTTGAGGTAGTCTGATGGTGTTATTGTATCAAATTGTTGTATTTTTGCCAAAATTCTTTCGGTTATTTCTTTGCTTTTTTTACTTGTGCGTGGGTTCAGGCTATCTGACAGTGATTGAGCAAGTCTCATTTCTTGGAAACGTTGTTCCTTTTTCTAAATTTCTATGAAATGATACAGGTTTGGGTGGGGTTTACCGGTTACTTTATTGAAGGCGTTGTGCCATCCTTCTATGGCATTATTAGTTTTTGCACCAGCTTCTAAACAGGTTTGGTAGCAGTTCCACCATTCTATTGGAAATCTTGGCTTTCATCTGCGACCAGATCTGTTTAGGTGTCCAATCCAGGTTTGTTCGAAGTAATTTAGCAAGGGTTCTAATTTGTTTTCATTTTGTGTATAATAGTTAGACTCTGTTATTGCGTTGTAATACTCATCTACTTTTGTAGGTGGTACAAAGCATAATGCTGTGAGTTTTTTTAATTCAAATTGTAGTATGCAATCTGAGAAATATTGTCTACTTAGGGATGATTTTTGTATTCTATGCCAATATGCTTGTGAAAAGTGGAAAAAGCATCCTTGAATTTGGGTTTGCGGATATATTTTTATAATTGTATTTATCATTGATAATTCGAAATCTAGTATTACTTTTCTAGGTGTTTTATTTGATGTTTTGTTTTTGATTGTTGATAAAAATTCACTGTAAGTAGAGGAATGTTTATCAGGCAGTAATGCATACACTAGTGGGATTGTAGTGTTATTTTTTGTGGCATGTATGGTGTAAATTTGAGTGAATGGATGGGGCGTAGATTTAAAGGTTCCGTCCATCATCCAAATTTCACTATTTTGTAGGATTAGTAAGTTGCATGTTGTGCTGAATATTAAAATTCTTTTTTGAGGGTTTTCGTTGTCGTGAATGAGGAAAGTTTCTTTGGAGAAGGTAATTGTTAGTTCTGGGGGGATGTTAATGTCTTCATAGGTTTGTGGTGTTATATGTTGGGGATTACTTGCCAGTCTTTGTCGTTGAAATATTCTCCTAAGGTTTGGTACAGAAGGCATGCTACCGGAAATCTGTATTGGAATATTTTGTACTACCTCCCTTATAACCTGTCCGCAGGAGTCATTGGAGGTGTGTGCAATGTTTTTAATTTTTTGTATATTTTCTCTTATCTCAATTTCTATTGCAGAGGCAGAGTGGTTGTGATGTGTTGTTTTAACAACTGTGTTTTCTAGAGTTACAGCTCTGCCTCTACAATGTGAAGAGTAGAATTGTACACATCTCAAATGGCTCCCGAGGTTGACAACCTTGTCTCTGCAATAAAGATAACCTTCATACTTTAGTAGGTGGTTTCCGGTTCTTGAGGTTATGTAACTTGCTTCTACTTGCGATGCCATTTGTGAAATATCTGTAAATAATATTTAAAAAATAGGGTAAAAGAAGTTTTCAGTTTTTATTATTAAATTTGTGGTGGATTTAGTTTACCACTTAGTAAGTTAATTAATATATAATGTGTCCTATTTGTAAGTGTTTGGTGTAGGTGGTTTGTTATCTTTTATATTTGGTGATTGTGTGTTATTTATTGAGGTAAGTAATTTTTGCTTTTAGATTTGTATTTGTGGGTCTATTGTGTTCCTAGTTTTTGTTATGAGGTAAGTAGTTAGTGGAGTTGTAATAGTATATTATTTTATAATTATTCTGCAGCACCTATGTTAATGTAAGTATCTAGTGAAGTTGCTTTGATTATTTTTTAATGTTTTGAGTATTTTAATGTGATATGAGGTAAGTAGTTGGTGGGGTAGGAATAGTAATTTTTTGCTATTTTTTGTGTAGCAGGTGCTGTGATGTAAGTATGTGGTGGAGTTGTTATAGTAAATTTTGGGAAACATCCTTTATTACGACGTTTTATTTACGAAGTTGTGGTTAATTAAAGTGTAACAATGCTTTTCTTAACAATGAATATGTTATTTTGTGGGTTAACTATGTATGTTCTGAATAATGAGTATGTGTGGTTAAGTTATAAAGAAGGGAGTTGGTGAAGGAGGATTATGCAGCTGACAAGGGTATAATTAGGTTAGTGGGGGGTTTTAGGTTTTGGGGTGGGGGTTAGGGAGTTTTAGGTTTTGGGGTGGGGTTGGGGGGGTGGGGCGTTTTTGGTTTTGGGGAGGGGGTTGGGGTGAGGGGGTTTTAGGTTTTGGGGTGGGGTTGGAGGGGTGGTGTGTTTTTGGTTTTGGGGAGGGGATGGGGTGGAGGGTCAGGGGGTTTAGGTTTTGGGGTGGGTTTGGGGGGGTGGGGCATTTTTGGTTTTGGGGAAGTGGTGGAGGGTGAGGGGGTTTTAGGTTTTGGGGTGGGGTAGGGGGGATGGGGTGTTTTTGGTTTTGGGGAAGTGGTAGAGTGTTAAGGGGTTTTAGGTTTTGGGGTGGGGTTAGGGGGGTGGGGCGTTTTTGGTTTTGGGGAGTGGGTGTGGAGTTAGGGGGTTTTAGGTTTTGGGGTGGGGTTGGGGTGGGGCGTTTTTGGTTTTGGGGAGGCGGTGAAGGGATAGTGGGTTTTTAGGTTTGGGGTGGGTTTGGGGGGTGGGATATTTTTGGTTTTGGGGAGGGGATTGGGGTGAGGGGGTTTTAGGTTTTGGGGTGGGGTTGGGGGGTGGGGCGTTTTTGGTTTTGGGGAGGGGTGGGGGGTCAGGGGGTTTTAGGTTTTAGGGTGGGTTTGGGGGGCTGGGGCGTTTTTTGGTTTTGGGGAGGAGGTGGGGGGTTAGGGATTTTAGGTTTTGGGGTGGGGTTGGGTTTTTTTTGGTTTTGGGGAGGTGGTAGCGGTCAGGGGGTTTTAGGTTTTGGGGTGTGGTTGGTGTGGTGGGGGTGAGGGATATAGGTTGAATGGTGCCTATTAATAATGTTTTTAAGAAGAATGCTTTTAGAATGAAATATTGTTGTTAAGGCATTTGTGGTAAAATTATTAGTAGTCAGAACAAGGTTGGTGTTCTGTCCTTGTTGTTAAGGCACTAGTTCTTTTGGAAGTTGGTGTTTTGTTGTAAAATGTATTTCTGTTTATGGTTTAGCAGCTGTTTAGAGGTAAGTGTTTGCTGGAGTTGTAATAGTTATTTTTTTGATATAATATATGTACTGTGTTTGCAAAGTGTTTTTCATTTTATTGAATTTATGTGTGTTTGTTTAGTTTTATTTATTAGAAAATCTGGTTGTATGTTGTAATGAAAAAATAATACTTACTTTGAGTTTTTTTTCTTATTTTAGATGTTATTTTTTTCAAAATTGATTTATTTCACTTTTTTATGTCTTCTGGTGTTTTTTTTTGGTTTCTGGAGTCTGTAAGAAATAAGAAAGAGTGTAATATTTAGTTTATTCTTTTGTTTTATTAATTATTTAGTTTTTTTGATTTAGAAGTAATTTTTTTAGTAGGTTTGAAATTTGGTGAATAATATTTGGTTTTTGGTTAAATTTATTAGGTGAATTAATTCCTTTTTATAAAGTAATTTGTAGTTTTAATATTTAAAATATATTTTTTAATTATAATATGGTATTCGTTATTTAACACATTTTTTAATGCAATTGTTTATGGTTTAGTGAAATTGTTTTTGTATAATGGTAATGGTTTACCTTTGATGGTGAAGGTGTGGTCTTCATCTTTTTGGTCAGATTCTTGATATTTATGCCTGTAACAAAATAGTACGAAAGGTATATTAATTATATATTATTTTAGCTGTGGTATAGGTTAGTAAATTTATTTATATTTTTTTATGGATATTTTACCTTGTTATCTCAGTAGATGGCGGTGTTGGATAAATTATATTTTAATTCTTTTCCGTAGTGATATGCTCGTCTTCTCTGTAAGTTGTTCGGTGTAGTAATGAGTAGAAAATGGAGGTCATTGGTATTTATATGTGTTTTTGTAAGTATTGTTTTATTTGTAAATTGATTGTGTTTTGGATGTGTTTTTTTATTGTGAATTTGTTTGTGATATTAGATATATATAATTGTGGAGTGTATTTGTTTTGTAGTTTGTATTTTTTTTTATGTTCGTTCTCGTTTGTTGAGTAGAGGAAGTACTTCCTGGGTCATGTAGAAAGTGTTGTAGGACTATTGTTTTATATAGGTTTTTATTTTAGTGTTGTGTTTTTTTTATAATTATTTAAGTATTATTTATTTTGATTTAAAACGGTGTTTATATGTTTGGGATTTTTGTGATGTTTTACTTTTTGTATGTAGGAAATATATTATTATTTTCGATTTCGTTTTTTTTTTACATAGTATTGTAGTCTTTTCAATATTTTATTTATTAATCGTTACTGTTTAGTTGTGATATAAATTATTATTATTTTTCATTGTTTGGAGTTCGTTTTCAAAAAATTAGGTGTTTAGGCGTTTTCGGTGTTGGGTAGTGTTTGTTTGGGTATTCGTTGACTGGCTAGTCATTTGTTTGGGTAGTAGTTATTTCAGGATTCGTTGTTTAAGTGTTCGTTGTTTGGGTAGTAGTTTGTTTGGGTATTAGTTATTTGGGGAGTCGTTATTTAGGTAATTATTTTTTTGGGTAGTCGTTGTTTAGGTAGTAGTTATTTGGGGAGTCGTTGTTTAGGTAGTCGTGGTTTACATAGTAGTCGTTTAGTGGAATGTTCGTGATTTAGTGGTTTTTGTAGTCATTAAATAGGTGTTCGTTGTTCAGGAATAATTTAGTTAATGTTTTTTTTCGTTGTTTAGACTTCGTTGTAAAATAATTTGTTTTATAGGTTTTTTTGGTGTTGGGAAGTCGTTGTTTAAGTAGTAGTTGTTTAGGTAGTAGTGGTTGTGGGCCATATTTATACTTTTTGACGCACAACTGCGCCAACGCAGTTGTGCGTCAAAAATTTTAACGTCGGCTAACGCCATTCCAAAGCGCCATGCGGGCGCCGTATTTATTGAATGACGTTAGCCGGTGCTGCGGACTGGTGTGCGTCAAAAAAAATGACCCACACCAGGCAGCGCCGGTGTAGGGGAAAATGGAGCTTGGTCGTCAAAAAATGGGGCAAGTCAGGTCTAAGGCAAAATATTGGCCTCAACCCGATTTGCGCCCTTTTTTTGACTCCCAACCCCCATTGAAATGACTCCTGTCTTAGCAAAGACAGGAGTCATGCCCCCTTGCCCAATGGCCATGCCCAGGGGACTTATGTCCCCTGGGCATGGTCATTGGGCATAGTGGCATGTAGGGGGGCACAAATCAGGCCCCCCTATGCTACAAAAAAATAAGTAAAAAATACTTACCTGAACTTACCTTAAGTTCCCTGGGATGGGTCCCTCCATCCTTGGGCGTCCTCCTGGAGTGGGCAAGGGTGGCAGGGGGTGTCCCTGGGGGCATGGGAGGGCACCTCTGGGCTCCTTCCGAGCCCACAGGTCCCTTAACGCCTGCCCTGACCAGGCATTAAAAAATGACGCAAAAGCGGCTGGACGTAATTTTTTCTTGCCCGCCCACTCCCGTGCGTCATTTTTGCACTGGAGTTTAAATAAGGCGCACATGCCTTGGAGTCATTTTTTAGAAGGGAATGCCTACCTTGCATATCATTAACGCAAGGTAGGTGTCCACGCTAAAAAATGAAGCAAACTCCAAGATCTTTGGCGCTAGACGGGTCTAACGTCAAAGTATAAATATGGAGTTAGCTTTGCGTCGGATTTGCGTAAAAAAAAACAACGCAATTCCGGCGCAAACAGAGTATAAATATGCCCCTGAGTGTCATATTCCTTGAGAGGGCCTGTATTGTACAGTTGGTCCCTCAAAGGCAGTGGGCTGCTATCTTGTGGCTATGTTTCACTGGTAAGGGTAGGGATAGGCCCCTTACTGTCAGAGAAAGTGATACTAACAATTACAAAGTTTTGAAGGATGCACTCTTGGATGGATTTGGCTTAACCACTGAACAATACAGGATTAAGTTCAGAGACACCAGAAAAGAGTCCTCTCAAGACTGGACAGACTTTGTAGACTGTTCAGTGAAGGCCTTGGAGGGTTGGTTACATGGCAGTAAGGTGACTGACTATGAAAGCCTGTATAATCTAATCCTGAGAGAGCATATTTTGAACAATTGTGTGTTTGATTTGTTGCATCAGTACTTGGTAGACTCGGATCTGACCTCTCCCCAAGAATTAGGAAAGAAGGCAGACAAATGGGTCAGAACAAGAGTGGACAGAAAGGTTCATACAGGGGGTGACAAGGATGGTAAGTCTTCTGACAAGGGTGGGGACAAAGATAAAAAACATTCTGAGTCTTCATGAGGCCCACAACAATCCTCTGGGGGTGGTGGGTCTGAATCCTCTTCTCACAATCAGAAAAAGCCATGGTGTTATTAATGTAAAGCAAAACGCCATTGGGCAAGCGATGCCACTTGTCCAAAGTAAAACACCAATGCTCCCACTACCACAACCCCAACTGCAACCTCTAGTGCCCCTAGTAATAGCAGTGGTAGTGGGAAGTCTATTACAAATAGCAAATCCAAGGGTGTAGCTGGGCTCACTATTGGCAGTATAGTTGGGGTTGGTCTTGTTAGGGAGACCACAGAAGCTGTTTTAGTCTCTGATGGTGGCATTGACTTTGCCACCTTGGTTGCTTGTCCCCTTAATATGGGTAAGTACAAGCAACTATCCCTAATTAATGGTGTTGAGGGTGAGGCCTACAGGGACACAGGAGCCAGTGTAAGTATGGTTATAGAGAAACTGGTTCACCCTGATCAACACCTATTTGGTCAGCAGTACCAATTGACTGATGCTCACAATAACACACTTAGCCACCCCATGGCTGTTGTGAATCTCAACTGGGGGGTTACTGGTCCAAAGAAAGTTGTGGAAGCCACTGAATTACCTGTAGATTGCTTACTAGGCAATGATTTTGAGACATCAGATTTGGCTAAAGTGGAGTTGGAGGCCCATGCAGCAATGCTGGGCATTCCTGGTCATATTTGTGCTTTGACAAGGGCTCAGGCCAAAAAGCAAAAAGGACAGGGAAACATGGATCCTGGAACAATTGGACCAAGTGCTCCCAAAAGCTAGGGGTAGTAAGGGTAAATCCTTGCCTACCATCCCTCCCTCTCCAGAAGATTCCCCTTTTGAGGAAGAGGAATCCTCTCCCTGTGCAGAACCTACACCAGATGAGCTGGCAGCAGACACTGTTGAGCTTTTGGGTACAGGGGAGCCTGCTAGGGAAGAGCTGAGTGTGGCACAGCAGACCTGTCCCACACTAGATGGTTTAAGACAGCAAGCTGTCAAACAGCAGAATTGGGACGTCAGTGATAGCGATAAGGTGTGTTGGGAAGACAACCTCCTGTATACTGAGTCAACGGACCCTAAACCTGGAGCTGCCAGGAGATTGATCATCCCTTTGCAATACAGGGAGTTTCTTCTTACCTTGGCACATGACATTCCTTTGGCTGGGCATTTGGGCCAGAGTAAAACTTGGGACAAGCCTGTTCCCCTGTTTCACTGATCTCATATGTCAGAGGACACTAAAGAGTTATGTCGCTCTTGCGTGACCTGCCAAGCCAGTGGCAAGACTGGTGGCACACCAAAGGCCCCCTTAATTCCATTTCCTTTGGTTGGAGTGCCCTTTGAAAGGGTAGGGGTTGACATAGTTGGCACCCTTGACCCTCCAACAGCTTCAGGCAATAGGTTTATCCCTGTGGTAGTGGACCATGCCACTAGGTATCCTGAAGGAATTCCTTTAAGGACCACTACAGCTCCTGCAGTGGCAAAGGCCCTCCTGGGAATCTTTTCCAGAGTGGGTTTCCCTAAGGAAATGGTGTCAGACAGAGGTAGTAACATTATGTCTGCGTACCTCAAAACAATGTGGAAGGAGTGTTGGGTAACATACAAGTTCACTACTCCTTATCATCCACAAACAAGTGGTCTGGTGAAGAGGTTTAATAAAACTGTCAAAGGTATGATGATTGGACTCCCTGAAAAACTCAGAAGGAGATGGGATGTCCTGTTGCCTTGCCTCCTTTTTGCTTACAGGGAGGTACCCCAAAAAGGAGTCGGCTTTAGCCCCTTTGAACTTTGAACTCCTCTTTGGGCACCCTGTGAGAGGTCCCCTTGCACTTGTTAAGAAGGGTTAAGAACAACCTTTAAAAGCTCCTAAACAGGACATTGTGGACTATGTACTTGGCCTAAGATCAAGAATGGCTGAGTACATGAAAAAGGCCAGTAATAACCTTCAGGCCAGCAAGGAGCTTGCAAAAGCAATGGCATGATCAGAAGGCTGTCATGACCCAGTACCACCCAGGACAGAAGGTGTGGGTATTGGAGCCTGAGGCCTCAAGAGCACTCCAGGACCAATGGAGTGGACCCCATCTAATTGTTGAGAAAAAGGGTGAGGTTACCTACTTAGTAGACCTGGGTACTGCCATGAGTCCCCTTAGGGTGCTCCATGTCAACCACCTAAAACCCTACTATGACAGGGCTGATCTCACCCTGCTCATGGCAACTGATGACGGACAGGAAGAAGAGAGTGACCCTCTCCCTGATCTCTTTTCCACCACTGAAGCTGATGGCTTAGTGGAGGGAGTAGTACTTGCAGATTGCCTTACTGCTGAGCAGAAGGACAACTGTGTAAATCTCTTAAGTCAGTGTTCTGAACTCTTCTCACTAATACCAGGTACCACTACTTGGTGTGAGCACACAATCAATACTGGGGACAGTTTACCTGTCAAAAGTAAGATTTATAGGCAGCCTGACCATGTCAGGGACTGCATAAAACAAGAGGTTCAGAAAATGTTAGAATTGGGTGTGATTGAGCCTTCAGAAAGCCCATGGGCTAGCCCAGTAGTGCTTGTTCCAAAACCTCACACTAAGGATGGAAAAAAGAGAGATGAGGTTTTGTGTTGACTATAGAGGGCTCAACCAAGTAACCAAGACAGATGCTCACCCTATACCCAGGACAGATGAGCTAATACAATCACTGGCTTCTGCCAAGTATCTAAGCACTTTTGATTTAACTGCAGGGTATTGGCAGATTAAATTATCAGAAGATGCTAAACCCCAAACTGCATTTTCAACCATTGGAGGGCATTATCAATTCACTGTGCTGCCCTTTTGTCTAAAAAACTGCACCTGCCACTTTTCAAAGGCTGGTGAACACAGTCCTGCAAAGGTTGTGTCAGGAATAAGGCCAGGCGCGGTCCAGGTCTCGCCCAAAATTCCGTTGCGCAACTCTGCGGTGCTTTATGCGCACCACTGGTCATCCCCGCTTGTTTCAAGAATGGCCATCAGCGTCGTCTGCCCTGTGGTAAAGCTCATGTAGCTGCAGGTTCAGGGCATTGGTGGTCAAGATTCACTTATCAGTGTTATCCTATTTAAGGACTAAATTTCCCATGTTTTTAGAGGCAGCGGCCATCTTGGGGTGTGGCAGGCCTATAAAGCCCAGCCACACCCAAGCACGTTGCTCACTATTTTGAAGACTTTGATGCAGCCAGACCTCGTGGAGGTTTCTCTGGAAAAGTCCAGAGTTTCTGAATGGCAGAGTATCATCTAACCAGAGTCCATGGTGCACCCAAAAACGAGTAGGTCGTACTCGTAGCGGTAAGGCCTTGCTGAATCCAAGTTTGGAGGAAGTTAATACTTCCAAGAGGTAATGCGCTTTGTGCGCACGTGATTCATGGTTTTTCCGTTCATAGATGTAAAGCGCTCTTTTGGCTCAGTGAATTCAAAGCGTTTCAGTTCACAGAGATAACGCGCTTAGTGCACATGTAATTCATGGTGTTTCCGTTCACAGATGTAAAGCGCTCTTTTGGCTCAGTGATTCAAAACGATTCAGTTCACAGAGATAATGCGCATAGTGCACATGTAATTCATGGTGTTTCCGTTCACAGATGTAAAGCGCTCTTTTGGCTCAGTGATTCAGTTCACAGAGATAACGCGCTTAGTACACAAGTAATTCATGGTGCTTCCATTCAGAGGTGTAAAGTGCTCTTTTGACTTAGTGATTCAAAGTGTTTCAGTTCACAGAGATAACGCGCTTAGTGCACATGTAATTCATGGTGCTTTCTGTTCACAGATGTAAAACGCTCTTTTGGCTTAGTAATTCAAAGCATTTCAGTTCACAGAGAAAACGCGTTATCTGCACAAGTAATTCAAGGTGTTTCAGTTCCCAGATATAAAGCGCTTCCTGGTGTTATTAAGTAAGGCGCTTTAGGTTTTGATTAGTGAAACCTTTTTGTCAGTTATTATTATGAATGTGAAAGTATTTTTGAGATAAAACTAATCAAAGTTTTCATTGATCTTTGAATAACTTAAGATATGAAAAAACATTTAAGTCTTTGAGATTTTCTAAGTCATGATCAAAGGTTTATGATGTGAATCCATAAATGTTACAGGATTGATATTCTGTGTAAAATCATAGTTCAACGTTCTTGCCATCTCTTGAATCTGAGGTCGTGTTTTCACAAGTGGCTTCGCCCCCATTTTAGAAGAGGTCTCCACCTGATATCTTGGAGACACATGTAGTCAAGAGTCTATAAACGATTTACGTTTTTCTATGAATGAGTAAATGCATATTGTTCTAACCTTTCCTTTTCAGGTCTCTCTCCCTGCTGTTCCCATCCCTAAATTCCCTTCCCCGACTGGCTTCACCATAACTCTGTGCTATAATAGCTTTCTGAGTTTGTGATGCCGGGAGATGGACCTTTTGTTCAGCAACGTGCAGATCCCAAAGAAAGGACCCCATGACAGGTTGCAAGCTTTTAGTGCAGCATATCTAGATGATATACCTGGCTTTAGCTCCACCTGGGATGATCACCAGGTCCACATGTGGAACGTTTTGGAGGCCCTGCAAAAGGCAGGCCTCACTATCAAGGCTTCAAAGTGCCGGATAGGGCAGGTGAAAGTGGTTTATCTGGGCCACCTAGTAGGTGGGGAACAGATTGCACCACTGCAGGGGAAGATCCAGACCATTATGGAATGGGCACCCCCTACAACTCAAACCCAGGTGAGAGTCTTTTTAGGCCTCACGGGGTACTATAGGAGGTTCATTAAGAATTATGGCTCCAATGCAGCTCCTCTTAATGATCTCACTAGTACGAAGATGCCTAAAAAGGTATTGTGGAAAGCCAGCTGTCAAAAAGCTTTTGATGAGCTCAAACAGGCCATGTGCTCTGCACCTGTCCTAAAAAGCCCTTGCTACTCCAAAAAGTTCAGTCCAGAATGATGCTTCTGAATTGGGGATTGGGGCAGTGCTATCACAGCTTAATACTGAGGGCACGGATCAACCTGTTGCTTTCATCAACAGAAGGTTGACCCCTATAGAAAAGCATTGGTCTGCCATAGAGAGGGATGCCTTTGCTGTGGTCTGGGCACTGAAAAAGTTGAGACCATACCTGTTTGGTACTCACTTCATTGTTCAAACAGACCACAAACCTCTACTTTGGCTAAAGCAAATGAAAATTGTGGAGGTGGTCCATCTCCCTACAGGTAATGGTCTATAAAGTGGAACATAGACCTGGGAGTATCCACTCCAATGCAGATGGACTCTCCAGATATTTCCACTTAGGCAATGAAGACTCATCTGGGCAAGGTTGGCCTTATTGTCCCTCGTTTGAGGGGGTTGTGAAGGAAAGTACCATCTTGCCTGGCGTGTTACTCCCATTTTTACTTGTGTGTCAGTTTGTTTTTGCCTGTGTCACTGGGATTCTGCTAGCCAGGACCCCGATGCTCATAATTTGTGGCCTATATGTTATGTTATGTTATGTTATTTGAATTTGTAGAGCGCCGAAACTACCCCGAGGCCTCGCAGCGCTGTTGGACCAAAACAAAACCAGAGACAGGAACTAGAGTTTAAAAAGCCAGGTTTTAATTGCTCTCTGAAAGTTTAGTTTGTGACTAATTAGTCGGATGTTTGGGGGGAGGGAGTTCCATAATTTAGCTCCCCGATATTCAATAGTGGCACCACCCCATCTAGTTTTCTTAATCTTGGGGAGTATGGCTAAAGCTGTGGCTGCCGATCTGAGGGCTCTAGTTGGTTTGTAGAAAGTTGCCAAAGTCTTTAACAGATGAGGTCCTCTATTATGTAGTGATCTGTGGATAATGCAAAGAGTCTTAAAATTCACACGCTGTTCTACTGGAATCCTGTGGAGTGCGGAGAGAGCCCATTTAACCGAGCTATACCTCGGAATGTCGAGCAGGAGATGAGCTGCTGCATTCTGAACCACCTGCAATTTGTTGACCACATATCTAGGGGAGCCGAGAAATAGACTATTATGATAGTCAAGTCAAGACAGAATAATTGCTTGTACCCTGTGTGGTGCCTAAATGTACCACTGAGGCTCTGCTTACCAGATTCTCAGTGTTTATGCTCTCTCTGCTTTTAAAATTGTCACTGCAGGCTAGTGACTATTCTCACCAATTCTGATTGGCACACTGGAACACCCTTATAATTCTCTAGTATATGGTACCTAGGTACCCAGGGTATTGTGGTTCCAGGGGATCCCTATGGGCTGCAGCATTTCTTTGCCACCCATAGGGAGCTCAGACAATTCTTACACAGGACTGCCACTGCAGCCTTAGTAAAATAACATCCACGTTATTTCACAGCTATTTTACACTGCACTTAAGTAACTTATAAGTCACCTATACATCAAACCCTCACCTAGTGAAGGTTAGTTGCAAAGTTACTAAGTGTGAGGGCACCCTGGCACTAGCCAAGGTGTCCCCACATTGTTCAGGGCAATCTCCCCGGACTTCGTGTGTGCGGTGATACAATTACACGAGTGAACTACATATAGGTCAATACCTATATGTAGCTTCACAATGGTAACTCCGAACATGGCCATGTAACATGTCTAAGATCATGGAATTGTCCCCCCAAGCCAAACATGGTATTTGGGTGCCAATCCCATGCATCCCTGGGGCTCCAGCATGGACTCTGGGTACTGCCAAACTAGCTATCTGGGGTCTTCTCTGCAGCTACTGCTGCTGCAACCCTCAGACAGCTTTCTGCCCTCATGGGGTCTGGGCAGCCCAGTCCCAAGAAGGCAGAACAAAGGATTCCCTCTGAGAGAGGGTGCTACACTCCTCTTACACTCGATCCATAGATCAGCTGGGACCACTATCTCTAATAATGTGTTCAAGTCCTCCCACAGTCACTTCACAAGTTTCACAAAACTGTCTGTCTGCTGATACCACTCTACTGGCTTCTCTCTCCATTTTGGATAATCATTTGTAAATGATAAAATGTCACTTCTGCTCCAAGGGGCATGAACAAAATTCCCTCCTGGAATCTCTCTCACTGGTAACATTTTCACTCAATCCTTATCCTGCAGCACATTTGCAGTCAGCGCCACAGAATCCCTTTTTCTCTTGCCTCTTTTCTTCACCCATCTGCCTTCCCATTTGTCTAATGCTCCCCAGGTCTGGGCACTTTGAAGCAATTCCTTAAGGTGTGCCTTCATTCCGGCAGATCTCATATGTTCAAAATCTTTAGTTTCAAAATCTAATCTGTAACTCCTTTTCAAATGCTTCATGTTCTCTATTTCTATGCCGTACTTCTCCGCCAGATCTGCTAGTTTCTGATGCACATTGCTCACTTCCCTTGTAATCTTTGGGCACAAATATCTCAATTCTGCCTCTGTGTAGGATTCTAACCTGTTCACATCCATAGTTCCCTCAATGAGTTCACCCGCTTCCATACTTAACCTGACATAATTCAAACACTCCTCTCCGTTAGGAGCACTCTGCAGGGTATTCAGCTTGTCTAACCATTCAGTCAACTGCTGAGCTGTCAATCCTTGTAACAAAATGTTACAAGTTTGGACCGGTGGCACCTGCTGTGCAACTGTATTCGGGGTCTGCGGTGTCAATAATTTCAAACTCTGGCTAACATTTGACCCTATCACTGTACCTGGAAGTGCTACAAATGGAATGAGGTCTAACAATGATCTTGATCAGTCAAAAGTCTGTCACACAGGAGAGACTACTCAAGCATTTTCATTTTGTCCTCCCCTCATTATATTCTGGGATATGGCGCCCTGCTCACCTACAGCAGGTTTTTCCTGTTCAAATAAGGGTACGGCTGGACCAACAGAAATTGGTAGTGATATAGCACCTGGGGTTGGTCTGACACTTACGCTTAGTGGGAGAGCAACTCCCATGTTCTGATTCATCATTGAAGACATATCTGACTGTGTCCCTGTTACTGGAGTGAATCTAGGCATTACCTGCGGCTGCACTTGGGGCAGTAGGAGTGGAGTTGGTTCAGTCTGAACCAACGTCGGTCTCAAGTAAACCTGTTCTGTAGGTACCATTATGTTTGAAGTCATTTCCATGATGGGCACATCAGGGTAAATTCTCTGAACCAGTGGTGGTTACATCTGAATTTGCACTACAGGAGTAGTGGGCACATTAAGACCACTCTGCATCGCATTCTGTGTCAGGCTAGCATTAACCTGCATCGGACTCATTGTCCCATTAACCTGTGTCGGGGCTTAAGGATCAGCACTGGTGCTCGATCCACACTCATGTTCTGTATATGGTGCTGGGCGATTTCTCAATAACTATGTAATAAACTCATCTTCATCTGATTCTTCCTCATTGTTGAAAACTTTCTAGCTTTTCTTACTCTCGGATGGACTTCTGTTAGTCTTCCTAGTAGCTTTCCTTCCTTCTGTCTCATTGTCCTGCATAATTGCCAAAAACAACTTAATTCCGTGCAAAGTTTCCATCCTCCAAACTCTCTAATCACTGTCCCACCTAGCCTCTGCTAAGGTCTTTTCTGCTTTTCTGATCCTCTTCTCGAATTTCTGTTGCTGTCTGGCTACTAGCTCCCAAATTGCTAATGTCTCAAACTGTGCTGGTCTCGGAATGGCTTTGATTCATATAGCACCATCCCTAAATGCTCTAGGACCCTCAAATTGAACGTCCCATTTGTGGGAAATGTTAAGTTCCCATCCTTTTCTGTCACTTTGCACCATTTCTTTTACCAAAGACATGGCGCGACACCCTTCTCTTTCATTACAATGTAAGCTGGTGTAATTTCTGGCGGTGTAGCCTCACCTATACTTGTTGTAATATACGTATCTCCCCTTAAAGCATTCATTAAAGCTTTGAAAAATGTCATCTTTTCAACCTATTTGTTATTCAAAATCAATTCAGGAAGTGACTTTTAATCCCTGAACTCCTTTCACCTACTCTCCCAACCAATTGCCTCTTGCGGACGGCTGCCAATCTGTGTGTGACCCTTCTCACTAACCGACATATCCCAGCGCGGCTCCAATGACGTCACACTCACACTTACTGTGGCTGACAAAGTCTTGAGGCTTTTCCTCCCAAACTCAGATTCACACAAGCTAATGCAAAAATTGCAAGCATTAATCAAAAAAACAAATCTGCTGGTTTACTACAGGGAAGGTAACACACTCGCTTCGGAAATTTCACAGATTTTTCACTGATGACTCTTCCAGCACTTACAGTTTCCCAGATTCAAAACAAAATTTGACCTGCATATTTTACTCTCAACTGATCAGTGGGTCTGTCCTGGTGCACATAGGACTCACCAAATCTCAGTTGAAAAATGATTTCACTCACTTTGACTCACATTCTGACTTGTCGACCACGCCTGATCAACCTACTAAACCAGACAGTTTACAATATAAATCCAAGTGTCTCCTACACTTTTCAATATACTCCGGAGTCTTAAACCATGCAGGGTCCGTACATCCACCACCATGTGGACAAGTTTTGAACACAAAGCGCCATACACATGTGAAGTTCGATGACTTCCCTACTCTCACACTGCGGAGTACGCACACTCGTTCTACAGCTTCATTTTGACTACACAAACTCACTAAACCCTCACAAACCTCACAATTCACCTGCGATTAGCATAAGCTGTGCAAGAACAACCTACTTCATTCACATTGTCACTAGAACGCAGACAACATCCTCAAAGAATCATTAGCAGGATCCGAGATTCTGGGAGTCATTTCTGGACCTAAGGGAACATTTTCTCTCCAATTTGCATAATTGAAAAATAAACTCCAAATCTCAATCATAATAAACTTTCAAAGGACCAAATCATCAAGCTACTGCCATCTCTGGGAACTCCTACACCAGGCTCTTAGGGAGACAAACCATCAGTCTCTGCTATCTTCTCTGTTCCTCTGTTACTATCTCTAGTAACACCCGTTACTCTGTCTCGGACAGCTATGGTGAGCTCTTAAGGAGACAAACCATTACCTCTGTTACCATCTCTGTTAACGCATCAGACCTTAATAAGCAAACTTACAAGCTGACGCGAATAGGTAGATGAACCTTTTGACTCGCAATTTAGATGTTCCCAACATATCTCCGGTACATGCAGATCAATGATCAATAACCAATACATGATTAATAATCAGCATCAATAAATAACATTAATAATCAATAGAGTCAGTAGTTGTCACGCACCATGACCTTTCAGCCATGAATAACCACACCTTTAGTAAAAGTTAGAATATTTTTGCCCTATATTAACAATGCTAAGGTCATGTGGATTAGTCTCACTATCAAATGAAAAACATACAGAAAGAATACTGTCTGTCCAAAGTGGCGGAAGAAATGTAACCTAATCAAAGCTTGAACTACAACACATTTTAGGGTTACAGTGCAAATTAATAATAAAGTCAACTGCGTCACAGTGATTACATACATTAAAGTTCAGCAGAGAAATTCATCAGGCAATTTTCCCAATTAGCAGATTTTCATTAGTGAGGGTCCTTGACTAACATCAGATTAGCATCAGCATGTTGGGCTTCATGCAAAACAATTTAGTAACACAAATTTGGAAAAACATCTAACTATGGCTCTATCAAAACAATGTGGTTGGTACCTAGAAAGAAAAAGCGAGTAGACCTAGTAGTCAACAGTCTAATTCATAATACCTATCCTCAAGGTGGATCAGCAATCTGAATCAGTCTTCGTCCTCAGGACATCAGTCGATCAGTAAGGCATCAGGATTCACCATCAAAGTTCAGAAAACGCAGAGGCCCTCATTACGACCCTCTCGGTCGGTGTTAAAGCGGCGGTAAACCGCCAACAGGCCGGCAGTAAAAAAATGGAATCATGAGCACAGCGGAAACCGCCAACACATACAGCCACATTAACACTCCGACCGCCACGGCGGTAGCAACAAACACCACAGCAGTAACCGTCAACAGCCAGGCGGAAGACAATGTACCGCCCACCCCATTACCACACGCCCATTCGCCAGCTTTTCTGGGGCAGTACCAATGCCAGAAACAGTACTTGGAAGGGAAACCACTACCCTCTCAACACTCAAGGAAGAACCAGGACACCATGGAGCCCGAGCTGCACGTCCTTCCCTTGCTGATGTATCTTCTCATATATCAGGAGTACTAACGCCGGCGGCGATGACCAAGGTGAATACTGCACCTAGTAGACAGGGGAGAGGGAGGGGGAGGAAAAAGAGAGTGACACGCAACACGCAACACCCCTAACTCCGCCCTCACCCCAACACCATACAAACACATGCAATAACATTACATGTACACCCCCTAACCCTCTGGAATAATGCAGGGACAAAAGTAATTGAGACAAATTAGTGTTATATTAGAAATACTCAGAAATATGTTAATATTTAAAAAACTGTATTTACAAAATATACAATATGTACAAAAGGCGGGACAATGTCCACCCAAATTGTCCGTGGCCCACTGGGCTAAAACACATAGGCCAAGCCCACACTTGACTCCTGCCTTAATACCAAGAGAACACTGCAGGGGCATCAGGTCGAAAACACACAGGCACCTCAGGGGGATGGGGAAGGGGGTGCACCTCAGCTGGAATATGGTACAACACCACTGCTCCTGGAGGGGGCTGCATGCCCACAGCGATGTCTTGGGGAGTGCAAGGCCACAATCACTCAAGTCTCTCAAGTGGGTGGTTTGCCCCCTGCTTGGTTCTGGGGAGTGCAAAGCCACAGTCTCTCAAGTCTCTCAAGTTGGTGGTTTGCCACTGCTTGGTCCTGGGGAGTGCAAAGCCACAGTCTCACAAGTCTCTCAAGTGGGTGGTTTGCCCACTGCTTGGTCCTGGGGAGTGCAAAGCCACAGTCTCTCAAGTGGGTGGTTTGCCCAGTGCTTGGTCCTGGGGAGTGCAAAGCCACAGTCTCTCAAGTGGGTGATTTGCCTACTGCTTGGTCCTGGGGAGTGCAAAGCCACAGTCTCTCAAGTCTCTCAAGTGGGTGGTTTGCCCACTGCTTGGTCCTGGTGAGTGGATGGCTTCTCCACTGGTTCTGGAGGGGGCTTTGTGGTCAGTGTGTTTCATCCTGCCAAGGATAGGGTGAGAGGGTGCCTTTCTCCACTGGTTCTGGAGGGGGCTTTGTGCCCAGTGTGCTTTATCCTACTAAGGATAGGGTGAGTGGATGCCTTTTTCCACTGGTTCTGGAGGGGGTTTTGTGCCTAGTGTGCTTTATCCTGCCAATAATAGGGTGTGGGTGTCTTTATCCACTGGTTCTGAAGGGGGCTTTGTGCCCAGTGTGCTTCATCCTGCCAAGGATAGGGTGAGTGGGTGCCTTTCTCCACTGGTTCTGGAGGGGGGCTTTGTGCCCAGTGATGCAGCACTTGGGGGGTGCCAGGTCACAGTCCCTCACCTGGGTGTCAGAGCCACGAGATTTGCAGTGGTCAGGATGCATGATAGTCCATGGAGGCAGGGCTACAGTCCCTCCGTCAGCGGCGATGGCTGCACAGTGGTGGTAGTGTCGGTGCTGGTGGAGGTGCTGCCATTGGTGGGGGGTGGCTCCAGCCCTTCTCCTGCAGCCTCGGACGGCTGGCCACTGGGGCTGCTGCTTCTGGCAGTGGTGCTACTGTCAGCGGTACAGGTGGAGGTGCTTGCGGTGGTGCAGGTGCCGGTGCTGGCCATGGTGCAGGTGCCGGTGCTGACAGTGGTGGGGAGAGGCTCCAGCCCTTCTCCTGCAGCCTCGGGCAGCTGCCCACTGGGGCTGCTGCTCCTGACAGTAGTAGTGCTTGCAGCGGTGCAGGTGGTGGTGCAGGTGACAGTGCTTGCTGCGGTGCTCGCGGTGGTGCAGGTGGCGGTGCTGGCCGCAGTGTATGTGGTGGTGCTGGCGGTTGTGCTGGTAGCCACCAGGCCTTCACCTGCAGGCTCGGACGGTTGAAGTGCCTTGGCTGGTGTTTTGTGCCCCTTCCTGCCCTTAGCAGATGGTGGTGTCACCTTGGGTCTGGCAGCTGGAGTCTTTGAGGTGGCCTGGCTGGGTGGTTGTGGCTCCTTCCCCTTGCTGCATGCTGTCCCCTTCTTCACATTTCCAGATGGCGGAATGTTCTTTACCTTGGCAGGGGATGGTGGCACACTGGCTGGGCTGACGGGTGCCCCCTTTGAGCCTCTGACAGCTGCAGGAAGTAATTGAGGCAAATTAGTGTTATATTAGAAATACTCATAAATACATAAATATTTAAAAAACTGTATTTACAAAATATACAATATGTACAAAAGGCGAGAAAATGTCCACCCAAATTGTCCGTGGCCCACTGGGCTAAAACACATAGGCCAAGCCAACACTTGACTCCTGCCTCAATACGGAGAGAACACTGCAGGCACCTCAGGGGGTGCACCTCAGCTAGAATATGGTACAATGCCACTGCTCCTGGAGGGGGCTGCATGCCCACAGCGATGTCTTGGGGAGTGCAAGGCCACAGTCACTCAAGTCTCTCAAGTGGGTGGTTTGCCCACTGCTTGGTTCTGGGGAGTGCAAAGCCATAGTCTCTCAAGTGGGTGGTTTGTCCACTGCTTGATCCTGGGGAGTGCAAAGCCACAGTATCTCAAGTTGGTGGTTTGCCCTCTGCTTGGTCCTAGGGAGTGCCTCTGCTCCTCCGCCAGATGATGCTAATGCACACAAAGACAGGGTGACAAAACAAAAAGGGGGGAGAGACAGAGGATACACTTGGTCAATGCCAGCAACAACACTACTGTTGGCATACACAACACACAGGGAGCTTCCTTATGCACTAGGCAATGCACTACCAATCACAATGCTAGCCACCAGCCCATGGGTGACATGGCATAACGCCATCAGCTGCACACCTGAAACCCACAGGACCCTGCCCAGTAGTAAATGCCCACGAACACCATTGGGGTTGGAGTGCTTCATAGCCTGCCCAACAAGGGACCTACCCTGCCATGTTAGCCGTGGCCTAGGGGTACCCACAGTTCACATCCCCCACCCAGGTAAAACCTTAACGCGTGCCAACTCATGAATCTGAATTTGTACTCACCCCCTTGTGGCTGCTGTGATGCCCTCAAGCGCCCATCCAACTCTGGATAAGCCACTGCCAGGATGCGAAACATCAGGGGGGTCAGGGTACGATGGGCACTCCTTCCTCGTTGGGAGGCCAGCCCCAGCTGGGCCTCCACCGTCTTCCTTGCCCAGTGGCGCAGGTCCTCCCACCGTTTGCAGCAGTGGGTGCTCCGCCTGTCAAAGACCCCCAGGGTCCGCATCTCCTTGGCGATGGCACGCCAAATACCCTTTTCCTGATGGGCGCTGACCTGCAGGAAAAATACAGCAGAAAAGGGATTAGTAATACCGTTCGGACCATCACACTCATGACCCACCATATCCCTCCCATCCACTAACGCACATACATTGACCACCATACATGCAGCACTCTGCCCAGGACACCTAAGCCCCCCCACATGTGGATTACACACACAGCACTCCATACATTCATGGCCCACGCATCATGCTCACAATGTACTCACCTGTTTGTCTGGAGGACCATAGACTAAAATGTACTTGGGTAGGACTCCATCCACAAGTCTCTCCAACTCCTCCGCAGTGAAGGCAGGGGCCCTTTCCCCAGACACATGAGCCATTATCATTGCAATAGATGTGTGAATATGACCTTCTGCTCACCGTTTTCCTCCCTAAGCTTCAACCACTGAGGATGAATATGAGATGGAGACATCCTCCAGTGTACAGACCCCTGGTGGAACTTGCGACAATGGAGGACAGACACAATATCCGAACATACAGACTTGATCGGGCCACAAATCCAAGATCTGTGTGCCCAATTGGAGGCAGACCTGATGCCAGCTATCCGCCAACCCACAGGTATGCCCCCTCTAGTGCAGGTCCTGTCAGTGCTCCATTTCCTGGCAAGTGGTTCCTTCCAAACAACAGTGGCCATGGCATCAGGGATGTCTCAGCCAATGTTCTCAAATGTGTTGACAAGAGTGTTGTCTGCCCTGCTGAAACATATGCGCAGCTACATCATATTCCCCCAGGTGGAGGATTTGGCAACAGTGAAAGCTGACTTTTATGCCCTGGTACATATCCCCAACATCATTGGTGCCTTTGATGGTATACATGTAGCATTTGTCCCCCCCGCAGAAATGAACAGGTGTTCAGGAATACAAAAAAGCTATCACTCTCTGAATGTGCAGATGGTGTGTTTGGCTGACCAGTACATCTCCCATGTGAATGCCAAGTATCCTGGCTCTGTGCATGACACCTTTATTTTGAGGAATAGCAGCATCCCATATGTGATGGCTCAACTCCAGAGGCATCGGGTGTGGCTAATAGATGAGCCCAAGGTCCCCACCCAATATATGTTGGTGTCTGGGTATGGGGTTGTCCCGAAGTGTTAGTCTGTGTCTAACATTTGTCCCTCAATATTTGCTGGTGACTCTGGTTACCCCAACCTCTCATGGCTACAGACCCCAGTGAGGAATGCCAGGACAAGGGCAGAGGAACGTTACAATGAGGCACATGGGCGAACAAGGAGGATTATTGAGAGAACCTTTGGCCTCATGAAGGCCAAGTTCGGGTGCCTCCATCTGACAGGTGAATCCCTGTACTACTTACCCAAGAAGGTGTGCCAGATCATTGTTGCATGTTGCATGTTGCGCAACCTGGCCTTGAGATGCCAGGTGCCTTTTCTGCAGGAGGATGAGCCTGGAGATGGTCTTGTGGCAGTGGTGGAGCCTGTGGACAGTGAGGAGGAGGAGGCAGAGGAAGAAGGTATGGACAAGAGAAGTAATATCATACAGCAGCACTTCCAGTGACACACAGGTAAGACACTGTAACTTGACTTTACAATTCAGTTTTCCGTTGGACATTGTACATGGCAGCATGATTCCCCTATGTCCATGGCCACTTACTTTGGCCTTTGGCATCACTATTTTCAGATCTCTCTGCCCCACTCTGGCTCCTGTTGTGTTTACTGCTGCCCACTACAGGTCATACCAATGTATATATTACTGTACATATGAATTACAATGTTTTCAGAATGTTGTACAAATACATATTTCAATCAATTGACAGACTTCAGAATTGTATTTGTTCCAAGGTGTTTATTTAAGTGCTAATAGGTAGAGGGGGATGTACAATGGGCTGGGGTGATGGTGGAGGAATGTCTACAGTCCATTCTCTTGGTATCACAGGTGCATTGTCAAATGGGGCATAGGAAGGGGAGCAATGGCAGTTCAAGGTGGACAGGGTGACAGAGTGGGACACAAGGGTGATAATCAGGTGAGTCTTATTTCCTGGCGGGGGTCTTGGCAATGTTCTCTGGCTTCTGCCTGTGTTGTAGTTTAGCAGCGATTAGATTAAGCATTAGCAGAAGACATCTTGTATTTAGTAACTATTGTGAACATTTCGCGGAATCCATTTTGTATTCATGGCAGCCATTTTCTTTGCCACATGCTGCCATGTGCTCACCATGTGCTCTGTCCTACCTTTCTGTTAACTACTCTTGAAAATCTGCCTAGTGACAAGTTATATTTAGCATCTCCCATTTTCGCACATGCTCAGTAAGGTCTGCAGCTGTTAGTCCTTGAAAACTGTTAGCCCCTCCTACCTGTCGACTGTGCATTTCCACATGACCTTACATGTATGCAAGTCTTGCTTCTATAATTGTACCACCTCCTTTTAGCCCCTGCGTGGGTATAAAAGGACCATGCTCTCTCAGTTCAGTGTGCTACTTCAAACATTACCGAAGCGTGCTGTTTGAACTGTAGTACCACCTCATGAGGTTTAATAAACTTTTTGTCTTTTATTTCAGTTTCTGTGCCAACTTCTCCCTACATGGTCTGAGGACTCTGTGCAGAGAAAGGTGAACCCCTTGCACTAGTAGGTCTTGCTGAGGCTTACTTCAACACCTGGATTGCAGGGACCGTTTGCGGGGTGGTTCTCCTTCTGCAGGGGGTGGGGTACTGATGTCCTGTTGTTCCAGTGGCAGGGCTTCCTGTCCACTAGCGCTGGCGGAGGTGGAAGGCTGATCATCGGTGTGGCTAGTGTCAGGGGCCTGTTGTTGTGCCACTGCCTCCCTTATGGTTTTTGTTATGTCAGCCAGCACCCCTGAAATGGTGACCAGGACGGTGTGGATGTGTTTGAGGTCCTCCCTGATCTCCAGGTACTGTCCCTCCTGCAGCCGCTGGGTCTTCTGCAACTTGGCCAGTGTCTGGCCCAAGGTCTCCTGGAAATGGTGGTATTCTCCCAGGATCCCTGTAAGTGCCTTGTGAAGAGTGGGTTCCCTGGGCCTGTCCTCCCCCTGTCGCACCGCAGTCCTCCAAGCTTCCCTGTTGTCCTGAGCCTCTGTCCCCTAAACCATGTGCCCACTGCCACTGACACCAGGTCCCTGATTTTCTTGGGTTTGTGGGGTTGCCTGAGGTCCCTGTAGTGGTGGACACACTGCTGATTGACGTGTCCTGGGGACAGTGGTATGGGCCCACTGGGTGGGTGCTGTGCTGGTGTTTCCTGAGGGGGGAGGGTCTGTGGTGGTATGGGACTGTGGCAGGGTAACCAACTGTCCAGAGGTCCCTGATGGGCCAGGTTGGTCATCGTGATCCAGGCATGCAGAGCTGCTGTCATCACTGTGGGCCTCTTCCGTGGGGAACTGGATGTTGGTGGCACCTCCTTTCCGGTGATGTTGAGTGGGGGTCCTGTGGGGATGAAAATGCAGTGTTATTGTATCAGCGTGTGCCATCTTGTGCATGATTGTGTTTCCCTGTATGGTTGTGATTGCTCTGTCAGCTTTGCCTTGTGTGCGTGGTGATTCTCTCTAATGGGCATGCGGTGGTGATGGGTGTCCATGCAGGTCTGTGATGGGGGCCAAGCACTGGTGTAGCATGCAGGGTTTGGTATTGGGATGGGTGGGTTGTGATAGTGGGGTATATGTGAGACGGTGGAGTGATGGGGTGGGGTAGGGGTAGGAGTTTGCGACGGCATGCAGGTAGGGTGGGAGATATAGTAGTAAACATTTGACTTACCAGAGTCCAGTCCTCCTGCTACTCCTGCGAGGCCCTCAGGATGCATGATCACCAAGACTTGCTCCTCCCATGTTGTTAATTGAGGGGGAGGAGGTGGGGTTCCACCACCAGTCCTCTGTACAGCCACCTGGTGTCTTGCAACCACGGAACGCACCTTCCCCCGTAGGTCGTTCCACCTCTTCCTGATGTCATCCCTTGTTCTGGGGTTCTGTTGACCCTGTCCACGACTCTCCGCCATAGCTCCATCTTCCTAGCAATGGACGTCTGCTGCACCTGTGATCGGAATAGCTGTGGGTCTACCCGAATGATTTTTTCCACCATTACCCTTAGCTTCTCTTCTGAAAACCTGGGGTGTCTTTGGGGTGCCATGGATGTGGTGTGAGGATGTGTGGGGTGATGTGTGGTGGTGTGTGCTGTGAGGTGTGTGGATGGTGTATGGGTGATGGTGTTCTGTGGCTCAGATTGAGTGGGTGCTCCTGGCTTGTCTCTCTCTCTGTTCGCAATCTTTGTTTCGTTTTTTTTTCGTTCAAAGGATTGTGGGTAATGTGGGTGTGGGTTTTATAGTGGTGTTGGTGTGTGGTTGTGGTGTGTGTATGTGTGTCAGGTGTGTGTATTTTGAATTTCCCAATGTGGTGTAGTTTTGTTAGCGTTTGTGTATTTTGAGTGCAGCAGTCTGTACCGCCAATGGTTTACAGAGGTTGAAAGACCGGCGTGGTGATTCGTGGGTCCTGATACTGTGGGCGTATTCCTGTTGGCGTAATGGTGTGGGTTTTGGTACCGCCAGCTTATTACTGACCTTTGGTCTGGAGGACTTGTGTGGGTGTCTGTATAGTGGCAGATTTCTCTGTGTGGGTCATAATACCCGTAGCGGTATTCCCCTGCGGTCACGGTATGTTGGCAGCCGCCAGCACAGAGGTAGGTGGCACTTACCGCCAAGGTTGTAATGAGGGCCAGAGTCGTTAAGCAATATAGTTAAGCACGTCTTTCATCAAGACGCATGAGAAAATATTGACCATTCGCCCAGCAAGAATATGGCAATGACGGCAAAGGCAAATGACAAAATGCAGAATGCTTAAGGCAAAATGCAAAAGGCAGAATGCTAGGTTCTTCTCAGTTCAGTCTTGTTAAATTAAAATTACTAAAACTATTCCCTAAATCCCTATTGGTCCAGGGATCGAATGTTCACGCTTTGTCCAACAAAACTAAAACTCCAAATCTATGAATTCTACTATTACTCTGTTTACATGTTGTTGATTGGTTGCCCTGCAATGTCCTCATCATCTGGATCATCAGGTAACAATATTGTTGCAGCTTCTACTCCAGTCAGGGTCTCCATTGTTCACCTCCTGAGAAAGTCAGTCTCACACACATTACACACAAAATGTTACATTAGCAAGAACAGCTTCTTCTAGTAGTCGGTTCCCATGAGAAAGCCTCTTGGTTACAAGCACATTTACACAATGAAATGGAAAATCACAGTTTAACTCTCTAGGACAGCCATTTATTAAACGTTAAGAAATACAGCTTGACATGAGGCCTGGCAACTAGGCCAAGACCTTTGATAAGTTAGGCCTACAATTAATAAATCTAATACATAATACAAAACCTTTAATATGACATATTACTACATTCCTCAACATTGGCGGCCACTCATTGTAATCACATTTTCAAATGCGTGCATTATTTCTCTACGTTATTATATTTTCTACACAAATCCATTATTCAGAATACATGAAAACTCAATCATTTTTATTAAAAAGCCTGCGCTAGCACTGGCATTCATTTGGAGCTGCTTTAAATTACAGAAGCACACTCCTATTGACTCTTTGCAGGAACCAGGCGACGGCTGGTTTTAACACATAGTGCAAGCCGAGGCTTGTCAGCAGACCCGAATCTTGCATGACGAGGTGCACGGCTTTACTGCTTAGGCAATCCCCAGTCTATTTCAGCTGCTGCACCAAACCAAACCAAAGCTAATAATAGACTATTCTGGCAATTCTCTGATGTTTCTAATAGTGAATGTGCAGCATTACCTCTAATTTTATTTATTACATACATTACATTTTCTTTTCATATTCTATTTTATGTAACTGCCATTTTAAAGGCTTTGATACCTGTTCCGATTAACCTCAATTAAACATCAATTTACCTCAGATATAGCTGAGAGAAAATGACGATTCAGCATTCAAATGAAATAAAACAAGTCGGTCTCTACCTCCTTTGAAATCTAAAGTTGTAGAAGATGCCTAACCCGCTTCACATACTACGTTGGAGGAAATACATGTGTTTCACACCAATTATGATGCTTTTAGTGAAGATACTAAAACATTCAGAGAGTCATAGCTGTGTTGTCAGTGAAAGTCTCAACTACTGAAATAAAGATAAGATATAATAAAACCACCATTGACCAGAGGCTTCTAGTCATGTTTAAAGTTCTCCCTACGAATAAACTTTTGGAGCATATATGTCAGAACAACACATGCTGGAACCATGCATGCTTGAACAACGAGGTTGGAACAACGACCACGTTGTTACCACTTATGCCTTTACCACGAATGCCTTAACAATTATTTTTCATTGTAAAGGCATTCCTGGTAAAGGCATGTGTGGAATGGCATGTATGGTTCCAGCATGCGACCAACCTGACCCCTGACCACCGCCCCTCCCTGAAACTACTGCAACACCCCACCCTTCCAAAACTACTGTGACCCCCCACCTGCCCCTAAAACCTAAAACTACCGGACCCCCCACCACCCGCCCCTAAAAACTAAAATTACCGTACCCCCACCCCACCCCACCCCTAAAACTACTGCAATCCCCCTCCCCTGCCCTTAAAATCTAAAACTACTTTGCCCCTCCGCCCTGCCCCTAAAACCTAAACTACCCCAACCCCACACTCCTGCCCTAAAAATACCCTGACCCCCCACCCTGCCCCTAAAACCTAAAACTTCATGATCCCCACCCCGCCCCTAAAACCTTCACTACCCCAACCTCCCACCCCAAACCTAAAGCTACTGCGACACACCATACCAGCCCCTAAAACCTAAAAGTACCCTGACCCCCTACCCCACCCCTAAAACTTCCCCGACCCCCCAACCCTGCCCCTAAAACTACCATACCACTAAAACCTAAAACTACCCCGACCCTCCACCCCACCCCCAAAAACTACTGCAACCACCCACCCGCCCCTAAAACAAAACTACTGAACCTCCCACACCGCCCCTAAAACCTAAAAGTACCCAACCCTCATGCCTGCCCCTAAAACTACCCCACTCCCCCACCCCTGCCCCTAAAATTACCCTGCCACTAAAACCTAAAACTACCCTGACCCGCCACCCTGCCCCTAAAACCTAAAATTACCCCAAACCCCACCCCGTCATTAAAACCGAAAATTTGGGGGCATAATCTGGCCACGAGTCGCAATGGCCGCCTGAAACCGAGCTCCATGGAGCGGCGGACCTTCGGCCGGGGACGGCGGCGCTGGGCACAAGTCGGGCACCCCACAGCGACCGTCAGATGGGCGCTGGGGGCCACTGATGCCCAGGGAGCCCCCCTTAAATGATGACAGGAGCCCCCCGATCCATCCTGCGGGGATCGTGAGAGTTGCGGTGGCCTGGTGGCCTAAGCGAGGACAGCGAGCCGTGGCCTTCCGTAACTCGGAGGCCCGGCTTTGGGCTCACAGCTCCCCGGAAGTACCGGGCACCCTGAGGGAGGGCACAGATGGAGGCAGCGAGCTCGCCGACCGAAAGAGGGCCCGGACTACAGTCGTGCCCATCTACACCTGTGTACCTTTGCTCACCCATCCCTACCTTTCAGTTCCCCAGTTTTCTTGCCCCCTCGCTGAGGAGCAGGGGACGCCTGCAGCCCTGTTCTTGGAGCACCTGAAAGCAGGATCTCGATGGGGGCAGCGGGTTGGCGGCCTGATCTGCCCCCGCATTGACACTGTCCCCGACCCTCCCCGCCTGAGTGGTTGTCCGGGAGCACGCATCGAAGCATCGGTGCGAATTACCACAGCATGGACTGTGCCGCTACAGGCACCAAGGGCACGGCAGAGTGACGCCGTAGAGGACGGACCCATGGCTGGTGGTGATGGAGGAGGGGCCTGCAACAGGACAGAAGGAGATGAATTCTGCAGGGTGCGGAGAGGAGCATGGCGAGGTGGGGCCCGACGAGCCCATGCAGCGAGCCTCTGTTCTCTCGAATGCGGCAATGTACTCTACCCTACATCTTACGGACGCAACCGAGGTGTGGCCCTAATTTCACCAACAGGAGGGGACCACTTGCGACGTGGCTAACAGCAGGGGGAGCCCTCGTGCTGTCCCCATATCACTTTGGACCATCGAGAGGGCAAGCTGACAATATTCAAGGAGTCGCCCCGGCACTGGTTCAACAGAGGGCGCTTTGGGTTTCCATTTCTCTCCCTGTTGGGCCATAAGCAACACCGTCCACCTCGCTCTGGACCTTGGACTCTGGATTTTGGTCTTCTGACTCCTGATTTTGGCCCTCTGACCCCTGAGTGCTGACAGCCCAGTAGATGCTTTTGGACTTCACCAGACCCTGCACCCTGCACCTCAAGAAACAACTCACCCCCCCTCTTCCTTCTTTCTTCCTATTCTACATTGCCCGCCGGTCCTCCCTCACCTACCACACCGTGGATTGACACTCTCCCGACCCCTACTTCTACTGGGGAGCTTGAGATGCCTGGCGGTAGGACGGCGAACAGGCAACCGGGTAAGCCGTCCCGGCAATTACTCTTCTCTGAAACATTGTGCCACCAGAGAGATCCGCCTGCAGAGGAGCACCCCCTTACTCCGCCAAGCAGTATGGCGGACACTGTGCAGGGCGCAACCATGGATTGCATCTTCCAGGAGATATCGGCAGTGGGTCGCAAGCTCGAAGGAATGGACAGTGCCATGGCTTCATTGACGGCGGAGACAGAAATCCATGCGCTTGGAAATCGCAGGTTTACAGTTGCAAGTTACGGGTCTGGATCAACAAGTAACATTGGTGGAAACACATATTGCCTCCTGGACGGACAGAGACCAAGAACTTTTGTACCTCCGTAGCAAACTGATTGACTTGGAGGATAGGAGCCACAGGAATAACGTTCATTTCCACGGGTTCCCGGAAAACATCGAAGGCACGGACATACACTCTTATCTACAGGAGACCCTACCTAAGCTGACCGGCATTACTTTTGACCTTCCCCTGGAATTTCAAAGGGTGCACAGACTGGGCCCCAAGTGGCGGGATGTCGCCAATCGTCCCAGCCCAATCATAGCCTGTCTGCTCCGCCATGTGCAGACTCGTCAACTACTACAAGCAGCCCGAGCGCACGGCCCCTTTTGGTCAGATGACCTGGAGGTTAGATTAACGGACGACTTTTCCAAAGAGACCAACGACCGCAGGAGAGCATTCTTGGACCTCCGACCCTGTCTCCGTCAGCTGGATGTGAAATATGGCTTGATTGAGCCAGCTCAGGTGTGGATCACCAAAAATGGAGAGTCACAAGACTTCTATGACCCAGTAGACCTGCAAGTGTTTTTGGAGGGACTTCAGGATCACACCCAGCCCATAGACATGGAGACTTTGATCTGGAATCAGGACACACATAGTCTGCTCCCGAGGGTCCCCCCTTCGGCCCCCATTCTTGAAGCCGGGGGATGGGACTTGGAGAGACTCATGAAGAGCCACCACGACAGGGGTCAGGTATTGCAGGTGGTGGCAATACACACGCAGATCGCTGACAGGGACAAGTCTCCCTCTCCTCTGAAACTAACCGTGACCCCTACATGAGTACAAGAGCACAAGGTTCCGTAGTATCCTGAAGACACCTCACCATAGACAGGCACGGAGTTCTGTGAGAAGCTGCGGAGGCCTTACGGCGGGGACGCTGGCAAAGAGAGATGAGTACCTCCCTTTATTGCATCATTGACACTTTGTTTTTAGGGGATCAGTATTTTTTTCAGGTCCTAAGGCAACCTTCCTTGGCTGCCTAGCCCCAATTTAGCTTGTTCTAGGGTACTTGGAAACGCTTAAGAGTCGTTCTTGATCCTGCTTATTAGCCATATGTCTTATGGTTGACTGTTTTTCAATAATAAATGTTTATTACTGTACACACTCCCCATTGCTTGGCACAGCTTGCCAGCGGTCTTTCCTCTCTCTCTCTCTCCTAGGCCCGGCCTCTCCTCTCCCTGAATCCCCTCCAACCCACCTCTTTCCCTTATTTGCGATGAGACATTTCTCCCATCCAGGCTGGATTGCTACACCCCCCCCCCCTTTGTGAAGCTCGGTCAACCCATCCATAGATGCACAGCCGTGCTCTTTCTTTCCCAAGCCTCGGCGCTGGGTGCTCTGCAATGTGTCTCTTATCTGGGAGACGCTCCTTCTCATAATCTGCAGGCACTCTTTACGCGTCTCGTTTTTGTGGTTCCGTCTTCCTCGCAACGCTCACGATTTTGCTCTCCTTTCTGCTGAACCTTGTGGCAGTTCTCCCCCCAAGCACCCCTCTTTTTTTTCCCTCCCCCCCTCTCCTGGTGCGACGCCTCTCTGGCTTCTGCTGCGTGCCCTCGCTTGCGCCTGCTGCATGCCCTGGTGCTGCCCCCCCCCGGATACTTGCGCCCTGGCGGGGAGAATGGAATCGTGGGACTGGGTTGCCCTATGCGCGCCGCTCTCCCTGGTCGGTGGCCCGCAGGCCAGGCGAATGAGCTCTATAAGCTTAGGTTTAGACCTGCAGGTTACAGATTAGGATCGTCAGAGCCTTTGTTCCGATTTCTTTGTTTCTCCTTTCCTTTTTTCGCCTCTCTTTCTCTTCTGTCCCCTCCCATCTTCATCCCCTTTCCTCTCCCTTATTCTCCTTCCCCTCCACTTTTTCTCTTCCTTTTTCTTTCTCCTTCTCTGTTTCTGAGGACAGCACAGAGTTCTTCCTACCCCCCTTGGCCCATTCCTTGTGTTGCCATCCCCCCATTGCCCCCTCTTGCTCTCAGTCTCTCTCTCTCCTTCACCCCCACTTCACTCTCTGTCCTTCCTGCTAGGACTCTATGATGGCAGGCTCCCACACACCCTCTTCGGAACCGTTACGGATTGTATCTTGGAATGTAAATGGTCTTACTTATTTTATAAAACGGAAAAAGGTTCTGTCCTATCTTAACTCCAGGTGGGCCGATATTGCTCTACTACAGGAGATGCATTTAGACAGAGAGGAGTCTAGCAAACTGCATAGAGACTGGGTGGGTACTCTGCTGTTCAGCTGCAGCCCTCCCCGCTCGATACGGGTAGTGTCGCCCGGAAATGTGGGGTTACATTGTTGTTGCAAAAACCCTCCCCCTTGTAGTAATTAAGTCATGGACTGACCCAGAGGGATGCTATGTGTTCACCAATCTAAAGATCGTCAACTCCTCACTGTGCGTGGGCTCCGTGTATGCGCCAATTGACTCAAAGCCCCCGTTCTTCTTGAAAATCAACCGCCTTTTGATGGAGATAGGAGAGACCTGCTATGTGATAGGTGGCAATTGGAATCTAGCCAGAGACGCAGTATTGGACAGGACGGGACCTTTGGACATTAGGAATAATGCTGACAGAGCCCTACAGTCTGATATACTGTCGGACAATGGCCTGGTGGATCATTGGAGGCTGACAAATCCAGCTGACAGAGAGTACACATTTCTGTCACCGGTGCACGGCACCCAATCCTGCCTCGATTACTTCCTTATGTCTCATGACCTAGTGGCCCATGCCTAAGAAGCCTGCATACTTGAATGTGGCCTTTCGAACCACTCTCCAATCACCGTTGCAGTCCAGGTAGGCCTGGTCTGCCCGGGCAATAAACCATTGAGATTTGCTACCTACTGGTACCATTCCCCTCAAGGCAAGACACGGCTGAGAGCTCATGCCTCCGCCTTTGCTGAAGACAACGTGGGTACTGTTGAATCCAGGCGTATTTTGTGGGTTGCTGCAAAGACAACGATCTGAGGGCAGCTCATGCGGGACGCGGCGTTAGCAAATCAAGAAAGAAAAGAGTGGCACTGGAACTTGACATTTGCTGTCTCACACACCAGTATACTGACCGTCCTTCTCTTCCAGGACGTCGGTGTCTGGAACATGCCCGTATGGCTCTTAAGGAGCTACACACCTCCCAGGCCGAGTACACACTACAGCGCCTACAGGGGAGGCACTACGAACAAGGCAAGAAGGCTGGTCAGCTATTTGCAGCCCAGCTTCATCAGAGGATGTCAGCCCTCACCATCCCGGCCATTTGTACCAACTCAGGAGAGGTGCTCACGTACCCACAGGTGATAGCCAACGAGTTTGCGTCCTTCTGCCGGCAGCTTTATACACCGGAGACGACATCCAGTCCTACCCATATTGCGGCCTTTCTTGCTGATCTTAATTTACCCTCTCTACCAGACAACGGGCGCAGCCTCCTGGGAGGAGAGATTAGTAGGCTAGAAGTAGAGAGGGTTATCTCCGACCTCCCCTACCATAAATCGCCCAGAGAGGATGGATTCCCTGCGGAATTTTACAAATGGGTTGGGAAAGAGGCGATTGACATGTTGCATGAGGCTTTGAGCGAAGCATGCAGGATGAAGGCTTTGGGGGCCATCTACAACAGTGCCACGATAGCGATTATACCAAAACCTGGGAGAGACCCCCTGCTCTGTAGCAGTTATTGGCCCATCTCCCTTCTTAATGGCAACATCAAAATCTTAGCCAGTATCTTAGCAAACCGGCTTCGCAAAGTAATACCGTCCCTGATGCATCACACCCAGGTGGGATTCGTACCGGGCCGAACCTCCCGTAATCACCTGCGTACTCTGTGCCACACCCTATGGGCCACCAGGGATCTGCCGGAGGCTGCGCTGGCCTTGTCTTTGGATGCCGAGAAGGCGTTCGATTGCATAGAGTGGCCTTATTTGTTCGAGATGCTGACACGGTTTGGTTTGGGAGACCGATTTATCTCCATGATTCGATTGCTGTATGATCAACCCATGGCACGAGTTAACTGTGGTGGTTTCCTCTCGGACCCCTTTCCCATTTGAAGAGGGACTCGGCAGGGATGCCCTCTCTCATCCCTTTTATTCCTATTGGCAATGGAACCCCTTGCCGCAGCTATCCATTCTTCCCCCTTAATAAAGGGTCTCACTTTGCCAGAAGGCATCCCTAAACTCTATCTATACGCCGACGATGTTCTCCTGACTGTAACAGACCTAGAGGGCTCTTTGCCGGCCTTGCTGGAGATCATCGATGGGTTCGTACCCCTTTCAGGCTATTGTATAAACTGGGACAGGAGCGACGCGCTCCCTCTTTCGCGGGTGACCACAAAAGCCGCACTCCTTGGCGTCCCATGCCGATGTACTCTGAGACGTCTCAAATATCTGGGGGTGTTGGTCAATCAAGGTCTGGTGCACATGGTGACGGACAACTTAGACCCCCTTGTCATGCGAATTAAACTTGACTTTGAAAAGTGGAATCATTTGGGCCTCTCTATGTGGGGCAAGGTACAGGCGGTCAGGATGGTCACAGTGCCTTGTTTCACATATGTCTTAGGGCTCTTACCCTTGCAAGTACCCCTCTCTACCCTGCGGAGCACTGACACTCTCATCAGAGCCTTTGTGTGGGGCTCCATGCGGCCACGCTTGGGACCAGCTAAGCTGCTAGAGAGTCGCTCCCACAGGGGAATGGGACTCCCCTCAGTGGAACATTATGCACTCGCATTACACCTCTCACAACTGGCCCACACATTGCCTGGAGTGCCGGACCCGCCACAGTGGGTAGCTCTGGAAAGGGTGCTGCTTCCATGGCGGGGGGACTTGGAGGGCTCTATCGCGATGACATCCCGGCCTCAGTCACAGCAAATCCGATTCTGAGGGCGACCCAGACGGCCTGGCGCAGGGCTCACCGCTTGCTCGGTGTCCATCCTCTCTTGCACGCCCATGCCCCCTTATGGAACAATAATGGTCTGCGGATAGGTGTTAAACTGCTGCAATGGTACGGTAGGTATCCTAGACCTTGCTCAGGTTCTGGAAGGTGGCGTGTTTAAACCCTTCACCAAGCTACGAGAAGAATTCAATCTTCACCCGCGGCAGGAATGGAGATACCTACAAATCAAACACTGCCTGCACCAGGATGTTGACACCATTCGATGGGGGCTCCAGACCTCACCTTTGGTGACCTACCTGAAGATGAGGGGACAGCATAGGGGCGTCATGGCAGGCCTTTACGAGGTCATCACCCGGCAGTTATACTCTCAGCCTCTTCTGGACAAGCTGCATTTGCAATGGCAGGACCGCCTGCAGCAGACGTTCGATATGGAGGACTGGGTAGACATCCTGGAGGCCTTGCACAGGGGCACTCGGGAGGACCGATTAAAATTCTGCCTCTTCAAGGTGCTGCACGATTGGTACTGGTCTCCAGCAAAGATACACAGGACGGGACTCCTTCCGCATGCAAAATGTTGGCGCTGTGTGGAGGTGCACTGTGATCTGATACATATTTTGATTGACTGCCAAAAGGTCCGGCCCTTGTGGATAGCTGTGGGTTCCAGTCTGGCTGAGTCAGTATTACTGCCATCACCGCTCCCCCCTTCTTTTATCATATTGCATGATATGACTTTCCGGTTCTGTCTTGATCGCAAAGACGAAAAAATGAGCATCCTTCGACACTGGCGATCAATGTCTGCCTCAACCCCGAGGAGAGGATAGCAGCTATGACCCGTATAGCCATGCACAAGAGAGTCATCTACAACCTGCAGTATCAGGCTCAGATATTTAATCAGGTGTGGACCCCCTTTCTCACTGCAGGACTGACGTAGGCTAACCTATCCCACCCTTACTTGCTGAGGACCACCCCTCTTCTCCCATGTCTCTCACACACATCCCTGACAGCTTATCAGTTTCTTACACTTATACGTAGATCCAGACCTACAATTCAAGCCAAAGTCTTGGCTATTGCACTTCTATTTCTCTTGAGCATTTTGCTCGTGGCCCACACCTCTCCCTCCTGTACGACAGCTTTACCTTGACATGCTCGTCTTCCACCCCTCTCCCCTTTCCCATCTTCCCCTCCCCCCTCTTTTATGTCGGCCTTCCTCCCTATCCTTCCTCCTTCCTCCTTACCCTTCCCCATCCCTTTCCCCCGTCCTTCTGCATTGAAGGTATCTATCTGGGTCGACTTTTCTTCTATGGAACTTGCTGGTACCAGTGGCACATCCTCATCCAGTTCATCATCATCTCCCACCTCCCTACTCTCCGCTGTCCTTCTGTCATCACTATCCTTTCCCCCCTTCTCGCCCTCTCTTTCTCCTTTTCCTTTTCTTTTTCTTTTTCCTCTTTCGACAACTGATCTTAGTCCTGTACTCCCTCCTTCCCAAGACCTCCTCATAGTTGTGCCCTACCTATCAAGTCACATTTGTTGCACATGGCACCCATCACTGCCCACGTCGGGGATGTCTAGCCGCAAACGGTCCCAGCTGTTTTGTTACTTTGGAATTTTCATATCTTACCACTCTGATATCCTGATATCCTGCTCTCTGGCATGAAGGAACACGACCTGTACTGGAGTTCTATTGCAATTCGACATTCCGATGTGATTCAGACATACGCCACATTCCAGAGAGGAATGACGTCCCTGCCATTACGCAATTAGGCTGCTCTGTGTCACTATTGTCCCATTACCCTGCCACGCCACCCCCACCCTTTTCTTCTCCTCTTCTTCCTCCTGAGCTTTCCTTTTTTTTTCTTTCACTCTCTTTCTCTCTCTCTCCTTTTCTCTCTCTCTTAATTCAGGAATTTTGGTTTCTCTCTCTCTTATCGTTTTATTGTGCTTGTTCATCTCTCACAAACCAGAAGTATGGTTGATTGTGCTTCATTGTTTTATTTGTTTTCTTTTTCCCTCCATGATTCATTCCGTGCAATTTCCTGCTCATGCTGGGACCTTGTTTCCCCTTTGGTTCTGTATCATTCTGCAGTGTTTATAAAGAATTTCAACACAAAAAATACTGAAAAAAAACCCTACAATTACCTCAACCCCACACTCCCGCTCTTAAAATCTAAAACTACCCCCACCTCTAAAACTACCCACCAACACTAGCCCAGCCCCACTTACCTGACCGCGTCCTCTCTGATCCTAAGTCTGTTTTCCTCTGCCTTAACCACGCATGTTCATTGTTCAGACATGCGTGTTTAAGGCAGAGGAAAAGAGAGTCATTGTTCAGGAAAGCATTGTTTCACTTTCGTGGACAATGCTGGTCGTTGTACAGCCCTTGTTGTTCAGGCTGCTTCCCCTACTTTTGCATTTATAGAATTGAAATAAACAACGTATCTTAAGTATTTTCAATCTACCAGAAAACATAGACAGATCAAATGGTAGACTGTATTTGGAGAACATGATACCAAACTAAATATAAAATTCCAAGAGAAATTTGGAATAGATAGGGCTCATGACGTTCCTTCTCATCATAAGCTCAACCAAGTCAAGTTGAAAAAGGCATTTTCAAAGTCCTATATCATAGTCATCTGCTGATGATTAAGAAAGTGGCTCAAGAAATTCCATCCATAACGGTTGAAAGAAATAAAATACATATTCATCAAGGCTTTACGAAAGAGGCTGTTTCTACTAAAAGGGAGTTTGCAGCCATAAGCCCCAGACTGGGAAACTGTGGATATAAGTATGGCCCTTCAATCACGAGGACCCAAAAAAATTACTTCCCTTCCATAACCCAACCAATTTTAGTGACTTTCTGAATCAATATTACCCTCTGTCTATAGAGAATCATGATTCAGAGGATCTTTGAAATAAACTGACTGCCAGAGATTTAGTAATGCATTTAGTCATGCTCTTCCCTATATGTGAATATCTACAAGCATAGGCTGGCTAGTTTGTGGTCATCCTGAATGCTTTTGTGCTTCAGATTTTATTGATATTGTTACTGCTTATTTTTCAATGTTTGTTTGTTTTGTTCTTTTTATTTAATGCTGAAATATCTTCTCTCTATTTTCTCTCCATGTATTTGTATAGATAATTCTTAAATTCTGAAACGTTTCTCTTTAAATGTTAAGGGAGTAAGACGACCTCTTAAATGAAGAAAGATGTTAGATTATGTGGTCAGACATTAAATAAATAATTGTCTATTGCATGAAAATTCCACAAAATTCATGTTTACTTAAATAAGAGGTGGATAGGAAAATGTGTTTCCTGTCCATCCACTGGAAAGAAAAATAGTGTTGCTATCTTATTTTCTAAAAAATATTATTTTACAGACTTAAGGCAAACAATCGGATAGAGACGGATGATATATTTATACTAAAATTAAAATTGATAATTTTGTTTTACATTAACGTAATATATAGACCAACAGAAAATGATCCTATATTTTGGGGAAAAAAAACTACAGAAGTTATTACTCTTGGTCATGTTCATTTAATTGTAAGAGATGATTTCAACTTGATAATTGATCCTTTATTAGATAGATTATCTTCTCTTAAATATGGCTTTCCAAAGTCCCTGTGAATGTTTAAAGCCTTTTTCAAAAACACTAAGGGGGTCATTATGACCCTCGCGGCCGGCGGAACACTGGCGGTAATACAGCCAACAGGTCAGTGTATTATGACCGTGGTGCATTAGCCACGGCCATACCGCCGGCCCCTCCACTATACTGCCAGGCTTCCGCTGGGCGGTTATAATCCCCTACCGCCAGCCTGTCCATGGCGGTGTGGCTGACGGTCAGGGAGACTCGGGGTGCCCCTGGGGGCCCCTGCACTGCCCATGCACTTTGCATGGGCAGTGCAGGGGCCCCCAGCACAGCCCATTCACGCATTTCACTGCCCGAATTTCGGGCAGTGAAATGCGCGACGGGTGCTATTGCACCCGCTGCACATCAACCTTGCCGCAGGCTCTATTATGAGCCGGCTTCAAAGTTGATGTGACCGCTGGGCTAGCGGAAATGCCATAATAGGGGGCCAGCCATACCACCAGCACTGGTGGTATGTTGGCTCCCCCAGCAATTCATATTGAGGGTCGAAGTCCCTGATTGAAACTTTTTTTGCGCCGAATTACCGTGGTTTTTTCACGCAAAAGCGGCACAAACTTGCAAAATTCAATTGTATTTTGTAAGTTTGCGCCGCTTTTGCGTCAATAAATGACGTTAATGTGGCGCAAAAAAAGTATAAATCAGGTCCTAAGGTAATTGACCATTAGCAACTTCATTTTCCCACTCATAGAGTTTCATGTTTCTCCAATGGTCACATTCCAAAATTCATGACATCTTGTCATCAAGAAATGCAAGTTCACTCCTTTCCCAATTTACAATAGGACACATAGATATTTCTGACAATGGCATGATGTCTCTAATTCTCATAATTATCAATTTCACTGGCCATTACTGTAGATGAAGAAAGAATACCAATGTCATCTTAAACGATAACAAAAATAAAAGAATTGTATCCTCTATTGAAAATTATTTTGTTCATAATAATACTGGTGCAACCTTGAACATTGTCTGATGGGATGCTTTAAATCTTATATTAGAGGTATTACAATTGCAATGAAGGCGTTTGATCATAAACAATTGTATAATAAATTACCTGACATAAAAAAAAACTCCAAATCTGAAAGATTCTTTAATACCTCTAGTAATTATAGATATAAGCTGAAATTGTAAATGCTATGCTTTCAATACAACTCATGATTAGTGCACGTTCTGGCCTATGGACTTCTAAAGAGAAACCCAAGCTTCATTTCAATGGTAATAAAGCAGGTACATTGCTTACTAATTATTTATGCATTAAAAAAGATAAACTCAAATACATGCTACAAATGTTACACCAGGAAACCTATGCCCCTAACCTTGCATATTATTGAAGAATTAAATCATTTTTATTCAAAATTATATATCAAACATGTTATGTTATGTTTGTGGATTTGTAGAGCGCAAATAATCACCTGTGAGGGTATCTGGGTGCTGACTAGGGCAGACCTGAATGAGGAGGAGGAAATCATGCTTGTTTCATCTGGGAGAGCCATATCTTGAGGTTACTTTGGAAGTCCATGAGCGAGGGGGAGGTTTTGAGGTACTGGAGAAGGTCTTGGCTCTGAGATATGAGAAGGCGTGTCCTCCTCTTCTGGGCTTCCTGATGTGAGCAAAGTGTGATCAAAAGTGTCTGGTGGGCAGGTAGAAGTGGAGGCAGTGGTTGGGGTACACTGGACCGGTGTTGTGGAAAGCTCTGAGGGCATTGATAAATAGCTTGAACCTGCCTCTTTCCTTGACTGGGAGCCAGTGGCGATTGTTGAGGTGCAGAGAGATGTGGTTATTTTGCATGTGGTTCCGGATGAGTCTGGGGGCTGCGTTCTGGGTGGTTTGGAGCTGGCTTAGATTAGGGCTGGGATTCCAAAGTAGAGGGCATTTCCATAGGCAAGTCTACTTGTGATAAGAGCCTGGGTAACTGTTAGTCTGGTGTTAAGTGATATTTACTTGAAAATCTTGCATGTCTTTTGCAGGATGTGAAGCATGATTAAGTGGTGGTATTGATCTGTCTGCTTGTATAGAGCTTGGTGTCCGGGATGATCCTTAGGTTCTGGGCATGGTCCACAGGGGCGGATGAAGGGCCAAGTTTAGAGGGCCAACAAGAGGAGTCCCAAGGGGAGTAGTTTTTGCCAAAGATAAGGACTTCAGTTTTGTTTGGGTTGAACTGGGGGCAGTTGTTTTGCAAACAAGCAGTGACGTTGTTGATGCAGTTGCAAAGTTTGCTTTGGGGATGTTGGTTGTGTCAGTAAGGGAGAGTATGAGCTGCATGTTGCCAGCGTATGATACTATGTTGATGCCATGGCCTCTGATGATGTCCACAAGGGACCTCATGCAGACAGTGAAGAGTATTGGGCTGAGCAACAAACCTTAAGGGACTCTACAGATTAGCTTCATGGGTTCTGAGATGTATAGGGGAAGTCTAACTCATTGAGTTCTGTGGGTGAGGAAGGAGGATTTTCACTAGAGGACCAGTTTGCAGATACCCAAGTACTGAAGCTCCCTGATGAGTGAGCTGTGGGAGACAGTATTGAAAGATGTGTAGTGGTTGAGGAGGATGAGTACAGCCATTTCTCCTCGGTCGAGGATGCTTCTGATGTCATAGGTGGCTGCATAGACCTAGCAGCCACAGTAGTGAATCTAACTGACCGAGTTCTGCGCCTGGAGTGAAGGGCAGTAGAAGCAGAAGGGAGAAGCCGCAGGAACAATGTACGAGTGGTAGGCCTTCCGGAAGGTGTGGAAGGGACAAGCATGGTGGAGTTCCTTGAGGAGTGGCTGCGCACGGTGGTAGCGCCAGAGCATCTGACTCAGTTTTTCTACTTGGAACGGGCGCATCGGGTGCCTTCGAGGCCCCTAGAGCCAGGGAGGTCGCCCCGGGTTGTGGTGGCTAAACTGCTGCACTACAAGGACAGAGATGCTTTGCCGGGCCCTTCAGGGTGGCGAATGGTGAGGTGACGCCATTCCCGGACTTCACAATAGACGTCCAAACTCGACAGGCTTCTTTCCTGGCTGTAAAGAGGGCACTTAGGGCAGTACTCACTTCTTTTCCCAGCCAGGCTGAGGGTGATTGTTGATGACAAAACCACATTCTTCCAGAGTCCCAAAGAGGCATGGGAGTGGCTGGAGGCACGCGGAATGGAGGGAGGGCATTGCAACAGGAATAACCAACCAGGATGTGGACACCGTAGGGGCCAAAGGAGACAGCGAAACAGACTTCGCCAGCGGGCTGAACCGACCAGGGCTCAAAAAGAAATGGCAAAGAAGGCGGCCTTGGAGTCGGCGGCGTCTATGAACAAGGATGTTTCCTCGCCGGCCAGTAGCGGGGGGGACTCGGACCGTGCTTCTGTGTCCTCAGCGGATGGTTCCAGCTGCTCTGCACCCGCCCCGAAGGTGACTCCACAAACTGCGGATGAATTGGGCTGAATGAACCCAGAGTTTGGCCCTGAGGTGAGGAGCACAGCTCAGATAGCAGGCCCTGACGGGCACGGAGCCACCCTCCCTACAGGTTTCTCGGCCACTCAGCTTAGGATGGCGAGATCTATATCTAACTTGTTGACTAAGTTGCACTGTTGTGCTGTTTTCTGGGCTACCTACAGTTGGAGAGGTGCCCTGGGGAGGTGGAGTTGGGATTTACAGTTCTACGTTTTCATGGTGATGTGGAAGATGAGGGTCACATATATACAACAATTGCAAATGGAGGGTGGGGTGCGAGGTCTCAGGGGGGTGGAAGGCCTGGTTTGCTATAGATACAGCAGCATGACAGATTATAATTTCCTAACATGGAACATAAGGGGGATGGGGTTACCTACTAAACGACATAGAGTGTTATCCTATTTGAAAAGACGGGGTATACATGTGGCTATGCTACAGGAAACACACCTCACTGCAGGTGAAACTGAAAAGCTGAGACGTAGATGGAGAGGGCAAGTGTTTCCTACCAAGTACTTGGCTTATGCTAGAGGAGCACTGGTTTGGGTTAGAGCGGGAGTCCCCTTTGAAGCTGTTTCGACAGACATAGATCAGGAGGGCAGATTTGTGATCGTGGAGGGGATCTATCACCTATTGAGTCATCTTACTCGCCAACAAGGTGAAGAGTTGTTGATTGGGTGGGGACTTTAACAGCATAATGGACATAGAACTGGACCGTTCCACCGCACCGCTGACAGGCGCAGTAACGCATAAGATAGCTGAAATCTGAGAGAATGGTTGCAGGCCTGGGAGCTGGTAGATGTCTGGCGTAAACAGCACCCAGGGGATTGGGACTACTCCTACTACTCATGCCTGTACCGGGTCCATACTAGGATAGCTAGGATAGTATGCTCAGACACTGTAGCGCAGGGAATGATTTATTCAGAATATTTAGGGCACACTCTCTCTGACCATAACCCCCGATGCTTACATGGAGGGCGATTGAAGATAGACCCCCCATACCAATGTGGAGATTGGCCCCGGCTGTGCTGGAAGACCAGGCATACAAAGAGGTGCTCCGCTCTTATCTGGCAGACCATATTGCTATTAATAAGGGACCCGCTTCGGCCAGACATATGGAGTGGGAAACACTCAAGGTGGCAACAAGAGGCTACTGTCTGGGACAGATAGCAGGGATAAGAAGTACACTGTAACGGGAACTAATCAAATTAGAGAAGATCATACATGAGGGGGAGAGGGGGAGGAGCGGTGAGGTGTTGGAGTATGTCAGGTACGAAGAAGCGAAGAGATCCCACTCCCAGATTGAGGAGCAGTTGAGATGCCATAGTGTGCAGAGATACTTAGCCTCAATACAGGCAGACGAGGGCAGATCAGGTAAGATGTTAGCATGGTTGGTGAAACCAAGGAGGAGGGGTCCCCTATCATGAGGGTGCCCGATATGAGGGGGAGCGCAGATATACACCGGGTGCCATAAATGACATCTTTGGAGATTACTACACCTTCCTCTACAGGAGTCCAGATATATCCAGGACCGATTCCTTGGATGCTTATTTACACCCGCTACCTCTGAATAGACTGGCACATGAGGAGAGGGAAAGGTTGGGAGGGCCGGTGACAATAGAGGAAGCCCAGGAGGCCATCACGCAACTGGCCTCGGGGAAGACGCCGGGCACAGACGGTCTCCCAATGGACTTCTATAAGAGGTATTCGGCCCCACTGGCCCCCCAGCTGGTTGAAATGTACACGGAGGCGTTTCAGCGTGGCTTCCTGCCTGATTCACTGAGGGAAGCTTTGGTGGTCCCCCTCCCCAAGCTGGACTCTGGGGAGGTATCGGTGACTGACTTCCGTCCACTGTCAATGTTGAACAGTGACTTCAAGATTCCCAGCAATCTCATGGCCAATCGATTGCTCCAACATATACCCAATCTGGTACACGAGGATCAAAATGGTTTTGTCCCGGCACGTAGTACCTCGCTGAACCTCAGACGCCTTTTTGCCATTTTACATATGCCACGAGAGGAGAAGCCCCCTGCGGGGATGCTCCTTGCGATAGACTTTGAAAAGGCCTTTGATTCGATTCGATGGGACTATTTAAGGACTGTGATGCTCTGGATGGGATTAGGGGAGGGATGGGTACGATGGGTGGACCTGCTATATGCGGCTCCCTTGGCAAGAGTGAGGACAGGCAGGACAGTGTCAGAGGCTTATCCCAGATGTAGGGTACCAGGCAGGGATGCCAGTTATCTCCATTATTATTTGCTTTGGCTATTGAGCCACTGGCGGCCCAGCTACGGACAGAAGGCAGGGGCAGAGGAGTGGTGTGGGGACAGGCTGAACATATTATCTCACTCTATGCCTCACGACATCTTAATCTACCTTAGGGATGGTGAATCAGGGCTGCCTTGGGCTCTGACTAGTCTGGACCATTTTGGAGGTCTCTCCGGGCTACGGCTCAATAGGGGCAAGACCTTTGTTTTCCCTCTGACGGTGTGAAGTGAGTGCCCCTCATCAAGCCTGGAGGATATGGTATTGGCACCACATACTTTCAGGTATCTAGGCATACAGGTGTTTCATGACCTGAAGGACCTTCGCGAGGGTAATGTAGGCAGGGCGCTTCGTTCGCTTCGGGCATCTGTGGGGTTTTGGCGGTCACTTAAGCTATCCATAATGGCCAGAATATCGTTATCTAAAATGATTATGTTTCCCTGCCTCCTTCACCAACCTGCCAGTGTTAATGCCCCCAACGTGGTTCCAGGAGTTGAACACTCTGCTCAGGGACCTTTTCTGGGATGGGGGTCATAGACGCACTGCGCTCTCGACCCTATGCAGGCTGACTTGCACGGGGGATTGGGAGCCCCTGATTTTGAATTTTATTACATGGCATGCTAACTACAGTGGATCTCCAGGTGGTGCGCAGGGGAGGGTCGCCTAGATAGGTGCACTGCTAATGGCGAAAAGAATAGAGAACGGATCATAGCACAGATGATGGGTCGGCGAGTGGAGGCCAAGGAGGGAAGTGTCATGACGAAGGTAACCTTATCTTGTTGGAAGAGATGCTCTTGACGTGTGGGAGTGGGATGGGCTTACTCTGCGGCACTGCCTGTCAGTGTTAACTCAGGACGCTGCAGAGGGGGCTTTGTTGGGTTCTGGGCTGAGAGTCTGGACGAAGGTGGGGGTGTAGACCCTGGGAGACCTCTTTCAGGACGGTGTATGGAGGCCCTTCACTGACATGATAGACCAAAGTGGAGTACCGGGTGGACAATTCCTATTATATCAATATCTGACACATAATATAAAGGAACACTGGGGCACAGTTCATGCGGAACCTGCCTCGCACCGGGTCTTGCACCTCCTGTTAACCTCAGGAGTAGATCGTCATCTGGTCACCAAAATGTATAAGGCCCAAAATGAAGACACACTAGACCCACTACAGTCACTGAGGGAGAGATGGGAAAAGACATTGTGTAGGGACATGTTGGATGCGGAATGGAGGAAGGTATTGGCATACCCACGGGTAGTTTCACAAAATACGCACCTACGGTACATTCAATATAACTATATCCACAGGACATACCTCACCCCACATCGGCTGAATCTCATATATGGAGGCGACCCTAAAGTGTGCCCTAGATGTGGTGAAGCAGACGCGGATCTGGACCACATGGTGTGGCACTGCCCCGGGCTCCAGCAGAGCTGGAGGGCAGTGTTGACCGACCTGGAGGGACTCTTGGGCACCACACCGGTCTTGACCCCTTCTGTGTGTCTGCTGGGCTTGTACCCGGGGCCGGCCCTTGGAAAGGTAAGCGGCTGATTCCTTGACCTGTCTTTGGTGCTTTTTAGGAGACAAATTACCCTAGGTTGAAGATCGCCCAGGGCCCCACCTTAAGGGACTGGAGACAGGATGTGTCGAAAGGGGGAAGGGCTGAACTGCAGGTCTTGAAGCGTAAGGAGGCATGGGGATTGTGTCAGATGCCCATTGCCCCGATGTTGGAGGAGGCGCTGACCAAGTGGGAGCGTATGGAGCGAGAAGTGGGAACCCCTACAGAAGGGTTGGGGGCAGCCACGGAATAAGAAGAGATGGTAGCGGAAGTAGGAGTGACACAACAAACCATAACATAATTGGATAGAACGGGGCCGACCCCAGCACTTTATGATTTAAGGGTACATGTAGATAGCGGGCAGGTACGGATGGCACCAGCTGATGCTGAATGGGGTAGTGTGGGGATGGAGCAACTCAACACTCTTAGTGACGCCCTGCCCGAAAAAGAAGTCGCAGAGACAGCGCGCTGGCCTGACACCCCCCTGGTGGAGAACCACTGAACCGTGCCCCCACAGCTAGTATTCACCCACCCCACAATGCACCATCATGTATATAGTTTGGTTAGAGTTAGGCATAGAATGTTATGTGGTCAAGAGAGTGATAACATGGTATATGACAGAAGGGCATACGCATTTGACACACAGACCAAGTACAGAGCCGGGAAAACACAGAAGCTGGACACTGATCTAGAATAGGAGCCCTGCAAATGATAAATTGGTGGTTATACCTAGCAGTTGCAACTGCTTATATATATGGGTGAGAAATGACTATGTCAATGCCATAAATTGATCTGACTATGTACAACAGCAAAATGTTACTAAAAACAATAAAAACTTTTTTTTAAAAACATATCCAGGTAGTGAATAACTCCTAAAGTCGCTTTTTCACTATTGCCAGGCTGCCTATCTCACCAATAAAGTAACACTGGGATTACCTTAAACTATCTTTTATGTGTAATTTCCAATTGGGAAATGATAGAAATATGGAGTTTGGTGTCTCTGGACTCACAATTCTAAATCACAACTTATGGTGAAGTAGGATTTTAAATTGTAAGTCCCAAAATGCTACTTTTAGATAGTTGGCATTTTGTTACTTTAATCATTCTGTTCCTCTGCCTGTTTCTGAATACACATCTGGGATTGATGACAGCTGGGCTTCGTGCATTCCCTCTAGACAGTCACACACAAATGGAGCTTGGGTGTGACATTTGCATCCTGATGTCCAATCACAAGGCTGATGGGTGTTCCTGGGCTACAGAGGTCGGATGAGGTTACACAACTGAGTAGATCCGTGCCTCTCCTCACACAAAGGACTGTATACTGCCCTGTAGAGTGTCTGTAGCCAGGGAAGGCAAGGCCGGGACCTTGTGATCTTCAAATGCCTCTGTGAAATATCCCCTACTTCAAAGGCACATTTGGGTATAAGTACCGGACCCCAAACCCTACCAAATCAGAACTCTTCTGGAACCAAGGACACTCTGCCAGGAAGAAGGACTGCCGTGCTGCCAGGAGGGACTGCCACTCTGCAAATGCATTGCTGTGCTGGTTTACTGCTTGCTGTGTGCTGTGCTATAGGAGGGACCATTACTTTGCTACTTCCTTTGTTGCGTTGGACTGCTGCCTGCTGCTTCTTGCCTAGAGTGAGAAGGACTGGACCTGCTCTCTACATCCTTGAACCTAAGATTCTCCAAGGGCTTGTTGGCTTGTCCCTTGTTCTCCTGCAGTCCCAAGGACATCAAAGACATCATGCAACTGTTCTGGTGCTGCTAGACTCTGCTATCTGTGACTCCTACCTTTGCCTGTGGTGCCCTATCCAGTCCTGGGCCTCAGAAGTGGGTTCTACAGCTGAGTTCTGCAAAATCTGAGTCATCGCCTCAAGTGCATGAAAAAATCAGAGCATCGCTCCTTCATTGCTGACACAGAGGCTGTTTGATGATAGTGGATTCATAACCTGCATGGCCCAAAGGCGATGCTCTGTGTGGTACGAAGACGAGGGAATGCATTCACTTCAGTGGATACCGATAACTACTGCATGGAAAATCCTGATTAATTGTGCCCTCGACGTTGAAGCTTTGCTCCATCAAAGGCACTGTTTTAGTGGACCCTGCAGGGGTTCTCTAGCTGGCCTATCCTCCATTGCAATTAGCCTATATTTTGGATCTGCACCAGTCCCTCACAAGCTCAACTAACCTTTTGACAGCTATTGACTTCTAAGCACTGATATGATATTTAGGTGGTCATTATGACATTGGTGATCAGGTGACCGCCACACCGGCGATGGCGGCAGTACCACCACCAAGCCGATGGTAATGACCATCAAGTTATGACCATGGCGGTGATCTCTCCCATAGAAGCCAATGTACCACCCCAACTGCCAGTGCGGTACAACCAATGAACACAGCTGTAGCAATCGCAAGGCAGGCGGAAGAGAAGTATCCGCCCACCATATTATGACATAGCAGACCGCCAGGATTTCCGGGGCGGTAGCAACGCCACCAAAAGCCTTGCGGAAACACATCATATAAAAGGAGACACTCACCTCCAGGGACACAGAGGAATCTGGTGGTGGCATGGAACCAGAATTGGAAGTCTTCCCGATGCTGTACCACACCATGGCCATCCAGGAACACCAACGCTGACGAAGACGACAATGGTGAGTACAGCTGTCTAGCACGCAAGGGAGGGTGGGAGATGAGAGTGACACAGACACGCACAACACACACCATACACACACATCAAACACCCAGAACTATCTGCAGTGTTAATCGACAGTAACAGAACCCAGGAGCAAAGAAAGCCAGGACACATACCTCTCTTCCAACCACTGTAATCCTGTTTGATGAAGAGCCCAAATCCAAAAAATAACAGAAATACATATTTACATGCAAGCCCATTGGTCAGGCCAAAGCCTGAAAATGGCCACAGGGCATAGTCCAAGGTCCAACTTGACTCCTGACAAAATTGGGACTCCACTGGGCAGGGGCATCAGGTTGGAAATAGCCAGGCACCACAGGGGGTGGGGGCAGCTTCTTTTTGGGCGAGGGGTCATTGGGTTTGGGTTTGGGTGTGGGTGGGTCTTTACCCTTCTGTTTTGGAGCAGAGGAGTGGGCTTGGTGATCTGGAGTGCCACTCATGTGCCCCTTAGTGGCAACTGAAGTCTTAGGGGGTGGAACAGAGCTAGATTTGGTGCTGGAGGTATTGGGCGGTGGGGTGGGACTTTTCTCTTATGGGCAGGACAGGGGGAGGGAAGAGGTCAAGGTGGGAAAAGAAAAGCTTCTTAGGACCAGTGGAGCGGGCTGTGGGAGGAGGTATGGGAGTGGAGGTAGAGGGAGTGGTTGTAGGAGGAAGAGGTGTGCTGGACTTGGGTGCAGGTGCATGGACAGTGTGTGTGTGTGTGAGGTGGATGGCTGTTGGGGGTCTGAGTGCGAGCATTTGTGTGTCTTTGAAGGGGGCAAACAGGGTGGGGGAGGTCAAACAGGACATGTGGATGGATGTTGTCGTGGTGTGTGCAAGTGATGTGGGTGTGCTGCATGAGGTAGTGATAGTGGTGGTGGTGACTGCACTTGTGGTGTGTGTGGTGCATGTTTGTGGGTATGCTGTTTTGGTGACTTTGGGCAAGGTTGTGCAGGTGGCAGGTTCTGGGACTGTTGATGCTGTGCATGCAGGTGTGATTGCTGAATGTGACTGTGAGGGAGGAAGACGAGGGGGAGAGAGTAGAGGCAGCGGCTGATGTTGTGTGTGCATCTGTGTGTTGGCTATGTGAGTGCTTGTGGACTGAAGTGTACTGCCTGTGTTTGTCTGTGCGAGTCTTGTCTGTTGTTTTGGGTGCATGATTGTTAGAATGTATGCTTGGGATGGGTTTAGGGAGATGAGACTGGGATTGGGAAGTGGTAGCTGGAGGGGGGACGGAAGAAACAGGGCCACTGGCTGCCATTAGAGAGAAGGCCAGAGCCTGAAACAATCTTTGTAGGGCAGCCAAGCCACCGTGAATGCCCTCCAGGAAGGCATTGCAGGGTTGCATCAAGGATGCCAACCCCTGGATGGCATTTGCTATGGTTGACTGCCCTACAGAGATGGATCTCAGGAGGTCAATAGCCTCCTCACTGAGGGCAGCAGGGCTGACTGGGGTAGGGCCTGAGGTGCGTGGAGCGAAGGAGATGCCCACCTTTCGGGGTGAGAGGGCACAGGCAACTGGGTGGGGGGCTACAGGGAGGGTGGTGCTGGTACGGGGGTGGCGGAAGATCCTGTAGCTAGGGTGGTCCCAGAGGGGTCCGCCACCACCAGGGATCTCCCATCAGAGGAGGAATCTGAGTCAGTTGTATCAGCTCTTGTCCCCCCGTGCTACTCCCCTTGCCCTCTGTCCCACTGGTCCCCTCAGTGTCAGTGGACTCTGCTTCCTGGGTCCCATGCGCTGCAGCTCCTTCACTCGCTGGTGCCCCTGCTCCCTCACCAGATGATGCTAATGCACACATGGACAGGATGACAAAAGGAGAGTGGGGAAGAAAGAAAGGGAGCACAGGGTCAATCACAGCACCAACAGCATAGATGACATACACATCACTATCACTCACTGGGACTAAGAATGGGCAGCATGGACCACACTGGCATACCATTGGTTAGGAACTACAGCAGTTAGGACCCAACCACGGCCAGCTGCACACCTAATGGGACCAACTAAGCCCTGACTGACATGGAAAGCCAGCTGCCTAGCTATCAAAAATATGCATTACACCCAAAATACCTAAGCTGGACCAAACAGAAATGTATGAACTGGCATATTAGGGCATCCACTGACTAGAACCCTGCAACCAAATCCCATACCAGGCAACAAATGATGGTTGTAAAACACACACTCTACTCACCCCCCTTGTGGCTGCTGTGATGCCCCCAAGCGCCCATCCAGGTCTTGGTAGGCCACCACCAGTATGAGGGACATTAGGGGGGTCAGGTTCCGACGGGCACCCCTTCCTCGTTGGGAGGCTGTTCCCACCTGGGCCTCTGCAGTTGTCCGGGCCCAGCATCTTAGGTCCTCCCACCATTTCCGGCAGTGGGTGCTCCGCTGTCTATAGACCGCCGGGTCTGCAGGGCCTTGGTGATGGCACGCCACAACCCCTTCTTCTGATGTGCGCTGACCTGTAAAGTAAACACAGACAGAGGGACACCATGAACCAGACAATCCAGCCTGTCACACATAAGGCCTACATACTGCATTTGCCCCTCATCAAGCACACACATAACGCATACCTCTGCATTAACACTGCCACCAGCCATAACCTCCCCAAATGACACATTGCCAGCACACACACACATCTACATGCAGCCATGTCACATGCATCATACCCATGATGTACTCAACTGTTGGTCTGGAGTCCCATAGAACTGCCCATACAGGGGTACTACCCCATCCATGAGCCTTTCCAACTCCTCCGACGTGAAGGCCAGGGCCCATTCCCCTGTAGCATAGGCCATGGCAAGTACCAGACACAGGTCACAGCAGCACCAAAATGGCGGACATTTCTGCGGTGGTGAACACCGTCACTGCCTGCATTAGTCCCCCCTAGGACCAATGAACAGGTGTACAAGAATAGGAAGAGCTTCCACTCACTCAATGGCCAGATGGTGTGCCTTGCTGACCAGTACATCTCCCACGTCACTGGCAAGTATCCTGGGTTGGTGCATGATGCCTTTGTCCTGGGCAATAGCAGCGTCCCACAGCCGATGGCACAACTACAGAGGCACAGAGTATGGCTAATAGGTGAGCCTGAGTCCCGACTCAATGTATGTCAGTGTATGCCTTCAGGAGTCATACCCCATGCCATTGTGCAAGACTAATGTGTGTCCCTCACTTCTTGCAGGTGACTCTGGCTACCCAAACCTGTCCTGGCTCTTGACCCCTGTTAGGAATCCAAGAACAGCAGCTGAGAATAGTTACAAAGATGCTCATGGGCGTACCAGGAGGATTGTTGAAAGGATCTTCAGTCTCCTGAAGGCCAGGTTCAGGTGCCTCCATCTGACCGGTGGATCCCTATGCTACTCCGCTGAGTAGGTCTGCAAGATTGTTGTTGTGTGCTGCATGTTGAACAACTTGGCCCTCAGACACCATGGGGGTCATTCTGACCGCGGCGGTCGGCGGTCGCCGCCTGCCAAGCGGTTCCCGCCGAAAGACTGCTCCGCGGTCAAAAGACCACAGCGGCCATTCCGGCTTTCCCGCTGGGCCGGCGGGCGACCGCCAGAAGACCGCCGGCCGGCCCAGCGCGACAGCCCCTTCAACAATGAAGCCGGCTCGGAATGGAGTTGAAGGGGTGCGACGGGTGCAGTGGCAGACAGTGAAAATCTTTGTGGGGCCCTGTTAGGGGGCCCCTGCACTGCCCATGCCAGTGGCATGGGCAGTGCAGGGGCCCACAGGGGCCCCACGGCACCCGTTCCCGCCATCCTGGTTCTGGCGGTGGACACCGGCAGAAACAGGCTGGCGGGAAGGCGTCGGAATCCCCATGGCGGTGCTGCTAGCAGCGCCGCCAAGGCGGATTCCCTGGGCCAGCGGGAAACCGGCGGGAAACCGGCGGGAAACCACCGGCTCCCCTTTTCTGACCGCGGCTTTACCGCCGTGGTCAGAATTGCCCAGGAAGCACCGCCAGCCTGTTGGAGGTGCTTCCGCCGCCCTCCGCCATGGCGGTCATGGACCGCCAAGGTCAGAATGACCCCCCATGTGCACTATTTGCTGGGAGAAGAGGGGTGACAATGCTCCTGTGGCAGCAGTGGACAGTGAGGACAGTGATGAGGAGGAAGAGGAGGAGGATGTGGACAACGTGCCACATATGATACAGCAGTACTTCCAATGACACTCAGGAAAGACTGTTGAACTAAACATTTCTCCATTTATGTGTTGTGCTGTGAAGCTGTAACATAATGCCAGTCACTACCCTTGCATCCCAACTGACTGTCACCTATGTCTTCCCCTATTGCAGATGTTAGTGTGGTTACAACAGTGTAATGATGTGATGTGTACAGACTGCTGAGACACATATGTAGGATGGATCAACATATTACAAGACATTTGCACTGGATCATGCAGTTCAATACAGTTCAATACATTGTACATTTCCTTCAGATAAAGTACTATTACTCAAGTTGTGCCCAAGGGTGTTTATTAATAAATCAGACATACAATTCAAAGTGCAATGATGGTTGGGAAAGTCCAATGTAGTGGGCCACTCTGTTTGTTGCACAGGTCCAGTGTCCAAGGGGCCATATGAAGGGAAGCAATGACAGTTCAAAGTGGACATGGTGACACAGTGAAACACAAGGGGGACATTCTGGAGGGTCCTATTTCCTGGCGTGGTCATCGTTTTGGCAACTGTCTCTTTTGTCTGTCTGGGTCGTGGAGAATGTTTGCGGGGTGGTTCACCTTCTGCAGGGGGAGGGGCGCAGGTGGCCTGTGAGGGCCCCCTGTCCACTAGCTGCAACAGATGTGGATGGTTTGCCAGTACACTGGCTAGAGGTGGGGGCCCACTGTTGCTCCCACTTGATGTTGGCCATGTCACCCAGCACACCTGCAATGGAGGCCATAGTGGTATTCAAGGCCTGCAACTGTTGCATGACCTCCTGGTGGTGTTCCCCCCGCAGCCGCTAGTTCTACTGCATGATGTTGAGCTCCTGATCCATCCTGTCCTGGGAGTTTTGGTATGCCCCCAGGACATTTGTGAGTGCCTCCTGGGCAGTGGATCCCTGGACCTGTCCTCCCCCAGCACACAGCTGTCCTCCGTCCCTGGCCCCCAGGACCGTCATTGTCTTGCCTGTGTGGTGTGGACTCGGCTACCTGTACAGGTGGGCACACAACTGATTGATATGTCCTGGGGACAGAGATCTGGGGGCATTGGCTGGCTGCTGTGGTGTTAGATTCTCAAGGGGGGCCTCTGTGGTGGACTGGCTGTGGGATGGGGTGGCCGACTAACCATTGGTCCCTGATGGGTCAGGGAGTTCATCCAGATCTAGAGCTCCTGAGTTGCTGTCATCACTGGGGGCGACTGGGGACCTGTGGCACTACAATAGCGGTAATGTGTATACATATGTAATTATAACACCCTTAAATAGCCTTGTGGACCGGGGGCTGCACGGGTAAAACCAATGTCAAACATAATACACTCTTGGCAAGTATCAATGTGTAGGGAAACACCACTGTGCAGTGTTGTTAATCACAGGCAGTGAATCCCACGAACTCACTCAGCACCAATACCCAGTGCTATGATATCAGGCAGGTTCGCATGGCATGCACTCACACACACAAACACACACACAGACGCATGTGCGCACACACACAAACACACACACACCCTACTTGCTTGCACTGATATTCAGCAGGTCAGTACATATTGTACCGACAATTCTCTTGGCCCTAAACCTTCCTCCACCCTTCAGCCAATCCCAACCACCCCATTTCCAATGGACTGGAGTTGAAGGAAACATTTCCCACTCAGAAACTAGGACGATTTTGGATAGAGTCAAACTTATTCAGAGTCCCTGGAAAAAGGTGAGGGGATAGTTACACACATAACAGGCAGTTTCAGGTGGCAGTTGACAAATAGAGGTTTGGCCACTCCTCGCAAAGTATGCGAAGTTCAATCAAAGGTTGCTTCACCGTGCTGCCAGGACTTGCCTAGATCTCTGAGGCACAAGACGGGGGGTGAGCACGTCTCAGGACCTTCTTCCAATCGCTCTCAGATGAGTTCTGTAGCCCATTCACTTACTCTCACAACACAGGCCCATTCAATGAATAGAACCTGATAACAGGGAGTTGTCGGGCTGAGTGAGGAGATCGCAGTTGGTCTGCGCATTGGGGGTATCAAAAGGAGCAATCAATGAGTGAGAGATGAAGCAGGGGAACCTCTCAAAAGGAGGAGGCACCCCGTAGGACACACGTTGAACAGAGTTGCACCCAGGCAATCTGGGCACTCCAGAACATGAATTTGCTCCCACACGCCTCCATGTTGGGTGCACGTTAGTAGGAGTCACACCAGACAGTTTTGATTAGACACAGTGCAGAGAAGCAATTCAGCACCTCCTTGTAAATTAGGCACAATATCTGGTGCACGAAGACTTGAGTCGCACCAGACAATTTGGGTCACAGAAATGAAGAGTTACTAATTCTGTACCTCTGTAGAAGTGAGGCACAACATCTGGTGGGTGATGACTTGAGTCCGGTCACACAAATGAAGAGTTACCAATTCCGTATTCCCCAAAAAATGAGGTACAACATCTGGTGCACAATGACTTAAGTCGCACCTGACAATTCCAGTCACACACACAGGTACAAATTCAGCAGAACCATGGGTATGCCCCTACCACTGGGGGTCGCAACCTGTGAATCAGACACTGAAAGCAATGAGCATGAGTCAGCCTGTCACATAATATAAATGTGGCACATGTGGGGTCCCGCAACTGATGAATCCGCTCACCACTAACAAGACGCCTATGCGTGTCGAGGCACCATGATGCAGAGCCACACTCCTAAAATGCGGGCAGTTCCGTTGGGGTTCCACACCAGGCAAAATAATTGGTTGCACCTCACACTGCCTCTACCAGGTGGGATCCAGCAGTTGATGTGGGCACTTAGGAGGGCTCTGCTCTCCAGGTATCTCAGGTAGAAGGTGTAGGTCACTTAGACCTCTCCCAGAGAACAGGCGGCAAGCCAGCAAGTCCTTGGAGAGCACACTTGGGTGTGCCACACAGCAGCAGGCAGTCAGCCCGGGCCAGCAACTATTTAGGAAGGGTGCATGTTTATTTCCAAGGGCAGTAATTACTCCTCGTGCACAACAGATTCCTCTGGGAGTGTGCACCACGCAGTCTAGTATCTCTGGTCCTGCGTCCTCACAGTTGTATCACTACTTTTCTATGGTGTGGTATGGTAGTTATACTGTAGTAAGCCTTTGAAGGTGGGTTAGGTTTGGAGGATTTCCCTTTGAACCACAGATGTCGCCCCTTAATTTTAGTCCTGTCTGCCATGGGGTCATGGAATGTAGATCTTAATCTAGTGCGGACATGATCTGTCTCCAAAAAAACAAGTGTCAAACCTCTCCCTCCAATCTATCCAGCCAGGCCCTCAAATGGCAGAGGTGTGCTGTTCCAGTTGCATGCCCAAAGTTAATAGCTGTCACTGGGGAATGCACAGATGTGGACTAGAGTTGAATTTAAAGGCACACAAAGGTGGTCATTACAACCCTGGCGGTCAGTGTTAAAGCAGCGGTAAGACCGCCAACAGGCCGGCGGTAAACATTTCGCAATTACGACTGTGGTGGAAACCGCCAACAAAGACAGCCACTTTAACACTCTGACCGCCACGGCTGTACAAACAAACAGCGCGGCGGTCACTGCCAACAGACAGACGGGAGACAAAGTACTGCCCACAGTATCACAACCTACCAATCCGCCACCTTTTCCGGGGCGGATTCACCGCGGATAAAAACACGTCGGAAACAGGATTCCCAAGGGAAAATGCTCACCTCTACACACCCCACAAGGCACGAGGACACCATGGATCCGGAACTCCAAATTCTCCCTGCAATAGTCTTCCTGCTCCTCTACCAGGAGCACGAACGCTGGCGGCGAAGACCACAGTGAGTTCTGCACCTAAGCCACAGGGGAGGGGGGAGGCAAACAACAGGGACACACACACGCAACACCCCCACCCTCACCCACCACAACAAACACACTAATACATATTGATACATCACAGTTACACCCCCCAACCCCCCTGGCAGAATGCAAAGACCAAAGAAAATTTGTGTAAACATTGTAATATATTAAAAGCAAGTAGGTAAAAATGTATATATACACCATTAACAAAATATACACCAAGCATAGTAGTCCAGGTAGTGCTCCAATTAAGTCAGTGGAACACTGGGCCCACACGGTATGGGCGAGGCCCACACAAGATCCCCGACCATGACAGAGAGAACAATGCAGGGGCATCAGAGAGCAACAAAACAGGCACCTCAGGGGGAGGGAAAGGGGGGCACCTCAGCCGGTTGAGTGCACGACGCCAAGTCCACGAGGGGGCCACATGACCACTGTTCAATCCTGGGGTGTGCAAAGCCACAGTCTCTCAAGTCTATACAGTGGGTGGGTTGCCCACTGTTCAATCCTGGGAAGTGCAAAGCCACAGTCTCTCAAGTCCATACAGTGGGTGGGTTGCCCACTGTTCAATCCTGGGGAGTGCAAAGCCACAGTCTCTCAAGTCTCTACAGTGGGTTGGTTGCCCACTGTTCAATCCTGGGGAGTGCAAAGCCACAGTCTCTCAAGTCTCTACAGTGGGTGGGTTGCCCACTGTTCAATCCTGGGGTGTGCAAAGCTACAGTCTCTCAAGTCTATACAGTGGGTGGGTTGCCCACTGTTCAATCCTGGGAAGTGCAAAGCCACAGTCTCTCAAGTCCATACAGTGGGTGGGTTGCCCACTGTTCAATCCTGGGGAGTGCAAAGCCACAGTCTCTCAAGTCTCTACAGTGGGTTGGTTGCCCACTGTTCAATCCTGGGGAGTGCAAAGCCACAGTCTCTCAAGTCTCTACAGTGGGTGGGTTGCCCACTGTTCAATCCTGGGGTGTGCAAAGCCACAGTCTCTCAAGTCTATACAGTGGGTGGGTTGCCCACTGTTCAATCCTGGGGAGTGCAAAGCCACAGTCTCTCAAGTCCATACAGTGGGTGGGTTGCCCACTGTTCAATCCTGGGGAGTGCAAAGCCACAGTCTCTCAAGTCTCTACAGTGGGTTGGTTGCCCACTGTTCAATCCTGGGGAGTGCAAAGCCACAGTCTCTCAAGTCTCTACAGTGGGTGGGTTGCCCACTGTTCAATCCTGGGGAGTGCAAAGCCACAGTCTCTCAAGTAGATAACAGTCTCCACTGGTTCTGGAGGGGGCATGGTGCCCAGAGTGCTTCATCCTGCTAAGGACAGAGGTAGTGGATGGATCTCTCCACTGGTTCTGGAGGGGGCATTGTGCCCAGAGTGCTTCATCCTGCTAAGGGCAGAGGTAGTGGATGGATCTCTCCACTGGTTCTGGAGGGGGCATGGTGCCCAGAGTGCTTCATTCTGCTAAGGGCAGAGGTAGTGGATGGATCTCTCCACTGGTTCTGGAGGGGGCATTGTGCCCAGAGTGCTTCATCCTGCTAAGGACAGAGGTAGTGGATGGATCTCTCCACTGGTTCTGGAGGGGGCATGGTGCCCAGAGTGCTTCATCCTGCTAAGGACAGAGGTAGCGGATGGATCTCTCCATTGGTTCTGGAGGGGGCATGGTGCCCAGAATGCTTCATTCTGCTAAGGACAGAGGTAGCGGATGGATCTCTCCACTGGTTCTGCAGGGGGCATTGTGCCCAGAGTTCTTCATCCTGCTAAGGACAGAGGTAGTGGATGGATCTCTCCACTGGTTCTGGAGGGGGCATGGTGCCCAGAGTGCTTCATCCTGCTACGGACAGAGGTAGTGGATGGATCTCTCCACTGGTTCTGGAGGGGGCATGGTGCCCAGAGTGCTTCATTCTGCCCGTGACGGACTCATCTGCATCAGTGCCCTTGGCGCTCAAGGGCCAGCGTTGCTTGAGACGGCGGTGCGCAGTTCAGCGGTGCTGGAGACGGTGGTGCCCTGTTCAGCGGTGCTTGAGACAGCAGTGCCCAGTTCAGCGGTGCATGAGACGCCGGTGCCCTGTTCAGAGGTGCTTGAGACAGCGGTGCCCAGTTCAGCGGTGCTTGAGACGGCGGTGCCATGTTCAGCGGTGCTTGAGACGCCAGTGCCCTGTTCAGCGGTGCTTGAGACGGCAGTGCCCAGTTCAGCGGCGCTTGAGACAGCAGTGCCCTGTTCAGCGGTGCTTGAGACGGCGGTGCCCTGTTCAGCGGTGCTTGAGACGGCGGTGCCCTGTTCAGCGGTGCTTGGAGCGGCGGGCTCCTTTGCAGTGACTCAGCTGCTGGCGGTCCTTCATGGCCCAGCGGGGCTTGTGTTGGCGGTCCTCTCTGGCCCAGAGGGGATGATGGCGGTGGCCTCCTGGGCAGCAGGGCTGATGGCGGTGGACTCCTGGGCAGCAGGGCTGGTGCTGGCGGTGGCCTTCTATGCAGCTGGGCTGGTGGCGGTGGCCTCCTGGGCAGCAGGGCTGGCGGTGGCCTCCTGGGCAGCTGGGCTGGTGCTGGCGGTGGCCTCCTGGGCAGCAGGGCTGCTGGGTTGGTGCTGGCGGTGGCCTCCTGGGCAGCTGGGCTGGTGGCAGTGGCCTCCTGGGCAGCTCGGCTGGTGGCCTCCTGGGCAGCAGGGTTGGGGCTGGCGGTGGCCTCCTGGGCAGCAGGGCTGGTGCTGGCGGTGTCCTCCTGGGCAGCTGGGCTGGTGGCCTCCTGGGCAGCAGGGCTGGTGCTGATGGTGGCCTCCTGGGCAGCTGGGCTGGTGCTGGCGGTGGGCTCCTGGGCAGCGGGATGATGGTGGTCTTCTCTGCCGTGCTGCTCTTCCCAGACTTGCTGAGTTTCTAGTGCCCCTTCCCCACTGTGGAAGGTGTCGCAGCTGACTCCACACTCCCACCTGTACCCCTGGGAGCGGCTTTGGTGGCTGGAGTCTTCCCCCTCTCCCGCTGGGCACTGGCCAACTTCTGATGCTTGACAGGTGGGGGACTGTGCTGTGGCTCTGTGCGACACTGGCTGCCCTGGTGGCCGGTGCACTCCAGATTCCGGTGAATACAGGCACCACTGATCCCGGAGATGTTGTGGCTGAGGTGCTAATTCGGGACCTAGGAGACGGACAGAGTGGGGGAGGTGTGGGAAAGAGGTCAAGGTTGGACAGGAAAAGTTTTTTGTAGACACTGGAATGGGTAGCTGGAGGGGGTTTGGGAGTGGAGGAAGAGGTTGTGGTTGTAGGAGGTGTTCGTTTGCTGACTTTGGGTGAAGGTGCATGCACTGGAGGCTGTTGTGAGGTGGGTGGCTGTTGGGTGGGTGTGTGCCTGCGTTTGTGCATCTTGGGAGGGGGCGTCACAGACACACTGGGAGAGGAGACAGGGGACGTGTGAATGGTAGTGGGGGTGGTGACTGCACGTGAGCGGGGTGTGGTGGTGGGTGTGCTGGTGATGGACGTAGTGGCTGTAGAGGTAGTGCATGCAGGTGTGAGTGTAGATGAGACTGGGGGGAGGAGGGAGATGAGGAGGAGGGGGACACAGTGGAGGCAGTGGATGTTTGTGTCTGCATGTGTCTGATGCTTGCGTGAGTGCCTGTGGGATGTGTGGTGCTTATGTTTGCCTGAGCTTCCCTTATGTGTTGATGTGTGTGCATGCTGGTCTAGATGTGTGCTTGGGATAGGCTGGGGTACAGGGGATTGGGTCTGGGTGGAGGAAGTTGGAGGGGGAGGCTAGACACAGGGACAATGGCTGCCATCAGTGCTGAGGTCAGAGTCTGAAAAGCTCGCTGAAGGGCCGTCTGACCAGAATGAATGCCCTCCAGGAATGCATTTGTTTGTTGCAACTGCCTTTCTACACCATGGATGGCATTCAAAATGGTAGACTGCCCAACAGTGAGGGACCTGAGAAGGTCAATGACCTCCTCACTGAGGGCAGCAGGGGTGACTGAGGCAGGGCCTGAGGTGCCTGGGGTGAAGGTGATGCCCACCCTCCCAGGTGAGCGGTCACGGGTCAAAGGCTGAGGGGCTGCTGGGAGGGCGGTGCTGGAAGTGGGGGTGGCGGCTGTACCTGTAGATGGGGGGGCACAGATGTTGCCACCACCACAAGGGAGCTCCCATCAGAGGACAAGTCCGTGTCACTGGTCTCAGCTCCTGTCCCTGCCGTGGAGCTCCCCTCGCCCTCCATCCCACTGGTGAAGTCTGAGTCCGTAGTGTGGCCCTCCATGGCCATGTGGGATGCAGCCCCCTCGCGCTCCGGTGCCACTGCTCCTCCGCCTGATAATGCTAATGCACACAAGAACAGGGAGACCACAAAAAGGGGGGGCAACAGAAGAAAGACATGTTGAGTGCATGCATTACCGCTACCGTTGGCGGACACAACACAGAAGCCCCCTGCACTACGCCACGCTCTTTGGCTCCACTGTTCAATTCCTGGGAAATGGCCTACTAGGCTATGGACGACATCTGCACACATGGATGACACAGGGGTATGAGTAGGTGTAGTTGTCACTCTACAGAGGTGCGGTGGGGTGCCACATGGCTTGCCTTACGGAGGGACCTTGCCTACGGAACTCGCCCTGGCCTAGGGAAACCCACAGCCCACTGCTCCCACCCAGAGCCCTCCACTGCACGCAAAATCAGCAGAATGAGAGTGTACTCACCCCCTTGTTGCTGCTGTGATGCCCTCAAGCGCCCATCCAACTCCGGGTACGCCACCGCCAGGATGCTGAACATCAAGTGGTTCATGGTGTGATGTGCACCCCTCCCACGTTGGGAGGCCATCCCCAGCTGAGCCTCCGCCATCTTCTTGCTCCAGCAGCGAATGTCCTCCCATGTTTTCCGGCAGTGGGTGCTCCATCTGTGGTAGACCCCCAGGGTCCGGACGTACTTGCCGATGGCATGCCCAATATATTTTTTCTGGTGGGCGCTGACCTACATGAGTTGTACAGGGGGAAGAGAAACTTATTACCAACTGCACCGTCAAAGTGATTGGCCCCCATCCCTACCCTTGGCATGTGGCACATGCACCCACCATCATTTCATGCACACCGCACTCTCCCCCCTTCCTTCTTACATCCACCCCTCTCCACACAGGCATAGCCCATACAGCATGCTCCCAGTGTACTTACCTGTTTGTCTGGAGGACCGTAGAGTAGCGTGTACTGGGGGAGGACCCCATCCACTAGTTTCTCCAACTCCTCCGATGTGAAGTGAGGGGCCCTTTCCCCAGACACTCGAGCCATTGTCTCTTCCAGACCGAGGTCACAGCAGCACTTGCAGTGTAGGTCCTCTCCTTTCGAAGATCAGGTATCGAGTGAACAGATAGAAAATGGCGGTCACGTCCGCGGTGGTGCGTACCGTCACCGCCGGCGTACATCGTCATTGGCTCCTGGGAGCCATAAGGTCCAATGTAAACCAATGTAGCATTGCGCCGCGGTCTTCGACCGCCTACCGCGACGGTGTACAACGCCAGCACAGTTACCTCACATCCCATTGTCCCACTTTACAGGTCAGTCAGCCGCCATTTCAGGGGCCCACATGGCTTCATTTTCAACTGCGTCACACATACCTATGCCTAGACTCAACACACATACAGGTCACTTTTTAGATTATGATTGGTGTTCTGTGTAAGCTGTGGGTACGTACCTCTGAGTTGTTTGACTCTGTGCTCGCTGTTGTCCTTCATAGGCACTGTCCGCTGGGACATGTGAGGAGATGGCAGCATCCTCCGGTGTACCGACCATTGGTGGACCTGTCGACAATGGAGGAAAGACATGTGATAATCACTTACAGGCTTGACCGTGCCACAATCCATGAACTGTGTGCCCAGTTGGAGCCAGACCTGATGTCAGCTATCCACCATCCCACAGGAATCCCCCTTAAAGTGCAGGTGCTGTCAGTACTCCATTTCCTTGCAAGTGGGTCATTTCAAACAACAGTGGCCATAGCAGCAGGGATGTCCCAGCCCATGTTTTCCAACGTGTTGTCCAGAGTGCTGTCTGTCCTGCTAAAAACACATGCGGAGCTACATCGTTTTCCCTCAGGTGGAGGATTTGCCTACAGTGAAAGGTGATTTCTATGCCCTTGGACATATCCCCAACATCATAGGTGCCATTGATGGGACACATGTGGCTTTGGTACCCCCCCACAGGAATGAACAGGTGTACAGAAACCGGAAGAGTTATCATTCGATGAATGTACAGATGGTAAGTTTGGCTGACCAGTACATCTCCCATGTAAATGCCAAGTTCCCTGGCTCAGTGCATGACGCCTACATCCTGCGGAATAGCAGCATCCCTTATGTGATGGGTCAACTCCAGAGGCACCATGTGTGGCTATTAGGTGAGCACCTGGAAGCTAGTCAGTGGGAATGGTTGTCTGGATCTGGGGATATCCCTCCAGGTTAGTGTGTGTCTAACAGTTGTCCCTCGCCATTTGCAGGTGACTCTGGTTACCCCAACCTGTCATGGCTACTGACCCCAGTGAGGAATCCCAGGACAAGGGCAGAGGAACGCTACAATGAGGCCCATGGGCGAACTAAGAGGGTGATCGAGCGGACCTTCGGCCTCCTGAAGGCCAGGTTCAGGTGCCTCCATATAACAGGTGGATCCCTATTCTACTCACCAAAGAAGGTGTGCCAGATCATCGTGGCCTGCTGTATGCTTCACAACTTGGCTTTGCGACGACAGGTGCCTTTTCTGCAGGAGGATGGTCCAGATGGCGGTGTTGTTGCAGCTGTGGAGCCTGTGGACAGTGAAGATGAAGAAGCAGAGGAAGGAGACATGGACAACAGGGACTCAGTGATCCAGCAATATTTCCAGTGAAACACAGGTAAGAATAGAAACCTGCCTACTACATGTACTTAATCACTACTACCTCTCTACTGTCTGTCGTTTTCACACAGTGTATGGTCACTGAGTTGTCACTTTCCCTTACGATTTTACAGGTCTGGGTCCCACAGTGTGACATCTGCTTTGATTCCTCATGGACTAAAGCTGTGTGACATAGGTATGTTGACATTACAAGTGAAAGAGCTTTTTGCCACAGTAATTGCTAATACAGTATTCCAAAATCACAGACTGACTTCAGATTGTTTTGTGCTTTAAGGGTGTTTATTTTAGTGCTCAAAAGTGGAGAGGGTAGCAAAATGGTTAGGGGTGATAGCGGAAGAATGTCCTTGGAAGAGTCCAGTCTATTAGTCTCACAGGTGCATTGCCCAAATGGGCATAGGAAGTGGAGCTGGGGCAGTTTAAGGATGGACAGGGTGACAAAGTGGGACAGTAGGATGACAATCAGGGTGGTCTCATTTCTTGGCGGGGGTCTTGGCATCGTTCTCTGCCTTGTTCCTGGATCTCAGGGCCAGTTTGCGAGGTTGTTCTCCCTCTGCAGGGGGTAGGGTGCTGGTGTGATGGTCCTGTGGCGGTGTCTCCTGTCCACTAGCGCAGGCAGAGGTGGTGGGTAGTTTATCATCCAGGCTAGTGTCAGGGGCCCCTTGTAGTGCCACAGTGTCCCTCCTGGTGTTGAGTATTTCCTTCAGCACCCCTACGATGGTGCCCAGGGTGGAATTGATGGTTCTGAGTTCCTCCCTGAAGCCCATATACTGTTCCTCCTGAAGACGCTGGGTCTCCTGAAACTTGACCAGTACCGTTGCCATCGTCTCCTGGGAGTGGTGGTAGGCTCCCATGATGGAGGAGAGGGCCTTGTGGAGAGTGAGTTCCCTGGGCCTGTCCGCCCCCTGTCGCACTGCAGTCCTCCCAGTTCCCCTGTGTTCCTGGGCCTCTGTCCCCTGGACCGTGTGCCCACTACCACTGCCCCCAGGTCCCTGTTGTTGTTGTTGGGGTGGTGGGTTAGCCTGGGTTCCCTGTAGTGGTGGACACTCTGCTGATTGACCTGTCCTGGGGACGGAGATATGGGCCCTCTGGGTGGGTGCTGTGCTGGTGTTTCCAGACGGGGGAAGCTCTGTGGTGGCCTGTGACTGGGTGTGGGGAACCGACTGTCCTGAGGTCCCCGATGGTCCAGGCTGGTCATCTAGATCCAGTTGGACAGAGGTGCTGTCATCACTGTGGGCCTCTTCTGTTCGTGGTGTGGACATGTGTGGACCCTCCTGTCTGGTGACGTTGGATAGGGGTCCTACAGGGGTATAAAAGAATGTTTATTACATCTGTGTGTGGCAAGGTGTGCAATGGGTGGGTGACCGTGTACCCCAGTGCTTGCATTCCTGTGTGGAACCTTGTGTGATGATGGTTTAGGTGGGTGTATGGGTATGTGCAGTGGCCATGCTTTAGTGATGTGTGTCCATGCATTGTTGTTGCATGCAGGGCTTGGTGTTGGGATGGGTGGGTTGTGATGTTGGGACATTTTTGAGGAGTTAGAGTGATGGTGGTGAGGGTGGCATGCAGGTAGGGTGGGAGATGTAATAGTTAAGCTTTGACTTACCAGAGTCCATTCCTCCACCTATTCCTGCGAGGCCCTTATGATGCAGAATCACTAAGACCTGCTCCTCCCATGTTGTTAGTTGTGGGGGAGGAGGTGGGGGTCCGCCGCCAGTCCGCTGAACCGCCAGGTAGTGTCATGAGACCACAGAACGCACCTTCCCCCCGTAGGTTGTTCCACCTCTTCCTGATGCCCTCCCTGCGTTAACCCTGTCCACTATTCTTTGCCATAGCTCCATCTTCCTTGCAATTGAGGTGTGCTGCACCTGTGATCCGAATAACTGTGGCTCTACCCGGACGATTTCCTCCATCATGACCCTGAGCTCCTCCTCCGAGAACCTGGGGTGTCTTTGCCGTGCCATGGGGTGGTGTAGGTGATGTGTGGGGTGGTGTGTGGGGTGATAAGTGTGCTGATATGTAGTGGTGTGTAGTGTGAGGTGTGTGGAAGTTATGTGGGTAATGGTGTTGTGTGCCTGTGGATGCTAGTATTGTTGATGGTGGTGTCTCTCTGGCCTTCGTTTGTGAATTTTGGTCGTAGGTGTTTGTGGGTGATGTGGGTGTGTGTTATATGTTGTATTGGGTGTGTGGGAGTGGTGTGTGTATGTGTATCAGGTGTGTGTATTTCGAATTGTCCAATGTGGTGGTGTTTTGGAGATGTGTGTGTATTTTGAGCGCGGCGGTGTGTACTGCCAATGGAATACCGTGGTTGAAAGACCACCGCGTGGATTCGTGTGTCGGGATAGTGTGGGCGTATTTCCGTTGCCATGACGGTGGAGGTTTTGTTTTCGCCAGTTTATCACTGACCTTTGGTGTGCCGGACTTGTGTGGGTGTCTGAATTTTGGCAGATTCCGTGCTGTGGGTCATAATAGCTGTGGCGGTTTTCTGCGGCCGCAGCGGTGTGTTGGCGGTCTTCTGCACGGCGGTAAGCGGCTTTTACCGCCAATGTTGTAATGACCGCCAAAGTGTTTTAGAGCATAGAAATGCCCAATTTCTAGAAGTGGCATTTCTAAGTTAATACTGACAAAACTGCCTTTACCACAGGAAGGGGTTTGTCAGGATGAATCAAATGATAGGAAACATTATGAGGCTGCTCTGCTGTAATTCACCATTGCAGCTAGGAGTAATGGTAACTTTGTTCATACTAACCCAGGAGCAGAGCAACTCTCAATGGATAGTGAAAACACACAGGGTTATTCTTCACTCCCTAGGCATACATGCCCTTGCACACACACAAGACTGCAATGGCAGGCTGGACACGTTTTAGAACACTATAGGTGCAAGTGTGCACACACAGGCCTGCAATGACAGGGTGGAATCATGAGTAAGAACACCATAGGTGCAAGTGCACACACAAAGGCTTGCTATGACAGACTGGACTCATGTTTAAAAATACCATGGGTGCAAGTGCATGCACACAGGCCTATTATGACAGGCTCAGCACGTATTTAAATCACCAGGGGGCACGCAGGCACACAGTGGCGTGCACCACTTGCTAACCTAGGGAGGAAAGGCTCCCACTTCACATTGTGCTTACAGTGGGTAAGTGCCCAGGGTCCTAAGGCCACTGGAGAGAGAATCAGCAAAACCTATGGGAAGAGACGATCCGCTAGGTAGGTAAAACCCACGTGGGGGTTCTTCACTACCAGGGCATCGGACACCCATGTGTATCTGGCCAGCCTTTCATCTAGCACCTGTTCTGCCTTTTAGGGGGTTCTCTACGGGCAGTGAAAGGCCCATTCAGGATTGGCTATGGAGTTAGAAGTGCCAATCTGAGCAAAGGCACAACTGCGTCTCCACAGGCCTGCATTGTCAGGCCGGGTGTGTGCTTGACAGGTTACTCTTTTGGGTGGCACACTCAGTGCAATGTCCCACCCCGGGTATGCAGTGTACCTTTTTACAGGGCCCTCCTGGGTACAGTGCCTGAAGCAATCACATAAGCACCCCTTCCTACATGTGGGCACATGAACTTTCCCACTGCAGTACAATGGGAAAGTGTCCAGAGTCCTGAGGCCAGGCAATGAGAGACAGCAAAAACAGGGAGGAAAAAGCCAACAGTTTCAGTGAAATCTCCTAAGAAGGGCAATGCATAACACTACTCCTTTCAAATAAGAAATGACCACTTAAAAACATGTAAGGGAATTCCCAGTGCTAAACTATGAGAGGAGCAGCCCTCACAGTAGTGAAAAACAAAATAGGCCTTTTATTACTACTAGAACATGTAAAACATAAGAGTACGTGCCCTACTTTTACTTACACAGCACCCTGCCCCTGGGCTACATAGGGACTACCTTTGAAGTGACTTAGATGTAGTTTGAAATGCCAAGTCAATGAGGCAGTAAACTGTGCACGCAGGCACTGCAGTGGCAGGCCTGAGACAGGTTTGAAAGGCTACTTCTGAGAGTGGCGCCATGAGCGCTACAGGTTCACTAGTATCATTCTAATTTACAGGCCCTAGGTATGTGGTATACAGTGCTGGATGGGACCTACAGGTAAATTAAATATGCCAAATAGATGTAAGCTAATCATACCACATTTTAGGGGAGAGAGTACATTCCCTTTAGCACTGATTAGCTCTGGTAAAGTGCCCAGAGTCCCAAAGCTAACAAAAAGAGTCTCATAAAAATAGGCAAAGAAAGGCAAAAGGTTTGGGGATAACCCTGTAGAAAGGGCCATTTCAACCATTTTAACCAGTAAAGTTGTAAGTATACATAATTGGCATGCTTAATTTACTTATAGGTCTCTACTAAAGTGCACTATATGTGCCCAGGGCCTGTAATCTAAATGCTACTAGTGGGCCTGCAGCACTGATTGTGCCACCAACTTTAGTAGCCCTTTAAACATGGCTCAGGCCCGAAACTGCAGACCCTGTATGTGCAGAATCACTGCCATGTTGTAGTGGCATTTAAAACCCCTTTTATAGAACATAAGACACTCCTCAGGTAGGCTCTAGGCAGCTCATAGGGCAGGGTGCTGTGTTAAGTAAAAGGCAGGACATATACTTTTTAGTCTTACATGACGTGGTAGTGAAAAACTCTCAAATTAGTTGTTCACTACTGTGAGGCATACCCCTCTTATAGGCTAACTTTGGGGATTCCGTAATATAAGTATTAAGTTTAATTCCTGATTGGAAGGAGGTATAGCTATCATGTCAATGGCAATTTTTAAAATTTCACTTTCAGAATTTGGCATTTTTCTGCTGTTTACCCTCTGTGCCTGCTGCCTGTCACCAATACATGTTGGGGTGGGTGAATCAGGGCCTTGTGCATTCCCTCTAGACAGCCACATTAGTGGAATATTAGATGTGACTTGATGGGCTTTAATGGGCCATTAACTGGCTTGATGGAGGGCGGAGCTTAGCACTGCCTCACTTACAACTGAATAGGCTTGTCCTGCCCACACACAATAGGGCTTAACATTGTCAGTACAGCCAGCTTGGAGCCAGGGCAGCAGAGGGAGGGTATATATGCACATCAAAGGTATACCTCTAGAAACGTCTCCCACTTTCCAGATCTCAGATACCACCACTTCAGTACACTTCTAGACCTGTGGATACTCTGTAGAAAGAAGGACTGCTGTGCTGCTGAAAGAACTGCCAGTTTGCTGGACTGCTGCTTTGCTGGAATCCTGCTTTTCTGTCCTGATGTGTGCCTGCTTCCCTCTTGCCTAGGAGTGAGAAGGACTAGACTTGCTTCTCTACAACCCAGAAACCAAAGTGACTCCAAGGGCCAGCTGACTGGCCTCCTGTTTTCTGAAGTCTCAGGGACACAAAAGACTTCCAACCAAGCTGCTCTTGCACCTGTACTCTGCCATCTGTGAGTTTCCCCACCAAAGTGGTACCATCCCAGTCCTGGACCCTTGCAAGTGGGCCTAAAGTGCCCTCCCTCTGGGGTCCTAACTAGAACTGCTGTGAAGGATCAGCAACGCCACGCAGATCACGCACCAGGTTTTAAAGTACTTTGATCAGTGGGCCTAAGTGGGTACCTGTGTACGGCCCATGCTGTATCACGTTTGGCCTGAATTCTTCATTTTGTCCCGGTCCAACTCAACCAGATAACCACAGTTGGCACTTTGCGGTTTTATGAGCTATTTTCACCTAAATCCTTGAAACTACATATCTCAGGATCTACTTATTGGATGTTTGTCATTTTGCTCCTGTTTTACTTAGATGAATATTCTCTATTTTTGTAAACTGGTATGGAGTCTTTTTGTGGTGTTTTCACTATGTTACTATAATTTAAGTGTTGCACAAATACTTTACACATTGTCTCTTCAGGTTAGCCTGACTACTCTGTGCCAAGCTGTGAGAGGACAGTTCTGATTATCTGCTCCACCTTGATTTTTTGCTTTTGGATCATCTGGTTTTTGACCTTTTACTGTGAGGAAATCTCATAGTTGGGGACTCACCCACAGTAAACTCGTGGTAAAATGGCCTGTGTGTGTTTACCGCTGGTGCCGCCTTGCTAAGGACAGGCTGCTGGGGTGCAGCAAGAGTAGGAGGCCCAGGGCCGATTACATTTGATCGCATGTGCACACCTGTGTGCACCTGTGTGAGGGCTGCGTGGGGAGGATTCTTGGCGTGCACAGCACAAGAACTGTGATTAGTTTAACCTGGCACAGAAGAAACTATGCAGAGTGGGTGGGGACCTGGAGTCGGCCTCATGAAATAGGTATACATTTGTGAGGGATAGTCAGTGTGCTTACTGTCTTTTCACTGTAGGGAAACTCCATTAAATGTCAACGTCAGAGTGCTTACTGTTTTTTCACTGTAGGGACACTCCAAAAAATTTCAATGGCGAAGTGTTAGACTTAGCATCCTTGGCGTGGTCTCCCCTAACTTTTTGTCTCTGTTTTTTAGGTTGTTGCTGTGTGCTGGACTCTGTTTTTGCTGTTTTTGTTACTCTGGGCACTTTACCACTGCTATCCAGTGCTAAAGTGCAAGTGCTTCTTTGTAAAATTTATGTGTAATGGGCTTTCCATGACTGGCATATTTGATTTACTAGTAAGTCCCGAGTACAGTGCACTAGAGGTGCCCATCGCCTGGAAATCAAATGATACCAGTGGGCCTGCAGTACTGGTTGTGCCACTCACATTAGTAGCCCTATAAACATGTCTCAGACTTGCCACTGCAGTGTGTGTATGCAGTTTAAACTCCCAATGAGACTTGGCAAGTGTACCCACTTGCCAGCCCTAAACCTTCCCTTTTTTATACATGTAAGCCACCCCTAAGGTAGGCCCTAGGTGGCCCCATTTGCAGGGTGCAGTGTATGTTAAAGGTGGGACATGTACTGATGTGTTTTACATGTCCTAACAGTGAAATACTGCCAAATTCGTTTTTCACTTTTGCAAAGCCTATCCCTCTCATAGGTTAACATGGGGGAGCAGATAGAAATATGGAGTTTGGGTCTCTGAACTCACAACTTAAAAATACATCTTTTGGTAAAGGTTGTTTTTAGATTGTGTGTTTGAAAATGCCACTTATAGGAAGTAGGCATTTTCTTGCTTAAACCATTCTGTGACTCTGCCTGTTTGTGGATTCCCTGTCTGGGTCAGTTTGACAGTTGGGCTGTTTGCACCTCTCCTCCAGACAGTGACACAAAGGGAGCTGGGGTGTGGCCTGCATATTCTAATGGGCCATCTTGGCTGGAGGGGAGGGGAGGAGTGGTCACTTACACCTAAAAGGGCTGTGGTTGCCCTCACACAATGCAGTCTCCAACCCCCTGGTGTGTGTCTGTGGCCTGACCTGGGCAAGGTAGGATCTTGAATACAACAGAGACTTCTCTTTGAAGTAGGCCTACTTCAAAGGCAGAAAGGGGTATAAGAAGAGGACCCAAAACCCATGAAAATCAGATTACGTCTGGACCCAACAGGAACCTCAGCCCGGGAGAAGAACTGGAGAGGCTGGAAGAGGTGTACTGCCCCATTGCCCGTGATTGTGCTTTGCTGGGTTGGTCTGCAGTAGCTGCTTCTGCCTGAGGGAGGACAAAGGCTTGAACTGAGCTGGTCTGCTGGTGTTGAAGTCTCAGGGACATCAAAGACTTCTCTCTGCCAGCACCTGGACGTACTGCTGAGAGTCCTGCCCCGCCAAGTGTGCCGTAACCTGTCTCTGGGCCCTTGAAAGGTGAAGCTGGTGAAAAAGGTCAGAAATCCACGCAAAGACCGTAGTGCGAGGAAACGTTTGATGCACCACCCACCCCTTGGATGATACACGGCGCGTCGACGGCCTCGCAGCTAAAATCAATGATCCACCTGCATCGCTGCTGGGAGATCGACACAAAGCGGCTGAAGAAACAACGTGCAACACCCGCAGCGGCTGCTGTTAACGACGCAATCCCCCACGCAGTGCAGTTTCTTGACACTGTGTGACCGTATTTCAACGCAACATCACTGGGTGCGGGAAAACAACTCAAAGCCTACCCGGACCCGAAGTGCTGTCTGGGATCGACGCATCGCTCTCTTGCAAGAGAGAAGAAATGATGCACGCCGACCCGACCGGAGGAGGAACGATGCACATTCTCGCTTTTGAGTGAGAAATTGATGCATCGCTGGCCTTTTTTGACGCACACTCCCGCATGCAGCTTTTTAAAATTCATAGCTTGACTTGTGTATGTTGGATTTTTGTTGTTCTGATATTGTTTTGTTTAGATAAATATTACCTATTTTTCTAAACCTGTGTTGTGTCATTCTTTAGTGTTTTCACTGTGTTACTATGTGTATTGGTACAAGTACTTTACACATTGCTTCTGAAGTTAGGCCTACCTGCTCGTGCCAAGCTACCAAGGGGGTGAGCGGGGTCAACTGAGGGTGATTCTCCTTCATCTTGACTAGAGTGAAGGTCCTTGCTTGAACAGGGAGTAACCTGACTGCCAACCAAAGACCCCATTTCTAACAGGAAGGATGGCCTTGTCGCGTAGGCTCTCATTATCCTAATGAGACTACTGGATTTTGAGTGGCAAGATCGTTCACAGTGTGGGGGACTGAGTCTGACCCACGGTGGATGACACTTGTCACTCTAAATCCGGGTTTTGCTCCGGCTAACTAGCAGTGCCTCATCTCTCCCAAATGGTAGAGACAATTGGGCAGCTGAGCGCATGACATATTAATACTTCTCAGGGAAGTCGTGGCCACTCAGGTCACAACCGGTTCTCTCATACACAGTGCGGTCTCATATATAAATGACAATAGAAGCAGTATAAGTTTTAAAGATTGGTTTAATAAAACGACTGCATTTTAGGTAGCAAAGCGTGAGCTGCAATAACCAGAACTACACAACACAGTAATATTAAAATAGTAATGATGAGAGTGAAGCACAAGAATAAAGCTATCATAGTGCTGCTAGATTATTCTCTCTCTAAGTTATATTTTCGAGCACAGCATCTTAAGCTCTAAGCCTGCCTTTCAGGTTCCCCTGGGAGGACATCGACCCTCATACCTGAGCAAAGGCCTGTAATCTGCGTCAGCATCTGCAACGGGGCATTCAGCATACAGTTGTGGGTCCCTGGCTGGAATCTCCCTCTTGACGTGTATTAGGACTAGAAAGTGTTTTTCTAACTAACACACAGATGTTCTAAGAAAATGTCCCTACGTAAGGATGAGTATTTACTACGAATGCTGGAGATTAAACTTCTACCACATTTACCGGCAATGTACCAGACTGTAGCCTTGACTGAAGCACAGGGCAATCAAGAATGCATTATTTGAGAACACAGTGCTGAACTAAGCTAAACAGTGTGATAGAAGAAATTAAAACAAGATCGTAAAAACTGGTTATTGTAAAATAACAGTGCGCAGCTGAATAAAATATATCTAGGGCAAAGTGCACAGCGGCCTAGTATGTTAAACTAACGTGCATGAAGCTATATTTAAAATGGCTACACTACACCCTCCCCTTGTCGGTAGAAAGTGGTTTAAACCAAAGCTAAAATGCCCTAAGCTAAAATATATTTAAAACCCTACTTAATTTTGACAAGTCAAGAGGACACACAAGCATACTACTCGGCAATTTAAAAAATTAGCATGCGGCCAAGAGCCGAATTCAAAGGAAAATGTCAATTTTGGACAGTTCCAAATCAAGCAGCAGTCATAGAAAGCCAGAGGTCCTCCACTTCGGCAGATGACAAAACCGGTAAATCCGTGCCAAAAACCACTAAGGAGCAGGTGTGTTCCATAGCCCCAGTGTCAACCAAGGCGGCATCCTGTGTAGTGCCGATTAACGCGTTAATGGTAACTTCCTCCAGGAAGGGTAGCTCGTAATCAGCTTTTCTGAGCAAACGCAGCCGCAGCGCGCATGTCTGGTAATGAACCCTCAACGAGAACATCAACAGATCAGGATCAATCACTGAGGGGCGTTGCTGTGAAAGACAAACCTCCAGTGCATGTTCAAAAGAGCACCAACGGCACCGAAAAATGGGCTGCACACAATCCAAAACCGGTCCGAATGACAGAGACCAGTCACACCACAAATGTTCCAGGAGTGTTGCTCCAAACTGCTGCATCATGCATTTACGACACAGCTGCGCTGATGGGAGCGCCTTCATTTGCCCTTGTCACGACGGGACAGCCATTGCGGAAAAACAACAGCAACAGCAAAATGCCAGCTAATAAAGCCAAAGTTATTGGAAATCCCCAAAAAATGCTTCTGAAAATTGAGTGAATAGCCGAAGGTATCAAACCGAATATAGAGGAAAAGGTGTGAACAAAACCAATACCAACAGCTTTGAAAAAATGTGCTAATCCAGCCGTGCTGGACGCATTAAATATACGTCCCACGAGTTCACCAAAGTGTCTCGGAAAGTTCGTATTTCACAGGGACTGTATTTCTGCCGACGACCTTGCCACCTCAAGTGCGTAGGTCTTGCGTGCAGATGTAAGGGCCACATGCTTCTGAAACAACAAAGCCTTCAGTCTACTTAACTTGTCAAAATTCACCTTGGAAGTAGCAATGTGAGGCCAGATATCAGCTACCTCCCTAAATTTAGTGGGGGGAAACAACACGTTCCCGCAGCATGTAACGACCTTAGAGACCGAAACAACGTAAACTATTCCGGCCCGCATGCCACAACAGTCTTCACTATTGAGAAGGACGTAGCTGCCGTTTGAAAGCACCTGAAAGAGTTTAATCAAGGGGACTGGAACTCCCTTCAGATAGCAAGCCAAGTTTGCAACCGAGGCATTACACGCCCCATGCAAGGACAGCTGCTTACAAATCATCGAATGGCTGACTGAAGTCTTGCATTCACTACCGCTAAGAAAGACCTCTTTCATGCCATTGAGGCATTTGTACCAGAAGGGAAGCTCCTACACCTCATGGATGTAACTATCTCCCAACTATTCATATCTGCCTACCGGAACATGTTTCAAACAAGAAGTGAATTGTAATGTAGAAATAGGCAGATTAATAACCCAGTGTATCAACCACTCTGCTGAAGGAATATCGGCCACGGTAAAAGGCAGTCTTTCTATCTTTTCAATGTTAAGCATGACATAAGTCGCCTCTTTTTAGCCATTAGTTGTTGTTGTCACGTCAAATTAAAGGAAAAAATATTTCCCTGGCACTGATGTGCTGCCACGGAACGTGACCCGCCTTCAATGTCTGAAGTGTCCAACCCAACTGCATAATGGACCTGGTCTGACTCTGACCCCGAGCAGGTGACAAAACGTTGATGACACCCGTTGGTATCTATTGGCCACAATAACCACCCGCCTGGACGTGTCAGTGAAGCATTAAACGTACCATCCTGGACCCACTCATTGAGCTCATTTATAGTTGCAGTTGTGTACTTTTGCCAGTTATCAAATTTTGCAGGGGTAGGTATACTGGACTTATTTAATTCCCTAATTGTGGCTAAGCCTAAACAACTGGTTTGTTGTACTGTTTCATTTAAAAAGATCATTTGAACAGGGATGAGACATGCTCTAAACAATGTTTCTCTACCCTTAGTCTGCCAATTTTTTGTTCCCCAAACACTTTTCAAATCAACATATTTTGACCAATATTCATAACCTTCGATTGATAACCGGGAAACAAAGGAGTCCGAATATATACATTTCGTGTTGGTCAATAACATATGTATATCCTTAGTAGGAGTTACCTTAAAATAATATGACTCAGCATTTTTTTGATGATGCCCAGAAAAATACGCAAACTTTTCAGAATAAGTTTTTGAACTCCCATGCGGGGGAGTTGGGCAATGTTCCCATTGTATATAATTAAATATCGTTTTTGGACTGCTCGCTTTATGTATGTAGTGGTGCCCATAATAATTTTAGCAAAACATGGCACCATAATTTTCTTTAAACTGGTAAACATCTTCGTTCTCATAGACAGTATAATATTGCAATTCTGTCATCATAGAATCAACTGCTTTCACATCCCAATCATCAGATACAATGCGTGGTATGACTATATCGTTCATTGATAATTTTAACACATATGGTACTTGAATAACTTCAGTGGGACCATATATATCAAACATTACTTTGTCCCACACAATCCCATCAGGAATTGGTACTGCAGAAATGTTCACAAAGGACAATTCTCTTAGAATCTTATGTGATGAAATGTGGTTTCAAAACCTCCTCCACCTGTTCAACCGCTGATCTCTCGGGTATTAACAAAAAAAAAGGTAATGATAAAACCAATCCAAAGCAGAAAGGCTAGGACAGTCAAGGAAAGCCATACATAGTTCCATGGAAAAACAAAATATGTTTCTTTAAGCCAATGTATTAGCTTACGTGCACCTGACAGGTCAGCTGTCGAAGAGGCAAACGAGTCCGATAGATCGTCGTTGTAGTCGGCAAAATAACCAGAGGCTGTTCTTGCAAATGGCATAGCCGTGGCCAATGTTGGAGTTGGTGTTTCCTGATGTGGTACACTGTAGACAGCACCATCCATCTGGCTTGTAGTCATAATGACTTGATCAAATGTTTCTAAATTGTTTGTTGTTAGTGGAACTAATGCAAGATCATCATCCACCCTCCCCAAGCTCGGAGAGGTATCAGTGTTGGTATAAACAACTTGAAGCGGAACTTCTTCTCCAGTAGTGAGAGGGATTCGGGAACTACTGGATGTTCCTCTTGGTCAGCTGTGTAGAATGGGCCACATGTTGTGGCTTGACATTGTCAATGGAAACAAAGCGATTTTCTTTGGCACCTGGCAACGGTGGTAGAATAACAGTTCTGGTACCCTGTATCCCCAACACAGGGACTGGTGCTCGATAAGAAGGGCCAATTTCTTTTTTCACTGCAACCTTTTCACGCACAAGATCCCCAACCCTGGGAATCCAGCCGGTAGGTGTTCCTGGCACATCCTTAATTCCTGTGGAGGCAGCACTTTTAGAAGAGTTATCTTCACAGAACTGCTGTAATTCCTGTAAAACAGTGACACGATCATTTATGTCAAAAGGTGTTTCGGCTGCCTCCACGCCAGGACCATCAAGATCCGGAACAAACATTTGTGTTCCGAACAGGCACTCATATGAAGTACGACCCCCCAGGGACCTTCTAGGCAGGTTATTTGTGCTCTCTGAACTCCATACAGGTGGGTTAACCAACTACGGCCCACACCTAAGACTCTGGCCATTAAGGATTGCTTTAAATCGCGGTTTAATCGCTCCATGACACTATTTCCCTCCGGATGAAATGGAGATGAGTACTGGAGTTGGACCCCCAATGAAGCCATGGTGTCCCTGAATGCCCTTGAGGCAAAAGCAGGGCCCTGGTCCGAATAGAATGCCGCAACTACATATCTACCGACAAAGACTCGCAAATCTTTGATAACAGTCTGAGCGTCAGACAAGTGTTGTGGCCACACCCACACAAATCGGGAGCAGGGATCAACAGAGACTAATATATATTTGTATGCACTATCCGGTGTTAATGGACCGCAATGGTCTAAGTACACACATTGTAATGGTCTATTTGAAATTTAGAGGAGATGTCAGCGGCGGGCGCTTGGCCGTGGAAACTTTAATTTGTTGACAGATGTCACAACAAAGGACATACTGCTTAGTCTCTTTATAGAGACCAGGCCACCAATAACGGGCCTGCAAGAGTGAAATTGTAGCCGCCACACCAGCATGTGCAGATGTCACCCTCTCATGCGCTGCTTTAATCAATTGAGGTCTTACATCTTTATTGGGGATGTCGCATACCCCTACTCCAGGAATTTTAACCTCAGCGTTCAGCATACTTCCCATCAAGTATTCATATTTATTAGGAAATCCTTTAGGATATGGTGTGCCATCAACCGTATCTGTGTCTGGTTTAGAACTCGAACAAGTCATTGCAGCTACAGTGGCGACTGTACTGCTGACTTTGCGGCTTCATCAGCCAAAGTATTTCCAGCAACGTGTATTCCAACGCGCTGGTGTCCAAGTGTATGCACAACATGGACTTTGGGTAGCGTCTCTTTTAGGTCTGCTACCTTCCCCCACAGAAGTCTGTGTTTTATGGTGTTGCCTTTTGAATCTCTGAACCCATTCAAATGCCAGTAATGCAGATATTCATTAAAAGACTAGACGCAATAATGTGAATCACAAACAATCAGTGTAAACTGTGTCGGATACGCATGTTCTAGTGCCATCAGTAGAGCTTTTAGCTCAGCCAATTGTGCTGTACAATCCCCTAATGTCTGTGTATAGGTATGTTGGGGACAGAATTTCTCCCTCTCCCTATAGCCACTCACGACCACGCAGGCAGCAGAATATTGATGTTTAGTTCCAATCGCTGGTTGCGCAGAGCCATTGGTGTACATGACTACATGATATTGATCAATAGGCAAGGTGTCAGCGGGAACTGGATATTCTACTTCATATTGTAGAAATTCTTGAGTTTGTAACTTTGGGTCGAAAATGTAGTCTACATCAGTGGCTGTTAAAGATGTAGCCCATTGTATCCATCATGGATGAAGTGCTTTTGTGTTCGGGACTCTAGTTTTTGTAACAGCCTCGAGCGCTGGAATAGGAGACACAACAATAATGCGTTTTCCTTGGGCAAGAGGTCTTTCTTGCCCAGCAGTGAGAATTTTCTCCGTGGGTGCAAAACGTTGTTCAGAAGCTGAATACAAATGTGATTTGTATGCTATTGGGACTGTCTCACCTTCATTAAATGTGACATAAGTAAAACCAATGGCCCCAGCTATTACCCTGATGACCAAATGTGTCTTATTGACCTGTGTGTGTAAATTTTTTGCTGCTAGCAGATCTGTCTGCAATTCTTGAAGAGTGCGTGCATATTCAATTGCCCAGAATTTACTTGAAAAATCGGGACGTATCAATTCAAATAAAGGTTTTATGCGTGTTGCATAATCAGGAATGTATGTTCTGCCAAAAGTTAGAAAGCCCAACAATGATTGAAGTTTTTTAATCGTATTTGGTGGTTGCAATTGGGCACATTTTTCTAAAAATTGTGGCGCTAGGCTCTTCCTTTCACTCAACAGCTCATATCCCAGGAATAGGACGCTGAGGAAGGCAATTTTTGACTTTTTGAAGTTAAATTTGTAGCTGAGTTCGGCAAACCCTACAACAATGCGGGCTACCCGTCTTAAATGTTGTAGTAACTCGTCATCCATGAGATATATATCATCCACATATGACAATGATTCAGGGTCTATCTCGTGTAAAATAGTAGTCACAAGAGCCGCAAACAGCCCTGGGCTGTTCTTATACCCCTGGGGCAAACAACAGAATTTTTTCTGGGAGCCTAATGCGCTAAAGCTAGTTAAATCCCTGCTTTCAGGTGCTATATTCTGGCAGAAGAACCCATTTGAGATATCCAATGTTGGTTTGTATTTTTTCCGCACAATGTTGCTCATTAGTGCAGTGCTATGTGAGTTTTGTATAGCATATGTACGTGTATGTCCGTTTAAATGTCTGTAGTCTAAGACTATTTCGTATGAATGGTCCGGCTTAGCTACAGGGAATAAAGGGTTATTCATCGGTAAGACACAGGGTTCAATCACACCCTGGTATTCAAATTGCGTAAGTATCTCTCTCACCGGTGCCCTTGCTTCATGTTTTATGGGCTACTGCGGTTTTGGCTGAGGTTCACTTTTATTGGGAATGACATGGTATGGAGAGTCCCTATCCCACCCTACGTGATTTCTATATAACGCAGGTGCCTGTGCTAGAGCCCATTCTATAGAACAGGACTCAGCGAGTTTCTCTGGAACAAGTGGCGAGAAGGAAGGTTTAATAACCTCTTCTCCATATGGGCAGGTGTGGACAAAATCAGGTGGCCAATCTTGTTCGGCCAACAAAATGTCATATATTTTTACTACACGGTCCCAAAAGATTGCGTGTATAGTGCGTTCAATGTCTCCTTCCAGTTGTGTAGTTACTTTATACACCCTATCAGGTTCGGAGACACGCATGTCTGCTGTTTCTACTTGTGTGTAGTCATCAGTTGCTTTCACCTCCAGATGCACTAGAAGATTCCGGCGAACTATTGTGACCTCTGCCGCGCTGTCTAGCAGTGCTAAAGCGCAGTTCTTGTTCTTCAAGAGAACCCTCTTCCTGAGTGGCATGTCTAACTGAGACAGCTGCCACTTTTTTCTTTTTAAACTGTTGTTTTTGTTGTACTGGTTTCTCTTCCTTCTTGACAGAAACCTCTGAAGAGCGTTGTGATTCCTGTCTCGGTTTCATGTACTCTGTTCTCCGCTCTGATCGCCCACCTCTCTCATTCCTCTTTTCTGATGAGTCCTGAAAGGAGCGAGATTGGCGCGTATCAGTATATTGATATCTATCAGACGTTTTTATATTATTTCTATTCCTGAGATTATATCTATTCTGTGGGGTCTCTACTCGTGGAGATTCTCCCCTTTCTTTTTTAGGTGTTTGTTGTTTTTTCTCCCAGCGTTTCTTATTACCCTCAGGTTGTTGTTTAGTATTGTCTTTATTAATCTTACCCTGAAATTGAGGTTTTTGTGGTCTAGCCCCAAGGCTATCTTGACCGATACTTGAATAAGTTTCCGCTATTATTTTAGGCAGCTCTCGTTCCTGATCTTGGTGCGGAACGTCACGGAGCCGCATGCGCACTGCGAGTGCAACTGCTTCCCCTTTAAGGTTACTTAATATGATTAAAGTAACTGTGGCAAAATTGCCCATCAGTTGCATCCCTAAATCTAGGGCCGGAGCAGCCTCATATTCATCTGTCAGTGTACCGTGTGCCATTGTATAGAGCGCGGCAAACACCGTGCCCCATGTGTTACAGTGTTCAACTGTAGGGACCATCCCAAAACGGCAAGCACATAGGTAATATTCTATGTTTATCCTGAGGTCCCGTATGGGGAAATACTGCCTCCAGCGTATTAATTTTTTGTGCTAGCCAAAACGGAGTCTCCTCTCATTTGGCCGGGACTTTACCCATACAGTCACCGGATTTATACCTGGTGTCACTGCATGTGGTTGTGCTGCATCAGCACGCGCTTGGTTTGTATTTAGAGTCTGCATCACAAATTGCACTAATTGTCTGTATATTGCTGTTAACTCAATGTATAAGCGTCGAACCTCAGCTACTGCCATATTCGCAACTGCAGGATGTGGTGTATATGTGGCCAATAAAGGCCAGGTAGGACCATCATTACTTAGTGGACCTAACCTTACTGGTAATATTGTATGGGGTAGGGTGCCATGAAGCCAATTATTATGTTCTTGATAAGATAGAGGTGTCTCTAAATATGCATACGCCCTGTATTGTCCAGGCGCGTTCGCAACTGTATATGTATGAAATGTATTTGTGTTCCCATCTTCTGCTGGAAATGTGACCCAAGAGTAAAAAAGTTCTGTTCTATATGCTGCGTGGGCGTCCACCACAAATGTGACTGGTCCATCCTGGGCCGTAAGGCCATGTGCTATCAAATGCGCTGTGAGAGGCTGTCTCATGTTAAGAGCTATTTGAACAGCCTGGGGATTCACCATCATAGAAGCACTAAGAGTCTCAGAGAAGGCACACCAAGATGGGGTTTTTCCTTTTAAGGTTCAAGCTTGAACAAACACCAGCTGAAAATAGTATTACCTATACGGCGGTGGTGGAAATCCTCAGTACCACGGACGTCTCTGTATACGGAACTGAGGGGTCATTATATAAAAATGAGACCTGAGATATGCCGGTGGACCCGAAAATTAGAGCCTGACCAAACGTTGGCGGCGCCATGTCGCGTAGGCTCTCATTATCCTAATGAGACTACTGGATTTTGAGCGGCAAGATCGTTCACAGTGTGGGAGGCTGAGTCTGACCCACGGTGGATGACACCTGTCACTCTAAATCCGTGTTTTGCTCCGGCTAAGTAGCAGTGCCTCATCTCTCCCAAATGGTAGAGACAATTGGGCAGCCGAGCTCATGACATTAATACTTCTCAGGGAAGTCGTGGTCACCCAGGTCACAACCGGTTCTCTCATACACAGGTCGGTCTCACATATAAATGACAACAGAAGCGGTATAAGTTTTAAAGATTGGTTTAATAAAATGACTGCATTTTAGATAGCAAAGTGTGAGCTGCAATAACCAGAACTACACAACACAGCAATATTAAAATAGTAATGATGACAGTGAAGCACAAGAATAAAGCTATCATAGTGCTGCTAGATTATTCTCTCTCTAAGTTTTATTTTCGAGCACAGCATCTTAAGCTCTAAGCCTGCCTTTCAGGTTCCCCCGGGAGGACATCAATCCTCATACCTGAGCAAAGGCCTGTAATCTGCCTCAGCATCTGCAACGGGGAATTCAGCATACAGTTGTGGGTCCCTGGCTGGAATCTCCCTCTTGACGTGTACTAGGAATATAAAGTGTTTTTATAACTAACACGCAGATGTTGTAAGAAAATGTCCCTACGTAAGGATGTGTATTTTCTACGAATGCTGGAGACTAAACTTCTACCACGTTTACCGGCAATGTACCAGACTGTAGCCTTGACTGAAGCACAGGGCGATCAAGAATGCATTATTTGAGAACACAGTGCTGAACTAAGCTAAACAGTGTGATAGAAGAAATTAAAACAAGACCGTAAAAACTGGTTATTGTAAAATAACAGTGCAAAGCTGAATAAAATATATCTAGGGCAAAGTGCACAGCGGCCTAGTATGTTAAACTAACGTGCATGAAGCTATATTTAAAATGGCTACACTACAGCCTAGGGTGCAACTCCAGTCCCCTAAGGTCCACAGAAATCAGATCCACACCAATGTGCACTGTAACCGGTATGAAAAGAATAATGCAGTAGGTTACAAAGGCATGGTTGTACAACTTATAGGTAATCCAGGAATGGCATATTTCTCTGACTCAGCTCAGGACTAGGGGCAATTACTGCTCTGTCCAGTTGCCTGAGCAGGGCCTTGCATCCATCGGCCAGCTGTCATCCCAGGCCAGGAAATGGGTAGAGAGGCCCTGGAAGGATTGTCAGGGAGGAGGGGCTGAGACTTTCAGAGCACAGGTGGCTACAGAGACTCCTGGAGGACGCAATTTTGAGCTATCCCAGAAGACTGTATGGGAAGGAGGTGACAGGGACAAGGAAGTGAAGTGGCACATCTGGATTGGCCATTGGCGCAAGCCTGCTGGACACTTCTGTCCCCACTTGAAAGGGCTTGCACAGGGGAGATCTCTCTCTCTTGGCTGTGCTTCACTGTAGGACACTGGGGCTGAAGACGGTTGCCATGGACCGCTGACAAGAAGAACCCCCTGACTGCCCACTGGGGCAGAGACTCTACCCCTGAAGGACTTCAGACCCAGAAAGGCGCATGCCAGGGCCAAGTTAGCTGGTCCCCTTACCTCCCTGAGGACCAGTTGGGTGAAAGACTGGGCTGGCACAAGAAGACTGCGTTGCCCAGAAGAAAAGTAACCCCCCCCAAATGAAAGGCTGGTGCACTGAGTCATTGGGACTGGCTCCCTACCAATGCGGAAACCTTCTAGGCCATAAGGCCTAATGAAAGTGCTCCATTTGGGAAGAGTCTGCCACCAGGAGCAGAATGACACCAAGACTGTCCAAAACAGGCCTTGGGGGTGGTGAGGCATATTGGGCTCCTCTGCTGCTCAAGACTGTGCCCCCAGGGTGGGCCAGGGTCTGGGGCTGTCCCCAACAAGAAGAGGAGCTGGGGGAGTGCCGTTGCACTCCCCCTCTTACAGAAGGAGGGGCCCCAGACCCTATCCCAGTGAAGACTGACCTGCTGGAGAAGAAGGAGGGATGCCATTGAGCACCCTCCACACCACACTGGTAAAGGGTCCCCAGACCCCATCTTGGGGTCCCAAGCGGCCAAAGCAAAGCCAGGGAGTGCTGTCGCTCTCTCTGTGAGAATAAGGGTGGTGCCGCCACCTGAAAGAAAGTAGGGGAGTGCTGTGTATGCCTCGTGAAAAATGACGGGTCCAGGACCCCATCCCGGAACCCCACAAGGAAGGAAAGTGGAAGACATCATTGCATCCCCCATGAAATAGGTGATGTTGGGGGCCATCATGCCACCCATGAAGATTGCCCCCGGGCCCAGGACCCCATCCTGAAGCCTGACACCGAAGAAAAGCTGTGGAGCGCCATCTCGCTCCCCGTGAAGATTGTGGTGGGGGCTCAGGACCGATCCCTGTGCTCTGCAGCATGGTGGCCACCATTCCCGCTCCCAGTGACCATGTCACTGGTGGGTGCTGGGGGGGGACAGGCCACAGTGCGAGTCTGCCCTCAGGAGCGGGCAGACCGAATAATGGCTGCCGGCTCCTGAACAGGCTTGGGAGCCGATGAGGGCAGCCGGGGGGGGTGTCTGGGTGGGACCGGACACCTCAGAAGACAAGGGCAGCTGGGAGTGGCCTCCCTGCACTGTCCTCCAACAGGCAGTATCAGAGGGTTGTCCAGGTGGGGCCTGACACGCCCTGAACCCAAGGGCAGCTGGGGGTGGGCTCCCTGTGCAGCCCTCCAATGAGGCAGCCATGCACAGGGTGCATGAGTGGGACTGGACACCTCTGAAACAAAGAGAACCACAATGTGAGGCCATTGGAGGAAACAAAGGAATACCACAGCGAAGCGGCTCTCCCAGGCACGGCGAGAGAGCTGATCAACTTTGAAAACCACCCCACAATGCCTTGCGAGGCACCATGTTTTCCCCAACTCTGGTTTCAACCTGTGGTGGCCCAAGAAAGATGGGGTCACCACCAGTAGAAAGCAAATGGACAGGGGGAGCTACAGGAGCAGGGCAGCCCCCCCCAATGCAAAGTGTTGTGCCCCCACCCTAGATTGGGTGAGACAAGAGAATTATAAGCCTTTAAGGGTTCAAGCCCTCCCTACTGGAACATTTGTTCAGTGCTTGCAGAACTGTGCCCTCTAGGGGCAAAAGGCTGTACATACAAGTGTATTCTTTACAGCTCTAATTGAAATGATGCTAAAGGTATTCTGGGAATGTGTGGTCCCAGTAGGAAGACCCATAGTATGGTTTATAAAGGGTCATATGACAAGGCACCCTCTATGGGTTCAGGATGATGTTACATAATGCTTATCAAGAGTAATCTGAAAGTAATCCTAACATCACAAAGTATTCCAACATGCGTATACATGTTCTTGTTCATGCTTATTTGAGTAATGAGACTGACAGCCACCTTTGATCACAGTAGGTTTACTTTATTGCAAGATTTAGGTGCTCTGACTCAAGTTTACAGTCAAATATTGCATTGGGATACAAGTAAATGATTTGCCATGGGGGTTGTGGTGTTGTATTTCCCCTCAGGAGGAGGCAAGAATGATTACAGAATGACATCCAAAAGTAATTCCATCAACTTGTGTATATTTGTAAATTCTTGCATAGTATTAAGTAGTGTGTGTGTAATAAATGTACGTTTGCTTTATCAAAAGCAAAAGCAATCATTTATTGAGTGTTATTCTTGTGTGCTCATGAATGGCAATTACTAGCCCACACCACCTCCCTTGAGTAAGCCTTAGACTTCTCTGCAATGCTACCCTATGAGAGTCAAGCGCTACAGCTTGGTGTTTGATTCCCAGTGGTGGGTGAGTGAGGACCCATTACTTCTGCAGGCCACACAACTAATGACCCACCTTTCAACACAAGCTACCAGAGGATGAGCACAGGTTAATTTAGGGTATGTATCTGACTTATCCTGTCTAAGATTGTGGCCCCTACTTAGACAGGGTGATACCTCTGCCAACTAGAGATCCACTTTCTAACACTGATTATATTAATATGTTGCTTTACTTTCAAAAATAATTGTTCTAATGCTTGACTAAATAATATGTTTGTTAATTTGATAGTTATATTGTATATCTTGCTGTATTTTATTCACTTACCTATTTTATTTTATATGATTGTATTTACTGTTAAATAGTGCATTAATGGTAATTTACATATTTCTAAGGTAAAGATAGATAAATACGATTTCTTTCACTTATTACAAGCCTTAGCTGTATCATATTTAGTTTTCTTATTCTTCTTTCTATAGATAAACATAAAACAAATAAATAGGTATGAACTAAAAAATGAACATACACTGTCCACGTTGGTGTGTCTTATTTCCAAGCAAAGAAATATATGCATTTTTAAGAGTTTCTCGCACAATCTATGCCCCGAGCCAGATGAAACTGACACCAAATTTAGAATGTAGCATGACCAAATGGCACCATTGATAAGGAGTTGGTATGTCTGCTGGAGAAGAGTGCATGCGTGTTGGTGGTGACCAAATAATTAGAATAGTGGTGTATTTCTCTACCAGGTTTTGTTATGTACCATTCTCTCCTGGTAAATCTGAGAGAATGGGTCATAACCTGTATATTGTCTGTGCTCAAGCTGTGCTTGCTTGATTGCTAAAGAAATCTAGCAGCTTGAGATCAGAGAAAGAGTCTGATGATGTAACATGACTGTTCTTCCCCCTCTGCAGTCACATAAGGAGAAACTGGCTGATGCAGATTGTGAATGTGAAGAATGTCATAAACTTTTGAAAAACAAAACCCTGCTGGCACCCACAACCAATCAGGTAGTTTCTTTGCACTTGAGAATTATTTGAGGTAGACGCAGTCGTAGAGGATCCATGCAATGGGGCCATTTAACTATACCCAATGTCATCTAACCACAACTGCACCGGACGGACTCCTTTGAATGCTATCTCTTAGTAGCATTACCAGTCAAAGAGTGCTTGTAAATATTTGTATTTAATCCTTTTACTAGGTTTTTTCATTTTTGCTTTTGGTGTGTTGAGGAAATTTGTTATAAACGTTATACTGTTGCACAATAATTAATTTCAACAAATATATAACATTATTTAAAGCTTAAGTGCAGATTTTGGTCATTCTGAAAACCGGACTAGTCTTTTATATCAGTAGGGGTGAGAAGCACAGCCTAAGTTTTTCAAAGGACCCATTACCAGAACACATTTTGTAAAACCGAGGAAGCAAGCCCTCTGGAAGAAAGCTACCGCAATTGAATGTTTTAAGGAGTTCTCTAAAACGCACTCAACATGCGATTAAATGCCTAAGGCCCATATTTATACTTTTTGACGCAAAACTGCGCTGACGCAGTTTAGCGCCAAACAAATTGGCGTTAGCCGACCGGCGCTGCCTGGTGTGCGTGAAAAAAAAACACGTACACCAGGCAGCGCCGGCGTAGGGAAAAATGGCATTTGGGCGTCCAAAAATGGGGCAAGTCAGGCTGAGGCAAAAAAAACGTCTTAACCCGATTTGCGCCATTTTTTTTTGGCACCCAGACGCCATTAACATGACTCCTGTCTTAGCAAAGACAGGAGTCATGCCCCCTTGCCCAATGGCCATGCCCAGGGGACTTCTGTCCCCTGGGCATGGTCATTGGGCATAGTGGCATGTAGGGGGGCACAAATCAGGCCCCCCTATGCCAAAAAAAATAAAAAATAAAATACTTACCACAACTTACCTTCTCTCCCCTGGGGTGGGTCCCTCCATCCTTGGGTGTCCTCCTGGGGTGGGCAAGGGTGGCAGGGGGTGTCCCTGGGGGCTTGGGAGGGCACCTCTGGGCTCATTCTGAGCCAACAGGTCCCTTAACGCCTGCCCTGACCCAGGCGCAAAAATCCGGCGCAAATGCAGGTTTTTTAGTCCCGCCCACTCCCGGGCGTCATTTTTGCCCGGGAGTATAAATCCGACGCAATAGCATTGCAGTCATTTTTTTAGACGGGAACGCCTACCTTGCATATCATTAACGCAAGGAAGGTGTTCACGCAAAAAAATGACGCTAACTCCATGAACTTTGGCGCTAGACGCGTCTAACGCCAAAGTATAAATATAGAGTTAGTTTAGCGTCGAATTTGCGTCGAAAAAAACGACGCAAATTCGGCGCAAACGGAGTATAAATATGCCCCTAAGTGTCTCATATTTTGCGCACTTGTATGTGTATAATTTATATAGAATGTATTTTCTATTGTATTTCGAAAAAAAACTCAGGATAAACCTATTGAATGGAAGGACTTTTTAACAGATGTTATTAACAGAACATTTGCATCTATTTATAGGTTTGACCTTTACATCTAAAAGCTAAACAAATAAAAGAAGTTAATTTCAATTCTGCCAATGCATGAGTACATATCTTCCTCAAGGGCGCATTATTTTACTGCAGCGGTGAATGAGTAATGGCTTAAATGTCACTGCAGGCTCTAGGAGTTGTCACTCTCTGTTAGATGGAAATAGACCATTCATTTTATAACTTCATAAGCATGTATTGTTTTAAAAATTGAAATGAGGCAACTTCAAGTCTCAGTACTTTGCTGGGTTTAAGTTATCAACTAGTGTCTATTTATTTTCCAAGAGTTTAAAAATGCAAACGTAATCACTCCATTGTCCATAAACCATAAAACTCAAGATTTCTCAGCCTATGAAATTTTCTCTCCAGTGTTCCAATTTACGTCTACGAAACTCAACTCAAACCGAGCTGGTTTCCTCCAGCGTGGACCACGACGTCCAAATTACACTCACTCAATATTCATATAGTCAGGCTATTACCTAACAACTGACATACTGGGACATATGCAGATTTACAGCCATCTTTCACGATGGATAAAAATGTCCTAGAATCTTTCTTATCACTTGACAAACCTATACCTCAAATTATCCAACTGCAAACTTTACAGAGTGATGAAAAGTAATGTTATTTTTGCCTCTGTCTAATTGCTGGGAAAATGTAAAATATAAAACACTCTGGGCCTGATTTAAAACTCGGTGAACGGGTTACTCTATCACAATGGTGACGGAAATCCTGTTCTCCAAAACCTAAATCCCATAGGTCATAATGAGATTTAGATTTCTCGGGCGGTGGATGGCATATCTGCTACTGTTGTGACAGAGTAACCCTTCCACCGAGTTCTAAATCAGACCCTCTGTACATTATGGGGAAACGCAAACTTTCTGAATTGTGTACCAAACTGTGCGTAAAACATTTAATTAACCTTTGCCTGCTGGAATGTATTCTGTGTTTTAAAAATCAGAATTAAGTTGTTTAAACACCAGTACATCATGTCTCATTGTACACCCATACAATCTATATGTTATTGGCACATCAGAGCTCTCTGCGTGTGCAAACCCCAGATCTATATCTCATTGTAGCCTCAATATAGAATAAAATTGTGGAGATATTTTCATTTTTTCAACACATTTGTTCAGTATTTTGTTGCATTTCTCCTACAGGAAACTACAAATCTAGAAAATTTACTGTGAATGTCTGAAGTGCGGTAATACCAAATATAGGTGTCATCGAAAGCAATGCAGTCTAAATAATCATAGATATCCTAGCCGTGCAGGTATCTGGAAGGGCCTACACTGGCTCCCCACCCGTGAGGGTTTAGGCACGCTCTTGGAGCAGGAGGGCACACAACTGGAGCATGAGGTCCTTAGTGTCCCGAGGACATCGAGGGGAAAATTGGGAGCAAGCCAGCAAGCCCTTAGACACCCTCTAGGCAGTTTCAGAGAGGCAGGTCCAATCTCTCTGCTGCAGAGCGGGAGCAGCAGGCATCTGGCCAGCACAACAAAGCAGCAGCAGGGTGGCAGCCCCTCCTACAGTCCAGCACACAGCAGCAGTAGGCCAACATAGCAATGCAGTGCAGAGTGGCAGTCCCTTCTGGCAGTGCAGCGGTCCTTCTTCTTGACAGAGTCCTTGTGCCAGAGGAGTTCTGATTTGGTGGTTTGAGGTCCAGCATTTATACTTTGTAGCCCAGGTTCTGGAAGGTTGCAGAAACTTCCAGATTTTCCTTTGAGGTCCCCAGGGTCATTTTTCTGCCCTCCCCGGCTCCAGACACAACGCAGGAGGTTATGCAGCCCTTTGTACGAGGAGAGGCACAGCCCTATTCAGATGTAAGTGTCAGCTCCTCCCTCCCACCTAGCCCAGGAAGACCCATCAGCCTGGTGATGGGCCATCAATATGTTCATGACACATCCAAGCTCCCTCTGTGTTTGCCTGTCTAGTGGGAATACACAAAGCCCAGCTGTCATGTACCCTAGACATGTATTCAGAAACAGGCAGAGGCACAAAATGGTTGGAGTAAGTAAATGCCAATGGTCTAAAAGTGAAATTTTAAGACTTACAATTTAAAATCCAACTTCACCATAAGTTGTAATTTTAGATTGTGAGTACAGGGTCAGCAAACTCCATATTTCTATCTCAGCTCATTTGGAAGTTATACTTTAAAGATGTTTTAAGGCAACCCCGATGCTATTCTATGGGAGAGACAGGCCTTGCAACAGTGAAAAACAGATGTAGCAGTTTTTCACTACCTGACCATGTTCACTTTTAAAAGTACTTGTCCAACCTTTTATGTGCAGTGCCTTAGGGGTGACATACATGCAATAAAAGGGAATGTTTGGGCCTGGCAAGTGGGTGCACTTGCCATGTCGAAATGGCAGTTTAAAACTTCACACACAGGCTCTGCAGCGACAGGCCTGAAACATATTTGATAGGCTACTGCAGTGGGTGGCACAATCAGTGCTGTAAGCCCACTTGTAGCATTTAATTTACAGGCCCTGGGGACATATAGTGCACAGCAGAGGTAAAGTGCACAGATCCCCAAAGGCCACCAGTGATCTGTTAGTAAAACAGGAGGTCAGAGGGCAAACATTTAGGGGAGACCACCCCAATGATGCCACATCTAACAGTTGTCAATGTGTGAATGCTGCATCATTGCTGGAATTCAGAATATGTCATCACATGATTGCATTGTGTCTGCATTCCACATTCATTCTGATTCTGATCCATATTTGTGTTTCTTCCTTATTGTGACTTTGTCTTCTGTTCTTCCTAGGGCTTGGACATGACATTTCCTTTGGATTTCTGCTTTAGTGTTCCTCTGCAATGGGCCATCAAGGACTCCTGCATTTGTTAAGGCTGGCCTAAGCATAACCTGAGACACAGCAACTCAACTTTTCAATATTGTTACCAAAAGTATAAGTAACAAGGAGAGCCTGAGATTTATCGAGACGATCATGGAATATGCTAACCCTGTATGGCCATTGTGAAATGTAGCCCTCTACCAAACACTAGTCAAATATCTTCACCTCCTACTTAACTTGGTTATTTCCAAGGGCACTTGTCTACAAAAAATACTTGTGGCACTCTTTCAGACAAAATGGAAAGGCAGTATTTAGAAGGCTTGACTTTAATTTTCAGATCTGATTTTCAAATTATATTTTTGAAACTCTCACCCCATACATACCATGGGATTGAAGCTTGGTTCTGTATTTTCATTGTTCCGGCCTTTCTAATTCTCTCTTCAACAATTGACTATGAGCCCATCAGTAATTAAAGTGGCTCATCAAACCGAACTTGAAGCCTATTCTAAAATAATGTCCATTGTTGAAAGGATTGAGGAAGAGTTTCACTCTAATAGTATTCTCATGGCTTGGCTACTATTTAAAGCAATAATGATTTAGCAATGGTTAATCAATGTAACCTATTACACACTTTGTTCGCCAATGTGTTTCTGGTGACAACTAAACATAAAATATTTGCAAAGCCAATAGCTGACTTTCAAGACCAGTCGGAGCTAGAGACTTAGCACACCCCAGTGAAATGTTTTATATTGTTCCAGACCTGTCATTCAATTTATGCACTCCTCATCTCGTTTGCTCTATTTTTTGCTAATCCTGAGTTAGTTTCCAGTGAAGGGTATTTTAAATACACCCTCAATACAATCATAGCATTGATTCTTTCGAGGGTTGCTACTTTAAAGAGAAGTTGTTTACTTCTGGTAATTGGGAACCAAGCATCTAAGAGGTTTATCAATTTTCGAAAGTGACTCAACATAAAAAACTTTTAAACCCCGCAAGTAGATTTTCCAAGCCTACTGACCTCGTACAAGAAGGATGACTTTGTCTGGAACCAGAAGATTTAGATCTTCATATCTTGATGTAAATGAATGGTCACGGGTTTATTTGTGCAGAACGTGATTCACCATGTCAAAACATAAGTTAAACAAGCATGAGCAAAGCCAATAGATCTCGATTTTCTTTGTGTGAGAGTGCTTTTTTCCACTGATTGTAATTATGTACATGTGATTGAGCAGAATGGTGAGTGCATCAATGAATCAAAAGGTGAATGGATGGGTGAGTAACTAAGGCCCTCATTATGAACTTGCCGATAATCACCACTGACCGCCGTGCCGACGGTGAACAGAAGACCGCCAGTGGTGGTGGACTGCACACTGCCGAATAATGATGCCAAAAAGACAAAAATCCTGCAACCTCCACCCACCGCCAGGGCCAACGATGGCAGAAAGGCAGTACACCCCACCCCGCCACCGCCATGCAGACAAATCCTCCACCCACCAAAAAATTATGCACAAATCAGCCTGGCAGACAGTGAACGCTGAACGACCATTGGCGGTACGGACCGCCACGGCCAGCAATGGGACCCACCAACAACAAATCCACACATTGGCATGTTTGAAACACACACCTGACACACATCCACAGCACTATAAAACACTCACATACACACCCCACAATCCTTTGCAACGCCAATAGCACGACTGATACATACCCCCAAAACACCATCACAAGCCACACACACAAACACACAACAGCACCCTCACCAATACACCTACAACACACCACCCGCAACACACACCATGGCACTCCATCCCCTACCCAGTCCGCAACACCCACATCCAAGTTCCCTGCATGCCCACAATCCAACAAACAAATCTCTATCCGGTCCCCTGTGCACAGTCACCTACCCCTGCATGGAATTCCAGTGTCACTACAGCACCAACAATGCATTGCCACCCCCCACATAAAATGCAAAAACATATACACAAAGGGACCTTGCATACCACTACAGAAGAATATAAGCATCAAATTATGCAGATCAGTGGAGCAATTGCCGAAAAAGTACATGATACCCACATGTCTATTACCCCACACACAGGCATCACCACCCATGCCACCTGGACGGAGACGTCAAGAAGCGCCAGACCTCCACCTGAAGATGGATGCCCCACTAAGGAGAGTGCAGAAGGATGTCTGGACACAGAGGAACTCCCTGGTCCATCACACAGTCCTGGACTGTCAACCTCCAGAAGCCCCACCCAGGATACCACTGACACCCCTACCACTCAGCCACCGTCATCGGCTCTGCTCAAAGACCCCACCCCAGAGTCTCCCGGCCATGGACTGGCTGCCCACATGTACAGAGGCCAGAGTCTCCACCCACCAACAGGCAGGATGATGAAGGGTCAACTGCAAGTGGGACTGCCAGACCTATGCAGGGGACAGAGGCACAGGGGGCTAGGGCCAGTGGAAGGGTATCAGTGGCCCAGGGGGGTGGACCAAGGAGAGATGATGCTGCCCAGGAGGTGATATCTGAGGTCCTGGGAGCATACCACCATACCCAGGACAGGATGGGCCAGATCTTGGCCACCCTGGAGCAGAATCAGAGGCTGCAGATAGCACACCACCAGGAGGCCACAGAGCAATGGAAACAGCTCAATGCCACCATGGCCTCCATTGCAGGGGTGCTGCAGCACCAGTACCAGAGCCAGCCTGAGTCCTCCACCCACCTGCAAGCCCCTACCAATAGCCAGTACACTGCCCTGCCTTCTACATCAGCAGCAACCACTGGACTGGTGGCACTGCGAGAGGACACACAGGAAACCAGCACCCCTGCCCCTGCAGCCCAGCTGCACCTTCGCAAATGTGCCCTCAGACCCAGATATGCCACTAAAACACTAGCCAAGACCAGCGTTAGGAAGTGACTCTGCCCTGAACTGTCTCCCTTGTGTGCCACTGAGCTACTTTGTTGACATGCCACTGCCATCACAACATCTTCCAATGGCCACATGGACCAAAACCCAGTGCTACCAACACCTGAGCATATGTACCTGAGTATGTTTTTTAATCATGTGCCCACTCCTCTTCACTGTCCCAACACTCATGTATATATTGCCATTGAATAAATACACCTATGCACTCAAATCATAAGTCCCTCATCAATATCAGATATCAATTGTGATTGTGTATGCATTAGCCAGTTACTATCATAATTACACTTTTCTTGCAGGAGGGGATCCAACGCACTGTAGTGTCTGAAGTATGTCACACTGAACCTAATATTGAGTTCCCTGGCACATGCCACTTCCCTCAACAGTTAGCATTGTCACTGACAAAAGACACCACAGTACTTATTACATGAGACAGACTGTAACTATGCAGTGAAGAGTGCAGCATCATTGAACAGTACCTTAGAGTCACTGAAAGTATAGCCGGATTAGCTGGGTCCTGGAGTTGAGATCTTCCCCCTCTTCTTCCTCACTGGGGTTGCAGGGCTGGTTGTACAGCACCCTCCTTTTCGAGAAGGGGGATAGCTTTCCTCACAGACAAGTTGTGCAGTATGCAGCAGGCCATAACAATCTTACACACCTTGTCAGGGACATAGCACAGGGATCCCCCAGAGAGATGGAGACAACAAAATCTTGCCTTCAGGAGTCCTAAAGTGCGCTACTAGTACGTCCATGGGCCACATTATAATTCCTGTCTGCATCTGCCCTGGGGTTCCTCACAGGTGTCAGGAACCATTGAAAGTTGAGGTAGCCAGAATCACCTTCAAAAGTGGGCAAAAGAGGACTTGAACAAACTGCCTTTATTTGCATCCATCCTGGCTGTCAGCTATGTAACTGATCCAGTGACTCACCTATGAGCCAACCTCTGTCCCCTTGTAGTTGTCCCATCATGTGTGGCACACAGCTGTTTCTCAGGACAAATTAATCATGGACTGATTCCTGGGAACCTTGTATTCACATGTGAAATGTACTGATAAGCAGTACACACCAAATGTAAATTCATGGAGTGATAGTTCGTATGATTCCTATACACTTGTTCATTCACTCTCGTGAGTATGAGAGCTATGTGGATTCCATCAATTGCACCTATCACATGCGGGATATTAGCGAAAGCATATAATTCAGATTTGAAGGCATGGAGTTTAGCCCTTTGGGGAAACTGGACATAAGTTTGCAAGTGTTGAACGGAGGCATCCAAGAATTTGGACAGGATGTGGCTAAACATTGGCTTTGAGACCTCTGTAGCCATGCCCACTGTCATCTGAAATGAGCCCGTAGCCAGGAATTGGAGCACAGATAGCACTTTCACAGTTGTAGGGATGGCATGCTGATTTCGATTGGCCGACTTCAGAACAGGATCCGTTAATGCACAGAGGTCATGGATTGTAGCTCTATTGAGTCGGTAGGTGATAATGATGTGACGTTCCTCCATAGTGTCCAGATCTACCAGGGGTCTGTATACAGATGGGGCCCTCCCTCACCACATGGGTCTGTGCCTATGGGGGAGGAAAGAACACATTCTGAGGGTCAACATACACTTGCATCGCATGATGTCACTGTGCTTTTCAAAATGCGTCACATGGGTAACGCACACAAATGGAAAGAATGAGGTACACTGTCAGGCAAATGTGTGCTGAGGTTTCTCTGTCATATGGGCATCACAGTTTGGACACGCTTCCAAAGATGGGTACATGTGGGGGTCATAGAATCATGTCAGCAAGCGACGAAGGGGAGAGAGAATGGGGCCCTGGATGAGGCTCCCGCCAGGCCATGGAGACGTGGTGGTGGCAAAATGGCAGCCTACTGCCATCCAGGTATGATAGAGTGGAAGTGACTTCATTCCGCTGGCGTTAGTCGTCATGGCGGAAGGCGGTGTTCACCGCCGTGCACCTGATCATTGGATTACATGGTTGTCAATGGGGAACCTTGGCCAATCATAATCTCTGCCGGCGGTAACGGAGCACACCGCTGCGGTACCTGCGGCATTTTTTCAGACACTTGACTCCTGATTCACATGAAGGGTAGTACTCCACTGCATGTGCTGCTGTGTCTTGACTCTGGTCTCTGAGATGGCGCAGGTTACAGGGGAATGGGCCCCGGCCTTCACCGCGGAGGAGCTGGAGAAGCTGGTGGACGGGGTCCTACCCCTGTATGCAAAGTTGTATGGGCGACCAGAGGAACAAGTGAGTTGCCATCAGTCATCCGTAGATGTGTGTGATTATGGCGGATGCCTGTATGCATGTGTGTTCGATGTGTGACTGCCCAGCCGTAGTTTGTCGGGCACGTTCTGCCTGTAATTTGTTCAAATGCATGTCAACAATGGTCGTTCCATATGGCATGGCATATGTATTAGGCGCACCCATACTGATGTCTGTTTCTTTGCTCTGTGCTTTCCTATGCAGGTCAGTGTCCATCAAAAGAAAGGCCTGTGGCAAGCTATTGCCAAGGAAGTGAGGACCATGTGGGTCTACAACTAGCAGAGCACCCGCTGCAGGAAGCGGTGGGAGGACCTGACGTGCTGGGCCAGGAAGACCAGAGAGGCCCAGCTGGGTAAGGCCTCTCAACAAGGAAGGGGTGCCCGTCGGACCCTGATTCCCCTAATGGCCCACATACTTGTAGTGGCCTATCCGGATTTGGATGGGCGCTTGAAGGCAGCACAGCAGCCACAAGGGGGTGAGTAGCAACACTGTTGTGATATCACTTTGATGGTTGAATTTGGGTGCTGTGGGATGTATGCATTGTAGTGGCAGGCACTTAGACAGTGTCCATGCAGTTCTGCCACCCCCAAGTCCTTGGGATGGTGTAAGAGCTAGTTTTGGCAGGGTCTGTAGGCCTATGAGTGGTCCCCTTTCTGTGATCTGGTATTCATTGTGGCCTTATGGACTTGTAAGTGCATTGGCTGGGCACAGTCTCTCATGGGTGTACTTCACAGTGTATCAGGGTCGTGTTTCATGAGGGTTATTTGGTGTATTCTGGGGTCATGCCCACTGGTCTGGGTCACAATCATTACGTATGTTGTTTCTGCTGAGGGTACGTGCGTGACCTGGGTTGGAGTGTGTGTGAGCCAAAATTGACATATATTCAGGATTTGACATACTTTATTCCTGTTTTGTTTCCCCACCCTTGTGCTCTTGTGTCCTTTGTGTACATTAGCATCATCTGACGAGGGAGCTGAGGCACCGGCGAGTGGGGATGCAGCAGCCCACGGTTCCAAGGAGGCAGAGTCGACTGATGCCAAGAGAACCAGTGGGTTGGAGGGTGAGGGGAGTACCAAGGGGGAGGCAACTACCACTGGAGGTAGTGACTCTGATACCTCCTCCGATGGCAGCTCCCTGGTGGTGGCGGACCCTACTGGGACCACCAATTCTTTGTCATCTTCCACCACCCCCCATACCATCACCGCCCTCCCAGTTGCTCCACACCAAGTTGCCCGTGCCCGCTCACCCAGGAGGGTGGGCATCTCCTTCGCCCCAGGCACCTCATCCCCTGCCCCAGTCAGCCTTGCTGCCCTCACGGAGGAGGCTATTGACCTCCTGAGAACCATCTCTGTAGGGCAGACAACCATCATGAATGCCATCCAGGGGCTAGCATCCCAGATGCAGCAATGCACTGCATTCCTGGAGGGCATTCAGAGTGGATTGGCAGCCCAACAGTGATCGATTCAGGCTCTGACCTCCTTTCTGATGAGAGCCTTTGTCCGTGTTTCTACCATCCCCCGTCCAACTCCCACTGCTCAGTCCCTCTCCCCTCAACCCCAACCCATCCCACCCACACATACAGACGAGCATGAGCACAAGGCAACACACAAGAGTGGCACATGCAACACAAGCACCACACTTCATCCCACAGGCACTCACCCAAACACCATACAGTTGCAGACATGACAACATCCACTGCCTCCACTGTCTCCCCCTCCTCCTTCTCCACCTCTCTCCCAGTCACGTCCACACTCACACCTGCATGCACTACATCAACATCCACTACCAGCATCACCACACCAAGCAGAACACACACCTCACTGTCAGAGACCTCCACAACAGCCATGCATGTGTCCCGTCTGTCCTCTTCCACCCTGTCTGTCCCCCCTCATAAGGGACACAAACGCAAGCATTCACACACCCAACAGCCACCCACCTCACATCAGCATACTGCCCATGCACCTGCACCCAAGCCCAGCAGACATACACCTCCAACAACCACTCCCTCATCCTCCACTCCCATTACTCCTCCCTCCTCCCACCCCACCGTCCCTAAAAGGTTTCTCTTTCAAAATTTGATGTCTTCCCTACCCCTCCCCCGTCCTGCACGTATGGGCAGGGTACCAAGGACACAGCCCAGTACCTCAGCCAAATAATCCATGGAGACAGTGGTAGCACCACCTATTCGTGGTGGTAAGGATACCAATCCTTCATCACAGAAGGGAAAGGAACCAGCACCACTAGGGAAGAAGAGGAAGGGGCCTACACCACCAGGGAAGTGTGTGAAGGGGCCTGCACCACCAGGGAAGAGTGTGAAGGGCCCAGCACCCCCTGTGAAGAAGGTGAAGGGGCCTGCACCACCTGTGAAGAAGGTGAAGGAGCCTGCACCACCAGTGAAGAAGAGAAAGGAGCCTGCACCACTAGCAGAGAGGGTAAGAGCCCATCCACCCCTGCCAGGAAGGGTAAGGGATCCACGACCCACATACAGGAGGAGACGAGGCACTCTAGGCCAGTGGAAGCTGTCAGGCTGACACCGCCACCACCACCACCACCAGCTGTTACAGGGCCCCCACTGCCAGCTGCAGAAGTGCAGCCATCAGTGAGTGCAGGGGCTGCCCAGGAGGGTCCTCCATCCACCACCATATTGCAGCCATCGGACAGTGCAGCCATCACCGCCAGCGGACACCATGGAGGCTGCCCTCCAGGGGCTGATGTGCGGGCTGCCCTCCAGAACCAGTAGGAAAGTCACACACTTCAGAGACTGTGGCCTTGCACTCCGCAGGACAAAGCAATGGGCATGGAGCCCCCTCCAGCACCAGTGGGCAAGTCACCCACCTCAGAGACTGTGGCCTTGCATTCCCCAGGACAGAGCAATGGGCATGGAGACCCATCCAGAACCAGTGGGGACGTTCCTGTATTCGGCGGAGGTGCCCCCCCGTCTCCCGGAGGTGCCTTCCCACTTGCAAAATGATGCCCCTACAGTGTTCTCTCCAGATGTGTCAGGATACAGGTTGGGCCTTGGACTGTACCCTGTGGCCTTGTGTGCCCTTATGACTTTGGACTGGGCATTGACCCTTTATGAACATTTGTATATATTTTGTTTGTGTGGTAGGTTTTGCTATGCTAATACATTGTCGGTACTTCAGCATTGTAGTCTGTGTTTTATTATGCCGTGTGTTGTGTGCCATTGGTTTACGTGTGCAGCTGGTTGTGTGTATGGTGTGTGTGTGTGTCGTGTCTGTCTTGTGCATGTGTGTGTGTAGGAAAGTACCTTCTTTCTTGGCGTGTTACCCTTATTTTTACATGTATGTCAGTGTGTTTTTGCCTGTCTCACTGGGATTCTGTTGGTCAGGACCCCAGTGCTCATAGTTTATGGCCTAATGTGTGTTTGTGCATAGTGCTTAACTTTTTCCCTGGACTTTGTGAGTGCGGGGACGCCATTACATGCATGCACTACATATAGGTCAATACCTATATGGAGCTTCACAATGGTAACTCCGAATATGGCCATGCAAGGTTTCTAAGATCATGGAATTGTCCCCCCATTTCAAATCTGGTATTGGGGAGCCAATTCCATCCACTATGAACCTCCAGTACTGACAAACCAGCTCTCTGAGGCTTGCAATGCAGCTACAGCTGCTGCCACCTCACAGACAGGGTTCTGCCCTCCTTGGGTCTGAGATGATCAGTCCCAGGAAGGCAGAACAAAGCATTTCCCTTGGAAGCAGGGTGTTACACCTTCTCCCTTTGGAAATAGGTGTTACAGGCTGGGGAGGGGTAGCCACCCCCAGCCTCTGGAAATGCTTTAAAGGGCACAGATGGTGCCCTCCTTGCATAAGCCAGTCTACACTGGTTCAGGGACCCCAGTCCCTGTTCTGGGACAAAACTGGACAAAGGAAAGGGGATTAACCACTCCCCTGTGATCACCACCCCAGGGGTGGTGCCCAGAGCTCCTCCAGTGTTTCCCAGACTACAGCCATCTTGTTTTTCAAAGTGTGGGGACACTCTGGAGGCCCCTGAGTGACCAGTGCCAGCAAGTGACGTCAGAGACCCCTCCTGATAGGTCTATACCTGATAAGGTACCCGATCCCCTCTTAGGGCAATTTAAGCTATCTCCTATGGGTACTGTTCAGATTCTACTTGCAAGTTTCCAGCAGGAATTCTCTGCTACTACTACTTCATCCTCTGACCTCGGATCAACCGCAGACTGCTCCAGGAATCGCTGTAACAACAACAAAGTATCAAGAAGGGCTACTTTTCTTCTGCATATTCAGCTCCTGCTCCAGCAAGCAACTGCAACAGTTTCTACAGTGTGGATGCTCTGGGGACTCTCTGTCTTCACCCCGCACCAGAAGGACCAAAGAAATCTCCTGTAGAGGGACATAGTCACTCCCCTGTTCAAGCAGGCACTTTCTAAATCGACGACCGGTTCTCTTGGACTCCTCTCCTGGACACGAACGTGCTCTTTGAAGCACAGAGGGTGAACCCCTTTGACACAGACTGTCCTTAGGTTCTGCTGTCCCAATTTGGAGGAGGTAAGACCTTGACTTCCCTGAGAACTACAGCACCCCTGTGCACCTCATCTTCTTCACCTCCTGAGGCCTCTGTGCACTATTTGCAAAATTCCTTTGTGCAAAGCCTAGCCCAGGTCCCCAGGACTCTATCCTGCTACGCTCAACTCGCTGAGTTGACCTCTGCGGCATAGAACTCTCCTTTGCAGTGCTGCACCAACTTCATTTTGCACCTCCTTTGTCCCCATGTCCTGGCACTACCGTGGGTGCTGTCTGATCTTCTGAGGGCTCTCTGAAGTGCTGAGAGCCCCCTCTTCCTCCTCACACAGAGTTGAGGCCCCCAAGTCCCTCTTGGGTCCAGACTGTGCCACTTTCACTCAAAACAAGACTGTGCTGGAACCAAGGCTTGTTGGAGGAATCCAGTGCCAAAACTCACCTGCATCCAACTTCTCTCTGAGGGACATCCAGTGCATCATGCAGGAACCTGCTGACATCTTCATTGGGTGCATTTCTGCAGTCTTCGTCCAACCTGGGACTCTTCTTTTGCACCCTCTTCTGGGTTGGCAGGGGCTCCATTCTTTCCTGGAACTTTTTTTCACGTCTAGACTTGGTTGCCTTCCTTTGCAGGTCTTCAGGTCGAGGAATCCACCATTTGTTGTTCGCAGTCTTGCTTGGTTCGTTTAATAACTCTAATTACGACTTATAGTGTGTCCTAAGGAAACTTGCAGTACTTTACTCCTGCTTTTCTGGGCTGTGGGGTGGGGTAATTTACTTACCTTTACTGTATTCTTACTCTCCCAGTGATTCTCTACACACTACACTTGTCTAGGGGAGAATTTGAGATTCGCAATCCACTTTCTTAGTATATGGTTTGTGTTGCCCCTAGACCTATTTTCTCCCATTGCATTCTATAGTATTTCCTATTGTTTGCACTATCCTATGTCTTAATACTTACCTTATTTTTGGTGTTGAGTGTATATATTGTGTATAATACTTACCTCCAGAAGGAGTATTGCATCTAAGATATTTTTGGCTTTGTGTCACCCAAATAAACTACCTTTATTTTTGTTAACACTGAGTATTGTCTTTACTTGTGTATAAGTACTGTGTAACTATAAGTGGTATTGTAGGACCTTTGCATGTCTTCTAGTTCAGCCTAAGCTCCTCTGCTATGGCTACCGCTAACAGCCTAAGCTGCTAGAACACTACTACATTTCACTAATAAGGGATAACTGGACCTAGTGTAAGGTGTAAGTACCTAAGGTACCCACTACAAACCAGGCTAGCATCCTACAGTGTGTCACTCTCGTTTTCCTCCCACCCTCCCCTGTGTGCTAGGTAGCTGTACTCACCGTTGTCGTCTTCATCGGCGTTGGTGTTCCAGGTGGAGCATGACGTAGAAGATCATCGGGAAAACTTGCAGTTCGGGTTCCATGGAGGTGTCATTCTTCCCTTTATCTCCAATGGTGAGTCCTTTCACTTCTGAGCTGTTTCCGCCAGGCTTTTGTTGGTGTTGGTATCACCCCAGAAAAGGTGGCGGTTTCCTGTGTCTTAATATGGTGGGCGGTACTTTGTCTCCCGCCTGGCTGTTGGTGGCTACCACCGTGGTAAATGTTGTTTCTGCTGTGGTGGTTTGTGTGGTACATTGGCTGTCTATGGGAGTTATCACCGCCATGGCCATAATTTGGCGAAACTTACTGCCAGCCTGTTGGCGGTATTACCGCCACTTTATCACTCACTGCCAGGGTCCGAATGAGGGCCATCATTTTTTTTTCCAACTGTATGTCTCCACTGATCTTCTCATAAATAAAGTATGAATGTAAAGCATTTTTGAAAAATTTGATGCATCATATTTCTTGACTATTCTATATGAAGCCAATATCATGCCCTAATATCATCCCATAGGGTAGGGTCTTTGATGGGGTAGACCAATAAGGAGGTAATGGCTAGGTACTGAAAGGTAATCTTCTTTATTCAGAGTCCTAGGCTTTTCGGGCACTGTCCAGTTTTAACACCTCTATAATTCCACATGGATTATGAGCTTCAAATGCGGAGTGGTTGGAAAGACAGGGTATAAGGTCAGTTTGCTATATGTTTTTTGCTGTGTGAAAGGAAAGGGAGAGCAAACATGTTGGAGGAATGGGAAGCAAGGTAATTTAAGCTTGGTGACTACCCTGGTGGGAGGAGCCTTTGCTCATAGGGTAAGGACTGAATCAGGGAATCCCTGGACTCTGATGACGTTTATAGGCAAGTAACCGGCCATTTCACTTGCAAACTCTCTTTGCACTTGCCAACCTGCCTTGAAGACTCGGTTATCTGTTCTCTCTTCTTTTGCACAGCAATGTCTGTTTTGATAATTGTGCTGGAGGCCCAATTCCTCAGGTGTCTCTGAGTGCATCCTCTGATTTAGAAGCGACAATCTTCAATGGAGAGCAGGTTGATATCCTCCTCCTATTGCAGAATATCGCCTGATTTGTGGACGTCTACCACTGAAGCATCAGTCAGGAAAAGTTTTATTTTGAATTGTAGTCATGTTATTTTAGGAGGCAGAGTGTACTGTAGTACCCAGAGTCCTCATCCCTTACCCAGCCTAGATCTCTGGCTTGACAAAGCTGACACTCAAACACAGAGCAAGCAGAACTGCTTTTCTACATAGGAAAACCCATGAAGATCCTTATTGCACGTCTGAAGCTAGCATATTTACATCTCCAAGGCATTATCGAAATTCAGAAATTCGAAATTTAAAATGCTTTATTCGATTTCGCAATAGATCATAAAACCAATCAACAGAAAAATACAATTCACATATACACATAATCATTCCAGTGACATATATTGTAAATAGGTAAATGTTTCACAGCCAAGTGATAAAATCAAGAGTACGTAGACAGTACATACATCATAAAACTTACACATACAACTAGCTAACACAATTGCTTTTAGTAAAAATAAGGCACTCTTTAAAAAGCTGCCTACACCTTTACATGTGTCAAGGTCACCCAGGTGTTGCAAAAAGAGCAAAGCCACTCTGCACTTACTAACATTTTGTTACATAAAATGTGCAATAAATCGCGCCGAGTCAGGGGTGAGTAACATCTACAAAAAAAAACACATAATGCTAAAGGGTCTGAGGAGATTCCTCGTCACAAGGGCAGGTGCAAATATCAGTTTGTGAAAACTGCCCGTGCAGGAAACACAATAACAATCTAATGGACCCTAAACTAAAACGTGTTAATACCATTCTTTCCCATAAACCAGGGATAGAATTCAGAGAAGGGGACATTTCCAGGGAGGTGTGTACCAAGCAATAATCTCTGACAGATGTTTTTACTAGTTCAGAGTCCTCCCTCTGGCTTTTCCTTCTGCCAAGGAAACAGTTCTTCATCCATCTCTTATCTTTATTAGTCAAACAATCCGGATTGGACATCTGCAGGCAACCAAGCTCACCAGTAGTCTTTCTAATGTATTTCAGCCAGGGAATACTAGTCCCATTCTGACAAGAAAGGCAATCCTTAATAATTTACTGATTCGGGCTGGCCTCTTTATTCAGCCACACATAGCACTATCACATCAAAGGGCCAAGATTAATATAGTCACCCACATTGGCTTAACCCAATTCCTAATGCAACACAATATGAGATGGAGTCGCCGGTACTCCAAGGATGCACCCACAAACTCTGTTCTCTTCAAATTGCATACTACTAACATTCTGATAACTCCACACCCTGGCCCCATAAGTCAGTATAGGAAGGCATTTTTTGCTGTAGACCTCTAACATAGGGGCAACAGTTTTTTTTCCATTGCTGTAGCCAGCAGAAAAATTGACCCAGCGGCAAGACTATAACTATCAGTTCTGGTCCTGACACATGGGGCCCAATTACAAACATTGTCAAACATAACATAATACCTAAATAAGGGAACTGATGAACCTTCCCAACTACTCTTCCCTTTATGTTTATGGGACAGGCCTTGGTATTTTTTTGGGCCGCAGACCATAATAAACGTTTTTGTAAAATTTGTTCCAAGGCCCAATTTTCCCATACAATCTACAAAGCGTATGATCAATGACTTAAGCCCATTTGCGGTCCTTGTGAGCAGTACTGCATCGTCCACATAGAGGAGTGCAGAAGGGGTTTACCACTCACGAAAGGTACGTCAGCACCTTTATTCATTAAGGCAGTATTGAGATCATTAATATACAATAAAAATAAAATAGGGGCTAGAATGCATCCCTGGCACACCTCTATTTACAGGAAAATATGAGGTGATCTCCTGATTATTCCTATATGTCACAGATGCCGATAAATCCCAATGAAGATGTCTTATAAGAGTGACCACACCTGTATTGAGTCCCAGAGAGGGTAACATATCCCATAGTTTTGATCTAACTACACAATCAAAGGCACTCAATATGTCCATAAAGGCCATATGTAGAGAAGTACCCTTAGCAAATTTGTACTGAGACACATGGATGTGGAGGTTCAAACGTTGCTCAGTTGTGCCAAGGCCTTTACGAAAGCTGTATTGGAGTGGGGAGAGTATTTTCCTCCCCTCTGCCCATATTAGCAAATGGTTCAAGATCATTTTCCCAACAATCTCGAGGGGAGCATGGATGGAAGAACTCAATGACCTCAGACTGCTCGGTCCATCCCGTTCGAACCCTGGGGTGAGGACTTGACAGAGGGGGTGACTGAAGGTATGAAGGCATTGAGGCATCACTGCCAACAGGATGGGCTCCCTCCCCTGCTCCAAGTCAATCTACCTCCTCCGGACCCACAAATGCCATGAACTTATGATGAAGCAGAAAATTAAGGTTTTCATTTATTAGCGCTTAAACGTAGTACTGCAATAATCATGTGTGACTTTAACCGAACTAATAAAGATTGTACGGGGACAAAATGTGCCCTTAGAGTAGTTTGCCAACATTTATAAGCGTGCTTTATATAACGTGGTGTATTGGAATTGCACTAATCCGACATAATCGTAAACGTGTGCTATGATTTGCTTGTTTGAAATGCTTTAGCTTAGCATAACTTTAGTGGAGGCTTCGGCCTAGTTGCCTGGTCTCACGGTTTAGATGCTCGTATTTTTCCAATGTGCTAATAAACGTGTATTTTGCTTGAAGCTGTACTTTTCCACTGAGATCGTTCACATGCTTATCTTAAGGTTTCGTGCCAGCTTGGCATTTTTCTCTTTGCTCCAAGGTCGATCTGCAGGTGCGGACAATGGAAGCTCTGAAAGTGAGTTAATTGGTATAAAATGTTGCAACTTGCGTACCCATCTCCAAGGATAATGTATGCTTAAGTAAAAGCTTGAGAACTGTTGTTTTTGATTGGACAATTTGAAGCTAACCTATGAACCCTCCAATGGAAGACCCTACTGGATTTGAACTGTTGTCTATTTAAACCAGGTGCACGAGAGGAAAGTGGCCTTTTGCAGCCATTACCAGCTCGACACCCGCCATTTTGCAGGACACCGCAGCTGTTATGGCCCACCTTGCTGCGACGCCATTTTGAAAGAGACTCTGATGCTTTCTCTAATCGAGAGAAAGAGACTTTAAATGATTCTTGCCCTAGAGACTTTAACTTTGATCCCTTTGCATGAAATAGTAGTTTTATTTTGCCGCCGTGAGGCAATTGCCCCGTCCACCTTGCCCCTTTGCCCCGTCCCATGCTGATCGAGAAACGGTACCTGTGAGACGAAGACTTCCTTGTATGCTGATCGTAATTGGTAAATATGAAAGGAAAATTGTAAAATTGCATTGTGTTTCTTTTAGGTAACCAACTGCTGATTTTTGACAAGAGCCCTAGCTAGGAGTTTTCCAAATTAATGTTGCTAAATTGTTTTTGCATGAAGTCCCACATGCCGATGCTAATTTGAGGTTAGATGAGGATTCTTTTTGTTGCACGATGCAATTTGAGACCTTGTTATGCTGACTAAATGTATGCAATTAGTTCATTACAGATTATAGTATTAGTGATTTGCATTGCTATCATCGAATGCCTTGTTATTCAAATGCTGCATAGATTGCACTTGTTTCGCCGTTATGGACAGCTATTAATGTTCATTTATGTTTATCATTTGGTGTTGAGACACATCTATATTGTGCTAGCTTTGTTAATATAGGGAAATAAATTCACTAACTTTGAATAAACTGGTGTGGTTATTCGTGACTGAAAGGTCAGGGTTCGCCGAAATGTATTCTGGATTAATTGTTAAGTGTTATGTTGATCAGGGTATTGCTTATGTTCGTTATTGATTATTGATTTAATGAAATTGACTGATTAAGGGTGTCGTGGGTCCCACTTAGCCAAAAGATTCATCGGCCTAAAAGAGCGTCCAAATACAGGTAAATTATTAATACGGAACGCTCTATCACTTATTACCAAGTAAAGACTGCGAGGCTACCAAAAATGGCGCTGGGCTAGGGGGGAAAGGTTCACTTCGCCATGTGGGCAAAAAAGGAGGGACCAAGTGCCTATTAAAAAACACAAATGGTAAGACTTTCCGGACGGACCCATCCCTAATGTGAGCTAAAAAAGCCACAGCGGCACTGACATTACTAAAATTAACAATCACATAGTCAACATGAAACTGGCAGGTAAGGGGTTATTGTGAAGCTGCAAATCGGACAAAGAGGAACAAGGAATAATAGGAGGATTAAGCTCAGGTAATTATTCTGTGGGCAGCAATCTACCAGCGGAACATATTAAGGAGTGGGGTGCCGAGCCAGGGTGATTACTCTGCTCGGTGACATCACGCTGTATGGTAAACTCCCTGGCAGGCGGTTGACAAAGCTGGCTTTCTACAGGGGACAAAGCCTGCTTCTTTCCGTTACTAGTTGCCATAAACAGAGACCCCCCCAGAGAATTATTTGTAAACCTATCCAGGAAAGCCTTGATAGCGGAAAGGCAATCGAGCAGAGGGCCCAGTTTACTGTTAAGCATACCTTTGAGTCCTTCACTTAAGCCATCCCACACAGCTTGATCCAAAAGGAAAGAACTGCAATTAGAGAGGGATTTAATGCTAACCTGCAAGAGTCTTGCGGGGCCCTCCTTATATTTCCCATTTTGTTTTCTCATTTTTACCGAGGGCCCAAGCTCAGGCAAAGTCAAATTTGGCATCTTCTCAAATTGACCACTGCTATCAAACCCTCCCTCCCTATTACCCACAACAAGAGCATCCCCTGCAAGCTCTGGGGTAGCAACTGCAACAGCTTCAGATGGTGGGTCACGTGAAGACATAAGAAAAGCAGCCGTATCCCCCAAGTAAGGGAGAAACGCCTTTGAGCTAACTGAATTTCTTTATGTATGACGCTCACTGCTCGTACCAAAAAGTCATCCATCGTAACCGGTAGATGTGGCCCCACAGATTCCACAGGGGTCACAGGTCAAATTTTCGTTTTCCCCATCTCAGCTGAAATAGGAAATAAACCACACACAGACATTTTTCTTTACCCAGAGATAGTTAAAGGTGTACAGGATGCATAAAAAAAAGAAAAGAGTGGCACAGTGTGATGGCTCAGCCCAGCCTCTTCCACGCCATGACAGGCGAAGACGGGCCTGGTTTTGGACTGGGCATGCGCATGGGCACGTCCCGCAATGCGGGAAGCTAGGGGCCATATGTACGAACACATTTTCCCATTGACACAAAATGGGAAAAAACTTTTGCTACATCTGGCCACTAGGTGTGCTTAAGAGCGCTATTTCAGGTCTAGGCTCTGCTCACAAGTCGGATGCAAGCTGGGGGACTAAGTCGCTACCGAGCTAGGAAGGATGGATTCAGATGATAGAGACGGGCAAGGAACAGCTCCAAACAACCCCATGCTGTGGAAAGCCCGGTGCGCTTAAGTGCGCTATGTCAGGTCTAGGCTTCGCCACAAGTCCGATGCAAGCTGGGGATGAAGTCCCACTCCAGCTTGGAAGGATGGAAGCAGTGGACAAGAACCACGCCAAACATTAGAAGAGATTATGGTTTGTGGTGGACAAGCTATCCTATAGTAGACTTGCGATCTTGCAGTTGTAGTAGCGCAGCTCACTCATTTGGTAGCACGCAGACGCTCATTTTTAGGGTCGCGCCTGCTTTGCATGCTCTCGCGCATGCATATCGCAGCGAGACGCTTTTGTATTTAGAAAAGGGCTCGGAGCCCTGTCAACTTCACATCAGTGTTTTTTATTGGTTCGTGGGATTGCCTAATAAAATCTGCTTGCTTTCATTAGTCGAACGCACGCATACGTCATGCCTTTTCCGGTGGCTAGGCCTCCTCGAGCGCAGCGACCAAGTACAGAAAACATGCGAGGCTCGCTGTTTTCCATCGGGCTCGTGGACTTCTTTTTCTCTAATTTACGAGCGTGATCTCACTTGGCAGAAGTCGGGTTGTGTACACAAATGCACTTTTGCCCGATAGGTGAAAAGTCGGGTTAGGAGTTTACAACGCGATCAGCTCTAACAGGAGCAAACGCGAGACCCGTTGCATTGTAAATGCTTGTTATGATTGATATCGGTTACGCCGATTACCACCGTCACCTCCAGGATCCGCATTATCAGTCTAGAATGCAAGCCGTTGTTAGATTGTTCCCGAGTCGCCTTTGTGTGCGTAGCACCAATCTGGTAGGCTTTCCGCTGCTTCGACCCGGAGACTGCACTCTATTGTGACAAAAGGGATGTTCAATTTAGCGACTAAAAAAGATTGTAGCCCAGAATAAAGGGCTATATCTCGATTATATCAAGGTAACATATAAAGAATGCTCCATTTACTTTGCCAGGTTTAAAAGACTTCCTGTAGGCCATTCACCTTGGCCATTTGCAAATATAATATAACAATATACTCATAAGAAAAAAACATCGTGTTTTCAATATGACAATCTCAAAACTGTAAAATGTTTGTGAAAAGTATATTGAATTTAACATGTTTGTTTTCATCAGGAATAGGACTGCAGCTTAACAATGACCACATGTTCATCGCTGCCTGCATGCACTTGCCTCAATATATGAGTCTCCTTTTCATGCAGATTGGATTTGATTTCAGTCACCTGAATTCAGGACACAGTCAGTGACACAGTGTTCATGAAGTGTAAAAGGCCATTTATTTAGGACAGGATAACCTCATATACATAACAATGTACATACTAAACTTTAAACTAACTTCAAAAACCTCCCACCCCTTTGAAATCTTTCCCCAGTCCTTCTTTCACTCATCCCCTCCATTTGCCTCCGTTCACCCATCTTCCGCTTCAATTCACCCACACATCCCCCTTTTCCTTTTATCCCCTGCCTGCTTCGGGCATCACCCACGCTATCATCCTTCACCTGCTTCTTTCTCGCCTCTGGAAGGGTAGCCAAGCCTGCATCTGACTCTCCACCCTCCACCATCTCCTGCCACACAACCCCTGTCAGCAACCTGCCCTAACTGGCTTCAACTGAACCCTGCACTAACCACACTAAACTGTACTAAAAACCCCCCTCCTAACCTTTTCCCATGTAGGGCGAGTGGGTGGCCAAAACGTCCAACAGCGCAAACGGGCAGGCGTGGAAGAGGCCAGTCCCTCCCCCCTCACACTCTTATATTCCCCCCTCCCAGATTCCACCCCCACGCACCCTAGCCCAATCCTGCCCTACCTACGCCACTTCCCCTCCTGAAAGCTCCTGTGGGGAGACTAGACTGCGTCTGCCCTCCACATGGACCTCCATCAGGACACAGTCAGTGACACAGTGTTCATGAAGTGTCAAAGGCCATTTATTTAGGACAGGATTGCCTCATGCACATAACATTGTACATACTAAGCTTTAAACTAACTTAGAAAACCCACCACCCCTTTGAAACCTCTCCCCAGTCCTCCTTTCACTCATCTCCTCCATTCGCCTCAGTTTACCCATCTTCCACTTCAATTCACCCACATATCCCCCTTTTCCTTTCATCCCCTGCCTGCTTTGGGCATTCCCCACAATATCATCCTTCACCTGCTTCTTTCTCCCCCTGGAAGGGTTGCCAAGCCCGCATCTGACTCTCCACCGTCCCCCATCTAATGCCACTTAGCACAAACCTGTTAGGCGTTTTGCTGCCCCACCAGCGAACCCACTGCAATATTGCACAATTTACTCTTTCTCCCTGAGCCACATTCCTTTCCCCCACAAATCCCCCAACAGTAAGCGAAGCTCCATGATGTAATATACATTTCCCAGCTCAGAAAGGTGCACACCATCTAACCTGAAAAGCCCTGCCTCTTCTTCTGTAATGTCCTCATGTTTCAACACCTTTATACCATGCGCCCAGCAGAAAACCCTCATTGCTCTATTGAGCTTCCTCCGAGCCCTCTCCACAGCCCCAGGTTTCAGCGCCCCTCTCCACTTCCTCTGAGGTACAAACTCGGTCCATACTAGACAGGTACCATGCATCTTTTGACAAACCAACTCCAGGTCTCGTTGCTTATACTGCATTAGGGTGAGCCCTGAAAGTTTTAATAAGTCAATTTCCCCTAAATGCAATAAGAGCATATACAAACAACCCCGATTGGGCATCATCAATGGTAGAAAAGTAAGCAAAAAACCCCATCTCATTCCGCTCTTCCCCCACCACAACACTTCATGGTGGCTACTTGACAATTCCAATGAGCATTCATATATCTGCCTTTCTGATTATTTTTCCACCCAATGGATGAATGAATGACCGACCATCCATGTGACTATCTTTCCACTCATGGGGCCGGCCACACAACCTGCAAAAAGAACAAATTTTAATACAACATTCACCGCTCCCCCCATTTCCCAGCCCCCGTCCCACTCTCCAATACCTATCCCCCAATCAAGCCCTCACATAACGCTTGCAGCATCTAGATCGCCACCTACCAATTCGCCTGATCGCCACCCAATCCCAACCTAAATGCGCTGCAGCTGTAGCCGACCCAATTCTGAAAGAAGGAGTACCATAGCATTGTGCTTGTCTCCCAATCCGTTGTAACGCCATCCTAAAAACAGCCAGCAACTGGAACACAGTGAGCTTTTTGCCACCTGCATGGCTAAAAATGCCGGCCTCACCAGTCAGCGATGGAGACCGAAAACTGCCCCACTCAACAATTGGACAAGCAGCTGCATCACCATCTTTCTTCAGCCACACCCACTTTCCTTTCCCCAGCTGATCTGTCTTGGACTTTCTGAGCCATATGCCCAACCGCCCCCCTAGTAGGCAAATTTCGCCCTTCTTCACGCCTACACACCTGCCCACACCCAAAAGCTCAGACATCCGAAATGCACCAAAAAACATCCACACCATGCACAATCGAAACAACGCAAGCTCACGAGGGTCAGTACAACAAACCGGCAACACATGCAACAATTCCAACAACAACTCAAATGTAACAGATTCCCTTGCCACCTTGCCGGCCCCCCACCAGCTCTACCCCACCCCTTCAACATTCTACCCAGGATATCATCCTTCGCCGGGTCGCAACCGAAAAACAATTTCCCATAAAAAGACACGCTGGCCAACTTGCCCCTAATTGTTGCAGGCGACAAACCCTTTTGAATCAGAAACAAAACAAAACACAAAGTGCGAGATTGCAGCATGTTATCACTCTGCACCCAAAAATCCCCTTCCCACGTGCTACGTGCTAGCTCCCACTCCTCCTCCTTGGAGCCCTCCTTAGCCTGTATGTCTCTATGGAGTAGTTTAAACACATCTACATGTTAGTGTCGCCAAATCCTGGATTTCGTCTTGCCTGCCTCGTGAGAACCCAAAGGCATGGCAAGACCCATATAAGAAAGCCGCTTCCTAAGCCCCTCTCTGACCTTGTCATCACCATCCTTACGGTCTCCCATTGAAGTGCCCCCTACGTCACCTGCAGGAGCCACAACCTGTACTGCCTGCTTATCGTCCCCTACCTGGGCCGCACTAACACCAGGTATTTCATATATGGGTTGATCGCCCACACTTATGGACTTGCGTGCTTTCGTCACCACCTTACTTGACCTTCTCCCCAAACTGACCACCATTCTCCCTTACCTTGAACCCGCAAAACCTTTTCCTTTGCCGTTGTCAAGACCTGGCGAAAACGTTCCTCCTTGCGTACTGTTGTCTTCACCGTTCCACTGTCCGTCTGCTCCTGTAAGACAGAAATTGAAGAGGGGGTTGCACCGCTCTTGCACCCGTCCCCCCTCCTACCTCCACCTCTCATCTCACTTTCACGTATCTCTCCCTCTTCCCATTCGTCCAATGCCTCATCATAATCCAGATCCACCTCCACTTCGTCGTCCATCTCACACTCGTCGTCCACACCCTTTCCAGCCATCGTCTCACTCCACTCATCACAAGCACGTCCCTCATGGCATCCGCCAAACTTGGGCGCCGTACCTTCCTGAGGTGTAGAGAAGGCCGCTGAAGACCCCTCTATTGCTTCAGACCAAGGTCCTGAGGCCGTATTGCACCCTTTGGCACCACCTTTCCGCCAGTCTCCTCCACTGACATTGACTCTTCATGCCACCCCTGGCCGTATGCACCACTCATGCCCATCGCACGGCCAGACCCGTCGGCCGCACACGCCTCCTGAATATACTCCCATAGGACTCATTCCCAACTGTCGGCCCTTCAAGCCCACCTCCTCCTCCTTACCTGCCTTCCTTTTCTGGCGTTGCTCTCTTTCTAGGGCCTCCTCCCTGTCCCTACATAGCTGGGCCCATCTCTCCTCCATCTCCTTGACCACCTTTCTCTGTTCCCTGGTCCTGGCCTCAATGTTCACAGTGGACCAGTCCAGTGCCGCATGCTGCTCTGTTGGCCCACTAAAAGGTGTCTCCCTGGATTGGCCCTGAGGGCCCCCAGTGTCCCTTGATGCTCCTTACCGTCTCCCCCTGGCCCCGGTCTCCAGTTTGCTGTCCCATGTCCCCCTGTGCCAATCCTGCCTGCACTTTTGGCCCTCTGCTTAGCAGGGGCCCCTTTGAACCCAGCTTTCTTGGCCCCCACCTTGCCTGCATGAAAAACTGGAGGTGGGCAGTCCTGACTACAGGGCCCAGCCACCTGGCCTACCTGGCCCCCTTTGGGGCCTCCCCGCACACTCATAGTGTCCACCTCTGAGGGCACAGCACTTGTATCTCACCAGGGGGCCCTGTGCCCCCAATGAAAGTGCATCACTGGGGGGCCCTGCCCCACCCCCACCGCAGGCCTGACTTGCCCCAACTCTAGCTTGGCCGATTTTAAAAGCGTGTGGGATGCGCTGCATCCCCGCCCCCGCTGACTTCCTCCTTTTAATCCTATCAGGTGATCCACACACGGCAACCGCGGCCGCCATGCGGCTGGAAGCTACGTGCAATGGGCACGTCATGCCGACCCAGAACTGGTCCAAAACTCCAGGCCTGAGGAGATCGGCTCGGCCAGCTTCGCCAAGAAGGCGAATCGCGGCCCTCACTGCAGCAGCGTCGTGGCTCTGAGCCATGGCGCTGCCAATAAAACACAAAACCAGCCCTGCCTACCTCTAAGGACCGGCCCACAACTTCCGACCACGCGAACAGGCTGGCGCAGAAGAGGCCGGTCCCTCCCCCCTCACACGCTTATATTCCCCCTCCCAGATCCCATCCCCACGCGCCCTAGCCCAATCCTGCCCTACCTATGCCACTTCCCCTCCAGAAAGCTCCCGTGGAGAGACTAGACTGCGTCTGCTCTCCACGGGGCCCTACATTGGGGTGCTTCTAGTACGTTCAACTTTTCATGCCATAATAATCCTAGTAATGCAACTCAGTAGTTTGAGCCCCTACAGCCAAGATCTGCTCACATCTGAAGGCCACAAGGTAAAATAATCAGGGCCTTCACTGCCTTTCAACTGCCTAACCTGTAGTAAATAGGTGCTGTTCCAAATCAGTTGCCCTGTTGTGTTATTGTGAAATGCTTGAAGGGAGTTACATTTTGTGCTTTTAATTTGCAAGATTACAGTGGTTTGTTAATAATAAATTGATGTTTGCAAGATGTATATAAGGCAAACAAAACGACAATTAGCTATATTCGAAATTCGTGTCTGTGTGTGTTTGTGTAAGTAATGGACTGGATGGCGAATTGGCAAGCCTAGAATATATCTGTCTGGTCCCATGTCTTTTGAGACTGATTCTTTCAGACTGCCATTGCATTTTAGTGCAGATCACTAACAATTCTGTTATGCCAGTTCCAACCCAGGCTATTATCCGAAGTTTCTAATTTCTAGTATCTTATTTCATGCATTTAATTGCTTTGTACTATTCACCATAAACTGCCACTGAAGTGGCAGTCATATTTTATTAAACTATCATACATAACCACATTCTTGAAAATGAAGAAATGTCACACACACTGAGAGAAAGTTGATCATTAGTTGGGGTGGAGGGAAGACCATCACAATTAATAATGGCACTATCATTGTTAGGTCCAATAAAGGTGTCAGTAATTTAAACCTGAGCTCAAACCCTTGGTAGCTCTGGCACAGAGCAGACAGGCTTAGCGAAGAAAATGTGTAAAGCATTTAGGAGTACCAAAACAGTTAAAAAGTCAAAAGTCAAGACAATCAAAAATCCACTCCAAATCTATAAAAATAGAGAATACTTTAAAGAACAAAATCATACCAAACAACAGATATCGAATAAGGGGTCAAGAGATCTGAATTGTTAAGGTTTGAATTAAAATTTAGCTCCAAAAATCACACAGCACCAACCACGGGCACTGGTTGCGCTAGACCAGGACATAGGTAAGGTTTGAGCCGACCGAGATGGAGATTGAGTGGGATATGTGGTCCAGGTATTTTCTGGTCAAAGAGTTACCTTCGAACTTAGACATTTTTCTAGAGAGAAGGTGGTCGCTGGGGCAAGCTAAAAGCTGAATGGGGTACAGGGTTGGATGAGAGTGGGTTGCTGTCCTGGCGTGGTTATCTATGAAGATGGGAAAGCTGTGAGTTGGCAAAATCCAGCTTCTGTGCTAGGAAGGTTTTGAAATGAATCAGCTTGGCTTCAGAGTCATTTTCGGTGAAGCCCTCTACTTTTGGACTTACACACTTTTCTAGAACTCAAATCTATTTCAGTGGGGCAGACAAGCAAGTTAAAACAGAACAGCAATTAAACAGAGGTCCTAGTCTGTTTCTATGTCCAAGCTTTTTAGTTTGCTCAGGATGAGTACACTCTAACGCCAGCCAGGCCCACAGGATCAGCACTGTGGGTCAGAACTCACTCAAACTGAAGCCACGAGCAGGGTCCAGGGCAGTTCCAGTTGGAACTGGTCAGCTGAGCTCTTCAGAAAAGTGGACTTCTTGAAGCTTTTGAGTACCTGTAGCTTACCAGGAGGCCAGCGAATTGACATTTGGAGTCTACTCCTTTGTCCTGGGTACAAGTCGGAGCAGGGGAGGCCGTTGGGGTTCTCCTCATGGGTTATAACAACAGGTGCAGTCTTTCTTCTTTCTTCCACAGGTCCAGCAGTGTTTCGAAGAGGGTCCTGGGTGTGACACATATATGCCCAGTGCCAGCCTGTGGGTGAGGAAATCTTTTGGCTGCTCCCTAACTAATAGGATAAAAGTTCCTAGGATTGACCATACCCACTTTTACAGCACTTCCTGTGTGTTGTACTGTAAACTACCTCACAGTGCCCCCTTCTTCCTACTACCAACATTCCAGAAACTGTGCAGAGCCCCCTGTGCCCACCCAGAGGTGAGGCTATGATCATGAGCAAACCCTCCCCTGTGGACACTCAAAGCCGACTCTGGGAGGCAGCTCTTCTCTCAATGAGAGTGGTGCATGGGAGGTTAGCAGGACAATAGAGGGGGCAGGGTCCAGGTGTGAGCTACATCTACTATTGCTAACACGCACAATGGAGAGAAAGGAGAATTAGTCCAACTCCACTACCTCCCAACCTATATCAAACATGACACACAGTGGGGTGGGTTAAATATGTCACCAGTCACTCATACGGTTTTCAGTTCTCACATAAGGATATTCTTTTATGGATGGATATACCTCACCCACCTAATAGTGGCATGCTGAGCAAGTGGCAATTACAGAACTTTCAAATGATCAAGAGATTATTATAAAACCAGCAGACAAGGGAGGGGCCATTGTGCTCCATCCAATAGAGAAGTATAAATAGGAATGTCTAAACTAGTTAAATCAGGAGAAAGACTGCAAGAGGCTACCACATGACCCTACCCCAGAAGTAGTGGAAGATAGGCATTTCCTGGTTTCTACAGGGTTTGATAACTGGTGGATCACTGATGATGAAGCACAGTTCCTTAAGAATGCTAACCCAAAAGTCTCCTATTTTAGAAAGAAACATCTGCCTCCTGGATGTCCTATTGTATCCGGTAAAGGCTCAGCCTTTGAGCCAATCTCAAAATTTTGTGATTGCTTTTTTAGCCTGATGGTATACAGGACTCCAACCTATCTCAAGGATACTAAAGAAGTACTCAGGCCCATATTTATACTTTTTTGGCGCTGCATTTGCGTCGTTTTTTGACGCACAATTGGCCCAAACTTACAAAATACAAATGTATTTTGTAAGTTTGCGCCACTTTTGCATCAAAAAGCAGCGCAAATATGGCGCTAAAAAAGTATAAATACAGGCCTCAATCTGTTGAAAGACATGGAATTTGCTCCTAAATCCGAGCTCCTGATTGGACTGGACGTAGAGGTGCTGTATACCAGCATCCCGCAGAGCGGCTCTGTCTGAAGAAACCTACAACCAAGGACTCCCACCTCACTCCAGATGCGTTAGTCTTGACCCCTGTGCACCCGACACCCACGACCCGAGTCCAGGTGGTTCACCCAGCAAGAGAGGGTCCCCAGGAAATTGCGAGCAAGTGCCCACCCTGAGCTGACCTCTCCACCCCTCCATGATGACGCCTGCAGAGGGAATCCCGAGGACCCCTGTAGGAAAGTACCATCTTGCCTGGCATGTTACCCCCATTTTTACTTGTATGTCAGTTTGTTTTTGCCTGTGTCACTGGGATCCTGCTAGCCAGGACCTCAGTGCTCATAGTTTGTGGCCTATATGTGTTCCCTGTGTGGTGCCTAACTGTATCACTGAGGCTCTGCTAACCAGAATCTCAGTGTTTATGCTCTCTCTGCTTTTAAAATTGTCACTGCAGGCTAGTGACCATTTTTACAAATTCTGATTGGCACACTGGGACACCCTTATAATCCCCTAGTATATGATACCTAGGTACCCAGGGTATTGGGGTTCCAGGAGATCCCTATCGGTTGCAGCATTTCTTTTGCCACCCATAGGGAGCTCAGACAATTCTTACACAGGACTGCCACTGCAGCCTGAGTAAAATAACGTCCACGTTCTTTCACAGACATTTTACACTGCATTTAAGTAACTTATAAGTCACCTATGTGTCTAACCCTCACTTAGTTAAGGTTAGGTGCAAAGTTACTAAGTGTGAGGGCACCCTGGCATTAGCCAAGGTGGTTCCACATTGTTCAGGGCAATTTCCCCGGACTTTGTGAGTGCGGGGACACCATTACACGTGTGCACTACATATAGGTCAACACCTACATGTAGCTTCACAATGGTAACTCCGAACATGGCCATGTAACATGTCTAAGATCATGGAACTGTCCCCCCATGCCAAATCTGGTATTGGGGTGCCAATCCCATGCATCCCGGGGCTCCAGCATGGACCCTGGGTACTGCCAAACTATCTCTCTGGGGTTTTCACTGCAGCTACAGCTGCTGCCAACTCACAGACAGGCTTCTACCCTCCTGGGGTCTGGGCAGCCCAGTCCCAGAAAGGCAGAACAAAGTATTTCCTCTGAGAGAGGGTGTTACACCCTCTCCCTTTGGAAATAGGTGTTAAGGGCCTGAGAGGTATAGCCTCTCCTGGCGTCTGGGAATGCTTTGAAGGGCACATATGGTGCCCTCCTTGCATAAACCCGTCCACACCGGTTCAGGGATCCCCTAGCCCCTGCTCTGGTGCGAAACTGCACAAAGGAAAGGGGAGTGACCACTCCCCTGTCCATCACCACCCCAGGGGTGGTGCCCAGAGCTCCTCCAGTGTGTTCCAGACCTCTGCCATCTTGAATGCAGAGGTGTGAGGGCACAATGGAGGCCTCTGAGTGGCCAGTGTCAGCAGGTGACGTCAGAGACTCCTCCTGATAGGTGCTTACCTGGTTAGGTGACCAATCCTCCTCTGAGGGTTATTTAGGGTCTCTCCTGTGGGTTTCTCTTAAGATAACGAATGCAAGTGCTCACCAGAGTTCCTCTGCATCTCCCTCTTCGACTCCTGCCAAGGATCGACGACTGACTGCTCCAGGACGCCTGCAAAACTGCAACAAAGTAGCAAGAAGACTACCAGCAACATTGTAGTTCCTAATCCTGCCGGCTTTCATTCCCCGGTTGCCCCTGCCGGGGAATATAAGAGTGTGAGGGGGGAGGGACTGGCCTCTTCCACGCCAGCCCGTTTGCGCTGTTGGATGTTTTGGCCACCCACTCGCCCTACATGGGAAAAGGTTAGGAGGTTTTTTTTTAGTACAGTTTAGTGTGGTTAGTGTGGGGTTTAGTTGAAGCCAGTTAGGGCAGGTTGTTGACAGGGGTTGTGTGGCAGGAGATGGCGGAGGGTGGAGAGTCAGATGCAAACTTGGCTACCCTTCCAGAGGGGAGAAAGAAGCAAGTGAAGGATGATAGCGTGGGTGATGCCCGAAGCAGGCAGGGGATAAAAGGAAAAGGGGGATGTGTGGGTGAATTGAAGCGGAAGATGGGTGAACGGAGGCAAATGGAGGGGATGAGTGAAAGAAGGACTGGGGAAAGATTTTAAAGGGGTGGGAGGTTTTCGAAGTTAGTTTAAAGTTTAGTATGTACATTGTTATGTATATGAGGTTATCCTGTCCTAAATAAATGGCCTTTTACACTTCATGAACACTGTGTCACTGACTGTGTCCCGAATTCAGGTGACTGAAATCAAATCCAATCTGCATGAAAAGGAGACTCATATATTGAGGCAAGTGCATGCAGGCAGCGATGAACATGTGGTCATTGTTAAGCTGCAGTCCTATTCCTGATGAAAACAAACATGTTAAATTCAATATACTTTTCACAAACATTTTACAGTTTTGAGATTGTCATATTCAAAACACGATGTTTTTTTCTTATGAGTATATTGTTATATTATATTTGCAAATGGCCAAGGTGAATGGCCTATAGGAAGTCTTTTAAACCTGGCAAAGTAATTGGAGCATTCTTTATATGTTACCTTGATATAATCGAAATATAGCCCTTTATTCTGGGCTACAATCTTTTTAGTCGCTAAATTGAACATCCCTTTTGTCACAATAGAGTGCAGTCTCCGGGTCGAAGCAGCGGAAAGACTACCAGATTGTTGCCACGCACACAAAGGCGACTCGGGAACAATCTAACAACGGCTTGCATTCTAGACTGATAATGCGGATCCTGGAGGTGACGGTGGTAATCGGCGTAACCGATATCAATCATACACACCTGCCCACACCCAAAAGCTCAGACATCCGAAATGCACCAAAAAACATCCACACCATGCACAATCGAAACAACGCAAGCTCACGAGGGTCAGTACAACAAACCGGCAACACATGCAACAATTCCAACAACAACTCAAATGTAACAGATTCCCTTGCCACCTTGCCGGCCCCCCTCCAGCTCTACCCCACCCCTTCAACATTCTACCCAGGATATCATCCTTCGCCGGGTCGCAACCGATAAACAATTTCCCATAAAAAGACACGCTGGCCAACTTGCCCCTAATTGTTGCAGGCGACAAACCCTTTTGAATCAGAAACAAAACAAAACACAAAGTGCGAGATTGCAGCATGTTATCACTCTGCACCCAAAAATCCCCTTCCCACGTGCTACGTGCTAGCTCCCACTCCTCCTCCTTGGAGCCCTCCTTAGCCTGTATGTCTATATGCAGTAGTTTAAACACATCTACATATTAGTGTCACCAAATCCTGGATTTCGTCTTGTCCGCCACGTGAGAACCCAAAGGCATGGCAAGACCCATATAAGGAAGCCGCTTCCTAAGCCCCTCTCTGACCTTGTCATCACCATCCTTACGGTCTCCCGTTGAAGTGCCCCCTACGTCACCTGCAGGAGCCACAACCTGTACTGCCTGCTTATCGTCCCCTACCTGGGCCACACTAACACCAGGTATTTCATATATGGGTTGATCGCCCACACTTATGGACTTGCGTGCTTTAATCACCACCTTACTTAACCTTCGCCCCAAACTGACCACCATTCTCCCTTACCTTGAACCCGCAAAACCTTTTCCTTTGCCGTTGTCAAGACCTGGCGAAAACGTTCCTCCTTGAGTACTGTCGTCTTCACCGTTCCACTGTCCGTCTGCTCCTGTAAGACAGAAATTGAAGAGGGGGTTGCACCGCTCTTGCACCCGTCCTCCCTCCGACCTCCACCTCTCATCTCACTTTCACGTATCTCCCCCTCTTCCCATTCGTCCAATTCATCATCATAATCCAGATCCACCTCCACTTCGTCGTCCATCTCACACTCGTCGTCCACACCCTTTCCAGCCATCGTCTCACTCCACTCATCACAAGCACGTCCCTCATGGCATCCGCCAAACTTGCGCGCCCTACCTTCCTGCGGTGTAGAGAAGGCCGCTGAAGACCCCTCTATTGCTTCAGACCAAGGTCCTGAGGCCGTATTGCACCCTTTGGCACCACCTTTCCGCCAGTCTCCTCCACTGACATTGACTCTTCATGCCACCCCTGGCCGTATGCACCACTAATGCCCATCGCACGGCCAGACCTGTCGGCCGCACAAGCCTCCTGAATATACTCCCACAGGACTCATTCCCAACTGTCGGCCCTTCAAGCCCACCTCCTCCTCCTTACCTGCCTTCCTTTTCTGGCGTTGCTCTCTTTCTAGGGCCTCCTCCCTGTCCCTACATAGCTGGTCCCATCTCTCCTCCATCTCCTTGACCACCTTTCTCTGTTCCCTGGTCCTGGCCTCAATGTTCACAGTGGACCAGTCCAGTGCCGCATGCTGCTCTGTTGGCCCACTAAAAGGTGTCTCCCTGGATTGGCCCTGAGGGCCCCCAGTGTCCCTTGCTGCTCCTTACCGTCTCCCCCTGGCCCCGGTCTCCAGTTTGCTGTCCCATGTCCCCCTGTGCCAATCCTGCCTGCGCTTTTGGCCCTCTGCTTAGCAGGGGCCCCTTTGAACCCAGCTTTCTTGGCCCCCACCTTGCCTGCATGAAAAACTGGAGGTGGGCAGTCCTGACTGCAGGGCCCAGCCACCTGGCCTACCTGGCCCCCTTTGGGGCCTCCCAGCACACTCATAGTGTCCACCTCTGAGGGCACAGCACTTGTATCTCACCAGGGGGCCCTGTGCAACCAATGAAAGCGCATCACTGGGGGGCCCTGCCCCACCCCCACCGCAGGCCTGACTTGCCCCAACTCTAGCGGGCCGATTTTAAAAGCGTGGGGGATGCGCTGCATCCCCGCCCCCGCTGACTTCCTCCTTTTACCCCTATCAGGTGATCCGCACACGGCAACCGCGGCCGCCATGCTGCTGGAAGCTACGTGCACTGGGCACGTCATGCCGACCCAGAACTGGTCCAAAACTCCAGGCCTGAGGAGATCGGCTCGGCCAGCTTTGCCGAGAAGGCGAATCGCGGCCCTCACTGCAGCAGCGTCGTGGCTCTGAGCCATGGCGCTGCCAATAAAACACAAAACCAGCCCTGCCTACCTCTAAGGACCGGCCCACAACTTCCGACCACGCGAACAGGCTGGCGCAGAAGAGGCCGGTCCCTCCCCCCTCACACGCTTATATTCCCCCTCCCAGATCCCATCCCACGCGCCCTAGCCCAATCCTGCCCTACCTATGCCACTTCCCCTCCAGAAAGCTCCCGTGGAGAGACTAGACTGCGTCTGCTCTCCACGGGGCCCTACATTGGGGTGCTTCTAGTACGTTCGACTTTTCATGCCATGATATCCTAGTAATGCAACTCAGTAGTTTGAGCCCCTACAGCCAAGATCTGCTCACATCTGAAGGCCACAAGGTAAAATAATCAGGGCCTTCACTGCCTTTCAACTGCCTAACCTGTAGTAAATAGGTGCTGTTCCAAATCAGTTGCCCTGTTGTGTTATTGTGAAATGCTTGAAGGGAGTTACATTTTGTGCTTTTAATTTGCAAGATTACAGTGGTTTGTTAATAATAAATTGAAGATTGCAAGATGTATATAAGGCAAACAAAACGACAATTAGCTATATTCGAAATTTGTGTCTGTGTGTGTTTGTGTAAGTAATGGACTGGATGGCGAATTGGCAAGCCTAGAATATATCTGTCTGGTCTCATGTCTTTTGAGACTGATTCTTTCAGACTGCCATTGCATTTTAGTGCAGATCACTAACAATTCTGTTATGCCAGTTCCAACCCAGGCTATTATCCGAAGTTTCTAATTTCTAGTATCTTATTTCATGCATTTAATTGCTTTGTACTATTCACCATAAACTGCCACTGAAGTGGCAGTCATATTTTATTAAACTATCATACATAACCACATTCTTGAAAATGAAGAAATGTCACACACGCTGAGAGAAAGTTGATCATTAGTTGGGGTGGAGGGAAGACCATCACAATTAATAATGGCACTATCATTGTTAGGTCCAATAAAGGTGTCAGTAATTTAAACCTGAGCTCAAACCCTTGGTAGCTCTGGCACAGAGCAGACAGGCTTAGCGAAGAAAATGTGTAAAGCATTTAGGAGTACCAAAACAGTTAAAAAGTCAAAAGTCAAGACAATCAAAAATCCACTCCAAATCTATAAAAATAGAGAACACTTTAAAAAACAAAATCACACCAAACAACAGAAATCGAATAAGGGGACAAGAGATCTGAATTGTTAAGGTTTGAATTAAAATTTAGCTCCAAAAATCACACAGCATCAACCACGGGCACTGGTTGCACTAGACCAGGACATAGGTAAGGTTTGAGCCGACCGAGATGGAGATTGAGTGGGATATGTGGTCCAGGTATTTTCTGGTCAAAGAGTTACCTTCGAACTTAGACATTTTTCTAGAGAGAAGGTGGTCGCTGGGGCAAGCTAAAAGCTGAATGGGGTACAGGGTTGGATGAGAGTGGGTTGCTGTCCTGGCGTGGTTATCTATGAAGATGGGAAAGCTGTAAGTTGGCAAAATCCAGCTTCTGTGCTAAGAAGGTTTTGAAATGAATCAGCTTGGCTTTAGAGTCATTTTCGGTGAAGCCCTCTACTTTTGGACTTACAAACTTTTCTAGAACTCAAATCTATTTCAGTGGGGCAGACAAGCAAGTTTAAACAGAACAGCAATTAAACAGAGGTCCTAGTCTGTTTCTATGTCCAAGCTTTTGTAGTTTGCTCAGGATGAGTACACTCTAACGCCAGCCAGGCCCACAGGATCAGCACTGTGGGTCAGAACTCACTCAAACTAAAGCCACGAGCAGGGTCCAGGGCAGTTCCAGTTGGAACTGGTCAGCTGAGCTCTTCAGAAAAGTGGGCTTCTTGAAGCTTTTGAGTACCTGTAGCTTACCAGGAGGCCAGCGAATTGACATTTGGAGTCTACTCCTTTGTCCTGGGTACAAGTCAGAGCAGGGGAGGCCGTTGGGGTTATCCTCATGGGTTATAACAACAGGTGCAGTCTTCCTTCTTTCTTCCACAGGTCCAGCAGTGTTTCGAACAGGGTCCTGGGGGTGACACATATATGCCCAGTGCCAGCCTGTGGGTGAGGAAATCTTTTGGCCGCTCCCTAACTAATAGGATAAAAGTTCCTAGGATTGACCATACCCACTTTTACAGCACTTCCTGTGTGTTGTACTGTAAACTACCTCACAGTGCCCCCTTCTTCCTACTACCAACATTCCAGAAACTGTGCAGAGCCCCCTGTGCCCACCCAGAGGTGAGGCTATGATCATGAGCAAACCCTCCCCTGTGGACACTCAAAACCGACTCTGGGAGGCAGCTCTTCTCTCAATGAGAGTGGTGCATGGGAGGTTAGCAGGACAATAGAGGGGGCAGGGTCCAGGTGTGAGCTACATCTACTATTGCTAACACGCACAATGGAGAGAAAGGAGAATTACTCCAACTCCACTACCTCCCAACCTATATCAAACATGACACACAGTGGGGTGGGTTAAATATGTCACCAGTCACTCATACGGTTTTCAGTTCTCACATAAGGATATTCTTTTATGGATGGATATACCTCACCCACCTAATAGTGGCATGCTGAGCAAGTGGCAATTACAGAACTTTCAAATGATCAAGAGATTATTATAAAACCAGCAGACAAGGGAGGGGCCATTGTGCTCCATCCAATAGAGAAGTATAAACAGGAATGCCTGAACTAGTTAAATCAGGAGAAAGACTGCAAGAGGCTACCACATGACCCTACCCCAGAAGTAGTGGAAGATAGGCATTTCCTGGTTTCTACAGGGTTTGATAACTGGTGGATCACTGATGATGAAGCACAGTTCCTTAAGAATGCTAACCCAAAAGTCTCCTATTTTAGAAAGAAACATCTGCCTCCTGGATGTCCTATTGTATCCGGTAAAGGCTCAGCCCTTGAGCCAATCTCAAAATTTTGCGATTGCTTTTTTAGCCTGATGGTATATAGGACTCCAACCTATCTCAAGGATACTAAAGAAGTACTCAGGCCTATATTTATACTTTTTTGGCGCTGCATTTGCGTCATTTTTTGACGCACAATTGGCCCAAACTTACAAAATACAAATGTATTTTGTAAGTTTGCGCCACTTTTGCATCAAAAAGCAGCGCAAATGTGGCGCTAAAAAAGTATAAATACAGTCCTCAATCTGTTGAAAGACATGGAATTTGCTCCTAAATCCGAGCTCCTGATTGGACTGGACGTAGAGGTGCTGTATACCAGCATCCAGCAGAGCGGCTCTGTCTGAAGAAACCTACAACCAAGGACTCCCACCTCACTCCAGATGCGTTAGTCTTGACCCCTGTGCACCCGACACCCACGGCCCGAGTCCAGGTGGTTCACCCTCTCTGAATTGCGAGCAAGTGCCCACCCTGAGTTGACCTCTCCACCCCTCCATGATGACGCCTGCAGAGGGAATCCCGAGGACCCCTGTAGGAAAGTACCATCTTGCCTGGCATGTTACCCCCATTTTTACTTGTATGTCAGTTTGTTTTTGCCTGTGTCACTGGGATCCTGCTAGCCAGGACCTCAGTGCTCATAGTTTGTGGCCTATATGTGTTCTCTGTGTGGTGCCTAACTGTATCACTGAGGCTCTGCTAACCAGAATCTCAGTGTTTATGCTCTCTCTGCTTTTAAAATTGTCACTGCAGGCTAGTGACCATTTTTACCAATTCTGATTGGCACACTGGCACACCCTTATAATCCCCTAGTATATGATACCTAGGTACCCAGGGTATTGGGGTTCCAGGAGATCCCTATGGGTTGCAGCATTTCTTTTGCCACCCATAGGGAGCTCAGACAATTCTTACACAGGACTGCCACTGCAGCCTGAGTAAAATAACGTCCACGTTCTTTCACAGACATTTTACACTGCATTTCAGAAACTTATAAGTCACCTATGTGTCTAACCCTCACTTAGTTAAGGTTAGGTGCAAAGTTACTAAGTGTGAGGGCACCCTGGCATTAGCCAAGGTGGTTCCACATTGTTCAGGGCAATTTCCCCGGACTTTGTGAGTGCGGGGACACCATTACACGCGTGCACTACATATACGTCAACACCTACATGTAGCTTCACAATGGTAACCCCGAACATGGCCATGTAACATGTCTAAGATCATGGAATTGTCCCCCCATGCCAAATCTGGTATTGGGGTGCCAATCTCATGCATCCCGGGGCTCCAGCATGGACCCCGGGTACTGCCAAACTAGATCTCTGGGGTTTTCACTGCAGCTACAGCTGCTGCCAACCCACAGACAGGCTTCTACCCTCCTGGGGTCTGGGCAGCCCAGTCCCAGGAAGGCAGAACAAAGGATTTCCTCTGAGAGAGGGTGTTACACCCTCTCCCTTTGGAAATAGGTGTTAAGGGCCTGAGAGGTATAGCCTCTCCTGGCGTCTGGGAATGCTTTGAAGGGCACAGATGGTGCCCTCCTTGCATAAACCAGTCTACACCGGTTCAGGGATCCCCCAACCCCTGCTCTGGTGGGAAACTGCACAAAGGAAAGGGGAGTGACTACTCCCCTGTCCATCACCACCCCAGGGGTGGTGCCCAGAGCTCCTCCAGTGTGTTCCAGACCTCTGCCATCTTGAATGCAGAGGTGTGAGGGCACAATGGAGGCCTCTGAGTGGCCAGTGTCAGCAGGTGACGTCAGAGACTCCTCCTGATACTTGCTTACCTGGTTAGGTGACCAATCCTCTTCTGAGGGCTATTTAGGGTCTCTCCTGTGGGTTTCTCTTCAGATAACGAATGCAAGTGCTCACCATAGTTCCTCTGCATCTCCCTCTTCGACTCCTGCCAAGGATCGACCACTGACTGCTCCAGGACGCCTGCAAAACTGCAACAAAGTAGCAAGAAGACTACCAGCAACATTGTAGCGCCTAATCCTGACGGCTTTCTTGACTGTTTCCTGGTGGTGCATGCTCTGAAGGCTGTCTGCCTTCACCCTGCACTGGAAGCCAAGAAGAAATCTCCCGTGGGTCGACAGGATCTTCCCCCTGCTAACACAGGCACCAAACTTCTGCATCACCGGTCCTTTGGGTCCCCTCTCGTCTCGACGAATGTGGTCCCTGGAACACAGGAGCTGGATCCAAGTGACCCCAACAGTCCAGTGGTCCTTCTGTCCAAATTTGGTGAAGGTAAGTCCTTGCCTCACCACGTAATCCTGTATAGTGCTTGATCTGCAGCTGCTAGGGCTTCTGTGCACTTTTGCAAGGAATCCTTCGTGCACAGCGTAGCACAGGTCCCCAGCGCTCCGTCCTGCATTGGTCAACTCGCTGAGTTGACCACCGGCTTTGTGGGACCCTCTTTTGTAGTGTTGAGATAGCCGTCATGCTCAGATTTCTTGAATACCTGTTCAAGTGCTTCTGTGGGTGCTTCCTGCGTGGGCTCTCTGTACTGCTGAGCGCCCCCTCTGTCTCCTCCTCCAAGGGGCGACCTCCTGATCCTTCCTGGGCCTGGGCAGCACCCATTTTCTTCAACCACGACTCTTGCAGCTAGAAAGGCTTGTTTGCAGTGTTTCTGCGTGAAAACAACTCTGCATCCTCCAGCACGCAGTGGGACATCTTCTGTGCAAAGGAAAAGTTCCTGGCATCTTCTGTTGTTGCAGAATCTTTGGCTTCTTCCACCCAGAGGCAGCCCTTTTGCACCTTCATCCGGGGTTTAGTTGGCTCCTCCCCGCCTTGGACACTTGCGTGACTCTTGGACTTGGTCCCCTTCCTTTGCAGGTCCTCAGATCCAGGAATCTGTCTTCAGTGCTTTGCAGTCAGTTGTTGTCCTTGCAGAATCCTCTATCTGGACTTTACTGTGTTTCTGGGGTAGTAGAGTAACTTTACTCCTTCTTTTCAGGGTCCTGGGCAGGGGTATGTTGGACACCTTTAGTGTTTTCTTACACTCCCAGCGACCCTCCACACACTGCACTAGGCGTGGGGTCCATTCGTGGTTCGCATTCCACTTTTGGAGTATATGATTTGTGTTGCCACTAGGCCTATTGCATCCTATTGTATTCTACAGTGTTTGCATTACTTTTCTAACTGTTTACTTACCTGATTTTGGTTTGTGTGTATATTTTGTGTATTTTACTTACCTCCTACGGGAGTATATTCTCTGAGATATTTTTGGCACATTGTCACTAAAATCAAGTACATTTATTTTTAGTAACTCTGAATATTATGATTCTTATGATATAGTGCTATACGCTATAAGTGGTATAGTAGGAGCTTTGCATGTCTCCTAGTTCAGCCTAAGCTGCTCTGCTATAGCTACCTCTATCAGCCTAAGCTGCTAGAACACTACTAATCTACTAATAAGGGATAAATGGACCTGATACAAGGTGTAAGTACCATCAGGTACCCACTATGAGCCAGGCCAGCTTCCTACAACCCCGCCCCCGGATCGCGAGCTCCGTTCAAAAATATTCGATGCCTAAAGAACACACTGCACCCGCAGCCCCAGGCCTCGGAGAAACTGACCCTGAGTGCCTCATCATTCAGAAGGCAGCCCTCCTCCCTGTACACCAGTGGTGTGCCCGAGACACCCCCTCAGACCTCCGCTGCAGCCTCTGAGTGACCCCTGGGGTCTCCTTGAAGACAAGCATTTGAAACCCGACGTACTGTTTGCACCCTGCAACCAGCCGCACCTGTGCCGCTGAGGGTGTGTGTTTGGTGCCTACTTGTGGCCCCTCCAGTGCTCCTCTAATCCCCCCTGGTATTCCCTCCTAGTCACGGGTACTTACCTGCTGGTTGACTGGATTCCGAGTACCCCCATCTCCATAAGAGCCCACGTTAATTTTGCTCATCTTTGACCTCTGCACCCGGCCGGCCCCGTGTTGATGGTGTTAGGTGTTTGGGGTTAACTTGAACCTCAACCGGTGGACTTCCTAAAACCCAGAGACTTAGACTGCAAGTGTTGTACTTACCTGCAAACAGATCCTACCTTTCTTCCCCCAAAGAACTGTTTAAAAATTGCAGTGTCCATTTTTAAAACAGCTTTTTGCCAACAATTAAAAAACTGTATTACTTACCTATTTCAATCAAGGTACTTTGATACCTGTGTGAAATATGAAACTTGTAAGGTACTTAACTCCAACTTGAATCTTGTGGTTCTAAAAATAAACTAAGCAAGTATATTTTTGCAATATAAAAACCATTGATCTGGAGTTAAGCCATTGAGTGTGTGTTTCCTCTATTGCTTGTGTGTGTACAACAAATGCTTAACACTACCCTCTGATAAGCCTAACTGCTCGACCACACTACCACAAATAGAGCATTAGTATTATCTATATTAGCCTCTATCAAGCCTCAAGGGGGACCCCCTGGACTCTGTGCACACTATGGCCCTCATTACAACCCTGGCTGTCAGTGTTAAAGCGGCGGTAATACCGCCAACAGGTCGATGGTAAACAAAATGGGATCACGACCAAGGCGGAAACCGCCAACATAGACAGCCACTTTAACAATGTGACCGCCACGGTGGTAGCAACAAACACAACGGGGGTAACCGCCAACAGACAGGCGGAATACAATGTACTGCCCACCGTATCACAACCCGCCAATCTGCCAGCTTTAACAGGGCGGTACCAATGCCATCAAAAGCTCGGCCGAAACAGGACTTTGAAGGGAATCCACTCACCTCTCGACAAGCAACGAAGAACCAGGACGCCATGGAGCCCTAGCTGCAGGTGTTCCCCATGCTGGTGTATCTTCTCATACATGACGGATATTAAAGGCGGTGGCGACGACCACAGTGAGTACTGCACCTAGCACACAGGGGAGGGGGGGAGGAAAAAGAGAGTGACACACACACACAACACGCAACACCCCCACCCCCACCCTCACCCACAACACCATACACAAAAAAACATGCAGCAACATTACATTTACACCCCGTAATCCCCTGGAAGAACAGAAGGACAAAAGGAATAGAGTCCAATCAGTGATATATTAGAAATAGGCAGATATAGTTAACGATTAGAAAAACAGTATATACAAATATTTACAATATGTACAGAAGGCCGTACACTGTCCTTTGCAAATGTCCATGGCCCACTGGGCCAAAAAATCATGGGCGAAGCCCACACTTGACTCCTGCCTCAAAACGAGAGAACACTGCAGGGGCATCAGGTCGAAAACACACAGGCACCTCAGGGGGAAGGGGAGGGGGGCACCTCAGCCGGAAGATGGTACTACGCCACTGGTCCTCGAGGGGGCAACATGCCCACAGCGATGTCCTGGGGAGTGCAAAGCCACAGTCTCTCAAGTCTCTCAAGTGGGTGGTTTGCCCACTGCTTGGTCCTGGGGAGTGCAAAGCCACAGTCTCTCAAGTTGGTGGTTTGCCCACTGCTTGGTCCTGGGGAGTGCAACGCCACAGTCTCTCAAGTGGGTGGGTTGCCCACTGCTTCGTCCTGGGGAGTACAAAGCCACAGTCTCTCAGGTGGGTGGATTGCCCACTGCTTGGTCCTGGGGAGTGCAAAGCCACAGTATCTCTAGAGGATGGCTTCTCCACTGGTTCTGGAGGGGGCCTTGTGCCCAGTCTGCTTCATCCTGCCAAGGATAGGTGAGTGGATGTATTTCTCCACTGGTTCTGGAGGGGGCCTTGTGCCCAGTCTGCTTTATCCTGCCAAGGATAGGGTGAATGGATGCATATCTCCACTGGTTCTGGAGGGGGCCTTGTGCCCAATCTGCTTCGTCCTGCCAAGAATAGGGTGAGTGGATGCGTTTCTCCACTGGTTCTGGAGGGGGCATTGTGCCCAGTCTGCTTCATCCTGCCAAGGATAGGGTGAGTGGATGCATATCTCCACTGGTTCTGGAGGGGGTCTTGTGCCCACTCTGCTTCATCCTGCCAAGGGTACGGTGAGTGGATGCATATCTCCACTGGTTCTGGAGGGGGCCTTGTGCCCAGTCTGCTTTATCCTGCCAAGAATAGGGTGAGTGGATGCGTTTCTCCACTGGTTCTGGAGGGGGCCTTGTGCCCAGTCTGCTTCATCCTGCCAAGGATAGGGTGAGTGGATGCATATCTCCACTGGTTCTGGAGGGGGCCTTGTGCCCACTCTGCTTCATCCTGCCAAGGGTACGGTGAGTAGATGAATTTCTCCACTGGTTCTGGAGGGGGCCTTGTGCCCAGTCTGCCTCATCCTGCCAAGGATAGTGATAGTGGATGCATATCTCTGCTAGTTCTGGAGTGGGCATTGTGCCCAGTCTGCTTCATCCTGTCACGGATAGGGTGAGTGGATGAATTTCTCCACTGGTTCTGGAGTGCCCAGTCTGCTTCATCCTGCCAAGGACAGGGTGAGTGGATGCATAGCTCCACTGGTTCTGGAGGGGGCATTGTGCCTAGTGATGCTGCACTTGGGGTGTGGCAGTTCGCATTCCCTCACCTGGGTGTCTGAGGCACAAGATTTGCGGGGAACAGGCAGCATGATACTCCATGGAGACAGAGACAGACTCCATCCTGCGGTGACTAAGGCTGCAAAGTGGTGGTAGTGCTGGTGGGGGTGCTTCAAGTGGTGGTGGGAGGGCCCAGGCCGTCTCCTGCAGCCCCGGACGGCTGCCCACTGGGGATGCTGCTGCTGACAGTTGTAGTGGCACCGGCTGGGCATGTGGCGGTGCTGATGGCTGTGCAGGTGACGGTGCTTGCGGTGGTGTCTGCGGCAGGGATGCTGCCGGTGCTGGCTGTAGTGCAGGTGCTGGTAGTGGTGGAGTGAGACACCAGGCCGTCTCCTGCAGCCTTGGACAGCTGCCCATTGGGGATGATGCTGCTGACAGTTGTTATGGCAGCGGCGGTGCTGGTGGCGGTGCAGAGGGTGGTGCAGGTGGCGGGGCAGATGACAGTGCAGGTGGTGCTTTCTGCTGTACAGGTTGCGGGGCTGTCGTAACTGATGGTGGGCACTAGTCCCTCACCTAGAGCCTCCAATGCCTGAAGTGCCTTGCCTTAGGATTTCCCCTCCCCACCGTGGCAGATGCTGCTGGGACCTTGCCACTGGCAGCCTGAGTTTTGGAGGAGGCCTTGCTGGGTTGGTCGTGCTTCTTGGCCGTTCTGCATGCTGGCCCCTTCTTCACCTTGGTAGATGGCGGAATGGGTTGGTCATTTGCAGGGGTCGGTGGCACACTGGTTGCCCTGATGGGTGCCCCCTTTGATCCTCTGGGACTTGCATGTACCACAGCAGATGCCGACTTGGTGGCTGAGGTGCTGGCCTGGGATCTTGACACCCTGGCCTGTGGGGAAGGACAGGGGTGGAGGAGTAGGGAAGAGGTCAATGTTTGCCAGGAAAAGTTTTTTAGACACACTGGGACGGGAAGATGGGGAGGGTTTGGGGGTGGAGGAAGAGGGAGTGGTTGTAGGAGGTGTACGTCTGCTGAGTTTGGGTGAAGGTGCATGGGCTGGATGCTGTTGTGAGGTGGATGGCTGTTGGGTGGGTGGGTGCTTCTGTTTTTGTACTTTGGGAGGAGGGGTCACAGACACACTGGGAGAGGACACAGGGGATGTGTGCATGGTTGTGGGGGTGGTGACTGCCAGTGAGGGGTGTGTAGTGATGGGCGTGCTGGTGATGGAGGTAGTACATGAGAATGTAGTGCATGCAGGTGTGAGTGTAGATGCTACTGGGAGGGAGGTGGAGGAGGAGGAGGAGGGGGACACGGTGGAGGCAGTGGATGTTGGTTTGTTTGCATGGGCATGGTGCCTGTGTGAGTGCTTGTGAGATGAAGTGTGGTGCTTATGTTTACCTCAGCCACTTTTGTGTGGTGATTTGGGTGCATGCTGGCCTGAAGGTGTGCTTGGGATAGGCTGAGGTAGAGGGGATTGAGTCTGGGTAGTGGAAGTTGGAGGGGGGAGGCTGGACATATGGACAATGGCTGCCATCAGTGCTGAGGCCAGAGACTGAAATGCTCTCTGTTGGGCCACCACACCAGAGTGAATGCCCTCCAGGTATGCATTTGTTTGTTGTAAATGCCCTGCTAGACCCTGGATGGCATTCAGTATGGTTGACTGCCCAACAGAGAGGGATCTCAGGAAGTCAATAGCCTCCTCACTGAGGGCAGCAGGGCTGACTGGGGCAGGGCCTGAGGTGCCTGGGGTAAAGGAGATGCCCATCCTTCTGGGTGAGCGGGCACGGGAAACACACTGATGGGCTGCTGGGAGGGCAGTGCTGGTAGGGGTGTGGCAGCTGTACCTGTTGTTGGGGTGGGCACAGAGGTGTCGGCCACCACCAGGGAGCTTCCATCGGAGGAGGAGTCAATGTCAGTGGCCTCCCCTCCTGTCCCCGTCGTGGAGCTCCCCTCGCCCTCCATCCTACTGGTACCTTCACTCTTGGTGGATTTGGCCTCCAGGCCCATGTGGGATTCAGCTCCCTCAGTCGCCGGTGCCTCTGCTCCTCCGCCAGATGATGCTAATGCACACAAGGACAGGGCGACAAAACAAAAAGGGGGGGGGAGACAGAGGATACACTTGGTCAATGCCGGCAATAACACTACCGTTGGCGTACACAACACACAATGAGCTGCCCTATGCACTAGGCCAAGCCCAACCAGTCACTAAGGTAGTCACCAGCCCATGGGGTAAAATGCCTAAAGCCAGCATCTGCACACCTGACACCCACAGGACCTTGCCCAGTAGTAGATGGCCACTTACACCATTGGGGTAGGAGTGAATCAGAGCCTTCACACAAGGGACCTACCCTGCCATGATCGCCCTGGCCTAGAAGCACCCACAGCCCACATCCCCCACCCAGCTACCTCCTAAAGCACGCAAAGTCAGCTTTCAGAATCTGTACTCACCCCCTTGTGGCTGCTGTGATGCCCTCAAGCGCCCATCCAACTCCGGATAGGCCACCTCCAGGATGCGGAATATCAGGGGGGTCAAGGAGCGACGGGCACCCCTTCCACGTTGGGAGGCCAGCCCCAGCAGGGCCTCCGCCGTCTTCTTGCTCCAGCGACAAATGTCCTCCCATCTTTTCCGGCAGTGGGTGCTCCATCTGTGGTAGACCCCCAGGGTCCGGACGTCCTTGGCGATGGCACGCCAAATATCTTTCTTCTGGTGGCGCTGACCTACATGAAATGTACAGGGGAAGAAGAGAAGTCATTACCAACTGCACCGTCAAAGCGAGTGGCCCCCATCTCTACCCTTGCCATGTGGCACATGCACCCACTGTCTTTCATGCACGCAGAACTCTGCCCCCTTCCTTCTTACATCCAGCCCTCTCCACACAGGCATAGCCCATACAACATGCTCCCTGTGTACTTACCTGTTTGTCTGGAGGACCGTAGAGTAGCGTGTTCTGGGGGAGGACCCCATTAACGAGCTTCTCCAACTCCTCCGATGTGAAGGAAGGGGCCCTTTCCCCAGACGCACGAGCCATTGTCTCTTCCAGACTGAGGTCACAGCAGCACTTGCAGTGTAGGTCCTCTCCTGTCGAAGATCAGGTATCGAGTGATTCAACAGATAGAAAATGGCGGTCACGTCCGCGGCGGTCACGTCCGTGGCGGTGCGTACCATCACCGCCGGCGTACATCGTCATTGGCTCCTGGGACCCATAGGGTCCAATGTTAACCAATTCAGCGATGCGCCGCGGTCTCCGACCGCCTACCGCAACGGTGTACAACGCCAGCGCAGTTACCTCACATCCCATTGTCCCACTTTGGAGGTCAGCCAGCCGCCATTTCATGGGCCCACATGGCCTAATTTCCAACTGCGTCACACATACCTAGGCCTAGTCTCAACACACATACAGGCCACCTTTTGTGTATGATTGGTGTTCTGTGTAAACTGTGGGTACGTACCACTGAGTTGTTTGACTCTGTGGTCGCTGTTGTCCTTCATAGGCACCGTCCGCGGGGACATGTGAGGAGATGGCGGCATCCTCCGGTGTACAGACCGCTGGTGGACCTGTCGACAATGGAGGAAAGACATTTGATAATCACCTACAGGTTTGACCATGCCACAATCCAGGAACTGTGTACCCAGTTGGAGCCAGACCTGATGTCAGCAATCCACCATCCCACAGGAATCCCCCCTCAAGTGCAGGTGCTATCAGTGCTCCATTTCCTTTCAAGTGGATCATTACAAACAACTGTGGCCATGGCATCAGGGATGTCCCAGCCTATGTTTTCCAACGTATTGTCCAGAGTGTTGTCTGCCCTGCTGAAACACATGCGGAGCTACATCGTTTTCCCTCAGGTGGAGGATTTGCCTACAGTGAAAGGTGACTTCTATGCCCTTGGACATATCCCCAACATCATAGGTGCCATTGATGGGACCCATGTGGCTTTGGTCCTCCCCACAGGAGTGAACAGGTGTACAGAAACCGGAAGAGTTATCATTCCATGAATGCACAGATGGTATGTTTTGCCGACCAGTACATCTCCCATGTGAAAGTCATGTTCCCTGGCTCAGTGCATGACGCCTACATCCTGCGGAATAGCAGCATCCCTTATGTGATGGGTAAACTCCAGAGGCACAGTGTGTGGCTATTAGGTGAGCCCCTGGAAGCAAGACACTGGGAATGGTTGTGTGGGGTTATCCCTACAGGTTAGTGTGTGTCTAACAGTTGTCCTTCGCCATTTGCAGGAGACTCTGGGTACCCCAACCTGTCATGGCTACTGACCCCAGTGAGGAACCGCAGGACCAGGGCAGAGGAACGCTACAATGAGGCCCATGGGTGAACTAGGAGGGTGATCGAGCGGACCTTCGGCCTCTTGAAGGCCAGGTTCAGGTGCCTCCACATGACAGGTGGATCCCTATTCTACTCACCAAAGAAGGTGTGCCAGATCATCGTGGGCTGCTGTATGCTTCACAACTTGGCTTTGCGACGACAGGTGCCTTTTCTGAAGGAGGATGGTCCAGATGGCGGTGTTGTGGCAGCTGTGGAGCCTGTGGACAGTGATGAGGAGGAAGCAGAGGAAGAAGACATGCAGAACAGGGACTCAGTGATCCAGAAATATTTCCAGTGAAACACAGGTGAGAATACATTCCTGCCTAGTACATGTACTTTTACACTAATATCTCTCTAATGTCTGTCGTTTTCACCCAGTGTATGGTCACTGAGTTGTCACTTTCCCTTACGGTTTCACAGATGTTGGTCCCAACGTGTGTCATCTGCTTAGATTCCTCACCATTTAGCCACACACGGTGCCTCTGGAGTTGACCCATCACGTAAGGGATGCTGCTATTCCGCATGATGTACGTGTCATGCACTGAGCCAGGGAACTTGGTATTCACATGGGAGATGTACTGGTCTGCCAAACACACCATCTGCACATTCATGGAATGATAACTCTTCCTGTTTCTGTACACTTGTTCACTCCCGTGGGGGGGGACCAAAGCCACATGGGTCCCATCAATGGCACCTATGATGTTGGGGATATGTCCAAGGGCATAGAAATCACCCTTCACTGTAGGCAAATCCCCCACCTCTTGGAAAACGATGTAGCTCCGCATGTGTTTCAGCAGGGCAGACAACACTCTGGACAACACCTTGGAAAACATAGGCTGGGACATCCCTGATGATATGGCCACTGTGGTCTGAAATGACCCACTTGCTAGGAAATGGAGCACTGACAGCACCTGCACTTGAGGGGGGATCCCTGTGGGTTGGCGGATAGCTGACATCAGGTCTGGCTCCAGCTGGGCACACAATTCCTGAATAGTGGCACAGTCAAGCCTGTATGTCAGTATGACATGTCTCTGCTCCATTGTCGACAGGTCCACCAGCAGTCTGTACACCGGAGGATGCCTCCATCTCCTCGCATGTCCCAGCGGACGGTGCCTATGAAGGACAACAGCGAGCACAGAGTCAATCAACCCACAGGTACATAACCACAGCTTGCACAGAACACGATTCTCAATGCATAGAATGGCTTGTATGAGTGTTGATGCAAGGCCTAGGTATGTGTGACGCAGTAAAAAGTAAGCCATGTGGGCCCCTGAAATGGCAGCTGCCTGACCTGTAAAGTGCGACAATGGGATGTGAGGTAAATGCGCTGGCGTTGCACACCGTGGCGGTAGGTGGTCACAGACCGCGGCGCAATGCAGCATTGGTTAACATTGAACCCTATGGGTCTCAGGAGCAAATGACGATGTGCGCCGGCAGTCGCGGTACGCACCGCCGCGGACGTGACCGCCATTTTCTATCTGCTTAATCACTCAATACCTGATCTTCGACAGGAGAGGACCTACACTGCAAGTGCTGCTGTGACCTCGGTCTGGTAGAGACAATGGCTCATGCGACTGGGGAAAGGGCCCCTGCCTTCACTACGGAGGAGTTGGAGAAACTTGTAGATGGGGTCCTCCCCCAGTACGCGCTACTCTACAGTCCTCCAGACAAACAGGTAAATACACTGGGAGCATGCTTTATGGGCTATGCCTGTGTTGAGTGGGGTAGATGAACGATGGGGGGGAGGGGAGCGATTGAGGCATGCATCAAACGACGGTAAGAGCATGTGCCACATGGCAAGGGTAGGGATGGGGGGCCACTCACATTGAGGGTGCAGAAGGTGATGACTATTCTTCTCCCCCTGTACATTTCATATAGGTCAGCGCCCATCAGAAGATCGACATTTGGCGTGCCATCGCCAAGGACGTCCGGACCCTGGGGGTCCACCACAGACGGGGCACCCACTGCCGAAAGAGATGGGAGGACATCCGCCGCTGGAGCAGGAAGACGGCGGAGGCTCAGCTGGGGAGGGCCTCCCAACGTGGGAGGGGTGCCAGTCGGACTTTGACCCCCCTGATGTCCCAGATCCTGGCGGTGGCCTACCCCGATTTGGATGGGCGCGTGAGGACATCACAGCAGACACAAGGGGGTGAGTACACTCTCATTCTGGTGACTTTGCGCGCAGTGGAGGTGTCTGGGTGGGGGAGGTGGGCTGTGGGTATCCCTAGGCCAGGGCGATTTCTGTAGGCTAGGCCCCTCCGTAAGGCATGGCCCTGTGCCCCCACCCCCCACCTCTGTACGGTGCCAAGTACAGCTAATCATGGCCCTGTGTTATCTATGTGTGCAGATGTCGTCCATAGGCTTGTAGGCCATGTCCCACGGATTGAGTAATCGTCCCCAAGTGCGCGGCGTAGTGCAGGGGGCTTCTGTGTCTGTCCTGTCCGCAAACGGTGTCGCCAATGCATGCACTCACATGTCTTTATTCTCCCCCCCCCCTTTTTTGTGGTCTTCCTGTTCATGTGTGCATTAGCATCATCAGGCGGAGGAGAAGTGGCATCGGAGCACGAGGGAGCTGCATCCCACATGGCCATGGAGGGCCACGCAACGGACTCCGAATTCACCAGTGGGACGGATGGCGAGGTGAGCTCCACAGCGGGGACTCGGGCAGACATCAGTGACAGCGACTCGTCCTCTGAAGGGAGCTCCCTTGTGGTGGCGGCAACATCTGTGCCCCCCGCAACAACAGGTACAGCCGCCACCCACCGCACCAGCACCGCCCTCCCAGCAGCCCCTCAGCGTTTGGCCCGTGCCCGCTCACCCAGGAAGGTGGGCATCTCCTCCGCCCCAGGCACCTCAGGCCCTGCCCCAGTCACCCCTGCTGCCCTCAGTGAGGAGGTCATTGACCTCCTGAGGACGCTCACTGTTGGGCAGTCTACCATTTTGAATGCCATCCAGGGTGTAGAAAGGGAGGTGCACCAGAGTAATGCATACCTGGAGGGCATTCATTCTGGTCAGGCTGCCCTTCAGCGATCATTCCAGTCTCTGGCCTCGGCACTAATGGCAGCCATTGTCCTTGTCTCTAGCCTCCCTCCTCCAACTTCCTCCACCCATACCCTATCACCTGTACCTCTGCCTATCCCAGACACACCATCAGACCAGCCTGCACACACCTCAACACCCAAGGGAAGCTCAGCCAGACATAAGCACCACACATCAGGTGTGCAGGAGGCCACCATCAGCCCCGGCACAGCTGCCCAGGAGGGCCACGCCAGCCACAGGACAGCTGCCCAGGAGGGCCCCGCCAGCCACAGGACAGATGGGCAGGAGGGCCCCGCCAGCCACAGGACAGATGGGCAGGAGGGCCCCCACAGCCACAGGACAGGTGGCAAATGACCTCCCCGCCATGGCCGGAACCGCTGAACTGGGCCCTTCATCTCAAGCACCGCTGAACTGGGCCCTTCATCTCAAGCACCGCTGCACTGGGCCCTTCATCTCAAGCACCGCTGAACTGGGCACCGCCGTCTCAAGCACCGCTGAACTGGGCCCTTCATCTCAAGCACCGCTGAACTGGGCACCGCCGTCTCAAGCACCGCTGAACTGGGCCCTTCATCTCAAGCACCGCTGAACTGGGCACCGCCGTCTCAAGCATCGCTGCACTGGGCACCGCCGTCTCAAGCACCGCTGCACTGGGCACCGCCGTTTCAAGCACCGCTGAACTGGGCCCTCCATCTCAAGCACCGCTGTACTGGGCACCGCCGTCTCAAGCACCGCTGAACTGGGCACCGCCGTCTCAAGCACCGCTGCACTGGGCACCGCCGTCTCAAGCACAGCTGCACTGGGCCCTTCATCTCAAGCACCGCTGAACTGGGCACCGCCGTCTCAAGCACCGCTGAACTGGGCCCGTCATCTCAAGCACCGCTGCACTGGGCCCTTCATCTCAAGCACCGCTGCAATGGGCCCTTCATCTCAAGCACCGCTGAACTGGGCACCACCGTCTCAAGCACAGCTGAACTGGGCCCTTCATCTCAAGCACCGCTGCACTGGGCCCTTCATCTCAAGCACCGCTGCACTGGGCCCTTCATCTCAAGCACCGCTGAACTGGGCACCGCGTCTCAAGCACCGCTGAACTGGGCCCTTCATCTCAAGCACCGCTGAACTGGGCCCTTCATCTCAAGCACCGCTGCACTGGGCCCTTCATCTCAAGCACCGCTGCACTGGGCCCTTCATCTCAAGCACCGCTGCACTGGGCCCTTCATCTCAAGCACCGCTGAACTGGGCACCACCGCCTCAAGCACCGCTGAACTGGGCCCTTCATCTCAAGCACCGCTGCACTGGGCCCTTCATCGCAGGCACCGCTGGCCCATGAGCGGCAGGGGCTGGCCCGCATCTGTGTCGGGCAGGGCTGCACGAGGCACCCTGGGCACCAGGCCCCCTCCAGAACCAGTGGAGACTGTTATCCACTTGTGAGACTGTGGCTTTGCACTCCCCAGGATGGAACAGTGGGCAGCCCACCCACTGTCAGGACTTGTGAGACTGTGGCTTTGCACTCCCCAGGATTGAACAGTGGGCAGCCCACCCACTGTCTGGACTTGTGAGACTGTGGCTTTGCACTCCCCAGGATTGAACAGTGGGCAGCCCACCCACTGTCTGGACTTGTGAGACTGTGGCTTTGCACTCCCCAGGATTGAACAGTGGGCAGCCCACCCACTGTCAGGACTTGTGAGACTGTGGCTTTGCACTCCCCAGGATTGAACAGTGGGCAGCCCACCCACTGTCTGGACTTGTGAGACTGTGGCTTTGCACTCCCCAGGATTGAACAGTGGCCATGGAGGCCCCTCGTGGATCTGGCGTTGTGCACTCATCTGGCTGAGGTGCCCCCGTTCCCTCCCCCCTGAGGTGCCTGTAGTTTTGCTATCTGATGCCCCTGCAGTGTTCTCTCCATTGGAGTCAGGTATCCTGTGTGGGCGTTGCCCATGTGATTTGGGCCCAGTGGTCCACGAACAATGCCTGCTACAATGCTCGGACTTGTACATTTCTGTATATGAAAGTTTTTGATGTGTATATATATTTATTTGGCAGTATTGCCATATATTCCAATGTTTAGAATCATTTCCTTTTGTATTTGCATTCTTCCGGGGGGTTTGGGGGTGTAACTCTGATGTGTTGCTATGCATTGATGTGTGTGTTGTAGTGGGTGAGGGTGGGTGTGTCGCGTATGTGTGTACCCGTAATATTTTCCCCTCCACCGTCCCCTGTGTCGTAAGTGCAGTACTCACCATTGTCTTCTGCACCGGCGTTCGTGCTCCTGGTAGAGGAGCAGGAAGACTATCACTGGGAGTATGTGGAGTTCGGGTTCCATGCTGTCCTGATTCGTCGTGGGGTGTATGGCGGTGAGCGTTTTCCCTTCGAAATGGCTGTTTCCGCTGTGTTTTTATCGGCGGGGCTACCGCCTGTTTGTTGGCAGGGACCGCCGCGCTGTTTGTTTGTACCGCCGTGGCGGGCGGTGTGTTAATGTGGCGGTCTCTGCTGGCGGTTTCCGCGAGGGTCGGAATTCCATTTTTTTTCCCGCCAGCCTGTTGGCGTTTTTGCCGCCGCTTTAACACTGACCGCCAGGGTTGGAATGACCACCTTTGTGCTTTAGGTGTGTTTATTTAAATGCAAAATATTGGAGGGGGAAGTTAAATGGTGAGGGATGATGGCGAAGGAGTGTCCATTGCAGAGTCCAGTCTATTAGTCTCACAGGTGCATTGCCCATATGGGCATAGGAAGTGGAGCTGGGGCAGTTTAATTATGGACAGGGTGACAAAGTGGGACAGTGGGATTACAATCAGGGTGGTATCATTTCTTGGCGGGGGTCTTGGCATCGTGCTCTGTCTTGTTCCTGGATCTGAGGGACCGTTTGCGGGATGGTTCTCCCTCTGCAGGTGCTGGGGTGCTGGTGTGGTGGTCCTGTGGCAGGGCGTCCTGTCCACTAGCGCCGGCGGAGGTGCTGGGCAGTTCATCGTCCATGCTAGTGTCAGGGGCCCCTTGGAGTGCCACAGTGTCCCTCCTGGTGTTAAGTAGTTCCTTCAGCACCCCTACGATGGTGCCCAGGGTGGAGCTGATGGTTCTGAGTTCCTCCCTGAAGCCCATATACTGTTCCTCCTGCATGCGCTGGGTCTCCTGAAACTTGGCCAGTACCGTTGCCATCGTCTCCTGGGAGTGGTGGTATGCTCCCATGATGGAGGAGAGGGCCTTGTGGAGAGTGGGTTCCCTTGGCCTGTCCGCCCCCTGTCGCACGGCAGCCCTCCCAGTTCCCCTGTGTTCCTGTGCCTCCGTCCGCTGGACCGTGTGATCACTGCCACTGCCCCCAGGTCCCTGTGGTTGTTGGGGTGGTGGGTTATCCTGGGTTCCCTGTTGTAGTGGACACACAGCTGATTGACGTGTCCTGGGGACGGAGGTATGGGCCCGCTGGGGGGGTGCTGTGCTGGTGTTTCCAGAGGGGGGGAGGTCTGTGATGGCCTGTGCCTGTGTGAGAGGAACCGACTGTCCTGAGGCCCCGATGGTCCGGGCTGGTCATCTAGATCCAGTTGGACAGAGGTGCTGTCATCACTGTGGGCCTCTTCTGTGGGTGGAGTGGACATGTCTGGACCCTCCTGTCTGGTGACGTTGGGAAGAGGTCCTGCAGGGGTGGAAAGGCATGATTATTGTATCTGTGTGTGGCATGATGTGCAATGGGTGGGTGACTGTGTACCCCAGTGCTGGCATTCCTGTGTGGGAGCTTGTGTGATGATGGTTTAGGGGGGTGTATGGCTATGTGCAGTGTGCATGCTTTGGTGATGGGTGTCCATGCTCTGTTGTTGCATGCAGGGTTTGGTGTTGGGATGTGTGGTTTGTGATATTGGTACATTTGTGAGGAGTTGGAGTGATAGGGGTGGGGCGAGGGTGAGGGTATGTGATAGTATGCAGGTAGGGTGGGGGATGTAACAGTTAAGATTTGACTTACCAGAGTCCATTCCTCCACCTACTCCTGCGAGGCCCTCAGGATGCAGAATCACCAAGACCTGCTCCTCCCATGTTGTTAGTTGTGGGGGAGGAGGTGGGGGTCCGCCGCCAGTCCGCTGAACCGCCAGGTGGTGTCTTGAGACCACGGAATGCACCTTCCCCCGTAGGACATTCCACCTTTTCCTGATGTCCTCCTGATTTCTTGGGTGTTGTCCCACTGCGTTGACCCTGTCCACTATTCTTCGCCATAGTTCCATCTTCCTTGCAATTGAGGTGTGCTGCACCTGTGCTCCAAATAGCTGTGTCTCTACCCAGACGATTTCCTCCACCATGACCCTGAGCTCCTCCTCCGAGAACCTGGGGTGTCTTTGTCGTGCCATGGGGTGGTGTAGGTGATGTGTGGGGTGGTGTGTGTGGTGATAAGTGTGGTGATATGTAGTGGTGTGTTGTGTGAGGTGCGTGGAAGTTGTGTGGGTGATGGTGTTATGTGCCTGTGGATGCTGTTGTACTTGCTGGTGGTGTCTCTCTCTGTGCTTCGTTCTCAATTTTTGTCGTAGGGGTTTGTGGGTGATGTGGGTGTGTGTTTTATATTGTGTTGGGTGTGTGGGAGTGGTGTGTGTATGTGTATCAGGTGTGTGTATTTTGAATTGTCCAATGTGGCTGTGTTTTGTAAGAGTGTGTATATTTTGAGCGCGGCGGTGTGTACCGCCAATGGAATACCGGGGTTGAAAGACCACTGCGTGGATTCGTGTTTCGTGATAGTGTGGGCATATTTCTGTTGGTGTGACGGTGGAGGTTTTGTTATCGCCAGTTTAGCACTGACCTTTGGTGTGGCAGACTTGTGTGGGTGTCTGAATTTTGGCAGGTTCCGAGATGTGGGTCAGAATAGCTGTGGCGTAATTCCGCAGCCGCGGCGGTGTGTTGGCGGTCTTCTGCACGGCGGTAAGCGGCTTTTATTACCAATGTTGTAATGACCACCTAAGTGTCTAGCTTGTAGGTACAATAGGCCCGTAATGAACCCACTGCAGGAGTGAGTGCTGATGTGTAGGGTAGAGGGGCTTATTTATTTATTAATGGATGATATTCCTCTGGTAACCACCGCCCTAATGTGCTCATTGCAGAAGTGGGCATGGGTATGTAGGACAGAGATACCTATTGGAGAATGGATGGTACTCCTCTAATAACCATTGCAGTTATGGAAGAGTCACTGAACAACTGGAATGTTCGTCTCAATGTAACACTAATACAATTGCAATACGAAGATTCTGATTGCAGAATTTTCCATGAAAATCCGAGAGTTGTGGCCAAAGCAAGTACTTAAGTCAATGTTTCTTCCTCCACGCATTGGTGGAGAATACCGGAGATAACTGATAGATATTGGAATGACAGTAGTGGGGAACATTAGATAAGGTGGATGACACAGGAAATGGACTTCATCTCCCATGATTCTCTCTGTGACACATGGATAACGTCACAGAGGACGATGGACACAACATTGGCAGAACGATGACCAAGGGGCAGGGGTTTAAATCCCTTACCCGTATTCACTGCAAACAGCAGCGGCAGCACTAAGAAGGGGTACTAATTAGGAGTGAATTGTGGAGGATGACTTTGACGAAGTAAGCTGGTGGCGAGGATTTCATACATGCGGGCATTTGCATAACTAGAGTGGCGCACTAAGTATTGTAATCCCTTCAGGATCAGTGCATGCCCTCGCCCCGGTGGAATAAGAAGTCATTCTATTGGCCTGGATGTGCCCGATAGGGTGGATGTTGATAAGTGTGGGAATGCGAGCCCTTCAGAGTAATTTTGTTGGTGTTGGACCTAACCCTTTTTGTGGGTTCATTCCCAGGCTTTTTGCCTCCTTTTTTCCTGGCCTCTTGTTGTTGGCTCTAGGACTCTAAGCACTTTGCCACTGCTGATCAGTGCTAAAGTGCAGGTGCTCTCCCTTCTATGATTGGCTTACACCTAATTGGCACATTTAATTTACCTGTAAGTCCATTGTGCAGTTTAATCTTCATACCCAGGGCCTGTAAATTAAATGCTACTAGTGGGCCTGCAGCACTGCTTGTGCCACCCACAGAAGTAGACTTTCAAAGCGGTTGCAGGGCCTGCATGTGCAGTTTCTGCCACAGGGACCTGGCATCTAAATTTACTTGCCAGGACCAGAACTCCCCTTTTACTACATGTAAGTCACCTCTAAGGTAGGCCCTAGCTAGCCTTATGGGTAGGGTGCTATGGATGTAGAAGGCAGGGCATGTGGCTGGTTGCGTGGCTTTTCCTGGTTGTGATAAACATCCTATTTGGTTTCTCACTGCTGTGAGTGCTGCCTTCTCTTAGGAAATGTCCTGTCTTGTGTCTAGGGGGTATTGTCTGATTTCTGAGGGGTAGCGTAAGAGTGTTTGATATGTTGTAATGGTAGTGAGAAATGCTGCTTACTGGTGTAGGTGGATTTTTTATTATCATTATAGAAATGCCACTTTCAGAAAGTGAGCATTTCACTGTGCTTATGACTCTGGTATTTTGCAGCTTGACTCCAATCCACGTCTGGGCAGAGTGACAGTTGGGCTTGTGCATACTTTTCAGACAGCCTGTACACAGGCAGGGTGGAGGTGTCACAGAGGTGCAGCTGCATTTCGAATGGTCTTCCTGGGCTGAGAGAAGGGGAGGTGGGGCACACTTGCATCTGTAAAGGCTGTGCTCTGGCCTCACACAAAGGGCTTGTTTACCCTCAACTGATGTCTGGAGACTGTGCTGGAGGAGAGAGGGGACACTTCCAGAACCCTCTCCCCCTCTTTGTTAAACCTTTGCAAAACTGAGTATAAGTACAGAGGATTTTACCCCACAATTTGGATACACTCTGGACTTTAACATGCTTGTAACTGGACATTTCAAACCCAATGAAGGAGATTTTCAGCTCCTGGGTGACGATGAACTCTGTTAGAAAGGCACATATAACTCAGGAAAGAAAATGATAACTTCCTAAAAGTGTCATTTTCAAACATACAATTTAAAATCTGACGACCATTAAATTGGATTTTAAATTACAACTAAAGAGAGCCCTTGAATAGTTTTTTAGCTACTCCTAAACTGAAGTTACAAGTTATAAGGTGTTATAATGCAGCCCAGTGCTTCCTTATGGGAGAGTCAGCCTCGCCACAGTGAAAAACAACTTTTGCAGTTTTTCTCTGCCAGGTCCTGTAAAACATAACATACACATGCCCCTCTTTTTAAATACCATGCACCCTTCCCTATGAGCATTTAGGGCCTGCCTTAGGGGTACTTATAAGTATTAAAAAGTAAGGGTTCGGCCTGAAAAGAGATTTATTACGCCAGGCTACTTTGTCAGTTTCAAAACTGCACATTCAGTCTGCAGGCATGGAGACACGTCTTGCATTGTTACTTTTATAGTGACACAATACGTGCGGCAGTCCATTAGTGACCTTTAACTTCTAGGTACTGGGTACACTTTTGTAACATATACTAAAAGAGGTAAGTTAAATAGGCCAATAAGGAGTGTTGCCCATTTCAACATGTTGTAGGGGTCAGAGCACTGGGGTCTGGACAGCAGTATTCCAGTCTGCAGAGTTCCGAACCCAGCAAAAATCTGGCAAAAAATGAGGGCCAACATAAAAAGGGGAAAAGGGACATTTTCCTACATTAGCAAATTGAAAACTAACCAGGTAGGCATGCACCGTTTCTTCAAGATAGACAGTATGGGCAGTAGAGGTGAAATAAGAGGCAAGGAAGGAGGAAGCAGGGGAGACATGGAAGAGATGCTAAAGAGACCAACAGGGTTGAAAAAAGAGGGAGAGAAGAGGAAGTGCAAGAGAATGGAGAGTAAAAAGAGCAAGAGAAGCAGAAGGAAATCATTTTCTTTGTCACCCTATATTATATATTGCAGGTGCTGCCCTCTCCATCAGGCTTTGGTGGCATGGGAGACAGGCATGAATATTCAGCAGGGGAGGCACAAGAAAGGCAGGGGCAGGAACAATAGATGTAAAGATAAAGAAGTGCCTCAAAAAGGTAGGGAAGTGGGTGTAAGGGAAGCATGAGTGAGACACTGTACTTCTAATTGTGCTTCTCATCCTGCAAACTCCATACATACCAAAACTCATGATTTAGGTGCAATTTCTAAAGTAAAAAATGTCATTATTTCTCCCTCTTATAAAATCCACCACATCAATGCAAGTAAATTGGGAAATTAATTTTTAAATTTTCTTACCTAAATCTTTTCTTCTCTGGTCTTAAATGTAGGCATGTATGCATTTCTGCAACAGCTACTGCTGTGTCTGACAACCTTTGCTGGGGTATGGGACATACAAGACAGACAAGTGCCAAGAGAGGGAGGGGGAAAAGAAAGAGAAATAGACATGAGCGTGCAAGAGAGAGATATGGATGAGCATGAGTATGGCCCATGCTGTGTACTAGAGCAAAGATCAAACTAAAGCAAAGACTTTTAATATAAAAGTGACTTTAGAAAGTCACCACTTTCTTTCCCCATAGTTCTGGTAGCTGTTTCTGATTCCGTACAACAAATGCCACATGAGACTGCCTGCTGTTTACCTGCCAGGAGGTGTCAAGGTCTCCCAGGAAAGGGGAACAAAAGGCATGTGAGTGGCAGAAGATGTGACCTCCTCCTGTTGGATGGCCATAGGGCTATGGCCTCATATGGATAAGCTTCAAAGGGCCACTGCCTGTCACAGGCAAATGCAAGTCACACCTTAGCTTGCCGTCTCCTAAGTGCAGGTAGACAGGCTGGCATCTCTCCCAAATGGGGAAAGTCTGTTGCAGAACCAGTTTCAAGGAGGAGTTGTTTATTATACTGGGCACACATAAGGGCCTATTCAAGGGAAGAAAGGTTCTGATATCTTGGTTTTGGACAGAGAGATGCACTGTGGGATTGTTTAGTGCTACCACCATGGAGGCAAACCAGCATGACTGAGTTCTGCCGACTTTGCAGAAAAGCTCCTGAGACTATGGTCCATCAAATCTGTACATGTGAAACAAACATAAAAGATTGAAGAAATATGCTGTGTGAGCATGGAGCCAGAAGGGGATACACTGTTGTAGGCCCGCAATTTTAGCATGTTTCAACTCGGAGGACATACAGCTCAGCTGCAGTCTTACAAAAAACCTGATGAGCTTTACCAGAAAATAAACCATCTCCCTGGTGATATAACCCCTGCAGCTATTCAAGCCCCCTGATTAAGTTTTATCCATGTCCTGCGTGTTGAACCACCACCTCAATGTAAACATGCAGTGGGGCACTGAAGCTGTATTTTGTCTCACAGATTAATTTGTCTTACCAGGCACTTTAAACATTCAACTTTCTGCACTATGTTTTATTTAGGATCTCTACTCGAAGTGTCTTTTTGTGAGTTTTGATTTTAAAGGTTTCACGTACATACTTAGTGCAACGGTTTTAATTAACTGCACACTTGATAAAATTAAACTTAAACTTGAACTAGTTCCAATCCCCCAAGAAGTGATGCAAGAATGGACATGGGTGCCCGTGGGAGTTTTCACCCAGATAAATGGAGAGTCCTTTGCACCCACAAACTAAAAATTGGCATAAAAGTGACACCCTCACCCCTGGCTACCAGCCTCACAAAAAACTGTAGTCAGAAAAAACAGAAGAAGGACTGCACCTGCTGAACCCGTGGACCTCAGAAAGAAAGGCTGCACCAAGAAAGACTGCATCTGCTGAAATAATGCAGTACTCCAGAAAGAGAAGGGTTGCTCCTACTTTTGACTTCATGGAGAACGAGAGAGACTCTAAGGGCTGGATATATTGTCACTTAGGCCAAGGACCAGTTAGTGGATTCCAGGGGCTAGTTGGCTAGCCTCCAGCTAAACGTCAAGGACAGAAAATTTAAAGAAGCCAGCTGATCAGTTGCCACTGCGGTTGCCCTGGAACCTGCTAGTGTAGCCCATGAGATCGAGTCCTAGCCCCCTAAGAGGTGCCACTCATGTCCTTGATCCTTAGTTGGTGCTGGAGTGTACTCTTTCTCTGAAACGAACTGCAATTTGTGATCCTAAAGCAAAAAGATAATGTTTTTTGGTACATTATTTGAGGCTCATACAATACCACAACTTTGCCTGCTCGTAGGTAGCCTCGATCACCAGTTGAGAATCAAGGCTTCTAGCGAACCCCCCCGAAATTCTTCTGTTCACCCACATTGAACCTAAAGCTGGTCTCAAGCTACAAAGGATCACCCAGATGAGCCATCGATGAGAAAAGTTACCAGAAGAGTTTTGTGAAGATATTCCACCAACAGAGACAGTTATTATGCTTCCTCTCCTCCAACAGTTGTCTCCACCCTGCTTGCAACATTCCACTCAGTTGCCTAGGTGCCCTTGGAGCGTCACTGGTAGAATATCTGATCAGTGAAATTCCAATGACAAGCCACAACACATCTCCCCTACTATACGAAACTAAAAAACTACTACTAAAGAAAATCTGGTTCCAAATTACAAGGAATAATACAAATCAATGAAAATAAAGAATAAAAGAAAATTAACCAAACAGTTGTACGATTCACCTCCGTAACTTTATAATAAAATAACAAGCAGTTTGCTTTAATACATCTTATATCCCTATAAGATGCCAGATAATAAAGTTTACAGCTCCATCAAGTTGCAGAAAAAAGATACATTTCTGATATCCACCATTACTACTTGTCACACAAATCATAGTCCAAGAAGTAGGAGGGTGCTTTCTTTAGCTGGAGACTGCCACGGTTTTCTCCAGTTATCCCATCACCTCCTTCTCAGTAGCATTGAAGCTGTTACCATGTCTAACTCTCCCATCAAATCTTGCCAACCTGGATATACTCACACACTTCCATTGCACAAAACCACTATATTTCTCTTCACCAGAACAATATGCTTTGGGCCCCAATACTTAGATCTAACTCTGGGTGTCCGCCCTGACCTTTGTACAAATACATAATCACCCATCTGCCACACTTGCTCACATACATTGTGTTTAACATCAAAACATTGCTTGTATTTTCCTGATGTCTCTCCACAACACTTGAATCAACCACGTTCATCTTCTCCTCACACTTCAAACAAACAGGATTTAGTTTGGACCCCACAAGCCTTCCTCTCAAACATTGAAAAGGTGATAATTAGGTTACAATGTTGGTTGTATTGTGATGTGCCTACCCCCTAAGCACAGCGCTTAGCGGAATCCTTCTCTCCACTGCTAGTTGGGCAGATAATTTAACCAGCCTGTTCAAGCATTCAACCAGACCATTGGCCTGTGGTGAATAGAGTGCTGTGCGTAAACCTGTGATGCCCAGTTCCTCTACAAATTACTTCATCTCACTTGAGTAAATACCATTGCCTGTGACACCACACTTAGGGATTCCCTTTGAAGCAAACACATCTCTTAGGAATTCCAAAAGCATTCTGAACAGCACAGTACTCATAGAACATGCTACAACCCACTTAGAAGTATAATCAACTAACACCAGAATAAATCTTTCTCCTTGCGCCAATAGCTCAAAAGGCCCTAGAACATCCAGCCCCACCTTGATCCTCTGTAACTGCTACTGGTGGCAATGGAGCTGTCTTTGTTACTTTAGGCTTGTCACCTGTTGCACACTGGATGCAATCTCTCACTACTCTTTGAACTTGGCAATCCAAACCTGGCCACCAGTATCCTTCTCTAACACTTGGTTTGGCCAGATCCCTTCCTAAGTGTCTTTCGTGCACAAGATTAACAATCTTGTTCTATAACCCCTCAGGGGGAACCATCTGATTGCCTCGGAAAAGATTACCATCTTCAAAACATAACCCTTCTCAAACATTCCAAAACCTCCTGCTTCCACCGTGAAATCCTTGAAATTCAGCCACCCTGACACCACCAAATTTTTGACTAGTTCTCTCACCACATCTTTTGCAGCTTCATTGTCCCCCTCAACGTTGCAAATTTCCGATTCCTTTACCCACGTGACAGGGTCTGTCACCACTTCTTCCTTGACCAATCTACCCATAGGCAACCGGGACAAGCAGTGCGCTGGTACATTCTTGACACCCGGCAGACATTTGACTTGGAAATTAAAGTCCATCAAACCTTCTACCCACCTCTTTATAAGTGAAGAAATATTATCCACACTCCTGCATTCTAACAGCTGCACAAGAGGTCTATGGTACGTCCTGAGTTTGAATGGTAGTCACACACTGAAAGAATTTAAAAGGGTGTATCATCCTAATGCAGGCCAACGTCCTGTGTTCAATAACAAGCATCTTTCTTCAGCACCCTTAAGCGAGTGCGAGGTGAAAGCCAAAACCTTTTACTCACCATCCATCACCTGGGACAATACTACACCAAGTCCCTTCAAACTGGCGTCATTCATTAGAAAAGTCTTCTTTATGGCATCAAAATGGCCTAAAGTTGGCATTTTTGCAATCTCTCCCTTTACAATTTTGAAAGCCTTCTCTGCCTCTTCTGTCCAGTCAAATGGAACTACCTTCTTAAGGTGCAATTGGATGGGCTGTACCAAACTGGCAAAGTTCTTGACAAGCTGGGAATATTTGTCCACCATGCTCGGAAATGACCTGATCTGGTGGTCTGAGATGGTGCATCAGTGATGGGATCTAATATTTCAATATTGGGACTGATCCCTTCTGCTGAAATATTGTGTCCTAGATACTCAACTGACCCTACTCCAAACTTGCAGTTCTTTTTCTTAAGGTCAGCCTCTTGTCCTTCAATCTTGTTAACACCTGCCTCAAAATTTCATCTTGGTACTACCTATCCTTCCCATACAACAAGATATCATACTGGAAGTACATCACCAACCCAATGCCGTCCAAATCCAATTGTAAAAGCGTTTGAAAGCACGCAGCTCTGATGATAATCCAAATAGCAGCCTCTTAAACCTATATGTTCCCTAAGGCATGTCAAAAGAAATGAGGGCTCTGAAGACCTTGTGCAGCATCACCTGGTGGTAGGCAGCAGAAACAGCTATCATACTTAACATAGTAGCACCCTGTAGGACAGTGCTCCTTTTGACATGGTTACCCCCCAAACATTTTGTCTGATATTGATGCTGACTTGACTGAGAGTATGCTGGGATCCTGCTAACCAGGCCCCATCACCAATGTCTTTTCCCTAAAAATGTTCCATTGTTCCCACAAATGGCGTACGCCTGGCACACAGCTAAGTCCCTTGTAAAAGGTGCAGATGGTACCAAGGGCCCTATGACGAGGGAAGGTCCCCAAGGGCTGCAGCATGTATTATGCCACCCTAGGGGACCCCTCACCAAGTACATGCACACTGCCCTTGCAGCTTGTGAGTGTTAGTGGGGAGACAAAGTTGGCATGGCACCCCTCTCAGGGTGCGAAGCCCACAAACCACTGCCTGTGACATAAGTAAGTCACAGGCAGTGGTTTGTCACCCCTCTAGCAGGCCTTACAACCGTTAGGCAGGGTGCACTGTACCACAGGTGAGGGCATAGCTGCATGCGCAATATGCCCCTACAGTGTCTAAGTCCATTCTTAGACACTGTAAGTGCAGTGTGGCCATATAAAGTACATGGGCTGGGGGTTTGTTCTTACAAACCCCACAGCTCCATGATGGTTCCACTGAACTCTGGGAAGTTTGGTATCAAACTTCTCAGCACAATGAACCCACACTGCTACCAGTGTTGGATTTATTGAAAAATGCACCTAGAGGGCATCTTCAAGATGCCCCCTTTGTTTTAGCCAAACTTCTAGTGCAGGATTGACCAGTCTGTGCCAGCCTGCCACTTCCAGATGAGTTTCTGACTACATGGGATGTGAGGATTTGTGCTCTCTGTGGCCAGAAACAAAGCCTGCACTGGGTGGAGCTGCTTCACACCTGCACCCTGCAGGAAATGTAACACCTGGTGAGACCCTCTAGGGCTCAGGCCTCTTGTTACAGTGCCCCAGGGCACTCTAGCTAGTCGAGATACCCACCCACCCGAACAAAGCCCCACTTTTGGCGGCAAGTCCGGGGAGAAATTATGAAAAACAAGGAGGAGTACCAACTTTGGCTATGACCACCTCTAAGGTGCCCAGAGCTGAAGTGACCTTCTCCCTGCAGAATCCTCAATCTTGGTTTGGAGGACAGGGACCAATAGGGTTAGATCTGTGTCCCCCCCAAAGGGAGTGGGCACCAGAAGGGTGTATTCACCCTCAGGGGCAGTAGCCATTGGCTACTGTACTCTGTCCCTGGTAACACCCCTAAATCCAGGATTTACGGGCTTTACTGAACCTAGCTTATCAGATTCAAGGTGACCTCAAGAAGATGACAAGAAGAAAGAAGAAGGACCTGTAAGCTGACCCCCAGCAGAGAAGACTGAAGACACCAACTGATTTGGCCCCAGCCCTATCAGTATGTCTCCAGCTACAAACAGGCGATGCATCCTACAGGACCAGTGACTACTTAAAAGCCCCAAGAGGACTGTCTGCACCTCAGAGGACCAAGAACTCCCATGGACAGCGGTCCTGTCCAGGAATAAACTCTAGCAAAGGACTCCAGAACTGCCCTGGGTCCCTGAGTCCTGCCCACGCTGCACTTGATGCTCACGGCCCACCGGTCCAGAGCAGCTCCCCAGGCAATTCTGACCTAGAGTCCACCCTCTGTTGACCCCTCCTGGCCAAAACGACGACGCTTACAGCCTAAATCTGGAGGACCCCCCCTGACTGCTAGAGAACCAGACAAAGATTCCCGACCCTAAAGGTACCCTTGCACCTGCAACCTCCTGGCCTTGGAGAATCCCACCATCAGTGCAGCAACATTCAGCAGACCACCCTCCTCCCTGTCTAGCCTGTGGTTTTCCCGAACGAATCCCCTGGACCTGGCCTGCAGCATCTTTGTGAGGCCCGGGGACCCCCTATTGAAAAGAATTGGGGCCCGACGCTAAGCTGGAACAACCTGCCCACGCACCTCAGACAAAGCCTATCCCTCACCATCTTCAGGAAGAACCTCAAGACATGGCTCTTTGAATGAGGCCCAGACCCACCACCAGCGCTTTTAGACTCCCACGGGTGAGTAGTTGCGCTGTATAAAAACTGAATGATTGAGTTTGCACCTTGCACCTGACCGCCCCTGTGCTGCTGAGGGTATGTGTTTGGTGCTGACCTGTGCCCCCCAGTGCTCTCCTAAACCCCCAGGTCTGCCCTCAGAAGATGCGGGTACTTACCTGCAGACAGAACCAATTCTGAGTGCCCCCAGTCTCCATAGGAACCCATTCTAAATCTTGCAACAACTTTGACCTCTGCACCCCGCCGGCCCGTGTTGCTGGTGGTGGGTGTTTTTTTAATGTTAACTTGAACCCCAACCTGTGGACATCCTATACCCCGGAGACTGGAACTGTAAGTCTTGTACTTACCTCGAAACTTATTTTTCTTTCCTCCAGAACTGTGCTTGAAAACTGCACAGTCAACTTTTAAAACAGAATATTGCTATTTATATGAAAAACGACTAACTTGTCACATTCCAACAAAGTGTATTGATGCATATGCTTGCTACTTACTTGCAAATGTTTTTACCTGCAAACTGAATCCTGTGGTTCAAGAAATAAAGTAAGAAAATATTTTTTTGCTGTATAAAAACCATTGGCCTAGAATTAGTCATTGAGTATGGGCTTCCTTTATTGCCTGTGTGTGTACAACAAATGCTTTACACTGCCCTCTGGTAAGCCTAATTTCTCGACCTCTCTATCACAAAAGAGAACATTAGTATTATCTACTTTAGCCTCTGTTAAGCCTCTAGGGAACCCCTTGACTCTGTGCACACTATGTATCATTTTGATATGGTATATACAGAGTCAACTTCCTACACACCCTTGAGTAGTAAGGGCCTCCATGATATTCAGCAAGGGTTGAAGATCCACCCAAATGCATTGGTTGAGATCCCTGGGATCAACACACATACAGATCTTAGCCCTATTGTCCTTCAGAGCCAAAACCACTGGAGCCAATTATTCTGAGGACTCTATCTCCTCAACAATCTAATTCTTCCTGCGAGTGCTTCATCATAAGGTTGGGTGCCTTGCCTTGTGTACAACTGGCTTTGTGTCTTTCTTTAAAACGATCTTGTGCTCAAAACCTTTGAGAAGACCCATTCAACGACTTCCCCAAGAGTGGCCAGTATCACAACTTAGTTGCGAGAATTGAGGTTCAAGACAATACCAAATCCCTCTGGTGCCTCCATCCCAACAGGTTGCCCCCCCCCTCTTGGCTAAGTACATTTTCCCTACAGTTTCCCATGATTGAAAATTTATCGAAAGCACAGTATAGCCCACAAGATCTATCTTCATGCCTCTGCATCCTTCAGGACTGATATCAAGTAGAAATAACGCAAAGCTCGTGCAAAAGACTTTTTCCCACATCTTGTTGTCCACCAATGTGAACGGAGACCCTGAGGCCCATATTTATACTTTTTGACGCTAAACTGCGCTAACGCAGTTTAGCGTCAAAAACTTTTGCGCCGTCTAACGCCATTCTGAAGCGCCATGCGGGCGCCGTATTTATGGAATGGCGTTAGCCGGCGCAAGCAGACCGGCGCTGCCTGGTTTGCGAGGAAAAAAACCACGTACACCAGACAGCGCCGGCGTAGGGGGAAAATGGCGTATGGGCGTCTTAAAATGGGGCAAGTCAGGTTACGTCGAAAAAATCGTCGTAACCCGACTTGCGCCATTTTTTTTCGACGCCCATCCCCCATCAACATGACTCCTATCATTGTAAAGATAGGAGTCATGCCCCCTTGCCCAATGGCCATGCCCAGGGGACTTCTGTCCCCTGGGCATGGTCATTGGGCATAGTGGCATGTAGGGGGGCACAAATCAGGCCCCCCTATGCCACAAAAAATAAAAAAAAAAATACTTACCTGAACTTACCTTAATGTCCATGGGATGGGTCCCTCCGTCCTTGGGTGTCCTCCTGGGGTGGGCAAGGGTGGCAGGGGGGGTCCCTGGGGGCAGGGGAGGGCACTCTGGGCTCATTTTGAGCCCACTTGTCCCTTAACGCCATCCCTGACCCAGGCGTTAAAAAGCGGCGCAAATGCGCCGTTTTTGGCCACGCCCACTCCCGGGCGTCTCTTTTGCCCGGGAGTATAAATACCACGTAAAGGCCTGGGAGTCATTTTTTAAGACGGGAACGCCTCCCTTGCATATCATTAACGCAAGGAAGGGGTTCACGCTAAAAAATGACGCACACTCCGGGCACTTTGGCGCCCGAAGCGTCTAACGCCACAGTATAAATATGGCGTTAGTTGGCGTTAGTTCTGCGTCGAATTTGCGTCGACAAAAAACGACGCAAATTCGGCGCAACCAGAGTATAAATATGGCCCTGAATCAGCCAAAACAGTGACCACCTATTTCCATCTCCCACTCAGGATCATTACGGGACTACTATGAACTGCATCATCCAACTGCATCATCCAACTGCTTAACATCTGTGGGGGAGGATACCACACGCAAGATCACACTCTGACTCTCCTCAGGGACAACCAAAACTTTGTGCACCTTTGCATTCTTGTAAACTCTGACACAATGCCCATTGTTCCTGTAAATATGACATACCACATTCCGGGCCATGCATTGACTGTTCGAAAAATGATAAGGGCTGACACATACAAAGCATTTTAATTTGGTGCCCTTCCCATGCACCAGGACCAGAAGCACCTTCACCACAGCCGGGATGCTGGGGGATGTTCCTTTGGCTGTAATTGGCACCTTGCCAACTGACTACTTGTCAATAGACGCTCTATTTGGCTTTGCAGACAACCGGTCCACAGAACGAGAGGTGTTTCCTCGCATTTCTTTAACCCAGCTAGATGCATGCTTCATACCTTCCACAATTTTGATAGTCTGTTTAAGTGAAGGATTCTTTGCTAATACCTTTTCTTGGACACTTGGGCCATTGGTGGAATGCACCAATTGGCCCCTAATAAGGGAATTGGCCAGCTCACCAAATTCACAGGTTCGAGCAAGGTTTCTCAGAGCAGCCATGTAGTTGGCTAGCTGTTCCTCTTTAGTCTGGGCCCTCAGAAAAAAACCTGTGCCTCTCCATTACAACATTATTATGTGGCCCAAAGGGTTTCTCCCACATAACACTAGACATTTCAAACACATCTCTTGGTTCACCTTCCCTAGTGCCAGTGTCAATTTCTTCCATACTCTTATAGATGTTACACCCTTCTATTCATTAGTTATGTAGTGTTAAAAATTGGGTCTCCAGTTGTCAGAGGTAGACACTCTTGTCCAAGTAGGGACCACAATCCTGGTCAGGGTAAGTCTCTACACAACCTTAATTATCCTGTGCTCACCCTCTAGTAGCTTGGCACAGTGCAGGCAGGCTTAACTTAGAAGGCAATGTGTAAAGTATTTGTGCAATGACTCATACAGTAACACAGTGAAAACACCATAAAAAGTACTCCATACTAGCTTAGGAAAATAGATAATATTTTTCTGAGTAAAATAAGACCAAAGTGTCAAGAATCCAATGTACACAAGTAAAGTTCTGAATTTTGCAAGATTAAATCCTATTATAACACTTAGAAACACAATAGCTCCAACTGGGGCTAATACGACGTTGTGCTGGAGTCGTTCTCAACAGTCCGACACCACTCGTGGGTGAGTGTGGGCCAGGCATGGAATCGCATGGACCCCAGACACAGTACCTTTGGAAAACGGGGATACAATGACGTTGTGTGGAGTCAAGGAGATGAGGCGTCACTGGAGTCGGTGCGCCGTTGGTTCCTTACTGCAGTCGGGAGGTGAGGAATTTGGGTCCTTACTGCCAGGCAGGGGAGGTGATACATCGGTTCAGTCCGGTTGCATTGGAGGTGATGCTTTGTTGATGGAGAGGTGTTGGTTTCTTATGACCCAGCAGGGTCGATGAGTTCAGCAGGTCATGACCAAGTGCGTCAACTTCGCAGTGTCACGATCACACCACAAGAGTTCAGTGGCGTCATGGGGACGTCAGGCTTGCATCGCAGGTCACAATCACTGTGCTCAGCGAGGACCACGGAGCAGACAGTAGTGTGGTGTCAGACAGTGGCACCGGTTCTGGAGTGGCTGAGGTCAGTGGACTAGCTAAGAGCTAGTAGATGAAGTCTTTATTGACCCTGACACTTCAGAACAGGAGTCAAGCTCAATCCAAGCCCTTGAAGAGCGCTTGCAGAGGAAGGCAGAGAACTTCCAGCAGAGTCAGGGAGCAGCAGGCAGCAGTGCAACAAGAAGGATAGCAGTCCTTATAGAAAAGCAATCCAGATGAACCCTTTGGGCAGCTCAGCAGTCCTTCTGACAGAGTCCAGTTGTAGATCCATAAGTGTTCTATTTGGTGAGTTCAGAGACCCAATATATATACCCCAAAGTGCCTTTGAAGTGGTACAAACTTCAAAGAGTGGTTTTGAAGTACACAAGTTTCCCTTCCTTTAATCCATCCCTGTCTGCCAGGAGCCCTGTGGGGGGTTATCAGTCCTTTGTGTGAGGGAAGACCACTGGTGTTTGAAGTGCAGGGGAGAGCCCCTCCACCCTTCCTGCCCAGGTAAACCCATCTGTATGCAGATGAAGGCAGATGCAACTGAGTGTCCTGTGTTTATGGCTGTCTGTGTGGAATGCATAAAGGGAGCTGTCAACCCACACAGACCAGACGTGGATTGGAGACAGGCTTTAAGGCACAGATGGCAGAGTGTTCAGGGAAATGCCTACTTTCTAAAAGTGGCATTTCTGAAATCGTAATGTAAAATCCAACTTTACCAGTAAGAAGGATTTCTTACTACCATTTCAACCACACCAAATATGACAAGTCTACACTTAAAAGTATATAAGGGAGTATCCAATGCTGGCCTTTGAGAGGAGCAGACTTCACAGTAGTAAAAAACGACTACCAGGACATGTAAAACCTATAGGTGCATGTTCTGCCTTTTACTTACATAGCACCCTGCCCAATGGGTTACCTAGGGCCTACCTTAGGGGTGACTTACATATAAGAAAATGGGAAAATAAGGCCTGGCAAGTAGTTTTAAATGCAAGGTTGAAGTGGCAGTAAAAGTGCATACACAGGCCTGAGACATGGTTAAGGGGCTTCTTATGGGGTGGCACAATCAGTGCTGCAGGCCCACTAGTAGCATTTACGTTACAGGCCCTGGGCACATCTAATGCATTTGCTAGGGACATATAGGTAAATTAAATATGCTAGTTGGGTATGAGCCAATGTTACCATGTTTAGGGGAGAGAGCACAAGCACTGGCTAGCAGTGGTAAAGTGCTCAGAGTCCTAAAACAAGCAAAAATGAGATCAGAAAAATGGAGGGAGGCAGGCAAAACGTTAATGGAAGACCACCCTAAGCCTGTCAGGTTTTAGAAGTAGCAACACCACCTGCTTCCTAGCTGCAGAGAATTCCCCTTCCCCCAGTTGGCACCAAATATTAGTCAAAGAGACGTTTTCACATCTTCCATGGCAAGATAGACTCTCCCAATTCTGACAAAAATTGTGAAGGTTGTGACATGTTTGCTACTGCCATGTTGTGGTTCCTGCAGAGTATCTCAAAATAATAAACTAAAGTAAATGACTAACAAAATAAGTTAAAACTGGCCAAATTAACCAGTTAATATAATAGACTAAAATAAATAATCTTCACAGAAAACGTGTCCTTCTGTGTCCAAGATTTACCACTATCACCAAAATCACTCTTATTTTGCTGCACAATGACACTTTGTTCCTTTCTCCCATGTCCACAAAACTTAAAATCAGCAGAAATTCAGTGTCCAGGGTTCACTTTTTTGTACCAAATTCCTCTATGTTCAGGATGGTAGCATACACTTCCTTGTTCCCCATAAATACCACAGTTGTGATTCACTAATTGAAGCAGGGCATGGTGTAGTTGTTTCAATCATGCAGCAGTGGTGTGCTCGCACACTCAGTTTCTTATGTCCTATCCACACTGACACCTCAGGCACAATAAAATGCTGACGACTTAAATTGAATGTCAGCTGCTGCGTGGATCGCGTGATGCCAGTAGGTCGTTTACACAACACGCACAGCCATTCAAATGATGCAATACAGCTACGGTTATTGTAGGAGGCTGGCCTGGTTTATAGTGGGTACCTATGGTACTTACACCTTATACCAGGTCCAGTTATCTCTTATTAGTGAAATGTAGGCAGTGTCTAGGATCTAGGCTCTCTAGAGGTAGTTGTAGCTGCAGCCAAGGCTTATCTAGGAGACATGCAAAGCTCATGCAATACCACTGTAGTCACACAGTACTCACACACACACACACACATGTAAGAAAATACTCAGTGTTACAAAAATAAAGGTATTTTATTTTAGTGACACAAATGACAAAAAATACCATAGAGACTATACTCCCGTAGGAGGTATGTAATACACAAATTATATACACTATATGCAGAAAAATGTGTAAAAACAGTTAGGAACACAAACCATATTCTAAGAAAGTGGAATGCGAATGTCAGTTTCCCACCTAGGCAAGTAGTGTGTAGAGGGTCACTGGGAGTACCAGAAAACCCCAAAGGTAAGTACTAGGACCCATCTCAGGGCCCAAGAAAGCAGGAGTAAAACACAGTAACTTTCCCAGAACACACACATACATAAGAAAGAAGATTATGCAAGAACCAGAAGAGATTGCAAGACACCAACAGTGGATTCCTGAACCTGAAGACCTGTGGAAGAAGGGGACCAAGTCCAAGAAGAACAGAAGAGTCCAGGGAGAACAGGAGCCCCTGCTAACACAGATGAAGGTGCAAAAGAAGTATTGCACCCTAGAAGATGGATTTGGGTTCCTGGTTGGTGCAATGATGTCCCAAGCTTGTGGTTAGCGGAACATGGTGCTGCCCTGGATCAGGAAGGACCAGGTGGACTCCACCCAGGAGGGGGAGTCGAAGGGGGTTCTTAGCAACTTAGAGAGCCCTCAGAAGACCAGGCAGCATGCACAGGAGTCCCACTGCATGGGGACAAGGGACGGTGCACAAGAGGCCCATGCAGCACTACGACAAAGGCTCCCATGCCTCCGGAGAACCACTCAGGATGCAGTGCATCACAGGGTAGAGTGCTGGGGGCCAGAGCTGCAAGATGCATGAAGAACTTTGTGGAAGGATGCCAACAAGCTTTTGCAACTGAAAAAACACATAGTGCACGGGGTTACTGACTTGCGTGGGAAGGCAAGCTCTTACCTCCTCCAAAGTTGAACACTAGGATGTCAGGACCATTGGGACCACTTCAGTCTACCACCCGTGGCGCAGGATATATGCACCTCAGCCAGAGAGGGGATCCACGCAGTCGGTTGTCATTGCAGTAGGGGCTGGTGAAGCAGGGGAGTGAGTCCTTCACCCCAAGGTAGATTCCTTTGCTCTTCTGGTGCAGGCTGAAGATCGGCTGTCCTCAGAGGATATACAACTGGGAAACAGTTGCTGGCTGGAGCTGAAGATACAATGTTGCAGAAGGCGTCTTCTTTGTTGCAGTTTGTAGAGTTCCTGGAGAGTCCAGAGGCAGTTTCTTCAGTGAGAAGTTGAAGTGGAGGATGCAGAGGATTCCTGCTGGTGTCTTGCAATCCGAATCTGAAGAACCACCCAAAGGAGAGATCCTAAACAGCCCTGAAAGGGGTATTTGGTCAGCTACACAGGTAAGCACCTATCAGGGGAGGGCTCTGACGTCATCTGCTGGCACTGGCCACTCAGATGCTCTCAGAGTTCCCTGCCAACTTGGAATCCAAGATGGCAAAACCCTCTGGAGGAGCTCTGAGCACCACCCTTGGGGTGGTGATGGACAGGGGAGTGGTCACTCCCCTTTCCTTTGTCCAGATTCGCTGTTTTGGTACTGGTAAACTCTTTACATCTGTTTCCTTTGAGTTAATCCTGACTGCTCTGTGCCACAGCTACCCAGGGCTAAATAAAGGTTTGATTTAAAGAAACCTATGTGGACCTGAGGCAGAATAATGACATTAATACTTGGTGAGGGCTTACAACCACCTCAAATAATAATCTGCTTTCTCATAAGGATTTTTTTTTCCTTGTCCCAGCTAAAGGTGTCACAAGAAGGAATCTGTAACTGCTTGTGTTGTTGTCACTACATGTGCCCGGTCCCAGTCTGTTAAAAGTCTAACAGAAGTCAGGATACACAGTGTTGTGTGGGAGATGATCACTGGGGTGCTGAATCTCCCATGATCATCTTCAATCAGAGTTTAGGCTCACTGGTCACACTAAAAAGAGGAGTGGGGTGGAAGGAGGTTGAGTGAGGCAAGGGTCTGGGCCTGGATAAAACAGCACAGGAAAAAGCACAGCACACCACCAGTGCAGCAGAGCAGATTAAAGTTTTTTTTTCAGTGCTCACACTCCAGTTAAAGGCCACTGACTAGTATAGAATATGAGAACTTCTAGGGATGGCGCCAAGGGGGAAAAGATGTCTAGAAGTACAGTAGACTATCTGAAGTACTAACAATTTTAACAGTTGCATTTTCCCATGATAATTTCCACGAGAAGACAAGCATCTCAAGTAAGAGGGGGCTTGGGTTCAGTGTCATCATGCTAGTGAAATCATGGGTAGAATTAAGACTACAAAGAGCATAAAATGTGTGCCAGATGGCAAACATACTCTTTAAATGCCACAGGAAATGGGAAAGGAAAAGGACAGCATGAATCACTGGAGGGATAGAACTTCTACCTATCTAAAGTAAAACTTCTACCAAATCAATGCTAAATGTTTGAGATCAGTTTAGTATTGAAATTTACATCATTGGGAAGCCACTTGTCATAGGTCTCCTAAAGTAGCCCAAACAATAGTCAAGCTGAGATTTCTGAACACCTGAGAAAATTCAAACGGGTGCCTCTTTGAAGGACAGGATAACCCTATCGCAAGCCAGCCCTTCTATAAGACAAGAGTGAGGTTGAAGGCTTGCAGATTTATATTGTCAGCCCGTTTTGTGTTAGGAATGCATGCAGTGCAACCAACGGGGGTAGAGGATTCCAATGAGGAAGATGATAATGGTGAAGCAAGGAGAGTCTGAGGCCTCTTATATGGTTGCGAGTGGATTATTGATTATGGTCTAAACTGTAGATTTTACTCCTCCTGGGTACTACCGTATAAAGAATAAGGTCAAAATTGACAGACAACCCTATAGTACAAAGCATGTTTAGGTCATTTAACGAATAGATCAGCAATTTGGTTTCATTAAGTGACTACCGACCTCACATAACACAGCATCATTTTTCCTCTACATCATTTTCCGGCATTTAAAGAAGAGAAGGTAGAAACTTTACACAGAGGAACAGAGTGAAAAATATTTTCTTTCCATCAACGTTTTGTGTTGCCAAAGTCTCTGTAACAGGCCAGGGAATGTCCAGATGTGGGTCTTTTGCTCATTGTGCCACTGGATCCAAGCTAGCCTGGCTGATGAGGGGGGATACCCCAGAACCAGTCCCAAGGTGCTTGTTTCCGGTCCAAGGAAGACCTAGTGTGGCAGTTCAGGCCAGACTGTTCCCATGGGGAGCAGTGTCAAGACTCATTTGCATATGTCTGGGTCCAGACTGGGGCAGCATCGTAGCAAAAGAACAATGGATTCAACCCAGATCTGAGACTAGGGGTGAGTGTTTCAAAAGTTTCAGCACTCAGTCCACCAATATTTTGCTTTGCTAAAGTTGTTGTAAGTGGCTAAGTTATGCCCAGACATGGGTCCCGTGCTCTCTGTGCCACTGGATTCAAGCTAGCCTGGCTAATGAGGGGTGATACCCCAAAACCAGTCCAACAATGCTTGTTTCCGGACCAGGAAAGACCCGACCTGGCAGTTCAGGCTGCACTGTTCCCAGGGGAACAGCATATGACTAGGTCCAAACTGGGATGGCATGGTGAGCAAAAGAACAATGGATTCAACCCAGATCTGTGATTGGGGTGAGTGTTAGAAATGTTTCAGCACTCCATCCATCAACCTTTTGTGTTGCTAATGTGGTGGCATATCACCTCCTCAGCAACTGACAAATGTGCACAGATCTAACAATTCTTCAGGTCTAAAGCTTATATGTATTCTGGAAGTATCCTACAAAATAGATAAGTTGTGTAGTTTTCTTTCATGTAATCTGCAAATGATGCCCTCCATTTGTCTTCATCTATTAATTTAGTAGTTGTCATAGGAGTAGGTATTCAGTAATTTCTGATGTGAAATTATTGTTTATTAATATGGCTGTGACTACTGGTACTACTATTAAAAGTGTCACACCGGGGGCGTGGCCACGGGCGTCAAGATGGCGGTCGCACTCTAAGAGTGCTCCGGACCCCTCCGTCATCCGCCTAAATCCACTGCCATAATCGATCCTGTTTGTCCCAACCGGGACTCGAGGGGTGTGTTGGTGGCCCCCTGATCCCCGGTGCCTCAAAAATCCAGGGCGCGGGAGTGCCTGCTGCCGCTGGTGGGCGGCGCCGATTGGAGGGCCGGACCGCGCCGAGGTGAGATTCGCCCTACGGCCGAGATAGCCCGGTGAACAGCGTACGGGCCCCGACCGGAGGAGGCCGACCGGGGCTGCCGGAGCAGCGCCGAGTGCGACACACCACCCATCACGCCTGAAGAGGGACCATCCGGGGGACTGCAGGCGCGACCAGCGGCACCGGGATGGATGGCTCCGGGGCGGGCCGGCGTCATGGATCGGCGGGCCGGGGGCCGCAGGCCCGAGCGCCGATGCACTGATTCGGGCAAAGCGACTCCAGGTAGGAAGCATAGAGGGGCGCATGCAGGGATTCCGCGCCCTCTGGGCCCCAAGAGACACTAACGCACACCAATAAGAGGGAGTCGACTGGGCCTGTAACCCGGAGCCTGAGATTGCTGGTCATTGGCAACAAATCGGGGGGGCCCCCTCCCCCGCCACAGAAGATCATCCGCTGCCCCCTCCTCCCCCCAAAAATGTGAAGCACCGAAGCGCACCTCCTCTGGAACGAGAGCGGGGGAGCGACTGGAGGCAAGGGCCCTGAGGATCCTGGAGCCTGCACCCGAGGGGACACCGAAAGGGCAAGAAAGACGGGCGTGAGCCCGGGAATGGCCCAGGGTCGACGCTGTCCCGCGCCTGCGGGGACACCAGGTCCCATGGACTCATCATGAGTGCGCCACGATAACGATAACTGGACAAGCTTCACTCCCTGGGACATACCGCGGGGGGACAGGTGATCCCACCCCCACCTGCGGATCCAGTGAAGACCTGCGGAGTGGCCGCCCCGAACCGGACCCCCGACCCGTATCGTGGATACACACCGCTCCCACCAGACCGCGCTGGCGCTTCCTTGGCCCATCGGACAACATGGGTAAAGATAGAGCCGCCAAACAGACGCAGCCATCCCAGCAGAGGATCGACCAATTTACCACGCCAACGGTCCCCAGAACCGGAGGCGATGCACCACTCAATGAACAGACTGCAGACGGGGTCAGTGCTATCCTTCTCGCAATACAAACATCGCAACGGGCAGTAGAAACCAAGATTGGTGAGGTGAGGGAAGAGATGGGCCTCGTAAGACAAGATCTTAGAAATGCGGTGGGCCGAATTACGGAGGTGGAGAACCGTGTCTCTCAGACAGAGGATGACTTGGCTGACCTTAGAACCAAGGTAGCTCAACTGCAGACTAGGACCGGCGAACTCCACCGCAGAGCGGAAGACGCAGAGAACCGCTCCAGACGCAACAACTTACGCTTCGTGGGTGTCCCGGAGGGGGCGGAAGATGGCAAAGCTACAGAGTTTCTAGAAAACTGGATTAAATCCTGGATGCCGGAGAACACTCTTTCACCTTGGTTCGCGATTGAGAGAGCGCATAGAGCCCTGGCCCCGTGGCCCCCCCCGGGTGGCCCCCGAAGGCCCATGATAGCGCGCTTCCTTAACTTTAAAGACCGTGATGCGATCCTCAGGGAAGCCAGGCGCTCCCCTGACCTCCTCTGGGACAACCAGAAAATCTTGGTCTTTCCGGACTACACTCGAGAAGTTCAAACCAAACGCCGATCGTATGAACAGGTGAAACAAAAACTGAGAGCGATGCAGCTCTCTTATATGCTCCTCTTCCCAGCTCGCCTGAAAGTAATCCGTGCCGGCAAAGCACACTCCTTCGAGTCACCTGAGGAGGCATGGGACTGGTTGACGGAAGAAGGTATCGGAAACCAAAGGGGTCCAACTAACCCGTCTGGAAGCCTCCGGACGACACGTCCAAGCATGCAGGAGATCGAGCGGAAAGGTCGAAAGCGAACTAGATCCAGAGGAGGAAGGCTGAAGAACTCTAATACCCAAACAGTCGAGAATAATGATCCGATCCTGACCCCCACACCGGGGGAGGGACCAGCGGCTCAACCTGGAGACCAGACCTCCAGGGAGGAGCAGCGAGTGGACCGTTTGAGCCAGTCTCCCGAACTTGATTGACTCTAATCTTCGTGCGCTGAGCTTCTTCTGCATTGGTCAACACTAACAGAACTAGATGGTGTCCACGTGATTGGTGCGCTGCACGCCCGCTGCGGTACTATGCCAAGCACCCCAACAACTTTATTACGGACAGGGACTTTTCATTAATCAACTGCAATTGATCCGACACACAGGAGGGGTCCACCACTCCACTCGATGGCAGTCTGCACGGCTGCGTTGGCCCCGCTGGGCAGTAGGGCGACAGATGCTTCAAGGGTAGAAGTATGGGGTGGGGGGGAGTTGGGAAGTTTAAAGCTCACGTTAGGGCTTAGTGAATGGTTTGTGATAAGTTACTATAGCAATACATACACCCACCGCATAGATCCCTTCCACTCAAGGTGCCTATCTCTGGCCCTCTGGTCAGGTCTCCGAATCCCTGTAACGCAACTATGGCACACATGGTCCCCGCACTGACACAGATTCTCTCATGGAATGTTAATGGCCTCTTAGATAAAATCAAAAGATCTGCAGTGTTCAACACCCTGCGCAGGTATGCCCCTTCAGTGGTCCTCTTGCAGGAAACCCACCTATTGGGAACTAAATGCCCTATCCTAGCACGGGGAGGGTTTGACAAAGCTTTCCATGCAGGTTTCTCGAGAGGTTCCAGAGGGGTGGCCATCTTATTCCATCGTTCATTACCCATAGTGATTACAGCCACACAGTCAGACCCACAGGGTAGATTTGTAACAGTAACCGGTATACTACATGGGTCACCAATAAATTTCATATGTGTGTACGCTCCCCCAACTGGCTTTGACATATTCCTATCAACTCTCCGCCGGACGATTGTAGGTCTCTCACAGGGGCTCACACTTATTGGAGGGGACTTTAATTCGGTCCTAGATCCTAAGATAGACGTATCCGGACCTGTTCTTCCACCCGAGTAGGGAGAGCAGCCAAATTAAAAGGTTGGGCAACGAGTCTAGCCCTGTGCGATGTTTGGAGGACATGGCACCCCAAAACACGACAATACACACACACTTCAGCGGCTCACCAATCTCAGGCAAGAATTGATCTGGTGCTCATGCCCGCCCTGGATGTTCCTAGAGTCACTGGCGCTGAGGTATTATCTCGGGGAGTCTCGGATCACTCTCCAGTCAGAATCCGAATAGGGGACATAGCCCCAAATCAGCGTCCCATGTGGCGCATGAACGCATGGTACTTGCAGAATAACGAATTCATTCTTGAAATAAGAGACCACCTCACTCAGTACTTTGCGCAAAATCTGGGGTCTGTACAATCCCCAGGCATAGTTTGGGCGGCTTGTAAAGCCACACTCAGAGGCTATGCCAAGTACCGTGTGCGCGCTCGCGAACGAGCTCGAGAATTACAAGTGACAACCCTTGAAGCCAAAGCCCTGGCCCTGGAGCAGTCAGGGACTACGGTGGCATCAGCATCTGCCTTGAGGCGTTTAACAATGGTTAGAGAAGAAATAAGACAACTGGTGTTCGAAGCCGCGAAACACACTTGGAGGGCGTCGGCGGCTCGTGTGTAAGGATGGGGCGATAAAAATGGCAAACTCCTGCACTGGCTGGCCTCACGGCCGCTAGCCGACAGAGTTATCCCGGAGGTCGCGGACGGGGCGGGCTCAATTGCGAGGACCCCCTGGGAAATCGCTAAGAGCTTTGCCTCATACTACGCCCAGCTATACGCTGAGCGCCCCCGCCCACAAATTGAAAGGGAGTCTCCCCTACTAGACGACATAATCCTCCCTAAAATCCCGCAGACAGTCAAGGAGGTCCTGGAGGAACCCATAACTCTGGCCGAAATAACAACGGCCATGTCCAGGCTAGCATCGGGCAAAACTCCTGGGCCGGATGGCTTTCCAGCCGAGCTCTACAGCAAATGTGGGGACATTTTAGGTCCTCATCTGCTTAACATGTTTATCGAAGCAACAGAAAAAGGACGCTTCCCCGCAGAAATAGACCAGGCCACAATAGTGGTGATTCCGAAGACGAGCCCACCGGCGCCCGACCGATCAGCCTATAGGCCCATCTCCCTGATAAATGCGGAAATTAAAGTGCTCTCAACATTACTGGCCAATAGGATAAGGGAAGTGCTCCCCTCGCTAGTACATCCAGACCAGTGCGGCTTCATGCCCTCACGCAGCACTAGACATTGCATTAGAAGGTTGCACAATTCCCTAGCTCGACGTGACACCTTGACCAGGTCCCCCCTTGTGCTCCTGCTAATAGATTTTGAGAAAGCCTTTGACACTGTGGACTGGACGTACCTAGAACACGTCTTAAAGAAAAACGGTTTTGGACCTAAGTTCCGAAACCTAGTAAAACTACTTTACTCTGACCCGACTGCTCGTATTCAGGTGAACGGGGTGTCATCCGATCCATTCCCAATCCGTCGCGGGACCCGCCAGGGTTGCCCCCTATCACCGTTACTCTTCGCCCTGGCAATTGAGCCCCTGGCAAAATTGCTGAGAGAAGACCCACTGATAACAGGCTGGGTATGGCCTACGGGTCCAGAGGACAGAGTGGCATTGTATGCTGATGACCTCCTCCTTTACCTCTCCAACCTGACAATGAGCGGCCCGCGGGTCCTAGAACTCCTAGAGCTCTTCTCACAAGCCTCGGGGCTTACCCTGAACGCTAACAAATCCCTACTGATCCCACTACACCCCTCGAGAGACTGTGTTAGCTGGCAGGACAACATCCCAATCCGCCGCAATAGTTTTAAATATCTGGGCGTCCACATAGCCCTGCTCCCAGAGCTAGCCTGGGAACTGAACATCACACCGCTTCTTAAAAACTCTAGGAAGGACCTCCAACGCTGGCGGAATCTACCACTCAACACGTTGGGGAGAATAGCTCTATACAAAATGATGGTACTCCCCAGATTCCTATACCAATTACAAAACTTCCCGCACCTAATCCCTCAGAAATGGTTCAACGAGGTCGAGGCTATTGCACGCCAATTTTTGTGGCATGGCTCGCGCCCAAACTAGCTCTAGCCACGTGTCAAAGAAACGTCTATGACGGGGGATTGGGGATGTCTAACATTTATTTCTACTACCTAGCTATGCGTCTACTAGTGATTAACGACTGGCTAGCCGGGGGTTGGACCGATCCCGCATACAGACTAGAACTTCATGAGATGGGTTACAACGGGGTTTTCAACGCCCTGTATGGAGGCGCGATTCTGAAATCCACTCCAGAGGTGACCAAGCTGGTCCTCACGGGATGGCGCACAGCACAGAAGGCCACGGGGTGGTGGGGCCGCCTAACTCTCCAGACGCCTCTTTGGCAGGGGAAATGGCTAAAGGAGGTCTCCACCCTGGAGGGCTTTCGAAATTGGGACAATATTGGAATAACTACGATCGGCGACATCTGGGGCAACTCGTACATTCGATCATATGAAGAACTCCAGAAAACATACTCTCTACACAACACCCAGTTTCACAAATATCTACAGCTCAGGCATGCTCTAAGGGTACACGTACGACCAGGAGACAGCATCCCAGAGTATAGCCCGCTTGAGGCTATGATTATGATGGGACATCTAAATAAAGGGGGAACCTCCCAAATATACCGCTCCATCCTCACTAATACATCCCCTCCCCTTGGGGAACTGCGCCGGAAATGGGAGGAGTGGGTGGGTCCCATGGAGGATTTAGATTGGAGAGAGGCTCTAATGGCTCCCCGAACACTGGCCATATCCACACGGTTTCAATTGTTACAGTCCCTTTATTTACACGCAGCTTACCTTACGCATAAGGGGCTCCACCGGGCGAATCTTCGAACCACAGACGAATGCCCCCGGTGCTCTCAGCCAGGAGCTGATTTCTTCCACATGGTCTGGGCCTGCCCAATTATAGAGTCATACTGGAGGGCGGTTATAAAAGAAGTTTCCGAGGTACTGCAGTCTACGATGGAGGTATCCCCAACACCACTTTTACTGGGGGCACTGGGCGAGACAGGGCTAAATAGATCGAGCCGTACGTTTCTGGGAGTGGCCTGCTTAGTGGCAAAAAGGGACATTATGTCGGCATGGAAGGCCGTAAAAGCGCCGTCCCTTAATAAGTGGAGAAGAGGAGTGGATTGGTGTGCAGGTTGCGAAAAACTGGTGTATGAAGCGAGAGGGTGTCCTGAAAAATATAATAGAATATGGGGGAGATGGGTGGGTTTGTTGACTGACTGATTAAACTATGACGACAAGAAGCTCCATACACACCCGAATAAAAGTCACCCAGGGTCCATGGGGCAGATATGGCTGAAGTCCTTGCTCTGTGTGTGGGGAGACCGAACACTGGCCCTAAAAGGGGAGAGCATACCGACCCCCTTGGAGTAGTTTCAGGGAGAGACGGTCACTTACTCTAAAGTCATAAAGACAGGACCATAATCTCTGGAATCCCGCAAACCTTAAAAACCTAAATTTAACAGGTCCCCGGACTCCACAGGAAGATTGAGACAAAGGTGGCAGATGTTACATCATGATAAGAGTGCTATGGTATTGAAATTGGTGTTTCTCAGGTATTGCTATAGTGTATGTTCGTTGTGTATTTTCTATTTGTACTCAAAATAATAAAAATATCTTTATAAAAAAATAAAAAAAATGTGACACCGATAATAATTTTGCTTCTAGCCTTAGTTAGGAAACATGTTTGTCTAAAGTCAGACCGTTGAGTAAAATATTGCAATAAGTAAAATCAATAATCCACTTTCAGACTTTTTGCACTAAGCAGCCACTCAAGTTTTCTTTTACATTTAGGCCCTCATTATGACATTGACAGTAAATCCCACTTACCACCATGTTGACTGCTGCCAACATACCGCCGCCACTGCAGATATCCGTTCACCATATTATGACACACACACACCAATCAGTCACTATTCAGCCACACACACAAGTCCGCCACACCAAAGGTCAGTGTTAAACTGGCGGTATCCAAACACACACCCTTACTCCAACAGAACTACGCCCATCACATTATGACCCACGAATCACCACGGTGGACATTCAATGGTGGTAAACCACTGGAGGTACATACCACCGTGCTCAAAATACACACACACATACAAAACAATACCACATTGGACAATTCAAACTCCACACACCTGACACCCATACACACACCACACACCACACCCACATCATTATAAAACATACCCACACCCCTTTACGAATACAAACAATTGCCACGAGATAGACACCATGACCACAGACAAGACCAGAGCCACACACCACTATCATCTATACTCCACCCACACACCTTACAACACACACCCCAACACATCACCCCACACACCCTCACCCACACTACTCATACAACACCCATGGCAGCACAAAGACACCCCTGATTCTCAGAGGAGGAGCTAAGGGTCATGGTGGAGGAAATCATCAGGGTAGAGCCACAGCTATTTGGAGCACAGGTGCAGCAGATATCCATTGCTAGGAAGATGGAGCTATGGCAGAGGATTGCGGACAGGTTCAACGTCATGGGACAGCACCCAGAACAAGGGACGACATCAGGAAGAGGTGTAACGACCTATGGGGGAAGGTACATTCCATAGCAGCAAGACACCAACTCGCTGTACAGAGGACTGGCGTGGACCCTTACCTCCTCCCCCACAACCAACAACATGGGAGGAGCAAGTCTTGGCAATCATGCATCCAGAGGGCCTGGCCAGAGTAGAAGGAGGACTGAACTCTGGTAAGTCAACTCTATACTACTACTACCCCCATACCTGCATGCCATCACATACCCCCACCCTCACTCCCATCACTCCACCACTTCCCACACACCCCACCATCACATCTCACTCATCCCAATGCCAAGCCCTGCATGCCATACCAATGCATGGACACCACTAACGGACCTTCATGGACACCTATCACAAAAGCAAGCACACTAGAGAGAATCTGTTAGCCCACCACATACCAACTTACACAACTGAAAACTGCCAGGGCAAATACAAACCAAACAGGGCAAGCCATGGATGCACAATATCTCACACATAGAAACAATAACACAGCATATACATCCCCACAGGTATCCCAGCCAATGTCAGTGGTGAAGAGGTGCCTGCAATTTCCAGTCCCCCCACAGAAGAGGCCCACAGGGATGACTGAAACTCTGGTAGCCTGGATCTGGATGACCAACCAGGCCCATCAGGGACCTCAGGACAGTCGGTTACCCAGGCACAGACACACACCACCACAGAGTCTTCTCCCCTCGAAATACCACCACAGCACCCACCCAGCGTACCGATGCCTCTGTCCCCAGGACACGTCAATCAGCAGTGTGTCCACCACTACAGGGACCCTAGGCCACACCTCGCACCTAATAAAATCAGGGACCTGGGGTCAGTGACAGTGTGCACACGGTTCAGGGGACAGAGGCACTGGACAACAGGACACTGGGAGGACTGCTGTGTGACAGGGGGAGGACAGGCCCAGGGAACCAACTCTCCAGGAGGCACTCACCGAGATCCTGGGAGCATACCAACATTCCCAGGATACACTGGGCCAGATCCTGGCCAACGTGCAGGAGAACAAGCGGATGCTGGAGGAACAGTACCAGGGCATCAGGGAGGAATTGCAGGCCATCAACACCACCCTGGTCTCCATTGCAGGGGTGCTGGCAGACATGACCAACATTGTGAGGGAGGCAGCCTCACAGCAGCGGGCCCCTGCCACTAGCCAGACATCTGAACTGCCTTCCAACTCCGCTGCCGCTATAGGACAGGAGGACCAACAAGCCACCAGCACCCCTCCCCCTGCAGAAGGAGAACCACCCCACAAACGTTCCCTGCGATCTAGGCAGAAGCCAGAGACTATTGCTAAGACCCCTGTCAGGAAATGAGACTCCCCTGATTGTCACCCTTGTGTCTCACTCTGTCACCTTGTCCACCTTGAACTGCCATTGCTCCCCTTCCTATGTCCCCTTGGACAATGCACCTGTGCTACCAATAGACTGGAACAATACCCTGGACTTTCCTCCATCATCATCCCAACCCATTGCACTTCTCTCTCTTCTTCATAGCACTTCAATAAACACACCTTGATAAAATACAAGTATGGAGTATGTGAAATGATTTAAGTATGTATGCTTTTAACAAGGTTCAAACATGGCAAATCAACTGTACAGTAATTTACACATAGGATAGACCTGTAGTTGGCTGCAGTGAACACACCAGGACCGATAGTGGGGCACCAATATCTACAAAAAGAGTTGCCAAAGGGTACAGTGAGTGGGCATTGAAGTGGGAAATCACAGCCTGCCAGTGACAATGTGAAACACAAAAATGACAATGAAATGTGAAGTTACACTGTCTTACCTGTGTGTCATTGGAAGTATTGACGAATCACTGTAGTTCTGTTGTCCTCATCCTCATCCTCTGCCTCCTCATCTTCACTGTCCACGGGGTCCACTGCTGCCACACGGCCATCTCCAGCCTCCTCCTCCTACAGAAAAGGCACATGGCGTCTCAAGGCAAGATTATGCAACATGCAGCATGCCACAATTATCTGGCAGACCTTCTTGGGTGAGTAGCACAGGGATCCACCTGTAAGATTGAGGCACTGAAACATGGCCTTCAGGAGGCCAAAGGTACGTTCAATTATCCTTCTAGTTCGCTCATGTGCCTCATTGTGACATTCCTCTGCCCATGTCCAGGGATTCCTCACAGGGGTCAGTAGCCATGATAGGTTGGGGTAACCTGAGTCACCTGCAATATTTGAGGGAAAACATTTAGCCACACACTGTGCCATATGGCCCACACCATACCCATAATCCAACATCCACTGGGTGGGAACCAGGGCTCACCTATTAGCCACACCCTGTGCCTTTGTAGTTGGGCCATCACCTTTGGGATGCTGCTATTCCGCAGGATAAAGGCATCATGCACTGATCCTGGATACTTAGCCTTGACGTAGGAGATGTACTGTTCCCCCAAGCACACCATCTGCACATTCATTGAGTGAAAACTCTTGATTTCTGAACACCTGTTCATTTTGCCGGGGGGGGGCAAATGCAATATGTGTGCCATCAATTGCCCCAATGATGTTGAGGATATGTCTCATTGCATAGAGGTCAGCCTTCACTGTGGCCAAATCCTCCACCTGGGGAAAACTATGTAGCTGCACATGTGTTAAATCAGGGCAGACAACACTTTTGTCAGCACTATTGAGAACATTGGCTGTGACATTCCTGCTCCCAAGCCCACTATCACTTGGAAAGAACAAGTTGCCAAGAAATGGAGCACAGACAAGACTTGCATAAGAGTAGGGATCCTAGCGTAGTGACAGATAGCAGATAACAGGTCAGGCTCCAGTTGGGCACACAGCTCTGTGATTGTGGCCCTGTCAAGTTTGTAGGTGAGGATAATGTGCCTGTCCTTAATTGTAGCCAAGTCCACTAGGATCTGTACACAGTGTATTTCTCCATCTCCTATTCCTCCGCAGTGGTAGCAATCTATGGGGCAAAAGAGTGAGGAGCCGGTCACACACTGTACATTGTAGCCACAACAGTACAATGGATGATGTTAATTTGAAATGTATAAATGGCATATGTCCTGTATGTCCAATTGTGAAATGTGACGCAGTTATAAACCAGGGCCTGCCCCCCCCTCTGAAATGGCATGCGTCAGTCCTTTGTGGAGGGACAGGTAGAAGTGAGGTAATTCCGCTGACATTGTGCGCCGTTGCGGGAGGCGGTTGGGAACTGCTATGCAACGCCTCATTGGATAATATTGGCCCCTATGGGACACAGTGGCCAATGGTGATGTATGGCAGTGGTGACCGTATGCACCGCCCGGGACGTCACCGCCATTTTCTATTTGTTCACTCACTTGCTACCTGACCTTCAACAGGAGACGACCTACACTGCATGCGCTGCTGTGACCTGTGTGTGGAACCTACCATGGCGCTTGTGACTGGGGAAAGGGTGCCTGCCTTCACCTCAGCGGAGTTGGAGAGACTGGTGGATGGGGTCCTACCCCAATGCGGACTGCTGTATGGGCCTCCAGACCAACAGGTGAGTACACTGTGAGCACGATGAAGGCACATGAATGCATGGAGTGGTGTGTGTGAAGGCCTCATATAGGAAGTTTGGTGGATGTCCCCTGGGCAGCATGCAGCTTGTGTGCTGGGCCATGTCTGTGCAAATGGGGATGGGATGGGGTATGGTGGGCCATGAGTGTAACAGGCAGAATGGTCTGTATAATACCTTTTCCTGTGTGGATTTCCTCTGCAGGTCAGTGCCCATCAAAAGAAAGGTATATGGCGTGCCATCACTAAGGACGTGCAGACCTTGGGGGTCTATGGCAGGTGGAGCACCCACTGTAGGAAATGGTGGGAGGACCTGAGACGCTGGGCACGGGAGACGGCAGAGGCCCAGCTGGGGATTGCCTTCCAAACGAGGAAGGGGTGCCCGTCGAACCCTGACGACCCTGATGGCCCGCATACTGGCGGTGGCCTATTGGGAGCTGGATGGGCACTTGAGGGCATCACAGCAGCCACAAGGGGGTGAGTACAGTGCCCATCATTACTACTTACGTCTGGTGGGGTGGTATCCGAGTGGGGGATGTGTGGCTGTGGGTGCCCCTAGGCAAGGCCTGACATTGCAGAGTAGGTCCCATGCTGGGCAGCGTTCTGATGTGATCTTCCTCCTACCTAGCTTATAGGCATTCACTACTGGACAGAGCAGTGTGGGTCCCACGTATGCTGCAGTTGGCGGTATATGTCTCTTCCCATGCCCTGTTGACTAGCATTGTTACTTTTTGTTTTGTCATCCTGTCCTTAAGTGCATTAGCATCATCTGGCGGAGGAGCAGAGGCATCGGCAATGGAGCGAGCTGTATCCCACAGGACCCAAGAGGCAGAGTCGACCGTCGGTCAGGGCAGCAGTGGGACGGATGGCGAGGGGAAAACCACTGGGGAGACTGGGGGGGACAGTTCTGACATAGATACCTTCTCCGATGGAAGCTCCCTGGTGGTGGCGGACACCTCTTTGACCACCCCAGCTACATGGGCATCCGCCACCCCCATACCAGCACAGCCCTCCCAGCAGCCCCTCATAGAGTTGCCTGTACCCGCTCACCCAGGAGGGTGGGCATCACCTTCACCCCAGGCATCTCAGGCCCTGCCCCAGTGAGCCCTGCTGCCCTGAGTGAGGAGGCTATTGATCTCCTGAGATCCATCTCTGTTGGGCTGTCAACCATTGGGAATGCCATCCAGGGGCCTGCAGCCCAAATGCAACACACCAATGCATTTCTGGAGGGCAATCAAACAGGCTTGGCGGCCCAACAGAGATCAATCCAGGCTCTGACCTCCTCTCTGATGGCAGCCATTGTCCCTGTTTCCACCCTCCAAATTCCTCTTCCCAGTCCCATTCCCCTCAACCCCAACCTATCCCAAGCACACAGGCAGACGAGCATGCACACAAGACAATACACAAGAGTGGCACAGGCAAACACAAGCACCACACTTCATCCCACAGGCACTCACACAAACACCATCCAGATGCAGACATACCAACATCCACTGCTTCCACTGTCTCTCCCTCCTCCTCCTCCTCCTCCACCTACCTCCCAGTTGTGTCTACACTCACACCTGCATTCACTACATCCTCAACCACTACCGCCATCACCAGCACACCTATCAGAGCACACACCTCACTGGCAGACACCACCCCAACAGCCATGCACACGTGCCCTGTGTCCTCTCCCACTGTGTCTGTCCCCGCTACCAAGGTACACAAACGCAAGCACTCAGACATCCAAAAGCCATCCACCTCACAACAGCATTCAGCCCATGCACCTGCACCCAAACACAGCAGACAGACACCTCCCACAACCACTCCCTCTTCCTTCACTCCCAACCCTTCTCCCTCTTCCTGCCCCAATGTCCCTAAGAAGCTTTTTCTCTCCACCATTGACCTCTTCCCTACCCCTCCACCCCCGTCCTTCACACCTGGCCAGGGTAGCTAAAATTCAGGCAAGCACCTCAGCCACCCAGTCCACAGGCCCAGCACTGTCCACAGCAACTAATGGTGGTAAAGGATCCAGGGCACCAGGCAGCCTCACGGAAAGGGTGCCTGCACTAAGTGCTGGCCGGAAGGGCAAGGAGCCCTCTCCAGCTGCTGCCAGTAAGGGCAAGGAGCCATCCTTAGCTGCTGCCAGGAGTGCAAGGAGCCATCCCCAGCTGCTGCCAGGAAGGGCAAGGAGCCATCCCCAGCTGCTGCCAGGAAGAACAAGGGGCCCGCATCAGCAGGCAGGAAGGACAAGGGGACTGCACCAGCAGGCAGGAAGGAAAAGGGGCCAGCACCAGTAGGCGGGAAAGATAAGGGGCCTAGTGCTGGGACTCAGTCAGAGACGCCACCACCAACCATGGTTGTGCAGCCGTTCAAGGCTGCAGGGGATGGGCTGGAGCCTCCCCCCTCCACTACCAGCAGGAACAGCACCATCACCACCACCAGTGGGCAGCTGTCTGAGGCTGCAGGGGATGGGCAGGAGCTTTTCCCCACCACCACCACTGCCACCACCAGTGGCGAGCTGTCTGAGGCTGCAGCGGATGGGCTGGAGCCTCCCCACACCACTACCAGCAGAAGCAGCACCACCACCACCAACTCCAATGGGCAGCTGTCAGAGGCTGCAAGGGATGGGCAGGAGCTTCTCCCGCAACCACCACCAGCAGCAGCAGCATGACCACCACCAGTGGGCACCCGCCCGAGGCTGCAGGGGATGGGCTGGAGCCTCCACCCACCACTACCAGCAGCAGCACCAGCAGTCGGCAGCTGTCCGAGGCTGCAGGGAATGGGCAGGAGCTTCCCTCCACAACCACCACGAGCAGCAGCAGCAACCCCACTGCCACCACTGAGCAGCCGTCACCGCCGGTGGACATTCTGTAGACTTGACTCCATGGGCTGTTGTGTGGCCTGCTCCCCACAAATCCTTGGGGTATGACACCCAGCTGAGAGACTGTGACCTTGCACTCCCCAAGATCGGCATCACGGGGCATGATACCCTCTCGAGAACCAGTGGGGAAGACACCCACTCACCCCGTCCTCCCCAGGATGAAGTTCACAGGACACCATGCCCCCTCCAGAACCAGTGGGGAAGACACCCACTCACCCCGTCCTCCCCAGGATGAAGATCACAGGGCACTATGCCCCCTCCAGAACCAGTGGGGAAGACACCAACTCACCCGGTCCTCCACAGGATAAAGCTCACAGGGCACAATGCGCCCCCTAGAACCAGTGGGGAAGACACCCACTCACCCCATCCTCCCCAGGATGAAGCTCACAGGGCACGATGCCCCCTCCAGAGCCAGTGGGGAAGACACCACTCACCCCATCCTCCCCAGGATGAAGCTCACAGGGCACGATGCCCCCTCCAGAGCCAGTGGGGAAGATACCCACTCACCCCATCCTCCCCAGGATGAAGATCGCAGGGCATGTTGCCCCCTCAATAGCAAGTGGACAAGTTGCCCACTCGAGAGACTGTGGCCTTGCAGTCCCCAGGACCAAGCACAGGGCATGTTGCCCCCTCCAGAGCAATTGGGCAAGACACCCACTTGAAAGACTGTTGCCTTGCACTCCCCAGGATCAGAAGCACAGGGCATGTTGCCCCATCCTGAACCAGTGGATTTGTTCCATATGCCGTCTGAGGTGCCCCCCGTTCCCCATCCTCCTGAGGTGCCTGCCTATTTTCCAACTGATGCCCCTGCAATGTTCTCTCCGTGTTGTTGCAGGAGACAAGTGGGGCCTTGGTCTTTGTTATGTGGCCCTGTGGCAAACGCACATTGCGGACTAGGCAATGTCCCTTGAATTGTACATGTGTATATACTTTAACATTGGATGTTTGTATTTTTAATGTATTTATATCATAACACTCACTTTCATCTATTCGTGTTGTCCTTGCATTATTCCTGAAGGGTACAGGGTAAATATGTTTTCTTATTGCATCTAATTGTGTGTATGGTGTTGGTGTTGGTGGTGGGGGTGTTGCATGTGTGTCTCACTCTCTTTTTCCTCCCCCCTCCCTTGTGTGCTAGGTGGCTGTACTCACTGTGGTCTTCTTCTCCGTTGTTGGTGTTCGTGGTGGAGCAGGACGTAAAATATCATCAGAAATATTTGCAGCTCAGGGTCCATGGCGGCTTGGTTGTTCCCTGTGTCTCCAATGGTGAGTCCTTTCACTTCTGTGCAGTGTTTCTGCCAGGCTTTTCATGTCTTTGGTACCACCCCGGAAAAGGTGGCGGATTGGGTTGTCATAATACCGTGGGCAGAACATTGTCTTCTGCCTTGCTGTAGGTGGCAACCGCTGTGGTTGCTCTTGTTTCCGTCCAGGCGTTCGGTGTGGTAAAGTGGCTGTCGATCTGAGCTCTTTCCGCCATGGTCATAATTTGGCGGTAGTTACCGGCAGCCTGTTGGCGGTTTTACCTCCACTTTATCACCGACTGCCAGGGTTGTAATGAGGGCCTTAGTACTTTCAACTTTATTTACAGCAGTCTTCCCATAGTCATTCCTAACCGTACTCCGTCTTCTTCTAAAATGTTATCCCTACTCTTCTACTGCAGCCTTGGGCCTAGGGAAATCTTCTTCATCCTTTTTATGCAACAACTTATCAGTCTTTATTTTTAGTCTTTATTTCAGTCTTTTTCACTTTTCATTCAATAAAGTTTTTCAAACATTTTAATTTCTTCTAGAAATCTTTGTCAGTAGCTTTTTACCCCATAATGTGTTTAGTGTGATGTCATGGAGGTTTAAGCAGTTGTGATGTCAAATCAATCAAATCTGGTATTGGTGTGTTTAGCACGTGATTCACATAGTAAATCCATTCAAGTGCAAAATACCTCCGACAAGGTACTCTCGCTCTTTTTGATCTCGTTGGTGCCTATTGATTTTCTTCTTCTGTGTCACTTATACTGCTTGATTCTGTCTCCTCAGCAATTGTTGACGGTATGTGTTGAACGGACACACTTGATCTCAATTTCCTCTGACCATAGTCTTGCGGCCTTTCAGCATGATAAGTGACTCTTCTTCACCCAGTTCTTCTCCATTCATCTGGATCTTCAACTTGTTCTAGTTATATATCAATTGCTCAACTGTTATCTCAGGTTGAGCTCTTGTTTCTTCTTTGACTTTTTCACCGATATCTTCAATGTCACTTTGTGAAATCACAGGAATTTGAATTGGTGCAACTGTCTGTTTTTCTTCACCCCTTTCTCTTTCGTGCTGTTGTGCCTTCTGGGGTATTGCTCCTAGCACTTATACAGCTTGCGGTGGTACTGTCAGCAGTGCACTTGGCTCTTGCTCAAAGAACACTATTTCTTCATATGGACTTCTCATTATCTGACAGTGCATGCACCCAGTTTTGTATTCTGTTACACTTAATATCAGTGTTTGTGAAGAGAATAAGCTGGAAGTGCCCTTTCCATTTCGGTTCCAAACAAGACTTTCACACATGCTTCTCAATCAGGACTCAGTCATCAGGACTAAGGTTGTGACACTGCTCTAGATGCAGATTTGCAGTGACAGCTTCAACCTGTCGAAAAAGATAACCCACCACATCAGCCAGTCTCTTGCAGTAATCGAGTTTTATGCCATCTGTATGTTCACAAATGCATTTGCAGGTACAGAATGCAATATCAATGCCTGTCCCATAGGATATCATGCTGTGATAATCAGGGCTTCCTGTCTGGTGTCCTTTCAAAGACTCATCAACACCAAAGGCAAAGCATCAGGCCATTGCAGTGAAATAGATGCACCGACTTTCACCAATTGGGATTTTATGGTTCCATTGAGCTGTTCAACTATTCCAGATTCTTGTGGATAATAACTATAAAGTAGCTTCCACAGCCTCTTAAATTGTACAGACAGAGTAAGCTACTCTCATGGTACCTTCTTTGTTTCTTAGACATGAGCCATTCATAAAGATTACATAATCAGACTCAATTAAATGTTTATCTTTTTTATCTAAACCTCAAATAGTTACAACCATTTTATTACCTCTTTCCTTAGCTTTCTCTCCCAAATGAGGTGTCTGTAGGCTCCTCTTAGTTATCGTACCTCTTTAAGTAGCAATTCCTCATTGTTTGCTGACTTTCCTTTTTTAAGAGTCTTGTTTAGTTTCCTCTTAAGATCTCTTAATGTTTCTAAAGTCTGTTGCTGCTCACTGTAGGGAGCCAGTGGATGTTGAAATGTCAAGAAGGGATCATGATAACAAGGTCAGGCTAGCCCCTGATCCCTTCTGAAGGAAATATCCCTTCACTTTAATTAATGGTATCTGCTAATGACTCACACAATATTAATAGTTTCTCTTTATTTATTTTCAGATTCTCATGGCCTGAAAAAGACCTAACCATGGGTATCATCTCATAGAAGGAGTGATTTATGTTAATGATTATCCATTGGCAGAAGGTGATCAATACCCACCATTGGAAATATTTAAAATCCAGAAAATATGAGACAATTCGCTACTGACAATACCTATAGGCCAGTCAAAAATGTGTACAACTTGGGGGTTGGTCTTTAGCAAAGTGATCATTCACAATGCATAATCCTAAACCATCCAATTAATTTATCAGCACTCCTGAATTACCATCTTCCCCTGAACTAATATCAAGGTACCTTTCAAATTATCATATAAATATCACCTGTTTTCAGTTTCTCACCAGTACCTCCAGAGCACAAAATATTTTGCGAACATCTTTCATCTTCTCAATAATTGCCTCTGCCACAAGAAGAAGTATGCTGTGTTGTGTTATACTTTATTTGGAGTGCACTTGTAAGCTGATGGATCTTTGGGAAGACACAATCTTATAACCTGACAGTGACTGTGAAAAAAGTTGAAGGATACTTAATTATTTGTAAAACAGGTTTTCAGCTATCTTCAAAGGAGAACAGAATTGTTTCTGACCACAAACTCAGATGTAGGGAGTTTGATATTATTCTCTTCTTCCAATATCAAGGTTCTTTCTTCATAGCTAATCAAATAAATAAATGCATTTCTAACTACTTCTCCCAGACCTATGTTGCAAGAGGTTGCTTGCAGTGACTCTACAGAGATGTGGTCAGCATATTAGTATATTACTTTTATGATGAGAGCTTTGGAGAATATGGAGCAGACTGGAGGTGTTGCGTCCTAGGATAATACAATTACGAAATTGGAGGTTGGGTCAAAGAACAAAGATATATTTACAAGGTTGGTGGCCGTTGACTGGGAAGTAAGAGTGACGATAGGAGAAAGTATTCATGTGTTATAACTTCAGGTGGCTTCTACCATTGGAAAGTGAGTTGGGGATATTACACAACAAACCTCTTCCCCTATGTGGGGCAGGAAGGCAGGGCTTCTCCAGATTGTCTATCCCTGTAGTATAGGAGATGTTTTAAGAATAAAGGGTTTCCTTTCCTTCCTGAAAAACAAGTACAAGCACGCCTGTTTGCAGTGTCATCTTTCTCCCAATCCAGCAAAATTCACGTAGTGTGTCTTTTAGAAATGGGGTCTTTGGTTGGCAGTCAGGTTACCCCCTGTCCAAGCAAGAACCCTCACTCTACTCAGGGTAAAAGAGAATCACCCTCAACTAACCCCCGCTCACCCCCTTGGTAGCTTGGCACGATCAAGCAGGCTTAACTTCAGAGTGTTAGGTGTAAAGTATTTGCACCAACACACACAGTGACTCAGTGAAAACACTACAAAATGACACAACACAGGTTTAGAAAAATAGAGACTATTTATCTAAACAAAACAAGACCAAAACAACAAAAATCTTCATGTAATTTTAAACACAACACTAACGCTGTTAGTGTGAAAATGTACCTGGGTGCGCCAAAAAAAAAACTGCACGGGTTAGTGTGCGTTAAAAAGGGCTTGCGATGCGTCAATATCAATCAAAAGCAAGACCTTGCATCGTTTCTCCTTCGGTCGAGTCAGAGTGCGTCATTTCTTCTCTCCGCAGGAGGTCGATGTGTTGATTCGAACCGCACTCTCGGGTCCGGGCAGGCCTTGCGTCGTTTTTGCATGCCCAGCGATGCTTGTGTCAGAAATCCTGCCGCACAATGATCTGAAAACGACACAGCGCGGGTTGCAATCTCACCCGTCTCCGTCAGCGATGCTGCACTTCATTTCTCCAGCCGCAGGCGTTGATTTTCTGGTTGCGTTGCAGGCGTGCATCAATTTTGAACCGCAAAGCCAACAGCGCATCAATTTTTCAGCTGCAGATCGGAGTCGGTCGATCTTTTCCCTGCACTGCTGTCGGTGTGTGGATTCCTCTCTCTTGGGCACCCAGCTTCTCCTTTCACGGTCCCAAGAACTGGATGGGCACCACTTGGCAGAGTAGGAGTCTCAGCAGAGGCTCCAGGTGCTGGCAGAGAGAAGTTGTTGCCGTGCCTGAGACTTCAAACAACAGGAGGCAAGCTCTAATTCAAGCTCTTGGAGAGTTCTTCACAAGAAGGAAGGCACACAAAGTCCAGCCTTTGTCCTCTAGCACAGGCGGAAGCAGCAACTGCAGGATAGCTCCACAAAGCACAGTCACAGGCAGGGCAGCTCTTTTTCCTTAGCTCTTCAGCTCTTCTCCAGGCAGAGGCTCCTATTGTTTCCAGAAGTGTTCTAAAGTCTGTGATTTTGGGTGCCCTTCTCATACCCATTTTGGCCTTTGACGTAGGCCTACTTCAAAGAAAAGTCTCTTTTGTTTGTGAAATCCTGCCATGCCCATGCCCCAGACACACACCAGGGGGTCGGAGACTGCATTGTGTGAGGGCAGGCACAGCCCTTTCAGGTGTGAGTGACCACTCCTCCCCTCCCTCCTAGCACAGATGGCTCATCAGGAAATGCAGACTACACCCCAGCTCCCTTTGTGTCACTGTCTGGTGAGAGGTGCAACCACCCCAACTGTCAAACTGACCCAGACAGGGAATCCACAAACAGGCAGAGTCACAGAAATGGTTTAAGCAAGAAAATGCTCACTTTCTAAAAGTGGCATTTTCAAACACACAATCTTAAAATCAACTTTACTAAAAAATAAAAAATTAGATTGTGAGCTCAGAGACCCCAAACTCCACATGTCTATCTGCTCCAAAAGGGTATCTACACTTTAATCATATTTAAAGGTTGCCCCCATGTTAACCTATGAGAGGGACAGGCCTTGCAACAGTGAAAAACCAATTTAGCAGTATTTCACTGTCAGGACATATAAAACACATTACTGTGGGGGTCATTACAACATTGGTGGTAAAAGCCGCTTACCGCCGTGCAGAAGACCGCCAATACACCGCCGCTGCCGCGGAAATCCGCCACAGCTATTATGGCCCACATCTCGGAATCCGCCGAAATTCAGACACCCACACAAGTCCGCCACACCAAAGGTCAGTGATAAACTGGCGAAAACAAATCCTCCACCATCACGCCAACAGAAACACGCCCATGCTATCACGACCCACGAATCCACGCGGCAGTCATCCCACTGTCCCACTTTGTAACCCTGTCCATATTGGAACTGCCCCTGCTCCACTTCCTATGCTCATATGGGCAGTGCACCTGCGAGACTAATAGACTGGACTCTGCCATGGACATTCCTCCACCATCACCCCTCACCATTTTACCACCCCCTCCAATATTTAGCACTTCAATAAACACCCTTGAAGCACAAAACAATCTGGAGTCAGTCTGTGATTTTGAAAATGTGTATTAGCTATGACAGTGACAAAATCCGTTCTCAAATGTAATGTCAACATACCTATGTCACACATCACAAGTCCATGAAGAATGTAAGCAGATAACATACGTTGGTAACCACACCTGTGAAACCGTAATGGAAATGTATAACTCAGTTACCAAATACTGCTTGAAATTGACAGACAGAATAGAGGTAGAAGTGTGAAAGTACTTGTAGTAGGCAAGAATGTGTTCTCACCTGTGTGTCACTGGAAATGTTGCTGGATGACTGAGTCCCTGTTGTCAATGTCTTCTTCCGCTGCTTCCTCCTTATCACTGTCCACAGGCTCCACAGCTGCCACAACACCGTCATCTGGACCATTCTCCTGAAGAAAAGGCACCTGGCGTCGCAAAGCAAGATTGTGAAGCATACAGCAGGCGATGATGATCTGGCACACCTTCCTTGGTGAGTAGAATAGGGAACCACCTGTCATATGGAGGCACCTGAACCTGGCCTTCAGGAGGCTGAAGGTGCGTTCGATCACCCTCCTAGTCTGTCCATGGGCCTCATTGTAGCGTTCCTCTGCCCTGGTCCTGGGATTCCTCACTGGGGTCAGTAGTCGTGACAGATTGGGGTAACCAGAGTCACCTAATAGCCACACACGGTGCCTCTGGAGTTGACCCAACACATAAGGGATGCTGCTATTCCGCAGGATGTAGGCGTCATGCACTGAGCAAGGGAACATAGCATTTACCTGGGAGATGTACTGGTCTGCCAAACATACCATCTGTACATTCATGGAATGCTAACTCTTCCGGTTCCTGTACACCTGTTCACTCCTGTGGGGGGGGACCAAAGCCACATGGGTCCCATCAATGGCACCTATGATGTTGGGGATATGTCCAAGGGCATAGAAGTCACCTTTAACAGTAGCCAAATTCTCCACCTGAAGGAAAACGATGTAGCTCCTCATGTGTTTCAGCAGGGCAGACAACACTCTGGACAACACGTTGGAAAACATAGGCTGGGACATCCCTGATGCCATGGCCACTGTTGTTTGAAAAGACCCACTTGTAAGGAAATGGAGCACTGATAGCACCTGCACTTGAGGGGAGATCCCTGTGGGATGGCGGATAGCTGACATCAGGTCAGGCTCCAACTGGGTACACAGTTCCTGGATTGTGGCACGGTCAAACCTGTAGGTGATGATTAAATGTCGGTCCTCCATTGTCAACAGGTCCACCAGTGGTCGGTACACCGGAGGATTCCGCCATCTCCTCACATGTCCCAGATGACGGTGCCTAGGAAGGACAACAGCGACCACAGAGTCAAGCAACTCAGAGGTATGTACCCACAGCTACACAGAATACGAAACATGATCCAAAAAGTTGTCTGTATGTGTGTTGAGTCCAGGCCTAGGTATGTGTGACGCAGTTGAAAATGAAGCCATGTGGGCCCCTGAAGTGGCGGCTGCCTGCCCTCTAAACTGGGACAATGGGATGTGAGGTAACTGCGCTGGCGTTGTACACTGTCGCGGTAGGCGGTCGAAGACCGCTGCGCAATGCTGCATTGGTTAACATTGGACCCTATGGGTCCCAGGAGCCAATGACGAAGTGCGCCGGCGGTGATGATACGCACTGCCGCAGACGTCACCGCCGCGGACGTCACCGCCATTTTCTATCTGTTCAATCACTCGATACCTGATCTTCGAAAGGAGAGGACCTATACTGCAAGTGCTGCTGTGACCTCGGTCTGGAAGAGACAATGGCTCGTGCGTCTGGGGAAAGGGCCCCTGCCTTCACTGCACAGGAGTTGGAGAAGCTTGTGGACGGGGTCCTCCCCCAGTACACGCTTCTCTACGGTCCTCCAGATCAACAGGTGAGTACACAGGGAGCAAGTTGTATGGGCTATGCCTGGGTGGAGAGGGCTGGTTGTAAGAAGAAAGGGGGCAGAGTTCTGTGAGCATGAAGGACTGTGAATGCATGTGCCACATGGCAAGGGTAGGGATGTGGGCCACTCACTTTGAGGGTGCAGTTGGTAATGACTTCTCTTCTTCTCCTGTACATGTCATGTAGGTCAGCGCCCACCAGAAGAAGGCTATTTGGCGTGCCATCGCCAAGGACGTCCGGACCCTCGTGGTCCCCCAGAGACGGAGCACCCACTGCCGTAAAAGATGGGAGGACATTCGCCGCTGGAGCAAGAAGACGGCGGAGGCTCAGCTGGGGATGGCCTCCCAACGTGGGAGGGGTGCCCGTCGCACTATGACCCCCCTGATGTTCCGGATCCTGGCGGTGGCCTACCCTGAGTTGGATGGGCGCTTGAGGGCATCACAGCAGACACAAGGGGGTGAGTACACTCTCATTCAGCTGACTTTGCGCACAGTGAAGGTGTCTGGGTGGGGGAGGGGGGCTGTGGGTTTCCCTAGGCCAGGGCGAGTTCCGTAGGCTAGGCCCCTCCGTAATGCAGGCCATGTGGCACTCCACCACACCTCTGTAGAGTGTCAAGTACAGGTATGCATGCCCCTGTGTCATCTATGTGTGCTGATGTCCACCATAGCCATGTAGGCCATATCCCATGAACTGCATCAGTAGAGCCCAACAGCGCGGCGTAGTGCAGGGGGCTGCTGTGTCTGTATTGTCCGCCAACGGTAGCGGTAAGCCATGCACTCAACCTGTCTTTCTTCTGTCGTGTCCCCCCCCTTTTTGTGCTCTCCCTGTTCTTGTGTGCATCAGCATCATCAGGCAGAGGTACAGTGGCACCGGAGCACGAGGGAGCTGCATCCCACATGGCCATGGAGGGCCACACCACAGACTCTGAGTACACCAGTGGGACGGAGGGTGAGGGGAGCTTACCGGCGGTCACAGGATCAGCAACCAGCGACACGGACTCGTCCTCCGATGGGAGCTCCCTTGTGGTGGTGGCAAAATCTGTGCCCCCCACTTCTACAGGTACAGCCGCCACCCCCCCTACCAGCACTGCCCTCCCAGCAGCCCCTCAGCCTTCGCCCCGTGCCAGCTCACCCAGGAGGGTGGGCATCACCTTCGCCCCAGGCACCTCAGCCCCTGCCCCTGTCACCTCTGCTGCCCTCAGTGAGGAGGCCATTGACCTCCTCAGGTCACTCACTGTTGGGCAGTCTACCATTTTGAATGCCATCCAGGGTGTAGAAAGGGAGTTGCAACACACTAATGCATTCCTGGAGTGCATTCATTCTGGTCAGGCTGCCCTTCATCGAACCCTGCAATCTCTGGCCTCAGCACTGATGGCAGCCACTGTCCCTGTCTCTAGCCTCCCCCCTCCAAATTCCTCCACCCAGACCCAATCCCCTTTACCCCAGCCTATCCCAAGCACACCATCAGACCAGCCTGCACACACGTCAACACACAAGGGAAGCTCCGGCAAACATAAGCACCACACATCCCACAGGCACTCACGCAAGCATCACACACATACAGACACAGCAACATCCACTGCCTCTACTGTGTCCCCCTCCTCGTCGTCTCCCTCATCCCTCCCAGTGTCGTCTACACTCTCACCTGCATGCACTACCACTACAGCCACTAGGTCCCGCACCAGCACACCCACCACCACACCCCGCTCACCTGCACTCACCATCCCCACTACCATTTACACGTCCCCTGTGTCCTCTCCCAGTGTGTCCGTGATGCCCCCTCCCAAAGTACACAAACGCGGGCACACACCCACCCAACATCCATCCACCTCACGACAGCCTCCAGCGCATGCACCTGCACCCAAATCAACAAAAGTTACACCTCCTACAACCACCTCCTCTTCCTCCACTCACAGACCCCCTCCAGCTACCCGTCCCAGTGTTCGTAAGAAACTTTTCCTGAGCAACCTTGACCTCTTTCCCACCACCCCCCCTTCCAATTCATAGGTCCCGTACTAGCACCTCAGCCAAAAAATCTCTGGTACCAGTGGTGCCTGTTAGAGGTATGTGGAGTGCACCGGGCACCAGGGCAGCCAGTGTGACACGGAGCCACAGCACAGCCAGTCCCCCCCCTGTGAAGCACCAGAAGTTGGACAGTGCCCGACGGGAGAGGGGGAAGACTCCAGCCGGCAAAGCCGCTCACAAGGGTCCCGGGGGGACTGTCCACTCAGCTGTGCCTCCTCCCAAGGTGGGGAAGGGGCAGAAGAAAGCGCCAAAGTCTGGGAAGAGCAGCACGGCGGAGAAGCACGCCATCATCCCCACTGCCCAGGAGGCCATCGCCAGCCCCATCGTCACTGGCCAGGAGGCGACCGCCAGAGTCAGTGCCCAGGAGAGCAGTCCCATCGTCACTGGCCAGGAGGCCACTGCCAGAGTCAGTGCCCAGGAGGGCAGTCCCATTGTCACTGGCCAGGAGGCCACCGCCAGAGTCAGTGCCCTGGCCAGGAGGCCACCGCCAGAGTCAGTGCCCAGGAGGGCAGTCCCATTGTCAGTGGCCAGGAGGCCACCGCCAGAGTCACTGCCCAGGAGGGCATTCCCACAGTCAGTGGCCAGGAGGCCACCGCCAGAGTCAGTGCCCAGGAGGGCCCCGGCAGACACAGCCCCGCTGGGCAATGAGGGACCGCCATGGCAAACACCGCTGCACAGGTCAGAGACAGCAAAGTACAAGCAACGCTGAACAGGGCAAAGACCGCCATGGCAAGCACCGCTGAACAGGTCAGAGACAGCAAAGTCAAGCACCGCTGAACAGGGCAAAGACCGCCATGGCAAGCATCGCTGAACAGGTCAGAGACAGCAAAGTCAAGTACCGCTGAACAGGGCAAGCACCGCTGAACAGGGCAAAGACCGCCATGGCAAGCACCGCTGAACAGGTCAGAGACAGCAAAGTCAATTACCGCTGAACAGGGCATGCAGCGCTGAACAGGGCAAGCACCGCCAACTCAAGCACCGCTAGCCCATGTGCGGCAGGGGCAGTGACGGAACTAGGACTGTCACGGGGAGAGTGATGCACTCTGGGCACCAGTCCCCCTCCAGAACCAGTGGAGACATGCATCCACTACCTCAGTCCTCAACAGGATGAAGCACTCTGGGCACCAGTCCCCCTCCAGAACCAGTGGAGAACAGCATCCACTCCATCCGTCCATAACAGGATGAAGCACTCTGGGCACCAGTCCCCCTCCAGAACCAGTGGAGAACAGCATCCACTCCGTCTGTCCTTAACAGGATGAAGCACTCTGGGCACCAGTCACCCTCCAGAACCAGTGGAGACTGTTATCGACTTGAGAGACTGTGGCTTTGCACTCCCCAGGATTGAACAGTGGGCAACCCACCCACTGTAGGGACTTGAGAGACTGTGGCTTTGCACTCCCCAGGATGGTACAGTGGGCAACCCACCCACTGTTGAGACTTGAGAGACTGTGGCTTTGCACTCCCAAGGATGGTACAGTGGGCAACCCACCCACTGTAGAGACATGAGAGACTGTGGTTTTGCACTCCCCAGGATGGTACAGTGGGCAACCCACCCACTGTAGAGACTTGAGAGACTGTGGCTTTGCACTCCCCAGGATGGTACAGTGGGCAACCCACCCACTGTAGAGACTTGAGAGACTGTGGCTTTGCACTCCCCAGGATACATCAATGGCCATGGAGCCCCCTCGTGGATCTGACGTGGTGCTGTCATCCGGCTGAGGTGCCCCTCCATCCCTTCCCCCTGAGTTGCCTGTTGTATTTCTATCTGATGCCCCAGCAGTGTTCTCTCCGTTTTGGTCAGGTATTGTGTGTGGGCCTCGCCCATGCATTTTGGGCCCAGTGGTCCACGGACATTGAATGGCGCATTACCTGCACTACTAATCGTGATGTATATTTTGTTGAATGTGAAATTATATCTGTATATATTTGCTTACTGTATTTTGATATATTACAACGGTTGCACTCATTTCCTTTTGTCTTTGCATTCTTCTGGGGGGTTTTGGGGTTGTTACTGTTATGTTTGGATATGCATTGGTGTGTGTGTTGTAGTGGGTGAGGGTCGGGGTGGGGGTGTTGCGTGTGTGTGTCCCTGACTTTTGCCTCCCCTATGTCGTAGGTGCAGTACTCACCGTTGTCTTCGGCGCCGGCGTTGATGATGATCGTACAGGAGCAGGAAGACTATCGCAGGGAGTATTTGGAGTTCCGGTTCCATGGTGTCCTCCTTCCTCATGGAGTGTGTAGAGGTGAGCGTTTTCCCATTGAAATGGCTGTTTCCGCCGCGTTTTTATCCATGGTGAATCCGCACCGGAAAAGGTGGCGGATTGGTAGGTTGTGATACTGTGGGCGGTACTTTGTCTCCCGCCTGTCTGTTGGCAGTGACCGCCACGCTGTTTGTCTGCACCGCCGTGGCGGTCGGAGTGTTAAAGTGGCTGTCTTTGTTGGCGGTTTCCGCCACGGTCATAATTCCCTTTTTTTTTCGCCGGCCTGTTTGCGGTCTTACCGCCGCTTTAACACCGTCCGCCAGGGTTGTAATGACCTCCTATATGTCCTACCTTAACCATGCACTGCAATCTGCCCTTGGTCCTACCTAGGGCCTACCTCAGGGGTGTGTTACATGTAAGAAAAGGGAAGGTTTAGGCCTGGCAAGTGGGTACACTTGCCAAGTCGAATTTACAGTTTAAAACTACACACACGGACACTGCAGTTGCAGGTCTGAGGCATGATTACAGAGCTACTAATGTGGGTGGCACAACCAGTGCTGCAGGCCCACTAGTAGCATTTGATTTACAGGCCCTGGGCACCTCTAGTGCACTGTACTAGGGACTTACTAGTAAATCAAATATGCCAATAATGGATGAACCAATTACATACACATTTTGTATAGGAGCACTTGCACTTTAGCAATGGTTGGCAGTGGCAAAGTGCCCAGAGTAACAAAAACAGCAAAAACAGAGTCCACCACACATCAACAACCTGGGAAACAGAGGCAAAAAGTTAAGGGAGACCATGCCAAGGATGAAAAGTCTAACAGTGTGCTAGACGAATGCGATTACAGACCAAGGTGCGACCTCAACACATATAGATACAGCACGTCTTATATTGTACTCATGCAATTGTCAAACGAATATCGTAAATGCATTAATTTGAAATGATGTTAAGATCCAGCTATACCTTGCTATGGGAAGGAACCATAAGACTCGGGCAACGTATGTGATGTTTGGTTTTGGTATTCTACATTTTCTGATATCAGGGGGCCTGGTCAGTTTTAGGCAAGGAAGGACATGTCGACTTTATAAAGGTGTTAAATGTGCTAAAGTAATTGAGTTTCTGGAAAGGAATTTATGGTTTTATAAATCTGCAAAATTCGTAAGGCACCTTAGATTAGAAAAGATGTCTGTGAATTCGCTGAAGCGAATTTTTTTATTTTAATTTTTTACATTTTTACCTAGTATTTATGCAAAGTAATGTTGTGATTGCTTTGCAGTTTTAATGGTTCGTACAAAACGATAAAACGTTAATAATAAATAATAATACACAACTCGAAAATAATCGGGAAGATTCAGAGCATGTTTGCTTTATTTCCTTAAATGTGTGTGGGAGTTCATGTTACACTGTACATTTATCGAAGCCAGGCGAACTACTGCTTAAATGTAAATATTCATTTCCTAAAGAAAACTATTTTTATTTCTCTAATGTACTGAGGTGAACAGGAGCATTTGAGTCAGGGTAAACTTTGCACCTTTTGTACCATTCTGGTCACATGTAACTTGGAAACCGTGATTAACAGGAAGCTTCAGAAGCTTCTCGAATGAATTCCCAGAAGCATGAGGGCGGTTCAGCTTCTCTCAAGGCAGGATGTAGATATGCCTGAAAGCGATTATATTGGTAGGATGTGGCATGCTATATCCCTGAAGGGTGTGTTACAGTATATGTAATCACAGGCCGTTTCCTTAAAAACCTTTCGGTAAAATCAGAGTGTATGAATGATATATGTGGGATAGCCTATAATACTGCTGCTAAAAATAAAAAAGTATTCATCAGAAAGAGAAAACTAACAATACAGATTTAATCTTTTGCTTGCATTGTCAAAAATGTGGTCTCTTGTATGTTTGGAATTAGAAAGGAATTGCATAACCAGGCCACCGAGTGCTAATTAGCTGAGGAATTTTGCAGTCTCTCCAAACTATTGGTTTTCCGAGAAAGAAATTACATATTTTATCCACACAGATATAGAATTTTGGTCAGTTTGTTTCATTGATCTGGTATACTGTCGTTGTTTTGCAGCATAGCGAATGAGTCAATAAGTCACCCCCTTTACCTCCTTTCACTTTAAGTGACTTCACAAAGCCTATGCACATTGTTTCCACTTAAATTTAGGGCCAGATCTACAAGAAAGTCACGCATCAGTCCTGATGTGCCACTTTTCTTGCGCCGCCCTTAGTCCCCCTAATGACACCATAGTTGCGCTGTATTTACAATACATGGTGCACGTTAGCACAATAGTGTCAGAATGTTTGAAGCTATTGTGGTGCTTTGCTGGATTAGCACCATTAATTATGGTGCTAGTTCAACAAAGCACTAGAGAGGTTCCTAGGCTGCAATGTGCAGATGTTAAAAATTATGGAAAAAATGGCGAAGTGAAATCTTGTAGATTTCACTGCGTCATTTTTTGCGGCCTCACTGTGTGGGAACGTCCCCCTTGCATACAATATGCCTGGCACAGGCATAATGTGGAGCAAGGGATTACAAAGTGGCGCAGTGCTAAATATGGCGCAACAGGAATGCCTACCTAATGCAGCATTAGTGTAAAAAAAATTACAGTAGTGTGGCACAAGGAGGCGCAAGGGCCTTGTAAATCTGGCCATTAGTGCCTTTATCTGGAAAGACAAAACTAGTACATGTGCCTTATTTTTATATTAACTTTTAATACCAGGTATATTTTGGCCTGACATTTGGGTGCCCCGTTAGATGGTGACTTAGTTTCTGTTTTTTATTTTAAAGTGCTGTGAAAAGTATTTAAGTGACACTGTTGTAATCTTTGAAACAGATCCTCATCCTGAGTTGTTTGACCCAGCCCGTCTAACTTGGGTGAGCTATTATGATCTCCTTCTTTTTTCAGCAGTGAAAAATTGTTGTCGATTGGTTCAGTTACAAGTCATTGTATCGATTCTAAATGCACTTAATATTAACTGCCACTGCATGACAGCCGTGAAAAACAAAATACTTTTTCCACTGCTATGTTGTCAGTGACAAAAGCAGATGCTTCCCCAGTTCTCCCACTCTTCACCCTTGTTTTCAGTGAACTGAATAAGGAGGTGGAAGCACAGGTAGTGATCAGCCATCTCTCCTGGTTTGCCAGAGTCCTGATGGAAGTGGAAGCTTCCTAGATGTTATCTATCATATCTTCCCCACATTGAGATGGAGAATGAAGGTGAAGTTCAAGTATTACAGTTGTCATTTGCCATCTCAGTTACAGGTCTGTACAGATTCACAGCTGGTTTTCTTTCCACACTGGTGGCATTGAGAGAGCTGCTGCCACCACAATACATTCTCTTGCTGTCTCATTGAGTGCAAAGAGTAGGATCATGTCTTGAGAGGGTAAGGAAGCCAGGGTAGGTACTGGAGAAGGTACCAGAAAGCAAATACGTACTCTTTTGTGGTGGATAGTGGATTGAACTTCACTTTGTGGGGAACCAGACTTTGTTTAACTTCATCAGCTGCAAAGTTTACTCCCCCCTTATTCTTTTTTTTGTTGTTGTTGTACAGCTATATTGAATTTGATGCGCTCATCAGATTCACTACTGTGCTCCAAAAGAATCTGAGTGAGGATAGTAAGTGTAAACTATTCATCAAGCAAAGATCAACAACTTGATAGATCCAGTTGCTCCCTTTTTGCTGGATTAGCGCCATTAATTATGGAGCTAGTTCAGCAAAGCACTAGGGAGGCCCCTATGTTAATATGGTCCGATCACTTTAACGCCTGCAATGTACAGTTATTGAAAATGACAGAAAAAATGATGCAGTGAAATTTTGTGGTGCCATATTGTTGACCTTTACACTATCCCCAGTTGCATTTTCAAACACCACATGAACAAAAAAGGTCTGCAGCATGCATGCCCTCCTACTAAAGAGGAAATTGTTTCTCCCGGTCTCCACCTTTTGCATGAATGTGCAAACCCTTGCTCTCTCCTGATGACAATGTTGTGTTGAGTGTCCTCCTTGATACCTCAGTTCTCCTTGCATGGTGCTTCCTACTTCATCACTGGCAAATGAACGTATAATCAAATTATCCCTACTCTACCTGCTCCCTCTCTTGTCTCTCTCATCAAAGTCAAGGCTTATGCATCATTTCAGAAGCTGTGAATACAAGAAACTCCAAATACCTAACTTAAAAACCTCACCAGCATCTGTCAAAGACACACCAACAACAGCTGCAACCAAATGATTTTAGACATACCAATCACAAGAAAGAAAAAACAAGATGACAAGCCTTCTCCTTCCTCACTCAATCAATTGGAACACCCTCCTCAATCTTAAGGCTTAATCCATTACTTATGTCCTTCAGAAAAGATTTCAAAGTCTTCTGCTCACAGTATTTTTTCAACCTCCACCACCTATCTCCTGACCCCCGTAAAATGCTACATGTTTAGTAGACTTTATTGCATGATTAATAAAACCTTTTCAATAAATCAAACAAACAAAAAACTAAAAACTTGATGTCTGACCTAAGTGAAAAAAAGACTCATAATAAAATCCTGTAAAGTGTCTGTGCTAATATATAAAAAAGTATAAAATATAAAATCATATAAAAGGCATAGTCATTTCATGCTAAATATGGTCGAGGTGCAATGCTGTCTACAAAGTGCTGACGTACTGAGGAGGGAACTGTGAGGGACTGGGGTGGAAAACAAGCATGATGTAAAATTGACAGAGCCAGAAAAAGCTAAAAGCAATAGCATAAGAATTTTTGCTAGCTATTAAAATCTCTTTTTCCTAAATGATAATGTCTGAATCACATAGCAAGAACCCAAGAAGAAGTAAAACCCACTAATGCAATTTCAAGCAAAATCAATAATAAAAGCAAAAAGTTGAAACTGGCTTTTAGCTGCCTGTCAACTTAACCCAGTAACAAGTAATCAAGACCAGCAATTGTCCAGCCTCAGAATATAAAGGCACTAAAGAAATTCTAATGGAACATCGGGGTCTCATTAATAAATTAGATAACACAGACCTTCTAATATACCTATAGCAATTCCATGTCATAGCTAATCTAGAAACATGGGGGGTCATTATGGCCCTGACGGTGAAAACCGCCACATTATGAGTGTGGCGGGTTGGTCTCTGCCAACCCACTACATCTCCACTCATATCGCCAGGGTGGTCAGAGCTGCCGGGCCACAGATGAGTATCTCTAACCTGGTGATCCACAGAAGACCGCCAGAGGTATTAGGAGCCACCTTTCCACCAGGGTTTCACCGCAACAAAAACCCTGACAGAAGAGATACCGGTGACAAGGAATTTCTTCCCTGTCAATGGTAGATGGCACCCCCAGCAATCTCAACACCCTTCCACCCCCCTCCAGATACAGCACCCACTCACCCTCCAGACACAGTGCCCCTCTCCTCCACCCCTCAAGACACAGTGCCTCCTCCAGACACAACGTCACCCTCCAGACACAGCGCCCCCACCCCCTCCCCGCATACACACACACACACACACAGACACCCACACGCACCACAAATACACTCATTCACCAACACTTACATAAACGTATTCACTCACATGCATCCATACTCGCATTCACCTCAGGACTCGTACACACATTCAACCACGCATACTCACACCCATAAAAACACGCACACACACCCGCAGACAAACACACATTCACCATAACACTTATACTCGCATACACACATGCATAACACTTACATGCATACACACACTCACTTCTACATTCAGACTCGCATACAACCATGCATACACACATTCATGCACACACGCAGACAACACACACTCACACATGCGCCCACAACACCCCCCACCCTCTCACCCCCCTCCCCTGTCAGATGATCAACTTACCTGGTCCAGGGAGGAGCTTGTCCAGCAGGGAACTGGAAAGGGCGCTTACACTGCCGGCAGCGCCCACCATCAGGACACTGCCAGGCTGTATTATTGTTCATAAAATGGCAGGCGGTGTTCTACTTGTGGGGCGGGGCCAAAGTATAGTGGAAATCCAACAGTACCCATGGTGTGGTGGGTGGAAGACCACCAGCACTGGTGTCTTCTGGCGCCCATGGCTTTGGCGGTGTTCACGGAAGACCGCTGTAGTCATAATGAGGGCCTAGGTCTCAAACAGCAGTGCCTATAATAGGATACATTGAAACTGTTAGCCCGACGGTTAAGGCAAACAAAATGGCCACCACAAAGAAGGACTCTCTGTATACATACGACAGGCCTTAAAGAAAAAAACCCTGTCCTTGTGTTATCAGAATCTGGCCTCCTTGCGGTCCTTCTATAGCTATAATGAATTTGAAGGACGCCCACCCTGACGCAAAATTGATCATAACAGGAGATTTTAAACTGAAACTATTTCATATTCAGGAAAATGAAGCAGACCTGCAAGACCTGGGCATTTGAAGGGAAATTCCAGTTCAAACTCTTCCACTGACAAAATGCCCTGATAAATTTGGCAAAATGCTTCTAGATTGTTGCACTTCAGCAGGTCTGAGGGTCCGTGATGGCAGTTTTCTCAGTGATAAACCCCCAGCATGGATCCGGAAAACAGAAAGCTGTGTCTCACATTTTGATTACACATTGGCAAATTACCCCTTGGATCTTTTCCCTATTGGTTAGGGAGTAGTCAGGAGTCACCCCAATCACTGGTTAGTTCCAGGCATACATGTAGCACCCCTGGACAAGACAGAAGAAGGGCTGTACTTGGTACTGAGGTTGTGAGGAGAAACCTTAGGGATGGACCAGCTCCCATCTATACCCATACTGTCAAAGAAGTGGGCGTCAAGGTGCAACTGTCTGAACTTCTGTTAAGCTACAAGGACACAGAAGCAAAAGTTGTAAGAATCCCACTTTACAGAAGAGCTCAGCTCATCATTTTCAACTGGACCTGCTCTGGGTCCTGCTGGTGGCTTTTGCTGAAGTGGGTCCCAACCACCAAGTCCTGTTCCTGAGATCCTGGAACATTTGGTTGGTGTCAGAGTGTTCTTCTCCTGCTTAACAATAAAAGCTGGCACTTTGGCATTTTGCTGAATTTCTGCTTGGAGAACCTTCCTGGAACTGGACAAACCTGCTAGCCAATCTGCTTAGGGTGATTGGCGGTGGGCCTGACTTTGTCTTTGCTCCCTCTACATTCTTCGCTGCAACAGCAAATCCCATTCAGCAGACCTGACTGGCATTAGTTGATGTCGAACCCTCATTGGCAACAGCCTGCAGTCTTGCCCGACTGAGGAGATCCAACTTACAGAAAAAAGTTTAAGTCCAAAGGCACAAAAATCTTCATCAGCGTTGAGGCCGAGCAGCATCTGAATGAAGTCGACAGCTTTCTGGTCTTTTCTGGCTTGGGGCTTTTCTCACTTTTGTGGACGGCTTCACTGAGACCTCATCCTTTATCAACCCATCATCAAAGAGCCATCTTTGGATCCAGTCTGCAGCCTTGCCCGGCTGGTGACTCCCGATCTCGTGCTGAGATCTGAATGGCTACCAACACTTCAACAGGGACGTTTTGGCAACGATGTTGGGACTCTGCTTCATCAGAGTCTCAGAAAAAAAATTAAAAAATAAGAAAAGGGGCCAGGGTACAGATACCCTAAACCCTTAGACCTGGTGGTTGAACCCCCAGTGCAAAAAAAGGCGGACAATGCAGAGGTTCCCTGGATGTGCTGAAAAGTTAAAAAAAAAAAAAAAGTGCAGGCTTCTGCACTTGTTCATTAGTAGGCTGGCAGATGGGCCAGATCCTGGGGGCATTATTACCAGCACCTCCCCGGGGCTTTCATTACATTTAATGTGGAGGAGCATGTGGACCCCCTGCTGCCCAGGGACCACCATCTCCATGGGGCATTAAATATGTTAGGGGGGGCTTGCGCCCCCCTACTGCCTCAGGGATCACCACCTCCTTATGGATTAAACAAATATGATGCAGGGGTTGTGTACCCCCCACTGCCCCAGGGATCAAAACCTCCCGGGGATTAAAGTAAATATGATTAGGGGGAGAGTGGCACCCCTGCTGCCCCAGGGGCAACCACCTCAACAGGGCATTAAATACATACTGATGTATGTACCTCCGGAGCCCCTGGGACCCCCACATCCCTGGGCTCTACTAAAACAGTGAAAGGGGTCTATTTTTGGACCCCCACACCCTGGGGACCACCACCTCCCTGGGGCTATTTTTGTTGGAGGGTGGGTCCCCTGGTGGGCCAGACCATGAGGGCATTGTTTTTTTAATGCAATTGGAGGCCACCGCCCGCTGCCTCAGGGACAATCACTTCCCCGGGGCCTTAAACACATATAATGTGTGGTGCCACGCAGCCCCCCTACTGCCCTGGGGACAACTGCCTCCCTGGGGCATTAAACAAATAAGTTAGGTGGGCTGTGTGGTCCCCCCCTGCTTCCCCAGGGACCACCACCTCCTCAGAGAATTAAATAAATACTGATGGGGTGGCATGTGGCCCTTAATCAGCCCGAGGGACCACCACATCCCCTGGGCTATCCTAAAACAAGTGAAGTGGCCTGTTTTGGACCCCCAACCCTGTGTACCACCACCTTCCTTGGGCTATTTTTGTTGGAGGGGGCCTGCCCGGCCCCCCTTGAAGAGCCACTGATGGCCCTGGGGACCATCACCCCCCCCACCCCCCAGGGCCAGCTCCTGCTATGTCCCAGGTTGTCATCCCCCGGGACATAGCTGTTTGCTGTGACTTTGCAGCAGCTTTGACAGCTGCTGCCAAGCCACAGCAAACACTCTGCTCGCAGTGAGGGAGAGCTGTCAAACAGCTATTCGTCGCTGTGAGCAGAGGTTTCCTCTGACTCCATGCCTGCAAAGATGCTCTCATAGAGAGGGAGCTGCTTTAGCAGTACCCTCTCTGTGACACCAATGCTGGCTCCCACAGTAGGCGGGGAGCCATCTGGGACAGTGGGTGCTTTCAGGCTCCCCCCACGGTCCCCAATATTGTGCCTGGATGCCCTGGGGGGGCACCCAAGTCACATGGCCATGCCCCTGGGGAATGAGGAGCCTGGACTGAGATCGAAAAAAAATTAGGGTGGGCCCAGGGGGATGGGGTCCCCAAGGACAAGATCGGCCTGGGAGGGGGTCACGTGGACACCCTGCCCCAAAAAATATTAATTAGGCCGGGCCCCAGGGGATGTGGTCTCCAGAGGCCATGATCGGCCTGGGGAGAGGGGCCGTGCGGCCCCCACCACAAACAAATACATTTTATAAGGCCAAGCCCCATGGGATGGGGTCCCCAAGACCGAGATTGGCCCTGAGGAGAGGGGCCATATGGGCCTCCCTCCCCCCAAAAAATAATAAGGCCCTGCCCTGGGGTTGGGGTCCCTGGGGCCAAGATTGACCCTCTTCATGCACTGTTAATTACCCCACAAATTACGGCTCTCATGCCATCTTTGATAACATCACTGACAATATCAATGTAATATTTGCAGTAATATTTTTGACAAAAAAAAAATGTGCATAGTTACCTTAGGACACGAGTTGTAGTTATTCAAGATAACTCTAACTATAACATGTGAATTTCTATGCTCTGGTACGTTTAAAATGTGAGCCTAACTATAACGTCCCTGTAACCTTTGTTGTTTTTAAGTTAATGTATGGCAAAAAAAAATATATATGTATATATATATATATAAATATATATATATGTAGAGAGTTAGAGTTGGGAATATGTTTCCCTTTTTGACTTGCCTATATCTTTGGCACCGTTTGACGAATCTTCATGAAATTTTCCCCCACAAAAGTGTGCCAGTGATTCTTGTTGCGCATAGAATATTTCGGGATGATCCGTCAAACGGGGGCTGCGAAAAAAGGGTGTAAAAAACATTTTAATTCCTGAAGGAGTTTGGAACATGACTACAGCCCCAACCGCTGGACAAAATTACACCAAATTTGGCAGAAAGCTAGATTTTGTTTGCAGATGGTGCTTTTTGTTATTTGCTGCAAATCCATTCAGTAGTTTTTGAGAAATTAAAGGAAAAATAAATGAGTATATCTAGGGCATCAGATCCTTTGTGACTTTTTTTGGTGATTGCACCGAATTCACGAATGCGCTCACCAACAGGAATATTGGGATTGGCTGGCAACAACCTGGACAGAAAGCTGTGGCCACCATTTTAGGTTACAGAGCACGGTCCCTCTGGCTTAAAAATAGAATAAAAAGTGGCATAAGGGGTCAAGGTGGAGGTACCCTGACTCCAGGGGTGTGAATCAGGGGTCTTCAAGGGTCAAATTATGCCCTTAGAATCATTTTTTTTTACAACACACGATTTTCTCAAATACTTTGTGGTGCTCAGCGCATTCCCCCTTGTAAACATTCACAAACATGGGGAACATTTTTATAAAAAAACATTCACAAACTCATCCATACACTAATTAATTCACTCATGGTATCACTCAGACACTCATGCATCTACTGACAGAACCTCTCAGACACTGACACACCTGGTAATAGACCCACACAGACACTCATACACCAACTCACACACCCACTTTGCCCCTTATACGCCCATTTATAGACACACTCAAACACAGATGCACCCCATCACAGCCCCACTCAGACTCTCATGCACAAGACTCACAGACCCACTCAGACACTGATGCACCCACTCACAGACCCACTCAGACACTGATACACTCACTCACAGACCCACTCAGACCTTCACGCACCCACTCGCAGACCCACTCAGACTCTGATGCACCCAATCACAGACCCACTCAGACACTGATGCAACCACCCACAGATCTACTCAGACACTGACAAACCCACGCACAGACCCACTCAGACCCTCATACACCCAATCACAGACCTATTCAGACACTCATGCACCCACTCACAGAGCCACTCAAACCCTCACATACCCACTCAGAGACCCACACAGGTACTCATGCACCCACTCACAGACCCCCTCAAACACTCACAATCCCACTCACAGACCCACTCAGACACTCATGCACTCACTCAGATCCCCACGCAGACCCTAATGCACCCACTCACAGACCCCCTCAAACACTCACAATCCCACTCACTGACACACTCAGGTACCCATTCACAGTCCCACGCAGACACTCATGCACTCACTCACATCCCCACTCGGACCCTAATGCACCCACTCACAGACCCACTCAGACACTGATGCACCTACTCACAAACCCACTCAGACACTGACACACCCACTCACAGACCCACTCAGACATCACACATCCACTCACAGAACCACTTAGATGATCACACAGGCATTCTTACACTCTCACATGCAGAGACACCCTCTCAATGATGCTGAGACTGCTTATACTGGGGCATTGTGGATAGAACCATGGATGATCCTGATACATTAATGATATGGACCTTGATGGTGCTGATCTAACAGTAATATAAATCCACTGATAATAAGAATATGCATTGCTTCTGCTGAACCACTGTTTATGGGAAGCCGCTGAATATTCCAGGCACTGGTAACACTGAGACTTGAATAAACATTACACTGAGACAACAACAACCAACCTTATTTAGCACTGCAGACGTTTATCTGTGGTACTAAATGAAGCATCCTTGGTAACACAATAATCATGTTATTTAATTATGGAAATTAGTGGGAAAATGTCATGTTGATTGAGAAACCAACACAAACTGATCGCCAGTAGGGTAGTCTGTGAATGGAGCAACTGATAGAGAGATATGTGTGTGAGTGTAATATGAAGTTAAAAGGCTTTAATCTCGTTGAGATTTCTTAGGTGACCAAAGTACGAACTGCAGAGATTTCTATGAAACCAGTAGGCAGGTCATGGCTCACAAAATAAGTATTAATACACTTGATAATAATATGGCTAACAGTACGTTCCAAAGAGTAAGTTCGTTTTGTGTGTACTATTCCCATTGGCACTCTCAATATTTTGGGGATATTACAGTCTGATTCTCAAATATATTATCGACTCAAATATTGTATGCAAAATTAACTTCTAATTAACTTTTGATTCAGAAAAGCAGTTCAGTGTGAATACAGAGGTGTCTCCTAGCACGCACAATGATTCATTGAATGCAGTCAGCCATCGTGAGGTACACCTACATTTCTACATGTACAGAAGTAGGTGATCCTTGGGGTGCCTTATGTGTCTTCATGAAAAATGTAATACATATCAAAAGCAAACCCACACAGCAGTGACGGTGAATTAACAAACACATGTAAAACATTTCCTGCAGATGTTTTTGTTTTCCAACGTTTCGGTATTTCAATTTCATTGACAAAATATACTTTCAAAATAGGCCATTTTGCTATTTTTAGAAGTGTCTTTTGCATCTAAGCTCTAATTTGTTTTGCGAAATTAATCATCCTAAAACTGTTAAATGCCCACTGTTTACAATAACAAAAGTCTGGTGAGTGCGCCCAGCCTTTTGTTCCAGTGGTGTTCTTCTTAGCTGTAATCTGTATTACAAATAATTGAGGTCTGAATGGTATTAAGATTACATTGTTTGTGCCTTTTCGTGAGCGCTGGATAGTGAGAGAAACTGACTTTGCTCCTAATTTGGAACCAGATTAAAACCGGATCTAGATACAAAAAGGCAAAAACAAAGTGGAATGGAGTGTCTTCTGTAGCACCACATACGTCTTTGACATAATCCTCTCTGGGCCTAGGACATATGTTCTACATTTTTTGACTAGCTAATCATGATGTCAGCTACTGTTCCTTTAGTTAAGCTGGTCATACAGCAAGGCTTCTGTTTCAAGTGGGCACATATTACTTAAAGGGAGAGGTTTTGTTTGATCCAGTGACTCAGAGTTACATCTCAGGCCCATGTCAGTTGTGTCGTGGTAAGTGTTCGAAGGTTTACCTTGGGTGTCCTCCACCATCATGGCCATTCTCCATGATATGTCGTCCTCGGTGCTTTGTGGCATAAGTTGGAACTAGATTTACAGATATTGAAGTATGAGAGAATTTAGTAAGTATTTATAGCTTTGTCCACCATGGTGCATAACAATAGATGGCACTTAGGAGACTTCTCTGATTGGTATGCACATTATATCACAGAAGATGCTAGAAACACATATGAAAAACAGCATGTGTCAGGCTAGTTCTTCTCAGACCAGAACATCTGGGATGCGTGTTCATCCTTCATTCACAGGGGAAATGTGACTTGATGAAATTTACTGGAAAGCTTTACAGATTTCAAACATGCTGTGGAAAACCATTGTGCTGTGGACAAAAATCCACAAATGTAAAAGATGAAATACATTGAAACTTGTTAAGTCACTTTTTTGGTATGATAAACTGTTCGGGTGAAAACACTAGTCCTCAGAAAACTGCTGCCATGTTAGCTGCACGTGTATTTGTTATTTTTTTTCCCTGTCTCTCAGAATGCACTCATAAACCATTTCCACTTTCTATTGTAACTGGGAGCTGGGGCTGTGCAGTGTCGGTTTAGTCTCAGAAGAGGAAAAGCCAGACTTTTGACCTGCTCTCTGACATACGCTTTCTAATAAACAGTGATCACTTCGAAAGGAAGTGTAGGCGCCAGGAGAGGAAATGGAGACTGACTATGGAGCCGGTAGCGAGAATTAAACTTAGAGAGATTACCATGAAGTAAAAAAGTGCGATCAAAGTGGCTAAAATAGGCTTTTTTTACCCAAAAAATCAGAGCAGCGATGAACGTCCTGAAAGAGCTTTTTAATACAGTTCACTTCCCAATGTCCCCAAGCTCATATCATGATATGGAAAATTCAGAAGCTTTCTGGAGAAAAGTAGCCAAGTACTTTAAAGAAAAAATTCTGAAAATCTATGCTGAGTTTCTGGCCCTATGGGAGGGACTGGGTGGTTCTGAGACACAGCTTAGTCAGAATAAAGGCAGGGTAGCTGTAGAACAACATACCCCAGTGGGCTCGGACTGGTTCTCTATGCTGCCTGCGACTAAGATTAAGACCCTCGTTTTGGGAATTACATTGGGTTTGTGAGAGCCAAAATTATCGTTCATGATTTTTACATGTATTCCGATATGTGACTATACATATAAGATGCAATTAACATGGAAAATAATGTGTGACAAAAAGAGCCTACTTGATTGAACACCATTGTGTATGAGATGCTTAACTTATAAAGTATGAATATAAATTAAGAATATATATATATAATTAAAAATGCATCACTCTGTCACACTTGCAGATAAATAATATAAACTTTGCTTAAGCTAACTGAAAAGGCCTCAAGTAAGCAAGGCCGTAGCTAAAGTTGAATGTCTGCCAAAGCACTGAAAACTTTTACGTTAGTAGAATGGTCCCATGTCTGTTGTATAACATGTTCTTTGTATGAATTTCTAACTTGTCCGGAGTTTGTATTAATGAAATGTATTTCTTTTGAGGAAATATTGAATAACCCGAGATTGTTTCTACATCGCTGTGACTGTTGATTCGTAGTGTATTTGGTAATGGAGAAGAACAATGAACTCTCTGATGATGAACAGAAGAATACACAAGTTGATTCTTATTGTATCGACTGGATGTACGCAAACGGATGTAAAACAAACGTAGATATGTGGATGTCTGTCTAAAATATTTTTCTGATATCTAATGTATTTGTAATTGGATCATTTTTGTCGCCAGATGTTTCTGACCAATAGCAAATATGTGTTAATTTTAATTTAACAAAGTGCTCATTAAGTGAGGGGTTCATTCAATGTTTCATTGACTCCCCAATTACCAGAGACTTCACTGAGTATACTTGGTATGACTTGTCACTTTGAGACTTCGTGCCTTGCCAGAGAGTCTACTGACGTTCCGGTGTTTTATTATTTCCTGAGTTTACTATGTCTGTTCAATACTGAACCCATTATCTGATGGTTTGGTAATCTTATACTCCAAATTTTAAACCATCACCCTTACCCTGCTCCTATTCTGATGCTGACACTGTTGTCCCCCTGATGAAGTTGAAGCTGTGCAGCTGATTTCCTTCAGGACAGGTAAATGTATGATCTGAGTATTGTTATTTGTTGATTTTCAGGCAACAACTTCAACTGTTCTAATACTGCTGCTGTTTTTATACTGCCATAGCTAGATATTTTCTAAATTTATAGTATTAAAAGCTTTTAGCATGAAGTCCAACATGACAATGCTAATTTATAGTTATTGAGGTGATCACCTATCTCATTGATAGCTCAATACTAGTTCAGTTGCTGAACCAATGTATACCATTTCTCTTGCTCAGATATTGTTTTTTTTGTTTTTAGTTAATTTGTCTTTTTATTGATTTTTATCAAGATCCAACAGAATAAACAAAAAAAAACTAAATAACAACCCAGTTTTATTTTATTATTGGACCTGGATGTAATTACACATGATTGTCTTGAGAAAACCTTTTACCACCTCCCACTCTCCTAGCATGCCTCATTTCCTGATTTCTGACCTGCACCATTTTATTCAGCCACTCTCCAGGAGAGGCTGTGGCAACGAACACTAGTTTTTCCCACCTGGGTGGAAACCTTGCCCCGGGGTCATAGCTGAAGCCTACCAACCAGATGCTGGGAGATATAGAGATCTGAGCGATAGTTGTTAATATCTTAAATACTCCATCCCAATATTCCTGGATAAGTGGACAGGTACCAATCACATGTGTCCAACTGGCCACACCTACTGCCTTACAACGAAAACAGAGATCAAGACAGCTGGGCACTGTCTGGGATAAGGCTTGCGGGGTGCGATATAATAGCCATTTATTAAAAAATATCATACAATGTCAATTCAGGCCTCTGAGTACTGTAAAATGTAAATAATTGATCTTCTCCCAACACTCCCTTGACAGATCGAGGGCCTCTTGAAGATCCCATTTTCTGTCCGACATTGCCCAGAGATCAGTCTTTTCCTGCTCTAGGAGTAAACTTCTCCATGCACCAGCTCGCCTTACCTTGAAAGGGTCTGCAAGTTTGGCAACTAATGTCAGTGTATTGAAGATTAAATCGATATCCAGGTCCCTCACACTATGGAGCATAATACTGATCCCACCAAAAGTAAATAATTTTGGACAGCCGTCTGAATATTTAAGAGAGTTTTCCAGTTATCATTGCTGTGAAAGTCCCCTATCCTAAATCCTACATGATCCCACCTCTTCGCTATCTCTGGCTCGAGCTGAGAACCAGAACGCAACGTAAGCTGTGTAAGAGGAGTAAAAAAGTGCAAATATGGGATTGAGTATCTTTTAAAAAAAATCAGATTTTCTTCTAAGAAGCCATTTAAGAATCTTGTGTCAAACTTTTCTTGGGGATTTCGCCAATAGTGCAGGATTCCTAATATTATGCTCGCTGCAGATTAAATAGTGAAAATCCTGAGAAAATAGGCAGCCCTTGGGTTGATTGGCTTTGAAATTGGTCAAATAATATGCAAAGAAAGCAAAATAATAATATTTGAAGTTTGGTAATGCTAATCCCCCCTTTTCTCTATCAGCACATAGTGTACTTAGCGCAGCATGCGCCTGCTGATTTTGCCAAATAAATGAGCCAAACATGGACTCTAATTTCTTGAAAAACAAAGACGTTAATATGCAAGGAATGGCCGAAAACAAAAAGTTAAATAATGGTAATATAGACGTTTTAAAACATCGCAATTCGGCCAAGAATAGAGAGAGGGAGAGACCCCCAGCGCGCAAGCAGGGCCTGGGTTTTCAAGAGTAAAGGTGCGTAATTGAGATCATGCAAATCTCCTATATCGGGTGAAAAATGTATCCCAAGGTATCTTTTCGGCCTCTTATTCACACAGTGCATTAATTCGGGAAGCAGTCTAATAGAGGAAGGGCCACAAATAATAATATCGGTCTTACTCATATTAATCTTGTAGCCACCAATTCACTCACATTCGGAAAACACTTTAAGATCTCCTCCTGGGAGGACCCCTCTTCATCCAAAAACATAATAATATCGTCAGAGTAAAGTTTAATCTTCCCTATTGACTTCAACGGGAAATTAATCTGATTATTCAGTCTGATTTTAATCGCTAAGGGTTCAATGAAAAGAGCAAAAAGTACAAGGGATAGGGGGCATCCTTGAGGAGCCCTGCGCCGAATTTGAAGCTGACCAATACAAGCAGAATTAATTATGATGTTGGCTTCAGAGCTTTGATATAGCCTTTGAATTAACGAACACACCTGGGAGGGCACCTCATATCTGGACAATATTTCAAACAGTGTATCCCATACAACTAGATCGAACGCTTTTTCCGCATCTAATAAAAGAATGATGGCAGCAATTTTATTAGAAGCAAAGTAGTCAAGAGCCTCGGCTAAATAGAGTGTATTAGTCACAAGTTGTTGACTAGCAATAAACCCATTCTGGTCAGGGTGCATCAGTTTAGTGACAACCCCATTAAGCCTATTGGCCAAAAGTTTTGTGACAATTTTATATTCCGTATTTAACAAAGAGATTGGACGGTATGCATTAGGGTCTTCCCTGTCCTTATTTTTTTGGGGAAAGCTAACCACGTTCCCCATAGACCAAGAACTGGGAATCGTTCACCCTTGAGCAAGTCATTAATTAAAGACAAAAAATCATCTATAAAAGCATTGATGAAAATTTTATAAAATTCAGCCAGGAAGCCATCGGGTCCACAGGCCTTCCCCGTAGGGAGGTTTTTCACAACCTCTAGGAGTTCTGACTTCGTAAATGGCTGCAAAAGAGCATCGCCGTGTTCTTCCGTAAGAAATCCCTATTGGTCTTAAGATCAATGTCCTGGGTTTGACTATAAATTTGTCTATAATGTTCCAGCATGATTTTATCCACTGCTCAGGGGTCAGTATGCCTTTCCCTGGAAACAGGGCACCTCAGTGCATGTATCATATTACTAGCAATTTGGTCTCTAACTAGCCAGGCCAAACATTTCCCCGTAAAGTTACTCTCTTCATATATCTTCTGTCTGTGAATCTGATATCCTGTGTCAATTTTCTTAAGAAAACTGTTAGAAAATGCCTGTTTTGCTAGTTCGAAAGATTTTATATTGTTTTCCGTAGGGGCGTGGAGGTAGATAGCTAAGCTCCTCTGCAGTGCTTCTTCCAGTGCCCTAGCTTGTTGCCTCTGATAAGACTTATCTACTGCCCCCTTAGCAATTACCAACCCCCTAAAAAAGGCCTTAAATGCATCCCAGACCATAGATGGGTTTGAAGTTCCCTGATTACATTAAAAAAATTCAATTATTTTAAACTTAGAAGCCTGTACCTATCCCTCGTCCTGGAGGAGTTGGTGGTTGAACAGCCATCTTCTAGGTTGGGACATAGAATATTATGGAGAAAAAAAAACGTCCAGTGCAAGGGTTGCATGGTCAGATAGACCAGAATGCCTCACCGATTGGCTCTTGAAATGCATTGTTTTAGATATCAGAAAAAATTGATTCAGGAGGCGCTTTTAAACCATCTTTTGATGCACGTATACTCTCTCTCATTTGAGGCGTTTGTTCTCCAAGGATCACAGAGCATCAACACTTTGACATAGTCTTTGAAAATTTTTGCAACTCTAGGTTTATGTTATTTTTTTACCCTTGACAGTTGTGTACACAAATGGGTTCTGAAGAAAATTTTAATCCCCACCGATAATGATTTTGCCTGAAAGCGGCAAAAGGAATTGAAAAGTTCCACAAAAGGGGCAGGATCATCTATCAAGGATGCATAAAAACTAACAAAAGTAAATCTTTCCTTAGCAACTGAGCAGTGCACCCAGCACCAACCACTGCAGGGTCACTGAGAAAATTAACACCCGAGCCCCAAGATCCCTTGCCAAAAAAAAACACCACACCTCTATGAGCAGCAGGGGCTTCAGCAGTTACCTTAACATCAACAAATATTTTGAACATGTGAAAGCCTGCCATTCTTTTTGCCAGAATATGAGTTCCTTGAAGTAGAATAACAGAGGGGTTCAAAGCATTTATCTTCACTTCAATTGCACTCCGTTTCCTTCGATTACCTATCCCATTGATGTTCCAAGAAATGAGGAGTTCAACCTTGCCATTGGATTCTAATAATAGATTGCCTAAATGTTGGGTGCTCTAAAACTGCAAAAAAAGTTTTGGCCTTGGCCTGCATCGGATGGTATCATCTGAACTGTAGACCTAGTCATCCTACCTTGCACATAACTGCTTTTTAGTGTGGTGAAAAAGGATCTTGTACCCCTTGCTGCCCCCCACTCACCCTCCTAAACCCCCATCCCTCCCCTTGGGTGGCCTACACCTGGGGCCCTCCCAACTGAGCAATCTGGGACCAACCCCCACCCCCTGAGCCCTTCCTTCCCTAATCGGGTGCCTTGACACAGCACCTGGTTTCCATAGACAGGAAAGGGACTGAAATGTAAATGCCTAAACATGATGCGCTGTGCTCACACTCTACGGAATCTTTGATTCCCAAATAAACTCACCCCTCTCAGTGCATAGTGAAAACCCCTCCTTAAATTCACTTCTTTTTTAATGTTTTTCCCTCCTCCCCCTCCCCAATCACTTTGACTTGATTGATCAGAGTTTTGAATCGAATGCAAAAGAGTCTTAGCAGCATCAACTGTATGAACTGGATTTGAACGCCCCTGAAAAAAAACGTTAAGCTTAGATTGTTGTGCAAGCCCTGCAGAAGCCCCGGCTTTCTGAAATGCGGGGATCATCCCCTTCAATTCCCTCCTTCGATGTCCAGCAGCTATTGACATATCTGAGAAAATTTTAAAAGCATAATCGCCAGGGATCTGGTGTATTTCACTCTTGATTGCTTGCTGAAGGATTCGTTCCTTAATGCGAAAGTCACCAAAGTTTACCAAATAGCTTGAGGGTATTTTGCGTTAAGTGACTGCACTGCAGGCACCCGATGTTTATCCACTGGTTATGAAAGAACATGATGTGAGATAAGATCAGTGATTATGTCTGTGACAGTCTTCCCATTTTCACGTCCTTCCGGGACTCCTGTAAATCTCAGATTAGATCTTCATGAGCGTTTCTCAGCGTCATCCAGCCGAATCTGTAAGTCTAAAAGACCTGCTTAACATTTTGCCACTGACAGCTCCAAAGAAGAATGTGCATCTTCTAGATCGGATAGTCGCTGCTCCACCTCTTTGATACATGAGTTGAGTTGCTGTATATTACTATAGATTAGATTCAATTGTTATTCTGTTCTCTGGTTTGCTTTTTCTTGGGAAACTTTCAGCGTTTTGAGTTCACTTAGAATCTGAAGGAGCAGATTTTCAGCAGGGACGCCAATGCTTGCCTTGTCTCTAATCTCCATTTGTATTGTTGATGATGCATGCAAATTGTACTTCAAGAAACGCCGCAGTGGGAGCTGCAGCTCGAGCACTGCGCTTTCAAGCTCCGGCGCGTGTCTTCCCCCTGCGGCAGTGGCTATCTGCAGAGCATGAGGGGAGCTCCGCGGTACGTCCTCAATATTAATTTGTGTGGTCTCTATTGAAATCATTGTGCTTATAGCTCTGTTTAAGTTGAGATTCATTCTTTACATGTGTAATTTGGTTTTGGGACTAACTTTCGTGACCTTAGCATTATTAATATAGGGAAATAAACAGTTTAATTGATCATCAAAGGTGTGGTTATTCGTGGCCAAATAGGTCATGGTGGATTTTTTACTGACTCGCTAATGATTTTCATTATTTAAAATTGATGACTTTTATAAGCTACTTAGGATATGATCATCTTAAACTAGTCAAGAGGTTTATCGACCTTATAGTTGCATCCGCTTACTATTACTATGCCAAATTGGATAAGCCATGAGCGCGCTAACAGTTTTGGTAGCAGAGTTTGATGGTTTTGTCTCTTTAAGACCATATCATATGTAGTTGAGTTTTGATTAAAGATTTTGTTGTGATTCAATAATGCAGATTGTGGAAAAAATGAGTCCCTAAACACCTAAGGTGACTTTCCCCAATCCTTGTAGTTTGCCTATGCGTGTTGAGAATGTTTTCAGCATCCTATTGTCAGGTTGAATGAAATAGATTGTGCTCTTGCACAGCTTTAGCTAATATGCAGATGAATTGAGTTGTTTGAGAGGATTTAGGGAGTTTGTGTACTCCAAATGTTATTGAAGAAGGGGTTTGCGTACTCCAAAGTGTGAAAGTAGGGAAGTCGGCGAACTTCATATGTGTGTGGCACTTTGTGCTAAAAAATCGTCCATGTGATTGTTGGAATACGGACCTCGAAGGCAGGTCTGAGACTTCGGAGTATAATAAAAGTGTAGTGGAGACACTTTGGGGGTCATTATGACCTGGCAGTTGGCGTTAATGTGGCGGTAAGTACCGCCAACAGGCTGGCGGTACTTACCGCCATATAATGACATTGGCGGGTTGGCTGAAGTCAACCCGCCAATGTACCACTCCCACCGCCACAGTGGTAACAGCCACTGGGCTGGAGATATCCATCTACAGCCCGGCGGCTGCCATTGTTCCGCCTGCGGGATTATGACCCCGCCTACCGCCATGGTTTCCATGGTGTCCGTAATGCCACGAAAAACATGGCGGTAGGCCATATCAGTGACAGGGAATTCCTTCCCTGTCACTGATAGGGGTACCCCCTTTTCTCTCCAGTTACCCCCACCCCCCCTACCTCTCCAAACCCTCCCATCCCCTCTACATTCACGCCACCCCTTCACACACACTCACATGCATACACACACCCATTCCCACATGCTTTCATGCATGCATAATCCATTCACACACACATCTGCACACTTTCAAACATGCACACAGACACACATTCACATAACACAACATACACGCACTCACACCTTCATACGTGCACACACGCATTCAACACGTAGCACACACCCACAACCACACACACACAAACATTCACACACACCCACATACACTCACAACACCCTTCAACCCCTCCCCTGTTGGAGACCCGACTTACCTGGATCCAGGGGGTCCTCCGGCAGGAGACAGGATGGGGCACCCTGAGGTACTGGGTTTTTCAGAACCGGTACTGATCCGGTAACCCAGCGGTGCCAGGGTACACCCAAAGACCTCGGGTGCTTTCCTGATTCAGACTACAGAAACTCAGAGTCTTCTAGGTGAAGTCAAAGATCGAATTTATTGGCTGCAACCAATTGACAGGCGTCCTAGAAGTACAACAGCACGACTTGTATGTTCTCAGGAGACTGTGTGTCAATGCAAAATCAGGTTTCCTTATATACAGTTTTTAAGCTTCAGGCAAACATTCTTGACATTTTGGTTGGTCATTCACATGTCTTCACTACAAAGGAAAAAAACAGTGTCATGATGAAACCTCATATTTCATGTCATCCAACCCATAATAAATTACCCGGCAAGGCCTAGAATTTCACATCAGATAAGTGTGGACCCCCAATAAAAACGGGCACCTCCCCCTCGTAAAGTAAGAAGAAGAAAAGAGCAGGTGCAGGTGGGAGTAAGATTAGGCAGGGTGTGTGATCGATAATAAGGGTTTTATGGCATGGTGTGCCTTGATGCTATCTGATTCGGCCACTGGGAGAGGGACTGACCAAACAGGTTTGGCCTGAGGCAATGGTTCCAGCTTGCCCAGGTCAGCAGCAGAAAAATGGCATGTTTCAGAATCAAGACATTTCAGAATGTAGGCAGAGGTAGAGGTTGTGGGGGAATAGGAAGTGTTAATTGTGGTCCTGATTTGAATACAGTTGTAATCAAGGAGAGTAACTGGGGAAGAGGACGTTCCCTTGTCATGTTGCGGAGGAATCGGGCATTGGAAACGGGAATATCCAATGGCAAATCAGGGAAGTGTTGTTCAGGGAGGTATTATTCTGCAAATTAATGGTGTAAATTATTTTCAGAATATGAAAGGACCAAAAATGAGAGGTCAAAATCCAAATTTTCTGAATAATGTGAATCCAATGTAAAGTGTCCAACCTATACAGCCATTGTAACCCGTACAGCTTTTGCAGGTACAAGTGCCCCAGATACAGCAGATGCATCCACAGGTGCAAATGGTACCTGGAGAACAAATTCAAATGCCCAGACAACACATCCAAATACTTCAAGCCCCTATGGACCAGCAGCAGGTAATGCTTTCTCAGACGGTCACGGGCCAAAGAATGTATCAAAGTATTAATACTGTACACCAATACCCTCTACACAGTGAGGATAGAATAAACGATGTTTGGATGTCTGAAAGTTCTGATAAAGAGGAATGTGTGACGACAGCTTCTTTAGGAGTAGATCAGAAAGGTCCTTATGTTAAAGTAAAGGTGACTGGTGACAAAGTTAATTTTTGGTTGACACTGAAGATACACGCTCTACAGTGGTGACTGTAGAAGTTCCAGACCTGCCCCTATCAGGGAAGACCATCCAGATTGTGGGAGTTGCAAATCAATATTTGACTAACCCAATTACAGAACCGGTTAGAGTTAAAATTGGCAATTTTAAAGGATTGCACAAATTCGTAGTTTGTGATTCAAGTCCTGTGTCTTTACTGGGAAGGGATTTATTGGGCAAAACTAGATGCTCAACTACCTGTTCAGATAAGGGCATTGAAATTCAAACAAACAGTGATGATGAAGAAGACCCAATACTTACTGTTAGCAATGAGTTAGTGTCTGAAAAATTCCCTTGATCAGTTTCGAAGAGCTGATGAACGAAGAAGCTCCTTTGATCAGTTTTGATCGAGTTTTTGCAGTGAAAGATCTTCCTTCTGACTTACAGAAATCTGTTGTGTCGAAGGTATGGGATCTTTCAGGAAAAGACATTGGTTTAATAAAAGGGGGTGAGCAAGTTAGAGTCACAGTTTCGCCGAATACAGTTTTCCCTCATACTCCACAATACCACATGCCAAAGGATGCAAATGAAAGTGTGAAACCAATAATAGCAGAAATTGTGGACAAAGGAATTTTAAAAGAAGTGTTGAGCAGCCCATGTAATTCGTGAATAATGGGACTGTGCATCCTTGTGGGAAAATTCAAGTTGTTCAGGATTTGAGAAAAATAAATGACATTGTAGTCAAATGTTGCCCAGTAGTGCCAAATCCAGCTGTGATTATGGTTCAGATTCCATGTGATGCTGAATGGTTCACTATGCTGGACCTTTGTCAAGCATTATTTCCCGTGCCTCTTCATGAGGATAACAGATATATTTTGTTTTACATTTGTAAACAGGGTCTACTGTTGGTGTAGAATTCCACAAGGGTTGTCAGAGTCACCATCCATTTTCAACCAGATCTTGAACACAAAGTTGGAATCATTAGTGATGTCTTACCTGTTGACATTGGTGCAATACATTGAGGATCTGTTAATTGCATCCAAAACAAGAGAAGGATTTAAATACGATTCGATTGCATTGTTGAATTTCCTGGGAGACAATGGTCATAAAGTGTCTCCTGCTAAATTGCAGTACTGTCAGAAAGAAGTAAAATATTTGGGTCATTTGATTGAGAACGGCATTAGGAAATTCTCAAGAGAGAGGGTTGCAACCATATTGCCAGCCCCAACTACCCAGAAAGATGTGAGGATGTTTTTGGGAATGTTGAGCTACTGCTGCCAATAGAACCCGAATTTTTCAGTAATTTCCTAGCCTTTGCAGAAACTGACTCACAAGGATGTTTCCGATCCCTTAATGTTAGATGAAGACTGTATGAAAGCATTTACTGAGTCAAAAGAAAGTTTGTGTCGAGCTCCAGCTTTGAGAATGCCTGATTACACAAAACCTTTTCTGTTGTTTTGTCATGAATGTGATGCATGTTCTTTGTTTCTCTTGACTCAAACTCATGTCAGTGTGAATCGCCCAATGGCATATTTTTCAGCTACTTGGGATCCGGTCGCAGCAGCTTTACCAGGTTGTCTGTAGTCCGTTGCAGCAGTTGAGCAGAGTCTCACTCAGAGTGAGAATATAGTAATGGGTTATCCCCTTACTATAATGGTACCTCATTTAATTGAAATTTACTCTACGTTGACCAGATATGAATCTGCAATCCTGGGATCGCCTAATGTGACCATTAAGAGATGTACAGTGCTTAACCCGGCAACATTGCTTCCAAATGAAAATTATAACATTGATAAAATGAATGACATCGAGCTTGATTGTCTAGAAATTACTGAATTGTGCACAAAACCAAGAGCCGATATTAGAGATATTTGCTTGGAAGAAAAAGACCAAAATATTTTTGTTGATGGTTCCTACCTGAGAGAAAATATGGACACATTGAGATCAGGATACCATCTCTGGCATACTGGAAGCTTCATGGCTTCAATGGGTGTTTTCTGCACAAGTGGCAGAATTGGTGGTGCTTACTAGAGCATGCCATATATCAACCCAATTGAGAGTTACCATTTACACAGACAGCCAATATGGATTTGGCATTGTGAATGATTTTGGCCAATTATGAGCACAAAGAGTGTTCTTGACCTCATCTGGTTCACCAATGAGAGAAGGTTAAAGAATACATGAACTATTACAAGCTATTCAGTTACCTGAAAAAGTTGCTGTGGTGAAATACAGTGCATCAAAGATCACAGAATTACGTGTCATTGGGAAATGACTATGCGGATCAAGTTGCAAGGTTTTGGGCCTGAACGATATATCATTCTAAGACAAGTGGGAATTGTTACCTAATTGAAAATGATGATATTTATGCAAATTATGTAATGCACATTATTGACAACTTGGAGGAGTTGAAAACTCTTCAAGACAATGTCAGAAGGAAAGAGCGCAGGAAATGGATAAAGATGAAGTGCGTCCAAAGGAACGACAATGTGTGTGTTTCGGGAGAAGGGAAGGTAGTACTGCCAAACAGTCTACTGACTCAGATGGACAGTTCTATTATGCTCAGGCCCATGTGGGAGAGATGCCATGGTCAGGTTGTTTAAGTAATTTTGGTTCAATCCAAAATTTAGACAGGTTGCCGAAGCAGTTTTCCACAGGTGCGTCATTTGCCAACAAATTAATGTAGGTAGAGGAACAGTGGTCAATAGGGGCCATATTGCCATGGCTGGAGGACCATTTAGCAGAATGCAAATGGATTTCATTAAGATGCCTGCGTGTGCTGGATTGAAGTATGTGTTGGTGATTGTGTGCATTTTCAGTCATTGGATTGAGGCTTACCCTACATGGAGAAATGACAGTCTCACTGCGGCAAAGTTACTTCTTAGGGAGTTAATTCCATGTTTCGGTTTCCCGGTCTCTTTAGAATCAGATAGAGGAAGCCACTTCAACAATGAAGTGATCAAATTGCTATGTTCAGCCTTAAACATTGAGCAGAAGTTGCCTTGTAGTTACCACCCTGAAGCCTCAGGACTTGTAGAACAGATGAATGGTACCCTGAAATTGAGAATGTCAAAAATGTGTGCATCCACAAATCTGAAATGTCCTGATGCATTAACTTTAGTTTTGATGTCAATGAGAAGTACACCTGACAAGAAAGCAGGATTGTCAGCACATGAAATTCTCATGGGGAGAGCTATGAGATTGCCAGCTGTTCCTGCAAATGATCTTGTCAACATTACAGATGATATGGAATCAGACTTCTGCAAAGGTCTGTCTGATGTGGTTCGCTCTTTCTCTCATCAGCTGGAAGCTACCACATTGCAACCATCTCAAGATCAAGGACACAATCTAAGAGCAGGTAACTGGGTCGTGATTCGAACACATGTGAGAAAATCATATTTGCATCCTCGAGGAAAGCTCCTTACCGCGTGGTATTAATCACTACCACGGTTGTGAAATGTGCAGGACTTCCAAACTGGATCTACACCAGCCACACGTGAAAAGTGCCAAATCCACAGAGCAAGAAGAGGAGTTGTTGAGAGTACCAACAATGTTCAGACAAACTCCAGACTTGGAGAAAAGAGTAACTGAACTGGAAATGGTGCCTGAGCAATCCTCAACTGACTTATCTACTTCTAAGAGGGATGAAGTGGAAGAAATATAGGAGGATGAAAATGAACGAACTTCAACTGGAAGAATAGGAATGTCTAATCAGAGGAGAGCTTTCCCAGAAATGGTCTTCAAAGACTGACTGAAGAAACCACTGACTCCAGTGGGAAAGAAATTGAGGCAGTTCAAAGCCAAAGAGATTTGACCCCTCCTGAACCAGTTGTGAGAACGTCAAAAGAAGATAACTTGTGTCCAGTACTGAAAAGAGCACTAACAGGAAAATCGTTGAAAGGTGACAAGTAGCCAGAAACAAGTTCAAAGACGAAGAAGATAAACTTAGAACAACAAATTCAGGAAGAAGTTGACACAACCAGGAGAGAAGATTTGGGTGATGGAGAATTAAGTAAAGAATGAAAGTTGAAAAGAAAAATAAATGTAAATCGAAGATACTCAGGTCCAGATTGGGCATATGTAGCTACCAACGATTGCCAAGAAGCATTTTTGAGTTTTTGTTTTGATGAAGACATTCCAGGTCAATATTTTGGCACATGAAGAGAACAGATGAACTGAAGTGTTCAGGAACGCAACATTAAGAAAGTGCAAAGAAAGACTGTTGAAAATATTTACCAGAAAAGACTTTGATAAACTGATTTTGACAAGCTGCTAAATTGATTTTTTACAACTTTCCTGATTTTTGACAGAAGAATATTGTGAAAATAAGACTGAAAGCTGTAAATATTTGCTGAAGAAGATTGCAGATTGTTTTTGATTTTGCTGCATATCTATACATTTATTTGGGTTTACTTTCTGATTCTATACAGATCATAAGCAACATTAACCAACAGAAAAGAAAGAATAGGTGCTGTAAAATCATAGGCACTGGTTTGGTGATTGTTTGTGTGATACTATGCTTGATATTGATTGTGTGTGTAACTGTTTTTGTCAAGAATGGGGTAAACCATACCACAGCTATAGAGACAACCACTACACTCTCAGAATTAGATAGGTTAAGGTAAGATGAAAAATATCTGCACATAGACGACACACAGGAAGAACTTTCTTCAAATGTTTTCTATTGCTTATTGTGTGAGTATGTTGATATAATGGATGCAAGAGAGTGTTCTGTTTGTACACAGATTCCAGCCTCTGTTGAGGAGGGAATAGTCTAGCACAGTCTGCTGTTAACATATGGCAAAAGTTGTAGTCTTTTACTAACAAGATTCTATAACCAAGAGTATATCCAGTATTTCTACTCAAACGTTGACCTTGTGTTTTCTTTTGTTCCAATAATAAGGGATCTTAATAAAGTAGCTAAGGATAATAATGTAGTAATATTGAGGGATTTCTTTGAGCCTACATTAACATTTGGGACTGTTTATGCTCATAAAAATAACTTAGCTTGTTTACTTTCACCTTTAGAAAATAGTTTTTTAGCATACACAGAAGAAAGGAGATCACTGAAGGAAAGGTGGATAAGGAATTCGTTTCACATAGACCTGGGAATGGCTTTGCATTCACTGACGTTACTAAACAAGGGAGAATAACTTTAGACACAAAATATGTAGGAAAGCTTTGTATATATAGACCACAGTCTAGGGTTGATAAGATATTTGTGGGAACGAGTGAATGTAGACATGTGTTTTTGATTGAGTATAAATGGACATTTATGTTTAATGGTCAAGATCCAGCAGTGCCTGGAATATCTTACATCTGTGGGAAAAATGCATATTACCGTCTTCCTAAAGGATGGTATGCCACATGTTATTTGGGAATAGTCTTCCTGAAATGTACCAACTTGATGACCTGAGTGAGATACCTAAAATGACTGAATTACAACACAAGAGACAAAAGCGAAAATCAATTTCTAGCATTGTTGGAGGCATTTTGGAGCAATATTTCCTTCAGTGGGAGTTGTTCTGAAAGCTATTAAAATTTGACAGTTGTCTACCATTGTGGATAACATGCAGACACGTTATTCAGGAGCCATTATCCTTTTGGTAAGAGCTATGACTCTTCAGATCCGCCTTGCGTTAGACATCCTCTTTGCAAAGGAGAGCGGAGTTTGTGATGTGCTAGGTCCGCATCATTGGTATTCCCATATACCGGACAACATTAAAGCAGTTGGAGGCTTGATTAACAATATACCAAAAAATGAAACTGATTTAAAGGAATTAACTGAGCTCACTATTTGGGAAAAAGCTGGCAAAGGGATGACTGCTGTGGGAAACTGGATTGGCAACCTGGAAAAAGGAATGCTAATGAAAATAATACAAGGGTTTTCAATTATTGCGATTTGTCTAATTGGAATTTGAGGAATATGTAAATTGTACAAAGTGATCAAAAAGAGAACAATTGAAAAAAATCAGTGAAGAGTAGAATTTCAATTGGAAAAATAATATGGGAAGAATTCCAGGAGAAAAAGATTAAATAAAAATGTGAGGGAATCAAAGTTTTGAAAAAATTGTGTAGCAGAATAAATAAATTTATTTGAAATATAGACGTGATTACATATATAGTCATCAGAGGAGGGATTGTGAGAGCTCAAATTGTCATTAATGATTGTTACGTGTATTCCTGTATTTAACTTAACATAGAAGATGTAATTAACATGGAAAACAACTTGTGACAAAATGTGCCTACTTGATTGACCATTATTGTGTATGGGATGGTAAGTTAATAATGTATTAATATGTATTAAGAATCTATATATATAGTTGAACAAGTTCCTTGTCTGAATTTCAAACTTGTCCGGAGTTTGTATTAATGAAATGTATTTCTTTTGAGGAAATATTGACTAGCCCAAGAATGTTTCTACATAGCTGTAACTGTTGATTCATAGTGTATTTGTTAATGGAGAAGAACAATGAACCCTCTGATGATGAACAGAAGGATCCACAAATTGATTCTTATTGTATCAACTGGACGTACGCAAACGGAGATAAACCAAATGTAGATGTGCGGATGTCAGTCTAAAATGTTTTTCTGATATCTAATGTATTTGTAATTTGATAAATCTTCTTGCCTGATGTTTCTGACCAATAGCAACTGTGTGTTCATTTTAATTTAACAAAGTGCGCATTAAGAGAGTGGTTAATTCATTCATTCATTGGCTCCCCGGTTACCATAGACTTCACTGCGTATACTAGGTATGACTTGTCACTTTGAGACTTCGTGCCTTGCCAGATAGTCTACTGACATTCTGGTGTTTTAATTATTTTCTGAGTTTACAATGTCTGTTTAATACTGAACTAATGATCTGATGGTTTAGTAATCTTATAGTCCAAAATCTAAATTGTCCCCCTTACCCTGCTGCTATCCTGATGCTAACACTGTTGTCCCCCTGATGAAGTCGCAGCTGTGCTGCTGATTTCCTTAGAGATAGTTGAATGTATGATCTGTGTATTGTTATTTGTCTTTTGCTTTTCAGGTACCAACTGCAACTGTTCTAATACTGCTGCTGTTGTGATAGCGCCATAGCTAGAGGCTTTCTCAATTTGTGTTATTAAAAACTTTTTGCATGAAGTCCAACATGCCGATGCTAATTTATGGTTAATGAGGTGACTACCTATCTCATTTATAGCCCAATACTAATTCAGTTGCTGAACCAATGTATACCATTTCTCTTGCTCAGATATTGTTGGTATTATTTGCGTGATCTCTATTGAAATCATTGTGTTTATAGCTCTGTTTAAATAGAGATTCTTTAGGAGGTTTAGTCAGCCTGTGTTGTTCCTTTACATGTACCATTTGGTTTTGAGACTAACTTTCGTGACCTTAGCATTGTTAATCTAGGGAAATAAACAGTTTAATTGATAATCAAAGGTGAGGTTATTCGTGGCCAAATAGGTCATGGTGTGTTTTTTACTGACTCTAATGATCTATATTATTTAAAATTGATGAGTTTTATAGGCTACTTAGGATATGATCATCTTAAATGAGTCAAAAGGTTTATCGACCTTATAGTTGCGTTCGCTTACTACTACTATATCAAATTAGATAAGCCAAGGTTAGATGAGCTAACAGGTTCTCCTGATGACCAATGCCCACCCATGACCCTACAGCTGGTGCCAGACCTCATAGCAGAGAACCTGGAGATTATCTTTGCAGAGGTCCTGGAGATGGGGGTATATCTACAGGTCTGGAAAGAGACTATGGTCATTCCATCACAAAAGAAACTGAACGCTGATCCCAGTGATTAGAAACATCTGCCCCCTACCTCGCTGCGTCTTGCTCCAGCAAAGATGTTGAAGAAGCAGGTGAATCAGGATTTAGCAAACTATCTCCAGGTCCACAATTTCCTGGACCCCATGTGGCATGGGTTCAGGAAGGCTCACACCACTGAATCGGCTCTCATGTCCACTGCAGATTAAATCCATAGGCAAGTGGATCAGGGAGGTGCTGCTATCTTGGTTTAGCTGGATTTGTCAGCAGCTTCTGACACTATCTCTCCAGCATTAATGGTGCAAATGTGGAGGGATGAGGCGTCGAAATTAATGGAGTCCTTCCTGTATGACAGATCGATTATGGTGAGCTGTGGTGATTTGTGAGCAACCCCTTTTCAGCTTCCCTGCGGGGTCCCGCAAGGGTCATCCCTTAGCCCATATCTATTTAACTTGTATGTTGCCCCCCTGCCAGACTGGTATGAGCTTTTGGCTTTCATGTGTCTCACTATGAGGAGGATGCCCAGATCATCATTTCCATTACTGATGACTAGGAAGAGGCAACGGACAGGTTTAGGGAGTGCATGTAGGAAGTCAGCAGGTGGGTGAGTACTAACTGGCTGAAAATAAATGAATGGGGGAAAAGACGGAGATTGTGATGTTTGGAGGGGATACCTCCATTTGGAGGGAACAGTGGTGGCCTGACAATTGTGATGTACTACCTCTCCAACTAGCGGCAGCAAAAACCTGGGCTTTATGTTTGATATCAGCCTTACTTTTAATGCCCAGGTTAATAGAACGGCCGGCTCGTGCTTCTGGACGGTCTGAATTATGAAGAAAATGTTGCTTTTCCTTCCTAAAGAGCTCAGTGTCCCTGTGGTCCTAGCTCTCATTTCATCTGACCTGGACTACTGTAATGCCCTGTATTTAAACATTAATCAGCTCTTGTTAAGCAAACTTCAAGTCATCCAGAATACAGATGCACGCATAGTCCTGGGCTTACCCAAACATGCTTCAATCACAGCTGCCTGCATTGGTTACCAATAAATCAACGAGTAATTTTTAAGGCTCTCTGTCTGATGCATAAAGCCCTCCATTGAATGTAATCGAGCTACCTTAAGAAAGCAGTGCAGTGGTATGCTCCTATGCGACAATTGAGATCAGAAGGACAATTTAAATTGAAGGTCCCTTGGTGCAAGAAGGCCAGGTGGGGAGATTGGGCCTTTTCAGTAGCTGTGGCAAGGCAATCGAACTCCCTCCCAGTTCACATCCATTGCCTCAGTGGAAATCTTGTGTTTTGGAAACAAGTGAAAACATGGCTGTTTGCTTCTTAGGGGCTGTTTAGGATCTCTGGAGGAGGGTGTGATTATTTCTGGTCTGTGTTGGCATCACTGGGTGGCATTCCTCTTCCCCTCCCCCCCCCAGCGCTTTGATATACGTCTAATGCGCTTTAGAAATGCCACAAATGCAAATACTTCATGCTACATTTTGGGGGCAGAGAAAGGTACCGGAGTGGGGAAAAGGGAGTCACCAAAATGTCTATTGACATTTGAGTGGTGTGCATAAGGGACTAAAAAGCACAAGTGGAGGGTTGAGTTAACAGCCTTCCATCCCTTTCTTTTTCCATCTTTTTCACCTGCTACACAACTCCAAAAAATATTCAGCTCATGTTTTGTAGGTGCAGATGAGGCTTCATCCTATTTAGTCAGTCATTGATCTTCTTTGTACACTCATGACAATGTAGTTGTGCATTGTTAAATTTGCATTGATTAAGTATACAGCTGCAGCAAACTGAGAATATATCTTTGTAGCAGATTAGTTTTTCTTCTTGTAAGTAAGAAATTGAACTCAAATATATGCAGATAAACAGGTTGTGCATATGTATGTAAGATTATATCCCAGTAAATTGATTGTGCATCCCTAAAAGTAGCACCTACTGTATATAATGTGTTCATCCACCTTATAGGTTAAACAAATTATAAGAATCCATTCTATTTCTACAGCCTGTTTTTTGCTAAAATATTGCTACACCATGAATGCACCACCTGGCATATGATTTGTTTTGAGCAAGAGTGGATAGGCATATTTGGCCAATAAGGAGACCATTGCTTATTGCAATTATGAGACTGCTTAATTCCAAAATGTTGTTTCCCAGTGAAAGACCTGTGTACAATAATATTCGGAGTTCATATGGCTACTGAAATTCATCATCATCAGAACAAATAAGTAGTTATATTAGTTCAAATCTATTAAGCAAATTAAAAAGGTTTCACTGCCTCTATGACTGCATCTAACAAGTAAGCAGTCTGCACACCATGCTAAATATCCACATTAATGAGAACTAAATACAAATGTATCCCTTGGCGATACAAAACAGCTATACTAATTGCTATCATTTAACTGATAGGTGCTTTTAATCATCTCCTAAAATTTCATGCTAATTTAGATGACTCTATTATGGCTACATAACCCTTTGCATTACCACAAAACCTGTCTGAAAAATATTTTTGGGTACACAGCTGTCTGCTTGTATCAGTCTAGAATAGGTCTGAGATGACGCATCTCGAATGATCATCTTGATTTTGGAGCTGACCAGAAGTTGAGTAGAAAACTCAGGTAGAACTGGCAGGCCAACTAGGGTAGTAATTTGTAGAGCTGAACTTGCTGCTAACACATCTTCAGAAAAAAACAAAGAGGAAGAGGGCAGATTTTTAATGGTATGTATTTTAGAGGGCTTCCTAGTTTGTGATACATTCACAGATGTTTTCTTTGCAACACTTCCCAACTCAACAGCATTGTAAGCACTCTTGAACTGAACAATTTAGACCTGAGGTGGCACTGTCAAGCTCCTCAAGGCAGAACACTAAATTATATGTAAGGAATTGAATTACAAGTGAGCAATTGAATCCCAAGTGACTAAGGCGGTCATTACAACATCAGCGGTAAAAGCCGCTTACCGCCGTGCAGAAGACCACCACCACACAGCCGCGGCTGCGGAATTCCGCCACAGCTATTATGACCCACATCTCGGAACCCGCCAAAATTCAGACACCCACACAAGTCCGCCACACCAAAGGTCAGTGATAAACTGGCGAAAGCAAAACCTCCACCGTCACGCCAACAGAAATACGCCCACACCATCACGACACACGAATCCACGCGGCGGTCTTTCAACGTGGTATTCCATTGGCGGTACACACCGCCGCGCTCAAAATACACACACTCTTACAAAACACAGCCACATTGGACAATTCAAAATACACACACCTGATACACATACACACACCACTCCCACACACGCAATACAATATAAAACACACACCCACATCACCCACAAACCCCTACGACAAAAATTGAGAATGAAGCACAAAGAGAGACACCACCAGCAAGTACAACAGCATCCACAGGCACATAACACCATCACCCACACACCTTCCACGCACCTCACACAACACACCACTATATATCAGCACACTTATCACAACACACACACACCACCCCACACATCACCTACACCACCACATGGCACGGCAAAGACACCCCAGGTTCTCGGAGGAGGAGCTCAGGGTCATGGTGGAGGAAATCATACGCGTAGAGCCACAGCTATTTGGAGCCCAGGTGCAGCACACCTCAATTGCAAGGAAGATGAAGCTATGGCGAAGAATAGTGGACAGGGTCAACGCAGTGGGACAACACCCAAGAAATCGGGAGGACATCAAGAAAAGGTGGAACGACCTACGGGGGAAGGTGCGTTCCGTGGTTTCAAGACACCACCTGACGGTTCAGCGGACTGGCGGCGGACCCCCACCTCCTCCCCCACAACTAACAACATGGGAGGAGCAGGTCTTGGCGATTCTGCATCCTGAGGGCCTCACAGGAGTAGGTGGAGGAATGGACTCTGGTAAGTCAAATCTTAACTATTACATCCCCCACCCTACCTGCATGCTACCACATACCCCACCCTCGCCCCCACCCCTATCACTCCAACTCCTCACAAATGTACCAATATCACAAACCACACATCCCAACACCAAGCCCTGCATGCAACAACAAAGCATGGACACCCATCACCAAAGCATGCACACTGCACATAGCCATACACCCCCCCTAAACCATCATCACACAAGCTCCCAAACAGGAATGCCAGCACTGGGGTACACGGTCACCCACCCATTGCACACCATGACACACACAGATGCAATAATCATGCCTTTCCAACCCCTGCAGGACTCCTACCCAACGTCACCAGACAGGAGGGTCCGGACATGTCCACTCCACCCACAGCAGAGGCCCACAGTGATGACAGCACCTCTGTCCACCTGGATCTAGATGAACAGCCCGGACCATCGGGGGCCTCGGGACAGTCGGTTCCCCTCACACAGGCACAAGCCACCACAGACCTTCCCCGCTCTGGAAACACCAGCACAGCACCCACCCAGCGGGCCCATACCTCCGTCCCCACGACACGTCAATCATCTGTGTGTCCACCACTACAGGTAACCCAGGATAACCCACCACCCCAACAACAACAGGGACCTGGGGGCAGGGCAGTGGGCACACGGTCCAGGGGACGGAGGCCCAGGAACACAGGGGAACTGGGAGGGCTGCCGTGCGACAGGGGGCGGACAGGCCAAGGGAACCCACTCTCCACAAGGCCCTCTCCTCCATCATGGGAGCATACCACCACTCCCAGGAGACGATGGCAACAGTACTGGCCAAGTTTCAGGAGACCCAGCGCATGCAGGAGGAACAGTATATGGGCTTCAGGGAGGAACTCAGAACCATCAGCTCCACCCTGGGCACCATCGTAGGGGTGCTGAGGGAACTACTTAACACCAGGAGGGACACTGTGGCACTCCAAGGGGCCCCTGAAACTAGCATGGACGATGAACTGCCCACCACCTGCGCCGGCGCTAGTGGACAGGACGCCCCGCCACAGGACCACCATACCAGCACCCCAACCCCTGCAGAGGGACAACCACCCTGCAAACAGTCCCTGAGATCTAGGAACAAGACAGAGCACGATGCCAAGACCCCCACCAAGAAATTAGACCACCCTGATTGTCATCCCACTGTCCCACTTTATCACTCTGTCCATAATTAAACTGCCCCAGCTCCACTTCCTATGCCCATATGGGCAATGCACCTGTGAGACTAATATACTGGACTCTGCCATGGACACTCCTCCACCATCACCCCTCACCATTTAACTTCCCCCTCCAATATTTTGCATTTAAACAAACACACCTAAAGCACAAAATGATCTGGAGTCTGTCTGTGATTTCAAAATAGTGTATTTGCAATTACAGTGACCAAATGTTCTTGAAATAGTAATGTCAACATACCTATGTCACACAACTCTAGTCCATGAGGAATCTAAGCAGATGGCACATGTTGGGACCCACATCTGTGAAACCGTAAGGGAAAGTGACAACTCAGTGACCATACACTGTGTGAAAATGACAGACAGTAGAGAGGTAGTAGTGTAAAAGTACATGTAGTTGGAGGAATGTATTCTCACCTGTGTTTCACTGGAAATATTGCTGGATCACTGAGTCCCTGTTGTGCATGTCTTCTTCCTCTGCTTCATCCTCATCACTGTCCACAGGCTCCACAGCTGTCACAACACGGCCATCTGGACCATCCTCCTGCAGAAAAGGCACCTGTCGTCACAAAGCCAATTTGTGAAGCATACACCAGGCCACGATGATCTGGCACACCTTCTTTGGTGAGTAGAATAGGGATCCACCTGTCATGTGGAGGCACCTGAACCTGGCCTTCAGGAGGCCGAAGTTCCGCTCGATCACCCTGCTAGTTCGACCATGGGCCTCATTGTAGCATTCCTCTGCCCTGGTCCTGGGATTTCTCACTGGGGTCAGTAGCCATGACAGGTTGGGGTACCCAGAGTCACCTGCAAATGGCAAGGGACAACTGTTAGACACCCACTGACCTGTAGGGATAACCCCAGACAACCATTCCCACTGTCTTGCTTCCAGGGGCTCACCTAATAGCCACACACGATGCCTCTGGAGTTGACCCATCACATAAGGAATGCTGCTATTCCGCAGGATGTAGGCGTCATGCACTGAGCCAGGGAACATGGCATTCACATGGGAGATGTACTGGTCAGCCATACATACCATCTGTACATGCATGGAATGATAACTCTTCTGGTTTTTGTACACCTGTTCACTCCTGTGGGGGGGACCAAAGCCACACGGGTCCCATCAATGGCACCTATGCTGTTGGGGATATGTCCAAGGGCATAGAAGCCACCTTTCACTGTAGGCAAATCCTCCACCTGAGGGAAAACGATGTAGCTCTGCATGTGTTTCAGTAGGGCAGACAACACTCTGGACGATACATTGGAAAACATAGGCTGGGACATCCCTGATGCCATGGCCACAGTTGTTTGAAATGACCCACTTGCAGGAAATGGAGCACTGACAGCACCTGCCCTTGAGGGGGGATTCCTATGGGATGGCGGATTGCTGACATCAGGTCTGGCTCCAACTGGGTACACAGTTCCTGGATTGTGGCACGATCAAACCTGTAGGTGATTATCAAATGTCTTTCCTCCATTGTCGACAGGTCCACCAGCGGTCGGTACACCGGAGGATTCCGCCATCTCCTCACATGTCCCAGCGGACGGTGCCTATGAAGGACAACAGCGACCACAGATTCAAACAACTCAGAGGTACGTACCCACAGTTTACACAGAACACCAATCATACACAAAAGGTGGCCTGTATGTGTGTTGAGACTAGGCCAAGGTATGTTTGACGCAGTTGGAAATTAGGCCATGTGGGCCCCTGAAATGGCGGCTGCCTGACCTCTAAAGTGGGACAATGGGATGTGAGGTAACTGCGCTGGCGTTGTACACCGTCGCGGTTGCCGGTCGGAGACCGCGGCGCAATGCTGCATTGGTTAACATTGGACCCTATGGGTCCCAGGAGCCAATGACGATGTACGTCGGCGTTGATGGTACGCACCGCCGTGGACATTACCGCTGCGGACGTCACCGCCATTTTCTATCTGTTGAATCACTCGATACCTGATCTTCGACAGGAGAGGACCTACACTGCAAGTGCTGCTGTGACCTCAGTCTGGAAGAGACAATGGCTCGTGCGTCTGGGGAAAGGGCCCCTGCCCTCACATCGGAGGAGTTGGAGAAGCTCGTTGATGGGGTCCTCCCCCAGTACACGCTACTCTACGGTCCTCCAGACAAGCAGGTAAGTACACAGGGAGCATGTTGTATGGGCTATGCCAGTGTGGAGAGGGCTGTATGTAAGAAGGAAGGGGGTAGAGTTCTGCGTGCATGAAAGACGGTGGGTGCATGTGCCACATGGCAAGGGTAGGGATGGGGGCCATTCACTTTGACGGTGCAGTTGGTAATGACTTCTCTTCTTCCCCTGTACATTTCATGTAGGTCAGCACCCACCAGAAGAAAGATATTTGGCGTGCCATCGCCAAGGACGTCCGGACCCTGGGGGTCTACCACAGACGGAGCACCCAATGCTGGAAAAGATGGGAGGACATTCGCCGCTGGAGCAAGAAGACGGCGGATGTTCAGCTGGGGATGGCCTCCCTACGTGGGAGGGGTGCCCGTCGAACCATGACCCCCCTGATGTTCAGGATCCTGGCGGTGGCCTACTCGGAGTTGGATGGGCGATTGAGGGCATCACAGCAGACACAAGGGGGTGAGTACACTCTCATTCAGCTGACATTGGGCGCAGTGGAGTTGTCTGGGTGGGGGAGGAGGGCTGTGGGTTTCCCTAGGCCAGGGCGAGTTCCGTAGGCTAGGCCCCTCCGTAAGGCATGGCCCTGTGGACCCCCACCCCACCTCTGTGTGCCAAGTACAGCTATTCATGCCCCTTTGGCATCTATGTGTGCAGATGTCATCCATAGCCTTGTATGCCATTTCCCAGGAATTGCACTGTAGAGACCAAGAGCGCAGCGTAGTGCAGGGGGCTTCTGTGTCTGTCTTGTCCGCAACGGTAGCGGTAATCCATGCACTCAACATGTCTCTATTCTGTTCCCCCCCCTTTCTGTGGTCACCCTGTTCTTGTGTGCATTAGCATCATCAGGCGGAGGAGCAGTGGCATTGGAGCACAAGGGAGCTCCATCCCACATGGCCATGGAGGGCAACACTACGGACTCTGAATTCACCGTTGGGACGGAGGGCGAGGGGAGGTCCACGGCGGGGACAGGAGCTGAGACCAGCGACACGGACTCGTCCTCTGATGGGAGCTCCCTTGTGGTGGCGACAACATCTGTGCCCCCGAATCTACAGGTACAGCCGCCACCCCCCCTACCAGCACCGCCCTCCCAGCAGCTCCTCAGCCTTCGCCCCGTGCCCGCTCACCCAGGAGGGTGGGCATCATCTTCGCCCCAGGCACCTCAGGCCCTGCCCCAGTCACCCCTGCTGCCCTCAGTGAGGAGGCCATTGAGCTCCTCAGGTCCCTCACTGTTGGGCAGTCTACCATTTTGAATGCTATCCAGGGTGTAGAAAGGCAGTTGCAACAAACTAATGCATTCCTGGAGGGCATTCATTCTGGTCAGGCGGCCCTTCGCCGAGCCTTTCAAACTCTGGCCTCAGCACTGATGGCAGCCATTGTCCCTGTGTCTAGCCTCCCCCCTCCAACTTCCTCCACCCAGACCCAATCCCCTGTACCTCTGCCTATCCCAAGCACACCATCAGACCAGCCTGCACACACCTCACCACACAAGGGAAGCTCAGGCAAACATAAGTACCAGACATCCCACAGGCACTCACGCAAGCATCACACACATGCAGACACACCAACATCCACTGCCTCCACTGTGTCCCCCTCCTCCTCGTCTCCCTCCTCCCTCCCAGTCACGTCTACACACACACCTGCATGCACTACCTCTACAGCCACTACGTCCCTCACCAGCACACCCACCAGCACACCCCGCTCACGTGCAGTCACCACCCCCACTACCATTCACACGTCCCCTGTGTCCTCTCCCAGTGTGTCTGTGACGCCCCCTCCCAAGATACACAAACGCAGGCACACACCCACCCAACAGCCATCCACCTCACGACAGCCTCCAGCGCATGCACCTGCACCCAAAGTCACCAAACGTACACCTCCTACTACCACCACCTCTTCCTCCAACCCCAAACCCCCTCCAGCTACCCGTCCCAGTGTGTCCAAAAAACTTTTCCTGTCCAGCCTTGACCTTTTTCCCACACCTCCCCCACCCGTCCATCTCATAGGTACCGAACTAGCACCTCAGCCACAACATCTCCGGGACCAGTGGTGCCTGTAGTCACAGGTATGTGGAGTGCACCGGCCACCAGGACAGCCAGTGTGGCACGGAGCCACAGCACAGCCAGTCCCCCCCCCGTGAAGCATCAGAAGTTGGCCAGTGCCCGGCAGGAGAGGGGGGAGACTCCAGCCACCAAAGCCGCTCCCAGGGGTCCCGGTGGGAGTGTGGACTCAGCTGTGACACCTCCCAAGGTGGGGAAGGGCCACAAGAAACCCAGCAAGCCTGGGAAGAGCAGCACGACGGAGAAGACCGCCATCATCCCCGCTGCCCAGGATGCCACCGCCAGACCCAGCCCAGCTGCCCAGGAGGCCACCGCCAGCCCCATCCCAGCTGCCCAGGAGGGCCCCGCCAGTCCCAGCCCAGCTGCCCAGGAGGGCCCAGCCCAGCTGCCCAGGAGGGTACCGCCTGCACAAGCCCCGCTGGGACATGAAGGACCGCCAGCACAAGACCCGCTGGGCCATTAAGGACCGTTAGCACAAGCCCCGCTGGGCCATGAAGGACCGCCAGCACAAGCCTTTGGGCCATGAAGGACCGCCAACTCAAGCACCGCTGATCATGGCACCGCCAACTCAAGCACTGCTGAACAGGGCACCGCCAAATCAAGCACCGCTAAACAGGTCACCGCCAACTCAAGCACCGCTGAACAGGGCACCGCCAACTCAAGCACCGCTGAACAGGGCACCGCCAACTCAAGCACCGCTAGCCCATGAGCGGCAGGGGCACTGACGCAACTGGGACCGTCACGGGGTGAGTGATGCACTCTGGGCACCAGTCCCCCTTCAGAACCAGTGGAGAGATCCATTCACTACCTCTGTCCTTCACAGGATGAAGCACTCTGGGCACCAGTCCCCCTCCAGAACCAGTGGAGACATCCATCCACTACCTCAGTCCTTCACAGGATGAAGCACTCTGGGCACCAGTCCCCCTCCAGAACCAGTGGAGACATCCATCCACTACCTCTGTCCTTCACAGGATGAAGCACTCTGGGCACCAGTCCCCCTCCAGAACCAGTGGAGACTGTTATCAACAAGAAAGACTGTGGCTTTGCACTCCCGAGGATTGAACAGTGGGCAATACCTGGACTTGTATTATTGGTGTATATATTTGTTTATAGTGTATATATATTTTATAGTACTGTATTTTAATAGATTACAATGGCTACAATCATTTCCTTTGGTCTTTGCATTCTTCCAGGGGGGATGTGGGGGGTGTAACTATAATATATAGATATGTATTAGTGTGTATGTTGTAGTGGGTGGGGTTGGGGGTGGGGGTGTTGCGTGTGTGTGTCCCTGTATTTTGCCTCCCCCTCCCCTGTCTCGTAGGTGCAGTACTCACTGTGGTCTTCGCTGCCGCCATTCGTGCTCTTGGTACAGGAGCAAGAAAACTATCGCAGGTAGAATTTGGAGTTCCGGGTCCATGGTGTCCTCGTTCCTCGTGGAGTGTGTAGAGGTGAGCATTTTCCCTTCGAAATTCCTGTTTCCGCCATGTTTTTATCCACGGTGAATCCACCCCAGAAAAGGTGCCGGATTGGCCTGTCATAATAGTGTGGGCAGTACATTGTCTTCCGCCTGTCTGTTGGGGGTGACCGCTGCGCTGTTTGTTTGTACCGCCGTGGCGGTCAGAATGTTAAAGTGGCTGTCTTTGTTGGCAGTTTCCGCCACGGTCGTAATTGCAAAATTTTTACCGCCGGCCTGTTGGCGGTCTTACCGCCATTTTAACATCGTCTGCCAGGGTTGTAATGAGGGCCTGAGTCTTTACTAATATTGAAATTAACAATGGAGCTTGAAACAAGGAAGGTACATAGACCAGATATATTTTTGAGAAATGTAACAGTAGAGTTGTTCCCTGAAACAAGGCCACAAAAACTTTTGAACGTCATGTAAAATACCCAGAGTATTTGTCTTAGGGCCTGATTTAGATCTTGGCGGATGTTTTACTATGTCATAAACATGACGAAAATCCCTTCCGCCGCATTACGATCTCCATAGCATATAATGGGATTGTAATACGGCAGATGGGATATCCATCAAATTTGTGATGAAGTATTCCCTCCTCCAAAGTCTAAATCAGCCCCTTACTCATAGATTGATTATCAATAGATATGGGGAATTGATGCATACATTTTGATGGGAAGGGATCACTTGAGGCAGTTCTGACTTTGCAGTGGCCTCTCTGTGGAATAATAGAGAGAACTGTAGCAAATTACCCAATTCATTTGAAGCCTCCTAATTCTGATCTTGTAGAAAAAGATATCAGCACAGAGATTTTATTCAAGGGTACTAAAGACATGGTTTATACATCTTCTAATCAATTACTTATGTTGAAGCAGATATGCTAATTAAGAAAATTATGAATGATTTATATGTTATTACTAATAAGAAAATGTGTAGTGAAAATAATCGTAGAAAAATAATTTGCATGTTTGAAAAATATGCCCCCGGGTATGATCACCATGTGTATGTACTAAAACGACTGAAAATGTGCAAAATAATGAAAATATATGAGAAAAATGTAATAATAAGTCATAATGAGATGTATAACCTATGTTTTACATTAATTTTTAGTACTAAGTTAGCTGAACCAAAGGCCTAGTTCCACTAGGCCTCGCACGCTCGAACATGGAAGAACCGGATGCCTTGCAAACCACTGGAAGCTGCTGTATGCAACCTTGACCCGTTCGAAGTTCAAGTTACTTAGCTAGAATTTTCTGCAATGTACCGGCGGACAGGAGATGATGAAGAGAATTTGATACAATTATGTGTAGAGCAGGCTAAATGTACTTTCCCAGGACTTGAACGACAGAGGCACTGACTGAAGAGCCGTATGCAACAATTTTGATACCTAAAGGGCCAGAAGATGAGGGCATCGCATGAAGAACCAATCCGCATCTTGTGACTTGGGACGTATGAAAATTAGTAGTTTTGGTAAACAAAAACTATAGGTTAAAGTCATATCTGCTGACTGACTGACCAATTAGTAATTAGGGGGATTGACTGAGAGACCCTAATAAAGAGTAATGACAAGGGGCGAGAAATCAGAGTTGCAGGAAGAAAATTGATGACGTCAGGAGACGCTGTCCGAGATGCTAATATTGGGTTCATATTCTGTTAGCCTGATTTGTAGCTGACTAATTGATGACCTGAAGACGAAAACTGACTTGTTGCTGATCCATCCTGGATAGGTAGCTGTGAAAATGTGACTGATGATTTTATGCCTTTTTTTCTAGGTACCAATTGTGCTGTGGTTTCAAGATTCACACTTAGGTCGACCTTTCAAAATTGATGTTTTTCTAAATTGTTTTCGCATGAAGACCCCCATGCTAATGCTAATCTTGGTTAGGTATGTTGTTAGGGGTGACGTTGACAGTGACAAATGACTGACGGCCTTACTTGCTGATTTTCATTATTAACGCTGGTATTCATAGCTTATGGTATTGCATTGTCGTATATGTTTTCTTTAAGAAATAATGTCTTCTATTAATGAATTAATAAAAAATTTGATTTGAATGAAGATTGAACTAATGGATGATTTAGCATTGTAATCAATAGGGAGAATAAAAATTGTTAAACTTTTTTTTCCTGTGTAGTGGTTATTCTTGATTAATATGGTTTATGGCTGTTTTTCATAGAATGTTCCTTGATTATTGAAGTTAGCTATCGATGCAATAGTCACTGCATGACTAGGATCCTCCATGCGATTCAAAAGGTTCATCAACCTATACGCATCCCCTTGTAAGTTTACTTACTAAGCAGTTTTCTGAAGCAGCTTGATGGTTTTTTTCCTTGGGGAACTAGTTATGTGGTGATTATTGGTTATGGTAGTAGTTTAAGTGAGGATTAGTTGTTCATATTTTATGAGGTTTGAATTTTGTTTTTTCTGAAATGGCAATGGTAGCAAAGATGATGTCCCCTTAAGCCCAGAAATGACTTTCCCAGATCCTGGATCCTGCTTGTAAAGTTGGGTATGTTCTCAGCGTATTGCGAGATAGTGTGAAAATGGTAGGTTGCGATTGCACAGGCTTAAGCAAATCGCTGGTGAATTGTGATGTATGTGAGGTAAAGTAGGGAGTCTGCGTACTCCAGTTGAGGTTAGTAGGAGTGTGCGTACTCTGTAGTATGAGAGCAGGGAAGTCATCAAACTTCACATATATGTGGCACTTTGTACTAAAATATTATCCACGTGATTGTCGGTGATGTACAGACCCTGCATGGTCTAAGACTCCGGAGTATATTGACAAGTGTAGGAGACACTTGGTTGTGTGTTGTAATCTGTCTGGTTTAGTAGGTTGATCGGGCGTGGTCAACAAGTCAGTGTGTGAGATAAATGAACAAAATAAAATTTCAACTGAGATTTGGCAAGTTCTATGTGCGCCAGGACAGACCCATTGATCAGTTGAGAGTAAAATTCGCGAGTCGAATTTTGCTTGAGAATGTGGGAGACTGAGAAAGAGGAATAGCTACATGAGCGAAAAGAGCCATTAGTGAAAATCCGTAAGGTCTCTAAAGCGATTGTGCCCCTTCCTGTAGTAAACCAGCGGGTTTGTTTAGTTATTGGTATTTGGTTAAGGTGCTTGCAATAAATTGCATTAGTTGTGTGAGTAAAAGTAGGAGGACTAGCCGCAAGACTTTGTCAGCCGCTGTGTGTGGGTGTGACATCAGAGTGTGCAACACTGGGATAGGTTGGTTAGAGAGAAGAGTCGCGCGCAGATTGGCAGTCGTCCATAAGAGGCAATTAGTTGAGTAAGCGGGTGAATGGAATCTTGGGAGTAAAAGTCATATCATTATTAAAACGAAGTAAACAGAACAGACAAAATGAAGTTTTTCAAAGCGTTCAGGAGTGCAATGAAGGGTGATACTTATTTTAAGGCATCAGTGGGGGAGCTGACCCCACCGGAAAATTCTCTGGCTTACATTGTAATGGAGGAGAGAGGTGTAGCACAGTGTCTGTGGTTGAAGAAGTGGTGGAAGCTAACCAAGAAGCGAGGGTCCTTAGCGTTTCCATAGCATGGAACATTTAATTTGAAAATGTTTGATGAATTGCGAATGGCCTTATATGATATGAAGCTGTTACCGATACCAGCACAGTTTGAGGCTTTAGCGGTTTGGGAACTGGTGGCCAGACAGCAACAAGAAATGAAGTTCAAAATGAGAGTGAAGTGAGTAGAGAAATCTTTAGCTGAAGCTAGATGGGATTGGGAGCAGAAAAGATGGAGAGCGGAGGCACTACAGCGTGCCAAATTGCTTCCTGCCATTACAGAGGAAGAACAGGCAGAGAAGGAAGATAATGCTAAAGAGGATGAATGTGCAGGGAAAAAGAAAAAGAGAAAGTCTTATGTAGATGATGAAGATTCTGATGTTGAGGATCTCGTTACGCAATTGTTGAGGGATCGGCCTCCACCCTTTGTAACATGCTCAGGGGGTCCAAGTTCTAGTGCCACTACGACTGCTCCAACACAAGCAAAGGGATCTGAGGGAGCAGCTCAGATAGATAGTGGACAGATCCCAGGGGTAGTACAGAGTACACTTAATGCAGGGACTACTACTGTGGTCCAAGCACAGATGTGTCCACCTTCGATACAGAGAATTTATTCCGAAGTACCAGTTCCTGAGACAGTCTCAAACATAATGGTGCCAACGGAGCAAGTGCTTCCTAGGCCAAAGCTAGTTCAGACCGAACCGACACCAATGTTATTGCCTTCAGCACAGGCGCAGGGTTTGCCGAAGTTTACACCAATGACAGGAACACAGTCAGATATTACACCAGTCATGAATCAAGCAATGGGAGTAACTTTTCCACAAGGTGCGAGTGTCAGGGCAGCTCCAAATGCGATATCGCTGCCAATTACTGTTGGTCCAGTGGTACCCTTATTTGCACAAAATAAATCAAACACAGGGGAGTAGAACAAAATTTCACAGAGCCTTGTGAGAATGGGAGTGAGTGATCCTGTGCAGATGATGTCATCAGTAGATCAGACTTTTAATGGATCTAGACCACTGATGGATAATAATCCACTTGTAGCACTTCCAGATGCAGTAAATGGCCCGAATGCGAGTCAAAGTTTGAAACTTTTGACACCGCAGACTCCAGGTGCAGTGGTGCAACAGCTACCAGTGCCAAATGCGAGTAACATTTCATTATAGGGATTGTCAGCCCAGCAATTGAGTGAATGGTTAAACAGTCTAAACACTCCTCAAAATGCATCTAAGGGTGAAGAGCAGTTAAATCATGTGAGGTTGAATATAGAAGCAACCAAACTAGTTGAGGGAACAATGGGTATGAACAGATTGGAATCCTACACTGAAGAAGAGCTGAGATATTTGTGCCCAAAGATTACAAGAGAAGTGAGTAAAATACATCAGAAATAGGCAGAGCTAGCAGAGAAACATGATATTGAGATTGAGAAAACGAAGCATTTGAAATGCAGTTACAGATTAGATTTTGAGGCAAAGGATTTTGAACACATGAGATCAGCTGGAATGAAGGCACATTTGAGAGAATTGCTGCAGAGTGCTCAGATCTGGGGAGCATTAGAGAAGTGGGAAGGTAGATGGACAAAGAAAAAAGAGAAACTAAAGCAGGATTCGGAAGAGGGGTCTGAAGATGTTTACAAAGGAGAATCAGTAAAAATGCTTTCGATGAGAGAAATTCCGGGTGGCAGTTTGTTCATGTCCCATGGCACAGGAGTGATATATTGTCATTTACAAATGATTACCCAAAATTGAGAGAGAAGCTGGTCAAGTGGTATCAGCAAACAGATAGATTTGTGAAACTTTCCAAATGTTTGTGGGAAGACTTGAACACGCTACTGGAGATAGAGTTACCAGTTGACTTGTGGGCTGGGTATAAGAAAGCAGTGGATTGGCCAACGAGTAAACCAGAAAGGGATAAAGTAACGGGTGCACCTTCTCCTGAGGTAATGAAAAATTATTATAAGGTGATTGAGTTCCTGAAGACAAGAATTTCTCCTAAAAACATTGATTGGCAGCGAATTGATAGAACAGTTCAGGAGTCTAAAGAGTCAATACATACCTACTATGAAAGATTAAAAGTATTCAAGGACCACAGTGATAAGGAAGCAATTGAGCCGAAAGATATGTTGCATTTTGTGTTCAGGTTCGTCGAAGGTTTGAGACCAGAAGTAGGACAGATGATTAAGAGTCATTTAATTTGCTGGCAGGCAAAGCTAATTGATGAAGTGTTGCAATATGCAAAATATTGTAGTGATGAGATCGAATTGAAGCAGAAAAGGTTGAAAGAGAAGGCGATGGTCATGCAAATGAAGGCAGCTCAGACAGGAGTGCAGGGAGCTATAGAGCCGCCTATGCCGCCGCAACAAAGAGCTGTTATGTTTCAGCCTCAAATGAGATGTAGAGGACGTGGAGTCGACATGATGCGTGGTCCGGAGTTAGGGACTGTAGTGGTTCAGAATGACATGCAGGGAATGAAAAAGATGTTGCTGTGTCATTTGTGTGGAAACATGGGACACTGGAAGCGGGAGTGTCTGTTGATGGCTCAGGATGGTGCTATTCAGCAAGGTGATGTCAGTACATTTCAAACTGTGAAGGTCCCAAGAATGAAAGGATTTATTTCTAAATCGAGGACAGAATTTTCTACTGGTGTAGAATATGCAGGTGCCATGCACACAATTTACCCAAGTGCAACCAGTACAGCAGCAGGTCCCAATGGTACCTAGACAGCAAATGCAGATGCCTCAAGCCCCGATGGAACAGCAACAGGTGATGCTTACTCAGCAGGTCACAGGTCAAAGAAAAGACAGTAGTAACAACACAGTGCACCAGTTTCCATTCTGCAGTGAGGATGATATAAACGAAGACTGGATGAGTGATAGTTCGGATGAAGGAGCTTGTATGCTTGCCGCTTCCTTGGAAGTAGATCAGAGAGGACCTTTTGTGAAGGTAAAAGTGATGGGTTACAATGTCTCAATCTTAGTGGATACAGGAGCTACACGCTCTACAGTGAGAAGTATAGAGGTCCCAAATTTACCTCTTTCAGGCAGGACAGTTCAAGTTGTGGGAATGGAAAATAGACTGTTAACAAACCCAATCACAGAACCAGTGCGGGTTGAAATTGGAAATTACCAGGGACTACATAGATTTGTGGTGTGTGATTCGAGTCCCGTATCTCTACTGGGGAGAGATTTAGGTGGTCATTACAACCCTGGCAGTCAGTGTTAAAGTGGCGGTAAAACTGCCAACAGGCCGGCGGTAACAAAAATGGAATCACGACCGACAGGCACCTCAGTGGGAAGGGAAGGGGGGGCACTTCAGCCGGATGAGTGCACGACGCCAGATCCACGAGTGGGTTCCATGCCTATTGCTGTATCCTGGGGAGTGTAAAGCCACAGTCTCACAAGTCTCTCCAGTGGGTGGGTTGCTCACTGCTTTATCCTGGGGAGTGTAAAGCCACAGTCTCACAAATCTCTCCAGTGGGTGGGTTGCCCACTGCTTTATCCTGGGGAGTGCAAAGCCACAGTCTCACAAGTATCTCCAGTGGGTGGTTTGCCCACTGCTTTATCCTGGGGAGTGCAAAGCCACAGTCTCTCAAGTCTCTCCAGTGGGTGGTTTGCCCACTGCTTTATCCTGGGGAGTGCAAAGCCCACTGCTTAATCCTGGGGAGTGCAAAGCCACAGTCTCTCAAGTCTCTCCAGTGGGTGGTTTGCCCACTGCTTTGTCCTGGGGAGTGCAAAGCCACAGTCTCACAAGTCTCTCCAGTGGGTGGCTTGCCCACTGCTTTATCCTGGGGAGTGCAAAGCCACAGTCTCTCAAGTCTCTCCAGTGGGTGGTTTGCCCACTGCTTTATCCTGGGGAGTGCAAAGCCACAGTCTCTGTAGTGGATAACAGTTTCCACGGGTTCTGGAGGGGGCTTTGTGCCCAGAGTGCTTCATCCTGCCAAGGACTGAGGTAGTGGATGTGATACTCCACTGGTTCTGGAGGGGGCTTTGTGCCCAGAGTGCTTCATCCTCCCAAGGACTGAGGTAGTGGATGCCTTTATCCACTGGTTCTGGAGGGGGCTTTGTGCCCAGAGTGCTTCATCCTGCCAAGCACTGAGGTAGTGGATGTGATACTCCACTGGTTCTGGAGGGGGTTTTGTGCCTAGAGTGCTTCACCATGCCAAGGATCTGAGGTAGTGGATGTGATACTCCACTGGTTCTGGAGGGGGCTTTGTGCCCAGAGTGCTTCATCCTGCCAAGGACTGAGGTAGTGGATGCCTTTCTCCCCTGGTTCTGGAGGGGGCTTTGTGCCCAGAGTGCTTCATCCTGCCAAGGACTGAGGTAGTGGATGTGATACTCCACTGGTTCTGGAGGGGGCATTGTGCACAGAGTGCTTCATCCTGCCAAGGACTGAGGTAGTGGATGTGATACTCCACTGGTTCTGGAGGGGGCTTTGTGTCCAGAGTGCTTCATCCTGCTCGTGGCAGCCTCAGTAGCGTCGGAGCTTTCGGCGCTCATTGGCCTGCGGTGCTGGTGGCGGCGGTGTCCTGTGAAGCGGTGCTTGTCGCTGTGGTGTCCTTGGCAGCGGTGCTGGTGGCGGTGATTTCCTTAGCAGCAGTGCTGGTGGCGGCGGTGTCCTGTGAAGCGGTGCTTGTGGTGGCGGTATCCTTGGCAGCGGTGCTTGTGGCGGCGGTGTCCTTGGCAGCAGTGCTGGTGGCGGCGGTGTCCTTAGCAGTGGTGCTGGTGGCGGCAGTGTCCTTGGCAGCGGTGCTGGTGGCGGTCTTGTCCACCGTACAGGTTTTCGGCGACTTGCCTGTCTTTCTGTGCCCCTTCCCCACATTGGATGGTGGCGCAGCTGTCTTCCCACTCCCAACTGTACTCCTGGGAGAGCCTTTGGTGGTAGATGTTTTGCCTCTCTCCTGCCGGGCAGTGGCAAACTTTTTATTTTGGCACACTGGCTGCCCTGCTGCTTGGCGCACTCCAGAAGCCGGTTACTGCTGGCACCACTGTTCCCGCTGATGTTGTGGCTGAGGTGCTGGATTGGGACATGGAAAGGTGGGCCCTAGAGGACTGAAGGGGTGGGGGACGTGAGGGGAAGAGGTCAAAGTTGGACAGGAAAAGTTTTTGGGACACACTGGGACGGGTAGATGGAGGGGGTTTGGGAGTGGAGGAAGAAGTAGTGGTTGTAGGAGGTGTACGTTTGCTGACTTTGGGTGAAGGTGCATGGGCTGGAGGCTGTTGTGAGGTGGAAGGCTGTTGGGTGGGTGTGTGGCTGCGTTTGTGTACCTTGGGAGGTGGGCTCACAGACACACTGGGAGAGGGCACAGGGTATGTGTGAATGGTAGTGGGGGTGGTGAGTGCACGTGAGCGGGGTGTGGTGATGGGTGTGCTGGTGATGGACGTAATGGCTGAAGATGTAGTGCATGCAGGTGTGAGTGGAGACGAGACAGGAAGGGAGGAGGGAGACGAGGAGGAGGGGGACACAGTGGAGGCAGTGGATGTTGGTATGTGTGCATGGGTATGATGCTTGTGTGAGTGCCTGTGGGATGTGTGGTGCTTATGTTTGCCAGAGCTTCCCTTGTGTGTTGAGGTGGGTGCATGCTGCTCTGATGGTGTGCTTGGGATAGGCTGAGGTGCAGGTGTTTGGGTCTGGGTGGAGGAAGTTGGAGGGGGGAGGCTGGACACAGGGACAATGGCTGCCATCAGTGCTGAGCCCAGAGTCTGAAAAGCTCTCTGTTGGGCTGCCTGACTAGAATGAATGCCCTCCAGTTATGCATTGGTCTGTTGCAACTGCATTTCTACATCCTGGATGGCATTCAAAATGGTAGACTGCCCAACAGTGAGGGACATGAGGAGGTCAATGGCCTCCTCACTGAGGGCAGCAGGGCTGACAGAGGCAGGGGCTAAGGTGCCTGGGGCGAAGGAGATGCCCACCTTCCTGGGTGAGCGGCCACGGGGCACACGCTGAGGGGCTGCTGGGAGGGCGGTGCTGGTAGGGGGGTGGCGGCTGTACCTGTAGAAGCAGGGGGCACAGAGGGGCCCGCCACCGCAATGGAGCTCCCATCAGAGGAGGAGTCCATGTCGCTGATCTCAGCTCCTGTCCCCGCCATGGAGCTCCCCTCGCCCTCCATCCCACTGGTGGCTTCAGACTCCGTTGTGTCGCCCTCAAGGGCCATGTGGGATGCAGCTCCCTCCTGCTCTGGTGCCACTGCTCCTCCACCTGATGATGCTAATGCACACAAGAACAGGGAGATCACAAAAAGGGGGGGAAGACAGAAGAAAGACATGTTGAGTGCATGCAATACCACTACCATTGGCAGACACTACAGACACGGAAGCCCCCTGCACTACGCCGTGCACTTTGAGTTCCCTATTTAATCACAGGGACATGGGGTACAAGGTCTATGCCCAATTGCTGCACACATGGAAGTCACAGGAGCCTGACTAGGTGTAGTTGGCTCTGAACACAGGTGGGGTGGGGTGCCACATGGCCTGCCTTACGAAGGGACCCTGACTACTAAACTAGCCCTGGCCTAGGGGAACCCACAGCCCACCTCCCCCACCCAGACACCTCCAATGCGCGCAGAATCTGCTGAATAAGAGTGTACTCACCCCCTTGTGGTTGCTGTGATGCCCTCAAGTGCCCATCCAACTCCGGATACGCCACCGCCAGGATCCGGAACATCAGGGGGGTCATGGTGCGACGGGCACCACTCCCACGTATGGAGGCCATCCCCAGCTGGGCCTCCGCCGTCTTCCTGCTCCAGCGGTGAATGTCCTCCCATCTTTTCCGGCAGTGGGTGCTCCGTCTGTGGTGGACCCCCAGGGCCCGGACTTCCTTGGCGATGGCACGCCAAATATCGTTCTTCTGGTGGGCACTGACCTACAGGAATAGTACAGGGGAAAAGTAGAAGATATAACTGTCCGCACCATCACAATCATTGGCCCGCATCCCTACCCTTGCCATGACGCACATGCACTCACTGTCGTTTCATGCACGCCTCATTATCCCCCCCCATCTTCTATCCACACCACTCCACACAGGCATTGCCCATGCAGCATGCTCACAGTGTACTTACCTGTTTGTCTGGAGGACCATAGAGTAGCGTTTACTGGGAGGACCCCATCCACTTGTTTCTCCAACTCCTCCATGCTGAAGGCAGGGGCCCTTTCCCCAGACACATGAGCCATTGTCTCTTCCAGACTGAGGTCACAGCAGCACTTGCAGTATAGGTCCTCTCCTGTCGAAGATTAGGTATCAAGTGAGTGAACAGAGAGAAAATGGCTCTGACGTCCGCGGCGGTGCGTACCGTCACTGCCGGCGTACATCGTCATTGGCTCCTGGGACCCATAGGATTCAATGTTAACCAATGCAGGATTGCACCGCGGTCTTCGACCGCCTACCGCGACAGTGTACAACACCAGCGCAGTTACCTCATATCCCCTTGTCCCACATTACAGGTCAGGCAGCTGCCATTTCAGGGGGCCACATGGCATTAATTTTAAATGCGTCACACATATCTAGGTCTTGCATACACACTAATACAGGCACATAGCGGATTAAAAAAATTGTGGAATAAAGTTGTTTTTTCGTACCTCAGTGTTGGCTGACTCTCTGCTCGCTGTTTCCCTCCATAGAGCACGCCTGCTGTGGCAGATGAGGAGATGGCGGCATCCTCCGGTGTACAGACCGCTGGTGGACCTATCGACAATGGAGGAGCGACATGTAATTGTCACCTACAGACTGGATCGTGCCACAATCCAGGAACGGTGTGCCCAGTTGGAGACAGACCTGATGTCAGCTATCTGCCATCCCACAGGAATCCCCCCTCTAGTGCAGGTGCTGTTAAGACTCCATTTCTTGGCAAGTGGGTCTTTTCAAACTACAGTGGTCATTGCATCAGGGATGTCCCAGCCTATGTTCTCACACGTGTTGTCCAGAGTGTTGTCAGCCCTGCTGAAACACATGCGCAGCTACATCGTTTTCCCTCAGGTGAAGGATTTGCCTATAGTGAAAGGTGACTTTTATGCCCTGGGACATATCCCCAACATCATAGGTGCCATTGATGGGACACATGTGGCCTTGGTCCCCCCCGCAGGAGTGAACCGGTGTACAGAAACTGGAAGAGTTACCATTCTATGAATGTGCAGATGGTGTTTGGCCGACCAGTACATCTCCCACATGAATGCCAAGTTTCCTGGCTCAGTGCATGACGCTTACATTCTGAGGAATAGCAGCATCCCTTATGTGATGGGGCAACTCCAGAGGCATCGTGTGTGGCTATTAGGTGAGGAAATGGACCCTGTACAGTGTGACTAGGTGTCTGGGTCTGGGGATGTCTCTAAGAGTTAGTGTGTGTCTAACTGTTTTCCCTCGACATTTGCAGGTGACTCTGGTTACCCCAACCTGTCATGGCTACTGACCCCAGTGGGGAATCCCAGGACAAGGGCAGAGGAACGCTACAATGAATCCCATGGGCGAAGTAGGAGGGTTATAGAGAGGACATTCGGCCTCCTGAAGGCCAGGTTCCGGTGCCTCCATATGACAGGTGGTTCCCTATTCTACTCACCAAAGAAGGTGTGCCAGATCATAGTGGCCTGCTGTATGCTTCACAACTTGGCTTTGCGACAATAGGTGCCTTTTCTGCAGGAGGATGGTACAGATGGAGGTGTTGTGGCAGCTGTGGAGCCTGTGGACAGTGAAGACGAGGAAGCAGAAGAAGAGGATATCGACAACAGAAACACGGTGATTCATTAATACTTCCAGTGAGACACAGGTAATAAGACATCACTGCCTGCTACATCTGATACCCTTGTTCTACCTCTCATCTGTCTGTCACTTTCACCCAGTGTATGGACCCTGAGTTGTCACTTTCCCTTACAATTTCACAGATGTGGGTATGACATCTGCTTTGTTTCCGCATGGACTAGAGCTGTGTGACATAGGTATGTTGACAATACAATGGATGTAGCAGTTTTCCACAGTTATTGCTAATACACATTTTCGAAAGCACAGTCTGACTCCAGATTGTTTTGTGCCTTAAGTGTGTTTATTTAAGTGCTAAATTTTGGAGGGTGTTGTAAAATGGTCAGGGGTGATGGTGGAAGAATGTCCATGGCAGAGTCCAGTCTATTAGTCTCACTGGTGCATTGTCCAAAGGGGCATAGGAAGTGAAGATGGGGCAGTTGATGGATGGACAGGGTAACAAAGTCGGACAGAAGGATGACAATCAGGATGGTCTCATTTTTTGGCGGGCGTCTTGGCATTGTTCTCTGTCTTTGTCCTGGATCTCAGGGACCGTTTGCGGGGTGGTTCTCCATCTGCAGGGGGTGGGGTGCTGATGTTGTGGTCCTGTGGTGGTGCCTCCTGACCCCTACAATGGTGCCCAGGGTGGTATTGATGGCTTTGGGTTCCTCCCTGAACCACAAATACTGTTCCTCCTGCAGCCTCTGGGTCTCCTGAAACTTGGCCAGTACCGTTGCCATCGTCTCCTGGGAATGGTGGTAGGCTCCCATGATGTTGGAGAGGGCCTTGTGGAGAGTGGGTTCCCTGGGCCTGTCCTCCCCCTGTCACACAGCAGCCCGCCCAGTTCCCCTGTGTTCCTGGGCCTCTGTCCCCTGAACGGTGTGCCCACTGCCACTGCCCCCAGGGCCCTGGTGTTGTTGCAGTAGTTTGGTCAGCCTGGGTTCCCTGTTGTGGTGGACACACTGCTGCTTGACGTGTCCTGGGGACAGAGGTATGGGCCCGCTGGGTGGTTGCTGCGCTGGTGTTTCCAGAGGGGATAGGCTCTTTTGTGGCTTGTGCCAGCGTGAGGGGAACCAACTGTCCTGAGGTCCCAGATGGGCTGGTCATCTAGATCCAGTTGGACAGAGCTGCTGTCATCACTGTGGGCCTCTTCTGTGGGTGGAGTGGACATGTCTGTCCAGTGACGTTGGGTAGAGGTCCTGCAGGGGTGTAAAGGCATGATTATTGCATCTCTGTGTGCCATGGTGTGCAATGGGTGGGCAACCCTGTACCCCAGTGCTTCCATTCTTGTGTAGGACCTTGTGTGTTAAATGTTTAGGGGTGTGTGTGGGTATGTGCAGTGACCATGCTTTGGTGATGGGTGTCCATGCTTCGTTGTTGCATGCAGGGCTTGGTGTTGGGATGGGCGGGTTGTGATAGAGGGACATGTGTGAGGAGTTGGAGTGATGGCAGTGAGGGTGGGGGTATGTGATAGCATGCAGGGAGGGTGGGGGATGAAGTAGTGAAAGATTTGCCTTACCAGAGTCCATTCCTCCAGCTACTTCTGCGTGGCCCTCAGGATGCAGTATAGCCAAGACCTGCTCCTCAAATGTTGTTAGTTGTGGTGGAGGAGGTGGGGGTCCGCCGCCAGTCCTCTGAACTGCAATCTGGTGTCTTGAGACCACGGAACGTACCTTCCCCCGTAGGTCGTTCCACCTCTTCCTGATGTCATCCTGTGCTCTTGGGTGCAGTCCCACTGCGTTGACCCTGTCCACTATTCTGCGCCATAGCGCCATCTTCCTAGCTATGGTGGTGTGCTGCACCTGTGATCTGAATAGCTGTGGTTCTCCCCGGATGATTTCCTCCACCATGACCCTGAGCTCCTCCTCAGAGAACTTGGGGTGTCTTTGCGGTACCATGGGGTGGTGTGGGTGATGTGTGGTGTGGTGTGTGTTGTGATGTGTGGGCTGATGTTTAGGGGTGTGTGGTGTTTTGTGCGTGGATGTTGTGTGAGTGATGGTGTTGAGGGGCATATTTATACTCCTTTTGCGCCAAATTTGCGTCGTTTTTTTCGACGCAAATTCGACGCAAAACTAACTCCATATTTATACTTTGGCGTTAGATGCGTCCAGCGCCAAAGTTCCTGGAATTAGCGTCATTTTTTTGCGTGAACACCTTCCTTGCGTTAATGATATGCAAGGTAAGCGTTCCCGTCTTAAAAAATGACTCCGATGCTATTGCGTCGGATTTATACTCCCGGGCAAAAATGACGCCCGGGAGTGGGCGGGTCTAAAAAACCTGCATTTGCACCGGATTTTAGCGCCTGGGTCAGGGCAGGCGTTAAGGGACCTTTGGGCTCAGAATGAGCCCAGAGGTGCCCTCCCCTGCCCCCAGGGACACCCCCTGCCACCCTTGCCCACCCCAGGAGGACACCCAAGGATGGAGAGACCCACACCAGGGACATTAAGGTAAGTCCAGGTAAGTATTTTTTTTTTTTTTTTTTTGTGGCATAGGGGGGCCTGATTTGTAAGGGGGCATGACTCCTGTCTTTGCTAAGACAGGAGTCATTTCAATGGGGGATGGGCGTCGTAAAAAAATGGCGCAAATCGGGTTAAGACGATTTTTTTGCCTCAGCCTGACTTGCCCCATTTTTAGACGCCCAAACGCCATTTTCCCCCTACGCCGGCGCTGCCTGCTGTACGTGGTTTTTTTTCACGCACACCAGGCAGCGCCGGTCGGCTAACACCGGCTAACGCCATTCAATAAATACGGCGCCCGCATGGCGCTTCAGAATGGCGTTAGCCGGCGCTAATTTTTTTGCCGCAAAACTGCGTTAGCGCAGTTTTGCGTCAAAAAGTATAAATATGGGCCTGAGTGCCTGTGAATGCTAGTTTGTAGATGGTGGTGTCTCTCTCTGGCCTTCAGTCGCGATTGTGGTCGTAAGAGTTTGTGGGTGATGTGGGCGTGTGTTTTATATTGTTTTGGGTGTGTGGGAGTGATGTGTGTATGTGTATCAGGTGTGTGTATTTCGAATTGTCCAATGTGGATGTGTTTTGTATTTGTGTGTGTATTTTGAGCGCGGCGGTGTATACCGCCAATGGAATACCGTGGTTGAAAGACCGCCACGTGGATTTGTGGGTCGTGATAGTGTGGGCGTATTCCTGTTGGCGTGACGGTGTCGGTTTTGTTATCGCCAGTTTATCAATGACCTTTGGTGTGGCGGACTTATGTGGGTGTCTAAATTTTGGCGGATTCCGAGCTGTGGGTCGTAATAGCTGTGGTGGAATTCTGCGGCCGCAGCGGTGTGTTGGCGGTCCTCTGCACGGCGGTAAGCTGCATTTACCGCCAATGTTGTAATGACCACAATACTGTGTAAGACTAAATGCTTCATTAATTGGAATAGAAGTTCAAACAAATAGTGATGATGAGGAATAACAGGTGACTGAAATTATGGTTAACAATACCAATGAAGAATACCCGTTGATTGAATTTTTCCCAATGTTTACTGTGAAAGAATTGCATGCAGACTTGAAGTCTGCATGCAATTGAAGAACAGTGAAGGAAGATGTCTGGGACCTGACAGGTAAAGAAGTAGGTCTGATTAATGGAGAAGAACCAATTAAGATTACTCTGAAGCCCAATGCAGTATTTCCACAGCTTCCACAGTATAACATGCCACAAGACGTTCTAATGAAGGTGGCACAAATAATTGGAGACTTTCTAAATCAAGGAGTCTTGAAAGAAGTTTTGAGCAGCCCATGCAATTTACCAATAATGGGCTTGAAAAAGCCATGTGGGAAAGTACACGTTTTACAGGACTTGCGAAAAGTGAATGATTTGGTGGTTAAATGTTGTCCAGTGGTGCCAAATCCAGCAGTGATGCTGTTTCAGATTCCTTGCGATGCAGAGTGGTTCACAGTGGTAGATTTGACAAAAGTTTTCTTTTCTGTGCTTCTTCATGAGGATAGTCAGTTTCTTTTTAGTTTCAAATTCTTAGACAGAGTCTACCCTGGTGCAGGCTTCCACAAGGGTATACGTCACCATCACTGTTTAATCAGATCTTGAAAAAGAACCTGGAGTCATTGGAATTACATACCCATCGACTCTAGTGCAATACATTGATGATTTGTTGATCGCATCCAGAACAAGGGACGAGTGTAAGTATGACTTGATTGCCCTGTTGAATCATTTGGGAGAATTTGGACACAAAGTTTCACCTGTGAAATTGCAGTATTGCCAAAAATCTGTAAAATATCTGGGACATCAGATTGAGAAGGGATTAAGGAGAATCTCCAGGGAGAGAATTACCATGATTCTGCAGAGAAGTCCCCCGATTTCACAGTGAGATGTCAGGATGTTTCTGGGTATGGTGGGGTACTGTAGACAGTGGATTCCGCATTTTGCTGAAATTGCTAAGCATTTACTGCAGTTGACACATAAAGAAGTTACAGATCCAATTACCCTAGATGAAGATAAAATGAAGGCATTCACTGAATTGAGAGAGAGTTTGTGCAGAGCTCCAGCGTTGGAAAATGCCTGATTATACAAAACCCTTCACCTTGTTTTGTCATGAAATTGTCTGTTTTGACACAGGTTCATGGAGGTGCTTATCGTCCAGTAGCTTATTTTTCGGCTACCTTGGACCCAGTCGCAGCAGCTTTACCAGGTTGTCTGCGCGCAGTAGCCGCAGTTGGTCAAAGTCTTTCCCAGTGTGAGGGGATAGTCATAGGATACCTTTTGACAGTAATGGTACCAGACTCTGTTGAGATTTTACTGACAAGGGCGAAAACGTAATACTTGGGTGCAAGACTGACAAGTTACGAGACGAGCATCTTGAGTGCTCCAAATGTAAATTAAAAAGATGTACAGTGCTGAATCCAGTGACATTGCTTCCAAGTGATACTGTTGAAATTGAAAAATCGAGTATGATTGTCTTGAGGTAACTGAATTATGTACAAAATTCAAGACCTGATATTAGAGACAAGCGTTTAGAAGAAAATGACCAAATTGTCTTTGTTGATGGTTCATGTCTCAGAGATGGAACAGGGACTTTGAGAGCAGGATATGGAGTAAGCAGAATTACAGGCACATTAGAAGCTTCAATGCTTCCAGGTGTATACTCTGCACAGGAGGCAGAATTAGTAGCTCTTACTAGAGCATGCTATGTTTCTGCAAGATTAAGAGTCACAATCTATACTGACAGTCAATATGGATTTGGCCAGCTGTGGTTTTATTACCTCTACTGGAACACCAGTGAGAAATGGTAACAGAATAAAAGAGTTGTACGCAATACAGTTACCTGAAGAAATTGCTGTGGTATAATGCAGTGCACATCAAAAGACACAGGATTACATTTCATTGGGAATTGGATATGCAGATCTAGTCGCAAGGTTTTGCGCATTGAACTGTATATCGTTTAAATACAAGTGGGAACTAATGCCTGAAGAAGAAAATAATTGTACAAATTTTGCTTTAAAATTCATTGAAAACATTGCAAGAGAACGAGGATAAGGAAGAGAAATGACTATGGATCAGATTAAAGTGCATTCAAAGATCTGATGAGATTTGGGTTTCTGAGGATGGTCAGATGGTGTTGCCAAATAGTTTGCTGACTCAGATGGCCAGGTATTATCACTCCAAGCACATATTGGAAGAGATGCCACGGTTAGACTGTTTTAAGGTTGATTGGTTTAATCCAAAATTCAGACAAGCAGCAAAGGCAGTATGTCATCAATGTGTAATCTGTCAGCAATTACATGTGGGGAAAGGGACAGTGGTGAATTTGAGCCACATTGGAAGAGCAGGAGGACCATTCAGCAGAATGCAGTTGGATTTCATTGAAATGCCTACATGTGGTGTATTGAAGTACGTGTTGGTGATTGTGTGTGTGTTTAGTCATTGGATTGAAGCATACCCTACACAAAGGAATGGCAGTCTTACAGTACCAAAGCTGTTGCTTAGAGAGTTAATACTACAGTTCGGATTTCTGATCTCTTTAGAATCAGATAAGGGAACACACTTCAATAACGAAGTGATCAAACTCTTATGGGAGCATTAAACATTGAGCAGAAGTTGCATTGCAGCTATGGTCCTGAAGCATCAGGACTAGTGGAACAAATGAATGGTAGATTGAAATCAAGAATTGCCAAGACTTGTGCTGCAACCAATCTAAAATGGCCAGATGCTTTACCTTTGTTATTGATGTCAATGCGAAATATTCCTGACAGGAAGACAGGGCTGTCACCCATGAGATCCTTATGGGCAGAGCAATGAGGTTGCCAGCAATTCCAGCCAATGCTCTTGTCAATCTTACAGATGATATGGTGTTGGACTACTGCAAAGGTCTGGCTGATGTGGTTCGCTCTTTCTCTCAGCAGGAGCAGGTTGTTATCCTGCCACCCATCCATGACCCAGGTTACAATCTGAGAGCTGGAGATTGGGTCGTCATCAAAAAGCATGTACGAAAGACCTGTTTAGAACCGCATTGGAAAGGTCCCTACCAGGTGGTGCTAACAACTACGACATCTGTAAAGTGTGCAGGACTGCCGAATTGGATACATGCAAGTCATACAAAGAGAGTGGTAAGTCCGCAAGAACATGAAGAAGTGTTGTTGAGAGCACCAACGGCAGTGAAACAGGTGGCCATATATGAGCAGGAACAAGAGCAAGCTGAACCTGAAGTTGATCCTGAGCTGGTAGAAGATGGGTCAATCACCCCTGTAAGAGATGAGAGTGAAGAATTACAGGAGGGTGAGCAAGAGTCTAACCCCACAGATACAGCAGGAGAACCGAGCACAGAAGGGATTCTTCCAGAAGCAGATGGTGCTGAAAAACAAGAAGAGCAAGTGCCAAATCAAGAGGGGGAAAGAGTTGGGACGGATCAAAGCCAAAGTGGTCCGACTCCTCCTGAACCCATTTCAGGTCCATCAAGAGAAAACACCATAGAGAAAGAAAAAGAAAAGGGCCAATTCTGAGGAGAATATTGACTGAAGGAACGAGAAAAGGAGATAATTGGCCTGAATCACAAATTGGGAAGAAGAAAGAATTGGTCATAAATGAACCAATAGAGGAAGAAATGGATACTACAAGAAAGAAAGAACTAAGTGAAGGAGAATTAAGTGGAGAACGAAGGTTGGAAAGAAAGGGAGTAGCAAGTCGAAGATACGCAGGACCTGAGTGGGCATATGCAGCAGCAAGTGAATGGCAAAATGAGTTCATGTCCTTTTGTTTCGACAGAGAAGTTCCCGAATCAGTACTTCGAACCAACTTGAAGGTGATCAATAGATTGAATTGTTGAGTTGATCTAGATAAATCTGAAAAGAGACTGCAAATTAAAACCAGAAAAGACATTGATAACCTGCTGTGAAAAGTGAAAACCCGGATGTGGCAAGCTACTAACCAATTTTTGACAAAGGAGAAAAGGGTTCCTATGTGTGAAAACTGAATTATGAGAAAGAATTATTTTTTCTTCATTTTATTTATTTTTCTGTTGCACTTTATTTAGGAGTTGATTTTACTTTCTGATTCTTTACAGATCATCGCTGAAATAGATAATCTCATTAGGAATATTAGATATTGTAGGTATTTGAGTGTTGGAGTGGCAATTATGTGTGGAATAATGTTCATAATAATGATTGTGGGAATGTCTGTTCTTGAAATGAAAGAGGCTACTATTGCTTCTGTTCCTGAGACTTCTACACCAACTGCTTTAGAGAAGTTTAAGTTAGATGAAAAATATTTGCATGACTACACTAATGCTCAAGGAGAGCTTTCTTCTAATGTGTTCTATCGGTTGTTGAGTGAATATGTTGAGACGATAGATGCAAGAATTTGTCTTGTGTGTACGCAAATTCCTTCCTTTTTGGAAGAAGGGGTTACGTACCATAGCCTGCTGCTAACTTATGGCATAACTTGTAGTTTGCTATTAACAAGATTCTATAACCAAGAGTATATTCAATATTTTTATTCTAACCATGACGTTGTGTTTTCCTTTGTTCCTGTCATTAGATATTTGAGTAAAGTAGGTAAAGAGCATGATATAGTATTAGTTAGAGCATTCTTTGAACCAACACTAACATTTGGTACAGTTTATGCACATAAAAATAATCTAACCTACTTACTAACTCCAATAGAGAAGAGCTTCATGGAGCATACTGACGACAGGAGAAAGGCATTGAAGGAGAAATTAGAGAAAGGATTGGAGAAACGGACTTATAAGAATGATTATGCTTATATTGCTATTTAAACTCAAGGGAAATTAGCATTAGATGCATTACATGTAGGGAAGGTTTGTATAAATAGGCCGAAATCACGCACTGACACTTTATTTGTAGGAACAAGTGAATGTAGGCATGTGTTTTTGTTTCAGAGTAAGTGGACTTTTTTTGCTGAATGGTCAGGACCCTGCAATTCCTGGACTCTACTATATTTGTGGACTTAATGCTTATTACTGTCTTCCTAGAGAATGGTATGGGACATGCTATTTGGGGATAGTTTTCCCTAAAATTTATCAGATAGATGATTTAAAGAAATTTCCGAAAGTGACTGAATTATATCATTAGCGACAGAGAAGGGAAACCTCTTCTGCAATTGTGGGAGACATTTTTGGTGCAGTAATTCCTTCTGTAGGAGTTATTTTGAATGCAATCAAGATACGAAAGTTGTCTACTATTGTGGATAACATGCTGACAAATTTCACAAGGGCAATACTCCTGTTTGATACTGAATTGGCTGCGGATAGAGCTATGACACTTCAAAATAGGCTTGCGTTAGATATACTTTTAGCGAAAGACCGCACAGTCTGTAGGATGATTAATGCTAGGCATTGTTGTTCATTTATACCCAATAGTGATAAGGAGATAAGAGACTTACTTACTAATTGAACTAATTCGAGCAAGGATTTGAAGGAGTTTGGGAAAAGGTTGGAAATAGGTTTGGTTCTGTGGGTAATTAGTTTAGTCAAATTTGGAATGGGGTATTATGGAAAATTGTACAGGGAATATTAATTGTGATTGTTTCTATATTAGGATTATGGGGTACATGCAAATTGTGGCAAAAGATAAAATTAAGGAAGTCCAAGAATGATCAGAGGAGGGAAGAACAGCCTAGGAGAAGAATCTATAGAGAAAATTTAAGGCGAAGTCAAAGAACATCAGAAACACAACTGTAAAATTAATGATAAGGGAAGGTGTGTTGACACATTTAGGTCCTCATTACAACCCTGGTGGTAAATGCCGTCTACCGTCGTGCCGACGGCCGCCAAGATACCTTGACGGCGGCGGTAATCCGCCGCAGGTATTATGACCCACACATAGAAATCCGACACAATACAGACACCCACACCGTTACGCCAACAGGAATATGCCCACAGTATCACGACCCACGAACCAACGTGGCGGTCTTTCAACCGCGGTAATTCATTGGCGGTACACACAGCCGTGCTCAAAATGCAGAAACACTTACAAAACCACACCACATTGGATAAATCAAAATACACACACCTGACACACATACACACAGCACACCCTCACACTCATACCACTATAAAACACACACCCATATTACCCACAACCCCTTACAATAAGAAAAACAGAGACCAAGCACAGAGAGACAAGCAAAGAGCACACACTCACTCAGAGGCACAGAACACCATCACCCATACACCATCCACGCACATCACAGTATATACCCCAACACATCACCCCACACATCACCTCACACATCCTCACACATATCACTCACACCACATCCATGGCACCCCAAAGACACCCCGGGTTTTCTGAGGAGGATCTAAGGGTCATAGTGGAGGAAATCATCCGGGTAGAGCCACAGCTATTCGGATCACAGGGGCAGCAGACATCCAGTGCAAGGAAGATGGAGCTATGGCGGAGAATCATGTACAGGGTCAACGCCGTGGGACAGCACCCAAGAACAAGGGATGACATCAGGAAGAGGTGGAATGACCTACGGGGGAAGGTACGTTCCGTGGTTTCAAGACACCAGATAGCTGTACAGAGGACTGGCGGTGGACCCCCACAACGAACAACATGGGAGAAGCAATTCTTGACGATCATGCATCCTGAGGGTCTTGCAGGAGTAGCAGGAGGACTGGACTCTGGTAAGTCATATCTTTACTACTATATTCCCCACCCTACCTGCATGCCATCACAAACTCCTACCCCTGCCCTCACCCCATCACTCCACCACCTCACATATACCCCACCATCACAACCCACCCATCCCAATACCAAGCCCTGCATGCAACAACAATACATGGACCCACATTACAGACCTGCATGGACACCCATCATCCCAGCATGCCCAATAGAGAGACTCACCTTGCCCACAAAATCACCACTCACACAAGCCCAACAAACAGGGAAAGCACAATCATACAGGGAAACACACCCATTGCACACGATGGCAATCACAAATACATTAACAATGCATTTGCATCCCAACCGGAACCCTACCCAACGTCACCGGAGAGGAGGTGCCAGCTACATCTAGCTCCCCCCCAGAAGAGGCCCACAGTTATGACTGCAGCTCTGCACACCTGGATCACGATGACCAACCCGGCCCATCAGGGACCTCTGGACAGTTGGTTCCCCTGTCACAGTCCCAAACCACCACAGAGCCTCCCCCCTCAGGAAACACCAGCACAGCACCCACCCAGCGGGCCCATGCCACTGTCGCCAGGACACGTCAATCAGCAGTGTGTCCACCACTACAGGGACCCCAGGCAACCCCACAAACCCAGGACGATCAGGGTCCTGGGGTCAATGGCAGTGGGCACACGGTTCAGGGGACAGAGGCAAAGGAGAACAGGGACTACTGCTGTGCGACAGGGGCACACGGAACCGACCCTCCACGAGGCACTCTCAAACATCATGGGAGCATACTATTATCCCAGGAGACCATGGGCCAGGTACTGGCCAAGTTACAGGAGACCCAGCGGCCGCAGGAGGGACAGTACCTGGGGATCAGGGAGGACCTACCTAAAATGTACACCATCCTGGTCACCTTTGCAGGGGTGCTGGCTGACATGGGCAAGACCAAGAGGGACGCAGTGGCACAACAAAGGGCCCCTGACACTAGCCAATCCGAGGAACAGCCTTCCACCTCCGCCAGCGGTAGTGAACAGGAGGCACCGCCACCGCCACCAGACCAACAGGCCACCAGCACCCCACCCCCTGCAGAAGGAGAACCACCCCGCAAACAGTCCCTGCGAGCCAGGCAGAAGACAAAAAACATTGCCAAGACCCCCGCCAAGAAATAAGACTCTCCTGATAGTCACCCTTCCGTCCCACTATGTCACCCTGTCCACCATGAACTGCAATTGCTCCCCTTTCATTGCCTTATTGGACAATGGACCTGTGATACCAAGAGACTGGACTCTAACTGGACATTCCTCCACCATCACCCCAGCCTCTTGCACTTACCCCCATACTATTTTGCACAAAAATTAAACACCCTTGAAACAGAAACCATACTGGAGTCAGTGTAATAATTAGAAAGATGTATTATTACAACATTATCAAAGCATTGCAACGCCTATGTTCAGTGAAATATACCACAGGATGACCTTTGGTGGGCAGTAGTACATATAGGAGGAGCCAGAATGTGGTACACAGATCTGAAAATAGAGACTCCAAAGGGAACAGTCAGTGTTCATAGACAGAGGGTAAGAGGCTGCCATGTACAATGTCCAAAAGTGTACTGTAATGTAAACTTGAGTTACAGTATCTTACCTGTGTGTCACTGGAAGTACTGCTGTATAATGTTTGTTCTGTTGTCCACATCTTCTTCATCTACCTCCTCTTCCTCACTGTCCACAAGCTCCACCGCTGCCACAAGAACATCTCCAGGCTCATCCTCCTGCAGAAAAGGCACCTGATGTCTCAAGGCCAGGTTGTGCAACATACAGCATGCCACGATGATCTGGCACACCTTCTTGGGTGAGTATTACAGGGATCCACCAGTCAGATGGAGGCACTGAAACCTTGCCTTCAGGAGGCTGAAGGTTCTCTCATTCATCCTCCTTGTATGCCCATGTGCCTCATTGTATCGTTCCTCTATCCTTGTCCTGGGATACCTCACTGGGGTAAGTAGCCATGAGAGGTTGGGTTAACCAGAGTCACCTGTAAATATCGAGGGACAACTGTTAGACACACACTAACCCTTAGGGACAACCCCATACCCAGACACCTTGTCATAGTGGGTGGGGACCTTGGGATCTCCTATTTGCCACAACCAGTGCCTCTGGAGTTGGCCCATCACATAACGGATTCTGCTATTCCACAAGATGTAGTTGTCATGCACAGAGCCAGGATATTTGGCATTCACATGGGAGATGTACTGGTCTGCCAAA